>NC_090936.1:621608891-622858891 GCF_040938575.1 Ambystoma mexicanum
GATCGACCGATGCGTCGAGGACCCCTTCGACAACGGCGTCGATGGCGCCGAAGGAATCTTCGACGACGGCGTCGAAGATGGTGCCTTCTTACCCGATGGCTCATGGCGCTCTCGGGTGGAATGTTTTGCCGGGTGCTGCGACTCGCGGCGTTTTGATTTTTTGGGTTTTTCACCCGGGGTATCACCCTCAGCTGTCTTCGAGGGGGTCGAGGCCGCATTCTCGAAGACGCAACATTTTCTTTCTGAATTCCTCCCACTCAGCTTGAGAACTGTGTTTAGTGGGACAGGAGACCCTTTCTGGGGACACAGAAGACGACGAGGAAGGGGACCTTCGACGTCTCTTTTTTGAGTGTCTTGATATCGACGAATGGTGGGAGCTACTTCGAGATCTAGAATGTGAATGTTTTCGACGGCGAGGAGACGAATGCCTCGACTCAGCCGAAGAAACCTTCGAGGAGGTTTTGACTGACTTAGCTCTCTCGAGCTTCCCCTTGCGCTCCTTCAAGGCTTTCGCCGTCATGGACATGCAGTCCTCACACTCCGAACAATGGTGCTCGGATCCCAAACACCACAAGCAGATCCTGTGTGGATCCGTTATCGACATTTTTTTTACCGCAGTCTCGACATTTCTTGAAGCCGGATCGCAGCATCGTCGGTTCCGATGAAGAAGCCATCGAGAACGAGAAGGTATATTCGAGTAGATATAGTTAGTTATCCTGACTGAACTGAGCAACGACGTTCCGAGGCCCCACGAAGCGTGGAAAAACGGAACTGAGCAACGGATGCAGCGTGTGCCTATTTATGGGCATGGTGACGTCGGCGCCGATACGGTGGCCGTCAAAGGACATCGACTCGGCGGACGTCGACGCGCAGCGCCCTCTACAGAAAAAATTTCCGAGGCCAGCAAGCTGGAAACGTATTATCAAAGATAAGGAATACGTCGGAGGACACAATCCCTTCAAAATGGAGATGCTGAGGAAAAGGACGCAAATGAAGACTCCAAGTCCACTTGGGACTTGCTGTGTGCTGTAAAAAAGGCATGATATCAACAGTAAGACAGATACAAGTGACCACAGTTCAAGGGTGTTTAGTAAACTTAAAAAAGGGTTTGAAAAACACCTATCTAATCCTAAATCTATAGATTGGAGCAAGCTACAGCCATCAAATAATAATAACGCATTCCTTGTAGTGTCTTGTCAAAATAAAAGGGCCTATGCTAATAAACCTATTGCCAATCCTACCTCTAAATACAAATAGTGTGGGAAACAGTGTTACGAAAAAGAAAGACCTGTTCTCAAAATGATATGTCAGGATGTTCAGGCTGTTGGCCTCCCTTCCCCACATTTTCAGCACGAGGCAAGGCGGCACACTCGAGCTTGCACACACTTTGGCTTCTCCAGCACAAGGATGTAGTTCCAAACAAACACCAGGGCCTTCTGCGACAAAGTCTCATTCCCCTTGAAAGTCCATGGAGTGCAAAATAATATTTAAAGTTTGCTTCTCTTTCAGGCTTACACAATTGAAACGGGATAATCTTCCCCAACATTCTTACTTCCAGATTCACTTTGCTTTACCGTCAGAGACTTTCGAATGTGCACAGGGTTTTGCTTTAATCCCATACATGACCACTCTGACACTGTTGCATTCTGGTACTTGTATTTCTTAAGATCTATTCCTTTTACTTTACATTCAGTTCTGTGTCAAACAAGCCTTCTTGGGGATTCTATTCACTTTTCCTCTACTTAGTGATTTCCCTGTTTGGCTTTTAGTTTTGTTTGCTTTTCAGTGTTCACATCACTTCCCTTCACTTCAGGCACTTCACTTCATTTTACAGAGACTTCCGATATCATGTTCACTCACACAGGGCCACTCTGTTACTTTGGCTCTTATTATCTTTCAGGTATCACTTTCTCAAGTGACTCACTGTTCACCCTGGATCCCCCTCAGCCGGGCTCAGATCTCAGATCCCCCTCATTCGGGCAAAGATCCCTTTGACACAATATCCAATTAGTCTCTGTCTGCCGGGCTCGGACCATTTTCAGTTCAACTCAAACTTGCTTTAACAAAAAACTCTCAGCTGATCTCCCTCTGCCAGGCTTGGACCAACTTCATTTACAAGGTTTAAAAGCCTTTGGACTTCATGTCCCAGAATGCACTTTTCATCAACTTTCACCTTCCTTTTTGGGTTTGGGCCACTTGCCCACTTTACTTGGTGCCTTTCCTCACGCGCCCCCCCGAGTCTCTCACTCTCTCTTTTGATCAGACTCACCAGGCAGCGTTGCGAGGTCAGCAGCTCCGTCCTTTTGTGTGGGGATGAGGTCAGGGTTTCACCACCTGCCCCTCTACCTCCTTGGGGTCAGCACTGGTCCCAAGGGAACAAACAATTGTCTGGACCTCAACAGCAAGGTCCTGGCTGCCTGAGTCCAATATATAGGAAGTGCAGCTCCTGTGACATGCTGCAGCCCTTCCTTCTCACTGGGCCAGCATCGCCAGACGCTGTCCTCCTCTGGATTTACCTGAGATCTCCCAGCCTTTTGGTTTCTCAACTCCAGACAATGTTCACAGCTTGCTTTCGGTGATTGGGATTTGAAGAGGGATCATCAGCCGGTCTCAGCCTTGCAGCCTCTCTCTTGCTCGCACAACTGCATCTGACCTTTCAAATGGATTGTGTCCTCCCACGTATTCCTCATCTTTGATATATATGATATTCAGCTTCAGCTGAAAAAAAAATTCGGCAGAGGGCGCTGCGCGTTGATGGTGTCGACTCAATGTCCTTCGAAGGCCTCTGTCTCGAGGATGATGTCAATTAAGGCATATAGAGCATGTGCAGCGCCCGTTGGCTTCAGTACCGTTTTTCCGCAACAGCTTTAGCTTTGGGAAATACAGCACGCTTCTTCACTTTTGTGATGACTTTGCTATTTTCAAGAATCTAAATGTCTTCATCATCGACACTGACAACCCCGAAGTTCAGGTTAAAAAAGTGTCGGGATTGTGGGTCGAAAAATGTCTTTGACCGATCCCCATCAAATCTGTTTGTGGTACCTCAGTGGCGGACCATAACACCTCTGACTGCTCACAAGTTTCAGTCTATGACTGGAAGGCCTTGAAGGAACCTAAGGAGAAGTTGAAGGTAGGTCAAATCCCTAAATCTCCTACCCTAACCGTGAAACCTTCGACTGATGAGTTGAGAGGTGACTCTCCTCGTACGAAGAAGGCCAAGCGGTCGAGATCGAGGAGTGTCTTCCACCACTCTTCTTCGTCCTTGAAGAAATCAAAGAGAAGACACCATAGGTCGCTTTCGTCGACTTTGTCATCGGACGCTTCCCCAGAGAGAGTTATTTGCCCAACCAAAAAGTCCACTCTGGCCGAGTGGGAGGCCTTCTAAGTAGAGATGCTCAAGATTTTTGGAGAACAAAAGCCTCCGAGCCATGCTCCTACCGCGCCTTCGAAAGAAGCCGGGAAGGAAAGGGCTCGACCTAAAGCGTGCGCACCCTTGAGCCCGGGACAAAGGCCCGATCCGCATCATGAGCCCTCGAGGTCTCAATCCGATGAAGTTTCATCGAAAGATCAATCAAGCCGCAAGCATAAGTCGAGGTTGTCAAGGCCATCGACACCTTCGACACTGGTGGCGCCTTCGACGCCAGCCAAACCATCGACACCGAAGGCATCAACGCCAGCTGCACCATCATTGCCAGCCTCGCCATCGACGACGAGCACCACAGTAAAACATACAGCACCAATAAAGAAAGTGTTGACGAGTCTTACAGCGTCAAACCCATTACTTGCAAAATCCCTCATTCCTGAGAAAACATATGTACCACTACCCAGGAAAGACTTTTTTAAGTCTCTTTCTTCCATTTATGAAGAGAATGAGCAGTCTGATCAAGAGGCTCCATTTGGCCTACAATTTGGTATGCCTAATGTACCTGAGAGTTTTATTGCAGAGGAGTCCAGGTTGAGGGACCTCTATGACAACCTGCAGACTGCAGGTGGGGTGGATACCTCACTTGAGTTAGAGTTTGGGAGACCAGAGGCTGGGGAACATGCAGATGTGTCCTACAGGCAACACATGAGTTGGAGTAGACCTCCATTACCGTACGAATAATATGATCTTACAGACATCTTAGATAAGGGTCCTCAGTCGGATCCCATATTATCATTTCTCATTGCCTTGAAGAAAAGGATAGCGACGAATTTGGAGACAATGGAAACCAATCCGGCTTTAAATAAAAACTTGACCAAGAAGTATCGCCTCTCCAGTAGTGACCCCGACTACCTGTTGAAACACCCCACTCCAGAGAGTCTGGTGGTGCAGGCAGCTACTGCAATATCTAAGCAAGCGGCTTAACCTACCATCCATCCAGAAAGGGACGACAAGAGAGTAGATGGATGGGCAAGGAAGGTATTTTCCGCTGGGAGTATGGCACTCAAATCTGCCAACTCCACATGTGCCCTCGCAAAGTTTACATTCACTTTATGGGACTGCATTTCCATGGCGGCAGAGCATATTCCCGAAGGGGATGAGAGAGACAGGTTCTTAGCCATAGTTAGAGACGGCAAAGAAGCCATGTGCGAGTCTCTCCCGTCAGGTTTGGATTCTGCTGATAGCATCAGCAAAGCCATGGCTACTAGCACCCTTATGCGCAGGTTTGTGTGGTTGCAGGAGTCGGGTTTTGCAGCGGATGTGCAATCCAGACTCCTCAACATGGCTTTTGAGGGCTCTCACCTTTTTGGCAACAAGGCTGACGAGAGTCTTGAGAAGTTGGAGACCTCAAAGGAGGCAGCCAAATCTTTAGGTCCCGCTATTAGGCAACCTCTGCCTTTTCGACCTAGTGGACAACCTTGGAGAGGTAGATCTTTTCGCTGCTACTCCTCAGTTGGAAGGGCGACAGGAATGGCTTGTCAAAGGGACCAAAGAAGATTTCCTCATGGTGCATGAGGAAGGGGTGCAAAGCCAGCTCAGGCAGGGGCATCTTTACCGTCTGCCACTGCATCAGCCGCCTCAAAACCTCTCTGAGGTCTTGAGTCACAGTTCATTAGTGGGGGGCACACTGTCTCGGCATCTAGAAGAATGGTGAGACATTACTTCGGATGCTTGGGCCTTGGAAACCGTAGCCCACGGTTACTGCCTTCCTTTTATACAGAGGCCTCCGAACAATCCACCGGGGAACAACTTTTTGAGGATTCTAGATCCGCTCCTTGTGCAGGAGATTTTACATCTGCTAGAGAAAGGCACGGCAGAACCAGTGCCTGTAGTGGAAAGGAACAAGGGTTGGTATTCCCCTTATTTTCTAATACCCAAAAAGGACAGAGGACTGAGACCCATCTTGGACTTCAGCTACTTGAACAAGTTCCTCACGAAGGACAAGTTCAAGATGGTCCCACTTTCTCAGTTCCTTCAGGCCCTCCAACTCCAGGATTGGATGGTGTAATTGGACCTTCAGGATGGTTATTATCATGTGCCAATTCATCTCAAGCACAGAAAACACCTCAGGTTCGCATTTGGCGGTTCGCACTATCAATTTAGAGTTCTGTCATTCGGGCTGACCTCCGCTCCGAGGGTTTTCACCAAACTGATGGCAGTAGTGGCAGCTAGTCTCAGGAGAGGGGGGATTCATGTCTTCCCCTACCTGGATGATTGGCTGATCAGGGCGCGTTCCCCCGAACAAGTCCTAGGTCATCTCAACGTCCCCTGCCACTTCCTTCACAGTCTGGGCTTCTCCCTCAATTACAAGAAGTCCTATATGACACCTTCTCAGAAACTCCAATTCATCTGAGCTGTTCTGGCTACATACCTGGGAAAGAGCTTGCCACCTGAGGTGAGGGCTCAAGACATTCTACAGATGGTCACCAAATTTCAAAGTGCCCAGTGTCTGCCGGCCTTCGATTTTTTGAGGTTGCTCTGCCTTATGGCATCCTGCATTTCTCTGGTGCCAGAGGCCCGCCTGAGAATTAGATCCCTTCAATGGGCTCTAAGAACTCAATGGTCCCAGTTCTCAGGACCTACTTCAGGTTCCAAGCAGGGTCGCACAGGATCTTCTGTGGTGGGCCTGCAAGGACAATATTCTGAAGGTCGAACCCTTTTGGCAACCATTGCTGGAGACAACAGCAGTGACGGACGCCGCACTTGCGGGGCGTTAAGCCCACTGTAACGCTCACCTTAGTTCTGCGGAAGCGCCTGGAACCTCTTGCTGTGCAGCTGGGAGGAAATGGAGCTCTGGGACCTCGTCTGTTTCTTCAGGAAGGACTGTTCCTAGGATTGGGAGCAAGGGTGCAGGGTGAATATATGTCACGGGTATCTGTTATTCATCCTGTTGGGTATTTTGTGGATATTTGGGGCTTTGCGGTATTTTCTTACCGCCAAAATACCTTTAGCAATAATCACTCTCTGTATTCATATTGGGTCACACATAACAATAATACATTGCATTATTTCAGAATTCAGACCTATTTAGATAATGTGCGCGGTAATTTGCGTGGTTGGTTGGTATAGTGGTTGGTTTATTTGTGGCCCCAATATCCAACATCCCTTGTTTTTTCTAGATTGTTCTTGATCACTAGAGAGACCTCAGGCCTACATTTTAGGGATACCACATTTTCAGTGTTAGTGTTGTGTGCCACCATGGGCTATTGTGGTATTTTTGTGGTAATTTCCACTACCTTATATACGGTATGGAACTATGTCCAGAGAGTCTCTCTTCCCGTTGGTTCATGTACCTCCAACAATCTATGCTACAAACAGTCACTCACAACTGTCCATACTGAATATAATCATGCACACATCTGTTTTAAAATGACAATTGCACTGTTTAAAAATCTACCCACGTTTAAACCTTTTCCCATGCAAAATGAAAGAGATAAATAATACACACTAGCTATCTGTTTTCAGATATTTTTGTATTATAGAAATTTCCTTTAAACACAGTTTAACCTTTTTTTACAGAAATAAATGAAATGGTACAACATTATTTGTGATAAAATGAACAGAGAGCTGCGAGAATATATTCAATTGGTAACATTAAATATGCTGATAAGGGACTGGGACTCCCTCGAATACACTGACTGAACAGTTTCGCACACTTTCGTACAGCTCCCACACACTTCTGTAATTACCTTATCTGTTCAGCATGAGTTTTCTCCGGCTATTCTCTTTCTGAATTTGGCTCCCTTGAAGATTAACCCCAGTGAAAACAAGCGTCTGCCGTTCTCAAACCGGGGTTATTGCCTGGAATTCTCAGCTTTTGCAGCAGGAATGCTTCAGCCAGGAAACAGGTCCTTCTCCCAGCTCTGCAAGATCTCGATTGTCTCCCCCTCTCCTCAAGCTTCCCCAGCAAAACTCTAATTACAGCCTCTAGCATGATACTTGCTATGACGCTGCTCCAATCAGAATCAATCATGTCATCTCCTCCCTCACTACACAATGGCTCATTTCTACAGTAAAAATTGTAACAAACTGATTTCCTGTTCCTTCGAGCTCTTTGCTTCCTGTAGTTATGTGGACAGAGCAGCAGAGAAAAAAAATGAATGTGCGTTTAAAAGTTCACTTTCAGAGTAGACCTAATTCTGCAGTGGAGACACATTTTTATTAGTGGGTTATGTTAAATGAAGTTTTATTAGTCAGGTTAGCTATTAATAAGGTTAGTTATTAATTTTCAAATGTGTCTCTTGCAACATAGGCATTTCAGGTGAAAAATAGTGTGCATTTTTGAATGTGCACATGTGTGCTTTTAACTGTAAAAATAGATTTGCATCTTATATGTAAAAATCGTTTTTGACTGAATAGCCTGTCTTTACTTATATGTCCATGTTACTCTGGCAACACATATAGCAATGCACCACACCCATGTGGTGGTGCTGCATCAAAAAAAAAAATGCTACCTGTGCAGTAGTGCTGTACTCTGTGCTGTAACACGCCAAATATCCTTACATACCCTCCTTTTGTTTTTAGAACTTGGCTACGATCCAAGCCAATTCCTAAAAACAACTTGTTCTTTTTCTTCTTTTCACAATATAGCAATCCAACAAAATGAATATTCATGTGCATCAATGGAACAGTTGCAATCAACACAGTATTCATCTGAGTTCATTATTTTACAAAATGTTCTACATTTGCCTTCTCAGTGGAAGTGGCATTACTCTAAGTTTCGATTTTACAAGTCAATTAAAAACAATAAAATAAAACAACTAACTAAAACAAATAATTAATATAACAAATTAAAATAAATAATTAAAATAATAAATACGTGGAACTCCATATGTCAGGACTCTTGTCTGCCTCTGATATGTCCCGACCAGCGATGTTATTTGGTTCATTCGAGTACACTTTCATCTTGGCAATCTTGGATCCATAGGAGTCATCTTTTTTGGCATTCTGGTTATCTTGTATTCACCTCCAGCTGGAGGCAGGCATCTTTTGGTCTTCATCCAGGGGACTCCAGGACTCCATCGTCTCCCGTGGCCTCTGATCCCGGAACCTCCGACCAAATAATGTTAATTTTCTAAATCAAATAGAAAAGAAACAAATTAAGTACATAGCACAATACTAACTTCACCCTTTTGCCAAAAATAAAACATGCTTGGTAAAAACATTTCGTTTTTTTTTTTTTTTCTGAAATTAAAGACAAGTTAAAAAGAAAACAAGCATATATAAAACAGCATTCAATATTTAATACATTTTCTCTCTGCACACCAACCATGAGTTTCCATTATATATATTTATTTATTTATTTACTTATTTTATATTATATATTTTTACATATATTACAGTGTTTATGTGCCATTATAACAATCAACTTTTTAACTTCTCTGTCACTGCCTCCTGATTGTACCCATTTATTTTCTCTTTTTGTGTTCAAGGGACTTTATCTGTTTCTACATGCTCAAGCTGCCTGATCTCATGTCTGGGATGGCATGGTTTGATTTGATTTACATGGACGAACTGCTCTATTGCCGTTTCACCTTCATTTTTCAAAATTTTATAAACTACAGGAGAGATCTTATCTATAATTTGAAATGGCCCCTGCCAGGCTGCTAGAAATTTAGAATTTTTCTGTTTACTTTTTCCAAAATGAAACTTGTACACCTGATCCCCTACACTGTATTCCTTTACTGATGTCTTTTTGTCATAATAAGACTTTGCACTGTCAGCAGCTCTTTCCAGATTTCTCTGCACAAAAGCAAATGCATGTTGCAAATGCCTCCTCAGTTCATCAATATATTCATGAACTGTGGATGCACTCACAAGTGTTTGCTCATGTGTTCTGTATAGTAGGTGTTGTGGTAACACCATTTTCCTACCTGTCAAGACCTCATGGGGGCTAACACCTGTTGCTTTGGCAGGAGTTGATCTGATTGCCATCAAAACCAACGTTAAACATAAATCCCAGCTGGAACCTGCCTATGCCACGAATTTCTTTAAAATATCCACAACAGACCTATTGCTCCTTTCAACTGTACCTGAAGATGCTGCCCGATATGCGATATGTAGTTTCCTTTTCACACCTAGTATTTGCCATACCTTACTCATTAGAGTACTTGTGAAATGACTTCCTCTGTCTGACTCAATTCTTTGTGGCAACCCAAACCTTGAGAACACATGGTTCACCAGCAATGTGGCTGCTGTTTGCGCACTACAATCTGGTGCAGGAATGCATTCAATCCACTTCGACATCAAACATACCACACTTAAAATATAACGGTTTCCCCTGCTCGACCTTTTTAAATGACCTACATAGTCTATTTGCAAATCTGACCATGGGAGGGTTAGGCCTCTTTTCATCAATGGTGCTCTATGCATTGGTGAAGCAGGTTTAAATTGGGCGCATACTAGACATCCTCTAGTATATAATTCCACATCTTGGGACATATGTGGCCAGTAAGCATAATCTTTTAGTATTTCTAATATTTTTTGTGAACCTCTATGGCCTGCAGTTATGGCATCATGTGCATGGTGTAGCATTAGCCCTCTGAATGAAAGAGGTACCACCCACTGTATTTGTCCTGTTATGGACTCTCTAATCTTGAGTCCATCCTGTAATCTAATTCGTGTTTTGTTCTTTAATAGCACCCTCAACTCTTCTTTTCCCATACAATCATTTTCTGTTAAAGGATTTTGTTCAGGATCTATCAAATGATTATAATAGATTCCCAAAATTCGATCATTCTTTTGTGCCTCAATCAAATCTTGGTCTGGCGTGTCATGACTCCACTGCACCACTGGTTGATCTACCTCCTTTGGTGCTTTAGAACGTGTCACTGCATCAATTTGTATTTCACCCATTAAATAATCAATAGGTAGCAATTCTCCCATCACAGCCCCAATCCTAGCCAGGTGGTCTGCCTTATCATTTCCCTCCTTATCCTCTCCTGGTGTTTTTAAATGCCCACGAATTTTTCTCCAGTATATTGTTAAATTATTCTCTGACACCAATTTGTCTATGGCTTGTATCATTTTTCCATGTTTAAGTGGCTTTTTGTTGTATATAACCATGCCTCTTGCTTTCCAACCAGGCAAATACTCCACAAAGCTATTCCGTGCATAGTCAGAATCAGTCACCAGTACAATTTCACTGAACTTTTTATCAACTGCAGTAGCAATTGCTTTATAAATGGCTGCCAATTCCGCCACCTGACTGCTCCTAGCTCCAATCCTCATCCCTATACTGGGGACGCCTTCACATTTCAACCAGACATTTCCTATTCCTGCCACTAATTGTTTATTACTGTCATTTTCAATGTGAAAAGCACAACCATCCACATATACAGTTGGCAAATCCTTGCATGTTTTTTCATCAAAAGCTTTGTGTGGTGATTGTTGAAATTCCTGCAAACTAGTTTCCACTTCCATTTCATTTGGTATTTGTTTAGCTGCGCAGTCATGCAAGTCAGCTAACCCTTGAGCAATTGGGTTCTTTTTATTTTGTCCATATCTCACTTCTACGGGAAAACCTTGTAATGCCAGCGTCCATGAAGTGATTCTGGACTGCGCTAGATTACCTGATCTAATTCTTTTACTCTCTAAAAATTGCAAAGGTTGATGATTTGTTTCAATAATCACCTTTTCTCCCTGAACAATGGGGCGGAAATGTTGTAGCGCCCACACAGTGGTTAATAGGGCCTTTTCACATTCATTAAATTTCATTTCAACTTGGGAAAATGCCTTACTTGCATAGGCAATGGTTTTGTGATTCAAGTCGTGTTTTTGTGATAACACTGCTGACATACAGGGGGTAGTTCATAGAATTCAGCGCACAAGTGGCGCACGCGGCTGGCGCACAGTGTGCGCGTGCGAATCCCTGCGCCAGCCGCGTGCGCTGAAATCCATTTCCGCGCACAGCGTATTCATGGATTCCAGCCACCAAAACCAGCCGTGGCGCACAGTGGCGCAGCGACCCTGCAGC
This sequence comes from Ambystoma mexicanum, assembly GCF_040938575.1. NCBI lineage: Eukaryota > Metazoa > Chordata > Amphibia > Caudata > Ambystomatidae > Ambystoma > Ambystoma mexicanum. The sequence continues at coordinate 621,620,291 of NC_090936.1, forward strand.
AGCGCCAGTTACGCCCCCAAGAACGCCTCCCGCGCAGGGAAAAGCCATCAACATACCCAATCCAGCGCAAAGGGCTGCGCTAACCCTGTACCAGCACAGCAAGCGGGCTACGTGTATCACTGGGGTGCGCGGGAAGTACCTCACGCGATTGGCCCCGTGCGAGCAGGGTACGCATATTTCAGGGGTGCGCGGGAAGTTCCACACGCGATTCCATCAGGGTATGTGTATTTCGGGGTGTGCGTGAAGTTCCACACGCGAAATCAGCAGGGTACGTGTATTTCAGGGTGCGCGTGAAGTTCCACACGCGATATCAGCAGGGTACGTGTATTTCAGGGGTGCGCGGGAAGTTCCACACGCGATTGGCCTGGGCGCGTGTATTTCAGGGGTGCGCGGGAAGTTCCACATGCGAATAGCCTGGGCGCGTGTATTTCAGGGGTGCGCGGGAAGTTCCACACGCGATTGGCCTGGGCGCGTGTATTTCAGGGGTGCGCGGGAAGTTCCACACGCAATTGGCCTGGGCGCGGGAAGTTCCACACGCGATTGGCCTGGGCGCGTGTATTTCAGGGGTGCGCGGGAAGTTCCACACGCGATTGGCCTGGGCGCGTGTATTTCAGGGGTGCGTGGGAAGTTCCACACGCGATTGGCCTGGGCGCGTGTATTTCAGGGGTGCGCGGGAAGTTCCACACGCGAATAGCCTGGGCGCGTGTATTTCAGGGGTGCGCGGGAAGTTCCACACGCGATTGGCCTGGACGCGTGTATTTCATGGGTGCGCGGGAAGTTCCACACGCGATTGGCCTGGGCGCGGGAAGTTCCACACGCGATTGGCCTGGGCACGTGTATTTCAGGGGTGCGCGGGAAGTTCCACACTCGATTCCATCAGGGTACGTGTATTTCGGGGTGCGCGTGAAGTTCCACACGCGATTCCATCAGGGTACGTGTATTTCGGGGTACGCGTGAAGTTCCACACGCGATTCCATCAGGGTACGTGTATTTCGGGGTGCGCGTGAAGTTCCACACGCGATTTCAGCAGGGTACGTGTATTTCAGGGGTGCGCGTGAAGTTCCACACGCGATATCAGCAGGGTATGTGTATTTCAGGGGTGCCGGGGAGTCCTACATGTGATTTGACAGTGTGTGTCCTCCCAGGTGTTCCCTGTACACCCTCCACGGCCCCTGCAGGCAGCCCACACCACAGGGGACTACCCTGCATCCCTGGTCATGTCCCGCAGGCAGCCCACCCAACATGGGCATGCCCCCCAGCAAAGGCACATGTCTCCTTGAACTAATGAACACCAACTCATGTCCCCTTGCACCCCCACCCCCCAGCACTGTGGGGCACCTGCCAGCAGGCCCCCACCCATGTCCAACTCATGTCCCCCACCACCCCCACCCCCACAGTCACCAGGGGCAGCCTCCACCAGGCCCCCACCCATGTCTCCCAGCACCCCCACCCCCCCAGTCACCAGGGGCAGCCTCCACCAGGCCCCCACCCATGTCTCCCACAACCCCCACCGCCCAGCACTGTGGGGCACCTGCCAGCAGGCCCCCACCCATGTCCAACTCATGTCTCCCACCACCCCCACCCCCCAGCACTGTGGGGCACCTGCCAGCAGGCCCCCACCCATGTCCAACTCATGTTCCCCACCACCCCCACCCCCCAGCACTGTGGGGCACCTGCCAGCAGGCCCCCACCCATGTCCAACTCATGTCTCCCACCACCCCCACCCCCCAGCACTGTGGGGCACCTGCCAGCAGGCCCCCACCCATGTCCAACTCATGTTCCCCACCACCCCCACCCCCCAGCACTGTGGGGCATCTGCCAGCAGGCCCCCAACCATGTCCTCCTGCCCCCAGGTCCTGACGATACACAATCATGGCAGTAATGGGCAGCATACCCAGCACAAACACCCAGCCAAGGATTGCATCCACCCACATAGCAAATGCAATTACATGATACAACCCCAATGGCAAGTATGTAAATGAACACATGTCCGTCACACACACATACACAATGGGTGCAAGTGAATGTCAAAACCCATATCATGACATGTATGAAACCAATGAGAAAATACCACAAAAGAAAGTTATAAAAACATGTATTCTCGAAGAAAATGAAGTAAACTAATCAAACATACAACAATGGGGATAACAAAATAAATTGTCCATGTCCGATAAGTAATGTAAAAATCCAAAAAACAAAGGAATCCAAAAACTAATGTTGTCCAAAGCAAAATCATGGTGAAAAAAAATAAGGAAAAACCATTGCCTCATGGTGAACACAAATATAAATCAAAAAAATGTATTTTAAAAAATCCAACTATACACAAGAATATTCCAGGGTCCATGAGCCCAACACTATAAATGAAACCTACTACTACCTAATAAAAAAACTATATACAGAAAAGTGGCCATTGTCCGAGCGGTCCAAAAAAATCTCTAAAAATAAAGGAAACCTAACACTAACTAACTAAAGAACTATATACAATGGCAGCGGGCAAGTCCTGCGGCTCACTCTGTGATGTTGCCGGCCAGGGCATCATCGAACTCCATGTCGATGTCCTGGAGGCGGGACTCTGTCCTGGCCCCGAGGTCTCGCAGGGATAACCCCATGTTCACCTCAAACTCCCTGCGAGCTTCCTCGAGGCACTCAGCCCGCCTCAACGCCCGACGCATGGAGAACTCCGCCCTGACCATGGTGAGCCACTCCTCTTCCGCCCGCTGCCGCTCCGCACCTATCCGCTGGACCAACTGCTCCCACACGGAAGACACTACCATCCCAGGGTTCTCCTGCCCTCCGGCCGATGCCTGCCCCTCTGATCTTGATGGCCCGAGCCATGATGCCTCCCACGTCGAGCCTGCTGCTGCCTCCGACGCCACTGCCTCTGCCAGCACGACAGCATCCAGGATGATGGAAACCACCGACGCCGTCGTGCACGTGCGCTGCCCGATGATGCCGTCACATCCTCCATCTGCTGGGGTCCAGTTGCTGTGTTGTCCACCCCTGCTGGACCTCTGACTCCCGACTGTGGCAGGGATGGGATCCCCACCGAGCTGGCTGCATTGGTCAGGGCAGGTCCACAGGGGGCCCTGGTGGCACCTGGGCCGGAAGACGGCAAGGAGAACGACTGGCGTATAGTCTCCACAGAGGAGGAGAGGGCCACCAGATTGGCCGACACATGCAGGAAACCCCCGAACATGGCCGATCCCAATTGGGCCACGTCGGCACGGTGCTCTTCGTGATGACGTGCGTGCTCCTCCTGGGTAGCACGCACGGCATCACGAATCACAGCCGTGCGCATCGCGACCCCAATCAGGACCTTCTCCACACGGCCAGGGGTCCCCTCGTCCGCAGGTGGAGGGGAGTCAGATGACATGGACATCCCCTCTACCTGCGGACGGGCCTGGGACGGGGCATCCCTGCTGGTGCAAGGTGGTGCACCCACAGGTTCAGGGACAGCGACATGCACAGGCCCCTCCACGGTGACCTGTGCTGCCTCCTGCCCCTGCCCCTGGACTGCACCACTTGCACCAGCAGGGATGCCCCCACCAGGCCCCATGTGCGCCTCAGTGGCGGCCTCCTCCTCCTCTGTGGAAACCACCAACCTGGATGGCTCCTCGCCGTCTACCGCCGTAGCAGGCCCCTGTGGGGGCTCACCCACCCCTTCCGCTGCAGGCGTGGGGGCATCCCCGCCGCCTTGCTCCACAGCGCCGTCTCCGCCCTCTCCTTCACTAGCCGCTGCGTAGAGGGAGACATAGAACACAAGCATCAGGGTACTGTACAATGGTCCCCTAGACAGGAAGCAATAGCAGATGAGTGCCACTGTCAAAGTACACTTCCACCATGTCACACCACAACACATGTGTCAGTCCAGGCAAAACACACACAGTGACAGTCATGGTGCGTGCCATGGACATTTCAATGCATGTCCAAGGAACTCTCGAATCACACAATGTAATGGGACTCACATGCATCATGGGTCATGCCTATCACATGCACACACTTCACCTCAGTCACATCCATCTGGCCCCGTACACCCCAATCACAGTGCATACAAGGATGACTAGGCTGCATCAGTGAATCTGTACATTGTCACAGACATGTGTCATGCATCCATGGCACTCACAAGTCACAGACACGCAGGTCAGGCACACAGACATGGATACCACATATGTATCTGGCATCAGCACCCATCCCTCGCCCCCACCCATGTCCAGGAACAGAGACTGCCATGCTATCATGTGTGCAATCTGCACAGGGCTCCCCATTTCGCATTCAAACACATGCAACAACCGTGCGGTTCACACATTACAGGTCGCACATGCATTCCCACGATGTCCCTGCACACATACATGCGTACATGGCCTATGTCACACATGCAGGCAAGTATCAGACAACCAGCACACTGCAACATGCCCTGTCTCACACAGCAATGCTTGGCCACTTACCGCTCAACTCCAGACGGGTCTCCCTCTCAAGGACCTGGGCGTGGAGCGCTGGGTGTGCGCGTTCCAGGACCCTCATCTGGATGGAACTCATGCGGCCCCGGCCCCCCTCCACGAGGCGCCGGGCCTTCATGAGGGTCCTGGACCTCAAGTCTTCCCAGCGCTTCTTGACCTTCTGGATGGTGCGGGTTGCCACCCCCTCCGCGTTGATGGCAACCACACAGTCAGCCCAGATCCTCTCCCGTCCTTCCTTGTTGGCGCGGGACGATCCGAAGAGGGCATCATACTGCCCCAGGACTTGCTCCACCAGGACACCAACTTCGGTGGCACTGAAGCTGGTGCCCCTCTGCCCCTCTGGCCGGGGGTTGCCACTGGTGCCAGATGTTGATGTGCCCGACATGGCAACCCCAGGGGCAGGAGTGGGTGGGCAACTGGGTCCTGGGGCTGGGCTGTAGAGCGATGTCATCCGAGTCGGGAGTCTTCTGTTCCAGCAGGGGTGGACACAGCAACTGGACACCTGCAGATGGCTGATGTGCAGGCACCAAATGGCAGGGCACGGTGGCAGCAGGCAGGCAGGCAGCAGCAGATGGCACGTGGGAGGCTGCTCGGGGCACTGGGGGGCAGTAATTCGGCCTTCTGGGCAGGAGCGTGGTCTTCCGTGTGTTTTCGCGTGGCCAGCTTGATACGGAGTGATTTGGCACGTGAAAAATCTGCACGTCAGCGTGTAATTCGAGGAAAGGCCCTTAGCGCGTAAGCGCGTCTGCACGCATACGCATTTTCATTGGACAGAAGGCCCCTCAAGCGCAAGCGCCCCTGTGACGTGACGCGTACAGACGTGCATGCGCATTTCAGCGCGCATGAAAAACTGCACGTCCGCGTGTAATACGAGGAAAGGGCCTATGCGCGTAAGTGACGTGACGCGCGCAGGTGTTTCCCTCATTGCACGTGATGACAGAACACACATGGATTTCCACCAATCGCGTGTGAAAGTTCCCGGCACCCCGGAACACGTACCCAGGCTAATCGCGTGTGGAACTTCCCGGGCACCCCGAAACACACGTACCCAGGCCACTTGCGTGTACGCACACTCCCCTCCGATCACACGCGATGACACTCGGACCGTATCCGAACACGGGAAACACGCGCACGGCAAAAGACGTGCACAGGCGTCAACGCGTCTGCCACACGAAGGCAGGCGGAAGCGTCCCCGCGCACAGCATAAAAGTGCGCGCAAACAACAAACGCGTATATACAGCTACGATGAATGCCCCATTTGTCGCTGCACTGATCGTGGGACACCGCAGGAGGAGGAGAATAGCCAGGGCACGCATTTTCGCAACACGGACAAGCCTTTTTGGGATGCCTGACGACCAGGTCTATGGCAGGTATAGGTTTCCACCCCATATCGTCCTAGACCTGGTCAGGGAGTGGGAAGATGACCTCACATCCCCCACCCTTTGCTCCCAAGCATTGAGCCCCTTGGAGAAGGTGCTTAATGTCCTGCATTTTTTGGCCACTGGGTCATTTCAGCGGACCACTGCCATAGTGGGGGGGGTCTCACAGGCCACGCAGTCTACACCAGGTACTGGCAATCATGACAGCGCGCCCCTCAGTCCGCAGGCACATATACATGCCCAGAACACCCGCAGAAAGGCAGGCCGTTGTCCTGGATTTTTTCAGGGTGGCACACTTCCCCAAAGTGCTCGGTGCCATAGATTGCACCCATGTGGCCCTACGTCCACCTAGGGCCATTGAGCACATCTACCGAAACCGCAAGCACTGGCATTCCATCAATGTACAGGTGGTATGTGATGCAAAGGGAATCATCACCTCTGTCTATGCAAACTACCCTGGCTCCACCCATGACAGTTTCATATACAGAATGTCCGCCCTGAGCCGGGCCCTGGAAGCTGGGCAGCATGGCGACACATGGCTCCTAGGTCAGTACAAATGCCCTTGCACATGCATGCAAGTCACACACAGACAAATATCCAAACCCTAATGATCTCAACTATTATCATCTCCCCAGGGGACAGTGCCTACCCTCTGAGCAACCACATGATGACGCCAATCCGGAACCCCACCACACCACCCCAGGTAAGATACAACGCCGCCCATATTGCAACCAGGGGCATAGTGGAGCGCACATTCGGAGTGCTCAAGTCACGTTTCCGCTCCCTTGACCGCTCTGGTGGGCAACTACTCTATGCACCAGCAGTAGTGTGCAGGATCATTGTGGCAGCATGTGTCCTGCACAATGTTGCAACACGGCAGGGCGTCCCGGTGGACATGGTGGTGCCCCCACATCCCCAACCACAGGCGCTGCCCATGGGAGGGGACAGGGCACGTGGCGAGGAAGCCCGGACCCAGCTTGTGGCCACATTTTTCACCTAAACTCCCACCCCTGCGGAGTGCACACAGGCCTGGCACATACCAGGTGACAATCGATGATGACAAAGAGACAGTCAACTGTCACAACCTTACCACCCTGAGATAGTTGCCATGGAAGTGCCACATCGTCTGCATCCCTAGCTACTTAAACACAAGCTATCCTGTGTGACCAAAAGGCACACATATGACATATGGCATGATATGGGCCATACACAAGTATTCCAAGGCGCAATGAGGCAGGGAGGGGGGAACAAGGGAACACAGAGAACGGTACTACTAGGCCAGGTGTCATTGGGATCGTGCAAGTGCAGGGGGAGGGGGAATGGGAAAAGTGCAAGGGGAAGGGTGGGGGGGAGTCCACTACAGGGGAAGTAGCCCAAAATAATAATACATAGGTCGCCTGGTGGCAACTACAAAGGTGAGTGCAGACAAGTGCTGGGAAGGGAGGGCTGTAGGGATAGAGAGACAGTACTGCAGTGCAGGGGTTGCCAGGGAGGCAGTGCAAGTGGAGAGTGGCTGGGCCAGGGACCAAGGTCGGTGAGAGTGGCCCAGTTGCAGCTCCTGTGCAGTTCCAGTGGAGAATTCTGCAAGGGATAGGCAGACAGTAAGCAGAAGCAAAGAGGAAGGACTTGAGGTGCTTCCAGAACTGGAGATGATTCCCCTCAAGTTCAAGTCAGGCCGGAAGTCTGTTCCAGGGGGAGGGCCCTGCTGCGGAGAGAAATCTACCCCCAGCTAGTTGCTCTGAGAAGCGGATGACACGGACATGCAAGGTGTGCATCACACACACCTGCAAACCAGGCCATGGCCATCACTGTCATGTCACACAAACCCTCCCAAACATCAACATGTCATGGCACGCAATACCCATACACCAATGCAGTAACGATAAGGTACACATTGCCACGTCCTAAATGCACAGTGGCATCGGACACTGCTGCCTGACCCGGAATCAGATGAAATGACAGACCAACAACCTCCCACCCAAAATAAGTCATTTCAAAATGCATTACAACAGTCGTAGACGTAACATCACAATGAATGCCTGTCTACATGCACATCATGCATTGCAAAATCAACACTGCAGCTCATGTGTGCAGTGTCCTACTCCTGCATCACACTGCTCAGCGCACAGCACAGTGAACAGCCATTGTGTGTGATGCACACCCTGAGCATCACATCTAAGTGACAGACCACGTCAAACATCAAATCAGGCATGTACTGGATCCATGATCGGTCACAGAAAATGTGCTGCCGGGACACAGTGGGCACCAGAAGGCAAACAGTGTACACGTGTATATGCAAGGGTGGGAGTACATGTAGTGCATCAGAGTGCAAGTGTGTGGTTCTGCAAGGACATGCACTCCACATATGCATGTGCACTCAAGTGACCATCAGTGTTCCCTACACATCACATGTGAACATCCACCATGTGTACACCCCAGCATGTCAAACCACAACTATCCCCTCGCACCTGAAAGGAAAACACAACACATGAACAGGCATTGATCAGCAGAACACAACATGTACATGGGATACCACCATTACTATGTCAGAGTTCCCATCACACTGCAGGGCAAGGCAACAATCAACAACAACCCCCCCCCCTCCCTCACAAATGACCATGACCCACTGAACAACTGCACCTGGGTCATGGAGCCCCCAAACCTCAATTCCACCTGGCCACAGGATCACCTTTACTCTTCGTCACCATCTCCCACCTTGTGTGTAAAAAGATGCCTGAACCCTCAGAATACACACTCATTTCCGAAACACAAAATCCTAGGCATAAAAACGAACCCAAACACCCTCCAGTAGATGACTTGACGTAGCAGTACCTCACAAAGGCCAAGTACTACCACAATGATGCAACAACCAAGGTAGCACAGCAAAACAATGTCACGACAGGATGTGAGACATGTGTGGTACATGACATAGGATGATGCACCATGAATGGATGTGTACTGTCAGAGGTCCCCTGTACAGGCACGGGAGTGCCACGAAACAACCACCCCCACCATGTCCCGGGTGCCTGCAAGGTCAAACTCACACAGGCCCCTGAGACCCCGGTGGGGAAGGAGGTTCAGGGATATGCAGTCGGGACAGGTGTTGACACACTGGATGACTGGAATGAGCAGCAGGGGAGGGGAGGTGGAATGACACATGAAACTAGGGAATGCACGAAAATGTACAACCTGCATGAACACATACACAATCCAAACAGACTTGGACATCATTGTCATGGCCTTCTGTAGTCCAGGCTCAGGAGTGGTACGAACCAACCACCCCCTCTAGGGTTTTGGCGCCTGCAAGTTCGGGGCTTACACAGGCATCCGCAACCCCAGTGGGGAAAGAGGGTCAGGGAACGTTGCCTGGATAGGCACGGGAAGCAGGAACACCGGGTAGAGGGTACAGGTTTCAAAATTGCATAGGATCACGGGTGATTAGGGAGAAAATAACATACCAAATTGAACCACACATACATCCATGCATCAGTACACTCCCCAGCAAGCCTATGCAGAGCAGTTTGTAAGAAAAACAACAAGACACTTAGCTCTGGTTTTGAGTGCTGGCCTCCTGCCTGCGCACTCTCAGGTCCGGTTACAGGAGCACTGCAATGCTGCAAAGAGAGACACAGTCAACAACCTGTACGTGCCAATTGCACAAAAACACAACACCAAACATGCCCCATAGCAACAGACTACTCTACAAACAGACAATCTGTGGTTGATGCTTCGTACCCATATATAACATCACCCCTGTGACGGGTCATACACAGTCAATGCAGTAAGGCAGCCGCTGCTGGGTGCATGGCAAATGGAACACCAATGTGTCACAATTCACACAACATGCAATGTTCCCTGGGTAAGCAGACAGACCCATATAGCAAGCCATGACTACAGAGCAAGTTGCGTACCACCATGACCGAAACAAAGTTGGCAGTGCATTTATCATGAAGTACGTGGAAAAGACATGCACTGCACCCGAGTATGTCCCTTGCTGCATGTCCCTGTGAGCTGCCCCTTTCCATGTCTCGGAAGGCTACATGGTTGATACAAGTGGCTCAATGGACCTTGGTGTACCGGAGGGTATGTGCCACTGCCCCTGCATGTGTCCCAGACAACCCTACTATCAGCAGCCATCAGTCCACAAACACATCTGAGCTGCATTGTGTGCTTCAACACCAATATTCGTCTAAGCTCACCCTCAGTGCTGTGACTAAGCCTGCATGTGCAACTCGCCTGGTGCAAGCTTTGCTGTGTCGTGGCCCCCCTGTGATGCTCACCTTGCCTGGAGTTCCTTGGAACATGTCAGCAGTTCTAGGATGTGGGTCTGCAATCACTGTGCCTCTGCTTCTGCACACATGTGCATGTGGGCACCAACAAACGGGTCCAGAATTCCGTCGTCCAATGGGACATGTCTGCTGGCAAAGGTGCTCTGGAGGCTCATCCCCCTGCAGAAAGGGCATGGAACACATGATTAATGCTTCAAAGTCATCTGTGTGTGTCTCATCAGGCATCTCATTACTTGACCATGTCAGAGAGTCACATCACAAATCACACCATCAGTCCGTCTTTCACCTACAAAGTGTGGAACACTATCTACAGCATGAATTGCAACAAGCACATGTACAGGAAAGAAATGAAACATACTACACAATGCATAGCAATCAATGTCCACATTAATCATGATACACCCCATCTAGCAAAAGCTGAACAGTGGACAATGACACCTAAATCATCCCCACTAGGGGTGTCAACACAAGTCACACAGCACCAGACATGCCACAGATATGACAGTCCAATGCCCTTGTGTAAAATGCTGTAACACCGAACCATCCTTGCGAGCCCATGGATAAGGGAGGCAGGAGTGGCATATGTGAGTCAAGGAACCCAAGCAGCAAACACATACACAAGACAACCATGAAGGGCCCAGCTGGAACAGACAGTGGATGCCTTCAAAAGCCACAAAGCACCGCACCGTCACATGAAAGCACAATAGACTAGCAATTTTAAACTAAATCAACTATTAACTAATTACACTAACTATGGAAAACCTACATTACCTATTTAAACTAACTATCAAACAGAAACTTAACTAACTAAACTAAAAGAAAAATCAAAAATGGCCACATACGACCCAGGGGGGAGGGGAGGCACCCAGGAGGGGGGAGGTACAGGGTGCTGCTCAACATCCACATGCGATGATGCTGAGCCAAAAAAAAAACCTCCATGGGCTCAACGCCTGCACAGCACGACCTATGTGGGAGATAGATGGTCGTCCGAGTCTGGCTCATCCTAGAAAGGAGGACGTGGCACAGTAGCCTGGCCACGCCTAGCCGCAGCTTGCCCCTCGTCGGCAGCAAGTCTGCCGGACGGGTGAGCCTGGTTCTGTGTGGCGATGTGACGTAGGTCTGCATGCAGAACCTCCCGTGATACATGTGCTTCCTCTTGCAAGGTAGCACGTGTAACACAGAGTTCCTCCTGCAAGGCCTGGCTGGACAACCGCTGCACCTCCCGGCAAGCCTGTAGCTCAGCCGAGATGGTACACTCAAGCTGTGCAAACCTCTCCTCTGCCCGCTGCCTCTTGGACATCATAAGGACACCCAGAGTGGATCTGAGGGAAGCATACTCCTCCCTCAAGGCATCCATGTGCGCCTCTGCGTGAGCAGCAATTGCTTGACGCAGAGACGACATTTCAGCCTGGCGTGCCCTGTCTGAGGCCGCCATGCCCAGCCTGAGCAAGCGGGCAGTGGACCGTGCCGCCTGCTGCTGGAGAAGCACCTGCCTAGCAGTGGGGAGCACAGATCGGGGCACACGCTCCATGCTCTCAGCGATGTTCTCCATTGCTGCCCCCTGCCGTTCGGAATTGGCAGTCATGTCTTGCTCCCACTCAGTATACAGCGGTTGCGCGCGGCGACCGCGTTGCCGGGCTTGACCCCTGTGGGACCCAAGGACCGGGGGTCCTCGCTGTGTTGGCACCACCTGCGGCTGCACGACTACATGCCCCCGTCGACGTGATGTCCCAGGCACATCAGTGACTGGTGTGGAGGGTGACCCTGCGTCCCGATCCACCACGGGCGGAGGAACCAAGACTGTCTGATCCCTCAGTGCAGGTGTCGCAGACAGAGGAGTGTCCACATCAGAATCACTCACCCCTGACACATGGACTTGATGGTCATCCAACTCAACATGGTCGTCAGAGTCGTCATCAAGGCTGGACTCATAGGCAGCCAGAGACAAGATGGACTGCAGCACTTGGGGGTTTTCGTGGCCTACCACCCCACGACCCCCACTAGTGCCGGGTTGATGTGGCGTTACCAACCCTGTGTCTGGCATGACAACACCATCCTCTGCCTCCATTGCGTCATCACCTGAAAAATAGAGAGAAAAAAGGTCAATACACATGTCAGAAGCACACGACACACACACACACCGACAGCAAAGGCATCAGGCAGACATGTGACACACAACATATGACCTGGCATGCATGCTGGGTCTACTTTGAATAGCTTCTGTGATCAGACCTGTTGAAAGGTGGCAGTTTCCATGGAAGTGGGTCTATGCAGTGCAGAAAATGTGTACGCCACTCACTACCTACATGTACAAGCACTACATGGTGTGTGCCAGGAAATGTGAAGGCAGTGCAATGTCAAAATCAGACATCAAGTGCATTGTGCATTCAATGTGTACCATGTCCAGAAGCCAAGCACCCCTCCACCCCAGTACCAAAGCAGGGATGCCTATCATGGTATCAAAAGGCTGACCATACACCTGTGTATTGACAGGCAGTGTTGACTGGCATCAACAGCTTCATGTGATTCAAATTACAACACTGCAAATGATGCTGGGACAGTGGGCAGGACACATGATGGAAACTCCGGAGGCCGCCCACGTGTGAAGAAGACACAACAAGAGTTGGACAGAGTCATTGGCCATTGAACAGGCTGAGGCCTGTGAGCCACACAGATTGTCAGAGCCTAAACATGTGTGCAACGCAGGACTGAGGCACAGTTGACATGGGAAGGCTGATGAGATGGCAGGCAATGTATGTAACCAAGGACTGATATTACAGTCATCATCCAGTCAAGGACACATAGGGGCATGCGTGCAATGCACATGGAGCATGAATGGGCACTCATGTCCCTGCGGGACATCTGACCCATGCACAGTACAAGTGAGATACCCTGCATCGAGTACTAAGGCTGTACGACATGGCATATGTCTGGCAGATTCTACGCTGGAAGTTAGCATCTACACAGGACACATGGACAAGAAACTACACATTGGCAAGATTGGAGCAGACCAGTGCAAAGGTGGAACTGGGGTGCAGAGTGGCGGAGGAGGGGCAAGGGAGCATGCCTACATGGAGTCCCGCATGCAGGCAGAGGAGACATGCATGACGGTAGCATTGCATTACTTACACATCAGAACCATGTACACGTCACATGTAGCAGCAATCATGCACAACACATCCCACAAGTGAAACACACACGTCCTCAACAAACACGCATCAACACTCACTGGACTGGGCATCAAAGTCCAGCTTCTCTCCCACTCCTTCGACCAATTCAGGTGGTATGAACTCCGCAACGAGAGCCTCATGCAGAGTGAGTTCTTCCTCCTCTGGTGCAGGCCCACCGCCAGTCACCAGAGTCAAGTTGTAATTTGAGGCACGCTTGGCCTTAGTGCTGCGCTTGATGTCATTCCAACGCTTTTTGCACTCCTGCGCCGTGCGCACCTCATGGCCGAATGAACTGACATGTTCCGCAACATGCTTCCAGTGGGTGTCACGTTGGGCAGCCGTGGTCTGACTATTGGCACCCACTAGCATGTCACGGCTGTGGCCCCGCACGTAGTCCACGAGGAAGTCCAGTTCCTGCTTACAGAAAGGCTTCTTCCTCGACGTGCAGGAGGTCGTGGCTGTGTGTGGGGTCCCAGCCTGTGCTGCAGGTGCAACCTTTCTCCTCTTGGACTGGACTGTGGCGCAGACCCTGGCTGGCTAATGCCGCCCTGACCAGCATGGCCAGTGGGTTCGGTGGATTGAGCCAAGGGAGTGGCAGGTGGAGGGATGACCAGAGGCCTGACTTGTGTCAGTGGCAGCTGGGTGCCCACTAATGGACCCTGCGCAGCAACATCAGCTGTGGCAGGGGAGTTGGCCGCAACGGTCCTGGTTGGCAGACTCACAACCGGGGTGCTGTTGGGTGCATCTGCCCCTGCACTTGCCAACACCCGGCTGTTCGGGGCAGCAGATGACATGACTGCCCCAGGGACACGTGTCTTGGTCTGAGCAGCCCGGCGTGCCCCTATGGTTTCCCCCCTGGCCTGTTGGAGATCTACCAAGGGCTCTTCAAGTGCCAACGCAGCATGCGCTGGCAGACCCTGAGCCTGGGTGGCGGTGTCCACAGCTGCACCTGCAGCTACCACCACCCTTGGGCCCGTGGCAGTCGATGGAACGGACTGCCGGGTCATATGGGTGCCAGTGCCAGATGCAGGAGCTGCATCCCCCGGAACCACAGGGGGTGGTGGCATGGCTGCACCGACACATGGCACAACATTGTGCTCAAGTGGCGCACCCCTGCCTCTTTCCCCTCTGTGGCTGCCCTGGACACCCTGGAGTCCCCCTACTCCCTGGTCACCACGGCCACGTCCCCGACCACGCCCGCCACGAGGAGTACGCCCAGCTGAGGCGCCCCTCACCTTTGGTGGCCTCCCAACCATGGCACAGATGTAGTAGTGCTGGCACAGATGGAGTGGTGCCAATGGGAGGTGTACACCACAATTGACCTGGGCAATTGGGGTGAAGGGGGTGGGAAGCAAGATGTTAACAGCCCCCCTGCACCTGCAAGGCTGTATGTGACCCCGGTGATGTGGTGACGGGTCACGCAACGCTCAGGCACCCCAAAACTGCAGTAAAACCGTGCACGCAACCCTGCAGCCTACGTGCGTGGATTGAACCTCCCGCAGTACGCGGTGGCACCCAGTAACACGAATAACGCGTACGCGTGGGACACGCAGGCTACTATGACATCGAAAATGGGTGCGATACACAGGGGCACCCGCAGTGGGAAAAAGAGCGTGTGTGACTCACCGTCTGACTAGCGCGATGCGGAAAAACACGCGTAGCCAATACCCCCGCCAAAAGAAGAGATACGTCCTTGATAGCTGTGAAGTTGTGATGGCGCGCGAAACAACAGGAAGCAGCAACACACGTCGGTCTCCACGAAAGGCACGTACAGCGAACTGCTGGGCCCGCTCACCTTTAACCCGTGCTGAGGGAAACGCACGCGCGCGTCACGTCACTTACGCGCATAGGCCCTTTCCTCGTATTACACGCGGACGTGCAGTTTCCACGTGCGCTTACGCGCATGGCCCTTTCCTCGTATTACAAGCGGACGTGCAGTTTCCACGCGCGCTTACGCGCTTGGCCCTTTCCTCGTATTACACGCTGACGTGCAGATTTTTCACGTGCCAAATCACTCCGTATCAAGCTGGCCACGCGTATGCACACGGAAGACCACGCTCCTGCCCAGAAGGCCGAACTACTGCCCCCCAGGGCCCCGAGCACGCTCCCACCTGCCATCTGCTGCTGCCTGACTGCCTGCTGCCCACGTGCACTGCCATTTGCTGCCTGCACATCAGCCAGGGGTGCTGTTGCTGTGACCACCCCTGCTGGAACCGAAGACTCCCGACTGGGATTCCATCGCTCCACAGCCCAGCCCCAGGACCCAGTTGCCCACCCACTCCTGCCTCTGGGGTTGTCATGTCGGGGCAAACACCATCTGTGACCACTGACAACCCCCGGCCAGAGAGCCAGAGGGGCACCAGCTTCAGTGCCACCGAAGTTGGTGTCCTGGTGGAACAAGTCCTGGGGCAGTATGATGCCCTCTTCGGAAGTTCCCGCGCCGACAAGGAAGGACGGACTCGGATCTGGACTGACATCGTGACTGCCATCAACGCGGAGGGGGTGGCAGTCCGCGACTTACAACATGTCAGAAAGCGCTGGGAGGACTTCAGGTCCAGGACCCTGAACAAGGGCCGGCGCCTCTTGAAGGCAGCGGATGCCAAGGGGCGCCGGGGCCACTTGTCGGAAGAACAGATGAGGGTCCTGGAACACATATCCCCAGCGCTCCACGTCCAGGTCCTAGAGAAGCAGACCCGTCTGGAGTCGAGCGGTGAGTGTACATGCATCCTGATTGTGAGCAGTGCATGTGGTGATTATTCGGTAGTGTGCAGGTTGCACATCTGTTTGTATGGGGTCGAGTATGGGTGGGGGTGTACAGGGCCGTGGGGCTGACACATGCGAGGGCTTTGATGTGTGAGACATGGATGATGCTTGTGTGTGTAGGCTTGCATGCCAAATGCAGTTGTGTGGGCACACATGTTTGGATGAATGTGTATGTGAGTAGACATGTCCGTGATGTCACGCATGTATGTTGTTTTCAGCTGCATGTATCAGCACTGTGTACATGTGCATGTGTGTGTATTTGACAAGGGTGCAACAGTGATGCCACATGGATGCATGTGACAGCGGTATGTGGAAGCCTGATTGGCAGATGTGACATGGATGGCCGTCTGAACAGTGCGACACTTGGCAGGGGTGTACACATGCATGCAAGTGTGGTGGTGTGTGTACATGTGTGGTGCACTTTCTGTGTTGCATGTGATGTCTGGCTCACCTTTGGCTGCTCATGCTGTTGTATGTGTATGGATGGTGGTGGCAGTTGCGATATGGCTGTGGTATGGCTCATGTGTGCGAGTTGTAATGACATGTGTGTTGGGGATTGTGAGGACCTGGTGGAGGCTGCCCATGGTGGCTGGGGGGTGGGGGTGATAGGGCACATGAGTGGGGGCCTGGTGGGGGCTGGCCATGGTGGCTGGGGGGTGGGGGTGGTGGGAGACATGGGTGGGGGCCTGGTGGTGGCTGCCCCTGCACTGCTGGGGGGTGGGGGTGGTGGGTGACATGGGTGGGGGCCTGGTGGTGGGTGCCCCTGCACTGCTGGGGGGTGGGGGTGGTGTGAGGCATGGGTGTGGGCCTGGTGGATGCTGCCCCTGGTGGCTGGGGGGTGGGGGTGGTGGGAGACATGGTTGGGGGCCTGGTAGTGGGTGCCCCTGCACTGCTGGGGGGTGGGGGTGGTGTGAGACATGGGTGTGGTCCTGGTGGATGCTGCCCCTGGTGGCTGGGGGGTGGGGGTGGTGGGAGACATGGGTGGGGGCCTGGTGGAGGCTGCCCCTGGTGGCTGGGGGGTGGGGGTGGTGGGAGACATGGGTGGGGGCCTGGTGGAGGCTGCCCCTGGTGGTTGGGGGGTGGGGGTGGTGGGAGACATGGGTGGGGCCTGCTGGCAGGTGCCCCACAGTGCTGGGGGGTGGGGGTGGTGGGGAACATGAGTTGGACATGGGTGGGGGCCTGCTGGCAAGTGCCCCACAGTGCTGGGGGGGGTGGGGAACATGAGTTGGACATGGGTGGGGGCCTGCTGGCAGGTGCCCCTGGTGACTGGGGGGTGGGGGTGGTGTGAGACATGGGTGGGGGCCTGGTGGAGGCTGCCCCTGGTGGCTGGGGGTGCAGGGGGACATGTGTTGGGGGGGGAGTAGTGCAAGTTGACATGTGGGTTGGCTGGTGGGCATGGGCATGGTGGGTGGGGTGCCTGCATGACATGTGCTGGGTAGGCCCCTGTGGTGTGAGCCACCTGCAGGGGCCGTGGAGGATGTTGAGGGAACACCTGGGAGGACCCACACGTGCAATTCAAGTGTGCTACTCCCCGCGCCCCCCTGTAATACAGGTACCCTGTTGATATCGCGCACACCTGTAATACACGTACCATGATGGAATTGCGTGTGTAACTTCCCGCGCACCCCCGAAATACACGTACCCCGCTCAATCGCGTGTGTCACTTCCCGCGTGCCCCCAAAATACGCGCAGCCCGCTCCCCCAGGCCCGATCGCGTGAGAAAGTTCACGCGAACCCCTGAAATACACGTAGCCCGCTCCCCCAGGCCCGATCGCGTGAGAAAGTTCACGCGAACCCCTGAAATACATGTAGCCCGCTCCCCCAGGCCCGATCGCGTGAAAAACTTCACGCGAACCCCTGTAATACACGTAGCCCGCTCCCCCAGGCCCGATCGCGTGAGAAAGTTCACGCGAACCCCTGAAATACACGTAGCCCGCTCCCCCAGGCCCGATCGCGTGAGAAAGTTCACGCGAACCCCTGAAATACACGTAGCCCGCTCCCCCAGGCCCGATCGCGTGAGAAAGTTCACACGAACCCCTGTAATACACGTAGCCCGCTCCCCCAGGCCCGATCGCGTGAAAAAGTTCACGCGAACCCCTGAAATACACGTAGCCCGCTCCCCCAGGCCCGATCGCGTGAGTAAGTTCACGCGAACCCCTGAAATACACGTAGCCCGCTCCCCCAGGCCCGATCGCGTGAGAAAGTTCACGCGAACCCCTGTAATACACGTAGCCCGCTCCCCCAGGCCCGATTGCGTGAAAAAGTTCACGCGAACCCCTGAAATACACGTAGCCCGCTCCCCCAGGCCCGATCGAGTGAGTAAGTTCACGCGAACCCCCGAAATACACGTGCCCCGCTCGCACAATTGCTGTATGTTGCCACTTTTGTAATGCGCAGGGACGCTACCGCCTGCTTTCGTGTGGCGGACGTGTATCGGCTTGTGCGTGTCTTTCGCTGTGCGTGGCTTTGCCCTATTCGGTTCCATGAATACGTGTGGTTCGGGTGTGTGTGGGCGTTCCGTCTGCTTCCCTGCAGTACATCCCCAGTTACGCCCTTGTTTTCGCAAGTTGTTCCCCATTACGCGCGTTACGCCCCGTGTTCCGCCCACTTTCTGGTGTATGCGCCGAGGTTGTGCGCTTTCACTGTGCGCGTCGCGCACGTCTTTTGGGATGTTGCAGTGACGTGTGCGCCATGCACGGGTTTGGCGCACATCCCGAGGTAAACACGCGCAGGGACTTCCATGAATCGCACGCGTGCGCCTGGTTTTTTCCGCTTGCGCCTGCTTGCGCCTGCTTGCGCGTAGATTTTCGGCGCACGTTTGTTCCATGAATCGGCCCCACAATGTTCAGAAAAACCTATTTCTATAAAGAAATCCCTGTCCTTTATGGGATATGCTAAACATGGTGCCTTTACAAGACATTCCTTTAATTTAACCACTGCATCAGACTGCTCTTTTTCCCATTTCCAGGGAGTATTCAGTTTAAGCAGTTTAGTCAATGGTTGAGTGATTTCTGCATAATTTTCAATGAACTTTCTGTTATAGCCTGTCATCCCTAATAAACTTTTTACTCCTTTCACATTTTTAGGATCTTTTAATCTTTGTATGGCCTCTATTTTGTTCTTTTGTGGATTTAGCCCATGTTCAGTCACTTCATGCCCTAGAAAGTTCACTTTTTTCTTGCACCATTGTGCTTTTTGCAAAGATACTTTGGCGCCTGCTTTCTGCAATTGGCCAAGTACATGTCTTATTTCATCAAAATGGCTTTTCAGGCTTTCATTTTTTATCAGGACATCGTCCACGTAAACTATTGTTCCTCTTTCCGCTGCATCCACTATTGATGTACCCGAACGGAGCTCTAAGCCAGGCGTATTGAGTCCTGTCAAATGTAAAGGAAAATAAATTCTGTATCTCCTCTGCCAATGGCACACACCAATATCCAGAGGTGAGATCTAATGTGGTAAATACATTTGAACCATGTACCTGAGCTAGGCCCTGATCAATGAATGGCAGTGGCCATCTAGATACTGGTACTCTTTTATTTAACTCTCTCAAGTCTGCACATAGCCGCCATTGACCATTTGGCTTTAACACACCTAAAATAGGTGTATTGGATGTGCTATGAATGGGCCTGATGATTCCCCGCTATTCCAAATTTTTTATAATCTCTGCCAATGATTCTAAACATGCCAGCGGTAGTCTATACTGGCGTACAAACACTGGATTTCTGCTACACCCTTCTGGTAGTGTGGCCACATGTAAATCAGTTAAACCACAATCATAAGCATCCTTTGCAAATACATCCTTAAACTCCATAAATATCTCCCTCAGATTGTCCCTATCCTCATTGCTTTCACACGCATCCGCTAAGGAGATCTGCTCTTCTACCATTTTGGAAAATTCTGGAAAATCTTCTGGTAAGGGAATCTCGGCGCTTTCCTCTAACTGTGTGGCTGTGTCTTTTTGTAAAGCTGCCACTTTTAAATATTTTGGCATATTAGCTTCCACTTCAATGGGCTGATTTTCTGTTTCATTTTCATTTAAATTAAATATTATGCAATCCTCTTGATGGCAGCACACTGTCTCATTTGAATCATAAGGATACACAGAATGAATTTTAAATATTCCTTTGGGCTGAGAGTCCAGGTGTTCTGGCAACTCACCCTTGGCATCTACATACTTTTCAGGGATATTTCCAATCACCATGTTATTTAAATCTGCCGTATAATGTGATTTTTGTATGGCCAGTCCTAATGGGGAGATTTCCTCTAAATGAATATCCTGACAACCTTTATTATTTACCATAATTTTTACAGATCCTTCACCAATGTCTACCAATGGAATGTATTCATAATACAGGCCTTGCTGTTTTATGGATTCATTCAGGCATACAAATGCATCAGAGCCTTTCATCTGCTGTCCATTTTTGCATTTCAGTGTTATTGCAAACTGTTTTATAAATGCAGGAATAATAGTATCTTTCCTCATTTGTAATTCGATTGCATAAGGAACCAGTTGTGCACAATGATAAGCCCTTCTTTTGTCTTCAAATTCAGGTGCCGGACCACCTAGGCGTGACCATATTTTTTGATTAAGGAAATCTAACACCATACACATTCTGTGCATGATGTCATTGCCCATGTAAAATTCATTTTGTGCTCCACTCACTATCCATACATTATGGTAAATTGTTTTCTGCCCAATGCTAATTTTAAGCATGCATCTGCCTGCAATTCGGTTTTCAAAGTCTGGACTGTCCAACCCAGAAACATATTGGTTTTTAATCCTAAATTTCCGGATTTCTTCCCTCTCCATTATTTTTTGCAACAATTTCTCATTAATGAAACTCCTTTCATGTCCAAGCGCTAAAGTGGCTTTTATTTATTATTTTTTTTTTTTATTACTTGATTTAATTGTGTAAACAATTTTTACAAGGTTTTGGATCCTTAAGATCAGAAAGGGAAAAGAGAAGAAGAGCTTGATGGGAAAGGAAGAATCTTTGATAATGAAGGGATGGTACAGTCAGAAGGGGGGGAGCAGGAAGAAGCGGAAGTGAAAAGAAAAAGAGGAAAATAAAAGGCGAGGGGGACCACAGAAATCCTGCTTGTTTCCTGTTACGTAATTTCTCTTTACTTTCCCATCCTTATTGTGATATTAGACCGATGGCACGAAAAAAGCCCACCACTGCTATAACCCAAGACGTCTTTTCCCCGTTGATTAGGCGACACCACCATTCCTCTTCATCGTAGAGCTGCAAATTCCTGAATAGAGGACCGAGGTGTAGTGTACGAGCAGCTAGCACAGCCGGGCTTTTATTGTTTTAAAATAGTCATTTATACCAACATGAACCCATGGTTGCTCATCTTCCATGTGTATTTCTGCCAGAGTGGTAATGTGTTTTTCTGAATCTGTTTTAGGAGCAATATTCTGTTTGCATGTTTTCTCTTTTAAATAAAAACGTAATGTGTGCTCATCTATGGCAGTCTGCCAATTTTTCCTTGGGTCCAAGTATATTTGTACAGGTAGTTTTTCATTGTCGCTATGCATTTTGTCTTGACACATTAATATAACAGTGACACTAGGTATGCAGCTATTCTGGAGATATACCTCCACAGCATCATTTGTTTTGGCAACGGTGTGACATTCATTTATATTGCTGTTTTGTGATTTTAGTTTCTTAGGCCTCAATGGTTGTTTTGTTAAGGACCACAGCACTCCATTCACCCCATCTATGAGAGGAGACAATCTTTTCAGGCAATCTGTCCCCATCAGAAATGGAATTTCACAAATAGATGTGATCAATACCTCTTGTTTCATTCTGTGCTTTCCTATTTTTATGTCAACCTCAGTTACACCTATGATGGGCACCTCCCCCCCATTAAAGTTATGCACTGGACCTGGATTTTCCTTCACTGTGATGTGACTCTGTGGGGGTCTCCCTTCATTGATACTCTTTACCAGCTCCTTGGACATAATTGTGGCCTGTGCGCCAGTGTCAATCATAGCAAAGGTGTGGCATTTGTCTTCTACAGTGTTGGGTGCATAATATCTGTCCTCAACTTTCTCTAATACACATAAGAAGTGTGAATTCTTACTGATTTCAGGGCTCACCTTTCTCAGGTCTTTTTCACTTTTGGCTAAGCACATTGGTAAATGGAAAGACATTTTTCCCTCCTTTTTACCCATTTCTGGGCGAGAGACTTTATTCATTTCTCCATGATCAGAGGTTTTTTGGAGTGTGGCCACTGTTCGCCCATCCATCTGGGTAACATCAGAGACCACATTACAACCTTCCAACTGAACATGTGTAACAACATCATTCAGCAATTTGTCATCTTTTAATTCTGTGCATTTGTGATCATTTAGTGTGATACCAGCCCTTTCAGCCTCTTCAAAAATATGTGGCTCAAAGAATTCTTCAGGTGATTGACTTGTACCCTCCTTTTGAGTATTTCCTTTTTCTGTCTGTGTTTGGTCATTGTTTTGCTTGCCCAGGGAAGGAGCTATAGCATCCCCACTTACTCCCTGTTCACTGGTATTCCCCATACATGAGTCATATTTCTTAAATCTGTCCCTTTGTTCTTTTGGAATTCCTAATGTTTCTTTTTCATTTGTGCAAATCTTTACTGTTTTATTTAGCTCTAGGTTAAACCGTACCTCTTTTTTAGAAGTATTTGCACTTTCTGTCACAAGTTCATTTACTGGCACTTTCATTTTTAATCCATTAGGCATCTCAGAGTCGTTATGCAAAATTATATCAGAGCAATCTGTCATTTTGGCACTGCAGTTATCATGAGTACTTAATCACTTTTCGGAAGCCCCCCAGTCATTGCTATGGCCATCAGCCCCCTCTTTGGAAGGTTGTTTTTGCGCTGTATAGAGCTTTCCTATTTGCTCAGCTAACATTTTCACTTGGGCCTCAAGGCACTGGAACCTTTCCATCTCTCTAGAATCCTCTTTCTGTGGCCTAGGTCGATATTGGTTGTTTTCCCCCTGATTGGATCTATTCTGATGCCTCTCAGGTGATTGATGTCGGTTGGGATGGTTTCTGAACTCTTGATTCATTTGTGGAGGGGAGCGGGTAGCACCCATTCTTTGATTATTGTCCCCTGGTGGGGAATCATTGTACTGACGTGGATTGTAGTTCACGTTTTGTCTCATGTCCTGTCTCTCAGATTGTGGGTACTGGCCCCTATGTTGATTTCCATTATCAGTAAATCGATCCACATATCGGGGTCTATCCTGATTACCATATATCATGGTGTTGGGATCAAATCTGCTCTGTGCCCCCAATGACTGGTAGGGACCATCATTTCTTTGATCTTGATTCTGTCTCTGGTTATTGTTCATACCTGCCATATCAGGCCGATATCCTACCCGGGGTCTGTCCCCTAAATACCTAGGGCTGATGTAGCTCTCTCTATTACTAGGATCATGTGATTGGAACATTGGTACAGGAAATGGCGATCTTTGTTGATTACCCCTTTGTTCAGGTGTCACATTATTTTTACCTTGGCTTTGAGCAGACTCAAGGGACATTTTGGCTGACCTGATTTCCATTACTGTGGCTGAGGGTTCTTTAGATTTAGGTCTAGTATCTTTCATTTTATCACTTTCTCTACCCTGACAATAGAGTACCTCATATAGTTTTGCGCTTTGATGTACAATCCATTCAAGGGACTTGTCACGGTCAAATTCACGGACCAATTGGGATATAATGTCTTTCTGTAGCCCATAGAAGTATGCAGTTTTAAACTCATTGGAATTTGGGTCAAAAGATACATCAAAGCGAGAAAATGCTCTTTTTAAGTCTTGTAAAAATTGGCGAGGGGATGTATTAGGTCCAGCAGTAATTGTGTAAGCGACTTTCTTTGCCTCCTGCAATGACTGAAAAGGAGAAAAATTACGCCTAATTTCTTTTTCAAACTCCAACCAGGTCATATTCTGCTGTTCATTTAATCCCCTTATGATGCTGGCCGTCGGGGCATCTAAAGTTAAATGAAAATATTGTCTGCACTGTTCCTTAGGTATCTGGAGTGCTTTAAAAATGTCATGCACCGCTTCTAAGTGATCCTCAATGCAGCATTCACCACCCTTTTTAAATGGTTTGATCAGGGCTTTAATGGATTTCATTATTTTTATGGGGCTACTTGTTACAATGCATGGAATTGCACTATTTTGTGATTCAATCCTGTTTTCAGGTGTATGAGATCGGTTGCTGCCCCCAATGGGAGTATCAAATCCCCCAATGGCGCTGCAACCAAGTTCAGTCACCGGCCCAGTCACTGGAGCACTAGCTCTTTGGGCAGAGCTAGAATTCACCTCCACTCCATTGAATGTGGTACCCTGCCGCCTCTCCTGGGACCTGGGAATGCACATTTGCTGTTCTAAGTCCTTACACTTTTTAGGGTGTCTGTTTGCTTCATTTTGCAAATAGTTGTTTTCATCACTCATCTTATTAATCACCTCCTGCATGTCGCACATTTGCATTTGGCATTCATTGAACTCTTTATTTCTCTTGTCTCTTTCTTGAATCATTTTAATCATTTCTTGTTCTGCACTCTGGAGATCACATTCTTTTTCACAATGTTCTTTTTGTAAAATCTGCATTTCTGAAACAACCTCATCTTTATCCTGTCTAATGTGGTCCACTAAGGCTTTTAAGTGTACCAATTCTTGCTCACTATCCTCAAATTGTTTCTTGCTTTTGGATAACTGAGCATCAAAGTCTCTGCATTTTAATTGCATGTCTTTTTGGCATACATCCAATTCTGCTCTTAACATTTCCTGATTTTTACTTGCCCCATCTAATTCAGTCTTTAACCTGTTAATTAGCTGGGTATCATTCTCCTGCATTCGCAGGGACTTATTCAAAATAAACCATATTTTGCTGCATAGCCGTATTAAACAGTCTTTCTCTGCACTTTTATCAGCTGCATTCAATAATCTTGTAAGGCAGACCTGAATTATGCTGCCTTCTGCAAAAATATTGTCTAGTTTTTCTTTCTGCACCTCACCCTGAATGCGGTCACGCCATTCTAAGGTGCTGTTCGACGACCACGTCCCATGTGCAAACAACTTTGCCTCTAAATATTGCACTAGGTCTGAAAATGTGGTTTCCCTTTGTGACATTCTGAAATTCGTTTTTAGTGGCACACTGCTATTATAAAATGGGTTCCCTTTAATGTGCAAATGGCAGTGTGAGACACGCTTGCCACGCCCAGTAGGTACTCTATGATCACTTTCCCGGCCTGCAACGCACCATAAATATGTTGGGTATTTTGTGGATATTTGGGGCTTTGCGGTATTTTCTTACCGCCAAAATACCTTTAGCAATAATCACTCTCTGTATTTATATTGGGTCACACATAACAATAATACATTGCATTATTTCAGAATTCAGACCTATTTAGATAATGTGTGCGATAATTTGTGTGGTTGGTTGGTATAGTGGTTGGTTTATTTGTGGCCCCAATATCCAACATCCCTTGTTTTTTATCTAGATTGTTCTTGATCACTAGAGAGACCTCAGGCCTACATTTTAGGGATACCACATTTTCAGTGTTAGTGTTGTGTGCCACCATGGGCTATTGTGGTATTTTTGTGGTAATTTCCACTACCTTATATACAGTATGGAACTATGTCCAGAGAGTCTCTCTTCCCGTTGGCTCATGTACCTCCAACAAGCTATGCTACAAACAGTCACTCACAACTGTCCATACTGAATATAATCATGCACACATCTGTTTTAAAATGACAATTGCACTGTTTAAAAATCTACCCACGTTTAAACCTTTTCCCATGCAAAATGAAAGAGAGAAATAATACACACTAGCTATCTGTTTTCAGATATTTTTGTATTATAGAAATTTCCTTTAAACACAGTTTAACCTTTTTTTACAGAAATAAATGAAATGGTACAACATTATTTGTGATAAAATGAACAGAGAGCTGCGAGAATATATTCAATTGGTAACATTAAATATGCTGATAAGGGACTGGGACTCCCTCGAATACACTGACTGAACAGTTTTGCACACTTTCGCACAGCTCCCACACACTTCTGTAATTACCTTATCTGTTCAGCATGAGTTTTCTCCGGCTATTCTCTTTCTGAATTTGGCTCCCTTGAAGATTAACCCCAGTGAAAACAATCGTTTGCCGTTCTCAAACTGGGGTTATTGCCTGGAATGCTCAGCTTTTGCAGCAGGAATGCTTCAGCCAGGAAACAGGTCCTTCTCCCAGCTCTGCAAGATCTCGATTGTCTCCCCCTCTCCTCAAGCTTCCCCAGCAAAACTCTAATCACAGCCTCTAGCATGATACTTGCTATGACGCTGCTCCAATCAGAATCAATCATGTCATCTCCTCCCTCACTACACAATGGCTCATTTCTACAGTAAAAATTGTAACAAACTGATTTCCTGTTCCTTCGAGCTCTTTGCTTCCTGTAGTTATGTGGACAGAGCAGCAGAGAAAAAAAATGAATGTGCGTTTAAAAGTTCACTTTCAGAGTAGACCTAATTCTGCAGTGGAGACACATTTTTATTAGTGGGTTATGTTAAATGAAGTTTTATTAGTCAGGTTAGCTATTAATAAGGTTAGTTATTAATTTTCAAATGTGTCTCTTGCAACATAGGCATTTCAGGTAAAAAATAGTGTGCATTTTTTAATGTGCACATGTGCGCTTTTAACTGTAAAAATAGATTTGCATCTTATATGTAAAAATCGTTTTTGACTGAATAGCCTATCTTTACTTATATGTCCATGTTACTCTGGCAACACATATAGCAATGCACCACACCCATGTGGTGGTGCTGCATCAACAAAAAAAAATGCTACCTGTGCAGTAGTGCTGTACTCTGTGCTGTAACACGCCAAATATCCTTACAATCCCTACCGCCTCCCCACCTCCCCACCTCCCTGTGGTTCAATCTGCTTGTGGTTGTAGCTCACCTTGTATATAAAGAAGGAGGCTCTCCGTCCTGCTCTCACTCTTTGGCAGGGGCGTGAGTCTTCTGGGGGCACTAGTTGCTTCACTGATGTTGGGAATCCAAGCCCAGGCCTGCTGTGACGTTGGATAACTTCTTGGGTGTTGGGTTGCGTGGCACGTGGCGGCAAAAGGTGGTTGATGAGGCTGCCTTCTGCAGCATGTGCCGTCTTTCTGTGCGCTGTATTCAGTCTTTAGCGCTTGCCTGCAGTGTCTATTGGCTCTGTATTATTTAGTCTTTAGCGCTTACTTGCAGCGCCTACTGGCTCTGTGTCCTTCTTAGTCTTTAGCGCTTACTTGCAGCGCTTACCGGCTCTGTGCCTTTTCCACTTGTATTCTGGTGCCTTGCATGCATCTGTTCTCTTACTCAGTGTCTCTCTTTTTGCTGCATGCACTTTTGCTAGTCTTGTCCGTTGCTTAGTGTCTTTCTTTTTGCTGCATGCACTTTTGCTATTCTTGTCTGTTGCTTAGTCTTTATGCTTTTATTATCTGCTTACTCAGCCTTCCTTTAGTGCATGTGCTTCTTGCTCTCTTTGTTATGGCTTTTAGTGCTTGTGGCTTTTATTAAGCATTTTCTTACTTTCTCTTCTTTGTGCAGGTGCCGGTGATCCTGCGAGGAGTGAGGCGAGCTGATCTCAGAAGATGGACCCAGGAGAGTGCCACGGGAAGAGAAGACTGGAGTGGACGCGTCACAGATACGGAAGATGAAAGATGTTCGCCACGAGACCTGAGGACTCAATAAGTATTGCGTCCGCATAGCTCGGAGTTCTGAAGCAGGCCACAGGAATCTGTGCTGTAGCTGTTTTCTGGGGCAGATACACGATGAGCGTTACGCTGCCATGGGCAGAGCAACACAAAGCAGAGCTACATGCCTGGGTGTGGCTTATATAGCCAGCCACACCCAGAGACTTGTCTGCAGCCTTCAATAACGTGCAGGGCTGATCCTCCTCCATGTTGGATGGCCTGTCCTTTGGAGTGTAATGCATGCAGTGCCAAGCGCGCCAGGCCTGAGTCCAGCTGGTTTCCCTCCCTGGATATCGTGATGCCTTATAATGGGGGTACCATGGGGCATATGTGTGTGAGCAGACTACAGGGCTAATGGCTGCATGTGCTGCAGGACTGGTGGTTGTGACACCCACACCAAGGATCTGACAGTCAGCGGTCGTTGGTCTTCATCGGAGTACAAACTCTGTATCAATCTTTTGGAGCAGAGAGCAATCAGACTAGTGCGGAAGGCCTTTCTGCCCTCTGTACGAGAAAATAATGTCCTGATAATAATGACGGACAACACAGTGGCCATGTACTACCTCAACAAGAGAGGAGATGTAGGATCACTACCAAAGTGCAGAGAGGCAATGCAGCTCTGGTACTAGGCAATACAAGAAGGAATCTCTCTATCGGTAGTTCACCTAGCTGGAGAGGAGAACACAGTGGCAGACGCTCTGAGCAGGCAGAGCACAGTCTCCCATGAGTGGGAACTCGCTCAGGAAGTCCTTCAAGAGATCTACACCCTTTGAGGAACCACTGAAGTGGATCTGTTTGCGACCGGTGTCAACCGGAAGTGCGAACTGTATTTCTCCAGGGAATCTCCCCCAAGCGGAGCTCTAGGATATGCGTTTGCAGTGCACTGGGAATTTCCACTCCTGTATGCGTTTCCTCCAGTCCCCATCATTCTTCACGTGATCAGGAGGTTGAGAAAGTTCGGGAAACGCATGATTCTAATTGCCCGTATTGGGCCAGGAAGAGGTACCCGGACCTTCTGGACATGTCCACCTCTCCTCAAATATGTCTTCCACAAAGAGAGAACCTTCTCTCGCGAGAGGAGGGTCGGGTTCTCCATCCAGAGGTCAAAACACTCAACTTTCACGCTTGGTTTCTGAAAGGCTGAGATACAAGGATTGAGACCTCCTGGATGATGTAATGGAGATCTTGCTTTCGGCCAGAAGGCCAGCAACAAAGTCTTTGTACTGTTGCCGTTGGAATACATTCTGCAACTGGTACAGAGAAAAGAATGTAGATCCTTTTCTATGTAAAACACTGGATGTCTTATCCTTTCCGGTATCTTTAGCCAATCTGGGGCTCCAGATTGGTACTATTAAAGG
This sequence comes from Ambystoma mexicanum, assembly GCF_040938575.1. Lineage (NCBI taxonomy): Eukaryota > Metazoa > Chordata > Amphibia > Caudata > Ambystomatidae > Ambystoma > Ambystoma mexicanum. The sequence goes on from NC_090936.1 coordinate 621,649,436, forward strand.
ATATTTGGCAGTGTTGTCCATCTTTAAGCGCTCGTCAGGGGAATGTTCATACTTCAAAATTCCACTGATGACATAATTTCTAAAGGAGCTCACCAATGTGTTCACTCCATCTTCTTTCCAGGTTCCAGTTTGGGACCTTAATCTGGTCCTAAAATTCCTAATATGTGCACTTTTCTGAACCTTTACACTCATGTCCCTTAAGGTTGTTAACCTTTAAAACCATTCTATTGGTAGCTCTAACATCAGCCTGCAGAGTGAGCGAGTGGCAGGCACTTTCCTCCAAGCCACCCTTAACTATCTTCCACAAAGATAGGGTTGTTCTTAGGGATAAACCTTAATTTTTGCCCAAAATCATTCCTAATTTTAACATAGGACAAAACATTTTTTGCCATGTTTCTATTCCCCCAATCCCCTCATCCTAGCAAAGTGGAGGAGAGATTACATAAATTGGACCCTCGTACAGCTTTAAGCTTTCATATATCTAGAATGTCAAAACTCTGCATTGATAATCAACTGTTCATTGGCTACACAGGTCACAAACTGGGTCAGGCTGTCTCTAAGCAGACCTTGTCCAGATGGATCATTCTGGCCATTTCAGAATGCTACAGGTTGGCAGGGAAGGATCCTCTGGAGGGTATAAGGGCCCATTCTACCAGGGGCATGGATACCTCTAAAGCTCTGGAAAGGGGTGTTCCTATCCAAAATATTTGTGAAGCTGCAACGTGGTCTACTATCCACACGTTCACAAAGCATTATTGCTTGGAATCTTCCCTCTGTCTGGTTAGCTGCTTTTTTAAAGCAGTCCTGCACTCGGTTCATGAAAACAATGAAAATACTAATTCTACTCCCTCCACCAAATCCAACACTGCTATGGGAGTCTATCACAAGATGAGGAATACGTGGGAGAACACAATCCATTCGAAGAACAAGTTACTTGCCCCTGGTAACGTTCTTTCGACTGGATTTTCCTCCCACGTATTCCTCATCGCCCTCCCAGCCTACCCCATAGTAGAATTTACCATGCTTTTACAGCTTTCATTCCTTCAAGACTGAGTACGGTCATTCCCATCGTTATGCGGGTATTTCTGCTGTAAAGGAAAAAACAGAACTAAAGTGAACGGGCACTGCGTGTGCTATATATGCCTTCGGTTACATCATCCTCAAGACAGAGGCCTTCGAGGGACATTGAGTCGACGCCATCGACGCACTCAGCGCCCTCTGCCAAAAAAGATTTTTCGAAGCAGCTGAAGCTGGATATCATATATCAAAGATGAAGAATACGTGGGAGGAACATCCAGTCGTAAGAACGTTACCAGGGGTAAGTAACTTGTTCTCTCTCAGCCGCCTCCCTTTATACACCAGTGTGAGTTTAATGGGCAGCAGGTGTGTTATTAGGTTTGGGTCTGCCTGACCTTGCCTGATTTCATTAAGGGGACAGCCTGCTGTCAGAGTGTTGTAGTCTGTCTTCTGTGTATTAGTGGGTTTTTCACTGGTAAACCTCAAACCTCCAGGTTGCCTCTTCTTCTCAGTATTATGCGAAAATGGGGGGAGGGGAAATGTGTGTTGGAAAATACCCCAAAAAGACAGAGGGGTTGTGTGGTTGTGGATAACGGTTGAGAGGGGGATACCGTGTCTCACCTAGGGTATTCCCATGAGAATGACCCCAGGCTCCCCTACCCTGGTGATCCTCCTGCACTGGTCCATCCCCAAGGTGTGGATCCAAAGGCAATGGCCATGCCCTGGCCACCCGAATAGAGGATTCTTGGGGTCCTAATGGGAGAATACCCCTAGGTTTCTCACAGTGCCTCCAAGTGCACTGATACTGCTGGGAGTGAGACAGGAAATAGCACCTGCTGACATACCGTTTTTTCAATTGTGGGAAAAAGTGTTGATTTTAACTTGTTTCGATAATTTCTCCAACACACTATAGGATGGGCCGTCCACTGTTAAGCAAGTACTGAAGTCATTCAAAGCTATGCCCATGAGCACACTCTCCGATGGTGAAATGGGAGACTGCGGTAGAGGTAACATTACCGCCCTCAACATATCTTGGTCAGAGATTGATTGGGGGGCAGCAACCAAATCCGTAGAAAGCATAGAGCCGCTCCTTAGATACATACAGGCTCTTCTTCCAGTAACCACTGCAGATATTATGAGCTATGAATCCGGGCCCGCAACACCATAGACACACTCCCAGTAATCTGCATGTTTATCAAGCGTGATTGTCACTGCAACTAACACTGGTAGAGTTATATAGGCCATTGACTGACTTTTCAGGGAGCATAAGTCAGCAGTTGCAGCGGTCCTGGGAAGTACAGCGGATTCAAGATGTTGTTCCCGAGCAGGAGAATGTCTGCACTCCCCGTCCGCAGACAAACTCCCAACACTCCTGAACACGCTGGAACACTTTGCGAAACACTTCTCGAATGGTTCGCGTTCTCGCCAGTGCTTATGTGGACAGCAAAGTTAAAGGGACAACGTCCCAGGACTCCTCGAAGAGTAGAGATAGCAAAGCTTCCAGCAGCTAAGGTCAACTCGGCACAGCACAACACGCCAGAACACTTTGCCAAGCACTTTATGAACGCTCTGCATTCTCGCAGTGCTTATGTGGACAGCAAAGTTAAAGGGACAGCGCCCCAGGGCTCCAAAAACAGTAGAGAGAGCAAAGCTTCCAGCAGCCAAGGTAAACAAGGCACAGCACAACACAACACGCCGGAACACTTTGCCAAGCACTGTATGAACGCTCTGCATTCTCGCAGTGCTTATGTGGACAGCAAAGTTAAAGGGACAGCGTCCCAGGGCTCCAAGAACAGTAGAGAGAGCAAAGCTTCCAGCAGCCAAGGTCAACACGGCACAGCACAACATGCCGGAACACTTTGCTAAACACTTGCTGCTAATTTCAAGGTGTATTGTATATTTTGACTCCTTTTCTGGTTGCTAAGATTTGTGTTAGTTTGAAAAGATTTAGAGGAAGCATAGTACGATGGTGACCATACTCTCCCTGGTCCGAGGACTGTTCTGCATTGCTGTGTATGAATTCTACAAACGAGTAAATCTGCTAAATTCTTATTGGAAATAATAACAAATATATTTTATTTTATTCGATTTGGATTCATATAGTGTTAAACGACCCAATGGGTTTTATTCCAGGAATCCATTTACTATTTTGCTAATTTGTGAATGACATCCCAAGTGCTTAGGGAAAACCATGCCTAGAATTGAAGAAGGGTCCCCAGAAAAATGAAACAAATGTATATTCTCTGTCTCAGATAAAGATCAGTGATATACCATGTATACATTTTAATCTTAACGATTTGTTGTCAGAACATCTATGACTGTTGCCCTAAAAAATAAGTCTTCTCATCAGGGTAAAATGACATCTTTCAATGAGGAGATAGATGTACTACAACTATGAATGTTTCCAAGTCATTAGACACGTGGAGATTTACAATTAAATCCTATCATATTGTATGCCAGGGCTGAGGTGAGTGACCACATTTATATGGCACACTGCTATGCAGCCAACTGCCTCTAGGCACTCTCCAGCGGAATATTGCTGCATGCCAATGAAGCGAGCCGACACTTTTAAGCCGAGGGTCAGGAGGAGCCAAAACCCACAACTTAAAAGAAAGGGGAAGCCTTTGACATATATTCTTAAAGGGCAATGATTGGTTGCTACCCAGAATTCAAATGCTGCCTGCTTCTCAGTGTAGGTCCTTGGACCGAAAAGTTCTATTTGCCTACTGTGAAAGAGTTCCCTGTTCGGTGCAGGGGGATGTCAGTGAGGGTGTCATGGGAGCTGAGGTCCCCACCAAGCTAGTAGGTGGCTTTGAAGAAGGTACATGGGAGATCCCCTGGGAGCCCTACTAAATCTCCCTCTGCATAACAGGACAATCACAAGACCCCCCTGTTCTGCCCAAACACCTTTTTCACCTTTGAAGCCCACTGCGGTTCCCAAGCTGCAGGCTCCCCCGGGCAGACTATTGAAGCTATGAGACCATTTTATCTTTCTTTAAATCATAGCTGGAAAAAGGCAAACCACAGCTCACTGTATCCCCTTTAAATAGCATGAAGGAACTAAAAATACCAAAACGCACTTCAATTACGTTAAATAACATTGCCACCAGTCAGCGGGAACATGCACACATAGCTGCAGATACAGTTTACTCTTCTCCCCTTCGAATATCTTTCAACTCGTGAAAACGCACCACAAGTAAACTGCAACATCCGAGCCGGCAAGGTCAAAGCATTCCACTAACTCAAACATTCCAGTCCAGCAAGAAAGAAACATTTTTCACTGTCCAGTGCAAACCATAGCTCAAGGACAGTGCAGAGAAAAACAGTCGGTTTTAAATGGCGGCTCTCCACCACAACACAGCAGAGAACAGCTTACACAGAGCTCACAGAAAAGGGCACACAAACTGAAATTGGTACTTTAACCAACCATGCTGTGGCCCCACAACACCCGAGGGGAAGGTTTCATTACCAGAATCCAGCAGGAAACACACATTTAGAACAAGACGTATAGGTTCAGGTAGGGGTGAGAGTTGAAGACAGCAGGCAAGTAGAAGTATGCTGGAAAGCCAAGTCCAAACCAAAGCGTTTACCCCTTTATTATACCATCTGTCTTACTAGAGCCAGTCCCAAGGAGAGTCACAGGAAGAAAGTAACCTCAACCAATCATAGCGGATTCCTCCTCTTTAGCCACAGCTTTGACCCATCACTGCGAGGCCATGGGAGGCGTTATGACATTAAAACTGTGCTTGTGTTAATGGATAGTTGCCTGTGAATCTGGTCTGCACTCCTTGGTTCTCTGCCTTTCCTTCTTAACGGGTACGCCTCCCTACTAGGTTCCCTATTACCTCAGTCGGTCTTGTGTTAAATTCCCAGGCTGCAGATGGGCTGGGGAACCCAAATCACGCAATAGGTTGCAGCATGTTGCCTCTCATAGTTTTTCCAGACCTCATCACACTACATTGCTCCAAATAACATAGAAATTGATAATAAAGTGAAGCATCTCTTGAGTGTGTGTGTTTAGAACAGCATGGCATGATGTTATGTCCAGGCAGGAAGACAGCATTATTGGTAATGCTTTAAAAAAGCATTTAATTACAGATACCGTTAGTGGTCTAACAGAGCCTAGATTTTGGGAGAAAAGGTTGGTCTTGAATTACTTAAAAAAATAAAACAGAGGATATAGTACGTGGAATGCTGAGCCACGTAGCAGCACTTCATTGAACTCTTTCATGATCCTAATACATGGTGGACCCACAGAGCTTAGAAACTGTTTTTCTTCACTGACTGCTAGCAAAACCAATCTTCTTTCAGGTGACACTTGAGGAACAGGATTGGTCATGCCTATGTATAGATTGCTGACTGAAGTGCCAAGTCCAGGGGCATCCAAGATGGTGGCTGTGGGCCCTGCTGTGGTGTGACCCTTACTCTTCCATTGAGCATCTGCGTCTCTGGCCTGGTCTGCCAGGCTGCCCAAGTATAACTGCCCTGCCTGGGACTGGTTCGGTGCTTTGGGGCTGCTGGAGAGACAGACGATCCAATCGGAGCTGGCCAGGTCCTGCAGTGAGGAACAGGCCTGCAGGGATAAGACACTGGAGGACAGCAGGGTATATAGTGGCTGGTGTGTGAGAATTGGTGACTGGTGGTTTGGAGAGCGATAAGGATGCGCAGCCTTGATTGGGGTAATCCACCTGGCTGGGAGGTAGCGTGTGTTGCACTCCAGCGGAACAGCTAACACGTCCTGTTAATGAATAGCAACAACGGGGACGGCGCACTAGGGTTGTTAAGGTTTACCAGTGTAACCATTTACACCATGAAGGTCTTGTTATTCTAACAATAACCTTCATTTACTTTATACCAGTTTACCATCGGTTATCACTTTTTGCTGTCAAAGGACAGTGATTTGTTGTAAATTAATAAAGTCAAGACAGCAGTGCTAATGTACCGTAGGAATGCCAACAAACAAGGTAATTCATAGAATTCTGCGCACAAGTGGCGCACGCGGCTGGCGCACAGTGTGTGCTTGCGACGTCCTGCGCCAGCCGCATGCATTAAAATCCATTCCCGCGCACAGGATATTCATGGATTTTAACATCCAAAACCAGCCGTGGCGCATTAACCCTGCAGCAGCACCAGTTACGCCCCCAACCCCTCCCCATGCGCCATGTACAGCGCACAAATCCCGTACATGGCGCACAGGCTCACAACCTCGAAAACGCCTGTAAAACTCCCTGCGCACCCCTCCGAATACACGTACCCCGCTGCGCGGGTAGTCTCACATGCGATTGGCCCTGTGCGAGCGGGGTACGTGTATTACTGGGGTTTGCGGGAAGTTTCACACGCGATTGGCCCTGTGCGAGCGGGGTACGTGTATTAGTGGGGTTCGCGGGAAGTTTCACACGCGATTGGCCCTGTGCGAGCGGGGTACGTGCATTACTGGTGTTCGCAGGAAGTTTCACACGCGATTGGCCCTGTGCGAGCGGGGAACGTGTATTACTGGGATTCGCGGGAAGTTTCACACGTGATTGGCCCTGTGCGAGCGGGGTACGTGTATTACTGGGGTTCGCGGGAAGTTTCACACGCGATTGGCCCTGTGCGAGCGGGGTATGTGTATAACGGGTTCGCGGGAAGTTTCACACGTGATTGGCCCTGTGCGAGTGGGGTACGTGTATAACTGGGGTTTGCGGGAAGTGTCACACACGATTGGCCCTGTGCGAGCAAGGTACGTGTATTACTGGGGTTTGCGGGAAGTGTCACACGCGATTGGCCCTGTGCGAGTGGGGGAAGTGTATTTCTGGGGTACGCGTGAAGTTTCACACGCGATTTCGCTGTCAGAGCGGGTTAGGTGTATCCAGTGTGGTGCGGGGGGAGTCCTACACGTGAATTGGCAGTGTGGGTCCTCCCAGGTGTCCCCTCTACCCCCTCCACGGCCCCTGCAGGCAGCCCACACCACAGGGGACTACCCTGCACCCCTGGTCATGCCCCGCAGGCAGCCCATCCACCATGGCCATGCCCCCCAGCCAAGCCACATGTCACGGTGCAATATGATCACCAACTCATGTCCCCAACACCCCCACCCCCCCAGCAGTGAGGGGCACCTGCCAGCAGGCCCCCACTCATGTCCCACTCATGTCCCCCAGCACCCACACCCCTTAGCAGTGAGGGGCACCTGCCAGTAGGCCCCCACTTATGTCCCCCAGCACCCCCACCCCCCAGCAGTGAGGGGCACCTGCCAGCAGGCCCCCACTCATGTCCCCCAGCACCCCCACACCCCAACAGTGAGGGGCACCTGCCAGCGGGCCCCCACTCATGTCCCCCAGCACCCCCTCCCCCCAGCAGTGAGGGGCCCCTGCCAGCAGGCCCCCACTCATGTCCCCCCCTACATGAAATAAAGATGCACAATCATGGCCCACTTCTACACCAAAATACCACAGCACGCCACCCCATTCTTGAGACGCAATGATTTCCCAATCCACCCCACACTGACATGCCTATCTCAAGACACAAACCAAAAGTCAACTATGTACATCAACACATGTCCGTCACACACACACACTGGTTGGCATTAATTGTGTAAACCCACATTTTCACATGCATTAACCCAATGAGCGAATCCCACACATGGAACTAAAATATGAAAATGTATTATGTAGAAAAATAAAGCAATGAAATGAAAGCATAACAAAATAGCAAACGTGAAATGAAAAGCATGGGCAAAAGATGAGTAAATGAAAAGTATAACCAATCCAAAGAAATCCAAAAGAAAAATAGTCCAAACTCTCCCTCCACCAACGCAAATCCAAAGGAAACGTAAAAAGAAAAATCCATTGATCCATGGTGAAATCAAAAGAAAAAGTTAGAATAAATCCATTGTCAAACTATGTACAATCCATTGTCAAGGGTCCATGAGCCCAACGAAAGAAAAGAAACCTACCTAAGAAACTACCTAATAAAAAAACTATATACAAATGTGTGTGGCATAGTCCATTCACCACAAATCAAAGGAAAAGGAAAAGGAAACCTAACTCTAAAAACTATTTACAATGGCAGCGGGCTAGTCCGACGGCTCACTTCCCGATTTCCCGGGCCAGGGCATCATCAAACTCCTGCTTGATGTCCCGGAGGCGGTCCTCTTCCATGGCCCCGAGGGTTCGCAGGGACGATGACATGTGGACCTCCAACTCCCTGCGAATTGCCTTGAGGCACTCGGCCTGCCTCTGAGCCCTCCGCATGGAGTTCTCCACCCTGACCATTGTGAGCCGTGTCTCTTCCGCCCACTGCCGCTCCGCATCTATGGCCCGGCCCAACCGCTGCCCCACGGAAGACACTTCCAATCCTAGGTCCTCCTGCCCTCTGGCCGATGCCTGCCCCTCCGATGTTGAAGGCCCCGAGCCATCATGGCTCCCACCTTGTTGCTGGTGTGCCTGTGCCCTGGCTCTTGCTGCCTGCACGTCCTCCTCCGGCTGGGGTGCGGTTGTTGAGGTGGCCACCCCTGCTGGACGTCCGACTCCCGACTGTGGCAGGGATGTGTCCTCCACCAGCCTGGCCGTAGGGTCAGAGGCAGCTCCACAGGGTCCCCAGGTGATACATGGGTTGGAAGATGGCATGGAGGACGACTGGCGCATAGGGGTTCAGGTGAGGAGGGGGTCGGAACAAGGTCCAGCAAACGGAGGAATCCGGCCCTGATGACCGGTCCCAGTAGGTTAACGCGGTCAACAAGGCATTCGAGATGACGTTCAGTGTCCTCACAAAAACACTGCAGGTCACCCCACATGCCCCGTTGACACAGCGCCATCCCACTCAGAACAGGCTCAACCCGGTCCCGGATAGCCACGTCCGCAGGGAGAGGAAGGCCAGTTGTTGTAAGCGGATCCCCTCCCTGAAAACGGTCTGGACGTAGGCATCCCTGCTGGTGCAGGATGATGCAGTCACAGGATCGGGGACAGGATTACACACAGGCACCTCCGCGGTGGCCTGTGCTGCCTCCTGTCCCTACCCCTGCACTGCACCACTAGCACCAGTGGAATCCTCACCTCCAGAACCCGTATCTGTCCCTTCCAGAGCCTCCTCCTCCACCAAACCCCCCACCAACCTGGATGACTCTGTGCCATCTTCCTCCGTCAGACTCTTGGGGTCTCAGCTGCCCCTTCTGCTGCCGAGGAGTCCAACTCCGACCTCCGCCTCTTGGACCTACCCTCGGCAGCTGCGGCCTGGGACGCGGCACCGGACTCCTCACTCCCTGACGAGATGACAACCTGGGAGGGGAGCCGGGCCTTGCGTCTCCGGCTGGCGGTGCGATCCCTGCCGCCTTGCTCCACAGCACCCTCTCGCCCTCTTCATCAGTTGACGCTGCAGACAGGGAGAGAAAGGACACAGGCATCAGGGCACTGTACAATGGACTGATACACACATGACAGTTGCACATTAGTGGCAGTGTCAAACTTCAGACATGGCATCACAATCCCCAACACACATGTCATTTCAACTCACACACATGAGCAATTCCACAGCAATATCGCACCAGGCAGCACAATCCATGCACATACAACAGCATGAGCAGCCGAAGGTAAGCCTGACATCACATGAAACACAGGGAGTGCACAAGACATGCACACATGCCACCACACTTACATGCATGTGTACATCTCCACCAACTGTCGCAGTGATGAGATCGCCATCCATGTCACATCTGGCATTCAGCCTTCTACATATCAGTGTCACATGCATCCATGTTGCATCACAGTTGCACACTTGTCAAATACACAGTGCAGGTACATGCAGCTGGAACCAACATCCGTATGTGACACCACAAACATGCCAACATATATACACAGTAATTCAAACATGTGTGCTCCCACATCTGCATTTGGCCTGCATGCTTACCCACACATACACCATCCATGTGTCTCACACATGAGAGGACTCGCATGTGTCAGCCTCACGCCCCTGTACATACACATCCATACATGGCCCTACAAAAACACATGTGCAACCTGCACACTACTGTTACACCACGACACGCACAGCGTCTAATCAGTATACATGTACACTTACCGCTCAACTCCAGGCGGTTCTGCCTCTCAAGGACCTGGACGTGGAGCGCTGGGCATATGCGTTCCAGGACCCTCATTTGGTGGCCGGAATGGTGGCCCCGGCGCCCCTTGGCATCCGCTGCCTTCAAGAGGCGCCGGGCCTTGTCGAGGGTCCTGGACCTGAAATCCTCCCAGCGCTTCTTGACATGTTTGATGTCACGGACTGCAACCCCCTCCTCGTTGATGGCAGTCACGATGTCCATCCAGATCCTGGTCCGTCCTTCATAGTCGGCGCAAGAACTTCCAAAGAGGGCATCATACTGCCCCAGGACTTGCTCCACCAGGACACCAACTTCCCTGGCACTGAAGCTGGTGGCCCTCTGCCTTTATGGCTGGGGGTTGCCAGTGGTGCCAGATGGCGGTGTGCCCGACATGGCAAACCCAGAGGCAGGTATGGGTGGGCAACTGGGTCCTGGGGCTGGGCTGTGGAGCGATGGTATCCCAGTCGGGAGTCTTCAGTTCCAGCAGGGGTGGTCACAACAACTGCACCCCTGCAGATGGATGATGTGCAGGCAGCAAATAGCAGGGCACGTGGGCAGCAGACAGGCAGGCAGCAGCAGATGGCAGGTGGAAGCGTGCTCAGGGATCTGGGGGGCAGTAATTCGGCCTTCTGGGCAGGAGCGTGGTCTTCCGTGTGTTGTTGCGTGGCCAGCTTGATACAGAGTGATTTGGCACGTGAAAATCTTGCACGTCTGCGTGTAATTCGAGGAAAGGCCCTCAGCGCGTAAGCACGTCTGTGACGTTACGCGCGCGGGCGTTTCCCCAGTGACGTGGGCATAGTGGTTCAGGGCACGTACATCCAAGATGGTGGCCCGTGTTTCCTGGATGTTTGTCCAAGGCCAGCCTCCCCTCCTGTGAGCAGCCTCCTGCTGATTGGGCCGTGCCCCATCTCCCTGAGCCTATCGGAGGGCGCTAGGTGTAAGCCGGCCCTCCTGTGAAGACCTCACGAAGCAGCCTACGTCGGCCTCGATCTGCATCCACTCGTTCCCCTCAGGAGTAGGAGCAGGAGCTCCGGACCTCTGCAGCTGGTCACAGCATCCTCCAACAGAAGCCGCGATGGCCCCGTGAGGTATGCTAACCTCCTATAGCATTTGCATGTTAGCATTATTTTAGGGCTATTCTTAAAGCTCTCAGCGCGGTAGCCACAACATTTCTTGCAGCATAGAATCCTCGATCGTCTGCAAGGCACTCGCGCCGCACAGCTTGTGTTGTGCTTTATTTCTGGACATTCGCACTGCACGGCCATTCAAACACACGAGGTGTTTGTACATCCAAGATGGTGGCCCGTGTTTCCTGGATGTTTGTCCAAGGCCAGCCTCCCCTCCTGTGAGCAGCCTCCTGCTGATTGGGCCGTGCCCCATCTCCCTGAGCCTATCGGAGGGTGGTAGGTGTAAGCCGGCCCTCCTGTGAAGACCTCGCGAAGCAGCCTACGTCGGCCTCGATCTGCATCCACTCGTTCCCCTCAGGAGTAGGAGCAGGAGCTCCGGACCTCTGCAGCTGCAGCTGGTCACAGCATCCTCCAACAGAAGCTGCGATGGCCCCGTGAGGTATGCTAACCTCCTATAGCATTTGCATGTTAGCATTATTTTAGGGCTATTCTTAGCTATCTCAGCACGGTAGCCACAACATTTCTTGCAGCATAGAATCCTCGGTCCCCTGCAAGGCACTCGCGCTGCACAGCTTGTGTTGTGCTTTATTTCTGGACATTCGCACTGCACGGCCATCCAAACACACGAGGTGTTTGTACATCCAAGATGGCGGCCCGTGTTTCCTGGATATTTGTCCAAGGCCAGCCTCCCCTCCTGTGAGCAGCCTCCTGCTGATTGGGCCGTGCCCCATCTTGCTGAGCCCACAGGAAGCCGGCAAGCGTAGCCGGCCCTTCCTGGTAAGGCCCTGAGGGCAAGGCCAACAACTGTCTAGAGACTGTCCCGAGCTGACCAGAGCCCAGGGCCATACCCCCTACATGTATCCTATGAGGTAGTGAGTAAACCATTCCTGTCTTACCTACCCTACCTGCACCCTTCTCACCCTATCTACTCAATCAGCTCCTGTATTAGCAGTAACGCACCAGTAATGTGCTCCAGGCATTATATCGGTCAGTAAGGCTGTTTAAACATTCGCAACAGTGCGCCACCATACTTGGACCTTTGTACACCCTGTGGACATCCCTACTATGCTCTCGCCACTTAGGCAAGTCACACTTATGTGGTCGTTGTCAATACACTTGCAACTGTGTCCCTGGCACTGTTAACATATTGCACTTTGGCGCCCTGTGCTAAAATCGCATCTAGGCATCTTTGGTTTATATATTGAAGTTGTGCTCGCTTGCATTTGTAATGTACTGCCTTTTGGCGCCCTGTGCTAAAATCGCATCTAGGCATCTTTGGTTTATATATCGAAGTTGTGCTCACTTGCATTTGTAATGTACTGTCTTTTGGCGCTCTGTGCTAAAATCGAACCTAGGTGTCCTTGGATTAGGCATTGAAATTATGCCCACCTGCATTCTTAACTTATAGCCTTTGGCTCCCTTTACTACAATTGAATCTAGGTACTTAGGTATCTGTCCTGCCCTGTGCATATTAGTTTAATTGTGCTGCCTTGTGATGCCCTGTGTTGATTCAAATCTAGGTGTTGCCATGTGTATTGTAGTGTGCCTCCTGCCTGTATTATAGACGACTAAACTTAGATGTCGCCCTGTGCACTCTTGCTTAATTGTGCCCCCTGAACCATATAGGCATACTAGCCCTGACTAAAAACTGTCAAACCCTGGTGCCAAGCATTAGCATAATTGTATCTCAGGCCCGACTGGGCTAGCCCAATATACCTGTCACTGTGTCCTTTTACCAAACATGCGTACCTTCCAGACCTGCCTCCTATTTACATCTTGGTCCCTAGCCTGGACTATTCTAACCATCACCACAATAATGGCCCTCACCAACCTCACCCCCTGCAACCTGCAAGAGAGAAACTTGCGACTTAGAGCTAGGCTACCACGAATCTATGACATCAAAAATAAAAGAACTAGTCCACCTGTACCTACACGTACCACTACCGCCATTAAGCCTAACTTCCTAGCCTCAGCGATGACAAATCGCCCCGAACCACCAGGTGACCAATACTACAAACAGAGGAGACCCAACTACCTTAATCCTGGATCAGCTAAAGATACCACTACTACTCCTACATTATCAGGAGCCCTTATTAATGCTAGGTCTCTTATAGCACACAACACTGAAATAGCTGATATACTGGCTATGGATAACTTAGATATCCTTGCTGTTTCTGAAACCTGGCTCCATGATGCGGCCGGCCCGGCCCTCATGACTGCCATACCGGACAACTACAATATCTTACGAGTCGACCGGCCTAACACTAGAGGAGGCGGCCTGGCCCTCATAACCAAAACTCAGCTAGCTGCTAGACTCACTCCACACCCAGCAGTCACATCATGCGAACTTCTCTCAGCTAAAATACCTATCTCAAACAATAGCACACTAACAATACTTCTAGTGTACAGACCACCATGCCCCTTAGGTAATTTTGAGGAAGACCTATCTAGTCTCCTCACGAACAGCATTAAAGACACCACCCAGCTCCTCTTACTAGGTGATTTCAACCTTGGCTTTAATGACGCTGAAGACAAACAAGCCCAATCTATCCAATCCATTTTAGTCAATCACAACATTACCCAAAATGTCCTAGCTCCTACACACACAAAAGGACACACATTAGACTGGATAGCTAACCATAACTGCGACATCACCATCTCTTGTATTCTACCGCAAATATGGACGGGCCACCATCTCATATGCTTTACAGCCAGCATCGAGCCGCCCAAACTTAATAAGAATAAAATAGCACCTCCCATTCCAACGAGAAGCAAAAAAGAAATCACGGCTGAAAAATTACTCCCATTACTCCTACCAGCTCTCACCACCAGCTCCATTGAATCCAACCCTAGCGAGTTAGTTGAGTCATTTAACAATTCTATGACCAAAGCGCTAGACTTGATTGCCCCTATCAAACTTCATAAAAGTAAACGCGAAGCTCACCTCAACTCCTGGTTCACTCCCCAACTCAAAAAAATGCGCATCCAAAAACGCAAACTCCAAGCTATCTGGAGGCATACCCCCTCTGTCGACAACAAAACTACACTTGCCAACTTTGCCAAAAGTTACAAGAAGGAAATAATTCAAACGAAAAAAGATTCATTCAATGAGAGAATCCGTAAAGCCAACTCGAATACCAAAGAGCTCTTCACTATTCTCCGAGAATTGGAAAATCCAATTGCCCCTATAGATAATGTCCCCAAGGACAAATCCTGGTGCACGAGCATCCAAAATGCCCTAGCAAATAAAATTACAACCCTTCAATCCAAAATCGCTAAGAAAAAAGCCTCCCTGAGCCCTAGCGAAAACCATACCACCCAACGGAAAGAAATACCGGGCACACCCACCCAAACCAACTGTGAACCCTTCAGATTTACTAATATCTCCATATTGGAAACTGAAAAGGTCATTCTATCCCTTAAACCATCAAACTGCCAAGGCGACAGCTGCCCTGCGCAAATCATCAAGGACGCTGCCAGAGATTTAGCACCCTTCATCTCGAAACTTATCAACGCCTCCTTCAATACGAGCACGGTACCCACCAACCTTAAAGAATCGTGGGTACTGCCCCTACTCAAAAAACAGACACTTGACCCAGCTATCCCCACTAATTATAGGGCCATTACTACTGTCCCATTTCTCCTTAAAATCATCGATAGAGTAGCCTACCTCCAAATCCAAAATTACTTGGAGACACACCAACTATTAGGATCACGGCAATCTGGCTTCAGACCACTTCACGGTACTGAAACGGCCCTTATCGACCTCAAGACACAAATCGACGAAATGAAGGACAAAGGTACTACAGCTATGCTCCTCCTCCTTGACCTATCAGCGGCCTTTGACCTGGTGGATCATGCAGTATTATGCAACCACTTAGCGTCTGCCGCCCACTTCTCAAGTGAAGCTATAGCATGGGTACAGTCCTTCCTAGCTAACCGTACGATGAGAGTGTTCTCCCCCATAGCGGCAGCGGACCCAATCCATATCACTTGTGATGTCCCACAAGGCTCATGTGTCTCCCCGACAATGTATAATATATTTACTAAACCACTCTTCGACAAACTTGACAGATTAGGGGTAACCTACACTAATTATGCGGACGATACGCAGATTCTCATACCACTATCTGGCAACTTTGTCGAAGACACAGCTCTAGTAAACAAAATTTACCTCCTCATTCAGGCATGGATGGCCTCCCACGGCCTCTGTCTAAATGACGACAAAACAAAGATACTGATCTTGGGCTCCGACTCCAACCTAAAAAAACTGAGTCCCAATTACAGCAACTTCAACATAGATGGCAACATAATCAAGGTGGCATCTGAGGTAAAAACTCTAGGCTTTTACCTTGATTCCACTCTATCCCTCAAAAAACAAGTTAATTCCTTGGCATCGTCTACAGCGTACACCTGTAAATTAATCAGGACCTGCAGACCGTACCTTTCCAAAACTAACTGCATCACACTAGCTAACGCATTAGTAATGTCCAAGCTGGACTATTGCAATGCCCGCTATGTAGGAGCCAATAAAACTATAATAAATAAAATACAAATCCTTCAAAATAACGCTCTTAGGGCAGCCCTTAACATACCCCGCAGAGAACATATATCCAACATCAGGAAAGACTACCACTGGCTCAAAAACAGCGACAGAATCCTCCTCAAGACACTGTCGCTCACCCACAAAGGGCTCAACAACTCAGCACCCCCCTACATTTCGACCAAACTGACCAGAAAATCGTCCAGACACCACACTAACCGCTACTAACCACCTCCTGCTAGAAACCCCTAGATTTAGACGATCCAAAGCGGGCGGAGTTAGCTTCCCGGTCAGAGCTGCCCAGGCATGGAACGCATTGCCTACAGCGTTAAGGGATAACCTACCCTATACCAACTTCCGATGTAAGGTAAAAAAACTGGCTCTGGTCCAACGACAACTAACACGGCCATGATACTCCTGAATCCTTGCCCATGACTTTTTCTGCGCTTACCCTCTTACCTTTTTGTATACTCCTCTTACACTGTAATATGCTAGCTTCTTCATCTCCAACTGCATTGACATGTATGTACTGTATTGTTATGCTCTTATACTTTTATTCCCTGTATGCAACCTAAGCTTAATTAACCTTGTACCTGCTGCGCCCGGCTACCCCTTGGTTTTTGTGCGCATTATCAAATAATAAACAAACAAAAAAACTGCACATCCGCGTGTGAATGCGTGTAATCCAAGGAAAGGGCCTACGCGTCTGTGACGTGACGCGCAAGGGCGTTTCCCTCAACACGGGTGCATGTTCATCGTACATGTGCAAAAACTGCACGTCCAAGTGTCAGCTCGTGTAATTGGAGGAAAGGGCCTTAGCGTGTACACGTGTAAGTGACGTTGTACGTGTGGGCCGGTTTAAAAGGTACGTGTAGGACGCCATTTCCTTGTACGTGCTTTTCGTGGAGAGCGAGTGGGTGAATTCTGTACTTCTTGTCGGTTCACACGCGATTACTTCACAGCGTTTCAAGTTCGTACTCCCTGTTACCTCTGACAGCGTTCATTTTTTTTGTTGGGCCTGTTTCCTCAAACAGCGTTCACTTCTTCTTTTGTCCTTTCTCCTCAGACAGCGTACAATTCTTCTTTTAGCGGGGGTGTTGCCAACGTGCACACGCACGTCTTTTTCACGTTCTTTTTCCAGGCAGACGGTGAGTCGCGCATGTATTTACCAACTGTGCTTGCCTCTTGTGTGGCATACCCCTTCAGAGGTCATTGTAGGCTGTGTGTAACACGCGTACTGTTATTTTTGTGTTTCTGGGTGCCACAGCATAGTGCGGGTTCATTTTTCCACGCACGTGGTCTACGAGGGGTTGCATGCACGTTATTTTTTGTTTTTGTCGTGCCTGTGCATTGCGTGACCCGTCATCTTACCCCAGGGGTCACAGACATCCTTGCTAGAGCACTAGGGTACGTATTCCATCTAGTACCCTACCCCTTTCACCCCCAATTGCCCAGGACAATCGTTTACTGCTACTCCCATATGCACAACAACATCAGTGCCATGGTTGGGAGGCGACCAAGCGGTAAGGGAGGCAAAGGTGGCCGACCTCCAAAAGGTGGGCGTAGTGGGCACGGTAGGGGACGTGGCCAGGATTTGCAGGGTGCCCCTAGACCCCCATATGTGGAGGAGCAATCAGGGACACCCATGCCCCCCATGGTTGTGGGAAACGTAGCTGACACCATCCCAGCTCAGCCCTTGTTGGACCAGCCCATTGTGGCACCTGAACCTGCACAGGATGACTACCGGGCTGACTTCCAGGTCAGCAAGTCTACGCCACGGGTGGCGGTGCAATTTGGTGTCACCAGGCCACGTGGGTCTGGGGCAGCTATGTCATCTGCTGCCCCAAGTAGGCAGGGTGGGGAGGCTGCAGGGGCAGCTGCAGCTCTATCCACCCCAGCTCTGAGTCTACCAGCTGGGACAGTGTCGGTCCCGGTCCATCAAACAGACGTTGCCCCTGCCAACATCACCCTGCAGCCAATGCCTGCACCAAGACTATGGTCATTTTGCATTCGCACACTCCTTGTACTCAGTCCACCGGCGCTTCTGCCCCTACTGACCAGAGTGGCGTAAGCCACTCAGGATCCGCACCACCTTTGAAAAAGAGGAAGAAGGGTGCTCTGGCACTACAGGCTGAGCCCCCAGACACGGCTACACACTCCGGTACGTCAAGTAAGCCTAGCTTTAATGACGCCGAACTTGATGCACTAGTGGCCTATGTGTCGGCACATAGCCGTGAAATGGTGGTGACTGCAGGGTGCAAGACCACACCTGGTCAACGTAAGGCACACTGGCAGACCATTGCGGACATCATTAGTGCCCTTGGATTTGTGAGGCGCTCAGCTGATGATTGCTACAAGCGGTGCAATGACCTGAAACGCAGAGCAAAGAACAAGCTGGCCTCAAATCATGCTTCTACTCTGGTGACTGGCGGTGGGTCTCCACAAGAGGACAACCAACTCACTGAACATGAGTCTGTTGCTGGAACCTTCGTCACAGAGGAACAGACCCAAGGTGTGGGAGACCTACCAGATTACGAAGCATTGTCCGGTGAGTGCCCATGCATGTGTGTGTAATCCATGTGTATGTTGTGTGGGTGACGGGTTCTGATTGAGTGCCAGGTGAGGGTGTGTGCACCTGAGTGGTATGGGTCACCCATGTGCTTCCTCCAAAACATTAACCGGCCTTGGATTTGGGTATGACAGTATCCCTTCTGCCCACAGTAGCCATTTAGCGCCACATTACTGCAGTTGCCCTTGAACTGTCATCTTGCAACAACATTGTTCAGAATTATTCAGTGTTCATTCAGGCTGATTGTTTCAATCCTCCCAATTTTGCAACGCATTTATCAGCCCTATTGACACATATGTGACATGCTTCTGTCATTGATTACACCCCACATTGCCCCACATTTGTTACTTTGTTATGTGTATGATTAGACCATTCAGGCCGATTGAGTATTGGCCTGCTCACATTGATTTTTGGTGCCTGTTTGTATGAGGTAAATGATAGTTGTTTCCTGTCAAGTTTAATTGACCAACCATTGATGTGTACATCTGCCTGCAATCACTGTATTCTTGTACACTGGATGTGTTGCAGTGAGTGGCACATGCGTATTTTGTCACACTATGTAGCATTTTTCATCTCATCATGTCCATCTCACATGGATGGCTAACAGTACTCATTCACTGACATATGGATGTACTTGTCAAATGTACCATGGCTATGCTACATGCCATCTGTGTGCTGGCATGTGTCATGTATGTGTATTGGACATGCCACTCACAAGCTAATGTGTGATGCCAGTGCTACCTAGCATGCAGCAAATGTGTTGCTTTTCCATCTTGGTGTCATCAGTGTCTGCTTTTTGCCTCCCCTTCCAACTCATTGACAGTGCATGCATGCCAGGGTTATAGTCATGTGGGACATGTGTAAATCATGTACTGGATCTCTGGCTTGTCAGGCCTATGTGTGTGCTATGGTGCTAATGCCTGTTTCCATTTTTTGTCTTTCATGTTTTTGCAGGTGATGACGCACTTGATGCCGTTGAGGTTGAGGAGATGGTGCAGACCCAGGAGGAATCTCAGGCACGACCGGGCACCAGTGGGGGACGTGATGTGGTTGTGGGTGAAAACCCAATCTTACTGCAGACCATACTGTCCATGGGTGTCTCTGGGTGCACCTCCCCAGACCTCTATTCAAGTGCTGAATCAGATGATGAGACTTATGTGCCGTTGCAGGTGAGTGTTTCTGGCAGGGATTCTGTTCTGTCCAACCCACCTGCACCAGGGGTAGAACCCTCTATGGGGATGTCAGTGTTGGTAAGTCCGCCTTTGGCGGTTACGGATGCAGGGTCACACTCCACAACATCTGATCCTGTTCCGGGGCCAGCAGATCAGAGGGGGAATGCAGTCCTGCAGCCTCAGGCAGTGCCAGCACAGCAAGGTGCAGATCGCCTTGCCCCGAACTGGTGTGGTGCCCGCCGACGCGCTGGCCGTACGCCACCAGGCAATACTGTATGGGAAAACTCCATGTACGGTATGACAACCCAACAGGCAGCATCAGTTGAAATGATGGCTCAGGCAATGCAGAGGGTGGCCACTTCCATTATCCCCCCTGAAAGGCAGATGGAGCAACAACAACAGGCAACAGACTCCATTTGCCAATCACACAGGGAAGACATGTTGGCGTCCAACAGGGACCGACGGGCGGCACTGGAGACTCTGCGGGAAGCCATTTCTATAGAGTCACAGGGCCACAGGGAAGCCCTGAGGGTAGAACTCCATAACCTAAGGGAGACTCTTGTTGAACTTGAGGCTTCCACAAATTTGAGGACAGAACAGCAGCTGGAGCGGCTCACACGTTCGCTCTCAGCTAAGCTGCAGGCAACTCGGGAGGAGATCCGGGCATCACGGGAGGCCATGCGTGCATAAATGTAGGCAACCCGTCAGGTGCTGCATGGGGATCTCCGTACTATCATCCTCCAGAACGAGACCTTCCACACCCGCATGCTTGCTGCCATGGAGGACCATACCAGGGCTTTGCGTGGGATGCCTCCCATAGCACCACCACCTCCTGATGGAGCAGCAGAGGGTGATGAGAGCGACAGCAGCACTTCTCCCACAGTAGCGTAGCCGTGCAAGCCATGAGCCCATGGAGGTGTTTTTTTTTCGCAACATCCATACAGGTGGGTGTTGGTGTGCACCCTGTCCTCGGACCTCCTGGTGCCCCCCCCCCGGCACCACATGGCCATTTGTTTTTTTTTGTTTTTTTTTACAGTGTGTTGCCTTGTGTGGCTCCTGTGGGCATCCACTGTGTATTCCGGCTGCGCACATGCAGGCTTGTCCTGTGTTTGGGTTAGATGCTTGGGTTCCTGACACAAACACCCCTCCTGCTTCCCGTTTCCATGGGCTTGCAAAGGGTGTGACCAAGTGACAGTGACTTACACAGTGACATTGGGCTCCCATGAGCTGTGTGGGCAATCTGTAGTCATAACTGTGTGGACATCACTAGTGGGGTTTGTTTTTGTATTGAACACTGCATGGTGTATTGATATGTGCTTGTGCATCCATGTCTTCCTCCTTATCCGCAGGTACTTTCTTCATGTCTTCACAAGGCCGCCTCCTTTGCAGATGCAGTTCATGTTGTATGCAGTACACTGACACATTTGCCTGACAGCAACACTCTGGAGTTGGAAGGGGTCGATGTGCTGGCTTATTGAGGTTGTATGACTTACATTACTTTGAGTTTGTACTGTCATATTTTGGGAATGTTTCATGCTGTGTTGCTGTATTGTCAGCTGGTAAGTATTTGGTCATGTGTGCTGTTTGTTATTGATTACTGGGAGCATATTGTCTGTGGCCTGTTTCCATTTGGGACAGTGCACTTTGTGACACTTGTGTCATGTGTTGTGCATTCCTTTGTTTGCTTTCACATTGCAGGACATGCCATGGTGTGTTGGGTGGCGGAGATGGGGAGGGGTTGGGTGACATGGCGCTATTTTAATGTTGGATTTTGCAAGTGGGTAGTCATTCATGCAGCATAAATGTGTGTCTTTTTGTGACACAGCATTAGTTGTCTTTGGGTAGGTAGGGATGCACACAATGTAACACTTCCAGGTGACCAATCTCAGGCTGGTATGGTTGTGACAGTTGACTGTCCCTTATGTCATCATCATTGATTGTCAGCTGGTATGTGCCAGGGCTGTGTGCACTCCACAGGGGTGTGACTTTAGGTGAAGTAATTAGCCACCAGCTGCGTACGGGCTGCCTCACCACGTGCCCTTTCCCCTCCCATGCGCAGTGGCCGTGCATGTGGTTGGGGATGTGGGGGCCCCGGCGTGTTGCAATGTTGTGCAGGACACATGCTGCCACTATGATCCTGCACACTACTGGGGGCGCGTATAGCAGCTGCCCACCAGAGCGGTCAAGGGAGCCAAAGCGTGACTTGAGCACTCCGAATGTGCGCTCCACTATGCCCCGGGGTTGCAATATGGGCTCTGTTGTATCTTATCTCGGGTGGTGTGGTGGGGTTCCGAATCGGCGTCATCATGTGAGTGCTCAGAGGGTAGGCACTGTCCCCTGGGGAGGTGATGATGGGTATCATTAGTGGGGTTGTGACATTACTCAGTATCTGTCATGCATGCATGTGCAGGGGCATTTATACTCACCAAGCAGCCATGTATCGCCATGCCGGCCAGCTTCTAAGTCCCGGTTTAGGGTTGACATTCTGTAAATGAAACTGTCATGGGTGGACCCTGGATAGTTGGCATATACTGAGGTGATGATTCCCTTGCCATCACATACTACCTGCACGTTGATGGAATGCCAGTGCTTGCGGTTTGTGTAGATGTGCTCAGTTGCCCTGGGAGGACGTAGAGCCACATGGGTGCAGTCAATGGCACCTAGCACTTTGGGGAAGTGTGCCTCCCCGTAAAAATCCTGGACAACAGCCTGCCTTTCTGCAGGTGTTCTGGGCAGGTATATGTGCCTGCGGACCGATGGGCGTGCAGTCATGATGGCCAACACCTGGTGCAGGCAGCGTGACTGCGTGGCCTGTGACACCCCCCCCCACTATGGCACTTGTCCGCTGAAATGAACCAGTGGCCAAGAAGTGCAGTACATTGAGCACCTTTTCCAAGGGGCTCAGTGCTTGGGAGCACAGGGTGGGTGATGTGAGGTCATCCTCCACTCACTCACCAGGTCGAGTATTATGTGAGGTGGAAACCTGTACCTCCCATACACCTGGTCATCAGGCATCCCAAAAAGGCTGGTTCTAGGTGTAAAAATTCTGGCCCTGACTATCCTCCGCCTCCTCCTGCGGTATCTCATGACCACTGCTGTGAGGAACGGTATATTCATCTTAGCGTCTGAGCTTGTTTGTTGTTTGCGCGCACTTTTAAGCTGCGCGGGTCCACGTACGCCTGCTTCCTGCTGGCGTACGTGTTTCTGGATTAGCGCATCTTTTTTGGCGCACGCGTTAGCCCCGTTCGATTCCATGAATACGTGCTGTGGGCGCGCATGTGGGCGTTCCGCGCATTTGCCTCCTGTACTTCCCCCGTGACACCCACATTTTCACGCGTTGTTCCCCATTCCGCGTTACGCCTAATTTTGTTGTGTGCGCTGCGCTATGTGCGCTTTCGCTATACGCGTAGCACACGCTGTTTGAAGACGTGTGTGCCAGCGTGCGCCACGCAGGATTTTAGCGCACATCCATGGATTTACACGTGCATGGACTTCCATGAATCGCTGTGCGCGGGTTTCGCTGCGATTTTCGCACTTGCGCTGCGATTCACACGCTTTCGCGGAAATTTTCAGCGCACATTAATTCCATTAATCGGCCTGAATATGTGGTTACTAGAAAAGGAAACATTGCTGAGCCTTCTCAAAACATTGAGCTTGTAATCAATATGGTTCAGTTACTGCTGGTAATTGTAATTTATAAAAATGCAGAATCAACCACACAGTTGACATTTTTTACTTTGGATTTAAAGTGTGCTCCTGGATTATTCAGTTACAAAAGTGTTAGTAATAGCATTCACCAACAGAAAGCTTTAGACATATTTGAATCACTGGGAGTCAGGTCCCACTATTTCACTATTTCTCTCTGCTTATTGTTTACTCTATTGTAAAATATGTTTTCTACATGATTTGTTTAGCCACAATGTCTGTATAACATTAGGAATTATTAATGTTGTTTTGTTTAGTGCTATTTTCATGTTCTTGTCCAGCCCTGGTTACTTTGGGCTTTTTAACAGGACTGCAGTGAAGGACACGCAGAGTGCTTATAAATCAAGAGGCTGAAGGCAGGCCTGGTAAGACATTTTTATTACACCAGCAGCATGTTTACAACTCCAATTAAGTCATTAACTCTCAGAAGACTGCTTTAAAAAAAAACATGGGCCGCACTTTGAGTGCAAAGTCTGATGGTAAGGCTTGATTAAAGCGACCTCAAAGAGTTCCAGTGAGGAGGAGATTTTGACCAGGGAGAGGCAGGAATGGTGGGAATGGCCATAGGGATTAGCTTGGCCGTGGGCTATGTGGCAGTCAGAAGAAAGGCGCAGATTGTGATAACACATTTCACTATCTTCTTTATCAACCAATGGAAAACAATGCCTATCTTTCTATAATTACAAGGCGTCCCTACCTAACAAAACTAGATAAGGTGCCCATCAGTGAATGTCTGAACAGAATCTATCCACTGTCCAAACTAACCTCAATTGGCCCTATCACTAGGATAACAACTAAGTACGGGAGAATGATTCCCTTCTTCTGGGGTGTAGCTTTTCGCAAACTTTATTCAAGACTTGATCAGTTCATGCAACTTATTCAGTGCTTTAATATGCTTTTGCTTCTTCTGTCTTAGATAATTATTCTTAGTTATTGTATTCCCTTCTTCTTGGCTCTCTCTACAGAGAAAGGTTCTTCATTGACTTTGACTGATATGACAAAGAGTGTTCTAATAATGATTCTCTGTTATTTCTCTAAGTTTCAGTATTCTGATCTCCTTATCTGTACTGGGACGAGTATGATGTTTCTCGTTCCTCTTTGGTTACAGGACGCTGTGCGTCCAACGTCTTTTCCATATCAGCCTCACCGTCCGTTTGTAATTTGCTGGTTTTCTCTCTTCCAATCTCCTCAACACCTCACATGTGACATAGCTGTGGGACTTCCCCAGTGCACAGCTCTCTCTCTGCCAGGCAGCTTCTCTCCCTATCCTCTTCTTCATCCCAGTTAAATTGACTTTTTCGTTTAAAGAAACATTGAGTTTCTTGGTGACAGTACCAAATACTGATCTTTTCTTCATGCCAGACTATACGAGGTATATTCAAAGAGGTATTGTGACATATTTTAAGGGGTTCCTCACAGGAATGGGAGTCCTTGTTACCAGAGACACAGTCTCTCCCAGTGAGGTCCCACTTGCCTAGATCCCTAGAGAGGGTGTTGCAGAGTGGGCTTACCTCCCTAGCCTCAGAGGGGGGCTCCCCCTTCAGGAGAAGGAATGAATTCTCATAAAATGAATCACAGCAGTCAATGGGTGGGCCCATAGCCAAACAATACCTATATAGACTGTGTGTTCCTCCTCATGCCATTCCTCAGTGTCCCTCGTCATATGCCATTCCTCGCTATCTGTACTCTGTTGCAATAGTTTAGGCTTAAGCAACACCTAAAAGCCCAAACTAAATAGGTTGTCCCCAGTTATTACTGTGCAATCTGTTGGCATGGCATGGTACCAATATTAACCTAAAAATCATTCCACCTTCCACCCTAACCGACAACACATCACAAACCACAAATCCAGTACCAAAACAGCAAAGGTTATACAGAGGAACATACACCACTCGAAGACAAGTGTTTACACTAAATCGCCATAAACACCACTATCCAAACGCAGACAACCACACACACATTGTAGATTAGCCTACTTTTAGCCACTGTTCCAGACCCCTTCCAAAGTATCTCAAACTTGCACAACAGTGAGCTGTATGTGTTTATATCTGTACACATCAACATTGCAACAACATAACCTTGCCCTGCTCCCCTAATCCCATTTCAGTTTGATACCCCTCCAAAAATCCATGAACATGACAGAAGGTATGCTATACTATAGAAGACTCAGAAACCTAGCCTAACAGGGAATAGCAAACATTTCCACTGTGGGGCAATACTCTGGGCTGCCCAAGCAACTTTGGTAACTAGCAGCAACAAAGGAGGACATTTTAATGTTGGTTCTGCTGCTGTCTGTGCACAGTGCAATCTCTGCTGCACTGGCTGGTAGATGAAACTATATATGTCCATCAAATCAAGTGATATGCTTCTAAGAGCAGCCCAGTGCAACCATGATGAAATTCTGTGTCAACGTCAGGGATCACAAAGAGAAGAGCAGAAGGGGACACAACTGTGTCTCTAAAAATCATTACGTCAGTCCCATTGGGTGCCCTTTTTCCAATAGTGTAGATGTAATCACTTCTAATGACTCCAATTATGGCAGTTAAGTCACAATTAAATTAAATGATTTGCCCACGACCAACCACCTTGGTTAAGCAGTTAAGCCAGGATTCTAACCCACTCTGCAAATTAGACACTTGGTCACATACCTTGTGAGCTCTACATGGTAGAAATATTTAAGTTTTGGCTTTTGAGGACTACAACAAATACTGTCATATAGAGTTAACTGGCAAAAACACAAATCACATAGTAATGCAACCTGACAACATGTAAATCCTTACGAATATTTGTTAAGCAAGACGAATATCATTGAAGATTTATTTTCCATATCCTGAATGGAAAACTACAACAAGCATGCAAAATAATGCAAATCTGACAAATCTCATGTTTTACACCACTAAACTTTAAGGCACTAAGTAAAGGAAATTGTGTAATAAGATCACAGAGACTTTTTGTCAAAACTTCCTGATTGCTGTTATGTATAATGTTAAGAACATTTACAATCCACATAACAGCAAAACGTTCTTTTGCATGCCAAGCTAGTAGGCATCATGGATATCAACTAATGTTTAAATGTGTTAATCACTTTAATTGTCTGGCAGCACATGCAGATTTGGTATGTAACTATAGCTGTGTGCTGTCATTTGGAAATGTCCCATCACAGTGCCAATTGCCTAAACTGATAACAGTAGAAAGGTGTCACAAAAGTAACTGTAAATCAACAGAAAAGTTCCTCTTCTTCTTCTTTGTAAAATGACTTTCCACTTCATAAAATAGCATCAATGTAATTTCAGGTTGAGCTGTTTTGCCACAACGTATAAATGTCAAAGAAGAAGCACGGTTCCTTCTTGGGTTCAAATAGACACAAATTCTGGTAAGACTAATGAAACACAGCTTCTGATTAACAACTATTAAGTCTTCCTTTATAGTATTAGGAATCACAGTTTATATCTTTGTCAGGATGACTTCACAGCACTTCTACTTTCACCTGAACAACTCTCATATTAGGTTAACTTCTGCAAGATATCACCATGCGGGTCTACTCGCCTGCCCCATAATGTTCCACATTCAACTGTGCTTCTGAAGTTTCAAATCCACTGGCACCCAAAAATATCACCACCACTTCAGCAGTTTTTATCTATGGGACATTGAACAACTTTTCAGAAAAGGCTAGATTCACTTGAATGCACTTCAGCACCTTAAAGTAGTCAAGGTGCTTTTCTTCTGAACATTCACTTTCCAGAAGAGCAGCCTCTGTGCCACTCCTGTCTGTCTGCAATAACAACAACCACAATTGCCTTTAGGGTGTCATTTTCCCTTTCTCCTCTTGGCTTTGGCAATGTGAGTTATATCAACTTCTAGAGAACAATTGTAAGCATCAAGCTTCCCTTTACTGAACCCATGCCATTGCCTCTTTGCATCCTGCCAACCAGAGTAGTTTACTCATAGACCTTATTGTCAGTCTCTTTTGGCTTTAGGCTATGCTTACACACTTTTGGCTTGGGCAATGTTTGTATCCTTCTTGGCCCAAGACTGTGCTTGCAGCACCCATTGGCTTTGGGAAAGGTTTAATTCACTCTTGGCTGGAGCAACACTTGTTTTACTCTTCGCTTGGGCAATGCTTGCTATCTCTAACTCATACAGATAATGTTCAGTCACTTAACTTCAATCTCACATTGTTTTCTGCTGCTTTATAATTGATTCTGAAGTTATCCTTCTCCAGCATGGGGTCTGGCATGGATTCACATTCTCATGAATATTCCTCGTCGTCAGGCTGGGAATCCTCGGTAAAGAAAAAATCAGTATCAGTTTCGTTTCTGATCTGTCTTTCTTAGTAGTAACCAATCACTGGTCTCTGTGTCATACTGCCCCCAGCCAATGACTGCCCTCTCCCTAAGCCCCTCCCCTGGCAGCCATCCTCAGATTTTTACCACACGTTCAAGTGTTGGGAGTCCTTGTGCTTTAGCTCTCGAGCTTTTACTGTGTTTTGTGATTTTTCAAAGAGTTTCATCTCATTTTTTTGGTCAATTGAGCCTCAAGCTCCGCCGTTTCAACTTCCGATAAACGGGGACCAATTTTGGATTTTTCTACGTCCCTCAAGGGTGAAGTTTCCGTTGAGTTATGCTTCTTGGAGGATTCCAGAAGATCTGAGGCCTACCTCGTGGACATGGCCCAGGACAAGGGAAGCTTGACGCCCGGATCCAAGCTGTTCAGGAACTGCCCTCGATGCGGATTACAGAATGTTTTCAAGGAGGATGAGCATTCACGATGTCTCTACTGCCTTCACGAAGACAAAATGCACGTGGAGAAGGACTGTGCGTTTTGCCAGAACATGTCGGAATGGACCATGCAGGATCGGCGCATCTGCCTCACCAACTGGCTGGATGGAAAGAGCCCGGCAGCTGAGAAGAAGAAGAGGTCCGAGCGGTCTTCTAAGTCCTTTGAGGGCGCTCCGGCGATGGGGGCCCAACAGAAGGCAAAGCACTGTGAGTCCGCGAGCACCGACAGCGCCGAAGGGTCGGTCTCCTTGGCTGCCAGGCAGGGCGCACTTTCACCGACGCCATCAACCACGAGCCAACGCTCTGGCTCGGAGAAGAGAAAATCTGAGAACCCCGGTAAGCTTCTGGAGCAGTCCCGGTCGATCTCGAAGGAGTCAGCCGAGGGGGAACGAGGCAGTGACCCTCCCCCCAAGGTGAAGGCCTCAAGCGCGCCCAGGGTGGTGAAGGCCTTGATTCACCCGGCTAAGGCCTCTATCGAGGGGGTCGTGGCAGCCCTGGCGAAGCCTGTGGAGGCTACGCCAGTGGAGGCGACCTTGGGGCCTAGAGTTTCCCTGCCACCGCGGAGGGAATCCTCTTTCCAGCACATCGATAAGACCCCTGTGAATACCCCGGTGGAAAAAGAGGGGGGGGCGGTGGCCGTTACGGACACGGACTCAGTCTCTGAGGAGGAACTGGTTGAAGTCGTGAAGGGCCTCAACAAGAGGTTTGAGGAGGTCCGGTCTCACGGGGGAAACCCTGAGGAGGCGGACGAAGAGAGCGATGGTGGCACCGACGAGGCTACCGTGGAGGAGGAGCAACCATCACGCCCGTTGCAACCAGTGCCCGAGCCTCAGGACAGCTCGGCAGCCATTTTGATGGCAATCCAAACCTTATGCACGGAGATAAGGACAAGGTCGCCTCTACCCCCAACGGACGACCCAGCAGAACCGGGCCCTTCGGGGAGCCCTCCAAGCAAGCGGAGGAGAGTTCATCCCCCAACGCCCTTCCAGCCCTCGCGGCCCGTTCAGATTTCATCTCCCTCCCCTGATCCTAGTGAGGACACGGGAACAGATACGGCCACGACGGGGGGACGGATGACGACGGTGGTGACGACGGGATGGGCCTTCCATCACCTCCCCCTCGGGCCTCCCCACCCGACGAAATTGGCTCTTTCCATGCCATGATTGCCAGGGCATCCGAGCTTTATCAGCTCTGCCCCGAAGAACAGAAGAAGGAGGGCTTCCTCTATCAACGCCACAAGGCCAAGAGGAAGACGGTCCTCGCAGTGCCGTTGCTTGACGACATCTGGGACGAGAGACTTGCTATCCTGAAGAACCCGTTCACGACGCCTGTCAAGAGGGACCGGTATGAGAAGACGTACCGGGTCCCCGATTCAGCCCCTTTGTGCCTTAGGGCACAGCCGACTCCGGATTCGGTCGTCTCGGCGGCGGCCAAGAAGAAAGCGGCGGGGGCGACGGCTTCAACTTCGACCTCCCCACCTGACGTCGAGGGTAAGAAACTGGACGCCATGGGACGACGAGTCATCTCGTCTGCAGTGGTGGTCAGTCATAATTTCGAAAAAATAATGTCGAATGACAAAAATGTCCCAAAACAAATGTCAAAAAAAAAATGTCGAATTCCGTTTTTTAAAATTATATATTTATTTTGGGGTCCGGGAGTAAAAAAAAATGGGTAAAACAAAAAAAACAATTTAAAAAATGGGGGTTGGGGGGAACCCCCCCATTTCGAAAAATAAATGTATTGAAAAATAAAATTTCGACATTTTTTTTTCGACATTTCTTTTTCGAAAAAATGACTTTCGACATTATTGTTTTCGAAATTATCACTATAAACCGTCTGCAGCAACGACAATTAAGATGGCCAGCACCCTAGCCATTGGTGCCCACTACGACAGGGAGCTATGGTTTAAGATCGCTCCCCTGCTGGACTTTCTCCCGGACAACAAGAGGGCGGAGACCCTGGAGATCCTACAGGAGGGTGAGGTGGCGTCGGACCACGCCATAATGGTGGCCACGGACATCGCTGACAATGGTTTCCGCCAGTTGGGCAACGGTGTTTGCCTTCGACGGCGGGGGTGGCTCAAGGCAACTGATTTCCACCAGGACGTGCAAACCAGAGTTTTGGACATGCCCTTCGATGGGACAACCTGTTTGGGAAAACAGTGGAGGAGTCACTTCCGGCCATCAAGGCCGACACAAGACGGCTCAGGCCTTGGGAGTTTTGCAGCAACGACGACCGCCCTTTCGGAACTCCGGAGGCAAGCAAGGTGCCTCCAAAGGATTTGGCGGTGGCGCCTCGACGTATCGCCAGGCAGCCCGTTCTTCGTCGCAAGAGGCCTACAGAGGGCACGGCAAGTCAGGAGGATCCCGTCGCCGTCGCCAAGGAGGCCAGGGTGGCAAGGCCGCCTCAAAGCAGGACTGAACCGGCCATAGCGTCGGGCCCCCACCTAAGCACCCCGGTATGAGGACGGCTGGCGAGTTTTGTCAGCGTGTGGGAGTCCATCTCCACCGACCGTTGGGTGCTGGATGCCCTGGCCCACGGGCACACTCTCGAATTTCTAAAGAAGTGCCCCCACATTCCTCCCGTGGCCAGGAAGGAAAATCACATCCCTCAACTGCTGTTAGAAGTAAGGGCGATGCTCAAGAAAGGGGCCATCGAGCTCGTCCCGAAGAGGCTCGGGAGCTCCGGAGTATACTCAAGGAACTTCCTCGTCAGAAAGAAGACAGGCGGTTGGCGCCCCATCCTGGACCTGCATCGGTTAAACAAATACATCAAGGCCCAGAAGTTCTGGATGGTCACCCGCCAGCACGTGCTGGGACAGCTGGAGGGAGGCGACTTCCTATCGTCGTTGGACTTGGAGGATGCTTACTTCCACATTCCCATTCTAAAAAGACACCGAAAGTTTCTCAGATTCGTAGTCCAAGGACGGCACTACCAATTCAAGGCCCTACCATTCGGATTGAAGTCGGCGCCCAGGTTTATAGTCATAAAGTCGAATGCAATAAAGTCGAAAGACATAAAGTCGAAAAAAAATGTCAAAAAAAAAATCTGAATGTTTTCTTTTTTTATTTATATGTGTTTTTTGGGTTCCGCGAGTAAAAAAAAGGGGTTAAAAAAATAAAAGGGGGGGGGTTGGGTGGGAAACCCCCCATTTGGAATTATGTCTTTCGACTTTATTGAATTCGACTTTATGACTATAAACCTTTACCAAGTACCTAGCACCAGTGGCGGTGCGGCTGTGCCTGCAGGGGATCCATGTTTACCCCTACCTGAACGATTGACTCATCCGAGCAAGGACAAGGGAGCTCACCGTCGAGCATAGGGAGAAGACCGTCCAACTGCTCACGGATCTGGGATTCTCCATCAACTTCCCAAAATCCCACCTGGTTCTGTCGCAGGTCGCACTGTTTCTGGGAGCCAAGCTCGATACAGTGACGCGACTGGATTCTCCGTCGGAGGAAAGGACGAAGGCCATCCTGGGCAAGGTGCAGTGCCTGCTGGCCACAGATGTGGCCAGGGTGAGGTCCATCAAGTCCCTTCTCGGCATGATGTCCTCTTGTGTCTTCCTGGTGCGTCTATGCAGGCTGTGGATGCGTCTTCTACAGGAGTTCCTCGACGTCCATTGGATGCAAGCGGCAGGCAGCTTCGAAGACAAGATCCCGCTCAACAAGATCTTCCGCCAAGCTATTCAGTGGTGGGGCACCCGCACGCATCTCGCGGCGGGCACACACTTTCAGACCCCAGCACACCAGGAGACGGTGACGACGGATGCCTCCCTGGGTGGATGGGGAGCGCACACCGGAGATCTGCATGCGAGAGGCCTTTGGCTCCCGAAGGAGAGGTCACTCCACATCAACATCCTGGAGCTCTGAGCAGTGTTCTGGGCTCTCAGGTCGTTTCTCCCATCCCTCAAGGGCAAGGTGGTGAGGATCTTCACCGACAACACCACCACAATGTTCTACATCCTTAAGCAGGGAAGAACCAGGTCTCCGGCCCTATCCAAGGAGGCCCAGGATCTGTGGCATTGGGCTGTTGCCCAGGGGATGTTTCTGGTGCCCTTCCACCTAGCAGGGATAAAGAACACGATCGCCGACTCGCTGAGCAGGGAGCTGCGCTCATGCCATGAGTGGGAACTGCGTCAAGACCAAGTGGAACGGCTTTTCCGACGATGGGGCAAACCCCAGATCAACCTGTTTGCGACGGCGACAAACTCCAAGTGCCAGAGGTTCACCAGCAGGTTTCCCCAGCCGAGGAGCATGGGCGATGCTTTCTCATTCCCCTGGGACGGCCTGTTCCTGTATGCGTTCCCTCCGTTGCTGTTGCTACTGCGACTCGTGAACCAACTCAAGAGGTCCCGGTGCAGGATGATCTTCATCGCACCGGCGTGGCCAAGACAGATCGGGTTCCCGGACCTTCTGGACTTGTCAGTGTCCCCCCCAGTCAAACTATCGAGGGACGCAGATCTTCTCTCCAGAGAAGGAGGCGCCATCCTCCATCATGAACCGGGGTCGCTGAACTTGCAGGCCTGGCTCCTGCAGCACTAGAGTTTGGAGCATATGATATCCCGGCGGACTGCAAGGAGCTGCTTGCAAAGGCCAGCCCGTCCTCAACTCTCAAGTGCTATGGACACAAATGTAAGAGGTTCTCTGTCTGGTGGCGTGCACAGAAGATTAACCCTCTGCAAATTACGGCCCCTCAAGTGCTGCCGTACCTGCTGTTGCTGGCCAAGACGGGGCTGGCTCATGCCTCCATCAAAATACATCTAGCGGCGATCTCCCGCTACACCAGAACTACGGGACGATCATCTCTGTGGTCTCATCGCCTGGTGAAGGAGTTTATGAGGGGACTGTTCCGTTCATTCTTGCCGATGAAGGCTCCGGCCCCGGCGTGGGAGCTCAACGTGGTGCTGACCAGGCTCATGGGGCGCCGTTCTAGCCTCTGCATTCGGCACCGTTGAAGTTCCTGTCGTGGAAAACAGCATTTCTTGTGGCCATCACCTCCGCACGACGAGTGGGAGAGATCCAGGCCCTATCCTGCAAGCCTCCATACTTGACTTTTCACGAGACGAGGGTGGTGCTGAGGACGCACCCTTCCTTCATGCCCAAGGTGCCGTCGGACTTCCATCTCAACAAGCCCTTGGTGTTACCAGTTTTCTTCCCGTCGCTTTTGTCGCCAGCCGAGAGGACTTTGCACTCACTTGATGTGGCTAGAGCGCTGAAGTTCTACGTGGACCGCACAAAGAGTTTTCGGAAGACATCACAGCTGTTTGTGAACTTTGGACCTGTGAATCAAGGGAAGGCCCTCTCGAAGGCTTCCATTTCCAGATGGCTCTCTGGCTGCATCATACACTGTCACCGGTTGGCAAACCGACCGTTGCCCGGCTGTCCGAGAGCCCATTCGACCAGAGCAATTGCTGCTACCACGGCGTTCTTGTCTGGTGTGCCCCTGCTGGACATCTGCAGGGCTGCTACGTGGAGGTCGACTCACACCTTCACGAGATTCTACTGCGTCGACCGGGATTCCAGGGAGGAGTCCAGAGTCGGCCAAGCAGTGCTGCGCAACCTGTTCGCCTGAAGGTGGGCCTGGTGAGGAGGTAAGAGTTGCTCAAAGTTGAGTTTATGTAATGCTTAATGTTGAGCCTCTCCACCTCCCGTGGTTGTACATGTGTGTACTGCTATGTATTCTTATATTCATGAGCATGTGAATCCTTGCCAGAACCCATGCTGGAGAAGGAACAAGTTACTTACCTGTAACTGTTGTTCTCCGGCATGGGTCTGGCATGGATTCACATGCGAACCCTCCCTCCTACCCCTCTGCGGCTCTTCACTTGGTCATACTGCCACTTTACGTGCTACCAAATCTGAGGATGGCTGGCAGGGGAGGGGCTTAGGGAGAGGGCAGTCATTGGCTGGGGGCAGTTTGACCCAGAGACCAGTGATTGGTTACTACTAAGAAAGACAGATCAGAAACGAAACTGATACTGAGTTTTTCTTTACCGAGGATTCCCAGACTGACGACGGGGAATATTCATGAGCATGTGAATCCATGCCAGACCCATGCTGGAGAACAGCAGTTATAGGTAAGTAACTTGTTCCTTCACCTCAGAATCGTTTTTAGGCACATGCGTCTTTCATCTGTTTTTGGCATTTAATATTCAATTGAAGTGTTCCACTGCATTTTTCCCTTACGCGAGTGAATTAAATAATGTATGCTTATGCGTGAGTGTTACTTTTCAGACTTCCCATTGTCTGACAATCAACGGTTAGTCTCTCATAGCTTTCATTCATATGTGAGTGATTCTATTTCGATAGTTGCCTGCCATTGATTGCGCAAGGGTTCAGAATGCTTGGTTGGCTTCTGTATTGCTCCCTTTGCGTGCTGCAGGGCTTGGGCTGCTTCTGGTTTCATTAGGACACACACCTCTCCTCGATAAAGGTTTCTTTGGTCCTGCCGTGCAGTTAAGGAGCTCCTCTTTCTCCTGAGACCCCCGGCTGAAAAAAACCTTCTCTGGTACACTTACTGCTGCACAATCTCTGCAATCAGGTTAACACAGGGAAAGCAGTCTTCCTTCATGCGTTCTGCTGCGCAACCTCTGCACTTTATTTATTGGGGAAACAGGACCCTCTCAGGACAGGCAGCTGAAATCTGGTTGGTAAAGGTCCTGGCATCCCTTCTGTTCAAACACCTCTTCTTGGATGGCAAACACTGTGCTCTGCTTCTGCTGCTGCTACTGATGTGACCTTCCTGGCTACAGCTCCACCTCCAACTAATGGCATGGACCTGAGGGGCCTTTTTAGCCTCTCTGCCTCCCTCAGGTGTGGGCAATTAAGCTGAACAGGCTGCCTACTATTGAAACATTGCTCTTCTGCCCTCTTCCTCTTTCCAGTACTTCAGGGATTATGGTACATGTAGTCCCTAACAACACAATTAGGTTTTATTATTTCTTCTATTTGGCAATAAGCCATTAGAAGTGTGGGATTGGGGCAAAAATTAAACAAGGGGTTTACCAGTCTTCCTGACCTCTTTCCCCCCTAATGTGATCCTCCCGCAGAACACCGCCCCCAGCGTTGGGATCAGCAAGCTCTGCCCTTGCCTGGCCACATGAGAAGGATCCCAGGCCAGGTATATGGGGGGAATCATTGCTGATTCATCACAGCGCATTCCATGGGAGACGCAGAGCCAAAACAAAGGGCAAAGTCAGAGAGGAAACAGTACAGGACCGAACCGCGCTGGCCGAGATCGAGAACGCAGGCATTCGCAGGCAGCAGCTAGCCACTGGTAGAACAGCCTACTGGCATGGCGCAAGGCCAGAAGAGATGCTCAGGGCACACTGAGAAGACCATCGGCACACCGGCAGCTTCAACAGAGCTACCGGGGATACAGTCGTGCTGAGAAGCAGCAGCCTTTGGTCCCGGTTGTGGACAGAAGTCGTC
This sequence comes from Ambystoma mexicanum, assembly GCF_040938575.1. Classification (NCBI taxonomy): domain Eukaryota; kingdom Metazoa; phylum Chordata; class Amphibia; order Caudata; family Ambystomatidae; genus Ambystoma; species Ambystoma mexicanum. The sequence continues at coordinate 621,684,850 of NC_090936.1, forward strand.
CTATACCGGCAAATTAATTAATGCCTGCAGACCTTTCCTGTCAATAGCAGGCTGCACTGTTACAACTAGAGCGATTATTCTATCCAAATTAGATTATTGCAATGCCTTGTACCTAGAAACCAATCAACGTAACCTAAAAAAGCTGCAGATACTCCAAAATAATGCGCTTAGAACTGCGATGAACATTCCCAGAACCCACCATATATCGGCGGTGAGACGTAATGCACAGTGGCTATCAGTCAAAGATAGAATAGCTTACAAAACAGCACTCACCCACAAATGTCTCTCCGACTTATACCCAAATACCCAAAAATGCCCAAATACCTGGTTGACAAATTCTTGAGAAACCTCTCAGAGCGACCTACTAGATCCATTCACTTACACTGCCTCAAAGTCCCTAGATTTCAGCTACAGAAAGCGGTGGGTAGCAGCTTCCCTGTCCTTGCGGCAACATTTTGGAACCCCTTGCCCCTAGCCTTAATAGCAGAACCCTCCTACTTCAGTTTTAGGAAAACATTTAAAATCGTGGCTCCTCACACAGGAGGCATCATAATGTACTAAATCTTCTTGTTATCATGCACATGTCTGTACCTGTCTGTGATGCACTTTAACAAGTTCATGTACTGTCCTATCTATCTGTATTGTGCAACCTAATGTGTAACCTAAGTAATGTGTAACCTAATGTGTAACCTAAGTGTAACCTAAGTAATGCACCCAGATACATACAGGTTTGGTGCGCTATATAAATAAATAAATAAATAAATAGAAGCACAGAGCTGCTGGGAACGCTGAAGGAAGCTCAGCGGTACAAAGGAGGCTGTCCCAGGGAGGAAGCTCAGTCGCAGCAACATGCCATGCGTCGTGAATGCTGTAGGATACCGATGAGTCTGCCCAAAGACATTGGGGACCCCAGGGCATACCTACAGTCATCTAAGCAGATAAATCCAATAAGAACATTTGAATACCGACCAAATAAAGCACAGCGGAAGAACTTAAACAAGTCCCCATGTATGAGATGTCAATGTGGGGAACGTTGGAGCAAGTATTACCCTAAGCAAATGAACACTATAGAAATAAGTACAGCGGCAGAACTTGAACAAGTCCCCGTGTATAAGATATCAATATGAGGAAGGTTTTAACTAGTAATACATCAAGTAAACAAGGTAAAAGACTAGTGATATAATACAACTGTGCTAAGTGAAAAAGAAAAGAAGTCCTGGTGAAAGGAGCACACGAGGCAAAGAACATTTAAGGGGATTTACAAGACCCCATGGGGGAATTCCTGGTAGGGGAGTATACCAGGCCCTCTACTCAAAGTATATGAAAGTTGTAACAAACATGTGGGAAGGATACCTGGCAGGAGAGTACACCAGGGATCTGAGGAGCCCATAAGGGAATTCTTGGCAGAAAAGTATACCAGGAGTTCCAATGAAAGTTGTAACTCGCATGTGGGAAAGATACCTGGCATGAGAGTACACCAGAGATCTGAAGAGCCCATAAGGGGATTCCTGGCAGGAACGTATACCAGGAGATACATGATATCTAATATAGGAGTTTTAGTTCGATTAAAGCCCTTTGAAAACGCAGTTTAAAGCTGGGACATATTGTTTGCATAAAAACATTTCTGCACTGAGTATAAAGAACCAAGGAAACCGCTGTTTGAAGGAAACCCTTTTGCCATCCTTATGAAATTGTTGTTTAAAAAAGACACTTTGGCCATCCTATCATATCCACGGGAAAGGAAGCACCTTCTGTATCCAAGGTTCCTCCTTGGAAAATATTGTTTTGTTGGATTCATTCAATTGCTTTAGTTGTGAACACTTTTTTGTCAACATAACTTAGAGACATTTTCCTTTTACATCCTTACTTGTTTGTTTCTAGTGTGCGGGTCAGATTAGTATGTTTTGGACACAAGGACAGTTTATACGTTTGACGACTTGACACAGACTGATCTTTAGTTTTAGTTTCTTAGGTAGGGAAACCCTCTTCAGTAAAAGGATAGAGAAGCCTTCATCCAGCACTTTTGTTTTAATAAAAATGTCAGATAACGAAAATAATACAACTTTGTGTCTACGTCTCATTTTTGACCCCTCACAGTTCACTATTGGCCAACCTGTGTAGCAGTTTCACCTTTTTGGGGGGAATATATTGATCACTTTAAATAACTGAAGTAGAAATGCATATTGATAGGTTTGAGTGGCATGACGGTTCAGAAGATAACTCAGTGTTGCAGAGAACTGAATTCATATGCCATATCACAATTCCAAATCCTGGCAAGGCACCCTTAGCCCCTATCATGATGATAAATATGTGTATATGAACTTTGGTAAAAATAACACTTGCTGTGCTACAAAACATTATACTTGCACCAGAAAACACTAGCTATAAAACTTAACAAACCATCAGTATCATGTAATTCTATAACTCGATCTCTCCAAGCAAATGTTATCAAACCTAGATAGCCACCCACAAAGAACAGCATAAATCCTTAGTCTGGACAGGCGATTAGGTAGCTAGATAGGAGCCAGTGGAACCAAAGTGTCAAAGCTCATATCCTGTTCTTGATACCTGATGATATTTTGATGCTGGAGGGATCATCTTGCATCACTGTATACTACCGTGCTGCCTTCACTGAAAAGGCTTGCCTGCTTGCCTGCTCACTCTTTTGATACAGGCCATTTGAGTGGAAGGGATCTTAGACAGGCGGGAGCCAACCAAATAACAACGGCCTCTAGCACGCTTATTTTCAGGTCAACTTTATTGACACAAAAATGGTGCGCTTTTTGTAGTTCCATTTATAATGGAAACAAAGTTACATTGAATTCTCCTTTTGCAAAACTTTTTATATGGATTTATTTTTTTTAAATATTGGCATGATGGTTTAACATGTGATTTCTGTACTTTCCAAGCCAGGATTATATTTTAGTTCATGAACGTCAAACAATCACAAAATAGAACTCCTTGCTGCATGACAAGATCTGTAAAACAACGTGTTCAAGTGTCAAAATTGCAGTCTGGACTCAAATACCAGCTTCATAGTTTAACCAAATGATGTGATCCGGGAAAACCTGTTTAATCTCATAGGACCTAAATGGTCAAAATTGCCAGTCCTAAAATATGTAAAAATTGTCATCCTCTAAGAGAGATTTAATTCTTAGAGCACACTCTTCAAAAAGCCTTACTCATGGTTTAACTGACTATAATATTAGTGACCATTGATATATTTCACACCAAATGTAATTGTTTCTTTCCTTATTCGTGGCAAAATCACTTGAAAACCATGTCTTTCTCCTCTAATATCCATCTATGGGCAAATATGTGCACCTTCCTGGTAACATTAAATATGCTATGGTATTTGTACCGTCCTTTTTGCTTCTGATCTGTCTCCTGTATCCCTGTATCCGGGCTTAAGCATTTTTTAATTATGTGAGGCTGCTTTTAATTATGTCATGGCTTCTAAACCCTGTCTGGTATTTGCACCAGAGCACTTACAGTATACCTTTCTAATGGCTCTCACATTGGTAAGGTGACGAGGTGTCCCCATTTTCCAGGGACCTTGCTGAAATCTGCCCCCCTCTTCTGCTGTACTGAGAGTTTTTAAAATTGAAAAACTCTTCCTGGTTTTGGAGAGAGGGTCGGGTGACCTTGCAGAATCGCATCTGTGACTGCTTAGCGAGAACATCTTCCCGACAATTTCATACAATAGTTAAACCAAATAAATGCCACAAAGGTCACGTAATTTCAAATAAACCCTTAAGCCAGATCTCCTGCTTTCCACAGTCAACGAATCACCCACCATTCAGTTAGCAGCCATGTGAATTACATGATTGTGCCCACCACAGAGATGCTTTGGAAACGTTTTTTCATAGCCAGGCCCGGAATGGCAATCGGAGAACATGCTCCTTTGTGATTAACCTGCTTCACAGTCACAGCCAAATTAGCATATTTAAATCCACCATAATATCAGAAATGTCCCATCTCTACCCCTCTTCACACTACTGAAGTGTAGTCTTGGCAGTCACTGTCATACTGTAGCTTTTACGTTTGTGGCCTGTCCCAGTATTTTGTCTTGAAAATGTCAAAATAACTCTGGGTCTCGCATCCACGCTTGGGAATATGTACCTTAATAGTGGCTTCTAAACTCATAACTCAAAGCATATGTTGTGGTATAAGTACCTTCCTTGTGATGTTTGATCTGACTTCTGATTCCAACACCGAAGAAGGGTGTAAGGTGTACGCTTATTTTAAATCGCTGTCAGGGCGGCATATTAAGCTATGGGTACTTGCGAGGAAGTGAAGGGGAGGCAACCAGAGATTCTTGGATCCCTATATTTATTTGGTTTGGGGGGCTCAAGCCCCAAAGCACCTTCGGATAACCCTTGGTAGCAAGGGGATTACATCCAATTAGCCCAACAATGTTGTGCGTCTGGTAATGGAAGTGTACAGTGATAGCCTGCCAATACAACAATCTACAAGTACGGAAAAAAAAGATTCGAAATGAATCATGGGTGAGCCCTCAAGGGGTGGTGAATGTTTTCAGTGAAGGAGCCTTCATATTTCCTCAAATTTGCACAAGTGACCGTGCGTAGTGAGGAAGCCCTAAGGGAGGGTGCAGGGAACTAGTGACACGCGGCACCACGTAGGCCCTCATTACGACCCTGGCGGAAAGTGACTGACCGGACCGCCACAGCGTAAATAGCGTTTCCGCCATTGCACGATGGAGCAAAGTGCGGCTCATTCCGACCCATCGGGCACGAGCAGCACGCCATGGCGGAAGTGCAAAGTCCGCGATGGCGGAAATGACCCCAAAACGGCCCACACCGCCGCTGTACGGCACCCTAGGTGCAATACCGCCACCCATCTTAGCGGACACCGCAGTGAGCGCCAACCGGAAAGTACGGTGACCGTAAATATACGGAAACGGAAGTAAAAGCATGGTCCCGGAACGGGAAACATCACGCCGTACACCTATAAAACCACAAAATCCACACAACCATTAAAAATACTACCCTGAGACACATCCCAACCCGTCATCCACCCTAGTGAAACCAAGAAAAATGGGAAAAGTAGCGAAGAAAGCGTGCGACCGCAAGCGGCAGGTCCACTTCTCCCGTGAGGAACTCACCGTACTCACAGAGACCCTCCAGGAGAATGCAGACGCCGTCTTCTCCACGCAAATGACCAGGACGGCACTTGCGAACAAGAAGGCCATATGGGCCCTGGTGGCACAGCGGGTAAGTGCGGTGGGGACCGCACCCCGCAACCCACAGCAATGCAGAAAGCGATGGGACGACCTGCGGATACGCGTCCGTAGCATACTTTCTGCCAACCGCAACATTGCCACAGCCACCGGGGGAGGATCGGAATCACCCATCAAGTTGACCCCCTGGGAAGAAATCTGTGCCTCCACCATAGGAATGGAGAGCATAGAGGGAGTCGGAGGGATGGAGAAAGGAGTGCAGACATCCGAAGAATCAGGTAGGTGGCCCAAATAAAACAATGCCAAAACCACAATGTCCAATCATGTGAAGTACCACGTGCCCACATAGTGCAACAGTAACACATGTCCAGGAGAACGTCCACATACATAGGCCTGATAGCACACTTCAAAACTCACATCAAATACATAAATAATTAAAAATCCTAAAAACACCCTCTACACGTGCAGCAGGCACACCCTAACTGCAGGCTGCCAAACAACTGCACCCTCACTCCACACACAAATGAAACCACCTCCAAGGCCCCGACCCAAATCACCCTCAGGTACCACCCCAATGCATGTGATACATTGCCATTTCAATTCCCACAGACCCATTAATAACGCACGCCCTCCTTTACTCCACCACAGGGTCCGATCCAAACGACGTGCTCCAGGACACCCCTACCAGCACACCTGCAAAGAGGGCCAAGACCAACGGCCAAAGACCCTCCACCTCAGCTGCACGCATCAAGACACGGCAGCAGCACAAATCAAGTGGCAGCACAGAGGAGGGAACTCCAACAGGCACCCCAGCAGCCAGCATGCCCACACCACCACCACCACAGGTCCCCCCAATGGATGCCACAGTAGGCACTGCTTCTGGTGGCAGCAGCACCATAGGTGACACTGCATTAATGGCAGCATGCTCCGACACAGAAAACGGGGATGTCGAAGTCAGATCCATCCATGACCTGTCCCAATCCCCCTGTCTGTTCCATCCCGTACACCATGAGGATACCACGCAGGGGCACCCACAAGACGACGACTGGCCATCCCCCACAAGCCCTGTGGCAGGGCAACATGAGGCGAACAGCCACTCTGTGACACCACCGCAAATGGCCATGGCCCAGCAGAGGCAACAGTCCCTCGACCAGTTAATCGTGCAACAGCAGCAACTGGCCACGCTCCTCAAGGACCATGCCGATGAATGTGGGGGCACTAAGGCAGACATAGAAACATCAACTGAGACACTTAGGGCAGAAATGGAGAGAAGTACAGAGACACTAAGGGCACAAATGGAGAGTAGCACCGAGTGCCTGAGAGTCCAAATGGAGAGTAGCACCGAGAGCCTGAGAGTACAAATGGAGAGAAGCACCGAGAGCCTGAGGGGGGAACTGCATGCGACGTCCAAAGACGTATGTGCCGAACTTGCCGCAGTGCGCCGTGTGCTCACTGAGCTCTCACAAACCCTTAGGGACATGCATGGACGTGAGCAGGCAGAGACATCATCCGTTGCAAGTTCCGTCCAGGGCAGCCCCCAACGTAGATCTGGGAGGAACCTGCGCTCCACAGGCAGGGGTGCCCCTGATACCCGCAGAGGGGGCTTGCAATAGCGACTGCCCACTGACAATGAGCATCTTTGGACACTGGTGTTCGGGGGGGAGGTAGGAGGGTGGAGGGGGGGTGTTGGGCTCACTTGGGTGGCGGGTCGATAGGGTGTTTAACATGATATCACATATGCCATAAACAATGCACGATCAACCAATGAGATGTGTGGACATTGATCTTTGTGTACGAGGCCATTATAGGCGTACAGTCCATATTGTGCATGTACCAGACACACACAGTGCCACGAGTCCCGTGTCCATGTATCAGCCACCAGGCGTGAGTGCTAGAAGCATGCATCTATGAGATGCTGATGAATGTCACGGCCCTCCTGTGCCTCGCAGACTCCTTGAGGTGCTGCCACATCCCCACCCTCATCATGACCATCTTCAGGTGCTTGCAGTTCTGCGTCAGGGGGCATGGGCACATTTCTACGTACGCACATGTTGTGTAGCATGACACATGCCATCACCATCTTCGCAACCTTCACATGGCGGTACAGGAGTGCCCCGCCAGACCTGCTGAGGCACCGGAAACGAGTCTTCAGTAGGCCGAATGCCTGTTCTATGACTACACGGGTACGTGAGTGGGCATGGTTGTAGTCCTCCTCATGCTGGTCCCGTGGGTTCCGGACTGGTGTGAGGAGCCATCTCTTCAGTGGATATCCGGCATCACCTGTATGTGGACGATAAACGAATTATGTGGAATGCCATTGCTACGTACGCACCCCCGCCCCCCTTCCTGCCAGGTCATTGCCGCATCACATACCCCACTTCATCATGCATGAAATGAGACTCACCGAGTAGCCAGGATCTGTTCCCTGCGTGTCGCTCCATGTAGCGTGGTATTGTAGAGTTCCTCAAGACCATAGAATCATGGGTTGATCCAGGGAATCGGGCACAACAATGTGTAATGATCCTGTTGGAGTCACACACCATTTGTACATTCAGAGAATGAAATTGTTTCCGGTTGCGGTACTGGGCCTCCATGGCATGTGGGACGACCAATTCCACATGGGTGCAGTCGATGGCACCAATGCAACCCGGTATGCCGGCAAGTGCATGGAATCCCACTTTTGTGTTGGTAATTTCCTGCTCCGAGCGTGGTAGAGAGATGTAGTCGTCTGCGTGCTGCAGGAGGGCATCGAGCACTTGCAATAGTGTCCGTGAGAACAGTGGCTGTGAAATGCCATGCAACTGTCCGACTGTGTGCTGGTAGGTGCCTGTGGCCAGGAAGTGGAGTACAGACACCACCTTCAGTAGGGGTGGGATGGCGGTTGGGCTATCTATCATGCTGACAAGGTCAGCCTGTGTCATGTCCACAATGGCGGTTATGGTGTCCCGGTCCAAACGGTAGAGGGTGTGGATCTGCTCATCAGTGAGGTTGAACGGATGTGCTCGGAGGCGTGGGATTGCGGGCTGCCTGCGTGGTGGTAGTGGCTGTGCTGGCGGCCCTTGCTGGCCCTGCCTTGCCCTCCTCCTCCTCCTGCGTCTCCTCCGTGCGGCCGGTTGTAGTTGGTGTTCGTCTTCTTCTTGAAGTTGGAGTACTTGCAGTGCTATCAGGTCCCCCAGGGCCAACATAGCTAGTCCTGCCGGTAGCATTTCGGAGTGGTTGTGGGAGGAGACTGGGTGTGCAATTTATGTGTTTTCAGGCTGTATGGCCTCCACCTGTGGTGATTCATTCCACCTGTGCAAGCTGCTCTCCCCTTTGGGCGAGCACGTCCCGCACACAACGCTGCAATTCAACGAATGGCATCTTGCTATTACAATCATGTATTTGTACCCGATGGCAGTGTAACATTGGTTGATATGTTCATTCGGCTATGGTCCCATTGTTTCACATACTATCTTTGCAGTCGCGAACAGACTTGTGAAGGGTCAGTGGAACGTAGTACTCGAGTAACGGTGGACCCTCATGCATCACTGTACCGAGGTTCAACGACGGGCAGGGCGTCCCATTTGTGAGTGAAGGCAGTTGCCATTTTCACACACAGCCGCACTAGATGGATTAATTTGTGATTTCAAGCGGCCACAGATGCCTTTTCGACGTGATGTTGCAAATGAGGAATTCGAAGGGCGGCGCTTTCGGTTTTCAGCTAGCGGCGAGGAGATGCCCACAGGTCTGACTGCAAATATAACGTTCTATTGTTCAATGTCCTTGGGACAGGGGCCATGGCGAGGATGCAATGATTGATATGAATAGTTTGGGATGCGCAATGGCGAAGTGGACGATGAGGCCGGACGTTCCCAAATACATGTTACTTCACAACACTGGAATTACGGGCTGGGGCACAGTGGATTTTTCAGGCTGCATAACGCACAGACTCAATGGAAATTTCACATGTTATGTGAGTATGGAAACAGGCGTTTTCATTACGGGATGAGGGAATGATGAATGGATGCATGGACAGATGATTTGATACAAAGTTTGCCATGTACAGGGCTTCTTGGAATCTGTACGCCTCCCCTGCGCTATGTGATGCAGGGCTGCCATAGTGGGACCATCGTCTATCTGGCCTTGTTGAGCCCTCCCTGTCTCGACGCGCCTTCAGACACTTGTGTCTATGCACGTTACCAATCCCATCTGATGGATTCTGTTTTAACAGACGCATGCACAGGTACACTCGTTTGTGATGGTGTTTTCACCTCGATATAGATAGTTATGATTCGCAAGTGGTTTTTGGGTGGTGATGATCCTTTGGAGTGGGCTAGCATGCATATGGCTGTGGATTTGGTGTGATCATTGAAGTGAGTAATTCAAATGTAGTTCTGATGGCCATACTATTCTTTTTCATTTCATTTGGTTGACAGGTATCGCCTCCCCTTTTGCCACTGCCATCTGTATGCCACTCCTGCAGATGGATTTTACTCCCGACACCTGCTGCTTCGTGTTAATCAGTGGAGCAGCATTACGATCTTATGGGACGATCGCCAATGGGCCACATGCCCTTACGCAGTACTAGTGGCTAGGAGCAACATTTCGGCCTTTCAGCTGGACTAGTGCCTCCCTATTGGGACGGCCCTGCGGTTCTAGGCGCTTCCATGTTGCCTTTTCGTACGAGAATGTAGCCCCTGTGTACCATGAAGGAACAGGGCGTCACACAAGAAGTAGCTGGTCATTTATTGCGGATGCAGCCCACAATGGTGAAATGTGTTTTGGAGTTCATGGCCTAATGGCTGTATGGGCTTGGTGAATTTGTTGTGCATTAAATTTCTATTCTGATATGGACCGTGTAGCGTTCTTCTTTGCAAGTGATGTGGCATATTCCTATTTGGGGAGCGATGTATTGTGAGGAGATCTGCATTGGGTTCCAGCTTCGGAGTATAGTTGCGTGGTACTGTGCTGGGCGCGTTTGCCTACGAAGCCCAGTGAGGTCAGGGATAAGGGCTGCCAATATGACTGTTTTAATGATGTCATGCTCAGGGGCGGGGGATTAGCTTTTGTGTAACAGATGCCGGTCAGCCAGGTGGATTGGTGGAATGATGTGATTTTCGGAATATTGCTGGTCACAGGTGCCTGTGTTTGCGTGCGTTTCTTGGTGGGAGACTGAGGTCATGTCCATTGGGATAGCTTCTGTATTCGTGCCATCTGTGCCCTGCAGCTCCCATTGGCCCCTCTTGAGATTCATTTGTTCGTTGGCAGGCATGGATGACTAGTACATTTCACTGGTTGCATTGTGTGACTTCATTGCACCTACGGGGAGTTGTACAATGTGGCCAGGGAGCGGTGTACAGGCACTCAGTGGGGCCGTTTACGGTTGGTTCGCGATGCCGTACTTCTCACCATGGCGGAATGGTACTTTCCGCCGTGCTTGATGGCGTTAGGTGCATGTCCGCTAGGGTCAGAATTCGCGTACCGTTGCGCCATGGTGGTAATTACGGTTTGGCATGGCGCGCGCGCGCGTACTTGGTGCAGTTAGCGTTGGCGTTCACTACGGTGTCGCTAATGGCATCGTACTTTGCGGTGACGGGTCATAATCGCACCGAGCGCTATTCGATGGCGGTATTGCATTTCCGCCATCGTTTTTCGATTTCCGCCAGGGTCGTAATGAGGCCCGTAGTCTTGAAAGACTTCCCGCGCGACTTTGCTAGAGCCACGAAAAGCGTAAGATGACCATTCTGAAGGCACCAAAGCTCCGGAGCAGGTCACGCTTCCGGCACTCTGCCTTACAAGAGACTCAAGACTGCCACCGCACTAACGAGCAGTCCAGGACACCCCTGTCCTGCATTACGTACCTCCCATGCCCGTGAACATTTAAGGAACTTAGTTTCAGTGTTAACTGCATGTTGTTACCACAACTAATACATTTGTCAAATCCAGCTGGCTGATTACCCTTTATTATACTACAGAGGGAGCACTAAATAATTAATTGGAGTTCCCCCAGTGGAGATTTTCTTTTTTTAAATAATGTGCTGAGCTTATGCATTCTGCAGCACACATTTTAAGAAAAATGGGATGAAAAGCCATACAGTTTATATGTGTTCCTCTACTACAGCCTATCTATCCCATATCACATGCCTGAAGCGCTTCATGTATATGATTTAAAGTGACCATTACTGGCATATCTAGGTTGTGGCAGTAGCTTCCTGCATGTGATTTAAAGTGACAATTAGTGGCATAAGTAGGGCAATTTATCTATGCCAGTAATCGTCACTTTAATAACATGCATGAAGGCATCATGTATATGATTTAAAGGGGCCATTAATGGAATACATGGGACCACCTATGCTTGCCACTAACAGTCATTTTAAATCACGTGGAGGAAGGCTGAAGCACTTCATGCATATGCTTCAAATTGACCAGTACTGGCATAGATGGGACAACCCATCTGTGCCACTTATGGTCACTTTAAATCACATGTATGGAGGTAGAAGCGTTTCATGCATATGATGTAAATTGACCAGTACTGGCATAGATGGGACAACCTATCTATGCCAATAATGATCACTTTAAATCACATGCATGCTGCTGGTGCCGCAACCAGTGGCGGCTGGTTATTTGTTTAACTGGTAGAAACGTACATATTTTCACGAATATGTCAGAGTGACCAAGAGTAGCAAGTGATCCCGAACCAACCAGGGGGTTGGAGGGGGGATTCCCTTCCCATCCCCCTTGGCCCCGAGAATGTTTTTGTAATATTGGATTAAAATGGTGCATCATACAGTACACCTTCTGTGAAAAACAGACACATACTAACACTTCTCATGTTTGCTTTTAACCTTGATGCCCAGTAAAGAATGTCATGCCACAGTATGAAATAGCTGAACTCACTGTACTAAAATGCCAGTCTGTCCACATAACACTTAACATGCCTGCTTTATCATAGATGCACAGAATATAAAACATGCCACATTAATAAAGGGCTAGACTGGATATCCCAAAAAGCCAGTCTAGCCAAGTAATAATGCATCTTATGCTTGGTTTATCATGCATGCGCAGAACATAAAAGCATGCCACAGTACGAAATGGCTGGACTGGCTGCCCAAAATGCTAGTCTGGCCAAGTAATAACACGCTTGCATTATCATAGACATTAAGTAAAAAAAATGTCATGCCACAGTAAGAAATGGCGAGACTGGCTGCCAAAATGCCAATCTAACCAAGTAATAACACTTTACACGCTTGCTTTGTGATAGATATCCAGAATAAAATGTCATGCCACAGTATGAAATGGCGAGACTGGCTGCCCCAAAATGCCAATCTAGCCACATAATAATACATCATCCTTTCTTTTATCAACTACCGGTTGATCTATCTATGATAGATGCTCAGTACAAAATGTGTTGTTAACGCATATGTGCGGGGAGGGGCAGACGCGACCCCTCACACATACAAGCATGCAGTACCCCGGCCAGTATCCCAATGGGCCATGCAAGGCTGGAGAAGCAAAAAGCCCATGTCCTTGAATGGCCCATTGTACATGTGCAGCTGGGGTACGAACTGTCAAAGGGAAATCCAGTTTCCCTCTGACAGTTCAAGGTAGCCAGGAGCACTCCCCCAGCTACAAGCAGCCGAGGGAGCGCTCCTGGGCTGGCACACCTCCTCCATGATGGAAGAGAATCCTGGTGGGTCAGCACCCCCTTGCCTATTATGGATGAGCCATCTCTGGCGTCAACCTATTTATGCCAATAATGGTCACTTTAAATTGCATGCATGAAGGCTGAAGCGCTTCATGCATATGATTAAAAGTGACCATTACTGGCATACATGGGATAACCTATCTATGCCACTAATGATCACTTTAAATATCATGCATTAAGGCTGAAGCATTTCATGCATATGACTTAGAGTGGCCATTACTGGTATAGATAAGAACACCTATCTATGCCAGTAATGGACACTTTATATCATATTCATCAAGGCTGAAGCACTGCATTCATATGACTTAAAGTGACCATTATTGGCTTGGATAGAACAACCTATCTATGCCAGTAATGTTCACTTTAAATCACATGCATGAAGGATGAAGCGCTTCATGCATATGATTTAAGGTGACCATTACTGGCATAGATACGATAACCTATCTATGCCAGCAATGTTCACTTTAAATCACATGCAAGAAGCTAGTTCCACAACCTATCTGTGTCAGTAGTGGTCACTTAAATCACATGTATGAAGGCTGATGCAAAGGTGCTCATTTTGGTGGGGCTTTGTGGTGTGGCAACCGGCCCCAGGCTTTACACATGCGTGCAAAGTGGTCCACTGATCCACATCTCCCACACACGTGCCCTTTTGCCGGGCATTCATTTGCAGGTGGGAGGCCGTACCCGCACAGAGTCCATTAAGCCGCCATTTCCGTCCCCCTGTCTCTCCTGGGGCCCATTCCTCGCCGACCACCTCTGGCGCCTTGCTGGCGTCCAATGGCACACACATCCTCCACCTTCACCATCTTCATGGCCTTGTTCATTTTGTACGCGCTTGTGCCCACCAGCTCATAGGATCGTCCCATTTCTAGGATCCGGGTGAATCCCGGCTCCCTCAGGATTTGTCTCCTCAGTTTCCCTGAGATGCATCCTTGAATCAACTGGTTGTGCACCATCTCTTCCTCACTAGTCCATGGCACGTGGTTGCTTGGTGCCTTTGCCTGCCATGGAATGAGTACAGCGACTCGTCGCCCCGCTGCTTGGCCGCACACATGATATGATATGATACAATTGATTATTTATAACGCGCCTAATACCCAGAGGTTTCTAAGTGCGGACCCGGGGATTGAACCTGTGTTGCTCTGTGTCGTCTTGCTTCCAAGGTGAGCATGTTGCCGCTGAGCTAACCTCCCCAAACATCACAAACCTTCCATAGTCCAGATTTACCAATGGGATGAAATGGTTCCTCAGTTCTTTGTGGCATTGTAGGAGCCATCTGCCGGTCTCAAGGTCTCAAATAGCTTCAGCACTGCTGGCCCAGCCGCATACAGTATTGTTGACTTCTTCGCCTGGTCGCCCACCTCCCCAACTGCCAAGAAGTACATCTCCAGGCATTTCGGCCACAGGTCCCATCTGGGGCCAAGGGCCGCGGGCGCCCCCAAAACATCAAATTCCGACATAGAAGCCAGTGCCCCCTGTTGGCGATGCACCAGTGCCACTGCCGGGGCAGGTACAGCTGCTGCGGGGTCATCCGCCATGCTGGTGTAAAACTGCGCACTGTGATGTCATGCTATGCGCAGAGGCACCCCCTTCAAATCAAGTGCCGCAACACAGCGCGACCGTGAGACAAAACGTGCACAGGAACAGTGTCAATCAAATTGAGGATGAAGGTGTAATGAAATACTCTCAAAACTCCTCTTCCACTAGGAGGAAAAGAGAAAAGAAAATATAATTCCCTTTCTTTATTTTTTAATGTCGAAATGCACCCACCAGTGCTCCAAAAATTGTGCTGGAGGCACACGTGCACTTCCTTAACTGGAAAAACGCCACCTCCTTTGACACTGCATTACAGAATCTGCCTAATCTTCCCTTTGTTTCCCTGCACAGCTGCGATCGAAACGAGCGTTCCAACCCCTCCATCAGAACAGCTGATTGCACACGTGGATTCGGGAGAGCTACCTCCTAGTCACCATTGTTTTGAGGCCTAACCCCCACAAAGACACAGACACATGTGCATTCCGTCCGGGCTCCGACCTGCACCCAGCAGCGCATGCGTGGGGAAACCCTTTTATTCACTGTGGCAGAGTTGCGTCACTCCGTCTCATGCATCACGTGACTCAAGTCACCACAGGCGGGTGAAAAAGGAGAATTTTGTTTTGGGCGTCTAATAGCCCATTGAAATTAATGGACGGGTACAAGGCTTGGCGGGTGAATGAATTAATTCCAAGGCGGGTAACACCAGTCTTAAGTGTGTGAGTTGAGAGGTATGCATTCCATGATGAATCAACACTTTTTTATTTGCTCCACATTCTGTATGTTTGTTTGTTTGTTTGTTTGTTTATTAATTTGTAATGCGCACCGGACCCTTAGGTAACTGGGCGCCAAAGCATACAAGGTTACTTCAAGCTTAGTTACAAAGTAAGGAAAGATACATACATGCAAGCAATACATATTCAGATAGAGATTCAGATCAGTCTATATAAACATAATTGCCAACCCTACCGATTTAGGAGGTAGGATACCGCTTTTTAAGCAGTCCTGTCGCCTACCGATTTAGTGCAACAAATACCGATTTTTGATTTTTTAAATATTTTTTTAATTTTTTAAATATCTATATTTTTTGGGGGCTAGATTTAGGAGTCTGTTCAGCCATGATTGCAGGGTGCCCAAGTAGACAGAATCCGAGGAACGTTCTTCATTGGGGATGTGTCCAAGCTGCTGCTTTTATAATGGTATGTTCTTACTGGCAGCAGTTAGCAGGCCAGTGCACCAGTGCAACCTCCCCAGACTGTCAGAGGCGTCTGTGAGATCTGCTCCAGCACTTCTGGATATCAACAGCCACATGGTTCACAGTACCTCAGCTCCCCGGTGCCAGTCATATACATGCCGGGGTGAGCCGCTGAAGCAATGGCGAGCCACTCCTCCTAATGAGTTCTGGCAGGTGTCAGCTTGTGCCAGGAGCCAGGGGGAAACCGCACGTTTCAGCCCTACCCTGCGCCAGTCTCGCCACTTCCACCCACCTGCAAGTGCCATATGCTATTTCTTCAGCGTAGCTGCACAACGCAGCGCCCCTCTCTCCGGAACCTGCTACATTCTTGTTTCCCTACCGATTTAGGCGGTAGGATACCGCTTTTTAAGCAGTCCTAACGCCTAACTATTTAGTGGCAACAAATACCGATTTATTTATTTTTCAATATTTTTGAAACAAGATTCCTACAGATTTTTGGTCACAGAATGTTGGCATGTATGTATAAATATAGACACATAATGGAGAAAATAAAAAAATGTATTGTCGTTCCATTACTGAATGACACTATTATTCTACATGGCGCTCGGGGCAGGCCCTCAGCCTGTCCTTCTGGTAAGTAGCCTGTCCTTCTGGTAAGTGGCGCCTATGGGGGATGCTCTCTAGTGCTGTCTGCGCATGACCTGATGAAATCTGTGTCTCCTAAGAGCACGCTCTATAGTTCTGCTGTGTGCGCATGTCCCACTGAAAGTGTTTCTGAAAAGAGCGAACTTTGCTGTGCTGCTGTCTGCGCATGTCCCGATGAATGGTGTCTCTCGAAGGAGTTCATTGTACATTGATATTCTCTGCGCATGACTAGATGAAGCGTTTCTCTCTCCTAGGAGATCACTCTGCAGTGCTATTCTGAGGACGATTTGATGATCCGTATCTTCCATGGAAGCTATGTTGCTATTGTCTTCCCAGCAGTTTCTCTTAAATTCATTAACGCTTTGTTGGATGACAGTTGGATTTACAAGTAGTGCCGACGGTTTGCCAAGGTTCCAATGCAATGTATCATTTGTTTTCTATTTTGCATATCGATTTTGTACTGAAAAAATGGAGGTAATGTTCCCATTTCATTAAAGTATAATTCAGGTGGGAGAAAATAAAACAATATCAACTGGAGGAATCGGGATTTTCCTTCCAAAATGTAGAAAGTTGGTTGGCATGCATTTAAGTCATTCAGCGTGTTTCATGATGTTGCACGCGTTTCTCTGCCGATTTCTCAGGGTTTTCTCCCAGCACGATTCCAATCTGAGTCACTTCAAATTCTATGAAGCCGTTGATCTTGCTGATTAATTTGTTGTAGTAGTGTTGCTCGTTCTTGTAGTATCTACGGTAGTGCGGGATGTATTCGATCTCGTTTCCGACAAGGCCTAGGTCACTCTACTGGTCGAACCTTTTGGGCCTCATTATAAGTCAGGTGGTAAGGGGTTAACGGCACCGGTAAAGGTGCCGGCGCCGTCAACCCCGTACCGCCTGATTACGAGGTCCCCTCGCGGGACCCGCTCTGCACGTCTGGTTTTACCAGACGTGCAGAGCGGGTCCCGCAAGCGGAAGAGGGAGCAAACAACGGGCTGCTCGTAATCGGCCCGTTGTTTGCTCCCTCTCCCATTCCCATTCAGCCCTATAGGGGCTGAATGGGAATGGGGAAGGTCTGGGCCTGGGTTCCTGAAGGGAGGAATTACCGGGCCCTCTGAACTCGGAATGGCCTGGTAATTCCCCAGTCTGGGAACCCGGACGCGATTTTGGCGGCAGCCATGCAACCAATAGCGGCATGGCTACCGCCAAAGTCGTAATGACGGCCTTTGTGCTTTGTTTCCGGTTCTATCTCCCCCATACCGTTTCTATGTCTAGTTTGTGGTCACTGACCTTCTACTTTGCCATTAGTTGATTGTGCTTGCAGTTCTTCATTGTGGGCACTTTAGGCCTCATTCTGAGTTTCGTGGTAATTCAGTGGTGTGGGCCTCATTATGAGTCAGCCGGTCCGGAAACAATGGTGGCGGTAAATCCTCTGCCACCGTTGTTTCCGGACCGGCTGATTCCGTGTTCTGCAGGCGGGAGGTGTCACTCCCGCCAGGTCTGGCCTTGCGGGAGTAACATCTCCCGCCTGCAGACGGAAATGGAAACACTGGCTCCGTCATAGACGGAACCAGTGTTTCCATTGTCCCCATCCTCATGGAGTCCTCTGGGACTCCATGGGAATGGGGATTTGCAGAATTCCGCCTCTGGAATTCCTGGGTCACCGGGGTTGTAATAATGCCCCTGTGATTCCGGCAATCACGGAGGTGGAATGGTATTTCGGGTCCGGCGGCAGCCTGCCGGTTTTTCCGGCATGGCTACCGACATACTCGTAATGAAGCCTTATGTCTGCCAAATTACTGCCAGAATCGGTTACCTCCACATGGGCCCATGGGATTCCAAGTGGTGGTAAGGCAGTGTTAGTCCTCATTTTTTGAGTCCACAGGACTACATGGGGATTTTGGCAGAATTGCTGCAAGTGATAATTCCACCTGTGTGATTCTGCCGATTTTTTTACATTAAAGTTTAGGATTTACCTCCAGCATAATGCTGGAAATAAATTCTCCACTTCAATGACAAACTTGGAATTTGGCAGAGCAATAAAAATGGCTTCATTATGTTACTGTCAAAAGGAAAGGGAGTAATGGAATTTCCATCATTTTTATACCCCTCTGCCAAACTTGGAATATATATCTCAAAGTTTCCAGTCCGCTTCTTTATATGCCGGTAAGATAGCTCAGTGGGTTGCACGCTTGCTGCTGTGATCTTGAGTGTGATCTGAAGGTTGCAGGTTTGAATCCCGGCAAGGCCAACTCAACCTTTCATCCTTCCGAGGTCAATAAATGAGTACCAATTTCGGTTGGGTGATATTGTATGTAAATATGTGATCTGTAAAGCGCTTTGGATAAAGGCGCTATATAAATAACACATCATTATCATTATATCCACCGGAAGGGAATTTATTGTTAAGGCACGGAGGCGTCCATTTATGCAATCAATTATTTTCTCTATTTTTGACAGCATCAAGCAAAATGGTTTAGAAACTTCACAGTTTTACAATGTATTGGACTACAAGAGCCATCTTGTCCCGGATCTCATGTAATCCGGTTTCGTCTGTAGGTAAATCCTCTTTTCTTTTTTTGGAACATTTTTCCAGTGCAGTATTACAAACCATAATTATTTCTTTTTTATTTAAATAAAATCTTTAACATAGTTTAAGCATTGTTGGAATTTAAATAGATAACTGCTTGATTGTCAGCCTTGACTCCGCACTTGCGCCAAACACTACCTACCGACAGTGGCCATCCAGTGCCATCTTCCCAGCTTGTGCAGGTGTATCACGCTGCATCTCCTGCCCATTTTTTGCCCAGCATTACAGGCAAATTAGCTCTGTACTAGTGCCATCTTCCGAAAGAGCACTTCCACACCCTCTACTGTGCTATGCCTTAATAATATATTTAAAGTGGGCATCTAAAAAATATTGTAAAGTTAAACAAAAATAAGTGGTTGGGAATTACCTGGGGAGATACAGTCTAAAAGTAGTCTTCTGAAGGGGGTGCAACCTCATTCACAATCAATTGGAGTGTATGGGCGAGTCTAAAGCAAGATCTGGTAGCTTACTTTACAGCTTTTTAGCAGGAGAAGGCACCAGATTATTTTGTTCTAGTAAAAATGAAGAGAGTTGAAGAGGAGGTTCTATCCTCGGAGCAGTAATTTGAGGAAGATGTAGAGACAGGTGTGACGAAATGAATACTGCTCTTCAGGACTACCGGGATGGGTAGAGGTTTCTAAACTCCTAGTCAGCCCAACACTATGATTAAACCATCTTTGATCTCGATCATAAAGGTGAAAGAGGCACTACATGAATGGCATACTTCCTTATTCTTTCAAGTTAGTGCAGGCCCAGTGCAAGCAATACCTTTCCAGGAAGGTGAGTGAGCCAGCAAGGAAGCATCCAAAATAATAATAGTACTGTGATACCAATATAAAAGAACTGTCCAATCATGGTTCTTTAAAAATACAGGACTGTAATCAAACCAAAAGGACATGCAAATTAATCAAAGCACTAACAATCTACCCCTATAATGAAATACACAGAACACGCAGACCTTTGGGATGAAAGGAGCATTCTGGGTGTGCAGGCAATTGTCTTTGCAGCAATGGTCATGTTTTAGTGTATGCCTTTCAAATAGTATAAAGTGGGTTCCTTAATGTCACTAGGGCCCTTAAAATGAGGAAGACAGAACCACAGAACCACAGTGTTTACATCTTTAAAATATTCTGGGGTCTCAAAAGCGTTGAGCCAAGCTACTGGGTGTTTTCAACAGGGCAGAGTCGGTGTCAAGACAGTCAAGCTGGTTCAACGGAAGGCAGACATGGTGCAATTCACAAAGCATCAATTGGCTTGAGGTCGCTTGGGAACAGGTGATGTGTATATCCTCCATGAAAGTGTCTTGGTGCAGCGATTCAACTGTAGCAGTGAGCAAGAAGGTGGAAACAGGCAGGCAATGTCAAGTCGATGGCTTGAAGCAATTTGAAAACTGTACAACATGAAAGGCAGCTCTGTAGGGTATGGTATAAGCTTAAAAATGACTAGGGTGTGGTTGAGTTGGCTCAAAGGCGTACTCAGGGTCCATGTCTAATCCAATTGATCGTTGATTGCTGTGGGATCCTTCCACTTGGAACAGACCCTTTTCTAAGTTATAATTCCCTCTTCCCATGTTTGTCTGATGAAAGAGACTCCAGTAATTATCTTTCAGCTGTGACTTTGCCATTGTGTTTTTTAAAGCACTGGTTTCCCCCTTACTCACTGGGGTTAAGTACTGTGCTCTTGGGCAGTTGTCAAGCCTTCCTAGCAGAGAACAAAGATAACTTCTAGGGTTCGTCCTATCATTTTGTTTTGGGTGAATCTCAGGATCAGACAGCAGTGTACAAAATCTCTGACAGTTGCAGGGGTCACTGGAAACCAGATGACAATAAAAATGACATCAGATGGGTTTTGATACAGTGGCCTCCTCCGAGGCCACTGTATCAAACCAGATATAGTTTTATATTTTACCAAAGAATCTGCCACCAGGCATTGGATTGTACAGTTAGGTGCAATATGGCTCATAGGTGCCCAATATTAAAGGCAACCCATGTTGGAATTTATTTGGCTTCCAGCAGGCTGTTTATAGGGATGGACATGTTTTGTGACAGCCATATTGCCAAATTACATTGTAGCTGCTGGTGTGTCAGTAGAGACAGTCTGGCAGAGAGATCACATGCGTATTATGCTTTTTGGCATGGAGCATCTGAGAAGGGAGGCCTGATTAGGAGTGCTTACTTTCTGGGAGAGAACATCAATATCACTTTGCATTAACAAAACTCAAGAAAGCTTGTGTTTGGACATCCACGCAGATGGCATTCTATCACAAGAGACCCCTTTTGTTATTCTATGACAAGACTGGAGGCGAGCATTATGCTTCATCTTCCTTTATTTCTACTCTTCAGCAGTTCAACAAACATATACAACAAAATCATGAAAAGTGACTTAAAACTAGCAACTTTTCTCTTGTCCAAAACTACAAAATCCATGAGCCTCTGTAGTCCATGCTCACTCCACCAGTCACAATCCACTTCCTGTGCCTGGACTCCTCCTCTTCTTTTACTGCTCTTCAAGCAGATAAGTACTATTTTCTTTCTTCTCCTAATGCCTGTAGACAAATTGGCTGACTGAAGAGGGGAAGTGTAGATTAAAGATAGGACATATGTTCAGAGAGTGTGACTTGCAGGGGGAACGTGAGAGAGGTTGTTTGGCAGAAGCTTTTTACCGCAAATGTCACACCACGCGCGCGCAGGCTAAGCTTGGTGTTTTTTTTTTCCTGTTACAGGCGCACTCGCCGCGTGGGGCACTGCGGGGCCCCAGGGAAATTCCCTTGATCTATAGGGACGGCCGTGAGGCTGACGGCCCCGTGCCGTATACCCGGCACATCAGGGGTTCGGTCAGCCTCACGAGCGACAGGAGTCACACGCATAGCCTCCCACTGGAGGCGGAGCTAGCGCGCTAAGCGCAGGGCGGATCGCCTCAACAGCATAGCCCCCACCCGCGGGTGGGCGGAGCTAGCGCGCGAAGCACGGAGCGTCTCGCTCCAACAACATAGCCCCCACCCGCGGGTGGGCGGAGCCTACACGCGCGAAGTCGCGTAGCGTCATCGCGAAGCGGCGATTGCTAATTTCCTTCGCCAGCGTTCGTAGAGGCAGAGTTTCTCGACCCCAACTAGTTTGGAAGCGGAATATAGCGATCGTACGATCGCGCGCAGCACGATCAGCTGGAACAATAACCTCAGCACTGCTTCTAGACCTTCAGCCGCAGGAGCTGGGAGACTCGGGTCTGGGAGCCCTACACTGCCGTGAAGCAGTTAGATAGTTGATTGGAGGCCGGAAGGCTAAAAAAGGACAAAGGTGCAGCCACATAAAAAAAAAAAAAAAGAAAAAATACAATTAACATCATAAGAGAGTAGTGGGCGTGCTAAGACACCTGTTCCAGGTATTTTAGGCACACAGCACAGAGGAATATGTCAGATTTTGAGTGGAGTGAGGAGGAGCAATCGCAGGACCTCGCTGCCAGCTTCAAGCAAGTGCTGGGTAGCTCTCTTATGGATGCAGTGGCAGAAGGGGTGAGACCCCTACAAGAGAGGCTGGAGACGTTAGAAGCTATACTCTCGCAGCCAAAGACCAGCACCAAAGTGGATAAGCGCATGCCCACAGAACCCTTGAATGAGGGGCATAAGGGGAGTAAGCAAGCCCTAAAGAGGAAATCCTCTGACGACCCCCGGGGCTCATTAGAGGAGGCGATAGAAAAGGCCTCGGAGGTGCCTGACGCTTTTGCTAAGCTTAAGGAAGCGTACCTACAAAAGCAGGCAGTGCCGAACCTCACGACCCCCGCTCCAGGGGAGGACAATATTGGAGAGGACCTTGGCTCGGAGGAAGAGCTAGTAGATGAGCAGGGCTCGTTAGGGGATGAAGAAGCCGAGGAAGATGACTGGACTAGACCCAGTGGGGGCAAGAAAGCGAGGAAGGAGAAACACCTCGTAGAGAATGAGGAGGATATGTTCGACCCAGACAGCATACGTAATCCGAGGTCCACCGAGTGGCAACCATCCCCCCGAGTGACTCAGTATATGGCGGCAAGATTACGCAAGCCACTAGACAAGGAGGTGAGACAGCGCCTACGGGCAGAGTGCCCGCGCCCAGATTTGCCAGAAAAGGTGGCGGAAGCACCTGAGCTCGACCCAAAAATGCTGACCTTTGTGGCCAAGACGAGCAAGGACCCCCGGAAGGGGATTGATAGATCCTGGAAATCCTGTCAGGAGAAGTTATTAGATTTAGCAGGTCCGCTTGCGAAAATTATGGACCTCGCAGAGAGGGCGAAGGACACGGGAGAAGAGGTCGATCCGGAAGCCCTCGCAGGGTGGGCTCAGAGAGCCGTCTGCCTGCTCGGAAACGCGAATTGTGCCATCGCGTCAGAGAGAAGGAAGGGCCTATTGCTCAAGATAGACTCAAAATTGAGCGATTTGTTGTCATATGAAGCAGGGGAAGGCGCACAAGGCCTCCTGTTCGGAGAGACCTTTGGGAAGGAGATGGGCCGGTTCGTAGGCACATTCGCGTCGCTAGAGAAGGCCCAAGCATCTATTCGCAAGATATTCCCCAGCAGAGTTTTTGGAGGGACCGGCCGCTACAGAGGTCGCGCAGCCGGTCGCTACCAAGGAGGGAGAAGACCTCAGAACACCAGGGCACAATACTGGGAGAACAAGAGCCAAGACACCTTTTTCCCGTCCAGGGGGAGATTCCCAAGAGGCCGAAGGCCCAGAGGATCGGGAAGAGGTCAAGGATTTACGCCAGGTGAGAGCGATTATGTATCCCCCAGTAGGGGGGAGGACGCGCAGATATTTAGAGAATTGGCACAAGCTTTCAAGCGATTCCTGGATACTGCAGACCGTCAGCGGTCTGCAACTAGATTTCATAGAAACCCCAGTGCAGCGATACGAGCCGCGGGGTCAGAAATTAGCGCAAGCGGAACAAGCATGGCTAGACAGCGAGATAGCGCAGCTAGTCACCAAGCAGGCGATAGAGAAATGCGAGACAGCCCCGAAATTTGTGAGCAATATGTTCCTAGTGCACAGGAAGGAGAAGGTACGCCCGGTGATAAATCTCAAAGAGCTGAATGGCTGGATCATATATCGGCACTTCAAGATGGAGGGCGTCCATCAGCTCAGAGACTCCCTAAGAGAAGGAGATTGGTTGACGCGTCTAGATCTAAAGGACGCTTACCTCACAGTACCTGTTCTCGAGGAGTACAGACCATTTCTAGCTTTTCGCTGGCGAAGTCGATTCTGGCAATTCAAGTCGATGCCATTCGGTCTTGCTTCGGCACCATGGGCATTCACAAAGCTAATGAAGCCGGTATCGGCAGCAATCAGGGAGAAAGGAGTAAGGCTTATTATTTACCTGGACGATCTCCTGCTTCTTGCAGAAGATCGGGAGGTATTAGTATACCAAACGAGATGGGTGCAGGACCTTCTGACCTCACTAGGATTTCTAGTGAAAACAGACAAATCAGATACCATACCAGCGCAAAGGTTAGACTTCCTGGGATTCATTCTAGACACCAAGAAGGCGACCTTAGAACTTCCAGCTCGGAAGATGAGAGACATCAAGAGAGAGATCAGAGTATGCTTAGAGAAGCAACAAGTATCTCTCAGGACATTAGCGAGAATAGTTGGGCTTCTAGCAGCATCTATCCAGGCCATTTTTCCGGGGCCACTACACTACCGTGCACTGCAGAGATTGAAAATAAAGCATCTGCAGCTAGGTCTGAAGTACCATCAACAAGTGCCGCTGGATCAGGACTCGATTACAGAGCTAGAATGGTGGTTAAAGAATATGGACGCTTGGAATGGGCGAGCCATATTCGGAGACAAACCGGATTTGATAATAGAGTCGGATGCCAGTCGGAAAGGCTGGGGAGCCAGATGTGGGTCTTTACAGACCGGAGGCAAGTGGAGCGAAGAGGAGCTTCGTCTACACATAAACTGCCTAGAGCTCCTAGCAGGATCATTCGCGATCAAAGCCTTTACGAAAGAGAGAGTGAAATCTTGTGTCCTGCTGAAGATGGACAACATATCAGCAGTGCGCTACATCAACCATTTGGGTGGTACGAGATCCAAGATGCTGGCAGAGTTAGCGAAGGACCTGTGGCATTTCTGCCTACGATCAGGGACGTCGGTGACAGCAGAGTACCTGCCAGGGACACTGAACGTAGTAGCAGATTGGAACTCGCGGTACCTGACGGATTCCAGCGATTGGAGGCTGGATCCAGCAGTGTTTCAGAGACTGAACACGAGATGGGGACCATTGCAAGTAGACCTATTTGCTTCCCGGCTCAATACGCAGAGGAGCAGCTATTTCAGCTGGAGGCTGGATCCGGGAGCGCTAGGAACAGACGCGTTTCTGCAAGAGTGGATAGGAGGTCCGCATTACGCTTTTCCCCCCTTCGTGATGTTGAGCAGAGTATTAGCGAAATGCCGGAGGGAGAAAGCAGAATTGGTATTAGTAGCACCATTATGGAAGTCTCAGGTGTGGTTCCCCACCCTAATGGAACTAGTGTCGGACATTCCCAGAGTCCTCCCCGACGAGGAGCGACTACTCACGGACCCAGCTGGGTCGTGTCATCCTCTGAGAGTGAGAGGGACACTCCCGCTAGTCGCGTGCAGGATATCCGGAAACGGTGGGCCTTGCCAGGAATTTCGGCGCAGGCTGCTCAGCTTATCGCTGAATCCTGGGCTCCATCCACTAGGAGGAGCTATGACGCAGCTTGGGCAAAATGGACAAGCTGGTGCAAGGACAGAGGTGTTCATCCCGTTTCTGCACCTGTAGTGGAGATTCTGAACTTTCTAGCGAACTTATTACAGAGCGGGAGAGCTTTTCCGTACTATAGGAGTGTACAGATCGGCGATTTCTGCGGGTCACATGCCAATAGAGGGCGTCCCGGCAGGAGAACATCCTGCAGTGGTGAGGCTCATCAGAGGAGCTAGATTTAAAGCGCCGCCGGAGCCCAGGTATACCACAACATGGGAGGTGACTACAGTGCTGCGCCTACTAGCGAGTTGGCCGACCAATAAATATCTCTCGCTTAAGCAATTATCTGGAAAGCTAGCTATGTTGCTATGCTTGATCTCCTGCAAGAGAGTATCGGACGTAAGAGCACTAGATGTTAACAGACGATCCTTCGGTCCGGAGGGAGTTACATTCTCCATAGTCAGAAGGACCAAGACAGGGACGTCTACGGTACATTACCCGTATTTCCCGAGTAATTCGAAATGGTGCGTAGCACGATGCATTAAGGAGTACGAGAATAGAACTGCAGAGTATAGAGCAGCAAGTACTACTCAGTTATTAATAGCGCGCAGGAAGCCCTATCACGCAGTTGCATCAGCTACCATCGCAAGATGGGTCAAGGAAGTTATGCATGCAGCAGGTCTGAATGTGAGCACATATGGAGCTCATTCGGTGAGGGGGGCAATGGCCTCGTCCGCCGTGAGAGCAGCAGTGCCTTTGAATGAGATAATGCTGGCAGCAGACTGGTCAAGCGATAGGACTTTTAAAGAATTTTACTTTAAGCCAGCGGAGAGTTTAGCAAGTACGGTGTTGGGTAAGCTTTGAACAAGCATAATGCTCGCCTCCAGTCTTGTCATAGAATGAAGATTACCCCTGCTATCTGCGCAGGGAGTATTAATTCTATTAAAGACTAGGAGGCGAGCATTAAATTCCCACCCGGGTCTGGTACTGTGTATACAATGGCAATGCTTTATTATGTATCAGTACGAGACGTTTGCACCACCCTAACATAATCTTTTGTTGCTCTTTTCATAGGAGAGGATCAGAAGAATAACTGAAGGTGAGGACAGAGCAGAGAGGATCAGGAGCCTAGAGTCTTTTCAGCAATTAAGTTAAAAGTCCAAGAGAGTCTTCGCACAGTTGTCTAGGATCAGTTAGAGACTTTCAGAGCGAGTAAAAGCAGAGGAGGAGTCCAGGCACAGGAAGTGGATTGTGACTGGTGGAGTGAGCATGGACTGCAGAGGCTCATGGATTTTGTAGTTTTGGACAAGAGAAAAGTTGCTAGTTTTAAGACACTTTTCATGATTTTGTTGTATATGTTTGTTGAACTGCTGAAGAGTAGAAATAAAGGAAGATGAAGCATAATGCTCGCCTCCTAGTCTTTAATAGAATTAATACTCCCTGCGCAGATAGCAGGGGTAATCTTCATTCCACCCTGTTTGGGAAACTCGGCTGCGTTAGTAAAATATTCTGTTTCAGAAGCCCTGGATGACACTATATCTATGACATTTACTGGATCTTTCTTATATGGATACAGAGGTGCAGACTTCCCTCATTGATCGATCAATAAACTAGTGCACTGCCTAGACAAAGCTGATGGCCAGGGGTGCAAATCTGAGCAAGCCAAAGCTTTGAAAAAGAGGAAACACCAAGGGCACATCAAGGATGGGAGTGGTTTATTTCCTCACAGTCCCCTCAAACCTGTGTTTGAGTGTGTTCAATTAATAATCTTCACTGGAATCTATGTGCTAAAGAGCTGGAGGCTGTTCGTTTCTTAAATGTTTTGTTTATTCTTATATACATCAAAAGCTCAAGGCTAGAACTCTTGCTCCAAGCTCAGCCATGCAGAGAGTGGTACCCAGCTCCACCCTCCTTGTGTCCACTGCCCCACGCGTTCAATGGGCTCCTTGCGTGGACAAACCTCTCTTTATCGAATGAGTCTGCATTCTGCACGGGGGACACAACACCTGGGACACTGATCCTGGTTAATCCACGAGGAGACTACTTGGCCAAATAAGAGAGCAAGGAAAACTCTGGCTCTATTATCGCTGCCATCTGAGATGGGAATTCTCTTATATACTATGGATTTCTAGAAGAGTGTATCCCTACAAGATATAGCCACCTCAGGTACTAACGGTACTCAGGACCCCTTGGAGGCTGTTATGTACACCCCTAAGTCAATTATGAAACCTAATTCAACAGGTTCACTGCCCCTTCCCCCTGAAGCCAGTATATATAGGACTTTATTTCATGCAGGTTAGAGGTTAGATAGTGTAGCTAGAGGATGGGTGAAGGGTGAGTGCCCTAAATCACCTATATCACGTACAGGAACCTTTACTCCAACTGTAGATCAATAGATCAACATTTTCCTCAATATAGCGAGAACACAGCCAAGGAAGAGTATAGGGCTTTGTATGCTTTTCCAGATCAGCGCTTGGATGTGGTATGGACATAGCAAGAGGCAATGGACATGACAGAGGTTTCCAAGAAGTAAGGGACTTCAATTTATCATCAAATAGTGAGTGGCTGGCAAACACAAATTCATCCTCAGTGCACCAAACAGTGCAAAGGCATCTTGGGAAAAATAAAACTCAAATAAGCAAACATTGTGGAAAATGCGCCTGGGCAGACAGAGTGGATTCTCTTTGTGGAGCAGTATGTGAAGGAAATACGTTGTTGCATCCCCACCTTTTCTTCATTGGATAAAGCCCAGAATACGTTCAATCAAATCAAATACAAAGGAGAAATGTGTCCTGCACAACAGATGTCCTTTCTCAGGTTTGACATCTAGGCATTGGACTCCTCCCTACATCTTCACATGCCAGAGATCAGTTTGATCAGGAGGGAGCTGTGGAAAGTATTGTCTCGGCTTGTGCTATCCCATTAGCATGTGGCCAGGATCATAGGGTTCCTATCATCATCCAATGAGGAAATGTTTCTGGAAGCTCTGTATTACAGAGCTCTGCAGAGATTGAAAATGCACAACTGGAGAAAGGGTTATAATTATTCAGATTGGGTCCTTCCGACACAGGATCACAAACCAGAGATCAAATGGTGGGTCAGCCATTTGGAAGCATGGAACGGAAGAGCGATCTTTGGTTCAGCCCCAGTCAACTATTAGGGTCTGATGCCAGCCGCCTACCTTGTTGACACAGTTGTGGAGAGATCTCAACTAGGGAGCAATTGCCAGTTTAGGAGTCAAACATGCATATAAACTGTTTGGAGGTGCTTGTATGTTCATTTGCAATCAAGCCTTCACAAAACACAGACTACAATGTACAATTCTCCTGAGAATGGACAACATAACGACTTCCATTACATTACCAAACTAGGAGGCACTTGTCAATAGTTCTCATCTACATGGCCAAACAATTTTGGGAGTTTTTTCTTATGCATCACATTATGGTGCATGGAGAATTTCTGCCAGTGTATTCAATGCAGTGGTAGACTTTTGTTCCAGATGACACAGGGACTCAAGCAACTGGCAACTTCATTGCCAGGTATTTCAGGCTCTTTCTTTCCATTGGGGACCAATCAAATTGGATTTGTTCACTTCCACGCTGAACACTCAACTCCAGAGGTTCTTTAGTTGCAGGTCAGACACACAGGCCTCATTCACATTTGTTCAGACTCAGCTCCAGGTTTGCTTTACGCTTTCCCTCCTTTTTTCCTGATTCCAAGGGTTCTTCAAGCCAGAAAGCAGATGTCAGAGTTGGTCCTGATAACTCCCTTCTAGCTCCTTCATGAGTGATACATCTTGCATTAGGGATGAGTATAGATAACCCTATCCCTCTTCCTCAGCTCCCTCACCTTCTCTACAACCTGGAGGGCCTTCACCATACACTAATCCTATAAGAACCCTGCAGACTGTGGCATAGAAAATTGTAGGAATTGCCGAACTCCAGTGGGGGTTTCATAAGTGGCTTCAGCGTTTCTGCGAGAATCCTGGCCACCAGGCACAAGGAAGTCATATATTTCCATACGAAGAACTTGGGTATGCTGGTGTCTTTCACCTGAATTGCTTTACAGCCAAATTGTCCCTTTCTCAAACCTACAGATTATTACACATATAGAGGTCTTCCATCTGTGCCAAGCACAGTTGAATTAATCGTGTACTCATAGTGCAGCATCCTTTGATTTGCAGATTGCTCAGCGGTATCCATTTGAAATGCCCTGCTACCACTAAACATTCTGTTTTGTAGGATGTTAGCCTGGTACTTTTGCTTTTCAAGGACTGGCCTAACAATGTCGAACTTATTCCTCAAACTCTTTCATCTAAACTAGTTACTCTGTTGTATCTAAATCTCTTTTTGTTTCCAATGTTAAGGCGTAAAACCTCAAAAGGTATTTTTCCGTTCCATCAGATATTCATTTCTGATTTTTGTGAAAACCCAAAAAAATGCCTGGTTTGCAGAATTCCCTGCCTTTTCTGAATGTAATGGTTGGTTTATGGTATATGAACAAAGGACTTGAGATCTCTGTAGTTCAGCAAAGCAACTATTTCTATATCTAGACCACACACACCAGTTTCTTCCCATAACGTGACCAGAAGGTGAGTTGGACTATGACACAACCTGGGTATTGCTATAAATGTGTATGGTGCACCCTCTACCAGCATAGCTATGGCTTTGAGGGCCTTTTCGACAGCGGCAGTATTGGAAGATATTGTAAGACATGCACAGTGGTCTTCTAAGGTGGTTTAATACTTATTTTTGCAAAACAATTTCTAATGCATTGGTTGTGATTTTGTCCCATCTTTGAACTTGCATAATATGAAGCATCTATACCTTGACATAAAATGTAGATTTTGCTAGTGTGAGGAATCTGAGGGCATCCTCAATTATTTTCTCAAAATCACCTCTTCTGTGGCCGCCAGGGAAGGACCAACTAGGAGGACACATCCTCATTTGACTGAAACAAACACATATCAGCAACAACACAAAGTATACATACTTCTTTTGTTAAATCTAATATCCTGAAACACCACTCTTGTACTGAGACGCAGAAGAGGGTTATGGTGGTATGCAGGTGAAACAATCAGGTATGTCCACCAAATAAGAGCTGCCATAGCCAGGCAATTGAACTTAATGACCCACACCTGGGGTCATTTACCACTTCTAGTGAATATAAGGCTCGCCGCAGGCAAGGAAGGGGAAAGGGAAGGAGAGAAGTAAGCTGGAGATCCAGGTGCCGGGAGCTTTGTCGAGCAGGAGAGAGACGCAGGGGCCGTGGTTGTCCATGAGAGGGTCTGGAGGTCCTGCTACCCTCCTGAATGGGTCCACGCAGCAGGAGCCGAGGAGCGCCCATTGACCCAAGCCACTGCGGGAAACCAGGAGAGCGAGCAGTGCTCTCTGTGGATGCTGCGAGGGAGAGGCACAGTTTGGGGAAGCCGGAAAGCTGAGGAGCATTGAGAAGTATGTGGTGATGAACTACAAGTGGAAGGAAGCTGTCGTGTGCGACCGGTGAGTGTAAAGCAGAGAAACACTGAGACCGGTGCGCTCCGGTAACCTGTAACAAAGCCCTTTTGAATGCCAAATTAACTGAAAGTGATTTCAGGTACTTTTGAATGATGCTGAAACAAGTACTTTAGAATAACGAATGATCTGAAAGTGATTTCAAGTACTTCTGAATACTGAATGACCTAAAAGTTATTGTAAGCACTTTTTGAATGCAGTACAGAGTGAAAAGCAAATTGAGCACTCGTGAAAGGAGTGAAAGAAAAGCGGTGCATGTAGTAGATACCACGGAAAGTATTGTATGAAAAACAAGTATTGGCAAAGTCAAGAGAATACCAAGAAGGGTATGAAATGAGAAACCAAGAATTGGCCCAAAGTAAAAAGGGGTCCCAAGAATTCTAGATTAAGAGGAAACCTGTGTTGGCAAGAGCCAGAGGAATACAGAATAGTGTAACAAAGTGCATGGTGGCCAACCAAGCCATGTTCCAGTGTCGGAAGACTGTGACACTGTGGAACCAACTGAACATCACTGCCAAATGGAAGCAGTGGCTAATTGTTGATTAACGCATTCAAGAAGGGCTATCGGTTGCATGACCTATAGTGGGTGGACTGTGTGGTCTGACATTTAAACTCAAGAAACAGAACTGCCTAAGTGAACCAGTGAAAAGTAATGATATCAAAGAAGCTGGGAAGTGTCCCAAGGAACTGTGTTATTTTTGAAAGCTTGAAGATTTGAACTCTTGGGGCAGGGAATACTGATCTTTTGTGAACTGTCTTGAACTTGGGTAAGGGGAAGCTGATCATAAGCCAAGAGCTGGAAGAAGTTCTTAACTTTCTTTTGGAACTTTTGAACACTATTCATTTTGAGGCTGACATACCTACACATTGTATACAGTTATTGAGGGCAAGCATAGGTTTTGGACACATATAGGCATTTGATTTGGACTTCCTGAAACAGACTATCATTAGTTTTCTTTAGGTAAGAAAATCCCACCTTAGCATAGCGCACCTTAGGCCTTACTCCATCCTGATTATTGAGTTAATAAGGCTTTTCAGAACCAATTTAATATTTGTTGTCTCTGTCTACTTCATGATGCCTTCACACTAGCCAATACAACAGCAAGTAAAGATTTTATTAAAGTCGTGGAGGTGAGTATTATTCTCACTTCTATGATTTGGTTAGGTTATGTGACCCAACCAGATTATATTATTTTGTGTGACGAGTCCTTGGCGCTCATCCCTTCTCCCACATGGGAGTTAGGGGGAGCTCTCATGGGGCCAGGGCAGTGCAGCCAAAGTCCAATAGTCCCCCTGGGGGGTGAGGGGAGTGCCCCGTCAGAGGATCACATGAGTGGGGAAATCCCTTATGGGATGAGGGATGACATTTCAGGGAGAATGTGGTATGTAAATACCCCCTTAAATACTCCCTTGCCCTCTTACCATATTCAGAGCAGCCTAGACCCTCCCTCCTTTATGTATTATTGTAAGGTAGAAAATACAAATTCTTTTCCATACACTAAGATGAGGGAGAATAGCAATTACCCATGTGAACACTGTAACTGGAAATCTGAGAGGAAGAATATGCACAGAGTAATGCAGAGTACCGTGCAAGTCCAGACAGCACAATCTAGTCATTCTGGACAATCTGAAGTACAACAGAATATAAAAATGGAGGAAGGACTGGGAATGGTGTTGAACCCTCCCTGGAGAGCGAGTAGAGACCCAAGAGAAGGAAGAAGGATGACCAAGACGCTAAGGCGGGAACAAGCAGAAGCGGAGTGGGTCCAGAGCTGAAGGACCCAGAAGACAGGATCTGGGACCCTGATAGAGGAGAGGGAACTTTGACATTTCCAAAACTGCCCTTTGATACTTGGCAGGGGACTCGCACTCATATAAAGATATCATTTGAAATCCTCATAGTCCCAGTGCCTGGCAGGTTAGTGAACCAGGTTAGCAGTGAGAGAATCTGGAAAGAAGGAGGCATTCTCTTTGCAGAAAGGGAAGAGAAACCATGAGACAGATAGGGCCCCCAGTGTTTGTGAACACTATACCAAGCCAAGAGAATGGAGGCATTTTCTTGGCAACTTGAAGAAGCTAAACAGAAAACCAGGAGAAGGGAGGCATTCCCCTGCTGTGTGGGAACATTTTGGAAAGCCAAGACAAGGAAGACATTGGGCCTCATTACGAGTCCGGCGGTAACTTTGCCTCCGTCATTCCCGGAATTACTGGGGCATTACGACCCCGGTGACCCGGGTATTCCGGAGGAAGAATTCGGTAAATCCCCATTCCCATTGAGTCCCATTGGGAATGGGGAAGCGGAAACACTGGCACCATCTCGTGATGGTGCCAGTGTTTCCACGTCTGCCTGCAGGCGTATGGTGTCAAACCCGCCAGGTCAGACCTGGTGGGAATGACACCTCCCGCCTGCAGAACTCGAGATCACCCAGTGTGGAAACAACGGTGGCGGCGGGTTTTCCACCACCATTATTTCCACACTGCATGACTCGTAATGAGGCCCATTCTCTTGGCATTGTGGGGATCCATCAACCTTTTGGCGCAGGGTTGCACATCCGTTGAAAGTTTGTTTTTGCACCATTTCAACTTTGTTTTACAAGCTGGAAAAGAGCTTTGATTCTCATGTCCAGAAGATCACTAACATTCCTCTTAGGTTGAGTTCCTAGTGTAATGGGCTGGAAATACGAAAGTGGACTTTTTCTTTGGACATCCTAACAGACTCCTTAGATTATTCTTTTAGGCAGGGAAACCTCTCTTATTATTAGGGATAGTTAGGTTTTCCCCAACCCTCACTTCTATAATAATTGTGTCAATCGCTTACTTCTGCACCCTTACAGTTGTTTCAGCCTGGTCCTCAGGGAGAGGTGGTTCAACATTCTGAGCTGATGTCTGATGCTATAATTTTTAAGAGGCATCAGGAGATGGGACATTAATACAATTCTTGCAATTAATCGAGAGGATTTGCTGCAGATGCGACTGGACCATATGTGGGCTGGGCAAGATGGATGTTCCATATAGACAATACAAAAGGATTATAGGACCTGTCCAAAACATTGAAGTTTCCAAAAATTGTTGCTTGCTGTAATAAAAAAAAAAAAACATCTTCACTTGAAAATACTCACCTACTTGCCTTTAATTATTTTTTTGGTTAAATCTCTTTATTATTTTTTGACAACAAATTAACATAAGCAACCACATCCCACCCCTCTCCCCTCCACCACCCTGTGCCCCCGGTCCAGCTCAGTCCTTGCCAAGTGTACAAAGGGGTTCCCTCCTCACGCACATGTCTGCCTGTTGTCTTCCAGTTCATGCCGCTTAGCAGCCTGCTGTCTGTCCATTGTTCCTTTCCCTTCCCTAATGCGATAACTCGACTTGTGCTTCTTGTACGTGGAGTCCATCAGAGACCTTTTTTCAAGGGAGAGATCATATGGGCATGTTTGCAAATCATGAAGAAGCATGTTCCATGCAAGTCCCATGTTCTCACTGCCTTCCCTCCTTCCTAGGTCTTGCACTATCTGCTGTTTGGCTGCTACCCATCGCTGTGCCTCGGCCAGCCACTGTGCCAGCACAGGGCCCTGTGGACTTTTCCATGCAAATGCCAGCCTACGTTTTGCCGACAGCAGCGACAAAGTGACCATCTTCTTCCTCTTATTTCCCCCGGCACCCCTTCCCCCAGGTACCACCCCCAAGTAAACAAGTCTCGGGGGAGCAGTCTAGCTGCCCACCCCAGCCCCCCACTAGGGCATTCATCCTCACCACCACCTCTTGCCAGTATTACATACATACTGTGGAGTATCAGCATCTTATAGATCGCTATTTTGCCCATTAAGGACAGAGGCAGTCTGTTGCAGAATACGATCCTGTCTTCTATCCCCGTGAGTGCCCTTCCGACATTACACTATAAGGTGTCTGCCATAGAGTGTTCTATCTGGATCCCCAAATGCCTGAAAAACTGATCCTTCCAGCGCAGCACGACCTCCGGCAGGTCCTGCAACGCCCTACCCCTCCATGAACTCAGCGTAAACACCAATGACTTCTCCACAATCACTTAAATTCACGTGAAAACCTCCATATTCCGCAGCACCTTCATGATGTAGGGGATATGTACCCTGGGACAATGCACATACAACAGGACGTCATCAGCATATAAGGAGATAATGGGCCTCATTACGACCCAGGCGGAGGACCATGGTGCTATTAGCACCATGGTCCATGCTGGTGTCCGCCATGGCGGAATGGGGAATTACCACCCCATTCCAAGGTTGGCAGGGCGCTAATTCCCCATGCCGCCATGGCCCTTCCCCATTCCCATTTTTGCCCCATAGGGCTCAATGGGAATGGGGAAGGCGCTAAGTACGGTGCCGCAAATTGCGGCACCGTACTTAGCACCAAGGTCCCTTTGCGGGTCCCTACTTTAACGGTTGGTAAAACCAGCCGTTAAGATCGGGTCCCGCAAAGGGACCTCGTAATTAGGCGCTAATAGGTTAACGGCGCCGCAGCCTTTTACGGCGCCGTTAACCCATTAGCGCCTGGGTCGTAATGAGGCCCAATGTGTTTTGCCGACCTTCCACCATGATCCCTGCGTCATGAAATTGGGCCCGGAAAATCCCATCTTCAACCGTGCCAAAAGCTCCTGGTACAGCAGCCGGATCCAGTTCAGCATGGTTGGCCTCAGCCCATTCCTCGCCAGGACCCGGAAGAGCCACTCCCAGTTAACAGAGTCAAAGGCCTTGACCGCGTCCAGGGGGTCCACCGCCAATTCCTCCACCAACCTTTGAACCGTTTTGTTAATGTATTGGAGCCTCCAGAGGTCCATTGTTGTACTTCTACCCCATAACAATCTGCATTGGTCTTGATGGACCAAACAAGAGATGCTGTGGCGCGGATCTCTGCTTGGGTTAAGCAATACTACAATGATGGCTTCCCGCATGGTTGCTGGTAGCATCTCCTCCTGAAAGGTCCAGTCATACCGTTGTCAGAGACGAGGGACCAATAGGACAGAATATGTCTTATAAAGTTCAGCTGGGAGGCCAGCGCCTCCAGGCATCTTCCCATTCTCAAGTGGTTCTATGGCGCTTCTAATCTCGTCTTCTGTTAAGGGTTCCTCTAGTGTGGAGTCTACCTCCTCACTCAGCCTAGGAAGGAAGGCCTGGTCTAGCACCTCCTCAATGCCATGGGTATGCCCTGACCCCATGCTCTTGTACACCTGTTCATAATATCTTTGAAAGACTGCATTAATGTCTTCCTGTGTGGTGGCCAGGACCCTGTTCTCAGTCTCTACCTGGGTGATCAAGTTCTGGGGCTGGACACGCCTGAGGAACCGGGCCAGGAGTTGGTCTGGCTTTTTTACCCTCCCTGGTGCGCATATGCCTGCCGTCTGTGTACCCATCCCGAAAGGAGCTCCGCCCTGCATGGCGTCCCCTTTGCCATATCTCCCTCAAGCACCCTGATGTGTTCCTCAAGGTCTTTTAGGGTGGACAGTAGTGCCGAGCAGACGCCATGTGTGGCGGCTATACATTTGCCTCTCATTACCATATTGAATGCCATACAACTCCATAGTCACTGACCAAGCCTTCATTGACCTCAAAGTAATCCCTTATGGCTTGCCTAAGCTCTTCTACATATGCCACATCAGTTATTGCCTCATCTTACAGTCACCAAGTAGGTGATGCACCACTCCTCTTTCCCCAAACCATTGTGGCTCTTAAGGGGGCGTGAGCCGATACTGTCTTACCCATGTATCCAACCTCCCCAAACTGGGCGAACTGCTCCCTCCCCTCGAAGATATAATCTAGCTGGAAATATGTGCTGTGTGGGTAAGAATAGAAGGAATAGCCCCTGTAATCACCTTTCTTCTACCGCCAAAGATTGACCACGTCTAGTCTGGCAGTGTGTGGTCCAGGGACTAAGAGGCCATTGGCTTATTGCTTTCCCTGGGGTCCATCCCATCTAATTGTGGTTGGAGCACACAATTAAAGTCTCCCGTCCATATTTGCTCCCTGTGCCTGTGTCCCCCCCATCATGTCTCCTACCCCGGGAAAATAAGTGTCATTGTCTGTGTTAGGGGCATATGTGTTTGTCAAGCACATTTCTCTCCCATCTAGCAATCCCAGTAAAATGAGAGTCCTGCCTTCCTCATCACGCTGAACTTTGGTTACCTGGAAGGGAACCCCTCCGGCTATTCAGGTCGGCACCCCTCTAGAGTAGGTGGAATGGGTTGTGCCTCCCCAGCTAACCTTCATATCACGAGGTCTGCCCTATTGAGGTGAGTTCCTCGGAGCAGAGCCACCTGCACCCCTCACCTCTTCAGCAACCCCAGTACCTCACTACGCTTGGATGGTTGCCCCAGCCCTCTTACGTTCCACATGAGGATCGGCAATTACCCCATGCTACCCGCTGGGGATCCCCTCCTTGCACCCTCCCAGCACACGCTGCTGCCCTGAGTGCCACTTGGCTTGGTTCCTAAGTTAGACTCCCCCCCAGTCCCTCCTCAATGATCCTCCTGCCCCCTCGAACAGCCAGAAAACCATCAACAAAGCATACATGCCAACCCTCCCGATTTAGGCGGGAGACTCCCGATTTTTCCGTGAAAAATAATGCTATTTTTCACGTTCTCCCGCCTAAAATAAATCTTTGCCCTATGCATTCCTATGAGAAAATCTTTGGCTCCCGATTTTTCTGACGTAATCTCCCGCACAGGTGGGTTGAAATGTTGGCATGTATGACAAAGTACCTGGTTAACTCATAAATATCCAGGTTAGAATACCTACAATGTGGGCATACCGTATCAACCCTCCTTCCCACCAGGGGGGAGCCGAACTCCATGCTCGTGCCGGGGGTGTGTGGTCATGCACAATCAGCAAGGATCGGTTTGCTAATGTGCATCTGGGGATCTGGAGTGTAGTTCGCTCACATAAACGGGCTCCCAAGTGTTCCCCCCCTCGCCCAAGTTTGTGTTGCAGCAAAAACATTACCATGTTAACTTTAGTCCAGCGCTAGCCTTGAGGATCTAGAGCCTGGATGGTCTTCTCCGCTTGCGGGGCAGAGCCGCTCAAAGTCCCGGTCGAGTCTACCTCTGAGTGCTCATCCCCCCTGCGTAGTGGAAAGGATTCGTCCACCACTGTGGCTCTCTCCCCTGCTGCCTGGTCAGCTGGCCCTCTCCTGTTCCCGGCGGTCTCTTTCCCCATCTGCCCGGGTGTAAGCTTGTGGACCAGCTGCCCTTGGCCTCCCACCATTCCAATGCCTCCTTGCAGGGAATTGCAGAACCAGTGATGGTCCCCTTTAATGATTTTAAGTCTTGTGGGGTGCAGCAGCATATAGCAGATTTCATTGTCCTGAGGACCCTCTTTATCTCCTTGAAACTCTGCCGCTGTTGGACCCATTTCGTATAGTCCGGGAATACCATTATTGATGAGTTGGATAATCCAATCGGGCCCCTTCTTCTAGCTGCCTGTATGAGGACATTCCGGGCTCACTAGTTGAATATTCTGGCCACGACCGGTCTAGGTTTTTGTGCTGGGACCCTGTGAGCTCACTCAACTGCAAACCACTGCAAGAGACCCTTCTCGCCCAGATGTTCCGGCAGCCACCTTTCTAGAAACAGCTCCCTGGAATCACCTTTTGCGCTTTCAGGGAGGCCCACTATCCATATATTGTTCCTCCTCGAGCATCCCTCTGCATCATATGTCTAGCCTCCAGGACCTTGGTTGTCTGCAGAAGTTTGGCCACTTGCTTTGGAGCGTCTGTACCTCCACCTCTGTTGCCGAGACTCTCATATTGGTTTCCTTTTACCTCTCCATCTACATTTGCATGTCTGCTCTAAGAAGGTTCAATTCCTCCCCTATGGTTCCAATCTTGGATTGCAGGGCAGACCTGCAGCTCTGCACCTGCTGCAGGACTTGAGCAATTTCCCCCTCAAGGTTAGTTGTCTGCACATCTTGCTGTTGGGGGTGGTGGGGCAAGGTCCCTGGAGACTGGCTGCAGCATTGGGCTGTGTATTTGTACATCTTGGGCTGCCTGCTTTTCCCTCCCATCATGGTCCGCTCACTCGCCTGGGCGGCTGGAGAGGGTGAATCTGTTGTTCGGATTGCAGTCTCTCCACCAGGGGGGCCCTGGCCTGTCCCAAGGAGGGTTGTGTCAAGTGCCTGATCAGAGCTGTCCTGGCCGCACTTCATGTGCCCTTCTCCCCGAGGTTCCAGCAATCCCTTGTCCTCTAGGCGCCAGCAGGTGTCTGCGTAGTGGGCTCCTCCTCGCTTGCCTGTCAGCCTGCCATTCACAGCTGGTGCCCCAAAATAGGCAATGTCATGTTGCCAGAGGTCCTATGTCCTCTTGTCTGCAGTTGCCTGCCTGCACCCCCGGCTCCTCACGCCGCTCACTATGGGTTATCCAGTCCTTCAGCCCCTTGCCCCACTGTGCACAGGGCCCCTGGCCTGCAACTGTGGTCTTGTGGGGCAGTCCTCTCAGTACTCCTCCACCAGCTTGTCCTCTAGCTACAGCCTTGCACCACCTGCCGTGCGGGGCAATGCTTCTCAATGGATGTCTGCACCAAGGCCACCCACCTGGTGTCCAGGTGCCCCAGTCCTCCTCCAACACACCTCCTCTGAGAGGGGCCCTGGGCGTCCTGGCATGCGGTGTGACAGAGAATGTCCCTCCCTGCCTTCCCTCCTCCTTGTGGCCTCAAATTCTGCCAGGTCGCAACACAGCCGTAATGCCTGAAGCGCCTATTCTCCTTGGACAGGGCAACTCTTCCATGCCACTCCGGGTCCCAGCAGCCGGCCCGCTGTCCATGTGTGGGTGTCCGTATCACCAATCGGCAAGCAGTCTGAATAGCTGGGGCTCACACATAACTCCTCGCAGGGTGAGGAGCTCCCATTCCCATTCACCGGTAAGCTGCCTGACCACAGATCTGTGAAGCGAAATCTGTGCTGTTCTACTGGACTCTACGTGCCTCTAAGTGCCCCGTATGGGGGCTGCCACTCACTGCTGCCGGGCCTCTGCCGCTCCCACCAACCAGACCACGCGGCTCTGCCCCTCCCTGTGGCGTGTCCTCTGGTGTAGGGCTCTGAGTTTGTGCACTGCAGCCCGATGGTTGATCCTGTCGGGGCTCCGCTTCCCGCAAGCTCCAACGAGCATCTGTGTAATGCAAGTCTGCTCGGTGCAGCTTCCCCCCAGCCAGGGCCACCACTCTCCATTCTCGCTGGTCACTGCAATGCCGTTAGTCCTTCCAGGCAGACATCTTCGTTCGCTGCCAGCCCTCTTCACACCTTTCCTTTTTGATCGGGTTTCTCTGTGGGTCTTGGCCCCACCTGAAACGGATGGCAGCTCTGTGTGCATCCTGCCTTTCGCTGCACAGATCGGGCCCCCTGGGACGGTGCGCAACGCTGGATGTTCTCAGGCGGCAACGGGAGCCTCGCGGTTCTCCTGCTACATCAGTAAACCGCCAGCCACATCCCCACTTGCGTACCTTTTTAATATAGTCCTGGCCACTTGTTCGCAGAACAGTAGGTGCATATCTTCTGTTGGGCTAGTGTGCCAATTGGTGTAAATTTTGGGTTCCAGACATTACTGTTGATAACTTCATCCAGAGTTTCACAAGAAGATGGATACCTTAGAGTTTGCCCTTTATGTCGTAACATGCTAGGGTGGACATTTCTTGCATGGACTGGCTTTGATGAAGTTTCCAGAGACACTGAATTGTAATCCAAGTAAGTGTGATTTGGTATTTTTTCAATGATTTCTTAATTCATGTTAGCATTGGTTGGTTCTTGCTCTCGTTTTTGTCCTGGAGGATGGTCACTTTGTTTTTTGTTTTGCTGATGTTTTGCGATCAGTAGGTGGCTCAAACTTTCAAACATGTCCAGACATTTTGAAGAGTATTGTCCAAATAATAACATAAAACTGCTGAGTTAAGAACAGAA
Source organism: Ambystoma mexicanum (assembly GCF_040938575.1). Classification (NCBI taxonomy): domain Eukaryota; kingdom Metazoa; phylum Chordata; class Amphibia; order Caudata; family Ambystomatidae; genus Ambystoma; species Ambystoma mexicanum. The sequence goes on from NC_090936.1 coordinate 621,725,810, forward strand.
CGGAAAGGAAAAAGAGCATAAGCTGGAAGACCAATATATAGAGAGCAGGAAGAGTTAAGATGAGACTGAACACGGGTATGTAATAATAATTTAGTGGAAGAAAAAGTTAGAAGGTGACACATTTTCTCAATATTGTAAAGATAACATTCACAAGATTGAGCGATGATAGAAATTTGATTTCTAAGAGATAGGGCAAAATCAAAAATGAAACCCAAGTTGCGTGCCTGAGGAACTACTGCGAGGCTAAGATGTAGTAAGATAATAGAAGACAGTGCAGTAATAGAAGAAGATGCAGGGAAGAAGAGAATCCCTGTTTTAGTTATAGCTCCAGTTGAACTTTTGTTTTGCATCTCTTTCGGTTTAATTTTTAATGCGTTTCAAATATATACATTTTTTTACCTAACCCTTTCTTTTGAGTCTGCTTGAAGCATGATTGTTGTGGCAAATCTAGCAAGGTCATCACTACATCACCGGGGGAAATCTGCCCTCATGTTGCTAGGACCCAAGGGATGGCTATCTGCGGGAGGACCACATGGGGAAGACAACCCTCAGGGTGGTTTCCTTAGCCTCTGGTAACGCCTATTTGCCTGCCCATACCTTTTTGGCATACTGTAGTCTCGGTGTAGAAACTCCAGTCATGACCAATCACCAAATGTGTTTACATTCCTCTTTGCTTTCTCACACTGAGACAAGGCCGATGAGTGGAGTAATGAAGATCACTAGAACCGGAAAGTAAATACTGTGCTCTAGGTTGAAAAGGTTAACAGGTGCCGGGACATTTAAAAACACCACACTTGGAGAGAAAGGGAGAATCACTTGGACGTCGGTCGAGACACCGAAGGAGTGCAGGTTGCAGTGCGGAGCGGAGAAGCTCCTGGGGGTGCCGTCCAGGAAGTCTGGAAGTGGAAGGTTTGCTGCGCTTGTGCCACAGACAGCAGGAGCTGTCAGGTGAAGAAGGATGCAAAGTGGGAACCAGAGAGCAGACCAGATGCCATCCTAACCAGCAAACAATCCGCAACGAGAATGGTGAGACGCAAAGGATGCCGAAGCAGCCGATGGAAACCTGTGAGCCCAGAGAGAGTGGTCGGGATACCAGGGCGCTTCACGGTGGATGCTGATACAGGTGCTCTTTCCCCCAGGCGTGCGAGAGGTCCGGGGAGTGTCAGAAGGGCAGCGGAGAAGACCCTGACCTCGATATGCATCAAGCGATAAAGAGAAGCACAGCCGGTGAGTTCCAAGCAGAAGGGAGCCTACTTTGTAAAAGGCACGAATGAAATATAATGTTGCAAAGCGAGAACAAGCCTATGGCAAGAGACGCAATGAAGATGAAAGCTTCAATTGTCCATTGTTGAAAGAGTGTGATGAGAAACAAAGTTACGGCGAGGCCACGTGTACATTTACACGGGTAAAGAGAGACTTTTTGAGATTGTAAATTACAGAGGGCTCAAAACGTGAGCGAAAGTGAAATTAGAACTGTTATATTTGTGGAATTAAGAAGAGGGTCTGGGACCCATAATGAGAATTAAGAAGAGGGTCTGGGACCCATTATGAGAATTAAGAAGAGGGTCTAGGACCCACAAAGTAAAGATTGTGAAAGACAGTGCTGTGGGCACGGCCAAGTGAAATATAAATAGGAGAATGAACTCCAAGTGAAAGTGAAATATAAATAGGAGAATGAATGTAGACGGCCTTTGTAACAGAGTGATCCCGGACAGTGGCGAGCAAGATACTGTGCGTTTGGCAAAGTCTCTGTTACTGTAGTATGAAGTAAAGAGGTGCCAAGGGCACGATTGTGTGAAAGCCTCACTGGCAAAGTGGTCCCGCACCCGCCTAGCAAATACTGTATATTTGCAAAAGTCCCTGTCACGTAAACTATGAAGGATTGTCGAACTGTTGGGGAAAGGAACCCCAGTTGCAAGTCTCGGCGGCCTGGGATAGCAGGCGGCAGAAAGTGTAAGTCCCCATAGGACTCCATGGGAATGGGGACACGGAAGCACCGGCACCATTGCTAACGGTGCAGGTGCTTCTGTGACAAAACCGCCTAATTGGGCTGTTGCACCCGGCAGGTCAGACCTGCATGGTGCAAAGGCCCCGTAAGGCAGAGTTGGTTTGTGGCGGTCCGGAAAGGGTGCTGGAACAGTGCGACCGGCACCCTTATTTCCAGACGGCCACACTTAAAATGAAGCCCAATGTCCACATGCAAGATTTTAATTTTGGACACGGATGTAGGGAAATCCTCTGTTCTCCAGCATGGGCTCTGGCATGGATTCACATGCTCATAAATATTCCCCGTTGTCAGGCTGGGAATCCTCGGTAAAGAAAAAATCAGTTTCAATTTCGTTTCTGAACTGTCTTTCTGCTAGTAACCATACACTGGTCTCTGGGTCATACTGCCCCCAGCCAATGACTGCCCTCTACCTAAGCCCCTCCTCTGGCAGCCATCTTCAGATTTTTACCGCACGTTCAAGTGTTGGGAGTCCTCGTGCTGTAGCTCTCAAGCTTTTACTGCATTTTGTGAATTTTCAAAGAGATCTCATCAAATTTTTCGGTAAATCGAGCCTCAAGCTCCACCATTTCTACTTCCGATCAACGGGGACCCATTTCGGATTTTTCTACGCCCCTCAAGGGCGAAATTTCATCGAGTTTTACTTCCCGGAGGCTTCCGGAAGATCTTGAGGCCTACCCCGCGTGGACATGGCCCAGGAAAAAGGAAACACGATGCCCGGACCCAAGCTCTTCAGGAGCTGCCCTGGAGATGAACATTCTGATTGTCTCTACTGCCTTCATGAAGACAAAACGCACGTGGAGAAGGACTGTGCGTTTTGCAAGAACATGTCCGAGCGGACGATGAGGGATCGTTGTACCCACCTCACCAACTGGCTGGAGGGGAAGCGCCCAGCAGCGGGTGAGAAAAATAAGTCAGAGCAGTCTTCTAAGTCCTTTGAGGGCGCTCCTGCGACGGGGGCCCAACAAAAGGCTAAGCACCGCGAGTCCGTGGGCACCGGGAGCACTGAATGGTCAGGCTCCTCGGCTGCCAGACAGGGCGCAATTTCACTGACGCCATCAACCACGAGCCAACTCTCTGGCTCGGGGAATAGGAAAGCGGAGAACCCGGGTAAGCTTCGGAAGAAGTCCCGGTCGATCCCGACGACAGCTGGGGAGGAGCGAGGCGGTGACCCTCCCCCCAAGGTGAAGGCTTCAAGCGCATCCAAGGTCGTAAATGCCTTGATTCACCCGGCTAAGGCCTCTATCGAGGGAGTCGTGGAGGCCCTGGCGAAGCCTGTGGAGGCTATTCCAGTGGAGGCGATCTCAGGGCCTAGAGTTTCCCTGCCGCTGCGGAGGGAATCCTCTTTTCAGCCCATCGATAAGACCCCTGTGAAAACCCCGGTGGGAAAAGGGGGGGGGGCAGCGGCCATCACGGACATGGATACAGCCTCTGAAGAGGAACTGGCTGGAGTTGTGAAGATCCTGAACAAGAAGTTCGAGGAGGTCCCACGGGAAGGATCCCGAAGAGGCAGACGAGGAAAACGATGGCGGTGGCGACGAGGAACATGTGGAGGCGAAGGATTCCACTCCCCAACCGTCGCGCCTGTCGCAGCCGGTCCCTGGGCCACAAGACAACTCAGGGGCGATCTTGATGGCAATCCAGGCCTTGTGTACGGAGATAAGGACAAGGTTGCCCTTACCACCAACGGACGACCCAACGGAGCTTGGACCGTCGGAAAGCCCTCCAGACAAGCGGAGGAGAACTCATCCACCCCCTCCTTTCCAGCCATCTCAGCCTGCACAGCCTTCTTCCCTTTCTCCTGAGCCTAGGGATGATACGGGAACAGAGACAGCCACGATGGGGATGGATGACGACGGTGGTGATGGACCTTCCATCACCACCTGCTCGGGCCTCCCAGCCCAACGAAATCGGCTCCTTCTACGCCATGATCGCCAGGGCATCTGAGCTCTTCCAGCTCTGCCCCGTGGAAGAGAAGAAGGAAGTTTCCTCTATCAATGACGGGAGGCCGGCCAAAAGGAAGACGACATCTGGGATGAGGGGCTGTTGCTCCTGAAGAACCCATCCACGGCCCCTGCCAAGAGAAACCGGTACAAGAAGAAGTACCGGGTTCCGGATTCCGCCTCCATGTGCCTTAGGGCGCAGCCTACCCCGGACTCAGTTGTCTCTGTGGCGGCCAAGAAGAAAGCAGCGGGGGCGACGGCGTTAACTTCGACATCTCCGCCGGATGGCGAAGGGAAGAAACTGGACGCCATGGGATGACGGGACATCACGTCGGCGGCGACTACCATTAAAGCGGCCAAAGTGCTCGCAATTGTGGCCCGCTACGACAGGGAGCAATGTTTTAAGATCGCTCCCCTACTGGATTTCCTCCCGGACGACAAGAGGGCAGAGGCCCTGGAGATCCTACAGGAGGAAGAGGTGGCGTCGGACCACACCATAACGGTGGCCAAGGACATTGCTGACACCGGCTTCCGCCAGATGGGCAATGGCGTTTGCCTTCGCCAGCAAGGTTGGCTCAAGGCAACCGATTTCTGTCAAGACGTGCAGACCAGGGTCCTGGACATGCCCTTCGATGGGAACAACCTGTTTGGCAAGGCAGTGGACGAGTCGCGGCAAGCCATCAAGGCTGACGTGGAGACGGCTCGTGCCTTAGGCGTTCTTCAGCAACGACAGCCACCCTTTCGGGGCTCCGGAGGCAAGCAAGGTGCCTCCAAGGGATTCGGCGGCAGCTCCTTGACGTACTGCCAAGCGGGCCGCTGTCATGCCGCCGTCTTTTGGTGGTCGCTGGCGGTTATGGAAGGCTTGGCGTTGGCGGCGCCATTAGAATGTTCCGTGTTTTCTCTCTTCACTTCCTGGTTTGACGGTCTAGTCTTTTTCTCTTGTTCCTGTATTTAACCACGCCCTCCCCTGGGCTCTCTGCGTTGCAACTTTGTTTCCTGTGCCTTGTTGCCGTGCTACTTTGTTTTCCTTACCTTACTCCTGTTGCCATTTACCGCGACCTCTATCGCGGTATCATTTTGCTCTACTTCTCTCCTCTCCTTCCTTTCTCCCGTTCCTGGTTCTTGGCGGTATCTCCACTCCGGTTTCTCGCACTGCTCCTTGTTCAGTATCAGCTTCACCGGACTCTCCAGCTTACTGCTGCACCGAGAAACTTACCTTGATTATCCTGCTCTGGTTTTTTCCTGCATTTCCGGGCTCACAGTCATCTCTTCCTGCTCAGCATTGGTATCAACTACATCCGTAGAGAGGTTTTTTTAAGCGGCTGCTTTTTCCTCTCATCTTGGTTTCTGCGGGACGGGGGCCGGCTGCTTCCCTGTTTGTCAGGGGATCAGGGTGGCTTCTTCCCGCGGACGGCCGTACCTCTTCACAAAGAAGAAGAAGCCCAAGAACAAGACCTTCAGACGAAAACCCGTTCCGGAAGAGACAGGTGAGGAGAAAGGGGAGGTGGACATTGATTTATCAGATTTGGAGGATAATACGCTGGTTCCCAACACTCGTGACAGTTTGCAACGCACGAAAGAGATTACAATGTCTATTCCGGAACAGGTCCAAGAGCTGCTCACAGCAATGCAGAATGTGACATTAGAATTACAGGCTGTGAAAGCCGAAAACACTACTCTAAGACAGCGAGTCGACCACTTCGAACAGTCCCGGAGTGATCTGCCTCCCATGCCCTTACCCTGCGGTAAATATAACGGTTCACCTACTGGATTTAAAGAATTCATGGAGGCTTGCATAATATATTTCACCTTCAGACCTCAGACATATGCCTCAGATGCAGCCCGCATAGGGTTTCTGATATCTAACCTTACGGGTAACGTTCTTTCCTGGGCTACTCCGCTTGTGACCAGTGCCAGCCCGTTACTACACGATTACGCCGGGTTCACCGCCCAGTTCAAATTGTCCTTTGAAAGGCAAGAGTCTGCGATAGTCGCCAGTGAACAGTTACTGGATATTCGACAGGGAAGTTCTGATCTTCTGTCCTACATCTCCCGCTTTAAACGAGTGGCTGCAGACGCAGGCTGGCAAGAGAACGCTCAGTACACCATTTTTCGTCGAGGATTGAGGGAAGACCTTAAGGATGAATTAGCAAGGGTAACCAGACCAGCTACTTTAACCGACTTGTGGTCTACAGTGGTACAGCTGGATTTCCGTCTCTCAGAACGGCGGTCTGAACGTAGAAAACAGCGTGGATTCCCTGCTACGCCTGATCCTGGGATTACCTCTCCTTCTCCTACCTGTACGTCGAAAGAGGAGCCAATGCAGATTGGGACTACTCGAGGACCACTCACCTCGGAAGAAAGAAGAAGACGCAGGGAGAACAACCTGTGTATGTATTGTGGATCTAACCAACATATTCTTAGAGACTGCCCTAATGTACCACCAAGACGTTCGGGAAACGCCATTCCTCGGAGCTAGTAGGGACGAGTTACCGAGGGGGATTTACTGGTCCCTTTGTTTCTTTATCAGTTGCACCCATGCTTACCACAGAAGACAACCGTCTCATGGTAGTCGGAGTAGAGTTGTTTATCTCTCAGCAGTCCTATGAGGTTCTGGCACTACTGGACTGCGGCGCTGCTGGTTGTTTTATGGACTTGGTTTGGGCTGAAAAGGTCGGCATTCGCCGTTTGCAGAAAGACGAGGACCAAAAGGTGGAAGGTGTAGATGGTAGACCACTCAGCTCGGGTCTAATCACCCATACCACACCTCCGATGCAGATGAAGATCCTACATCATAACGAAACCATTCAATTCGACCTCATCCGAGCAGCTCATTTTCCAGTAATCCTGGGGGTCTCTTGGCTTCGGAAGCATAACCCGACCATTGATTGGACAAAGAACCAATTGTCATTTACCTCAACTTTTTGTCGTCAGTCATGTTCTTCACAGACCCTGCATACTTCTGTCCACATTTTACCAGATATAACATCCAGTTTAGATGTGTTGAAGGTAAACAGCATCCCTAAAGAATATCTCCGCTACCAGGAGGTGTTTACGGATGATGGCCCGCAGGAGTTACCTCCTCATAGACCAGAGGATTGTCAGATCATTCTCCAACCCAATGCTGTTGTTCCTTTTGGACGAATGTTTTCCCTTTCCCTCAAGGAAAAGAAGGCTCTCAAGGATTATCTGGATTCTAATTCACATCATGGCCTGATCCGACCTTCATTCTCCCCTGCAGGGGCTTCACTTTTCTTTGTTCCAAAGAAAGGTTCCAATGAACTTCGTCCTTGCATCGATTATAGGGGCCTAAACCAAGTCACTCTAAGGGATAGGTATCCCATGCCACTGATCGGAGACATTCTGGAAGCAGTACAAGGAGCAAAGATCTTTTCTAAAATCGATTTAAGAAGAGCCTACCACCTTTTGCGGATACGATCCAGTGATGAATGGAATACTGCTTTTCGCACTCCCTTCGGACACTACGAATACTGTGTCATGCCCTTTGGCCTAGTCAACGCTCCAGCAATATTTCAAAGATTCATGGATCGCATCTTTTCTGATCTACTTTTTCATTGTGCCGTCGTCTATCTTGACGATATACTGGTCTATTCTAAAGACGCCCAACTCCATTCGGATCACCTCCAACAAGTCCTTCAAAGACTGCAAGACAATCTACTTAAAGCCAATGCTGATAAGTGCATTTTTCAAGCCTCCGAGGTCAACTATCTTGGCTTTATCCTGTCTTCGGAAGGAATCCGCATGGATCCCGCTAAGATCGACGCCATATTGCAATGGCCTACTCCTCATTCCATCAAAGACGTCCAAAGGTTTCTAGGGCTAGCCAATTTTTATCGCAAATTCATCCAAGGTTTCTCGGATCGAGTTCTTCCCATTACAAAGTTGTTAAAAAAGTCTTCAATGCCCTTTATCTGGTCTTCTGAGGCAAACCGAGCTTTCCAACGATTTAAGGAGGAATTCTGCTCGGCCCCGGTACTTCATCAACCAGATCAGAATCTAAGATTCATTGTGGAGACTGATGCCTCCTCTGCGGCGATTGGTGCAGCCCTTCTACAGGAACATGAAGGTTTGGAACATCCGGTTGCCTACATGTCCAAGACACTGAATGACAGCCAGACACACTATTCAGTGATAGAAAAAGAACTCCTGGCCATGAAATCTGCATGCGAAGAATGGAGACATCTCCTACAAGGGGCTAACCATCCCTTTGAAATCAGAACTGACCGCAAGAATCTTAAAGTACTGCAAAAGATGGAATGTGTCAACTCCCGTCAGGCTCGTTGGGCGCATTTTTTCTCCCAATATGATTTCACATTGACCTACTTACCAGGTTCCAAGAACATACTAGCTGATGCTCTTTCTAGAAGGCCTTATTCAGACATGTCTCAGAAAGAATTTCCCAGTCTCATGCTTCCTGAAGTCAAGGTAATCTGTTCGGTGGGGTCTTTCTTAGAAAGGGTCCGCAAGGCCACGCAGTCCACCTCTCCTCTCTCAAAGGATCTATCCCTTAAAGATGGTTTATGTTTTAAGCAACAGCGATTGTTTCTGCCAGACAGATTCACCCGTCAATCGGCTTTAAAGTGGTGCCACGATGATCCAACGGCAGGACACAGAGGTGTTAAAAACACTTTGGAATTGCTACATCGCAGGTTCTGGTGGACCGGTATGGCCAAAGATGTTTCAACCTACGTCAAGTCCTGTCCGGTATGCTGTCGATCCAAACATAGCACTCAAAAGTCGATTGGTTTTCTCCAACAACAGGACCTTCCCAAGAGACCCTGGAGCCTTATTTCCACAGATTTTATTGTGGATCTGCCACCTTCGGAAGGTTGTTCATGCATCATGGTAACTGTCTACTGCTTCACTAAGATGGCACATTTCACTCCCTTGGCTGGTCTTCCCACTGCCGCTGAGATGGCGGCTGTATTTGCCAGAGAAATATTTCGCTTACATGGTACTCCGGACAAGATTATTTCTGACAGAGGTTCTCAGTATACTTCAAGGTTCTGGAAAGAGCTTTGTGAGAGACTGGGAATGGAACGGGCCTTATCATCTGGTTTCCACCCTCAGACTAACGGGCAGACTGAAAGAACCAATGCCACGCTGGAGCAGTATCTTCGATGCTTCACAAATGCCCAACAGGATAATTGGGTTAGTCTGCTGGTCACCGCGGAATTTGCCTATAACAATGCCGAGCACAGTGCCACTGGTCTCAGTCCTTTCTTTTGTTCCTATGGTTTCCATCCCAGCTTTATTCCTTCTCTCTCCTTTCCTCCTTCTACCACTCCATCTGTGGATGCCTTACTTACCAGTATCTCGGAGGCTCACAAGTCTGCCACGAGAAGTTTGCGGGCGAGCAGTCTTCGGTATCGATCATACTGCAATCTTAAGCGCCAGCCCGTTCCAGCTTGGCGAAGGGGCCCCAAGGTCTGGTTGTCTACTAGGTTTCTGCCTCGCTGGCTTCGCCCCTCTAAACTGTCTCCCCGGTACCTGGGTCCTTTCCCTATACTTCACCAGATCAACCCCGTGGCCTTCCGCCTTCAGTTGCCCAAACACATGCACCGCCTCCATCCTGTATTCCATTCCTCTCTCCTGAGGGAATGCAAGGTTGATCCCTACCATTGCCCTTTGCCACAGGACCCGGTCCCCAAGGCGGTTCCTTCCGATGAGTATGAGGTGGCCTCTGTTCGTGACTCCCGCTATCGGCGGGGTCGCTTGGAGTATCTCATCCACTGGAAAGGGTATCCACACTCAGAGGACTCCTGGGAACCGGTGTCTCATGTTCACGCTCCTGCGTTGATTCAGCGGTTTCACCGTCTGTTCCCGGGGAAGCCGGGGGGGGTGTCCCTTGGGAGGGGGCATACTGTCATGCCGCCGTCTTTTGGTGGTCGCTGGCGGTTATGGAAGGCTTGGCGTTGGCGGCGCCATTAGAATGTTCCGTGTTTTCTCTCTTCACTTCCTGGTTTGACGGTCTAGTCTTTTTCTCTTGTTCCTGTATTTAACCACGCCCTCCCCTGGGCTCTCTGCGTTGCAACTTTGTTTCCTGTGCCTTGTTGCCGTGCTACTTTGTTTTCCTTACCTTACTCCTGTTGCCATTTACCGCGACCTCTATCGCGGTATCATTTTGCTCTACTTCTCTCCTCTCCTTCCTTTCTCCCGTTCCTGGTTCTTGGCGGTATCTCCACTCCGGTTTCTCGCACTGCTCCTTGTTCAGTATCAGCTTCACCGGACTCTCCAGCTTACTGCTGCACCGAGAAACTTACCTTGATTATCCTGCTCGGGTTTTTTCCTGCATTTCCGGGCTCACAGTCATCTCTTCCTGCTCAGCATTGGTATCAACTACATCCGTAGAGAGGTTTTTTTAAGCGGCTGCTTTTTTCCTCTCATCTTGGTTTCTGCGGGACGGGGGCCGGCTGCTTCCCTGTTTGTCAGGGGATCAGGGTGGCTTCTTCCCGCGGACGGCCGTACCTCTTCACAAAGAAGAAGAAGCCCAAGAACAAGACCTTCAGACGAAAACCCGTTCCGGAAGAGACAGGTGAGGAGAAAGGGGAGGTGGACATTGATTTATCAGATTTGGAGGATAATACGCTGGTTCCCAACACTCGTGACACCCGCTCCTCGTCGCAGGAGGCCTGTAGGGGACGTGGCAAGCAAGGAGGATCTCGTCGTCGTCGTCAGGGAGGCCAGGGCGGCAAGGCCGCCGCCAAGCAGGATTGAACCAGCCGTAGCGTCGGTCCCCAACCTGGGCACCCCGGTGGGAGGCCGGCTTGCGAACTTCGTCAGCGTGTGGGAGTCCATCTCCACCGAACGCTGGGTGCTGGGTTCCCTGGCCCGTGGGCACACACTGGAATTTCTAAGAAAGTGTCCCCGTATTCCACCTGTGGCCAGAAAGGAAAACCACGTCCCACAACTACTACTGGAGGTACGAGCGATGCTAAAGAAGGGAGCAATCGAACTCGTCCAAAAGAGGCTCCGGGGCTCCGGAGTTTACTCATGGTACTTCCTCGTAAGGAAAAAGACTGGAGTTTGGCGACCCATCCTGGACCTTCATCGTCCAAACAAGTACATCAGTTCCCAGAAGTGCCGGATGGTCACCCTCGAGCACGTGCTGGGACAACTGGAGGAAGGCGACTTCCTATCGTCGCTGGACTTGGAGGACGCCTACTTTCACATCCCCATCATGAAAAAACATCGAAAGTTTCTGCGATTCGTAGTCCAGGGACGGCACTACCAGTTCAAGGCCCTTCCCTTCAGACTGAAGTCGGCACCCAGGGTGTTCACCAAGTGCCTAGCACCAGTGGCGGCGCGGCTGCGCCTACAGGGGATCCACGTCTACCCATACCTGGATGACTGGCTCATCCGGGCAGAGTCAAGGGAACTCGCCGACAAACACACAAGCAGGACCGTCCAACTGCTCACGGATCTAGGATTTTCAATCAACTTCACAAAATCCCACCTGGTACCGTTGCAAGTCACCCTGTTCCTGGGAGCCAAGCTTGACACAGTGGCGCGACTAGCATCTCCGTCAGAGGAAAGGACAAAGGCCATCCTAGACAAGGTGCAACGGCTGTTGACCATGGACATGGCCAAGGTGAGGTCTGTCAAGTCCCTGGTCGGCATGATGTCCTCCTGCATTTACCTCGTGCCCCTTTGCAGACTACGGATGCGACCATTGCAGGAGTTCCTCGACGCCCGTTGGATTGAAGCAACAGGCAACTTCGAAGACAGGATCTCACTCAAGAGACCTTTCGACAAGTGATCCGGTGGTGGGGCACCCGCGTGCATCTGACGGCGGGTATGGACTTCCAGACCCCGGCCCATCAGGAGACGGTGACGACGGACGCCTCCCTGGAGGGATGGGGGGCTCACTCCAGAGATCTCCACGCAAGAGGCCTTTGGCTACCGGAGGAGAGGTTACTACACATCAATGTCCTGGAGCTCCGAGCCGTGTTCTGGGCCCTCAGGTAGTTCCTTCCGTCCCTCAAGGGGAAGGTGGTGAGGATCTTCACCGACAACAGCACGATGATGTTTTACATCCAGAAGCAGGGAGGCACCAGATCCCCAGCCCTATCAAAGGAGGCCCAGGATCTGTGGCATTGGGCCGTCGCCCAAGGGATGTTTCTGGTACCCTTCCACCTGGAAGGAATAAAAAACACCATTGCCGACGCACTCAGCAGGGAGCTGCGCTCGTGCCACGAGTAGGAACTGCGGCAGGATCAAGTGGACCTCCTCTTCCGACGATGGGGCAATCCCCAGATCGAACTGTTTGCGACGGCGGCGAACACCAAGTGCCAGAGGTTCGCCAGCAGGTTTCCCCAGCCGGGGAGCATGGGCGATGCCTTCTCGCTCCCCTGGGACGGCCTGTTCCTGTATGCGTTTCCTCCATTGCCGTTGCTGCTGCGCCTCATCAACCAACTCAAACGGTCCCGGTGCAGGATGATCCTCATCGCACTGGCCTGGCCGAGGCAGATCTTGTTCCCGGACCTTCTGGACATGTCAGCGTCCCCCCCAGTCAAACTGCCGACGGACGCGGATCTCCTCAGCAGAGAAGGCGTCGCCATCCTCCACCACGATCCAGCGTCGCTGAACTTGCAGGCCTGGCTTCTGCAGCGCTAGAGTTTGGAGGGTACGAAATCCCGGCAGACTGCAAGGAGGTGCTTGCAAAGGCCAGGGCGCCCTCAACTCCCAAGTGTTATGGACACAAATGGAAGAGGTTCTCTGTCTGGTGCCATGCACAGAAGATTAACCCTCTGCGGATTACGGCCCCTCAGGAGCTGCCGTACCTACTGCCGCTGGCCGGGGCGATCATATCTATGGTCCCATTGCCGGGTGAAGGAGTTTATGAAGGGACTGTTCTGGTCATTCCCGCTGGTGAAGGCTCTGGCCCCGGCGTGGGAGCTCAACGTGGTGCTGTCCAGGCTCATGGGCCATCACCTCCGCACGACGAGTGGGAGAGATCCAGGCCTTCTCCTGTAAACCTCCGTACTTGGCTTTTCACGATACGAGGGTGGTGCTGAGGATGCACCTCTCCTTCATGCCCAAGGTGCCGTCAGACTTCCATCTCAACAAGTGTTACGCTCACCTGGCTTCCACAGGGGCGTCGATCTGAACTGGACAGCTGCGTTCTCCACCAATGTGATGCGTAGTGCCGAGATGACGGACTGGACTGGCCCACCTAGCTTCGTTTGCTTGGCCTGTAGGAATATTCTTCTGCAAATGGAGAAAGGGAATTAACCACCCGTGGAGTTGAGCGTTAACCCCCCCCCACTCCCGCTGTTCTACCCACTGATCACCTTTGATGTCCCCTCTTATAGTCTCACCTGATGGTTTGGAAAGATGAGCTCTCCATCCTGCATTGAGCGCAGGGGCGTGTAGATAAGCAGTTGCTTCACTGGCTCGAAGGAATTGGTGAGTTCCATAACAATATTGACTCTGAGATTCCCTACAAGACGCCGTAAGTATGTAGTTCGTAAGAGTTCAAATGTCTGACTTTCACTCTTGTCCGATTCCTTGCAGGTTGCAGCTTGACCCTAGCGAAGAGTTCCTCGTGGCAACCGGTAATATTCAGGTAAGGATTTGTATTATCCAACACAGTTCGATAAAAATAATGTCAATATGTTACCTGTTGCTTTCTCCCTTATTCAGGCGCTGAGAGAAAGTATGAAGTCTCAGGGAATAATGCCTCCGGCAGTAAAATCAGGTAAGTCTATTGTGGTGAGGTTTCCCCTTGTTTGTCCCTATGTTTCACCTTGCTGTCCTTTTGTTTCCCCTTAGGGGCCGGGGTTCGGCGAGGATGCAGTGGAAGCTGTGCCAACCCGTGAAAACCAAAAGTACCCCCGGTGGTAAAATCAGGTAAATGTATGGGGGTAACTATATTGCCTCTGTGTATCCCCTTGGCTCACCTTGCTGTTCTTGTCTTCCCCTTAGGTGCCGGAGTGCGGCGGGAACATGCAGAAGGATGCAGTGGAATGTGAAGATGCTGCGAAGGCCGGTGAGTTCAGCACGGCGCTGCAGCAGGCGAGGCGACGCGCATAAAATAACTTCTTTCTTCCAGCTCGAAAGCGCGATGGATCAGGAATTCAGGTAATTATCAAAGGTATTGCTTGTTCTAACCTTTTCTCCTTCTTTCTCCCTTTTTCTAGGAGCTCCAGACTCGAGGCGGGCGTGGCAGAAGACAGGATGCAGACTTGCAGGCACGGTGAGCGTTACGCTGCTGGATGCAGAATAATGCAAAGCGTGTGCTGCTCTTCGGGCATGGTTTAAATAGCCCCCAAAGTAGTCCCAGGTAAGTATTCCTCCCCAGCCCCACCCGAGTAAAAAATAGTCCCTAGGTAAAGTAGTCCCTTCCAAGCCTCTTTTGGCTTGGAGCTCTTGCAGCATGGTCTGCATCAGGTAAGTTTGCAGCATGGTTTGCATCAGGTAAGTTTTAATCTATGAGCCTGGTGCCTATGGCGCCAGGACTGACTCTCCAAATGAGCCTGGCGCCATAGACGCCAGGACTGTACCCAAATAGCCCCTAGCAGGGGTTGTTGGGCTTGCTTGGAATAACTTGATGCCTGCTTCCGGGGTTGCTGGACTTGGTCTGGATCCCCGGGGGTAGGCATCATGACAACAAGCCCTTGGTGTTACCTGTTTTCTTCCCGTCACCTTCGTCGCCGGCTGAGAGGACATTGCACTCTCTGGATGTAGCTAGAGTTCTACGTGGACCGCACGAAGAGTTTTCGGATGACATCACATCTGTTTGTGAAATTAGGACCTGTGAACCAAGGGAAGGCCCTCTCAAAGGCTTCTATTTCCAGATGGCTCTCCGGCTGCATCATGGACTGTCACCGGTTGGCAAGCCGACCGTTGCCCGGCCGTCCGAGAGCCCATTCAACCAGAGCGATCGCTGCTACCACGGCGTTCCTGTCTGGGGTGCCCTTGCTCGACATCTGCAGGGCTGCTACGTGGAGGTCGACACACACCTTCATGAGATTCTACTGTGTCGACCGGGATTCCAGGGAGGAGTCCAGAGTCGGCCAGGCAGTGCTGCGCAACCTGTACGCTTAAGGTGAGCCTGGTGAGGAGGTAAGAGATGCTTAATGTTGGGCCTTGCGACCTCCCCTGGTTGTGCATGTGTGTACTTCTATGTATTCTTATATTCATGAGCATGTGTATCCATGCCAAACCCCATGCTGGAGAAGGAACAAGATACTTACTTGTAACTGTTGTTCTCCAGCATGGGTCTGGCATGGATTCACATGCGAACCCTCCCTCCTACCCCTCTGCGGCTCTTCACTCGGTCCTACTGCCACTTTGCGTGCTACCAAATCTGAAGATGGCTGCCAGAGGAGGGGCTTAGGTAGAGGGCAGTCATTGGCTGGGGGCAGTAGGACCCAGAGACCAGTGATTGGTTACTAGTAAAAAGACAGTTCAGAAACGAAACTGAAACTGATTTTTTCTTTACAGAGGATTCCCGGCCTGACGAGGGGGAATATTCATGAGAATGTGAATCCATGCCAGACCTATGCTGGAGAACAACAGTTACAGGTAAGTAACTTGTTCCTTCTCTACGGAATGACACCAGCATTGTGATCAAAAGTGCTGATGAGGGAGGTTTGGTTATCATGTATAGCACTTTCTATGATGAAGCCCCCAAAATACTCAATCTAGCTGACACCTAGAGGTGCTTACAGGAAGATCCCACCCCCACCATTCAAGCACTCATTGCCAATATCACCAAGTCTGTATTAGAAGAAGGATTTCTCACTGCCAAGGAATTCAATTTCTTAATCCCTCAACTCCCTTGTTTTACATTTTATCCAACGTACAAAAATATGTGGCTAAACCTCCCAGTAGACCCATTGTTTCCTTTATGTAGCACAGTGTTAGAACCTATGGGTAAATTCATCAAATTGTTTTCTTCTGAAACCCCTGGCTACTAAGACCACTTCCTTTCTAGCAGACACCGCAGATATCATTAATATCATTGAAGGGCTCCCTTTCGAGTCTGACTATAATCTCTTGGTGTCCTTTGATGTGGAAGTGTGTAGAGATTACTTGAACGAGAGAATCCAACCCCATCATTTTTCTACTGAATTTATTCTGGAATTCCTGGAAGTGGTACTCAATACAAACTTTTTTTGTTTTAAAAAGCCAATTTTTTTTATAAAAACCAAAAGAACAGCAATATGGGCCTCATTTGCCCCTAATTTGGCAAATTTGTATATTGCTGAATTCAAAGAGCTTTTTATCTTCAACTTGTCTAACCTTTTAATGCTGCCTTACATCTATACAAAAGATACATAGATGATATATTGATTGTTTGGGATACCAGAGAGGACAACATTGATGAGTTTTTCAATTGGATCAACAGCCTTAACTCCAATTTAAGATTCACCATGGCAAAAGATAATGTATGTATCCCCTCTTGGATCTGGAGATAAAGTAATAGATGGGTCCCTTGGTGCTAGTCTTTATAGAAAGCGCATGCGCAACAGTATTTTACACCAAGAAAACTATTACCCAAAGGCCCTCAGAGATAATATACCTTTTGGGCAATTTCTCCATATCAGGAGAAACTGTACCCTTGCGCAGGGTTTCAAAAAGTAGGCAGAGATTGCATTTGATAGGTTCCTTGATAGAGGTTATCCCCGACATTTTCTCAGAAAGTCCCAAAAAAGAGCTAGACATTTGGATACAGCCAATCTATTTGAGAAGTCCACCAATAAGAAAGAGATGTCCAGGACTGTGTGTGTTACATCATTCAGTCCTCGCCAGTAATGCCCTCAAAACATTGGTTTTAAAAAATTGGGCTATTCTCCAACCCAACAACCCTGAGATGGAAACTCCTCTGTTTGCTTTTAAAAGAGGAACAAATCTCAAGCAGCATTTGGTTTCTGCCAGCAGAAACAAGGAAAGACTGCAGGCTAATCTGAGAGCATTTGTGGGATCAGCTCCTGTCAAGGGACATTATCCATGTGGAGGTTGTGTTGCGTGCAAGTTCATCATGATCAAACTCAATTTTGAGGTCAATCATAAGGAGTGGCATTTTGAGTTCCAGAGTGCAAAAGTACTAATGTAATCTATGTTATTCTGTGCCCATGTATGACGATATACGTAGGGAAGACCATCAGACAGATAAGGGTGAGGATCACAGAACATCGGTCTAAAATCAGAACAAAAACCATATCAACACCATTAGTGCAACATTTTTTGAGATTGGGCTACAGTGAAAATGACATCAAATGGTGGGTCATTGACAGAGCAACTGGAAGGGATACCAAAGATACAGAACAACTGCTAGCAGGGAGGGTACAATTCTGGTTGTATAAGCTAGATAGTTACCGTTCTGGATCAAATCAACAGGAACAAAGGCAACCTTTGGATTTATAATGCACCCACTGTTACCGTGTTTCTTTCCTGGTGAGTTTACCCTTGTTTTGTGTCCCTCCTGTTCAGTATATTTTATTCCATTGATGTTTCTGTTTCTTGACTGGGCAGTGACTAACCCCACCTTAAGAATGGCAGTATTTGGGCTTTAGAATTTGATTACGATTGCATATCTACTACCTTCTTAATATGTCTCAGAGTTGGAAGCCATGTTCGAGGGGGGTTCGCTCCCCTTAAGTGTCTCCATTACGTTATTAGTTAACGTGCTCTATTGTACTTTTAACCCCCTACGTGGGTCAGTTATTTTCCAATTTAACTTTAGCCTCACATATGGCCTTTCATCACAGAGAGCTATCTTTATTAGACTAATCCACCAGTCCAACTGGCCACATGTGACTATTGGGCAGCTGAACTGTGGGCCCGGGACTTAGCCTTGGTGATAGACAAATCCTTTGGGATAGATATGTGTCCCTGACATCTCTTCCTGATAGCCTGGAGCTTAATTGCCCAGGTGAAGCCTTTGCTTCTGAGCGGACGCGAGACAAGCAATATGAGATTGCTGTCATGTGCTGCGCAGAGCTGTTTCCATAATTATGACTTTTTGGCGGCTTTTCTTCTTGAAGTTCACAATGTTATTTACACCTCACCATGGTCCCGTTACCCGCACGTGGATGGCTCCATAGTGACGGCTTCTCCGTGTACTTTTACTTTTGGAGCACTAAGCCGGCTCACGTCTTTCCCTACAGCGTGAGCCGCTTGCAGGCTGACTTGAAGCTGCACCTCCATGCATTCCAGTACTGATGACATATTTCTCCTCATAGGAGGTAAAACTCCCCTGTTCACTGTCATAACGGCTTTCTATCCTTTTCAGGATCACATGCTTACTCCAGTAAAATGGTAGACAGAGATAGCTCAGTGCCTGCATGCATTTTGTAGCTATTTGTTTTTTTCTTTTTCTGTCTCCATTGTAGTCATCTTCACCAATTGTGATGGGAACCTTTAAATCCATGTCAATCTTTCCACCTGGAGACACTGTGAGTATGGTCTCCTTGTGTTTGGTATACCAGTAGGTACAGGTTGACCTTAATGCAGACGGCAATTCATGTTTTTTTTCTGCATCTTTTGGTCACCATTGCCAAGCTGAATGGATTGCTGGCACGTACCTGATCTTAAGGTCCACTGTGGGTGTCTACCACGATGCTCCTTGACACTATAACCGTGGAAGGGCAGTGTAGAAACACTACACTGTAACGGCCTACTGAGATAAATACCTAGGTGGCAAGATACAGGGTAAGTCTTCTTGCACCACGAAAATGATTTCCAGAGATTACCGTGATGCAAAAACAGTGCAAGGCTGTAGAGCACCAGGGGGCGCAAACGACATGACAGCCTAGGCCATCGTCTCCCTCACCAAGGTAGCTTTCACTGAGAAGCAGATTGCCAGAACGGCACACAGGAACTAGCCAGCTGTGGGAATAGAGACCGGACTCCCTCGAGTGCAGGTAGACCAAATCCCAGAAGTATCGGATCCCCCCATCACCCCAAACGCAGTCCGGACCGAACCGCAGAGGCGGCCTGCAGAAAGCAAAGAAAACATGGCGGGTGCGAAGGCGCAGTGACAGGGAGAGCGTATCCCCACGACTGGTGGCAAGGCCCAGAAGGTCAGCAGGCAGCAAGAGAGGGCCCCCATACCCACCACAACCGAATGAGCAGACGGTAAGCAGCAGTTGTGGCACCCGCCAGCCCCCGCTCTCGCCCCTGTGCTGCCCCAAGCAACCCTCGCAAGCAGGATTTTTAGGCGGAAGCTAAGTGCGCTCCGGTCCCAAGACACCACCAGGCGAGCAAGCAGAATCTTCTCCCTCCCCCACCCAGTGCAGAGCGATTTGTGAGGGATAGAGCAGCATCCAGTAGCCTGAGGGAGCATGGGACGAAGTGGGGCACAGTCCATATGGAAGCAGTGCTAGCCAGGGGGGGGGTAGAAGGCCTCCCTCTCCCCCACCCGGCGTGGCATAGGAGGAGAGGAGAAAAAGCAAATTTGATGGTCCAGGAAAGCGAGGGCAAGGCGAAGCATGCTCAATACAACCGTGGCTCCCAGCTAATGAGCCATGGTCTGAATATTCCATAGCAGCTCCAGCACCTACAGAAACTTGCGCACAGAAGTGGAGCAGTGATCCAGGTCCCCAGTAACAGTGGCAGCAACAGGGAAATGGTGCCAGTACCATAGAGGCAACTAAGAAGGAGGGCAAATACAGACTTCCAAGCACAGACTGCTTCAGTTAGAAGCAACAGGGGGTAAACAGCAGCCGGGAGCCACTTTCTATCTGGAAGAGGCTAATAAAGAAAAGCGCAACAGCTGCTGCCAAGTGAAATTGCAAAGCCGGTAAAGCGTGCCAGCACTACCAGGGGCACATGCAAACCACCCATTGCGCCCTGGACCAGTGCACTAAGGCCAGGCTCCATAGCTATTGCTACACCCCGTCAGACACAGAAACAAGCAGCATGGAAGAGCATTTGGACATCCCTAGGTCAGACCATGATAGCTCAACCAAAGCGGACATTCAGCTTTTGCTGTGAGAAATTAGGTCCATGAAGTCCATCCTAACTGAGAAGGTCACAGACCTACAGGCCAGGAGGGGGAAAGTCAAAGATCGCATAGAGTCTCTCAAAAATAATCAGCTATTCAGTTACCTCGCAATAATGACCAGCGAAGCCTGATTCCAAGACCTGGAACAAAGAGAGATTAAAGCTCGATGACATGGAAAATAGGGAAAGGCGGACGAACATTCGCATCATGGGCCTCCAAGAAAAACCGGGCGGATCACCATCCTCTCTTGAAATTAGAGTGAAAGCCCCTGGTATCCTCGCTTTTCGATCCCCCAGCAGCCACAGACTTTGAGTTTAACAGGATACACAGAGCTGGAGGTCCACCAAACAGTCTGAAATCTGTCCTAGCCAAATGTCACTACTATAAACACAAA
Source organism: Ambystoma mexicanum (assembly GCF_040938575.1). Lineage (NCBI taxonomy): Eukaryota > Metazoa > Chordata > Amphibia > Caudata > Ambystomatidae > Ambystoma > Ambystoma mexicanum. Next base: position 621,746,128 of record NC_090936.1, read on the forward strand.
GTGGACATCTTCCAAAAAGCGAGAGAGCCCATCACGTTTGAAGGATTAAACGTGAGAATCTTCCAGGATCTCTATGGGATGACACTCCTCAAAAGGAAGGGATGCTGACCACTCACAACTTGGTTAAAGGAACGAGATGTTCGTTACAGAGAGGGATTTCCCTTTTTACTCAATTTTGGGTGTGGGGGAGAGGACTATCACATCACTTCTGAAGAAGAAGCGAAAGGAGTCCTGGAAGAGCTGCGGGGAAATGCGCAAGAGACGGGACAAGACGGTGCATGGATCAGAGACCCAGTTGACAGGCCAACTGCCTCCTCCCTACGCAGAGGACAGGCTCAAGGCACAAAGAAATATAAGTGCTTCAATACCCCATGACAGCACACGCAGCACAGTCCTTGCGGAAGAATGAAAGAATTGCCACTCACAACTCTTGGCCTCCCAGAAATGGACGAGTCACACAATCCACAAGCTGGGGTTTCTCCGGAGAGGGTGCGGGGGTTGAGTGGGGGAGCCCGAATGGTACCAAGAGAACTTGAGACATTATCGCCCGCAAACCAAGATCGTAATGTTAAATTACAGTGACTACGCTGGCTAATTCTAGATTATGACATGTTAATGGCCGCTTGAGTTTAACTTAGGAACAGAGAAAGAAAGGGTTTGCTCTCAAACTGCGCACACACATAGAATAATAAGCAATTGCAAATTAAATGGGTGGTTTTAATCAGAATTGGTGCAGCCTGACACGTGTTTCGAGCTTCCCGCTCTTCTACTGAGGCTGCTTGTGCAAAATTATAAAACATTGATGTACAACGAAAACATTTGTTAAGCATGATTCAATAGCAAAACAAACCAGTCCCCAGACCCAGGGCAAGGAGGCAGTTAGGGTTTGCCAAACCAACACATTGAGTATATGGTTTAAAGTAACAGACAGTTGCAACGAATGCACATATCAAATCAACCCAATTCAAAGAAAGAAAATGAAAACACAAAAAGTGCGTAATTCGGTGGAAAAAACACAACACATTATAAAACAATGAAAAGAGGGAGGAGAGAGAAAAAAGACAAAAGAACAACAAAATTATTCAGTGAGAGAAGATGCTCATGGTAATCAGCCAGAAATACATGTATAAGGCCACTGACTGTTAAAATTGTACCTTAATCTTGGCTAGTGTGTATTTTGAATACTAGAGAAAAATGCAAAATTAAAAAATGTTTTATCAAGTGGCAACTTAATGAATCGAATACGATAAAAAGAGGGGTTGCAAATATGTTGCGTCATAGAAAATTGTTTTAATATTATATATATAGTTTTATCCCACTTACCAAAGGTAGAAGTTGAGTAATCTGACAAAGTTAGGCGTGGGCTCCCTATAAAGCAAAAGACGGGATGGCTATTTATGTAGGAATCTGACTGACTAGATTTCCACCTAGCAGTCATTTGAAAATAAAGAAATGACATACCATTATTTTGCAGTTGCACGAATGAATTTTCAGTAAATTATTATCTTGCTGCAGCACAGGCAGGAAACGAAGAATGCAGGTGCGGCAAGAGCCAAAGAAAACAAAGCAACAAGAGGTCAATTAGCTAATTGAGTGGTTTATCTCCGTGGACATCTGAAGCAGCAAGAATTCTTGCTGGAAGGGTCCGTGTACAAATTGTCAACGTTGACTTACCAGTACTTTCACTGCTATGTGGGGAACTGGAGCCAAACGGGAACCCTCTGTGTGCCGAGTATAACTCGGAGATGTGAGGGAAGCAACAGTGAAAACGCCCGTGCACAGGCGAGTCACCACAGAGTTAATGGGAAAACAAAAGCGCCATGATGGACTAGTGTAGATATCATGTAAAGGAAATCATTAAGGCTACTCCATATAGACAAGGATATGTTTGAGGTGTGCGTATGCCGGAAATAAATTGCGCATGGTAAATGCACAAATAGAATTGGAATTACAAAAAAATAAATAAAAAATAAATAAATAAATAAATAAATAAAAAATTTTAAAAAAAAAAATTGCGAGACAGAAGGACATAGATCCGGAAGACATTAGTTAATTAATTGGAGTATGAAGTCACTTGAGCTGTCCACGGATGGCAGTAGTGTATTTTAAAACACCTGTGCCTGCATCTATAATAAAGAGTGTTGCATGTGCTGAAAAAGATGCTAAATAAAGGAAGTGCGCCTCGACCTGACTGGATATGCAAGGATTGTGTTAAAACGGTTGCGCCCATGCTAGCAAGTGTATTCATTAAAAAAAAAAAAAAAAAAAGGGGGGGGGGCGCTGCACCCGGGTAGATAGCATGATAGTTGAGTAATGACATGTAGATAGCGGCTGATTACCATTGACATCCATACAAATAATCGGTACCTAATGGCATGACATGTGCGAAGACCTTAAAAAACACACGTGTACCATAACTTTTAAACAACATGTAATCACAAAAAGACAGATAGTTCATGGTCTGTGTTCAGGCCAAACTCTACAGTACGGTATTGACAAATCAATCGGGCTTCCAATTGTCTAAGTTTGAGTATCTGGTTGCCTCCACGTTGTGGAAGTGACACCTTCATCATCCCAGCAAATTTGATCATTGTCTTGTTATCCATTTGATGGGATCTTTGCCAATGCAAAGCTAGGGGATATTTGGAGTCAGATTGAGTAATTGAGTACAGATGTTCCCTGATACGAATTTTCAGCGGGCGTATTGTACTGCCAATATAGAATAGGCCGCAGACACATTTAATACAGTAAATGCAGAATTTCGAATTACAATTAATAAAAGACAAAATCTTATGTGTACCTAAGTGTCCGAAGTCGATGGAGGTAGTCTCCAGTGCATGTGAACACGTGGAGCAGCCCCCACACTTGTAAAAACCAGGGCGTGGGGGCTGGTGTAACCAAGTATGTTGCTTGGGTGGGATTGACATGAATGAAGGAGAAAGTATGTTCTTGAGGTTGTTTGCCTTAGTATAGATAAAACTTGGTGAGTTGTCCACCCAAGGAGTAATATCACGATCAAGTTGTAGGATGTGCCAATGCCGTTTGATTATATTGTAAAGCAGCGAACTATCCGAATTAAATCTAGTAATAAATTTGAGTTTCTGAGAATGAACAGTCTCGTTCCTTATTTTCGGAGTGAGTAGATCGCATCTCTTCATGGTCCGTACATCATGTTCTGCTTTTACTACTGAGCGTACGTCATAGCCTCTAGCTATAAACCTTTGGCGTATCAATGAACATTCCTGGTCGAAGTCTTTCGTAAGCAGACAATTCCGTCTTGCCCGAATGAATTCGCCTTTGGGTATATTGGAAACTACAGTTTTCCTATGACAGCTAGTAGCATGCAGAACTGCATTCACGGATGTAGATTTTCTAAAAGTTTTAGTTACAAACTGATTATCTGAGATACTGATAGTAAGGTCTAAGAAATTAACACATATGGGGCTATACGTGTGTGTAAATTGAATGCCCCAATTGTTGGAATTGAGATAAGCAACAAATTCATTTAAAAGCTCAATAGAACCATTCCAAACCAAAAGCACATCATCGATATAACGTTTCCACATGTGAATATGTGGCGTGAAAAGCTGGTTAGAGAAAACGAGTTGTTGTTCATAATTATGCATGAAAATGTTAGCTAACGCTGGGGCATAACTTGCCCCCATTGCAACTCCGATCAACTGTCTGTAGTAAGTGTTATTGAAAAGAAATACATTGTTGGTAAGGGCAACAGATAGTAAATCTTTGATCATTTCGATATGTTCGAAAAACGAGGCTGAATGAGCACGAAAGATAAAGTCTATACTGCTGATTGCTTGCTGATGATTAATGGATGTGTAAAGCGCTTTTACATCAAGTGTAACCAGGACAAGATTAGGTAACATAGGCAGTTGGTTAAGCATCTGGAGAATGTGCATTGTGTCACGAATGAAAGTAGGTATGTTGTTGACTAATGGTGAAATGCATTCATTGATGTACAGGGAGGTGGGCTCCAGGATACCACCACCTCCACTCAGTATAGGTCTCCCTTCTGGTATTTTAACAAACGGTTTGTGAATTTTTGGCAGGAAATAAGCAGTTGGCATTGTTGGCCCATCAACAATTAAGAATTGTCTTTCCACATCGGTTAACAGGCCTGCTGTAAGCCATTTGTCCACCACTAATTTGATTGTTGCACGGAGGGAGGTCGTAGGGTTACCAGGTAAAATTTCGTAACATCCAGGAGAATCAAGGTGGGCGAGGCCCATTGTGATGTAGTCTACTTTGTCCAGAATCACAACATTGCCTCCCTTATCTGCCTCCTTTATGATAATCGTATCAATTGAAGCCAGAGTGTGCAGAGCTTGTTGTTCTTTGATAGAGAGGTTAAATCTCGTGTTCTTTTGTTTGACAGAGTCTTGTAATTTGTGGATGTCATTGGTTACGACTTGGTGGAAAGTATCAATCAAGTTATCTTTAGGAAATACAGGAGTGAACTTCGATTTGTTTGATAATTCTTTTATTTTCAAAGTTTGTTGTTCAATATTGAGGTCATGCATCAAGTTCATTATATTCATGTTCGGGTCTGATCCATATTCATCAATAGACATGAGTACATGAGTGCTCAACATGGTTTGTAATGTGATGTCAGATGGTTGTGGTTCTTGGGGCTTACTTGTATAAAGCTTAACTTGTGTAGCGAAAAATTTCTTTAGTTTTAATTTACGAACAAATTTGAATAAATCAATCTGAATTTGAACATATTCACTGAGACCAGTAGGCGCAAAAGAGAGCCCTCGGTTAAGGACTGAACGTTCGTCAGAGGAGAGCGAATAACTACTCAAGTTATGAATTAAATCTATCTGATTTGATTCCTGAGAGTCTGTTGGTATGATGCCCGGGTGACTCTGCGTTGGGCGATCGGGGCGTTTGCGCCTGGTTGGTTGGCCGCCCCTTGTGCCCCTGGGCTTGGGTCTGGGGTTGAAATATTGACGGGTGGAGGTAATTGAAATCGAACCTGTTTGGCCGCAGCTAATGCGGCTTGGCGGTTGCCTTTTTTGTACCTGCGTATTTGTTCTAAAAAAGGCGTGGGCAGAATAATGGGTATTTGTTCCCCTTCTCTGGACTCGGTAGCATCAGAGAGATTAGGCTCAGAAGTAGCAATACCTGTTTCCGAATTAGTCTCAGAAGATGGTTTGTCACTGTCGCTATCGACTTCAGAGCTAGCAAGGGATGAAGCCAGACTACTCGTACGGGAGCGAGATACTTGATCATATTTAGGTTGATAAGTATATACCCTGTTATCACGGTAATCTCTATCATCTCGTGAGAATTTCCGTGATTTGCGTAGTTTGACTTCATCCTGATGTTTGCGTAAACGAGTATATAAAGTTTTATAGTTCTTGTCGATCGTGGTGCTGGGTGCATCATAGAGAGCAATTTCTTCTTTCAAACTATCGATTTGGACGACAATTCTGGCATGTTCTCTTTTAGCATGTTCAATAAGTAACTTGAGCATATTATTGGAACTGGTGGATAGGTTGCTTTCCCAGTCCGTGGCGAGGTCATTATCTAAGGGGTCTTCAAAGTCCGGAAGAATTAATATACGTAGGCCTCTAGGTATTTTATTTTCTTGTAAATAATGGGTAAGGGTAGTCTTTTCCCAAAATTTGTTGATCTCTCTGATGCTAAGGCGTTCAAGCTTAATAAATTTAGATCGTAAGTCCTCTACTTCAGAGGTCATCCTTTTGAAAGGGTTCAATGTCGAGCCCCTAGGGGCAAATAGAGCCTTAATATCATCATCTCTAGTTAGAATGTATTCAGCTGTTACAGCCATAGTGGTGATAGAAATAGTGATGCCGAATAGAGCTGCTGTGTTACTAGGCCTAACGGGTTTGAAGAAAAAGTGGCAGAAAAGGCCAGCAGGATACAGCGCATAGAACGGTAACTTATGTGGCTGTGATAGGGCTGCGGCTGAGAGCTTGAGTAGGAGCCTGCCAAATTCCCACTGGAAATTGGAATTAGAGAAAGAAAGGGTTTGCTCTCAAACTGCGCACACACATAGAATAATAAGCAATTGCAAATTAAATGGGTGGTTTTAATCAGAATTGGTGCAGCCTGACACGTGTTTCGAGCTTCCCGCTCTTCTACCGAGGCTGCTTGTGCAAAATTATAAAACATTGATGTACAACGAAAACATTTGTTAAGCATGATTCAATAGCAAAACAAACCAGTCCCCAGACCCAGGGCAAGGAGGCAGTTAGGGTTTGCCAAACCAACACATTGAGTATATGGTTTAAAGTAACAGACAGTTGCAACGAATGCACATATCAAATCAACCCAATTCAAAGAAAGAAAATGAAAACACAAAAAGTGCGTAATTCGGTGGAAAAAACACAACACATTATAAAACAATGAAAAGAGGGAGGAGAGAGAAAAAAGACAAAAGAACAACAAAATTATTCAGTGAGAGAAGATGCTCATGGTAATCAGCCAGAAATACATGTATAAGGCCACTGACTGTTAAAATTGTACCTTAATCTTGGCTAGTGTGTATTTTGAATACTAGAGAAAAATGCAAAATTAAAAAATGTTTTATCAAGTGGCAACTTAATGAATCGAATACGATAAAAAGAGGGGTTGCAAATATGTTGCGTCATAGAAAATTGTTTTAATATTATATATATAGTTTTATCCCACTTACCAAAGGTAGAAGTTGAGTAATCTGACAAAGTTAGGCGTGGGCTCCCTATAAAGCAAAAGACGGGATGGCTATTTATGTAGGAATCTGACTGACTAGATTTCCACCTAGCAGTCATTTGAAAATAAAGAAATGACATACCATTATTTTGCAGTTGCACGAATGAATTTTCAGTAAATTATTATCTTGCTGCAGCACGGGCAGGAAACGAAGAATGCAGGTGCGGCAAGAGCCAAAGAAAACAAAGCAACAAGAGGTCAATTAGCTAATTGAGTGGTTTATCTCCGTGGACATCTGAAGCAGCAAGAATTCTTGCTGGAAGGGTCCGTGTACAAATTGTCAACGTTTTTTTTTTTTTTTTTTTTAATGAATACACTTGCTAGCATGGGCGCAACCGTTTTAACACAATCCTTGCATATCCAGTCAGGTCGAGGCGCACTTCCTTTATTTAGCATCTTTTTCAGCACATGCAACACTCTTTATTATAGATGCAGGCACAGGTGTTTTAAAATACACTACTGCCATCCGTGGACAGCTCAAGTGACTTCATACTCCAATTAATTAACTAATGTCTTCCGGATCTATGTCCTTCTGTCTCGCAATTTTTTTTTTTTTAAACATTTTTTTTATTTATTTATTTATTTATTTATTTTTTATTTATTTTTTTGTAATTCCAATTCTATTTGTGCATTTACCATGCGCAATTTATTTCCGGCATACGCACACCTCAAACATATCCTTGTCTATATGGAGTAGCCTTAATGATTTCCTTTACATGATATCTACACTAGTCCATCATGGCGCTTTTGTTTTCCCATTAACTCTGTGGTGACTCGCCTGTGCACGGGCGTTTTCACTGTTGCTTCCCTCACATCTCCGAGTTATACTCGGCACACAGAGGGTTCCCGTTTGGCTCCAGTTCCCCACATAGCAGTGAAAGTACTGGTGAGTCAACGTTGACAATTTGTACACGGACCCTTCCAGCAAGAATTCTTGCTGCTTCAGATGTCCACGGAGATAAACCACTCAATTAGCTAATTGACCTCTTGTTGCTTTGTTTTCTTTGGCTCTTGCCGCACCTGCATTCTTCGTTTCCTGCCCGTGCTGCAGCAAGATAATAATTTACTGAAAATTCATTCGTGCAACTGCAAAATAATGGTATGTCATTTCTTTATTTTCAAATGACTGCTAGGTGGAAATCTAGTCAGTCAGATTCCTACATAAATAGCCATCCCGTCTTTTGCTTTATAGGGAGCCCACGCCTAACTTTGTCAGATTACTCAACTTCTACCTTTGGTAAGTGGGATAAAACTATATATATAATATTAAAACAATTTTCTATGACGCAACATATTTGCAACCCCTCTTTTTATCGTATTCGATTCATTAAGTTGCCACTTGATAAAACATTTTTTAATTTTGCATTTTTCTCTAGTATTCAAAATACACACTAGCCAAGATTAAGGTACAATTTTAACAGTCAGTGGCCTTATACATGTATTTCTGGCTGATTACCATGAGCATCTTCTCTCACTGAATAATTTTGTTGTTCTTTTGTCTTTTTTCTCTCTCCTCCCTCTTTTCATTGTTTTATAATGTGTTGTGTTTTTTCCACCGAATTACGCACTTTTTGTGTTTTCATTTTCTTTCTTTGAATTGGGTTGATTTGATATGTGCATTCGTTGCAACTGTCTGTTACTTTAAACCATATACTCAATGTGTTGGTTTGGCAAACCCTAACTGCCTCCTTGCCCTGGGTCTGGGGACTGGTTTGTTTTGCTATTGAATCATGCTTAACAAATGTTTTCGTTGTACATCAATGTTTTATAATTTTGCACAAGCAGCCTCAGTAGAAGAGCGGGAAGCTCGAAACACGTGTCAGGCTGCACCAATTCTGATTAAAACCACCCATTTAATTTGCAATTGCTTATTATTCTATGTGTGTGCGCAGTTTGAGAGCAAACCCTTTCTTTCTCTAATTCCAATTTCCAGTGGGAATTTGGCAGGCTCCTACTCAAGCTCTCAGCCGCAGCCCTATCACAGCCACATAAGTTACCGTTCTATGCGCTGTATCCTGCTGGCCTTTTCTGCCACTTTTTCTTCTAACTTAGGAACAGTTCTATTACCTCGGTGAGGGGTCCCTGGAGTGTGGCCCTCATTGCTTTTAGGGCATCTCCAACCACAGGAGAAGTGCCCATGGAAGCATTCTTCAGGGGAGAGGGGAGGGGGCACGGGGATACACATCAAGCAGACCAACCGTACCTCATATATAGCAAGTTGGTCATCCAGGGGGTATCAGAAGGTGGGCAGAACTACGGTCAAAGGCAATAAGTCAACATCAGACACAAGGTTATGACACAAGCTAATGGAATCAGGTTTTGGTCACTCAATGTAAAAGGGCTGAATTCCCCACAAAAGCGCTCCATGCTGGCGAGAGAATTTAAGATCTCCAAACTGGATGTAATGTTTGTCCAGGAAACCAAGTTTACGAAAAGGAACACATTCAAGGTGGGGGGAAGGGCAATTAAGGGACACGCTATGGGCATCTGGAGAGATCAAGAAGGGCCGTGTGGGTATCATCTATAGGAACTCATTAGACCTACAGATCACAGAGGTCCACAGAGACAAGGAACAGAGATAAATATCGATTAATGGGAAGGTAAGGACGTGCAGGGTTACCACCTGCTCTGCCTACGCACCGAATCAGAAGCAAATGGCCTTCAGTGAAGATCCCTTCACTTTCTTAAACAGCTAGAAGACAGAAAGACTGATATGTGGGGGGATTTCAATATAATATCAGACCCTGCAATGGACTTGTACTCCATGCGACAAGGAGCAACCCTCCCCCATCATCCAGCAGGCGAACGCTTTCCTGATCTCCTGAAGGCCAATTATCTGGTAGACGAGCGGAGGGAAATGTACCTGCAGAAAAGAGCATTCACTTAGTACTCACCCCGTCACCTCACGTACACACGTATAGATTACATACTTATAGAAGCAGCAAATGCATATGCGATACAACTAGCCGACATTGAAATAATAGCTTGGTCAGATCACGAAATGTGTTTGTCATAACTCGATCTGGGAGCCCCTCACAGACAGATTTCAGATGGATCTGTAACTACATGCTCTATAAAGACCCAATATTCACAGAGGCTCTCATCGAGGAGATCAAGGGCTACTTTTCAAGCAATGACACAAGGGTGTTAGCACTAAACACTGTATGGTAGGCGGCCAAAGTCACGCTACGGGGCATCCTGATCTCATTGGAAGCACAGAGAAACAGGACCAGGCTCTTGGAAGAGAACAAAATAAAATGGGCAATCAGAGAAAAAGAACACATCCTCCAGACACAGGCAAACAGTAAAGAGGAAACACTAGCGGATCTCAGAATGCTCCCAAAGGAACTGAGCGAAATATGGCACAATAAAGCGCTGATATAACTGAGGTACTTGAAGCAAAGATATTACGAGAAAGGTGACAAGACCCACACCATGCTAGCTGCGCGCATGCAAACTCAGAGGGCGGATAGAGCGATCACCAAATTAAAAGGTTAAAAGGGGAGGGGGTAAAGGATCCAGGGGAGATAACAAAACACTTTGTCCGATTTTATGACTCCCTATACACCACGGAAGGAAGTGGTAGCGAAGAAGAGATAGCCCAATATCTGAACAATACCCCTCAAGCCCAATTGCCAGTTGAGATCCTAACAGTACTAAACTCCCCCATAACGACTGAGGAAATACAGGGCACCATATCCAACCTTAAAGCGGGCTACGCGCCGGGGTAAGACGGGTTCACCCCAGCATTCAACAAAGCCCACAGCAGCTCCCTGACCCCATTCTTAGTTAAACTCTTCAACAGGATCCTAGAGACCGGTCAGGCACCAGTCTCATTTACAGAGTCCAGAATTGTAGTCATCCCAAAAGAGGGTAGAGCTCGCAGCAACTGCACATCGTACCGCTCGATATCCCTAATAAACCTAGATGCTAAAATCTACGCCAGCTTCCTGGAAGGGCGGCTGGCCCAAATCCTTCCCCAGCTAGTTCATACAGATCAAGTAGGTTATGTGATAGGTGCTAACACAGTTTTTCTGAAGTCCATTTAAGAGCTTAGTAAAAACATTCAATTGAGGCAGTACAAGACTCCACTCTTACTAAAAGGCTGTACCACCTGAGTTCATGGTACCTTAGACAGAGCAGCCAGGCTTATCTTATGAGGGAGGGAGGGAGGGAGGGACGGAGGGAGGGAAAAAGGGCTGTAGAATCAGTACAAATGAAATTGTAATACAAATGATCCAAAGAAACACTGAAACACTACGTATGTAAAAATAAACGATTTTATATAAATACAAGTAGGCCCAGATAAATCTTGGGGTAAAGAAGTACTAACACACATTATATGTAATCACAATTATAAAAACACAACACTATGCGTGATGGTGCACAGACCAAAGCATAAACCTCATTGGGAACAACTAACAGTAGTTCTCGGGAAGTCAAACATTTTCATACACATTCAGTATAGGTCACACCTATTCTTGAGGAGTAAAAACCAATGGTTACTTTCAGATTACAATGGAGTAATTAAAGGGTAGTAGACCCTACCTGTTGTACCTTGACACTCAGTACAAATCACATAATCAGTCAACTGGAAAATATATGTTTTGTGAATAGTGGAACACTTATTCTAGTTACAGAAAAAACCTATAACTACTTTTGTGATAACACAGAGCTAAACTAAGGTAAGTAAAACCCATATACGTTTTCAGGGAGCTATCAGCAACTTGGGGCAGCTATAAACCTAAGACTCTTTTTGTGTCTGTGTGAACAGCACAGCGAAAGCAAAACCCAATGTTACACTTTACTGAATGACTAAAAGTTATTCTAGGTAGGTAAGACCTAATGCAGATTTATTCTGGACAGGTTTACAGCAGGTCAGGGGAAGCAAGCGCCAGTTGGGGGACACTCATTCAATTATCCTAACAGGAATAATCTGGTGATACCTGCAGTTGGGGGACACACATACAATTATCCTAACAGGAATAATCTGGTGAAACCAACACATTACTTTTGGGAAGGGGCACAACCTAATCACAGGTGAGTAATATACCCTTACATCTTACTTCTATTAGAATGGCAAAACAGTTTCTAAGAAGGAAAGAAAGATGTTAAACTTACTTTTGAGAATAGTGCATCACACATCCAAGGTAAGTAAGAACTTTTGTAACTGTTCACTCTTAGAGATACAGTTGCCAACCAACTCATTTCAAGTAAGTAACGTTTAAACACTTATTTTCTTTTCTAGGCAAAAGGCCCATCCCTTTAAAAGTCTGTTCCTAATTCTTGGAGCATGAGTGTTCTCAGTGGCAGAAGGGGGGGTCACTAGGATCTAGTGTCCAACAGACAGTGTCAGAATAGGTTCTTAAGTAGCAAAAGTCAGAGTTCCTCAGGAAGACTGGGCAAAAAGGTGAGTACTTTACTTCTAGAGTTAGAAGAGGGTCCATGGGCTTCACAGAGGGACTGGTTGCACTGGACGAGATCCTCCCAATCGCAGAAAACACCCCACAACTACACAGGAATCCTAACAGTGTCAAGGAGTTCCCCCCTTCTCACCTGAGTTCGACCTTTGCTGGATTTCTTGGTTGATGCCTTCTTGCGAACTGATCGAGTCTTGAATAAAGCTGCACAAGTCTCTTCCGACTCCAGCGTGCGTTCAAGGTTCCGGGATGCAGGTATCCAGGAGTCCGACAAAGTAACAGGGCGCGCAACAAGCACACGAGTCCAGGAGCCAAGAAAGGAAGGAAAGGGACTAGGATGGGGTAAGCTGGAAGAAGCAAGGGAAACAATATAGCGAGCTACAGATCACACGTCTGGTCGCTACTTCGCAATAGCATTGAGACGCCCGGGGCCGCAGGGACGTGGCACATTTATGGGACGTACAACGTCCGCTGTGAAGGCTGGTGCGTGGCATGTCATGTGATACGGCCATGTTGGAAGAAACAATGAATACAAGCCTCATCGCGATAAGGACCAGGAAGTCCAGAAGGGGCGCGTTCTGTGGGTCATGACAAACAGACTTAAGGTAAGTACATACCCAACTCAACACAGTACAAAAGCATTGAAGAAGATTTTGCAGCAGGAGAACTTCAGGATCTGCAGCTAAAAACCCAGTCAGTGGATTCCGTGATGTGGTGACTGAAAACAGGGCTTTGCAGCAGGGATCAATGAAGAAGGCTCTAGTCAAGGTTTCCCTCGTGGCTGGATGTGGTTCTGTGGATTTGGCACCTTTTACAGGAGCACAGAAGAAGACAGAAAATCACGGTTGAATTCTCGTTGTTACAAAGGTCCAGCACTCTGGTGAAGGGACTTTACGTACTCGAATAGTTTCTCTGGAGATATACCAGGATGCCCACGAAGTTTCAGTGAGATTCGGAATTCGGAAGACCATGCACCGCACAATGGCTCGAGGTCCGAGGATATTGGGGTATTGCAGCCCCGCAAAGTCGCAGCAATGCGTAGAATGGCTCAAAATGCAGGTCTTCTTGAGTCTAGTGGTTCTCACCAGGCTCTGGGTCAAGGCCAACATTTTCTGGGTCCCCAGGTCGATTGGAAGGATGGGCTAAAGCAGGCTGCGGTTACACAGCAGGCTCTCCGGTCGTGGAAATCGTCTCAGCCGATTTTCCTTCATCATCCTCTTCGGTTTCAGGTTCAGTGGTCAACTTGTCTTCAGCTTCCAGGTTTGCAGTATTTAACAGGTACTACAGCACAACCTCTGCATTCTCTCTCTGCATTTTACAACAAGGGGAAGTCTGGTTGTCCAATCAGTACAGCCAGCCCCCCATTGGGATTTGTCCCCATTCAGGCAAGGAGGAAGACAAAGGGCTGCATAGGTTTGGACTCCTCCCTTGCTTCCTGCCTTCACAGACAGACTGGGGCCTGGGTGGGAAGTCCAGGGGACTCCCGCGGAAGATAAAAATCACACATAGTAATTTCCCGCCCTGGATGTCAGGGGAACGAACAAGAAAGGACAAGAAACACTAAAATGGCAAAAAACAAAGACAGGGGCCACTTTGGTAAAATGAGCACACTTGGGTGCCTTTACCGCAGCTGTGAACACAGCACGCGATAAAGATGCACCAAATTAATACAAGGCATCACTGCCACCAGCCATTGAAGGTAAGCTTGTCCCTCTAACAGAATTGTTAGTTTTAGTGTGAAAGGGGATACATTGTATCTCCCTAGCACTCCACATAAGGTGGGGTGTGCTGGTTTCACTTAACAAAATGTAAAATGGATCTAAAGATCCTTTCTACCCTTGGGAACTGTAGTTTTCTCAAGGTTAGACAGGGAAAGTTTAAAAGGGGAGCCCCTAGGGCAACCCAGCAAAAACAGACACTTATTGCCAAAAAGTTGTTAAAGACGATAACTTTAAAAAGACACTATGGAGAGTCTATAAAATGACACCCATAAAAAGAGTAAAAGATTCTGTGAGTGTGAAAAAAGGTTCCCACTCACAGAGGTATTAAGGAAAAATAATCCACCAGTAAAGCAAAAAGTTCTGGTGTTAACCCAGGTCAGAAAGATTTACCATTTCTATGAAAATCCTACCTAACAAGAGGCAGGCAGGGGGCAGACAATGTACGCAAAACCCTAGACCGGATAGCTTCCATGAACGACCAAGACGAATGCCCCATCCTATTGTCAATAGACGCAGAGAAGGCATTGGATAGGGTGGCTATGGTGGAATGGCCTTTTCTCCGGGCGATGATGAGTTGGGCGGGACTGGGAAAACCATGGACAAGACGTGCACAGGCACTATGTCGGGAAGCCACGGCCAAGGTGGTAGTAAATGGCATTTCCTCTGAACCCTTCGCCTTGACACATGGCACACGTCAGGGCTGCCCTTATTCTCCCCTTCTGTTCGCCCTAGTCCTGGAATCCCTCGCATGAATAATTCGAGCGAACACCCAAAGCCGCGGGCTGACACGATTGGGGCGAGAATATAAACTAGCATTGTTTGCCGATGACATTTTGGTATACCTGACCCACCCAAAGGAGTTGGTGGTCCTCACTGAATACGGGGCTCTATCAGAATACTGCATTAACGTAAATAAGACAGTAGCTCTCCCCCTAAAGCAGTCTGCCACCCTCCCGAGTTACTTCACCATGGGAGAGGGATTCCAACTACAAACAGAGAAAGTAAACTATTTGGGGATATAAATCACCAGAGATCTAGCAAACCTGTTTAGTGCAAATGTCACCCCCCCCCCCTTTGGGATGCGATCAAAGCGGACCTCCAGAGGTGGGCCAAAATGAAACTGTCCTGGGCAGCACACTTTACATCGATTAAGATGAATGTGCTCCCGAGACTCTTGTTCCTCTATCAATCACTCCCGGTATTAATCCCTGAAGCGTTCCATACAGAGGTCAAGCGATCCCTGCTTAAATTCCTGTGGGCCGATCAAAAGCCTAGAATCTTGCACTTGACCCTGGTGACGCCCAAGGACAACGGAGGCATGAACTTCCCAGACCTGTTCGAATACTACAGAGCATCCCAACTGCGGGTGCTGGTGGACCACTTAAGGGTAAATGCAGAAAAACAGTGGGTGGGCCTCGAAAATGACTTATTCACTCTGGTAACCCTCAGTGAATGGCTCTGGGTCCCAGTTAGCTCCATGCTATGCAGAATTCGCAAGCACGCAGTGCTCAAGGCGCTGTGGTCCATTTGGCACCCATCCCAGAAGATGCGAGGGGTGAAGACCTGGCCATCCCTGCTAAGCTGTTTATGGGCACACCCGATAAGAGACCTGCTAGTAGACCCAAGTAGCTTCCAGCTCCAGTATGAGGGAGGCTTGGTAAGGGTGGGACAGATGTGGAAGGAGGGCTCCTTCGTAACAAAGCAGGAACTAGAAACGGCCCGACAGGGCACTACCATCTCCCCACTGTGCTTCCTGCAGCTTAGAAGTGTGCTGCAAGACCCACGCTGGGTCGACATCCTCAGTAGACCGCTAACCCCATTTGAAAAAGTCCTAAACTAAAGCCAAACTCCCAAAGGGCTAATCTCGCAGGTGTATTCTTCACTCATTAACAGAGGTCACCTCCCTAAACCGAGGACACGTGGTAAATGGGACACTGGGCCTCATTACAACCAAGGCGTTAACGCCTGATTACCATTTTAACGCCTGCTTTTAGCAGGCGTTAAAATGCAAGGCGCTAACCCGCCTTGGTGCTAATTACGGCACTGTCATTTACGGTGCCGTAATTAGCGCCTTCCCCACTCCCATTATGCCCTATGGGGCAAAAATGGGAATGGGGAAGGGTAAATGGGGAATGGGGATTTACCGCCCCACTCACCTTGGAATGGGGCGGTAAATCTGCTATCCACCATGGTGTAAACATAGTTTAAACAGAGTTTACACCATGGTGGTAAAGTAGAGAACTTACCGCCTGGGTTGTAATGAGGCCCACTGAGCTTGGTCTGCACGAAAACGAGGAAGCCTGGGCAGTAATATATAGAACGGTCTGGACTTCTTCAATCTCAATGCAGTATGAAATGCATAAGGGAGGCTATTGTTACAATAGCACCTGACCCCACAAAGACTAGCTAAAATGTACTGAAAAGAAGTCCTAGGATGGGTGCAGGCCATTGACAGGATACACATGAACCTGTCCCAACTACTCCTACTGTTTGGGGTAGAAACGGAAGCGGGGAAGGAATACACAGTGGTGTCACACATGCCCAGAAATCTATTCTTAGCAGCAAGAGTCTGCCTGATGATCCAATGGAAGCACAGCACACTACCTTCAAGAAAAGAATGAGATATATCAAAAGGAAAGCATCACAGCCCCATTGTTGGAAACACACTCCCACATAGACATAACCTGGTTGCCTTTCATTGAATATTACGCAGCGCATAGAAACAATTGAGTACACAAAGCGTCATATCTAAATCTAGGTGACCCTCAACCTAGCATAACCCGAAATACCTTGCGCACTTCAGATACCTCCGCCAGTCACGAAATAACAGCTGTAGAAACGTTCCCAATGCCGTGCGGTCTATCCCGCTGGCAGGTAACATAGACTAACAAGAAAAACAGTGCTTGGTCCAGTGCCAAAATTATCCTGTAGTGCTCTCAGATGTGTGTGTGGGGGGGTAAGGGGTAGGGAATAGTGCAATCTAGGTTTCAGTTGTGACAAACAATACAGACATATGAAGTGCATCTTGTACCAAGACTTTATTTTCATTGTACTATTCAAGTATTGGTCTCTCACAAGTTGTCTTGCAATGTACTACGAGATGCCACATCTGTAACAGTCCTATCAATGTACGTTCCCTTAAGAATTGTTCATGTTGTTTTTCCAAACTATGTTGCAAAATGAAAACAATAAAGTCTAATTTGAAAGAAAAAAAACTGTGGAAGGCACTTATCAAGTAAATCCAGATGGTAATACCGCAAAAAGGAGCAGGCCAGAGTCTGGAGAATCAGCAACAGGACAAGGCACTCAGAGCAAAGAAGGTAGAGGAGGTAATGCAGGTAGAGCAAGGAGTGCAGGCAGGAATTGGCAAGGCAAGGAAAGAAAGGCAAGGTCAAAGAGCAAGCCGAGAAACACCCATAAGGGATGCACAGAGAAAAAGAGAGCAGGAAACAGGAGCGGGACAACAAGGCTGTTGAGACGTGCAGAGTTGCTTCTTCTTCCTGATTTTATGCCCATTGCTAGGGGTTGCTAGGCAACGCTGTGCAGAACGTGAGCATGCGTATGCCTGACTCTGGCCGTGACGCGCAGACAATGGCCAGGCAAACATGGCCACATCCGGCAGCATTGTTCATCCAAGGATTGCGTGCACCGTCGGGCCTACAAGAGCAGGAGAAAACCGCTGTAACTTGGATGGGGGCTAGACTACATGGACCCTGGTAAGTGGCGCGCTGCTGAGCGGTCCAATGCTGCGAGCGCCAGCGGTTGTACAGCCGCCAGGCTCCCTGCCGAGGACCAGGAGTTACCCAGCAGTGTAACAACCAGGTTTGCTTGGCGATTTGAGTTGGGGGCCACTTTCAAACCACGCACTTCAATTCATTTCAAGTAAGTGTGCCATTGTCTTTTCATATTCATAAATGTGTTAGCTCAGAAATAAGTTTGCTGTTAATACAACACATGATCCTCTAACAGTGGTTCTTTATTCTTTGTTTACAGATAGAGGCAGTATGCCCTGAAGAAAACAATTCCACTATTTCACCAGTATATTGTTGAAACTAGGAAGAAAGGAGAGTCGTGACACCTTCCTTTAGAGCTCAGAAAATCAATTTTTTTAAGACAACTACTCCATTTTAGATTTTTTCGCCTAATAGACGACTGATGATTTCTGTATTAGACAGAGTTTTGCATAATTATAAAAATGCTTTATGGCTGCTATTCATTCCAAATTGTTGGATTGTATTTATCATCTGTTTAAGATTGTAAAGATTTAGATTTGGAGCTTTCTCTCATCCTCATTGATCAGGAGATGATGGTTATTAATGCACTTTAAAACATTCCTTTCCCATTTCTCCCCCAATCTGGGGGATGCACGCTTTGCAACTTTTGCACACTGCACTTTACATATTTATTGTGTATTTCTGAAATGTGTATGATGTTTTCAACCTTTGTATTCCTTTGTGCCAAAGCCAGCGGAATGCAGCTGTAAAAAGTAAAAATGAAATAAAACATACTTGGTTAAATGTTACCTCTATTCCATTCCAATGCTGTTGTCTTCGATTGTATTAAGGACATGGAATGAGGGTTTATGGGTGTTCCTACCTTCTTGTGTGTTTAATGTTGAATCACGCCCATGACACTGTAACAGCTGGTAATCAGGGTTTTCTTATAAGACAATGGAGATCCCAGGTGAGGTCACCTATTGGCCACATATGGGTCAAAATCTAAACATTTATTTAAAGGGGTGTCTAGTGTGTGCTCATTTACAACTGAGTTCTCCCACGCACCTGGCTTCTCTATGAAAAAGAGGAATGACCTTACTGTGGTCTAATCTTCAAATTACTTTATTGGTCCAGTGAACCGCTTTGCATGGTACAACAAATACATTTTGACCGGCACCTGTCTCTTTACCAAGTGGGTTGAATGTCTTACTGCTCCTAATTGCAAGGCAGAGACAGCAGCTTTGTTATTAATGAATGACATATCTAATTTCTGCAGTGAGCTAATGATTAAAATGTGGAAAATCCTTGGAGTGAAGAAAAAGCTCCATATTGCCTATCCCCTGGCATCCTTCGGGTGGAAGGTGGAGTGATATAACAAAACTATAGCAGGAATTTTAAAGAAGTTCGGGTGGAGTCTGGACCTAGTGGGTACTTATGGTTACCATTAGTCCTGATGGTCTACACCCACTTCTGCAACCAAAATTTACCATTTTGAACTCATGGCTGGTTGGAAAATGGTCTCACCTCAACATCTGTTATACAGGACACAAGATGCCTCTATGCCTCTGCTATTCATAAATATATGGCTAACCTGTGAAAGCACCTCCAACATGCTTTTTCCTATGCCCAAAGGAACCTAGAACAATCTGCGGTAAGGACCAAGACTTACTGTGACCTATGGACAGCTAAAAAAAACAGGTAGGTGATACACTTTCTTTATAATTTCCAAAGAAATCAGTCCAAGGAATGTAAGTCCCTATGTTAGTTAGAAAGTATTGTAGGAGATCAATGATAAGATCCAAGGAATGTAATCCAAGGAATGTAAGTCCCTATGTTAGTTAGAAAGTATTGTAGGAGATCAATGATAAGATCTCTCCCATTGCGTACAAAATAACGATCCCAAAAGGGGAACAGGCTGAGGAACGTTGGGGCCAGCTGAAAGCTGTCCTACCCTTGAAATACTCTTCATCGGATCGAGAAATCAGTTTCTTCTCCCGATCAGAATTCTGGCTAAGCAAAGCAATCTCCATAAAGCTGCAAGTATGAATGATTTGGTTGAAAGGATTAATGTCTGAAAAATGTGTATAGTATATTTCGACAATAAGAGGATCATTTTGTAATTTGTATGAAATTTGAATAAGAAGAGTATAGGGTAGTATAGGAACTTATAAAAGTGATATAATATAAACAGATTGGGCCTCATTAGGAGTTTGGAGGTAACCATGCCGTTCTTACCGGCACGGCTACCCCCAAACCGGGTACCGGGTCCCAGAAATAGGGAATTACCAGGCCTTGCCAACTTTTGTTCCCCCTTACAAGTTGCATACAAACAAATGTTTTGGACAAAATTAAATGGCTGTGGCACACCTGCACGTATACTCCTTCCCCATGTCGCAGGCCGCCATCCCATCAAAAATCGTGTCATGGGATACGTTACGGTGACACAGCAATCTCTTGCTTCCCTAACAACCAAGTTCTGCAAATCCGCATTTCCCCACAGTAAGTATGGAACTGTGCTACCCCTTCCATTCCCCAATGGGTTGTAGAAATGTGCAAAAGTGAACATTAATAATGATAGTGTTGCTAAGTGTTTGGGTGTTATGCTTTTTTTCCTGAAATGGCATTCAGACTCAGCGGCACACAGTCCTCCTTGCAATGTTTGCAATTAAGCGAAAGATAAGTGTCCTACAGAATGCCCACAATCACAATTCACACATCCGTACGACGGCAGCAGACTTTGCATGGCCGCATGTTGTCCACCACCTAGCAATGCATGTGGGAAAGGACGTTTGTGTGTACTGCAAGTACAGGCATGTGTATACTTGCCTCTGTGTCCTGGCAATATCAGCACTCTGCAGCATATGCAAAGGAACGTTAATGTGGTCGGGGTGTGCACCCACGTCCTACAGATATGTATGCAAATAAGCATCCCACCTGGTGCACCCTATAAGTAGCCAGCATCTTCCCAAAATGGTCGGTGCATGTATTGCGCACTATTACTCTGTAGAAAATTGTCAACAGTGTGCATAGTACACCCACGCACATGCGCACTATGCAGTGTGCCCAAAACACGTCCAGCGGACAGTAAACCAAAAGCATACATGCCAACATTCTGTGCCCAAAAATGTGTAGGGAGGTTAACGTTTCAAAAATCGAACCTACCATATTGATGATATAACGGGAAATGATGCCACATCACCCAATGAAATGACATGACATAACATCACATGAAATTATTTCACATTAACTTTGACATTATGACATTACAGGAAATAACATCAGTTGGCATATGGCCTTCAAGAGATCACAGGCGCAGAGTGCCTGGTGTGCTCCATCCCATATCCTCTGACCCATCATGATATAGAGACGTACCAAATGATTGGCGTGTACATAATGTCACCAGTTTCTTCCTCAGCAGACACAATTTCCTATCAATAACAACAATGTAATTCACCATTCACTTTGCATTTTTAAAACTAGATGAAACCTAGTGAACAATGTATGAGGTCACAACACATGTACTACTTCTGTACGAATGAACCATTTTAATAGGTCTTGGTAAAACAAACGACTGTCTGTGCTGCAGAACACTTCATAGGTATACCGTTAGAAAAACAGCCTGCTACTGTACTGTCCCTTGCCAGCACATCCAGTACACATTGCGGTAATATATTGCAAAATGTGTGCATCCATATTCATCCACTTGCGCACCTACTACCCCAAATCTAAGGTACAAGAAATGTTTCTGCAGTATGCATATTACTGTGCTATAAGTGCCTCTGGACAAGGTATCTGCCACTGAGTGGCCATTACGGTCTTTAAAATCCTAATGGGTTTTTTCCCATCCACTACCATGAACTGGCATGTTAGTGATATGTGCTTGCAACGTTCTCATTCACCCATACATACAGTGTAATATCGGCACAGGAACTCCCTGCTTTACTTCCGACAATGCTACAAAATATTTTCCCCACTAACCCACCTCCTACATAAACTGTACAAAAATGGCATCAATAGCAGTATTGAATGTATCGTACCAAGGGAAAGCAACTTTCCAAAAGATCATTGTCTGCACAGCTGTACTTTAAAACAGGATAAGGGTTGCCCCCGCTGCACAAAACATCACCCAACTTGGCGAGACAATTCAGAGCCGGACATATACTTTTCCTGCAAAGTTTGGTGAGGATTCGTCTAGGGGGAGCAAAGTTATAAGCCGCCAAAAAAAGGGCTCTTCCTATGAGCTTAGGAACCATAACTGGATAGTTGGATCATTTTATCTCCAATGAACCCAATGAGTACACTCAGACAAACAATATGTGTACACAAATGACAGTAGCACTATTTTCCACATGATACTTAAAAGGGACTGGCCCTCATTACGACCTTGGCGGAGAACCATGGTGCTATTAGCACCATGGTCCATGGCGCTAAGTTGCCAACTCCGCCATGGTGGTTGGCGGACTTACCGCCCCATTCCGACCTTGGCGGGGCGGTAAGTCCCCAATCCCCATTTACCCTTCCCCATTCCCATTTTTGCCCCATAGGGCATAATGGGAGTGGGGAAGGCGTTAATTACGCCACCGTAAACTACGGTGGCGTAATTAACAACAAGGTCCCTTAGCGCCATGGATTTTAACGCCTGCAAAAAGCAGGCGTAAAAATCACCATGGCGCTACGGGAACTCGTACTCAGGCGGTAAGGGTCGGCGAAGTTTACGCCGGCGTAAACCCCTTACCGCCTGGGTCGTAATGAGGGCCACTGTGCTAAGTATGAGGGTTCAAAACTATCCTCAGTAACCTCTGAAACCACCAATTACGCAAATGAATCACTGCCTCTCTAAGAATACGCATACAAATGCTATACAAATGGAACTATCACTACGTAAACCCATACTGGTACACCACCACTTCAGAATGTACACAGATATGAAAGTAGCAACATGAATGCACAAGCTTGTAAATCTACCCTACATGAATGGGACACTGTAAACAGTTACAATACGCCACCTGGTATGTACCTTACATCATAATAATACAATGATATTTGCAGCATTACAACAACCCAACTCAACCTTCAACAACCACTGTGCTACAAACATATCCTCAAACACTTCCAAAGTATGAGCAGTTACAGTACGCCAACAGGTACGTTACTACCAGCACAATTCTGCTGAAGCACAGTACAATGCCACAATACCTGCAAAACTGTAATGCTTACCCTTGGTGCCCTGCAGGAGTGCCTGGTCCGGACTGTTCTGATGCATTTCCCCCTCACTCGGGTTAACTGTGCACTGAAGAATACCCCAACCACTCTCTTTTCCAGCGGTCTGCCGGTGGCTTAACCTCCAGAGGACCATGAGGGAGGGAGGGACCTGGATGAACTTGGTTCCTCTGGAAAATGGTGTTCGCGGGGGGTCATGCCTCGGCGACGGTGGCAGATTTGGAACTGCTGGCGCTATGGTCCGCCATAGCCCGTTCCTTCACGTTTGTTCTTTGGGTTAGTTACTGGTCTAGTCGTTGCGCACGTACGTGGTCTGAGGTATTTTTACAACCCCTTCCGGGTTACGGACGTGTTGCAAAGCATCCTGGTTACCCACCTGTTTGTTGCGGAACGCTCCCCCAGCGTCCTTTCCCGTTGTTGCGGACCAGTGTCCGTTCCCCTCCAGCTACCCTGTAGACTTTTGTTCCGCCTTTGCTTCGTTGCTCTCTTGTTTATTGTTTCCTCCTTCTCCCTCACCCGCCTTCTTCCTTATTTCCGTGTTCCGTTGGCCTTTGTACCCCTTTCGTTCTTGCTACTCTGTTTCCTGTGTTTTCTCTCCCTCCTCCGCTGTACTCTCTTCCCTTGTTATCCTCTGTACTCTCCTGCTCGCTTGTGTACCAGACCTCTGTCCGCCGTTGGATTGCCTCTGCCGCACGTTTTGTACTCTCCAGTCCACCTGTGTACCAGACCTCAGCCCGCCTTTGGATTGCCTCTGCCTCACGTTGTGCACTCTCCAGCCTGTGTACCAGACCTCAGCCCGCCTTTTGGATGGCTCTGCCTCACTTTGGGTGCTCTTCTACCCAACAGGGACTCAGACCACCGCCTACCTTTTGGATTGTCTTGTCGCCTTGACTCCGCTATCTGCTTCGCATACCATCTCGTCTGCCGGCCCACTCCAGTCAACTATAGAGGTTTCTCAGGGGTTTTTTGTGCCGTTGGCTTTTTCCCCTTACTCGACGTTCCCGGAGGATTGCCCTTTGTCACCCTTGTAAGTGGCACGGTGGCATCCTTCCGTGGACGTCCCTATCTCCACAAAAAAAAGGAGAGACCCAGAAGAAAAGAAAAGAGGGGTACCAAGAAGAAGGACGAAGGTGAGGAGCTTCGGGAGGGCGGTGAATCGGAATCTTCTTTTGAAAACGAGGATATTACTGACCCCAGTGACAGTTTGCAACGCCACCCAGAAATCGAGATGGCAACATCACAACAAGTTCAGGAACTTGTAGCTGCAGTTCAGAACTTGAACTTGGAAGTACAAAATCTCAAGGCAGCTAATACCGCTTTGCAGCAATGCATGGCCGAGAGAGAATGGCTCTCTGCGGATCTACCTTCGCTCCCTTTAGTGTCGGACAAGTTTCATGGCTCTCCAAAGAAAGTCAAAGAATTTTTGGATGCCTGTAACCTTCACTTCTCTTTCCGTCCCCAAACCTTTGCCTCAGATCACGCCAAAGTGGGGTTTATGATTACCCATATGACAGGTAACGCCCTGGCATGGGCCACCCCTCCAGTAAATCAGCCTGATCCTGTTCTGCAAGATTATAGCGCATTTAAAACCCTCATGCAGCAGACTTTTTTGTGTACAGAAAGTACTTTTCTGGCATCTGAAGATCTTCTTGACATCTGTCAATGGAACTCCGACCTACTAACGTACATAACTGCCTTTAAACAAGTAGCAGCAGAAGCAGGTTGGCAGGAGCAGGCACAGTATGCCATCTTCCGGAGTGGGTTAAGAGAAGACCATAAGGATGAGCTGACCCGTATTGCTCGGCCTACAACTTTTGCCGATCTCCTCACTGCTACCCTCCGAATAGACTTCAGATTGACAGAACGTTGCATGGAAAAAAGAAGACCAAGTTCTATGGGCCCCCTCCCTTGGAAGCTCACTCGTCTACATCGGTGCCTTCCTGATGCCAAAGCAAAGAAGAACCTATGCAAATCGGCACAACTCGAGCTCTGCTCACCCCGGAGGAACGTAAGAGACGTAGGGATGGCTGTTTATGTATGTATTGTGGTGCATCCACACATCCGTTGAGGGATTGTCCTGAAGTTCCTCCCAGACGATCGGGAAACGATCGCCCTTGGTGAGTGTTAGGACTCACTTCCGAGAGGCCATTCCAAGTCCTTATGCAACCCTTTCGGTATCCTCATCGGAGACACCCGAAGACTCTCGCCTCATGGTTCTTACAGTAACCCTCAAACTAGGGGGCACTGTTCGCTCACCTGGTTCCCAAAGGGGCGTCGATCGGACCCGGACAGCTGCGGTCTCCACCAACGTGATGCGTAGTGCCGAGATGACTGTCTGGACTGGCCAGCCTAATCTCATCTGCTTGATCCGTAGAAGTATTCTCCTGCAAGTGGAGAAAGGGATTTAGCCACCTGTGGATTTTAGTGATGGCCCCCTCCCACTGTTCTCGTTCTCCCCTCTTGTCACCTCTGATATCCCCTTTAGTAACCTCACCTTATGTTTTTAAATGATGAGCTCTCCATCCTGCATGGCATGCAGGGGCGCATAGATACCAGTTACTTCACTGGTTTCAAGGTGCTGGAGGAGTTCCGGAGGAATATTGACTCCAGGGTTTATAAAGTTCAAAGAGTTCAATTTGTCCGATGTTCACTCTTATTCCATTCCCTTGTTGAATTGCAACTGGTTCAAAAGAATATTGCCTGGAGGCAGCTGATGGCGTTCAGGTAAGAGTCTGTATTACCCAACACTGTCCGGTAAAAGTTGCATGAGTTTAACTTGTTGTTTTCTCCCTTTATAGGTGCGGCAATTGGAGATGAGGCGTATTAAAGGGCAATGCCTCCGGTGGTAAATCAGGTAAGCCTATGGTGGTAAGAGATTGTATTTGTAGGCTCTCTTGGCTCACCTTGTTGTTTCTTTTGTTTTCCCCCAGGTGCTGGAGTTCGGCGAAGAAAATGATGGAGGCACCGCCAGATCGAAAAATGCTGTGAAGACTGGTGAATATGGCGCGGCGCTACAGCTGGCGATGCGACGCGTGCAGAAATAATGTCCTTTTCAAGTTCGAAGACGTGATGGATCCGGAATCAGGTAAGGATTGAAATAATGTCGGTGTTCTAACCTTTCCTTCTTCTTTCCTCTTTTGCTGGGAGCTCTGGATTCGAGACGGGCGTGGCTGAAGACTGGATGCTGACTGCAGGCACGGTGAGCGTTACGCTGCTGGATGCAGAATAACGCGAAGCGTGTGTTGCTGATCGGGTGTGGTTTAAATAGCCTCCAACGTAGTTCCAGGCAAGAAGTTCCCCAGAACCACACCCGAGTAATAAATAGTCCCTGTAACAAAATAGTCCCATCCAAGCCTCACGTTGGCTTGGATTCAGTTGCAGCATGATCTGCATGAGGTAAGTAA
Organism: Ambystoma mexicanum; assembly: GCF_040938575.1. Lineage (NCBI taxonomy): Eukaryota > Metazoa > Chordata > Amphibia > Caudata > Ambystomatidae > Ambystoma > Ambystoma mexicanum. The sequence goes on from NC_090936.1 coordinate 621,772,347, forward strand.
TGTCTATGAGCCTGGTGCCTACGGCGCCAGGACTGATTTCTATTATGAGCCTGGTGCCTAAGGCGCCAGGACTGAACCCAGACAACCCCTAGCCGGGGCTGCTGGGGTTTTAATAAATATCTGGATGTCTGCTCCCGGGGCTGATGGGCTTGGTCCGGATGCCCGGGGGTAGGCATCATGACAGCACTCCCCCCAAGGCCCCTCCTAAAGGTGTTCTTCCCCTCGGCCCTGGTTTGTCTGGGAAGTTCCGATGGAATTTTTTCACCAACCGAGGTGCATGAACGTGGTCACTAGGCTCCCATGACCTTTCCTGTGGTCCGTAATCCTTCCAATCGATTAAATAAAAAAGTCTTGATTTAATCATTTTAGAGTCCAGGATATTTTTAACTTCGAATTTGGGTTCCCCATCTATTAGGATGGGGTCGGGTGGTTTGGCTAGTCTTGTCCCGGGTTGAACTGGTTTCAGGAGTGAAACATGAAAGACATGATGGATCCGCATATTAGAGGGTAATTCCAATTTGATGGCCACCGGGTTGATAATGGCCTTAATAGTGTAAGGTCCCAAATATCTAGGATTAAAAGTCTGAGTCCCTTTTAGAGGTATGTGTTTTGTAGCCAGCCAAACTTGATCTCCAATCTGGTATTGTGGGGCATCACTTCTATGTTGATCAGCATTTTTCTTGTATTTCTCTTTCGCTTGTTTCAAATGTTCTGTTGCTTCCATAAAGGCTTGTGTAATAGTAGAGTGCAGATGATTCACTGCGGGAATTTCTAAGTGTTGAGGCAAATCGAGTTCTGATGTTCGAGGATGATGTCCATATATGGTATAAAAGGGGCTTTGTCCGGTTCCAGAATGTACAGAGTTATTGTATGCGTATTCGGAAATCCATAAAATATCCTTCCAATTGCTTTCGGTTTGGTGTAGCATGCAAGGTAGGTACTGTTCAAGAGTCTGGTTGGTCCTTTCCGTCTGACCATCGGTCTGGGGGTGGTGACTGGTTGACAACCTCACGTCGATTCGCGCTAATTGACAACATCTTTTCCAAAATTGAGAAATGAATTGGCTACCTCAGTCAGAGACCAATGCAGAGGGAACTCCATGTATTCGAACAATGTTTTCGAGAAATTCCTTGGCCAAAATTGAAGCGGAAGGTAATCCCTTTAAAGGAATAAAGTGGGCCATCTTGGAAAAAAGATCCACAATAACTAGAATGGTGTTAAATCCATTACGTGGAGGTAGATCAGTAATAAAGTCTAAAGACAAAGTATGCCAAGGTGTAGGAGGAATATCCAAAGGTTGTAAAAGACCAGCTGGTTTCTTCTTTTGACTTTTGTTTTGGGCGCAGATACCACAAGATAGCACAAATGACTTTATGTCTTTTCGCCAGGAGGGCCACCAGAATTGTCTTTTAATTTTAGCTTCAGTTTTTGCGATACCTGGATGCCCTTCCATCAGAGCATCATGATAATTGGAGATAACTAGTTCTTGTAGTTCCTTGTGTGGTAGAAATAGACGCCCTTGATAGTAAGGTAGGTCATTACTGACTGAATAATCTTTGCCTTTCTTTACCCAGTCCTGCAGGGCTGCAGGATCGAAAAGTTGTTGGATTTTTAAATGAATATCTTCTAAAGTCTGTAGAGTAGTTATGCCAAGAATTCTTTGTTCCGAAATTATAGGCACCGGTTCCGGGTTCGAATATGCTTCTCCCATCCCTATTCGGGATAAGGCATCTCCCTTTTTTTTTTTATAAACTTTATTTAATGCTCGCGGTACATACATGACGTACATCAATTCTTTAAGGAAGTGGCTCACTTATGGTGTCTGTGCACTCTTCCATTTTTGCAGAATGCACTTTTTGGCCACTACGCATGCAATGTTGAAGAGCCTTCTTGTCACCTCTGACTGTTTTCCAATATCCCCAAACAGATATTTTTCTGGTGTGAGGTCTGCCGGTATCTGAGTTACTTCCTCCAAAATGCTTGCTACCTCGCCACAGAATACGTGCACATGAGGACCGCTCCAATACATGTGTATCGAATCAGCCTATTTTTGTTCTACCCTTGGTTGAGATTATAACCTTGTTGACTTCCGATTATGTGTTCCGGTTTTCTTTAAATATATGATTTTTATGTCCTTGGAAGTAGAAAGTGATTGTCTTGTATTCTTCCTATAATATATTAGTTACCCTTTATTTATTTTTCAAACACTGGAAGCATCACCGTAATATTGTCCCTTGAAACACAGAGCTATTTCACTATTTGGATGGATATATAAGAATAGCGGCTGATCATACCTTAGGATTTCCACAATCCGGAAACCTTTCAAAAACAATAATTTATTATTTTTAAAGAAGAAAAAATATGAAAATAAATAGCAGCAAGGGTACATTCTTCTGTTTAGATGTTCTACTTTTGGCCTAGTACCCTTTCAAAAAAGGCCTCCCCCTACTGACCCCGTTTGGGGTTGTTTGCTATCACTCCACGGCAACCGTGTTGCTTAGGGCTTTTCCCCAATAGGACTCTAGTTAACCTTTTTAACCTGAACTTGTCCATCTCCCTCTCTAATTTCTACACTCTCTCCCAGAGTTAACCCTATTTCGGGTGTTGGTCTACACGGGGATATTGGACGACAGACCCTACGTTTATCCGCCATCCAGAACAACCTGTGAGACATCCCTCTGTTGGGTATGGCTGAAAATGCTACATTAAGCTTTACTGACCAACAGATCCAGGACACCATAAGTGGTCCCTCATTTCTTGACCCCACAGGTGATAATCCCCCTTTAGGTGCCACAAATACAGGAGACAACATTCTACGCCTTAAAAAGAAGTGTTTCCGTACCGAACTCCACGCACACTCCTAAGGGAATACCTAAGAAACAGCATTATCCCTAGTGGACTAATAGTGAGAAATACTCCGTGCCTCTTTTTAGATGACAAAGAATACGTAACCAACTTCAGCTATGTGGCAACAAAGTGTAGCCGGGACTTAATGGTGTTAACAATTACCACGGCCCAACGTATTGCTACCCAAATTCAAAAAGATTTAGATTCAGAGGAAACAACCTTCATAACCAACACAGCCATTAATAATGCCAAGAATCAGTTAACTGATCTTAACAAGCAGTTCTCGGACTTTAAAACTGCTACTCTCACCAGAAAAACCAGGAAACTCCAGAAAGACATTAAGGAATTTCAACTTGAAATCATTTACCCCTATATTGCTGATAATTACATCAACAGTTTAAACATAGGCCTGGCCCAAGGCACAGGCTCACGGACACAGAAAAATCGCCGGAAAGGAGCAACCTTCTCCGGTTCCAGCAGCGGGTCATCATCTGACGACCAATCTAGACAACCACTGCCACAGGGTCACCCGCTGCCTAACCCAGCCTTTCCCCCACCATCCTTTTATCCTTTTTTAGGGGGTGGTGGGTTTGGCAACCCCCAGTGGGGTTTTCCACAATGGGGCTTTCCACCACGAGGAGGTGGAAGAAACCAACGCCCCCGACGCCGACGACCGAGATACTGAACTCCAATACCGATTCAGAAATAATTCCTATATTCAATCTAGCCGGCATACCACTTTCAACGGCAGAAACATCCGTCCTCAGCAAAGGTTTATCATTCGTACCAACAGGTCCCACTGACTGGTACGACTCCGAAATGGAGATTCGAACCTTCCTACGCAAAGTAAGGCTACGAACATTCTTTCACGAACACAACTTAGGTACGGAGGAAGATGAGAAAGACTCTGGGCTACATAATCCCTCTTCATTTACGCCCTCAGACAGCCAAATACCCACTGAAATCCTTACTTTTGAAAGATGCATCTTGAATGACTTTGCCAAACTACAAACCAAAACAACCAAGATCAAACACAACCTAAGTTTATCTGAAAAACAAGCGCTGATGTCGCTACAGACAAATAAAAACATTATCATTAAGCCTTCGGATAAAGGGGGCGGCCTGGTCATTATGACCATTGACCAATACAAAGATATGGTGCTGGCACTACTTAATGATACAGATAGTTATACTATCCTTCGTAAAGACCCAACACAAGAAATCTGCCAAGAGATCCTAGAAACCGTAAATTTCGCTTTACAGCGCGACTGGATCACCAAAAAAGAATCTGAATTCCTAATCAAACCACGAGGAAGAACCCCCTGTTTCTATGCGCTTCCAAAAATTCATAAGGACCCCACTAACCCACCAGGCCGCCCGATAGTCTCTGGCTGTGGCTCCATTCTTGAACCACTTTGTAAATTCATATTGACTTCTTCCTACAACCCATCAGTACAAATACACTCACCTATCTTAGGGACACTACACATACTATTACCATATTTGAGGGCATGGATTTTGACCCCACCAAACAACTTTTGGTAACCATGGACATTAAGTTCCTTTATACAAGTATACCGCAGGAGGAAGCGATCGAATGCATACGGACATGGCTAACCGCCGAGCTCCCAGCTGACCGGACCCCCACCAACTTTATCCTTGAACTAATGTCAATAGCACTACGGAAAAACTTTTTCACCTTTGACAATTTATTGTACCTACAGACAAAAGGTACTGCCATGGGTGCAGCTTTTGCTCCCAGCCTAGCAATCCTGTTCATGGCCAAATTCGAACAAGATTTTGTGCTCTCCAACGTTAACATATGGCAGCCCCAGATTAGCCATTGGTACCGATACATAGATGACGTGATTTTCATATGGACCGGTACCACCCCCCAACTAATGTCCTTCTGGGCCTGGCTCAACACATGCAATATTGACATTCAATTTACCATCGAGCATAGTGCTTCTGAAATCAAGTTCCTGGATCTGTCCATTCAACAAAAAAATGGTAAACTCACATGTAATCTGTATCGTAAACTTACATCTAGGAACACATTATTGCACTACTCCAGCAACCACCCTACACATGTCAAGGACAACCTCCCATATGGACAATATCTCCGAATACGTAGAAACTGCACAATACTTGAAGACTTTAATTACCATGCAGATAATTTGACCACCCGCCTAAAAGTAAGAGGTTACCCTAAAAAACAGCTTGAGCAAGCCAGGAAAAGGGCACGAAACAGTAACAGAGAAACCCTTCTCGAGTTACAACGCGATACCCAAGACACCCAAGAAGATCGCCTCACGTGTGTTGTTACCTTTGGAACCCACACATCACAAATAAAGAAGATCATCAGTAAACATTGGCACATAGCACGCCTCAACCTTCCAGAGGAACCAATTCCCAGATTTGCCTATAAAAGAGCAAAAAACATCAAGGAATACTTAGTACACTCCCAATTCCAGCCAAATAAGAATCCCACCCGAACATTAAGACCACTGCAGGGCCATCACCCATGTGGCAACTGCGTGGCTTGCCAATTTACAAAGAAAATGAGTAGTTTCCAAATTGGACAACGCAAATGGATTTTGAGGGATCTCACTAACTGCAAAAGCCAGAATGTGATTTACTGTATCGAATGCCCCTGTGGACTTCGGTACATAGGTCAAACCACAAGAGCAGTCAATATCCGGATCTCGGAACACAGATCTAGAATCAGGTGTAAGAATCTTACATCACCCCTAGTTGAACACTACATGGAGGCAAACCACACACCAAACAATCTCTTCTGGTGGGTAGTTGAGAAAGTTAAGGGGAGCCCCGATATTCAACAAAGCCTCCTTAGGAAAGAGTCCAGGTGGATACATCGATTAAACACCTACCACCTTGGCCTCAATGAAATCTTTCAGCCAGTAATATGACAACTATGACGTATGTTTGTTTCAACGTCTCTGTCCATCACTATTGATTAGACCCTCCATATGCACACAAGCTTTAATCAATAAACTGCGACAAACAAAGCGCTTGCTTTTATCTGTTCTTGTCATATATATATTAAAAATACGCACGGAGTTACGCATTTCCCCTCTTTGCTCAGCCCACGACTTTACATGAGACCGACAGCAACACCTTCTCTAAACTGAGGCAGGCTGTAAACTGATACTATCCCCCAGCATGCTCGAATGACTCGCTCTCGGGTCGCCATGAAAGCGATCAACTACGCGGCTCAGCGCATGCGTGATCATCACGGCCCCGGCAATTTAGAGCAGGCAGTCACAGTCTGCACACACCCTCGAACCAGACGGGACGGGTGAGACGAGCCTCCAGCCTCTCCCTCTCCCAGCGGATGTTTTGCTGAGTCATGCAACAGTTCAGAAAAGCAATGCAGCGGGTAAGCGTGGAATGGGTTCTTTGTCCTTTTCCCCAGGCACGCTTTCACCTCGCATGCAGCTTCTAATACTCCATGCCACCGGCCCGCTCTCCACTCAAAACTCTTGTCGCAGCCCATTTATTCGGCACTTCGACCCATGTAACTGAGTTTAAACACTCAAGACCGGCCGCCGCACTGCTTCTTGCAAACATCGCGTGCACACGACCTTGTGAATGCACATAGGCATCCAAACGCACAGTGCGCAGTTTTGGAGCACTTCTTTCACTATCCTGGTTTTGGATCCAAGCACCAATAGCTACAACATTTAAGCCACATTTTGGTGCACAGAATTTTTAATCCACCATCCCAACACCCTCGAAACAAACGAGTTCTGGTCCTTAGTTCTGTCTTTCTTATACAGGCAACAGCCGCCAGCCCACAGTGAATAACTACGTTCCATAAAGCACCGACAGAGTTGAAAATGTATCCAAGCGGTGCAATTTCTTTACTATCAGGTAATCACTACTGGTAGAGTATTACTCTCCACCTTTTAATACCTTTCTTATATGTAGCTACTTAGCAATTACCCATTAGTACTACATAACTTGGGAGCAAGACCCCCGATCTACAGCCTCTGTTCCCCTCTTTTCTATTATTTCCAAACCTTATGCAGGATATCACCAAGATGTGACTGTGACTTTATCTGAGAGCTCTCAGTGTTCACATGGACGTATGATCTTGTCGCCTGATTTTCTCCACCTGTGGCCTACACCCGAACCTCTGGGATCTGAAGCACCGGCAGGTAAGCCGGCCACCGGTGCCGAGAGTTTTAAAATATTTTTGTGCAGTGCCCTAAGTACAAGGGGCCACCGCTTGCTCACATCCACCCCTCTGACTCGATATCCATATACTCTCCACAGGGTCCCCAACTAGGAGCCCTGATGAAGGCGGACCTATCGCAATAGAATACCGCCGAAACGTGACGAAGACAGGGAATCAAATAACACACATATATCCCTGATCCTTTGGAACTTATATTTGGGTTCCAACCATCAAACCTCACGTTGGCAAGGATAAAAAAGATATCTTGTATCAAAGACCCTGCAGCATTAATTGCTTGAAATTAACAATTGCAAAAAGGGACTATCACTGAACAGTATCCACAATTTGGGCAATGATATTGTCTATTTATTGAACCAGTATCATGTATATGTCCATTTTGCACTCTACTTTATGATTTAGTCACTTTAGTGTAAAGAAATGAATTTAAAACCAATGTTCTTTGCGTTTCTTTGTTTTTATTTTGTGAATATAATTGTGTCAAAACACTTATGTACACTGTAATCTCTCTCCAAAAAAACGTTGTCTTTTCAATGTACCATGTGGATGTACTTATATTTTGTTCTACCCTTGGTTGAGATTATAACCTTGTTGACTTCCGATTATGTGTTCCGGTTTTCTTTAAATATATGATTTTTATGTCCTTGGAAGTAGAAAGTGATTGTCTTGTATTCTTCCTATAATATATTAGTTACCCTTTATTTATTTTTCAAACACTGGAAGCATCACCGTAATATTGTCCCTTGAAACACAGAGCTATTTCACTATTTGGATGGATATATAAGAATAGCGGCTGATCATACCTTAGGATTTCCACAATCCGGAAACCTTTCAAAAACAATAATTTATTATTTTTAAAGAAGAAAAAATATGAAAATAAATAGCAGCAAGGGTACATTCTTCTGTTTAGATGTTTTCCAATATCCCCAAACAGATATTTTTCTGGTGTGAGGTCTGCCGGTATCTGAGTTACTTCCTCCAAAATGCTTGCTACCTCTCCACAGAATACGTGCACATGAGGACAGCTCCAATACATGTGTATCGAATCAGCCTGATCAGCTCCACATTTGTAAACTTAGCAACTTTTTTGGGGGTATAGTGTAGTTTGTTCAATATCTTAAATTGGATCAGCCTGAGGCCTGCATTCATGGATACTCTCTTGGTCAATTCACAGTACCTCACCCAGGTTCTGTCATTTATACTTTCCCCCAGATCTGCTTCCCAGGAGGCCTTTATTTCATTTACCGTTGGAGTGTTAGCCTGCACGGCCGCATATAGCCCGGAAACACTTCTTCCCGATCGGGTTGACAGGGCCATCAGACACAGGGGTGGTGGGGGTTCGTCAGGGAACATTGGCCATCTGGCCTTAAAAGCCATTCTCATTCTATGATATTGTAATACCATCAATTGGTCACTTCCTATCACTTCCCATCCCTATTTTAAATTCCTTCAGCGTTATAAACTTACCATTAGGGAATATGTCTCTGATTTTAAATTCCTCTTCCGAGTCCCATTTGTTTTGTATACCCGGATCGTATGTGGGTGTTATACCAGGGAAGTTCCAGAACGGGGCCTCAGCGTAGTAAGGTGTCTCTACTCCAAGCCTGCGGTAGAGTTTGTACCAGGCCTGCACTGTTGTACTAACTGGATCAAATGGGGGTTTTCTTCCAAAGATGACTGATCTTATATCAGTTGGGCGTGCAGCATGTTTTTCTAGACAAATGTGGGGTGAGGTGTCCTGCTCATCGTACCAGTGCTTAACGAACTGAGCCTGTGCAACTAGATAATACAGTTCGAAATCAGGAGCTGCTATTCCACCTTTGCTATATGGTTCCACCATTTTTTCCCACTTCATCCTGGCCGCCCCCCCGCACCAGACAAACTCCACCGCCATGGATCTAAGAGTGTCAAAGAAGCGCCTTCCAGGCCAGATCGGTATATTAGGGAATGTATACAGTAGTTTAGGGAGAATGACCATTTTTAGTATAGCTACCCGACCGATAAGTGAAATGGGAAGCTTAGCCCAGAAACGGAGTTTAGTAGCAATCGTACTCAATAGAGATTCGTGGTTATTCAACAGTAGGGATGTTTTGTCTCCTGACACAATTACCCCCAGGTATCTTATCTTGTCCGGGGACCATTGCAGACCGTGCGTGTTGTTTGGACATCTGGTAGCCGGGGTCAGGGGAAAAAATTCAGATTTAGAATGATTAGTTTTATATCCCGAATATTCTGTGAATTTGTGCATTGCCTCCATCACTGGACCCAGATGTATGTCTGGTTCCCGAATGTATAATAGGGCATCATCTGCATATAGGGATATTGATTGGGTCAAGCCCGCCATCCATATACCCCTCTGTCCCTGATGTTCTCTAATAGCTGCCGCAGCTGGTTCCATTGTCAGGGCGAATACTATGGGGGAGAAAGGGCAACCCTGTCTCGTACCCCTCCCTAGCTCAAACCAGTCTGACATGGTGCGGTTGGTCAATACCCTAGCTCCCGGGTTGGTGTATAGTACCTTGACACATTTCAGGAAGTATGGACCTAGCCCAAATTTCTCGAGCACCATGAATAGGTACGTCCATGACACAGAGTCAAACGCCTTTTCGGCATCTAGAGACACAGCCACTGCCTGGGCCTCCGGCTTAATCTGGGCCATGACCCCAAACAACCTACACAGATTGAGTGCTGTCGATCTAGTGGGGATAAATCCGCAGTGGTCCGGGTGTATCAGTACTGGCATATGTGGCAGGAGTCTAGTGGCCAGAATCTTTGCAAATATTTTAGCGTCACAGTTTATAAGGGACAGGGGCCGGTACAAGGACATCTCATTGGGGGGTCGCCTGGGTTTAGGGAGTACTGTGATGATGGCCTCTCTCATGGACTCTGGAAGCGTCCCTACCTCTATGGCCTCCTCCCACACGGACAGCAATATCGGGGCAAGCTCCTCGCTGAGCTCCTTATATAATTCAATCCCCAGACCGTCTGAACCGGGGGCCTTCCCGTTAGCTAGTGATTTAATCGCTTCCTTTATTTCTTCAGTTGTGAGGGGCTGGTCTAACAGTAATTTGTTTTCTGCTAAAATTCTCGGGAGCGTAATAGTGTCCAAATATTCCCTAATGTCATTTGGAGTTTTCAAGTCATGGTTGGCATATAATTCTGTATAAAAATGGGAGAATTCTTTATTTATACCCTCCTCGCTTGTTGTTATTGTGCCATCTCTCGCTATTACACTAGAAATTGGAGTGTGGTATTTTTCAATTTTTAGTAGGTTAGCTAGGGTGCGCCCCGCCTTATTTCCCTCATCATACCGGCGTGCCCTGGCCGGGGTTGCCATATACAACAATTCTCTGGTAGCCAATTTATTGAATTCTTGCAGGTTGCTATTTATGTCTGCAAGGGTGCTTTCTTCATGCAAGGAAGTATATTGTTGCTCTAATTCCCCCAGTTGTTTCTCCACCTCCATCAGTTCCCCCCTGACCACCCTCAACAGCCCCGTGGATTTGGAGATCAGGATACCCCTCACCCATGCTTTAAACCTCTCCCACTAAATAGCGGGGCTATTAACTGAGCCCTTATTGGTTTCAAGGAAAAATTCGACCTCGGTGTGCAATTCCTCCGCCACCGCAGGGTCCCCAAGAATGTTGGGGGGCATCTTCCATCTCCTGACCGGGGGTCTAAGGTCACCCAGTGTCATGTCTAGCAGTATGGGGGAATGGTCTGAAAGGGTGCAGGGATATATTTCACTGCCAACAATATTGCACATAAGAGACGCAGACACCAGCCAGTAATCAATGCGAGACTCGGTATCATGCACAGAGGAGTAAAAGGAATACTGTCTTTTTTGGGGGTGTAGTGTTCTCCAGGAATCTACTAGCAACAATTGCGACATGATTTGTTTCACAGTGTCAGCTGTTTTTGTGGGATTCCTGCGTGCGGAGGTGGAACGATCTAGGTTAGTGTCTAATATGGTATTGAAGTCCCCTCCCCACAGTATTTGCTCATAGCCACATATACCAATCTCTTGCATTACATTTGTGTAGAAATCAGGGTCGTCCACATTTGGTCCATATGTGTTTACCAAAATCAGTTCTTCCCCTGCAATGCTCCCCCACACTATAACGTATCGACCCAGCGGGTCTATGTTACTTCTCCCCTCTTGAAACCCAACGGATGGATGAATCAGGACAAGTACTCCTCGTGCCTGTGAGGAGTATTCTGTACAGTATCTATGCTTACCCCATCCCTTCAAGAATTCGGTGTTAACCTTCTGGAGCGCATGAGTTTCTTCTAACATAACAATCTGAGGATGATGACGAGTGATATAGGCTCCCACTTTATTCAGCTTGGCTTGGTTGATCAGACCACGCACGTACCATGTAAGTAGTTTCAGTTTAAGCCCTCAGGCCGATTTACCAGGATTAGCCATGTCTGTATATCCATTTTGCACTTCTTGGCTTGCTGTTGCTTAGGAGAGTACCATGTGTTGCAATGTCACCACTTTTCGTAACTTGAAGGACTCCTCCAACTGAGTCCTGACCCCTGAACTCCCCCCCTTCCCCACACCGCACAGCTGAGCTGAACTTCCCATAATATTTCGGTCCCCCACCCACATCATCTTCCCCAACTTGATGATGCTGCCCTGTAACGTACATCCTCTTAAACTTGTGGAGCTTTCCTGAGGGTCTCCATTTGTATGCACCTGGCTTGTCCTGACGGAGGCTCTCGGCTTGGTTCACTATAAGGTTTTCATTCAGTTCGTCTATATTTCAAAGTTTTCCTTTCTCTGGGCGGCAGAACGTCGGCGTCTGCCGCTAATAGGGAGTCTCCTCATCCTTTCCCAGTTCTTTCCCCCAGTCGGGGCCTGAGGATGTACTCCGGTTAGTCAGCCGAATCTGGTACCTCATCATTCAGTTGTGGTCTGGCGTTTTGGTCAACCACCCGGTCTCTGGGAGGTAAAGGAATGGATGCTTCAATGTATGCCATGGCTTCTGTGGGGTTTTCATAGAAATGGGCTCTCCCGCCATGTTGAATTCTCAATTTTGCTGGAAAGATGAGGGCATATGGTATATTACGTATTCGTAGTTGTTTCTTAACTAGTTCATAAGACCGCCTCTGTGCCTGTATACTAGCGGAGAAGTCCGGCTATATGTGAATTCTGTTATGTTCAAAATGTAGGGTACCTTTCCCCCTACCTTTCCCCCTGGGCAGTCTGAGTATCACGTCCCTATCTCTGTAATTGAGGAGACGTGTTATTATGGTGCGGGGAACGCGCCCCGGGCCTCGGCAGTGGCGCCAACGTGCGGTGAGCCCTCTCCACAAGGAAATGATCGGAGAAGGAGTCTGTTCCTAGGATGTTTCTCAAAAGGGTTTCCACTTGCCTCTCCATGTCTCCCTTGGGGATAAGGCATCTCCCTTGCCGTTTTTGCAACCTGGTCGATAAGTGATCACGAAATCGAATTCGGCAAAGAATAATGCCCATCGAAGTTGACGCGATGATTGGGCCTTGGCTGTTTTCAAATACTGCAGATTCCTGTGATCGGTGATTATAGTGATGGTATGCCTAGCACCGAGAAGATAATGCAGCCAAGCCTTGAAGGCGGACTTGATGGCTAATAACTCCTTATCAGTAACCGCATAGTTTAACTCGGGTGCTGAGAACTTTCTTGACCAGAAATCTACTGGATGAAGTTGACCGGTTTCAGGATCCTTCTGGGACAGGACAGCTCCCATGGCTAAACTGGATGCATCGGTTTCAACTATGTATGGAAGCTCAGGGCGTGGATGATTTAAAACAGATGCAGACGTGAATTTCGATTTTAGCTCTTGGAAGGCTCTTTCAGCCTCTTCAGTCCACAAAAAACGTTTGTTTTTTCGCAAAAGTGGTGTGATGGGGTGTACAATATGTGAGAACTCAGGAATAAATCTGCGATAGAAATTAGCAAATCCAAGCATGCTTTGTACCCCTTTAACTGAACTGGGTGTTGGCCACTTGAGGATTGCGTCCACCTTTCGAGAGTCCATTCGAACTCCTTTTGGAGTCAGGATAAATCCAAGGAATTCAACTTCTGTAGAATGAAAAACACATTTCTCCAAGTTTGCGTATAACTTGTGCTGGCGTAGTTTCTCAAGGACTGCACGAACGTGCTTCACATGGTCTGATTCAGAGGAGGAGTACACTAGAATATCGTCTATGTATACAACAACACAGACGTCCATGAGTTCATGAAGGACATCGTTAATAAAATACTGGAAGGCTGCTGGTGCATTGCACAACCCGAAGGGCATCACCTGGTATTCGAATAACCCGTACTTGGTGCGAAAGGCAGTCTTCCATTTGTCGCCTTTCTTTACACGTACCAGATGATATGCCCCTTGGAGATCTAATTTAGTGTAGATGCAAGCGTCCTTTACTTGGTCTAGTAATTCGGGGATCAGAGGCAATGGGTATCGGTTCTTAACCGTGATCTGATTTAATGCGCGGTAGTCTATGCACGTTCTGAGGTTACCTTCCTTTTTAGGCACGAAGAACAAAGCTGAGGATGCAGGGGACTTGGATGGACGAATGAAGCCATTAGCAAGGTATTGGTCCAAGTATTGTCGTAGGTGAAGGTTTTCGGGTTCCGTAAGGGCGTAGATCCTACTACATGGAGGTTGTGCACCGGGTATGAAGTCGATTTGACAATCGTATAATCTGTGAGGTGGTAAGGTGTTTGCCTGTTCTTTTTGGAAAACATCCTGGAATTCTTGATATTCCTGAGGTAACTGCACGACTGGAGTAGCGACTGTGGCCAGGCCTTTGTTCAAGGGTTTTTCCGGGTAACAGGTGTGTGCACAATCCGGAAAGGTTCTTCTCTTCTTTCGTCAATCAATACAAGGATTATGTGTTTCCAACCAAGATATCCCCAGTATCATTTGGAACTTGCGGGGCTTTGATTAAATCAAACACAATAGTCTCTCGATGCCCATCCTGACCCAACAGTGTCATCTCTGCGGTGGAATGAGTTACAGGCCCAGAGACAATTTCAGTTCCATCGACTGTGGTGATGATATCCGAAGTGGTCTTTTTGCAGAGAGGTAGATTCATCCTAGAAGCCAATTCATGGTCCATATAGTTTCCTACGGCCCACTATGAATGTATGCCCTTACTGTGTGCATACGTGATGGCTGCCTTGGATCAATAAGGACCATTGGTATGATGAGGTGCGAGGTCTGAGTATCCTTCTTCAAGCTCGGCAAGCGGACCTCTACGCTTGTCGGGCGTGGTCGTTTCCTGAAACAGGCTCTGTTTGATTTCTATCAGCAACTCCGACTACTTTCTTGGATGGTTTTATGGGGCAATCCCGTAGAAAATGTCCTGAGGCCCCACAGTACAGACACAATTGCATCTGCCATCTCCTTTCTCTTTCCTTTTGAGTTAAGGGTCCCTTAACCCCCCCGATCTGCATCAGTTCTGATGCATCTGTTCCTTTGAGGGTAACATTGGGTTTAACCAATACCCGATTCTCAAATTTAGCTCGATCAGCCTTTCTATTCTGAAGTCGGTGGTCTAACTGGACCACTAAGTCTATATATTCTGCGCAATCCTGAGGTGGGTTCACAACTTGGGCCAAAACATCTTTGAGTTCACCCCGAAGTCTACGATGAAATAATGTAATTCGTTTTACCTCTGGCCATCCGGTTTCCACCACCAACCTATTGAAGGTTGCGATATAGGTTAGTAGATCCTGGTTACCTTGTGGTAAGGATAAAAGTTTGTTATCCAGGGCCTGTCCCTGTGAATGTCTGGCAAATAGTCCTTCCATGCTCAATTGAAAACCTTGAAAATCCCGAAGAAGAGGGTCATCCTGGTTGACTAGTGGAATTGACCAATCCGCTGCGCTGCCACTAAGGTATGATAGTACAAAGGCTACTTTGGCTTGGTCATTTGGAAAAGCTCCAGGTATGCATAAAAAGTGCAAGCGGCATTGGTTCATAAACATGGCGAACTTTTTCGGGTCCCCAGCAAAACGTTCGGGTGGAGCTAAAGGAATGCTCCCTGGTAGAACCACTTGCACAGGATTGCTCGATGAAACAGGAGTTGGATTCCCCCCGAGTCCAGGTAATGGTGTTTGCCCAGCTTGGTTTTGCAGCAATTGTCTAGCAAGATCATCAGTGCGCTCCTTTGACACAATCAGTTCTCTCCTGAGGGCATTAGTTTCTTGGCGCGCGGAGTGCACTTCTGCCCTAAGTTCCCCTAACAATAGGGCTAGTTGGTCGGTTTCTGAGGTTTCCATTACGCCCGGGTGGGGATTTGTAGATAGGCTTCGCGTTCTGTTACGCTCACCTGGTTCCCACAGGGGCGTTGATCGGACCCGGACAGCTGCGGTCTCCACCAACCTGATGCGTAGTGCCGAGATGACTGTCTGGACTGGCCCGCCTAATCTCATCTGCTTGATCCGTAGAAGTATTCTCCTGCAAGTGGAGAAAGGTATTTAGCCACCCGTGGATTTTAGTGATGGCCCCCTCCCACTGTTCTCGTTCTCCCCTCTTGTCACCTCCGATATCCCCTTTAGTAACCTCACCTTATGTTTTTAAATGATGAGCTCTCCATCCCGCATGGCATGCAGGGGCGCGTAGATACCAGTTACTTCACTGGTTTGAAGGTGCTAGAGGAGTTCCGGAGGAATATTGACTCCGGGGTTTATAAAGTTCAAAGAGTTCAATATGTCCGATGTTCACTCTTATTCCATTCCCTTGTTGAATTGCAACTGGTTCAAAAGAATATTGCCTGGAGGCAGCTGATGGCGTTCAGGTAAGATTCTGTATTACCCAACACTGTCCGGTAAAAGTTGCATGAGTTTAACTTGTTGTTTTCTCCCTTTATAGGTGCGGCAAATGAAGATGAGGCGTATTAAAGGGTAATGCCTCCGGTGGTAAATCAGGTAAGCCTATGGTGGTAAGAGATTGTATTTGTAGGCTCTCTTGGCTCACCTTGTTGTTTCTTTTGTTTTCCCCCAGGTGCTGGAGTTCGGTGAAGAAAATGATGGAGGCAGCGCCGGACCGAAAAATGCTGTGAAGACTGGTGAGTATGGCGCAGCGCTACAGCTGGCGATGCGACGCGTGCAGAAATAATGTCCTTTTCAAGTTCGAAGACGTGATGGATCCAGAATCAGGTAAGGATTGAAATAATGTTGGTGTTCTAACCTTTCCTTCTTCTTTCCTCTTTTGCTAGGAGCTCTGGATTCGAGATGGGCGTGGCGGAAGACTGGATGCTGACTGCAGACACGGTGAGCGTTACGCTGCTGGATGCAGAATAACGCAAAGCGTGTGTTGCTGATCGGGCATGGTAGTGTCATGGTTTGCCGACCCTGGAAGCTGTGGAGAAGGTGGAAGAAAGGGTAAAAGGACTATTGCCCTCGGTAACGTCATGCGCACTCTAGTCTTCCCAGCCTTTATGAACCCGGAAGTTGCTAACGCGCATGCGTTGCAACTTCCAGTGTTTTCGGGAAGTTTACTGCCAGCACTCCGGGGTGTTTGCTACCTCCCGCTCCCCGACGATTTTCCCTCTTTGCCTGCCCATTGCTTACCTGCTTGCTCCCTCCTGTTTTCCCTTGTCTCCCTGCTTACTCGCTTCCTCATGCAGCACGATTCTGGTGCTCGCTCTATTTCCTTGGCCACGCCCCTTTGCTCCGTACTCTGTGTTCTTCTGCCCGGTTCTGTTCTCTCCCATACAGAGCCACCTCTACTCAGTCATCTAAGGAGCCACCGCTACTCGTCTCATCTCCTGCTGGTACACTACATGGACCTCTTCTCTGGAGTCACGCCTCTGCACCGCATTGCATTCTGGTGGTAGTAGTCTTCAGCTGGAACTTTTCAATACACCTGCCAGGGTTTTTCGGCAAAGCTTTTCCCTGGTCCGGGGTGGGCTCCCTGGGGTCCCCACTGCCAGGCAAACAGCTTTCTGGCTAAGTGGCTTCCGGTGGAGCCCATACCCAATACTTCAAACCGAAAGAGAGGACTCACAAGAAGAAACCCAGCAAAATCTGGAAACAGGGAAGAAAGGGGATCGCATTAGACGATCCTGACGATTCATCCGCCTTCCGTACAGAATCAGGTGAGGAGGGATTTGGGGAACCAAACATTACTGAACAGACTAAATCTGAGAGGTAGTTCCAGGTAAGAAGTTCCCCAGAACCACACCCGAGTAAAAAATTGCCCCTGTAACAAAATAGTCCCATCAAAGCTTCACGTTGGCTTGGATTCAGTTGCAGCATGGTCTGCATTAGTTAAGTAATGTCTATGAGCCTGGCGCCCTAGGCGCCAGGACTGATTTCTATTATGAGCCTGGTGCCTAAGGCACCAGGACTGAACCCAGACAGCCCCTAGCCGGGGCTGCTGGGGTTTTAATAAATATCTGGATGCCTGCTCCCGGGGCTGATGGGCTTGGTCCGGATGCCCGGGGGTAGGCATCATGACAGACACCAAGGTATCTTCCCTGGCTTTACTCGACTGTGGGGCAGCCGGTAACTTTATTGATACCCATTGGGCCGAACAGAAGGGTATCAACCGGGTCACAAAACAAGAAGACCAGAAGGTGGAAGGTGTTGATGGCGAACCTTTGAGTTCTGGCATGATTACCCACACCACTG
The DNA here is from genome assembly GCF_040938575.1 of Ambystoma mexicanum. NCBI lineage: Eukaryota > Metazoa > Chordata > Amphibia > Caudata > Ambystomatidae > Ambystoma > Ambystoma mexicanum. Next base: position 621,790,044 of record NC_090936.1, read on the forward strand.
AAGAACTTACCCTGTCCATACAACAGCATTCGGAAAAGATTGTCTTTGACATTATCCATGTGGCCCACTTTCCCCTTATCTTGGGAATATGCTGGTTACGAAAGCACAACCCCAGCATTGATTGGTGTAAGAATTTACTGAGCTTTCATTCAACGTTCTGTAAGACGGAATGCTTGCCGGAACCCAAATTTGAAACGGTCAAGACTGCAAGAAGCTGCGAGACCAGAGCCGTTCATTGCCTGCCACACCATCTAAAGGAATTTACTGAGGTTGTTACCGAGAAGATTCCCATTGAACTACCTCCACACCGACCGGAAGATTGTTGCATAGACCTCACTCCTGGTTCCCTGGTGCCCTTCTGTAGGATGTTCCCTCTATCTCTGGAGGAAAGACGCTTTCTCAGAGAGTATCTGGACAACAACCTAGCTAACGGACTTATCAGGCCTTCGAAGTCCCCAGCCGGGGCCTCCTTGTTCTTTATGCCAAAAAAAGAGTCGCAGGAATTGAGACCATGCATCGACTATCGGGGCTTGAACAAAGTGACCATAAAGGACCGATACCCGATGCCCTTGATAACAGAGATTATTCAAGCAGTCCATGGAGCCACCGTATTCACCAAACTCGATCTAAGGAATGCGTACCATCTGCTCCGAGTACAGACAGGAGAAACGTGGAAAACGGCCTTCAGGACTCCGTTTGGGCTCTTTGAGTATCAGGTGATGCCCTTTGGGTTAGTCAATGCCCCATCCATCTTCTAACGCTTTATGGACCACCTATTTACAGATCTACTGTGCCATACTACCGTAGTATATCTTGATGACATTCTGGTATTTTCCAACAACTTAGAAGAACATGAAAGTCACGTCAAGGAAGTCTTCCGAAGACTAAGAGACAACCACCTCTCAGTCAAACTCAACAAATGTGTATTCTCAGCCACGTCCATTCCTTATTTAGGATTTATCCTTTCTAGTCAAGGTATTGTCATGGACCCCAGCAAGGTGGCTTCAATCCTGGAGTGGCCCTCACCTAATTCCGTCAAGGAGATCCAAAGATTTCTGGGTCTGGCAAACTTTTATCGAAAGTTTATATCAAATTTTTCCCAGATGATCGTACCCATTACGACCTTACTTAAGAAGTCTTCGGTCCCGTTCAGATGGACTACTGAAGCAGAAGACAGTTTTCGCAGTCTTGAAGAAGCCTTTTGTTCGGCTCCCATTCTTCTTCAGCCGGATCAAAGTTTACCCTTTATCTTAGAGACAGATGCGTTGGCTGCCGCCATTGGAGCGGTCTTATTACAGGAACATCAAGGCATGGAGCACCACATTTCATATTTTTTTAAGACCCTCAATGCCGGCCAGAGGAATTAATCTGCAAATTGTTGGCCATGAAATCAGCTTGTCTGGAGTGGCGCCATTTCCTTCAGGGAGGCGAGCACTCGTTTACCATCCGGACCGATCACAAGAACCTTCAGGTCCTGAGGCAATTTGAATGCTACAATACACGTCAAGCCCGATGGGCTCTCTTCTTCGCCCAATTTGACTTTGTCATTACGTACATACCAGGTAATCAGAATGTGGTGGCAGATTCCCCTTCCTGCCGATGTGACTACCTGCCAGAAGCTGAAACCTCTCGAGAACGGATGTTTCCTCTAACCAAGCGGATCGGAATGCTTTCCACATTCTGAAGGCAAGTGAAAGATGCTTCTGGAGGACAATTCGAAGTGGACAAACACCCTAAGAACATTGTATATGACATCAGAGACGGTCTCTATCTTGTAAGAGGTAAACTTTATTTACCCACACCAACTTTTCGGAAGACGGCATTGACTTGGTATCATGACTCCAAGATAGGTGGTCATAGAGGCGGCAGAGGCACCTTAGAGTACCTACAAAGTCATTTTTACTGGCCAGGGATGAGAGAAGATGTCGATCACTATGTACAGTCCTGTGCAGTCTGTCTTCGTAACAAAGCCTCACATCAAAAGCCCGTAGGGTTGTTAGAATCCTGTGCTGTACCTGTCGGCCTTGGAGTTCCATCTCGACCGATTTCATCGTTGAGTTGCCCCAGTCTCAAGGATGTACGTGTATAATGGTGGTGGTAGATTCCTTTACCAAACTGGCTCATTTTTCCCCCTTGCCTGGTGTTCCATCCGCAGCCGAAATGGCAGAGGTGTTCCTTAAAGACATCTTCCGTCTCCATGGTATATCCACTAAACTAATCTCAGATCGGGGGAGTCAATATACTTCCTGGTTTTGGAGAGCCTTCTGTGATAGGCCGGGAGCCGAGAGAGCATTGACATCTGGATTCCACCCACAATCTAACGGACAGACTGAACGCCTAAATGGTACACTCGAACAATACCTGCGATGTTTCATAAATCTCCAACAGGACAATTGGTACTCACTTTTACCCCTAGCTGAGTTTTCTTATAATAACTCTGTACACTCTGCTCTTGGTATCAGTCCTTTTTTCTGCACTTATGGCTATCACCCCCGTTCTATCATACCACTTTCTGGCCTACCTACCAACTTGCCCTCTTTAGATTCTTCACTTTCCCTTCTCAGAGAAATCCACAAGAAAAATCCGGGAAAGCCTCAGTGAAGCCCAGAAGTGTTACAAGACACAAGCCGACAAGCACCGCTAACCTGTCCCTGGGTGGGAAGTAGGATCTCGGGTTATGCTGTCCACAAGATATTTACCTCGATGGACTCATCCCTCCAAGCTGTGCCCTAAGTTCTTAGGACCATACAAGATCACACAGAAAATCAATCCTGTGGCCTTTCGGTTAAAGCTTCCCCTAGGCCTTTGTAGGGTACACCCTGTCTTTCATGCTTTGCAATTGAAACCTTTCCAGGAGGATACCTGGTCTCGCCAACCCAAGAGGACTACTTTACCCCCAGATTCTACCCAGGATGAGTATGAAGTTTCCCAAATCTGCGATTCTAGATATCGCAGAGGTAGATTGGAGATTGGAGTATCTTGTACGGTGGAAAGGTTATCCCTGGTCTGAAAATTCATGGGAACCTACCTCTCATATTACAGCCCCTTTTCTGGTACGCAAGTTTCATTACTTTCATCTGGGTAAGCCTGGGGGAGGACGCCTTAGGAGGGGGCATACTGTCATGCCTCGGCGACGGTGGCGGATTTGGAACCGCTGGCACTATGGTCCACCATAGCCCATTCCATCACGTTTGTTCTTTGGGTTAGTTACTGGTCTAGTCAGTGCGCGCGTACGTGGCCGGAGGTATTTCTAAAACCACTTCTGGGTTACGGACGCGTTGCAACGCATCCTGGTTACCCACCTGTTTGTTGCAGAACGCTCTCCCAGCGTCCTTTCCTGTTGTTGCGGACCAGTGTCCTTTCCTCCCTTCTCCCTCCAGCTACCCTGTAGCCTTTTGTTCCAACCTTGCTTCGTTGCTCTCTTGTTTATTGTTTCCTCCTGCTCCCTCACCCGCCTTCTTCCTTATTTCCATGTTCCGTTGGCCTTAGTACCCCTTTTGTTCTTGCTACTCTGTTTCCTGTGTTTTCTCTCCCTCCTCCGCTGTACTCTCTTCCCTTGTTATCCTCTGTACTCTCCTGCTCCCTTGTGTACCAGACCTCTGTCCGCCGTTGGATTGCCTCTGCTGCACATTTTGCACTCTCCAGTCTGCCTGTGTACCAGACCTCAGCCCGCCTTTGGATTGCCTCTGCCTCACGTTGTGCACTCTCCAGCCTACCTGTGTACCAGACCTCAGCCCGCCTTTTGGATTGCTCTGCCTCACTTTGGGTGCTCTTCTACCCGCCAGGGACTCAGACCACCGCCTACCTTTTGGATTGTCTTGTCGCCTTGACTCCGCTATCTGCTTCGCATGCCATCTCATCTACCGGCCCACTCCAGTCAACTATAGAGGTTTCTCAGGGGTTTTTTGTGCCATTGGCTTTTTCCCCTTACTCAACGTTCCCGGAGGATTGCCCTTTGTCACCCTTGTAGGTGGGATGGTGGCATCCTTCCGTGGATGTCCCTATCTCCACAAAAAAAAGAGAGACCCAGAAGAAAAGAAAAGAGGGGTACCAAGAAGAAGGACGAAGGTGAGGAGCTTGGGGAGGGTGGTGAATCGGAATCTTCTTTTGAAAACGAGGATATTACTGACACCAGTGACAGGGGGTCTGGATAACCTAAAGGTAAGTGTATTGGTTTCTATTGCTTTCTCTCCCTCCTCCTGTCTCTCCCCTTGCCTGAGGTAGCTGGCTGGCTGGCACATTGTGGCTTTTGCTCACCGTAATGAACTGAGGAGTGAAGGCCAAGGTTGGCTGGTAGGTATCCGACTCCAGTTACTTCACAGAAGACTAATGGTCCAGTGCAGCTGCGACGCACTGGATACGGATGATGAGCAGGTAAGTTCTGGTGAGGCCTTATTCTACATCTTGGCCGCTTCTCAATGTGAAACATAGCTTGTATGTACAATGTCTTTGTTGATACATTGAATATTAATAGTCTCTTTATTTAATCACTTCTAGGCAAAACACTGGCAAGCTGTCTGGAGTCAGAGCGGAGCGAAGAAGCTGGAACTTGTATGCAACTGAGTTCAAGTTAAACCGGATACTTGAACTGGGAAGTACGTGGTATTTCAGTCTCTTACTATTGTTGTTTTCTGATTTCAGGTTCCCAGGAGCTGTGATTACTGTGGACTGCAGACGAAGGACCAGAGGCACCAGGTTACCAGGATGGGACGCCACAAGTCTCCCGAGGTCAAGGTAAGGATCAACACCGAACACGAAGCAGAAGCCCACCGGGGCAAGTAGTTCTTCAATTCCAGGTGAGAATGCTGCAAACTCACATAGGTGCCGATCGCACATGCAAAATAAACAGGAGCGGTTAACTGCTCTGTTAGGAAGCAGACGAAAAGCTAAGCGCAGGGTGTAGTCCGAGGTGTGGTTTTATAGCCGCGGGCCGCGCTCTGTCGGCACTAGACCACCAAGGATATCAGATCCATGTATCTATCTGGTGCCATATTGGGTTCCACAGTGGGTTCCTCTTTGGCAGCCATGTTGGGATGGGTTGCCACCTTGTTCCATATACGCCTCTGCCAGCCAACCATCCCACAAACCCATCGTCTCCATACACTGTCATGGGGGAGATCCTTCTGTCTCTGACCCATCTGCCTTGTACCCACATGGCAACCGTGACAACGCTCCCCTACAAAGCCTCCCCAAGGAGAGCCAACCCAGGTCCTGCCTTGGTGGGTTGATTATGGTGGTAACGAGCTAACAAACGGGGTGCATGAATGTTTTCTACTGTTCCCAAGTCCAATCTAAAGCGCTGTACCCCTTCCAACCCACCAGGTAATGTAATGTTTGTCTAATAATCTTGGAATCTAAGATGTCCCGTACCTCGTACTATTTCTCTCCATTTACAATTTCTACTGGAGGAGGATTAGACATGGAGTTTCGTGTGCCGGGGTGTACTGGTTTAAGTAACGATGCATGGAAGACAGGGTGGATCTTCAATGACGGGGGTAGCCCCAGTTTAAGTGCAACAGGGTTAATGATGGATGTTATGGGGTAGGGACCAATGATTTAGGGTTAAACCTTTTGGGGCTTTTTAACCAAATATGTTTGGTGGAGAGCCAGCCTTGCTCGCCGACTTGATAAACTGGTGCATTTCTTCGTTTGTTATCGGCAAAATGTTTCTGAGCAGCTTTGGTATCGTGCAGGGTTTTCGTGGCTTTTCTTAAAGTTTCTCTGATACTAGTATGCAGAGATGTTACAACTCGCATTTCCAAAGCGGTAGTGGGATTCAGAGCTGTGGTACGTGGATCCCTTCAATGTAGAAAATAGAAGGGTGACCCAGAGCAGATTAACCCAACTGTCCACCTGGGTAAACATGCAACGCAGGTATTGGTCAAGTGTTTGGTTAGCTCTCTCTGTCTGACCATCGGTTTGTAGTTGATGGCTGGTGGATAGTCAGATTTCAATTGGAGCCTTATCACGACAACTCTTCCAAAATTTGAATATGAATTGACTCCCTGGGTCTGAGATGATTACGGATGGAAACCCATCTAATTGTACAATGTTTGTTAGGAAAACTTGAGCAACAGTCCCTGCATTTGGTAAGGCTTTCAGCGCGATAAAATACGCCATCTTGGTTAGGAGGTCTACTACTAACAGGATGGTGTTGTACCCGTTAGAAGGAGGTAAATCGGTAATAATGTCTAGTGATATTGTATGCCATTGAACCGGTGGTATGGACAATGCTCTAAGTAATCCTGATAGTTTATTTCTTGAAGTCTTGTTGTAGGCGCACACATCACAATTCTTTACATATTGGATATTTTTCGGCACTTAGGCTACCAAAAATGTTGCAGAATTTTCACTAGGATTTTGGTAATTCAAGGATGGGCTGCGGCTAAAGCATTGTGGTAGTTGTGTAAAACTTTTTCTTGCATGGTTGGCTCCGGCAAGTACAGGCACCCTCGATAATACGGTAGGCCATCGTCTATGATTCGTTGAGGGTCTTTGGACACCCAAACCTGTAACTGGTCTGGTGTTAGATATTGCCTAATTGCAATGCACAGCTGATCTAAAGGAGGCAGCGTTGAATTTGTCAATCCCAACTATTTACTTCCTGGGATAATAGCCACGGGAGCTGGAACTGCATAAGCATCTCTTCCCTCCAGATTCCGTCCAATGCGGGATAGGGCATCCACCTTTCCGTTTTTGACTCCTGGATGGAAGGTTATGACAAAGTCATATTCCGCAAAGAACTGGGCCCATTTAAGCTGATGGGGAGTTTGCGTCTGGTCTGTTCGCAGATATAGTAGATTGCGATGGTCGGTGTAGACAGTAACTGCATGTTTTGTGCCTAACAGATGATGACGCCATTCTTTGAAAGCAGCTTTAATGGCAAACAACTCTTTGTCACTTATTGTATAGTGCAATTCGGCAGGGGAGAATTACTTGGACCAAAACGCCACAAGATGTAATTGATTAGTGGTCGGATCTCATTGAGACAATACAGCTCCCATCGCCACGCTGGACGCATCAGTTTCAACAATGAATGGAAGTTCAGGATCTGGGTGTTTCAAAATCGGCGCTGAGGTAAACTGTGCCTTGAGTTGTTCAAACGCTTGTTCAGCTTCATCGGTCCACATGAAGGTTTTGTGCCTTTTCAATAATGACGTGATAAGGTGTGCAATTTTCGAAAAGTGGGGTATGAATCGCCTATAAAAGTTAGCAAATCCTAAGAAACTTTGCATGTTTTTCACAGACGTAGGCGAGGGCCACTTTAAGATTGCTTCCCCATTGCGATTGTCCATTTCAATACCATGCAGTGCTTAGAAGATTCCTAAGAACTCCACTGTGGTCATGTGAAAGTAACATTTCTCCAACTGTGCATATAAACTGTGTTCACAGAGTTTTCCTAGGACAGCATTAACGTGAAGCACATGTTCTTCTTCGGTGGCTGAGTAGAGCAATATATCATCGATATAGACCATGACACAAACATCCAGGAGTTCTCGTAAAATGTCTGTCATAAACAACTGGAAGGCCGCCGGTGCATTACACAGGCCAAAGGGCATGACTGTATATTTAAATAACCCAAATTTGGTGCGAAAAGCAGTTTTCCACTCATTCCCCTCCTTTATGCAGACTAAATGGTAAGCCCCACGCAAATGTACTTTGGTATATATCTTTGCCTTTTTAACTTGGTCCAACAATACTGGAATGAAAGGTAGAGGGTACCTATTCTTCACAGTCCCCTTCCTTCTTTGGTATGAAAAAGACAGCTGAAGAAGCTGGGGGCTTGGAGGGTCGAATAAATCGGTTTGCCAAGAACTGGTCCAAGTACTCTCCCAAGTGCTGGTTCTCTTTTTCCGTAAGAGCAAAAATGTGGCTACATGGAACCTTTGAGCCTGGTATCAAATCGATTTGGCAATCATATGGCCAGTGAGGAGGAAGGGTATTGGCTTGTTATTTTTGAAACACGTCTTCAAATTCCGGTATATGGCAGGTAGTGTTTTCTCTCCATTGGGCTGTATCACGGCCCCCAGCTTTTGTGTTCTAGACGCTGGATCCTGGGCCACAACCGGTACAAATGGGTAACAGGTGTGAAGGCACTCAGATGGAAAGATTACCGTAGGCGTTTTCCAGTTAATAACAGGATTGTGGTACTCCAAACAAGGCATGCCAAGTTTAAATTGGAATTGTGGGGCATTAAGCAGGTTGAAGGTTATATGCTCTCGGTGGCCATCTCTGCACAATAGTTCGACCTCTTCCGTACACTGCGTTACTGGCCCAGATGACAATGGTGAACCATCTACCGAGACTATGTTGTCCACCTTCTTCCTTCGTTGCCCCGGTATGCCGATTCTCTGTGCCGCTTTCATATCTATGTAATTACTGATTGCACCGCAGTTGATATAGGCTTCCAAGGCCTACATCTTTTGGGGTTGTTCTGGTCTGATAAGGATGAAAGGTACTGTAAGGTGTGAGACTGTGATTGATTTCTCCTCCCTTGACAAGCCGATCCCTACTCTTGTCGAGTCTTGGAGTTGTGCCGATGGTGAAGTGGGACCTTTTGAGTTCACTGGGAGCACCTCAGCTGCTCGCAAGGGCTGTTTGCTTGGTTTGTTAGTACAGTCCTTCAGAAAGTGGCCTGCTTTGCCACAATATAAGCACAACTATTGCTGGTGACATCTCTCTCTTTCCTCCTTGGATAGTGGCACCCTCACACTACCCAACTACATGGGCTCCAGGGTATTCTCCTGAGCACAGGGTTGCATTTCGCATGGGCATATGTATAAGGGCCTATTTTGCGATCGGGCGCAATCTGTCTTTCTCTCCTGTAATCTTTAGTTTAGCTATACTACTAAGTCTATGTATTCTGAGCATCGTTCTGGCGGATTGACCACTTGGCCAACAGATCTTTAAGTTCCCCACGCAGACCCCGATAGAAAAGGGTGGTTCTTTTTTCTTCGGGCCAATTGGTTTCAGCGATGAGTCACTTAAATGCAGTGATGTATACTAGCAAGCCCTGTGGTCCCTGCCGTGCTGTAAGGCCAACAACTTCCCATGTAATGCTTGCCCCTGGCATTTGCAAGTGAATAGTTTGTCTAACTCCCATTGGAATTCATCAAAGTTATGCAGGATGGGGTCATCTCGATTCACTAAATGCACTGACCAAGTAGTAGAATGGCCACCCAAATATGACAACACAAAAGCCACCTTGATTTGGTCCATAGGAAAGGCCCCTGGCTGACACAGAAAATGTAATCTACACTGGTTCATAAAAATATCATACCTTTGTGGGTCTCCTAGAAATAGTTCAGGAGAGGCCAGGGGAATGGTAGGTGGGGTGGTTACATGGATATGAGGCGGCCCACCTACGGTCCCATCAGAGGAATCAGACAGTGGCACCTGGCCTGCTTGCGCTACCAATAGGTGTTAGCCAAGTCATTGGTTCTTTCTCTATTAACTACTGCTTCCCTTCTCACTGAGTTTGTTTCTGAACAGGCTGCGTGCACCTGTGCTCGCAAGTCCCCCAAAAGGGCTGCTAACTGATCTACCCTTGATTCCATGACACTCAGGCAGGGTTTGTGACGTGGGTTTAGCGTTCTGTAACGCTTACCTCTGGTGCCCAACAGGAGTGCCTGGTCCGGCCTGTTCTGACGCATTGCCCCCTCACTCGGGTTACCTCTGCACTGAAGAACACCCCAGCCACTCTCTTCCTCACCACTCTGCCAGTGGCTTAACCTCCAGAGGAACCTGAGGCTGGGTTGTCCGAGGGATCTGGATAACTTAAAGGTAAGTGTATGTATTTAATATTGGTTTCTATTGCATTCTCTCCCACCTCCCATTCTCTCCCCTTCCCTAAGGTAGGTGGGTGACTGGTGCATCGCAGCTTTAGCTCACTGTAAGGAACTGAGGACTGAAGGCCAAGGTTAGCTGGTAGGTATCAGACTCCAGTTACTTCACTGAAGACTAGTGGTCCAGACCGGCTGCAACGTACTGGATACGGATGATGAGCAGGTAAGGTCTGGTGAGGCGTTATTCTAGATCTTGGCCGCTTCTCAATGTAAAACGTAGCTTGTGTGTACAATGTCTTTGTTGATGCGGTGAATATTAATAGTCTATTTATTTCTTCACTTCTAGGCGAAACACCGGCAAGCTGTCTGGACTCAGAGCAGAGCAAAGAAGCTGGAACTTGTATGCAAGTGAGTCCAAGTTAAACTGGGTACGGGAACTGTGAGGTATGTGGTATTTTAGTCTGTTACTATTGTTGTTTTCTGATGTCAGGTTCCCAGGAGCTATGATTACTGTGGACTGCAGACGAAGGACCGGAGACACCGGGTTACCAGAATGGGACGCCACAAGTCTACCGAGGTCAAGGTAAGAATCAAGACTGAACATGAAGCAGTAGGCCGCCGGGGCAAGTAGTTCTTCAATTACAGGTCAGAATGCTGCAAACTTGCGTACGTACCGATCGCACGTGCAAAAGAAACAGGAGCGGTAAGTGTAAAACTGCTCTGTGAGGAAGCAGAGGAAACGCTAAGTGCAGGGTGTGGTCCGGGGCATGGTTTTATAACCGCGGACCGTGCCCTGTCAGCAGCAGACCATCAACAATGTCAGATCCATGTATCTATCCGGTGCCATCTTGAGTTCCACAGTGGGTTCCTCTTTGGAAGCCATGTTGGGATGGGTTGCCGCTTTCTTCCATATATGCTTCTGCCATCCAGCCATACCACAAACCCATCGGCTCCCTACACTGTCAATGGGGGGAGATCCTCCTGGCCCTGACCCATCTGTCTTGTACCTGCACTGGAATCGTGACAAAAACACCAGCAGCAACCAAACACATAAAGAAACAGTGCTGCAAAAAGGAAGCAGGTAAAAATTTACAAAACACCAAATGCTATACAATGCCACCCATCCTACCAACATGTATATGCCAGCAATCATAAACCATTACATTTCCTCCTACTCCAACAGCACACCTTAAAAATTGCTGTAACCACTGCAAACGTTACTGTAAATCATTGTGCACAATAGCAGCAAAGAAATTTGGAAGGTTTATTTTAAATCCAGCATGGATTTGTTTTCCCCACAGACCCAGTGATTATGCAAAGAAACACAGGAACTGCGCACATTGCACAGTACACTGGTTAAAAGCATAGTACTAAAGAAGTACTAGTTATAAGGGTCCACAAAGTAAATAAATATTTGCAATGTTGTGGACTGCAAAGTAACGAAATACGAGCTCTAACATGTTCTGTTCTCTTTCCCCACAGACAATGCAGCAACGAGTACTACAGCATTTCACATTCCATACACAAAAAACAGCACAGGCCCTCCCCAATCTAAACAGTAACTTTGAAAGCATTGCTATCATACTTCTCTACAATGTCCACAGTGCAATGTGTGCACTTATTTCTGCAATGCACATAGCAATGCCACAATTTGCAATGTTCACCTATAAAACAGTACGCTGCTTGTGCCTATGCCCTACACGCTTCACTACACCCAGTACAGTGTACCGGCTCCAGCCATGCACTGAATATTGTAGACCTGGCACGCAACTAACTACAGTCCCAAACATGTTAATGCTGCAAGACACCAAACGGCATATGATGGCCGAGCCGCCCACATACACTGATCCAGCGCACACACAGTCCCCCATCATCCACTGTTGCCTTGTAACACACTGCACATATAAATGTTCCTTAGGGACTGTAAATGCACATTTTATGTATTTTGCCATCTGTGCATTCAGTGCAGCATGTGTACGGCACCATCATTTCTCTTTATACGTTGTACTAACTTCAGCGTAATAACACTACCAACATTTCGGAAATGGATGGTACAATCGAAACATGTTGGCGCCTGGATCCTTTTTTTGTTTTCCAGCATCATCTTCAGAAACAGAAACCTAACATACCTCTCGTTCAACAGGACAAATGCTCATTGTAAAACAGCCTTGAGTGAGAAGCATGATTAGCATCAAGGGCAGACATTGTATGGAATAGTAGAAAAAAAGGAAAGATAACTTACAGTGCAGTTGCTCTGCCCATGTGCCCCAGAGCTAGTCTGCAGCAATTCAATACGGCGTACACTGCAATTTGTCGTGCACGCAATACAAGCATGGAATTTGCCAAAGTTATGTAAGTACAACTTTACATCACATGTGTATTAGGATTAAAATTTGTTAGGCTGCAATTCTGTATGCACAATTATAAATTTACTTTACCGCACTCTTTCTCTGTGTGCATTGTACGGAGGTTTGTGACAGCAGTATTCACTCACCGTTACAGTGCCATGTCTCCACCATTCCCCATACATTGCAACTGTGATTGCACTTTGTTTTCTTGCAATTCTTCCCTAGCCCTTGTAATGCAAACACAGAGGAAAAGATGAAAAGGGAACACATTTCATGTTGTAAAGCAGCACCCCTTGTGCTCACACGTGCAATGCTACATTCCATGTTTTACCTTTACTATGCCCTTTCTCACAATTACCAGTTCTACCCACCATTATTGTTGTCAGAGTAATAATGGCCAGAGGTGCACACAGCAGTGAACCGGCACACAAACCTGGGTAGGTCACATTTCAAAACAGCTCCTGCAATTCTCCTGCAATCCAAGGGGACTCCCATGAGGTTTTTTTTTAAACTTTTTTCCTTTTGTCACACAAAGCAACATTGTGGCGTGTGTCTCACAACACTCGCTAGCACTGTCATTATAAAAGGAAAACACATTCAAAGAGGGTCTGGTGGAAACGTTTCAAAGACATTTTTCTTGTGTGGAGCCATACAAGTACAGTACCACCTACACAACAGAGAGCAAGGCAGTGGATTAACATTTGACGCTACTCAGTAACACACAGTACATGGTGCATGAGACAGCCACCTATAACAACATCCTTCACGCAAACTCTTGTCCTGTACACTGCCACTAGTAATGCCTACTTATATCTATTATTATTCCTCTCTCTTCTTAGATACCATACCACCCTTTCCACATTCCAACAGACGACTGGTGGACCAAGCGTATCAAAATTACCACAAGCAATGTGTTTACCGTTGTTGTTATCTGGGCCGACCGATTATGGGCCTCTATGTCCATTTGCGGTTGTGGCCATACGAACCAACCTGCAAACGCTTTTGATATAAGGCATCACAGAGGCAACAACTGGTACCTTTTTACCTTGTATATAAAATGCCTTCTTACACACAGGCCATCAAGGACCATACATTATTCCTTTTTCCACTTTGCCAGACGACAACAAAAGTACAGAAGTGCACAGACGGCAGTGCACACTGGATTTTGTTTGCAAAATAAGAGCGGTGATAGCAGCCACCTTTCACATTCTCGTGATCATTCTGTAGCAAAATAAAACTCTTGCAACAATTCACACTGTTGGTCGTAAAGTATGGGAATATTCTGGACCCGTATGCTCTGTTTGCGCATGTGTGCTTTTGCTTTTGTTTATGTTGCTCCTTTCCGGAGGGTGGTGCTCACATGACAGAGTGCGCTACGCTTGGCACGCACTTACTGAAAATACCTGTAGTGCACACTGTGAGCAACGATTCTCCACAACTGAAGTCAGCTATGCCAGTGCCTGTTGCGATGGTTTTCCAGACGACAACAAATGTACAGAAGTGCACAGACGGCATTGCACACTGGATTTTGTTTGCAAATTAAAAGAGCGGTGATAGCAGCCACTGTACACGTTCTTGCGATCATTCTGTAGAAAAATAAAGCTCTTGCAACAACTCTCAGTATTGGTCGTAAAGTATGGGAATGTTCTGGACCTGTATGCTCTGTGTGTGCATGTGTGCTTTTGCTTTTCTTTATGTTGCTCCTTTCCGGAGCGAGTGCTCACATGACAGTGCGCTACGCTTGGCAAGCATGTAATGAAAATACCTGGAGTGCAAACAATGAGCAACGATTCGCCACAACTGAAGTCAGCTATGCCAGTGCCTGGTGCGATGGTGTATCGTGCACACACGTATAGGTAATGGAAGCGATACACACATTGGAATTGCACACAATAGGAATGCCACCCACGTTCGTTGGCCATCTCAAGAAGTATGCAAAAGAAAGCTAACAGTCAGATGGCCTGCCATCCTGTATATAGCGGGACTTATTGGCGTTGATGGTTTTCTTCAGTGCAAATGTATGTGTCTCGGTCTGTACATTATCCATACTTTACATGTCTGCTCCTTAGTTACGCGTAACTTGTCGCAATGTCTTTCTTCACTCTCAAAGCACAGAGTATTATCAGGGGCCGACCATACCAATTAGAAATGGTGGCATGTCAGTCAGTGAACGCAACAAGTTCAATGACCTACATCATATGCAAGTGCAGGCACTGCACGCCACCTCTGCAGCTGTACCAATTGCAAACTGTCCTCCACACCCGTTCTGTAATAGTGACCACCCACAGGAGAGATGCATACCTCCAAGAGGGTACGCTAGAGTTACATATCAGTATAGGAACGGACCCAAGAAAGGCAACATTCTGAAACCTACTTCCAGCCAGTGGCCAGACTGTTAGTTCTAAGGGCCCTAGCCATGCACACAAGGCAGTAGGGGCTTGCAACTCCCAACACAACATAGTACACTAAATGGAAATATACTGATATCATCTGCAATACACTCCCCATCCCCAATGGGCTCTGAAGGTCGCCTGTGCAGGTACCTGACAATGATTTATGTGTGAGTAGCTGCGTAAATGGTCTATATCTCAAAAGTGTGATGGTAAAAATAATCCTTAATCCTTACATGCCCCAATATCTTACTACACTCCCTGAAGCAAGGCTCTGTTGACAGCCACACCAATTCAAAGGGAAATACTGGCATGTCTCACCACTGCTGATGTAGGAAGTCTAACATGTCCTCCACAATGATTCTACAAATGTGGATATTTACATATTTAAAGGTATGTGGGATGTAAAACTGTATGGTTATAATAACTTATCCAAATGAGTTAAGGCAAAAGTAATCCAATCTTTATACATGTGTGTGCAATGCAAATACCTATAGCACTGTGCTCCCATACATGGCCACATTGCGTTGCAGGGGTTGTGCCCAAGGCCTAGCCTCTTGGGTACATGTGGAGGTGTATGGCCTTACCCCATGCACCCAAGAGTCTAGTCTTTGGGCACACCCACTACAAGGCAATAGAGCCATGCATGGGAACATGTGGCCACGCAACCTTCCTGACTACAGGTACGTATGGGTATAGTAACAAACCCAAATAAGGCAACATTCTCAAACCTACATCCAACCAGTGGCCAAACTGTTACCTCCAAGGGCCCTAGCCATGCACACAAGGTAGTAGGGGCTTTGCAGGCAGAGCACAACATAGTACAACAACTGCAAAAATCGTCATAGTGCCTCCAAAGCACTCCCCAAAGAATGATAGTCTGTGCAGCTACCTGTCAATTAAGTATATGTGAGTAGCTGTGTGAATGGTGCATATCACAAAACTGATGGTAAAAAATCCTTCCATGTGGCAATGTCTTACTACCCTCCCTGAAGCAAGGCTGTGCCTAAACCCCAGCCTCTTGGGTACATGCGGAGGCCTATGGCCTTCCCCCATCCACCCAAAAGCCTAGCCCTTGCCCACAACCACTACACTCCAATGGAGGCATGCATGAAAACATTTAGTACTTGCCATACCTACCACTGCCACCGACACCCCTAACCCCCACCACAACACAATGGAAACCCACAAAGACAACATAAGCACCGACACCATTAGCCAACAGCATAATACATTGTCAATTCCTTCGCATCATCTGCAATGCAGTCCCCGTTCCCAATCGAGCATCCATGCAGTTGCCACAGAAGGTTGTCGCCTGAGGAGCTACCCGCAAATAGCTGCATTGATTGCGTACACCCCTCGCACACCACTGTCTTCTTTGACCTAAAAAAATGTCTCATATTTCCTCCTTTTCACTTACCCAACCTTTTCATGCCCTCTTTCACCCACCCGATCCTGCATGCAAACCATGTTTTGCAACCCCTTCCGGCACTGCGTAATTGCTGCAGTGCTCGTGTACACCAATCGCACACCACTGTGTTCTTCGACCTAATAAACAAATATATCATATTTTCCGCATTTCACTCCCCTAAACTTTTCATCCCCTCTTTCACCCTCCCAATCCTGCAAACAATGTTTTGCAACCCCTTACGGTGCGGCACTATCCTCTGATACACCATGGCAGCGTTTTCAAAAAACATTGACGTACAGCACGCTTCCCTCCAGCCAACCACCGGCCGTGTCCACAATTCGCCGACAGCATGGCGTACTGCAAGCCAATGAGCCTTCTGTCCGCGGAGCGGAGCCAGATATCACATATTTTTTGATCAGTACATTTCAGTTCTTTGCAACAAAAGTACTGTTCGGGTTTCCACCAAACACACAAAAGCACGCTTTCTGACCCAAGCCCATTCAATCTATGGAAAAAAAAATGTAGGGGCCCGCGCTATAACCCCCCGCCACTGCACGAAACCTCACCACACTTGGCGAACAAATTCAGAACGGGCCATATACTTTTTTTTGCAAAGTTTGGTGAGGATTCCTCCAGGGGGAGCGAAGTTATAAGCCGCCGAAAAAGTGGTCTTCCTATGGGTTTAGCAACTTAACCATAACTACACACCCGCTACCGCGGGACTTGTAATATATATATATATATATATATATATATATATATATATATATATATATATATATATATATATATATATTAGATGCCCACGGTAGTGGCCTTGTAGTTATGGTTAAGTTGCTGTATCCATAGGAAGAGCACACTATTTGGGCGCCTTATAACTTTGCTCCCCCTGGACGAATCCTCACCAAACTTTGCGAAAATAGTATATGGCCCACTCTGAATTTTCTTGCAAAGTCTGGTGATGTTTGGTGCTGGGGGTGAAAAGTTATAGGGGGGGTCCCAACACGTCTTTTTTTCCTATAGACTGAATGGGGGAAACACTTTGTGCACGGCTACAGGCCAGACCGCTGGACGGATTTTCATGAAATTTGCGGCAGGGGCAGGGCCTTGGTCCCGAAAGCGTGCTTTTGTAAATTTGGTGACCTTCCGTGCAGTACTTTTCTTTAAAATTACCAAAAAGTAGGTGAAAAAAAATGTGTGATATCTATTTCCGCTCCGCGATCACACTTCCCTGTTCGCTCTGCAGACAGCATACCGATTGGTTAAGGGGCAGCCATCATGACCGCGGACACGCGACTTCTCTGCCGATTGGCTGCTGCGAGACGTGTTCTGCGTCAGATTGTTTGGATGTGCCCGACATCTTGGATCTGCCGAAAGCAAAACAACCAGCGCACAAATGCTCTATGTATAAAACTCTTTTCCTGTCTGCGCCAGCGTTGGAAAAAGTGCAGACAGTAATACATGTGTGTTCAATGCATTTCTTCTGGAGGTCGGTCTTCATGATGTATTTTCTATGGCCACCTTGTACACACAGAAAATGAGGGCTATAATAACGATAGCATTTCAGTGTATGCAGTGCACAGGATACTTCTAACTGTTGTAAGGACACGTGCGGTGGTGGCGAACATTGAAATTGACAACATGCCTTAATTACATTAGTTTTTTCTATGGATATTATTAAATTAATTAGTACTGCGCCATGGGTGTACTATGCTACAGTGGTTGTGGCCAGGGCCTACAGTCTTGGATGGATGGCCATCACTTCCCCAACCTTTTCATGCCCTCTTTCACCCACCCGATCCTGCATGCAGACCATGTTTTGCAACCCCTTCCGGCGCGGCGTAATTGCTGCAGTGCTCATGTACACCAATCGCACACCACTGTGTTCTTCGACCTAATAAACAAATATATCATATTTTCCGCATTTCACTCCCCTAAACTTTTCATCCCCTCTTTCACCTTCCCAAACCTGCAAACAATGTTTTGCAACCCCTTACGGTGCGGCACTATCCTCCGATACACCATGGCAGCGTTTCCAAAAAACGTTGACGCACAGCACGCTTCCCTCCAGCCAACCACCGGCCGCGTCCACAGTTCGCCAACAGCATGGCGTACTGCAAGCCAATGAGCCTTCTGTCCGCGGAGCGGAGCCAGATATCACTAATTATTTGATCAGTACATTTCAGTTCTTTGCAACAAAAGTACTGTTCGGGTTTCCACCAAACACACAAAATCACGCTTTCTGCCCCAAGCCCATTCAGTCTATGGAAAAAAAAATGTAGGGACCCGCCCTATAACCCCCCCGCCCCTGCACGAAACCTCACCACACTTGGCGAACAAATTCAGAGCGGGCCATATACTTTTTTTTGCAAAGTTTGGCGAGGATTCCTCCAGGGGGAGCGAAGTTATAAGCCGCCGAAAAAGTGGTCTTCCTATGGGTTTAGCAACTTAACCATAACTACACACCCGCTACCGCGGGCCTTGTAATATATATATATATATATAACATGGCCATGGTAGTGGCCATGTAGTTATGGTTAAGTTGCTGTTTCCATAGGAAGAGCACTTTTTGGGCGCCTTATAACTTTGCTCCCCCTGGACGAATCCTCACCAAACTTTGTGAAAAAAATATATGGCCCACTCTGAATTTCCTTGCAAAGTTTGGTGATGTTTGGTGCTGGGGGTGAAAATTTATAGGGGGGGTTCCAAAACGTCTTTTTTTCCTATGGACTGAATGGGGGAAAAACTTTGCGCACGGCTACAGGCCAGACCGCTGGACGGATTTTCATGAAATTTGTAGCAGGGGCAGGGCCTTGGTCCCGAAAGTGTGCTTTTGTAAATTTGGTGACCTTCCGTGCAGTACTTTTCTTTAAAATTACCAAAAAGTAGGTGAAAAAAAATGTGTGATATCTATGTCCGCTCCGCTATCACACTTCCCTGTTCGCTCCGCAGACAACATACCGATTGGCTAAGGGGCTGCCATCATGACTGCGGATACGCGACGTCTCTGTCGATTGGCTGCTGCGAGACGTGTTCTGTATCAGATTGTTTGGATGCGCCTGACATCTTGGATCCGCCGAAAGCGAAGCAACAACCAGCGCACAAATGCTCTATGTATAAAACTCTTTTCCTGTCTGCGCCAGCGTTGGAAAAAGTGCAGACAGTAAGACATGGGTGATCAATGCATTTCTTCTGGGGGTCAGTCTTCATGATGTATTTTCTGTGGCCACCTTGTACACACAGAAAATGAGGGCTATAATAACGATAGCATTTCAGTGTATGCAGTGCACAGGATACTTCTAACTGTTGTAAGGACATGCGCAGTGGTGGCGAACATTGAAATTAACAACATGCCATAATTACATTCGTTTTTTCTATGGATATTATTACATTAATTAATACGGCGCCATGGGTGTGCTATGCTACAGTGGTTGTGGCCAGGGCCTACAGTCTTGGATGGATGGCCGTCGGCCGAAGGCCGAAGGCCTTACTTCCAGGACTGTAGGCCCTGGCCACAACCACCGCAGCATAGCACACCCATGGATACACCCGTAGTATTGCGTGTTGATTGCCAAGTTGTGGGGAGTGTATGCAGTGTTGGGTGCATGGCCAAAGGCCAAAGGCCATGCACCCAACAACAAAGTTGTAAGTGCTAGACGAGGAAGCCACTGCACACCCATCCCATGTAATATCTAAGGACATACAGCTAGGAGGAAAGCCTCTGGCCAGAGGTACTGAAGGATACCACACCTACAGAAAAAGCCCCACTACCACACATCACTGAGGTGCTTGTGGGGAGACCCTGCACTCTTAGGTGCATGGCCGAAGGCCATGTACCCAATGACACAGTTATAACCTCTTCATGATGTCTTTCCTATGGCCACCTTCTACGCACAGAAAATGAGGGGTGCAATATGGGCAGTATTTCATTCTGTCCAGTGCACAGGGAACTTGTAACTGTTGTAAGGACATGTGTGGTGTTAGGGAACATTTAAATTGACAGCATGCCATAAATGCTATACTTTTTCCTAAGGTTATTGAATTCATCAGTACGCCACCATGGGTGCCACATGCTACAGTGCTTGTGGCCAGGGCCTAGAGTCTTGGATGCATGGCCGTCGGCCGAAGGCTGAAGGCCTTACTTCCAAAACTCTAGGCGCTGGCCACAACCACCGTAACATGTGCCACCCATGCATACACCCGAAGGCCATGCTCCCAAGAACAAGTTATAAGTACTAGACGTGCAAGCCACTGCACACCCATCCCATGTAAGATCTATGGACATACAGCTAGGAGTGAAGCCTCTGGCTAGAAGCACTGAAGGATATCACACTTATAGAAAAACCGCCACTACCACACATCACTGATGTGTTTGTGGAGAGACCCTGCAATCTTGGGTGCATGGCCAAAGCCCTTGCACCCAAGACTGAAGTAATAAACCGTGGAGTGACAAGTCGATATGGGTGTGGTGTAATGCGCTAGTTGTGTTCACTCCCTAGTGTCTTACCTACATGGCTGCAGACAATGGTCCAAAAAGTAAATTTATAAGTACCTAATTTGCAAGGACCATGGTTTTGATATGCAGTGATGGTCGTGGATAGGAACTATACTCCTTGTACCTTGGTCATAAGGCGTAGGTGGTAGGTTACTCACCGAAGCTGCAAGGCCCAGTCTACAGGCACTGCAGCATATTGGTACCATAGATTAGACGTGTAGATTCCCATGTGTACAAAATGACTGCCAATATACTTACTCCTTACTTTGTTCAGAATGCACATACTTTTTTGAAGTGGCTATCGTATTTGGCGGAAGTATCACTTTTTCCATTTCTGTGATGAACGAAAAAGGTGTGTTAGGTTTTGCATTTTTTGAAAATTTACTACATTGCATAATAGACAGTTAACCTTTTTTTTACCCTCATTTAGTTTACAAACCAGTGTACTGTGCATTGCGCTCAGTTTCTGTGTTTGCTTCTCTAATCCTTGGGTCTGGGGAAATAAAATCTTTGTCGGATTAAAAAAACCCTTCATTTCATATGATACTAACTACTTCCTTGTTTCCTTTGAGTGTTTCCTTCATCTTTCAGATCAATGTTATGTTTGTTGCCTTCCTGCCCATTTTTAACAACAGTTAGATACCTGTAGGCGTATTCTAACTGTGCATTTCTTCTTACAGATTTGTGCTAATCACTAATTTGTGGCGTTGTTATATCCTGTTTCCTTCATCTTTCCCATGACTGTTTTGTTGGTTGCCTTCCTGCCGATTCTTAACAACAGTTACATACCTGTAGGCGTATTGTACCTGTGCATTTGTTTCTAATGATCTGTGATAATCATTTATTTGTGTCATTCTTCCATCCTGTTGGGTAGTTAGATACCTGTGGGCGTATTCTAACTGTTTGTAGTCTTTCACATAATTTGTTTTCAATCTTGAAGAACACATTATTTAGAACATTTTGGCTTTAAGAACATTAAATACGCATTTGTTAGGTTAGCTGGCAATCTCTGCTTTAGAGTAATGGTGCTATCATTACATTCGAACCATCCAGAATTCTTTTTAATGTATGCAGTGTAGTGACCTGCATTGGTTGTAGCTCCTGCATGGTAGATTATTCCTACTGTTGTAAAGGTTTTCTTTCCAAGTGACACTTGACCGTGTGTGAATCCAGTCAGTTTGCAGTTGTTTTTGGTGCCATCTGCATTATAACGTAGAAGCATAAGTATTATGTAAGCACTATATGATTGTATCAGTAAGGTGGAGCGATTGTCTGAATTGCAAATACTACATAATCTGCCATGGTTTGCATTTTGTACAAATTGTTGAAATGGAATGCTCTCACAATTTGATATGGAAACATACACAAATCGCTCATTTGGGATTTCTTCCTGTATCACTTTTCTACAGAGAGTGCATGTATGTTTCCACATGTATGAAATTTGGAAGATTTTATTTTACAGGTATGCTTTTGTTTTCCAATACTAATAGTATGTACATCAGAAATTATTGTGGATCTTCTTGTGAGTTCATAGTGAATCTCACCATTCCAGCACAGTCGTCCAATTGTTGCCTTACTCCATAAACACTGTGTGTGTTGTCAGGATTGCTTGTTGCATTTCTATGCAGCACTAACATTTGCAAACACAATTGGTCTGTACTGTGCAGGTAAATATTGTTAACAATTGGTGGCAATTGAAATAGAATATTCATTGCTACATTTGAATAGCAACTTACTCCACTTTCATTTGCAAATTTGAATAGCCCAGCAAGTTCTGTATCTGAGTGCATTTTTCGGTTTTTCTGTTGCATCTTTGCCGACATTCCTGGTTTACTTTCCCTAATAGGTTGTTCAATGTTTGCCGCAATTGATGACATGTTAGCTTCTTTTCTTTGCTTTGCGGAATTTGCTGTTAAATTCTGCTGCATTTCTGTTTCATTTACTTTTCTTTTACCACGTTTCACTTTATCTGGAAAAGGATATTGTTTCAGATGAGGGGTGTACAGTGAACGCAATCTATTGTATTCTAGAATGCAAGGAATATCAGCTTTGACTTTACTTGAATCAAAGTTTATTAGCAATAGACCGTCAAGTGTACGTAAGCGTGATAATGCTACGTAGCTCATGCCTTCCTTAAACACTGTGTTTCCTATATCTATCAATGTTTTTACTAGGGTAAGACCTTGGGATTTATGAATGGTAACTGCATATGCAAGAGTTAGAGAAAATTGCTCTCTACGTACATACATGTCTTTGAAGATAAGGAATCGAGCAATTGAGCGCCCTATCCTTTTCACTTCTGAAACTTTATCAAAGCGAATTTACAAACTGAATGTTGCTATCACGTGGGTATGATTGAAGGCCAACAACTGTGCACAGTGCTCCATTAACTAGCCCTTGCTCTACATCAAGGCTATCAAGGCTACATTTAAGCATTACTCTATAATTTAAGGATAATTTCAATATTTTTTCCAACCCAGTTGTGTTGGAAATTGAATTTTCTAAACTATTTAGTCTTGTTGTGGCTTGCTCACACATGGGTACTGTCATACCATGTACGTCTAGTTTGTCTGTGGCCCTAATTTCTATTATTGGTTACATTTCTTTCTTTAACATTGTTTCATTGAATATGAAACAGCTTGCAAGAGTTGGCATTAAGGCCATACAATTGACATTTTTGTGCGCTATTTGTTCCATAACATCAGTTGCACATGCATTATCACCATAAAGTGCATGTATATGCCGGTTTTTCAATACAACTTGTGCTTCTTGCGATAATACACCAACTCTAATACTTTTTAAGATATCGGCATAAGTGAGATCTGCAGATTGCCGCATGTTCTAAGTTAATTCTCTGTATTGGAAATGTTGCCAAAGGTTAACATTACCTATGCTACCAACATTTTTCCGGCAGAGTTTGTGGCCTAAGGTTATAAAAATGGGTTCACCTTTCACTGGTGTTAATTGTAGAAGATCTCTGAAAACGATAATGTGTTTCCCGGCAAAGAGTTCTTCGTTATTATTTCTAAGTACTTCTTGCAATCTGAGATGAATCAAAGCCAACATTAGGTTGGAGACCATGCTCACTACATCTATCAGTAGCATTTTCATTTGTTTCAATACTCTACGTAATTCCATTGCGGCTTCTGCAGAATGTTTGTAGTGGTCTAATTTATTTTGATGCTCTACTGGAAGCAGTAGTAATCGGTGTAAAGTCACACCGCCTATGTTGTAGGCAGCTAAACCTGTGGGGGCCGTTACAACAGCTGACAGTTTGTTGTTTGTCAATTGTTGAAGGAACTTGCTGATGATTTTGATTGAGAATGTTTTCCCTGATCCAGCTTCACCACTGACATACAGCAATATAGGTTTGTAATTTTGGCAGGTACATTCTTTATTTTCGTGTTGTACACCATTTACAATTTGTTTTGTTATGTCTTCAAAAATGGTGCGCTGATCGTTGTTACGTTTTGCTTGTTGTACAGTTAAGTCTTCTGTATCTTCTTGATATTGATACATGGTCTTTTCTACTTCTGCCATAGCTACTTCAGCCTCATTTGCTATTAGTGGTTGTCCTAGTGGTTCTTGACTTCCTATTACAGAAGGTTGACTTCTGTCGGAAGAGTCCTTATCTAGTTGGGCCTGAAGTTCTTCTTCCTGTTGCTGCTTATTATGTAACATTGTTTTGTACTGCGTAAAGTTCACATCCGTGATAGTTCTTTCATTTGCTTTGAAAGCATCTTCATAGCAGCCATAATTATCTAGAATGTCTTCCTCTTTTCTCCATGGTTTGAAAAGTTGTAACAGAGACATGTAATATAGTTCTTTTTGTTGAGTATTTAATGATAATTTTACATGAATAATTAAGTTTTGTTTGGTAAGTTTCACTAAGCTCCCTTCACAATCAGTCACTCTATATCTACGTTTGCTTTCATCGGGTTTTACATTATTTTTGTATGCAAAGTTTTGAGCTATGTGGTATAGACACATACTTTCCAGAATGGTACTCCTGTTCGGATAGTATGTGTCCAGTAAATTGTTTTTTAGAATTTCCTGGCTGTTGGGATCATTTCTGGCAATTGTTTCTATCTCATCATATGATTTTATCACTCTTTTTCTAGATTTTGCAGGACCAAGACTGAACCATACTATGTTGTCTGATTTTCCATACAAAGCAGTGCCGGTTAAACGATCTGCTGCTTCATAGGCCCCACATTCTCTATGAGAGAGCATTTTTATGCCTATGCTGTACAATTTCTGTGATAATGTTTTGTCTGATGCTAGGTCATCCTAGAGGTCTTGAAGCTCTGTTTTTTCTGCTTTTGTTAAGTAGGCTGTAACATATCGTGCAACAGCAGTTGAATTGTCTGCAATGTACTGCACATCTATGTTTGCATTCCATAAGAGGGCAATGATTGCATTGTAATCATTGATGTATTTTGATTCTTCCCTTCTTTTTATATAATACGTGTTTTAGGTGATTTACCTTTAACACTATGTCGAACTGAAGACATGAAGTTGTTTACTTCACCTGTTTCTGTAACTGGTCTAGGGAAACCAAAGCGGCATTTGGTGTAGTATTTACCTTTGTTTTTGTATTTGCGATGACAATATTTGCCAGATTTGTGTCTTTGAAATTGTAAAATCTGCCCATGCAGCTCACTTTGTGTCTGTTGTGAAGGGATTTCACATGTGACAAATTTTTGGATAAACTGCAAAATAGTGCTATCAGTGTCGTGCCCAAATTTTGGTGCACCTTTAATCCATAACAGCATGTGAATATGTGGTGCTCCTCTCGCTTGATATTCTTTTCTCCAAAAGAAGTGCTGCACTTCTCCAAGGGGAGGAACAGTTTTATTGCAAATAAAGTATAGCATGGTAATGAAACGATGATGGAAATATCTTGACACATTAACTGGATCTAGAGAGCAAAGTTCTCCAGGTGTTAATATATCTATGTTGTTTTTGTTGCTGTTTGCTACGCGTAGGAACTCATGTAAATCTTCCCATGCATATTCTGCACAACTTAGCGTAACAAACCAAGTCGGTGGTCCAAGGTTTCTGATCATGCAACACACGGCTCTGTGCCGTCTGAACCAGTATTCTTTTGTACCACACATGTTTCCAAACAAATTTGTTATACTTGATTGTAAAACCTCATCTTTTTCCTGTACTTTTTGTATTAACTGCATAGCTGACATATTTTGAAAGTGGGTTCCAGATTTAAGACTGTGTGCAACTCCATAACATAGTGTTGCTAATTCACTTTCATAGAGTAGGTGGAATATGTATTCCACATTTTGTCTAAATCTGGGATCTTGCGAATACATTTGTAATGAGCGGTATTCTGATGCCCCAATCTGAGTAGGTCTATCATCGTATCTTCCACCTTTGCCAGTAGGAAATCGCAATGGAAAAGCACGTGCTTCTATACTTTTTTCCCAAATACTCATTGGTGATCCTTTGGTCTGTCGCATTTGGTAAGTTTCTAGTGCATCATCTACGCTTTCATTGGAATGCAATGGCTGAATTGTGTAATGGTCCAACATAGTGGATACTGTAGCTGGATCCAGAAGTTCGAATTGTCCAGTTTCTGATGGCTCTTGAATTATTTTGGTTGTTTCCCTTAAGCTTTCATCAATATGTATTTCCTTGTAGTACTCATTATTGTCTTTTAGATATTGCAATGCTTGTCTAACTTTGTGTAAGTGCACTACCTGTTGCCAAATTTTTTGTCCTTTGTTGGTACTCCATTTACCAAGACTATTAAAGAATGCTCTATTGAACGTTCCACTCCTAGAGTGTGTACATTTACCGTTAGATCTAATGGCAAATAAAATGCCTTTCACCAATTCAGAGGAAGGTAATTTTGCTGTTTTTGGATGAAGGTGTATAATTGCTTGAAATGGGTGAACTGTTTGAATTATTATGCTCTCATACAAATTGAGCTGTTGCAGGATTTTTGGTAATGGAAACAATTCCAAATTATTTGTAATAGCACGTGAAGGAGTGTGGTTGTTGTCTAATTTTGCAGTACAGTAACTGCAACATATGAGGAGTTCAGTTAGTTCATATTTGTTTTCAGCTAAAAGGTACAAAGCTTATTCAAACCATTTAGAGGCTTCATTGTCTTCTATGTTGTATGATATGTCCACATTTTTTGTGTTCCTTTTGTAAAACGTTCTGCGGCAACACACACACACATGGTTTGGTACTTCAGCCGATGATCTCTTAAATGTTACTATTTCTTTTCTGTATGTGTGTAATAGAAGGTTGCTATGTGCAGAATTGTTGCTACTATGTTCTAAAACTATTGCATTTTGTAAGTGGCTCTCACTTCCAAAATACTTTTTTGTGAATACGGTCAATTTCTTCTTGTAAGTATTTGGGTGTACCATGCAGAAGAGTGGTATTTAAATTGCCTAATTCTGAAGCTGGACTTTTTGCTTAGTATATTTTATACACTAAATTTCTTACTTTGGAATGATGTATTGATATTCTATTGATATCATGGAAGGTACTTTTGCAAATAGGCCCAGAAATGCAGGCTAAGGAATGTCCTTTTAGTCCTGTGTCTTTCCGCACTGGACAAATATCCATATTTTGCAGCACTTTCATTTTACTTGTGTCTTTACCTTTTACATATTGATTGAGGAACTGACATAAAAATTTGAAACCTTTGTTTGGATTGGCACACATTGATGTGCACGGCCATTTGTATACTGGACGGTGTGGTTCTGCTGAATCGAGAGGTAATTGTGAGTTTTCAGGGGATACTTTTGTAAGCAGTGTTTCTTGTTCCATGATGGTAGTATTGATTTTCTCATCCCCTCGTCCACTATTATGGATGGCAATTGTGGTTGTTTGATTTTGTTTGTATGCTTCTTCATTAAAATATGGCTCTGTGGTTGTTGTGTGACTCCATTCACCACCACAAACATTTAAGAAATTATTTTTGTTCACATTCCGTTTATTGCTGAGTTTCTTTTGTAGTTTGGTACTTAGTTTTGTTAGTGCTTCCATCCTATTTAACACTAATATAAACAACTTCCTTTTGAGAAGGATTGCACTGTCCACGAGAGCTTGTAGGATTAACTTTCTACGGTAGGTTTTAAGGGGTGAGGATGATTTCGGTCCTCTTCTTACTAGATTCTGAAGGACTCTGTGACGAAACATTTTTGCTAATATACTTTCTTTACTATGGGTTCTTCTTACACTATCAGGATTATTAGGAACATTGTTAGCTGTACTTGTAGGCATTTTTCTGACAAAATGTTTGTGTTTTGTGACACTTTTTGATGGAGGAGGTACAGTTTCCGTAGTTGAGACTTCCTTTATTTTGTTACCCAACTGCATTAGCTGGTTTATACCAACATTCTCTACTAACTCTACAACTGGTGGATGCATACATTGGGCATCTTTATTTTTATTTGCTCTACTTCTGTGTTCCTTTCTACGGAGCTGCTTTTTGGTAGGCATTCTTTGGTGTCTGTTGAGAAAAAATATATACTATGGTCTGTTGTCCAATGTATGTGTGCAGTGTGCATGTGTGCATGATTCAGATGGGGAAGCTCTTTGTCATGGTGTGTCAACATGCATTGAACTCTTCCAATGATTTGGTAGGGCTACTTTACTGTTTGTATACTACTACAATGTACTTCAGATGAGAGTACAAAGTGCCCTACTTGTGAAGAGAACCCTTATTAATAACCAAAATGGCAAAAGCTTACTACAACTACTTCATTTCACAATCTAACTTTCTAAGCATTACATATGTTATTTGGATACCAAACGCACAGGGATTTGTCAGCCATTCTGCCTGTTATTCTTTGTTCAATAAATGGATATTTGTAGGTATAATGGTTTACAAATCAATGCTTGCTTTGGTGCCCAAACTAAACCAATAACCCACGCAGCCTCTTTGAGAAGTAGTTACCATATAAAGGTTGTACTGTACTTACTATTTTGTGCAAGATGACCAGGTTTCTTCAGATATGTCGTCTACAGTGTAGATGCTGTTCATTCGCAGGAGAGTAGTCTTCACTGCGAATGAAAAAAAAAAATCAATTACTTTGTGTGTTTGCAGCAGTGATGACACTGCACACATTGATTGTCCTTCTTTCGTCACAGAATTCACCTTTTATATTTCAACCCAGTGCACGTGTACATTTCATTTCACTCTGTGCAGTCTTTGCATGGTACTTGCAATATGGTATTTGGCAGTCCTTCAAAATAGCTCAAACGTTTGAGGGTAAGGAAATGCCTTGTTGTTTACAAAGTGTACTGTGCATAGCAGGGAGGTTTGTAAGTGATAGGGTATAGTACTAGATGGGCAAACATTTTCTACTTGTACATTAAAAGCACGATGCAAAAAAAGGGGAGACCCTCAGAAGAAAATGTCACCACCGCAATCGGGAGCGCTTACTATTCTCATATAATCACATTGCAAGTACCATAACTATAGGCCATACAGAGTACACAACTCCGACATTTTCACATACAAAATTCAATTCTGCCCTAAATAGCCATGCTTGCAACCTATGAACAGGTTATGCGGAAGACAGCAAGCAGTCGTGCGATTTGTGATTGGCTAATCGGACATCTTGCACTATAAAGGGGGAACGTTGTTATGTATTCCCTATGGACATTTAGCGGCATTATTTTGTCTAAATTAAATCATAAGGGTTCAACATGTTCTCTGATTACAATATACATACCTGTACTCTATACTCATGCATGGGCACATGCATGGAGCTGTATGTAGAAATTCGCAATACTTGCACAGTAGCTTGTGAAGTAGGTGCTTTGCAATGATATGCAACTTCCATTCAGAATCATCGCCAGTAATTTTGAAGTGCGCAATGTTGATGACGGAGTTAAAATTATCGATGTTCAATGTGATTGGTGGATGATTGTGCGACTGCTTAGTTGTGTCCAATGAGGAACTCGCTTTGGTACCGCTGTAGAAAGGGTGGAAGGACTGGGTAAGAGTTACGTGCCGCACGTAGGCAACACTTGTCCGCTGGTAGGGCGTGTCACATACGGGTTTCTACAGCAAATCCTGCATGCGCGGGCGACAGTAGGCATCAGCCAATGAGATGTTCACATTACTCTTTTGTGTCGAAAGACGGTGCACACACTGAAGATGGCAGAGGTGGAGAGGGTCAGGGTTTTGATGCTTGGAGACATTTTTGTGGAAGGCTTACAACACTATGCCGAGAGTAGGCATGTGGCACACCATTTCGATGTGCGAGGAGTGGAGGTGGTGTTGAGCGCTGGCACTGATGCCAATGCTGCAGGAATTCTGCAAGTTTGCAGAGACATGCGTACAATGACCACTCTTCATGTGGGAATTTTGCACTACAGTGCTTGCCATTTGGGATACGTGACTTCACGTACTTTGTTGGCAGATTTGGCACAGTTGGTTGAAGCACTCATGACCATCTTCCCAACAACCAAAGTAATTTTTTCTGCTTTACTCCCTAGTGCACAATGGATCAACACTTCTGTTTTCTGTCCCGATCAAAGCATCGGTAGGTGTATCATCAATCGCGGCATGCGTGCATTTATGCTAAGAGCTGGAATGTTTTTTTGCAGCCACGAAAACATTGCTCCAAGCAATGTGTATTATTTTGAAGGAGATGGTGTTGCGCTATCTTCTTTGGGAAATGCAATGTTCTTTTGGAACGTACAGCTTGCTTTAGAGAAGGTTCTGTAATGTTTGGAAGAGTAAAGCAAGGACAAAATATACAAAAAATACATAAAATACCAGATGTCTGTACGGTATCTGGCCAAAAATAAAAAAACGTCTCTTTTCAGAGCCTTTTCAGAGCCTACCTTAAAGGGGAAAAGGGGGAATAGTAATTTAATGTACCATCATCACGCTCTGATCCTGTACATGTCCGCGAACATGGCGGTAGTTTGCAGCCAGCACACATCACCAACGGGGATTCAGGGGTGGAAACGCATGTGAATGAGAATGAGCGGAGCTAGGGATTGGTCCATAAAGTTCAGTAGGTGTGTTATGACCGACGTACGTTAATAAGACCGTCTTCTCCCTCACAGGAGACCATGCAGCCATGGCTTTGCATGCTCGAAAAGAGATTATCTGGATTTTGGGAGACTCATGGATACATTGGTTATAAGTGCATGCAGAAAGCTGCAGTTTATCTACAAATCTCGGATTTCCTCATGTGGAAGTGCACTGGCATGGCATGCGTGGCATGAGATGGCTGGACTTGGTACCTCTCTGTGTTACTTTACTGACAGAGCGTCCTCCAGATATACTGATCATTCATTGTGGAGGAAACAGTTTAGGCCATGTATCTGGAATTTCTTTGCAATTTACAATGAAGGAAGGACTCGCGAAGCTCATGGACATTTTCCAAATTGTCAAATACTGTTCTCCCATATTGCACAAAGAAAAATATGGCTGCGTTCTTCTGCGTTTGGTCCACAAATGGAGAAAGCGAGACGCAATGTGAATAAGGCTGTGTGTGCATTTCTTCTTTCCACAATGAAAACATTTTGGTTCGCAGCACTTCCATTTTCTGCAGAGATGGAGTCCACCTCACATATGCTGGAAATCTGATTTTTCTTCGCAATGTACAAAATGCATTGCAACCTCTTTTGCAATCACACTAACCAATCCACGCTTTCTGACCCACTCAGCACACCACCAAAAGGCTCTTTTCAGAGCCGCCACTTACTCCCAGCGTACACTTCATTGTGTTTGCTCCGCTTGCACCCTCCCTTTTTTCCCCTACGACTGTCCGCAAACTTTTTCAGCACTCTGCGGGGGTCTATGACCGTCACTTAATAGTTCTATTGTTACACTGAGAAAGGCGGCTCTGAAAAGAGCCTTTTCTGTAATGATATTTGTGATGTCACCTTTGATGTCCTGGGTGTTAGTCATAGCAATGCACGTAGATGGTGTGAGTTATGGTTGGTAAGCTTACCATAGTGGGGGAATGTGCAGTGTTTTTTGGTGTCACTGTGAATTATAGCATCCCTTTAATAAAGTTTTTTTACCGAATGTACATATATATATATGGCAGAGAACAAAAACAAAGGGGCTAAACATGTGATGTCGTCAGTGATGTCATCAGTGACATTTGAGATGTCATCTTTCATGGTCTGGGTGTTAGTGTTAGAAGTGCACAGTGGTGATGGCAAGTAAGAGGGCTCAGTCTGCCATAACTGGCGAATTTCAGGGGTTTTTGGGTTGTAAGTTGAAGCATAAAGGGGAGGGTGACTTTTTTTTTGTAAAGGGAAGAGGTTTTTGGTAGGGCAACTTTAAAGGGTTTGTGTGTTATTGTGTGTCAATAGTATTTAAAGACTGGCTTATCAGAGCTGAAGAACTGCTAAGAACTGGACTTCAATAGTACTAAAACATTTCTTCAGTCATTAGGCCTTATTACAAGGTTGCCAGTCCGGTAACAACTGTACTGGTAAGCTTGCCGGTACCGTTGTTACCAGACCGGCAAACTACGAGGTCTGCGAGCGGGTGCCTGTCAGCCCGGTAGGTCTGACCTGCCATGCAAAATGGCACCTGCTCGCAGACCATGTCGGATGCACAGGCACCATTCACGAATGGTGCTGGTGCATCCAGCTTCACCATTCCCATTGAGTCCAACTCAAATAGGAATGGGAACGGGAACTAATATTTACCGGCGCCTGGGCATGGCCAATTACCGGGTCCGCCGCGGCTGTGGTGTCCCAGTAATTGTCCATTTCCGGGCACCGGTAAATTCATGACTCCCGCGGCAGCCATGCCGGTAATTACCGGCAGGGCTACTGCTGAAGTCGTAATGAGGCCCATTGCCTTATTAAAGAGCTGATAACATTTCTGGAATGGTGTGTGTTGTTGCAGGAACTTTTTTAATGTAAAAGCGCCAAGAGAAGGCCCTGATCACCTGGAATGTGTTATCAACACAAGAACCAGGCCGGCGTCCCAAATTAATCATTCTCGCAACTCTGAAACTCAAAAGAAATTGATTTCTCAAACATGTTATGAAATTAGGATACCATGCATAGAGAAAATGTATTTACAGTCAAAATGTGATTAGAGTTCAATGACTACTTTTGTTACGTGTTTTTCATTGCTAAATAAGGTAAAATGTAAAGCCTGTTGAAGCTTTAGGTAAACTACTGAATCTTTGCATTTGAGATTTCAAGTGACCTGCCTGAGTCTGGTGATTGAATGGGGCCGTTTTGAAACTGCTTAAAAAGGTGAATGGGAAACTCTTTGAACGCGCTACTTAGCAAGCCTACCAAGCTCTGGAATTCATTAAATAAAGCATGAATAGCCTACATACAAAGGCCTTGGGGGCCTGTTAAAGCCTATTCTGAAGATTATACAAATAAAATATTATACAAATAAATCCACTGGCAGATGTCACTAATGGAACTTTAGAGGCCTTGTCATAAAATGTCCAAGCCTGCCATCAAAACTGCATTAGCAAGAGGTGAAGGGAAAGGTTATGGAGTTCCATGGACAGCAAAAGATATCTGCTATGAACATATTGATAGCATTCAAAAGGAGTATGTAGGTGAGGTGCCACCACTGCCACCTGCAGTAAAACTCCAGAAACTCCACACTAGTAATGAGAATAGACTGTAACATGAGGTAAATCTTAGATGAAATGTGTCATGAATCCCTACAGGCGCTGGTCATGGTTGCGCTGGAGGGAGTAGATTCGGTGCAGTGTTGTTACACCTTTCCTCTCAGCCAAAATGGCCGCCGTACTGCCTCTCGCTCACACTGGGGCCTGCTTTTCAGCCTCTGCGGAATCCATTGCTCGGCGCTCCGGGAGCCTGCCTTATCAACGGCAGAAGCCAGAAGTGCTTTGCATCGCTACTCCTTACTTGACGCTCCGAAGTTCGAAACTAGGTACCTTTGCAGAATCCTTTCTTATTCCTTGTAATTATTACCCCAATCTGAACTCCTCACACTATCCTTCCTCTTTTCTCCTAGACGGGCTCATCCGAATACCTCTGGGGTTTACTTGTTTCCTCTCCTGCGGTAGAATCCCTATCAGCTTCGACTGTCCACCCAGCTCGGTAAGCCTTGCTTCTCACCTTCTCTCTTTCTTTCACGACACCGAGCCGACTTACCATATTCCCATTCCTCAGCAGCCAGGTCTCCCTCCTTATCCTCTCAGCCGGTCTGGGGTTCCCCGCAGAGTGTAGGACGACAACGGACAAACTCACAGGTTACCTTTC
Organism: Ambystoma mexicanum; assembly: GCF_040938575.1. NCBI lineage: Eukaryota > Metazoa > Chordata > Amphibia > Caudata > Ambystomatidae > Ambystoma > Ambystoma mexicanum. Next base: position 621,823,697 of record NC_090936.1, read on the forward strand.
TATCTCTTTTCATTTGATCTTACCTCCGGTTCTTCACTCCGGTAACCATTTCATCCCTCCTCTTCAGCCATTGCCAGGGAAGACTGCAGCCGAGACGGAACAGAACCCCGACTCACCTTCAAGCTCTGCCCATTCTTGCTCTGACATCCGGAAGGCTACGCACCCAAATCCAGCTATCAGGGTTAAAGTATCGCACCCGATTCCAGCCACCAGGGTTTTCTACCCCAGAGGGTTTCCCTGAGACTTCTGCTCCTCCAGCACTTGTTACATTTAGTCGGAGGAGTAGAGGTTACTGGGGGATTGCTCATTTACGCTTGCTGTGCTTGATCCAGGTTAGTGGGAATTGAATATTGTTTTGATTTCGTGCTTCTGCATGACAGATAGCGACGCCATTTCAGCCGACAGCATGGATCAAATGCAGCAACTCATGCAAGCCGTGCAATCCTTAATGCATGAAGTACAGACCCTTAAGCAAGATAATACATACCTTCGACAACAGGTAGTCCGTCTGACAGTAGGACCAGCACTTCCTCCTACATCTCTACCTGGGGGTAAATATGATGGCAATCCCCATAAATTAAGAGAATTTTTGGACAGTTGTACCATCCAATTTTCCTTCAAACCGACGTACTTCCCAACAGATCGCGACAAGGTGGGGTTTCTCATTTCCCATTTGTCTGGGCCCGCTCTTGCCTGGGTGACTCCATTAGTGACAACAAACAATCCTCTTTTGGATGCCTATCCCGCCTTTGTAAATAGTCTTAAAAGCATGTTTAGCCGCCAGGAAATAACAGTTACTTTCCAAGAAAAACTCTTAAACCTGCGTCAAGGGCAACTCAGTCTACTGGGCTACATCACTCTTTTCAAACAATTATCATCTGAGATAGCTTGGCCAGATGAAGGGCTGTTAACCCTATTTAGGCAGGGTTTATCTGAAGAACTTAAAGACGAGATTTCCCGAGTCCCTCGACCCGCCAGATAACTATTCAGATAGATTACTGCATTCAAGAGCGCCAACTTGAGAGACGCAAGGGGAAGGTACCACAAAGTAGGATGGGAGGTAAAATTGAGCCCATGACACATCTATCCAGTCAAAGCTCCTCGGATGAACCCATGCAATTGGGAACCGCAAGGGGACCTCTCACCCAGGAGGAAAGAAACCACAGACGGTCCAATAACCTATGCATGTACTGTGGTTCTTCCGAACACCAACTTCCCGAATGCACTCTAGTCCCTGCTCGCCGCAAGAAAGCCTGGAAGTCAGGAAACGCCAAACCCCAGTCGTAAGAGGAACCGCGATTGGGCCGCTGCAACTGGGTTCCTCAAACCTTCTCAGTTCACAAAACGCAGAGACCGTGGAAACCCCCATGATGGTCATACACATGCACATTTATTTAAAAAACAAGACCATTCAGAACATTCCTGCCCTCGTGGATTGTGGGGCCGCCGGCAATTTTATTAATGACCAATGGGCCAGAAAATACGGGTTCGACTCACCAAATCAGTATCCATCCCAGTTCAAGGGGTGGATGGTAGTCCGTTGATCTCCGGACCAATCCGAGAACAGACTTCGGAGATCTCGTGCAGAATTGCCACCCATTCGGAGTTAATAAGCTTTGATATTATACGTGCAGCTCACTTCCCTATTATTCTGGGTCTACCCTGGCTCCGACTCCATAATCCTTATATCAACTGGACGGCAAGCACTATATTCTTGGGATCAGAATACTGTGTACACCGATGTCTTACCCAAGGAGCGATCGGTGTCCACACAGTACCTATGTGCAATCATGACGAGTCACCCAAGATCCTAAGCCAAGAAAGTGACATTCCCATAGCCTACCAAGAGTATATGGAGGTGTTTTCCGCTCCTAAATTTGTTGTGTTACCACCTCATAGATGAGATGATTGTCACATCGATTTAATGCCTGACAAACCCATTCCCTTCGGAAGAATGTACATGCGCTCACAAAAGGAAAAGACCATACTCAAAGATTACCTACAAAAAAAACCTACAGAACGGTCTTATCTCTGCATCTACTTCCCCGGCTGGTGCATCCTTATTTTTCATACCAAAGAAGGACACAGATGAACTCCGTCCTTGCTTAGATTATCGAGGTCTCAATAAGATAACCATCCCGGACCGATATCCAATGCCTTTAATACCTGAAATATTGGAGGCGGTTAAAGGGGCTACAATTTATACCAAGTTGGACCTACGCGGAGCATATCATTTAATGCTAATCGCCGAAGGGGATGAATGGAAGACGGCCTTTCGAACTCCATTTGGTCACTTTCAATACCACGGGATGCCATTCGGCCTCTCAAATGCGCCCGCCATTTTTCAGAGATTTATGGACCACATTTTCTCTGATGTACTACTACATTTTGTCGTAATCTATCTCGACGACATTCTGATTTTTTCCTCCAATGAGTTGGATCATGTGAAACACGTTCGCCTAGTACTGCAGCGTCTACAGTCCCATCAATTGTATTGCAAGAGAGAGAAATGCGAATTCCATCAGCCCAAAGTCTCCTACTTAGGATATATCTTGACCGCAGAAGGGGTTTCTATGGATCCTTCCACGGTCTCTGCCGTCCTAAACTGGCCAACGCCCAACTCTGTGAAGGAGATCCAACGCTTTATTGGTTTCGCCAACTTTTATAGGAGGTTTATCCCAGCCTTCTCGCAAATCCTCTTACCCATTACAAGATTGCTAAAGAAGAATGTGCCGTTTCTTTGGGACACACAGGCCCAGGTTGCCTTTGACTTCCTGAAGAAGGCCTTTTCAAGAGAGCCCATCCTTGTTACTCCTAACCAAAACAAGAAATTCATATTAGAAACCGACGCATCTCACCATGCTATTGGAGCTGTGCTCCACCAAGAAAATGAATCAGGAGAAGAACACCCTGTATCATACTTGTCTAAAACTTTATCTCCTTCGGAACTTAACTACTCTGTATTAGAAAAAGAAGTCCTAGCTATAAAGAAATCCTTCGAGGAATGGAGACATCTCCTTTTAGGCTCTCCTCATCCTATCGAAGTTCGTATGGGACATCAGAATCTCAAGGCTCTACAGTATGCACATACTACGAACAGTAGACAAGCTAGATGGGCCCATTTTTTTCCCCTTACAACATTCTCTTCACATTTCTTCCTGGCAGACAAAACCTCCAAGCTGACGCCCTTTCTCGTAACGATCACTCTACTATCAGGTTTCAGACTGAAAGAATATTTCCCAAGGCCCAATTCCTGCACGTTATCACTGACTTCCTCCAAGAAGTCGAGGCTGCCACTGCAGAACAATTAGCAAAACATCAAGACCTTTCCTTGCAGAACATGTTGACTTCTGAAAATGGATGTCTTTTCCATGACCACCAATTGTTTATTCCTACCCCCAAACTGCGACTGGAAACGATGCAGATGTGCCATGACTCTCTAGCCGCAGGACATAGGGGCATCTCCAACACACTTACCTTAATTAAAAGACATTTCTAGTGGCCCAACATGGACAAAGACATTCAAGACTATGTTTCCGCTTGCCTGATTTGTCTCCAAACCAAGTCACCCCGACGATTTCCTTCAGCTCTTCTTTCTCGCATGCCCATACCTGACAAACCCTGGCAGATTATTTCGACTGACTTTATTGTGGATCTACCACCGTCCGATCATAACACAGCTATCATGGTAGTAGTGGACTATTTTACAAAACTAGCCCATTTTGTGCCTTTGCCTGGGGTTCCGACGGCAGCTCAAATGGAGAGAATATTCCTCAATACCATCTTTTCTCGCCATGGCCTCCCTGAGACCATTGTTTCGGACCGCGGACCACAATTCACCTCCCTCTACTGGAAGACAATCTGTTTGCGACTCTATATCCGACGTTCCCTCAGTTCTGGCTTCCATCCCCAGATGAATGGACAAACTGAGCGATTGAACCAGACTCTGGAAGGCTATTTACGTTGCTTCGTATCAGCAGCCCAGTATAATTGGTTAGGACTTCTTCCTTTGGCCGAATATGCCTACAACAATTCCCTCCATTCTGCTTTGAAGAATAGCCCTTTCTTTTGTACATATGGGTTCCATCCTGCCTTTGCCCCTACGATTGCGCCTTCTTCCTCCAAATTTCCTGACATGGACGCTCTGATAGCCGACATTCAGCGTGGGCATCAGGAGACTCGGACCTCGCTCCAGGTCGCTCAGGACCGCATAAAGCACTTCTCGGATCAGCATAGGTCTCCTGCCCCGACTTACGCAGTTGGGGACTACGTGTGGTTGGCTTCTAAGTTCCTACCCTGTCATCTGGTCCCTTCAAAGCTGTCTCCCCGTTACTTCGGACCCTTTGAAGTATTGGACCTGGTAGGTCCTGCTGCACTACATCTCAAGCTTCCTCCCTCTTGGTCCAGGATTCATCCGGTTTTCCACCTTTCCCAGGTCAAACCGGCTCCTTTGGATCGTTTTCAGCGGGGATCGTCTGCTCGACCCCCTCCTGTCTCTACTGCCACTAGTCCAGAGTTTGAGGAATCCGGGAATTGTGACTCCCGTTATCGCAGGGGTCGCCTTCAGTATTTGGTTGACTGGTGTGGCTACTCCCCGGCGGATCGGTCTTGGGAACCTGCTTCGGGTGTTCATGCTCCCCGCCTGGTTCGCCGATTCCATCACCTTCATCCGGGCAAGCCGGGCCGGTTGCCTCTGCGGGGGGGGCATACTGTCATGACTCCCTACAGGCGCTGGTCATGGTTGCGCCGGAGGGAGTACATTCGGTGCAGTGTTGTTACATCTTTCCTCTCACCCAAGATGGCCGCCGTACTGCCTCTCACTCGCACTGGGGCCTGCTTTCCAGCCTCTGTGGAATCCATTGCTCGGCACTCCGGGAGCCTGCCTTATCAACGGCAGAAGCCAGAAGTGCTTTGCGTCGCTACTCCTTACTTGACGCTCCGAAGTTCGAAACTAGGTACCTTTGCAGAATCCTTTCTTATTCCTCGTAATTATTACCCCGATCTGAACTCCTCACACTATCCTTCCTCTTTTCTTCAGATCTAGGCAGTTTCACCCGAATACCTCTGGAGTTTAGTTGTTTCCTCTCCTGCGGTAGAATTCCTATCAGCTTTGGCTGTCTGCCCTTGCTTCTCACCTTCTCTCTTTCTTTCACGACACCGAGCCGACTTACCATATTCCCATTCCTCAACAGCCAGGTCTCCCTCCTTGTCCTTTCAGCCGGTCTGGGGTTCCCCGCAGAGTGTAGGACGACAACGGACAAACTCACAGGTTACCTTTCTATCTCTTTTCATTTTACCTTACCTCCGGTTCTTCACTCCGGTAACCATTTCATGCCTCCTCTTCAGCCATTGCCAGGGAAGACTGCAGCCAAGACGGAACAGAACCCCGACTCACCTTCAAGCTCTGCCCATTCTTGCTCTGACATCCGGAAGGCTACGCACCCGAATCCAGCTATAAGGGTTAAAGCATTGCACCCGATTCCAGCCACCAGGGTTTTCTACCCCAGAGGGTTTCCCTGAGATTTCTGCTCCTCCAGCACTTGTTACATTTAGTCGAAGAAGTAGAGGTTACTGGGGAATTGCTCATTTACGCTTGCTGCGCTTGATCCAGGTTAGTGGGAATTGAATATTGTTTTGAATTCGTGCTTCTGCATGACAAAATGTATAATCGTTAAACTCATATTAGAGAGGCAGATGTACACATCATCTCTAGTGCCCACCCACTCACATCCGTCATATTGGAAGATCAGCAAGAATGAACTGTGTTTGACATCCCAATACCACATCGAAGATATGAGAGACGTTGTGCGTTCAGACAACCATACCGAATGTACCCTCACACTGACATGGTAGAGGGATATCTGCATACACCATTGAACATAGAAGAGCTATAAGTGAAATCTGACAAGAGTAAAACAATGTCATAAAGAGGAGACATGAGGACACACTGAAACTATATGCAAATACTTAAAGAAAGAACATGTGACTAAAGTAACAAAGTAACTGAACATGCAAATACGAAGAAATCATATACATTGAGAAGATAAGTGAGAAGAGATGCTATAGATGCACATGCACAGAAACGCAAGGTAGATGAGACATATAGAAGCTTGCTGCAGTAGAAAATATAACACGGGTATAGCATCCATGATGAAAAGATGGACGTCGACTGAAGGAGAGAGACCGGGGCTGCAGAGGTTGACATGTGCTGCTAAACAACTGCGTGGAAGGAACAAAGAATATCTGTTTGATTTAGGATCAAGGATGCCACATCAAGAAGTCGATAAGGATAAGCTACATACACACAACATATTTCACTTAGAGTGCCAAGTATTGTATAGATAAAGATGTAGAAAGTATATGTCAAGCGGAGCAACCATGTCTCCAGAGGCCAAGAGGAGTAATAGCACCCAGTATACTTGAAACAAATAGCACAAAATAAAAGGACAGCATGTACAAAAATGTGGTCTCCTCACACGTGGTGCAAGACTAGAAAACAAGGCTTATTCATTAAGCTCTAGATAAATGTAGCAATGTACCTTCACTCCGTTAAAAGTCCAGAGGAAGAAAACAATCAGCAAGGTCAACTACAAAGAAGAAGCATTGGCTTAGAGCCTAACTGATGAAAGATGGTAGGCTAATTGGCCAAGTGGGCAGTGGCCTGATATTGTTGCCCGCACTGGGTTTCGTTTTGCTTGCATGCTAGTAAAGCCCACATCTCTGATTCTAGAAGGTCTGTCAACTGGCTTTCTACCAAAGACAAAATATTCCTCAAATCGGTTTCCCTGACCCACAAATGCCTCCACCAAGCAGCCCCTCAATACCTTATCACTAGATTCACCAGACCTACTTCCTCTCTCCCCTCTAGAATGGCCAAGTCCAATCTCCTCCTGGTGGCCAGGTTTAAACGTTCTATGTCGGGTGTGAACAGCTTTCCTGTTAAAGCAGCACAATTCTGGAACTCCCTTCCACCTCCTTGCATGGAGGAACTCCCCTACCGCCAATTCAGAACTAAGACCATCCATTGGCTCAAGATTCACAACACATAATGACCTCATGCTCTCTTGCTGCCCCGATGCTCCACCACTATGATTGTAAATATGTACATTTAGGTTGTCAACTGCTCAGTGTAGATGCCTTTTCATGAGAGAACCGGCTTATTGTATATCGTTTTGCTTATATTGTATATTTCTGTAACCTATGCCTCATCAGCGTGCATTGTTTCTTTTTGACGTGTCCAGCACCGTAACCACGGCTGGACTTCATTCCCCTGTATGTAACCAAGCTTTGCAATCCTCGTTGCCTCTGCGCCTTGCTACTCCTTTAAGGGTTAGGTGCGCAATATAAATAAATAATAAAATATAAAAAAATAAAAAAATACTAAATACTAAAGAGTTGAATGTCCAAGGTTGGGAGAGAATGCCAACCAATCATGAGGGCCTATGTAACGATGGACCATACATTGTTGCAGAAGCCAATCTGTTGTTGTTATTCTGCTATTAATTCATATTATACGTAGTTAGAGGTAGTTCAAGGCGTGCCTACCAGATAAGTGACAGCTAATTCTGTTACTAACACCTAAACAAAGTATAGGTATATGTGTTCCCATAAGCAATACCTCCTTTCGATAGGTTTTTACTATTTGCCACGTAGGATGAAGTCAGAGCTGACGTACATTGAGGTATAAAGCTTCTGTGTAACATAAATGTATTTGAGAGTGAGTGAGCTGCAATCTGTTTGTTCACCAGGTTTCCCTACTTTAATGAGCTGAAAATAAAGTAGTATTGTAGAGGAGGTCCCAGATATGACCCGCACCCCTGCCCCCCATTGCGAGTTGCCAGTAAGGTACTCGCCGTGGTACGTGACGTATGAGGAGCAAATAAACCAACAGAGAGCCGCACTGGGACTCCGCCCCTTGTACGTAAGGAGATCAATACCGGTTGAAGCAGCCATAACGCGACAACCCTGGGCAGCACGATACCCTATCAGACAGCCATACCAGCCACTGATACGGAATGAGGAATACCGGCACACGGTCCACGAGGAGACCCCTAAAGCCTTAATGGAAGGCCAATGAAAATAAACCAAAGGCCCGAGCAGCCCCGAGAACAAACAGACTTGGCTACTGAAAGCACGAATGCCAGTACTAGTAACCGCAAGGATAATGATAAAGGATACAGGGGAGAGGCACTGTTAAAACATAAGAGAATGGTGCCATAAGGCAAGATGGAAGCAACCGCCCTGTTGAATGTGTGTGTTATGTCGTCAGCCCTCGGCCTGTGCGCGGGGGCTGACAGAATGTTAGCAGGCCGCGCGGCCTGGTGCGCAGCTCCAGCGGGAGCGAAATGAGATGCACCCACACAGGTTGCTGGTCGGCCCCGGAACTGCCTCCCGAACGCAAAGCGGGGCTTTTATTTAGGACGCCCTGCGTCACCGCGTAGCGGGACGCAGGGCGGAACTCAAAATTCCTCCTTTATTATAAAACAAACAAAAACATCACACTAACTGCCAAACAACGGCAAAGTCCAACATAAGCTTCCAGTCCTCAACACGCAGCCACCCTGCCATGGGGTTCATGGCACCCGTTACCACACATAGTCACTTAGCTTGGCTGGCGGTCTCGTCGTTGTTCTCAGCCGGTATCGCCCTTCGCGGGGGCCACTCCCCCATGCTTCATGCTCTGGTTCGTTTTCGCTGTTCAGGTCCTCGAGGCCGGGTGCATCCACCGGCTCCCAGGTTCCATCCCCCGCTCCTTTCTCCTCAGGGATGGCCTCCGGCTCTTCTTCGCTGGGAGGAGTGTCCTCGCCTTCCCGATGGCCCTCCTTATCGGTCCATAGGGTACGGGGTATGGCCTTGAACCATGACGCATTTCTAGTCACTTGGCGGCGTCCTCATGTCACAGTTACCATGGTTCCATGCCGGTTGCTGACGGTCCATGGAAGTTCTTCGTACCTGGTGTCAAGTTTTGACTTGGAGGGGTTTCGTAGCATGATGACCTGGTCACCCACTTGATGATGGGACGGCCTCGCTCTCCGCTTGCCGCTCATGTGTGCGTTAGCATCCCTTCTCCTTCTTTCTGTGCGTTCCTCGTTGACCGCGTCCGGGTTTCTGCTAGGGTGATGCGGGATCGAAGATCTAATGACGGTGCCGAACATGAGGTCCGCTGGCGGTATGCCGGTTGAGCTGTGGGGCGTGACCCGGTAGTTCCGGAGGAACCGGAAGAGGTCAACCTTCCAGGGGCTGGCGTTAGCCTTGGACACCCTGAGCACCTTGTTGATAGTTCTCATAAACCGTTCTACGTCCCCATTTGCCTGGGGGTGTCTTGGAGTGATGTGATGATATTTAACATTGAGTTCCTGTAGATACTTTTTGAAATCCTCTCCCGTAAACGGTGGCCCATTGTCGCTTTTGATTGAGATGGGTAGCCCGTGAGTTGCGAACATTTTCTCTAGGGCCGGAATGACCACTTCAGCTGCTGTAGATTCAACTACCTCAACTTCCGGGTATCGGGAGTGATCATCGACGGCCACCAACAGGTGGAGGCCCTCCCTTAGCTTGCAAAAGTCAATGCTGATGGCCTCCCAGCGAGAGCGGCCCCGTTCAGCTAATATGATGGGTTCCGGGTCTGGCGGGGCCCCCGTTATCTGACAGGATAGGCACGTGCTAACGAGTGTCTCGACCCGCTCCTCGATCTGGGGAAACCATACCCGGTGCCGAATGCGGGCTTTCGTCCTTACCAGTCCTTGGTGTCCTTCATGCGCTAGGGCCACTATCCTGTCTTGTAGTTTGAGAGGGATCACGATGCGGTTTCCTCGTAGTATTAGTCCACCTTCCGTGATTGACAAGTCTTGTCGTACTGTGAATATGCCGGACAAAAACCCTTTTGCGTCCGCTGTTCTGTTGTGCGTGTGTCTCATGAAGGTCTTCCAGTCACCGGACAGGATGGCATCTTTCACCAAGTCACAACACGGGTCCTTGTGCGTTTCCGCCTCGATTTCCTCGATGCTCACCGCCTTGGGCCTCATTGCGCGCACCACTTGGCATATGTGTTCCTCCGTCTCTGCAGCTACTTGAATCTCTTGTTGAGTGGCCTCTCGCGGATGCCTGGAGAGAAAGTCCGCCGGGTTTCCGCTGCCCGGTTGATAGATGAGATCAAAGTCATATTGCTGGAGGTGCAATAACCACTTGGTGATCCGTGCCGGAGGGTGTGCTGATGTTCCCATGAAAATGGGTAGTAGGGGCTTGTGGTCCGTGATCGTCGTGAAATGACGCCCATATAAGTAGAGGTGAAAATGCCGGCACCCCCACAGCACGGCGATGGCCTCCTTTTCGATGTGTGAGTACCTTTGTTCGGTCTCTGTGAGGGCTCTCGATGCATATGCTATCGGTCTCTTCTCCCCTTCCTTCGTGACTTGCATTAGGATGGCTCCGAGCCCCACAGGGCTGGCATCCACGAACAGTTCTGTGGGCAGCTCGGTGCTATAGTAGGCCATCTTGGTGTCGGCGGAGAGAGAGTCCTTGATGCTTTCGAACGAGTCCTGGCATTTCTGCCCCCACTCCCACTTGACGTTGGCCTTGGTGAGTTCCCGCAGCGGCTCAGATAATGTGGCCAGGTTTCGGATGAACCTCCCGCAGTAGGTGGCCATGCCTAAGAAACTGCGCACTTCTGTGGGGGTCATCGGTGGGCTTGCCGCCTGAATGTCTGCGACCTTCTGCGGGTCAGGGGAGATGCCTGTGCTGCCAAACTTGTACCCGAAGAAGGTGATCTCCGACTTGAGGAACTCTCACTTTTCCCGGTGTATTGTGAGCCCAACTTCTTGTAGTCGGCCCAGTAAAGCGTGAAGCCTCTTGATGTGGGTTTCTTTGTCGGGGGCGTGAATCAGAATATCATCGCTCACGTTGAGGACACCAGGGATGCCCCGGATGACCTCTTGGATGGTTTGCTGGAATACCTCCGCAGCAGACGATATTCCGAAACTTAGGCGCTTGTATCTCCGCAGCCCCAAATGCGTTGAGAATGTTGTAATGTAGCGAGAGTCTCTGTGGAGTTTGAGTTGATGATACCCCTCCTTGAGATCAATCTTTGAGAATATGCTTGATCCTGTGAGGTCAGCCACGATCTCGTCGATTGTTGGGGTTATGTGGCATTCTCTTTTAATGGCAGTGTTGGGGAGACGCATGTCTATGCAGATCCGCACCTTTCCAGGCTGCTTAGGCTTCCGTGTCACCACCATTGGGGAGACCCACGGTGTGGGCCCTGTGACCTCCTCAATGATGCCCGCTTCTTCCAGTGCCTTGAGTTCCTGCTCCACTTGTTCTCTCATGTGGAATGGCGTTCTTCGGTGCCTGACGGCTTTCGGCTGCACGGTTTCATCAATATGAAGTTTGATGGTTTTGCCTTTTAGACAGCCTATTCCCTCTTGCAAGTCAGGGTATTGGCTCAGCATCTGCTCCACTTCCTTGTCTTCGTTGACATGGCAGATGAATTGGACCACTCTCTGCTGCGTCCCCACTCAGGAGGCTCTCAATACCTGCCTTCACGACATAGACCTTGGACCATAGTCTGTTTTTTCTGTGTTCCAGCGTGGTGCGGAACCTGCCAATCACCGGCAGGGGCTTTCGACAGCCGTATGCATACAACAGAGTGTCTGTGCTTTTCAGCTCTGGTGGAGGACTTAGAGTCAGGAAGATGCTTTCGGGCATGACGTTCACCGAAGCGCCTGTGTCGATGGTCATGAGAATGCACTGGTTTTGGATGGTGACCATGCATTTGCGCCTTCGGACGGCTTTTCTTCGAGGTCCTCGGCCTTGGCACAGTGCAGACACCAGGTATACCTTCCTTCCTTTTCTCTCGATGTCCTTGGAGGGGTCCTGCTGCATCGCCGAGACATCATCCCCTTCATCCTCCGTGGAAGAGCTGGCCACTGCGATCCTTCTGGCACTGGCTTGCTTCTTTTTCTTGGTCGCGACCTTCTCCAGCTGGTTTTGCAGGGGCTGTATGGGGGTGTCCGCTGATCGGCATACCTTCGCGTAATGGTCCTTCCGGCCACATGCTCCACATGTGGTGCCTTGAGCAGGACAGTTGCGACGGCCATGTCGTGGGCCACCGCACCAGCCACACTCTGTGGGTCCCGGAATGCGCGGTTGCCACCTGTTTTGGCCATACCCGCCACTGTTGTCGTCTCTCGAGGATTGTTTGTTGGTGATACGTGCCACCATAGCTGTGTTGAGAGCAGGTTGCAGCCTGTGTAGCGTGGCTTCCATGTTGGCCGCTCTGGTGTGTGCCAGTTCCCTCTGATGTCCTAGTTCGAGGATCCGCTGTAGGGGAATACCCCTTTCGCTAAGTATCAGGCGCCTTAATTTTTCCGAATGTATCCCGTTGATGATTTGCCTCCTGATCTCCCTCTCCACGTTCGTGAATTCGCAGGACATGGCCAACTTTCTCAGACGGGTGTGGTACGCATCAAGGGTTTCCTCCGCTGCCTGTAAGGTGGTGCAAAAGAGAAACGTCTCATAGTCTGGGTTTAGTTGAGGGAGAAAATGATCGGTGAGGGCATCTTTCGCGCTTCAGTATCCATCCTGGCCATCATCAACGTTCAGGGAATTGAAGATGCGCAGTACCTCGTCACCCACGCTGAGTAGTAGGTGGGCCTTCAGTTTCCTGGGCGCCGTAACCTCTTTGCACTCCATCGCCATCTCGAACTTCTGAATCCACAGCTGCCATCTGGGTCCGCATGATGATGGATCCGTGAATGGGTCGAACGGCTGGACCAGTGTCGACGAAGTACCTTGTGTGCGAGGTGGAGGTGGCGTCATGGACAGGTTTGCAGCAATTCTGGATGGCGTGGAGGGCCCAGGCGTGGATGTGCCGGCCGCCATGTTGTCGTGGACCTGATCCGTGTTGTCGTGAGATCATCCAACGGCCACCAACGCCGCGATGTTGGGCCTACCTTGGAGGTGCAGCCGTACCCAGGCGCCGTGTTGCAGATCAGGGCCTGGTGCTCCTGTTACACTGTGATGCTGCCCTCTGGTGTTGGATGTCAGATGCCACCTGGTTCTCCAGTGTCCAGATGGAAAAGCTGTGGTCTTGGTGGCAGAGAGCATGAATGGAGGAGAGAAAAAAAAAAATATTTTTTTTTTTTTTTTGGGGTGGGGGGTCACGTGTGTGATTGCACCCCCACCGGGTGTCCAAAAATTTCGCCGCGATGGCTGTGTGGCGTTAGGGTGCCTTCAAAGCACCGAGCCTGTCGTGGAGTTCCTCTCGCCTCGTCGCCATTGTTATGTCGTCAGCCCTCGGCCTGTGCGCGGGGGCTGACAGAATGTTAGCAGGCCGCGCGGCCTGGTGCGCAGCTCCAGCGGGAGCGAAATGAGATGCACCCACACAGGTTGCTGGCCGGCCCCGGAACTGCCTCCCGAACGCGGGGGCGGGGCTTTTATTTAGGACGCCCTGCGTCACCGCGTAGCGGGACGCAGGGCGGAACTCAACAGTGTGTAAATAAGCTTGAAATGCAAGAGGCTAAGGAATCGATACTGCTTGCAATGCCTAGTAGGAGAGTAGAGCGGCAAGCGCCAACCATATATCTACCTCAATACTGCACAATGTACACGTGCGACTCCATTTTGTGAAAGCAGAAATGTACCCAGGCGGCCAAAGGCCTGACTGGCCGATTTTAGAAACGCAGCAAGACCAGAGAAGGAGCGGAATCGAAACTCAACAAAGAGAGGCTTATGCCGGGGAGATCAAGGTCAACCAGAGAAGGGGAGGTGAGCATGAGCTCGCGAGACTCCAACTACAGAGAATACCAGCCCGCCAGTGAAGGTCAAGATAAGAGAGGCCCATGCAGGTGGCCAAGCGCACACAGAATTAAATGCACAAAAGGTTGGAAACTGAAGCAGATTCACGGTGAACCAACACGTGACCAGACAGGCGCGAAGATGTACCACCGCCTGATGTCATCCAGAACCAGAGGGTGCCATAACTTTTCCTGATAAGAGGCTACAGATCAGAGGCCATACCCAGCCAACTAGTTGACACACAGCCCTAAAACACTGATTGATGGAAGGGAGGAAGGGTGAATCTTGGGACACTAGGCACCTGGGTGTCTACTCTAACGCTGCTAATTAAAAGGGAGATTTATGTTTAGGGGTGTAACTTGCCCAATCACAAGGGACCATGTAATCTAGGGTCCTATAGACACTGTAACCAATGAGACGTTGTACTTGTAGTGATGTCAATCACGTGTGGTGTAGAGGGAAGGGCGTAGATGCCCACCCGATAAGAGTTATCCAATCCACTTGCGTTATTTCCATATACAGATATACCACCTATACTTAAGTTACCTTTCCCAACCAATTGTATTGCATGATGATTTTTTGTAGAATTAGACGTCAATAATGACGAATTTTGCCCATAAAAGAGGCTGTTGGACTAATGTTCGGGGAAGTCGGGGTGAGGCAGGTGATCGCGATGCTGAAGATTTCCATAAGCTGATGTATGTATCATTAAACAGACTTCCCTTTGCCAATTTATTGAGTCCTGATTATTGGATCTTGCCGGAGTATGTGAATCCTGCACTCTGTCCTCGCCTGGTGCAGCTATCTTGTATAACTATTTTTCGAGGGTGAGTGCTGACCAATGGGCCGTCAGTAATTTCCTCTCCTCGTCAACACTTGGTAACGTGAGGATGGTTTCGGCCATCGGTTATTGATAATCGATTCATATAGTTATAAGACACCTTTAAACCGACGGCACGAAGTAACTCTGTGCCTTCGGTTACATCACAAGTCCTTTCGCCATTCTGGCTGATTAGGCTGAGAAGCTTCCCATGGACAATGATAGTGTAATTATTCCCAAAAAATCTGCAGTGGGTCTGAAGGAACCCGCCTTTCCAAGCATAACCCTTCTCATTCCCACGGGCAGCGGATCGGACGAAAACCATAAAAGCAGGAAGAGGAAGAGGAAGGGGCGGTGATCCTGAAGTTCCAGAGAGGAAAAGAGGCGATCGATGAGTGAAAACAACGAAACTCGTTACCTTGGCAAATGTCTTGTAGGCCTGTAGAGTAAGAAGGGGAAAAGGTAACGGAGGGTGGTGGAGAAGATTAATACAGTTAAAAGTAGGAAAGACTGTAGAGATATAAAGGGTAAAAACCCGGCACCTGAAGTAATTGGGAGGAATACCGGGGGGCACCCGAGAAAAAACTAAGGAATACCAGGGTAGCACCCAAGAAAAAAACTGTAAGGAATACCGGGGGGGCACCCGAGAAAAAACTGTAAAATTTGCCTTGTTCCTGCGCTTTAAAGAGTGGTCAGAAGGAACTTGAACCCAGAGCCCACAGAGGGGGGACTTTAGGCTACAATGACGTTTAAAGACGTCATAAAGGGGTTAGTTCAAATCCCATGACGGGGTAACAATTAGAAGGCAGGTATATGTATGACCAGCTGGTGTCCGTCTAGTCTGTCAAGCGTCTGTCCTATATGTTCTGTGTATGCTGAATGTGGATTTATTGTGTTATTAATTGATGGCAATGTATTTTTGCTTTACGCGATTCTGTAAATGAGAGGGAATCGCCACTGAATTGATGTGTTTTGAGTAAAACTGTTGGTATAAAAGTTTGCAGAAAAATTGGATTGGAGCCTTGCTCATAATAGCGTAAAGTTGAAAAACTGTATGAACATTGTTGATGACAACATTAAGGATGGAAGAAGTTACCCCACTTGCGCACTTATGCAAGCAGTTTCCAAAGCACGCAACAAAATTGAAGAAATATAGCCAGGAGTGGGTTACGGGCACCACAAATAAAATGTTTATGCCGTGGCCCCAAAATGGGTAATTGTCAAAGGCTGTTTTACAGCACATGACCACCTTCCTACATGCTACATATAGCGGGAAGAAGCTCGAAAAACGCCTTGCTGTTCTCGAGCTTTGGAAAATGTTTGAACAAACAAAAGAAGAACAACCCCCCGCAGACTGGATATTAAATGTATGTACGGAGAGACGCCTACCGCGCCACCTGCCCTGCCGGAACCAGTTGTTGAGGGAAGTAAGTCGGAGGGTCTTTACCCACTAAGAGAGCTTAAGGCAGCCACAGGTTATAGCAACCCTGCATATGAGTCACTTGCGTGTAGCAGTGACAAGACGAAAGAGAAGGAACAGGAAATTGACTCGGCCTCCACAGTCCCATGGGGAAAAGAGAGGCGAGGTGAGGAAAGGAAGGACGAGGCACAAACGAGTGCACCTCTCGATTGACAGAGAGAGGGAAAGAAGCGGAAAGGAACCGATGAGGTAACATTTGCAAAGGACGAATGGATGGGATGGCAGATACTATTGAAATTAGATGGAAAAGGAAGTGATAGTGCAAGGCCGAGTGAACGGTCATATGAGGGGCAAAGAAAGGAAAGAGAAGGAAGTGGACATAAGAAACGAAAGGGCAAGAAAGAAGGATAGGTTGTGGCAAGAACAACTATACCGCGAAGAGCAAGGTATACCGCTCAGTTGCCCGCAATATGCAGTCTATGAAAAGTACAGGCAGAACAGGCTTAGGTTAGAGGAAGAGAAGAGAGTGCACGAAAGAAAGGTAAAAAAGCGAGAAGACGAGGAAAGTAGAAGGGCAAAAGAACGTAGAGATGAACGGATGAGGGAAGTAGATAAGGCTAGAGAGGAAGCAAAGAAGCAAAGAGAAATGGATGAGGAAGCAGAGCTTAAACGCAGGCAAAGGGCGCGAGATTTAGAATATTTGCAACGGGAAGTTAAAAAACCCAATCCTGTTGTAGACTGGGAAGACATAGAAGAATTCTTTCCTGCAAATGATGCGGTACCAAGTACAAGCAGGACAATTATTGATGATGACTTCGACACCCGAAGCATTGGGGAAGCGATTGATAAAATATATGATGAGATGGGACTGGAACGTATCTCCCAAGAAGGAAGGGAAGGTGAGCGCTTAGAGAGCACTCAGTTATATGACACTGAGGATGTCACCCGAATTAGTCAGAGTAGGGGACGTTCCCTAGATAGACTAGAAGATGGGCAGAATGAAGATGATGCAAGAAGTTGTGAAAACTGGGAGTATTCAGAGTCAGACTCCGATGGAGAAGCGGAGGAAGTGATGTATGATGAAGGGAGGTGGTGCGAAACACAGCTCCCAGGGAGTCGAGAGGTACGGTGGTGAGACGCGGGCGATTCCATAAGTAGGACACCGAAGTCCAGCAGACAGTCCAGCCGAGATGAAGACACGCACCCCAGTCAGAGGGGGGCATCAGCACCTGCCTATACTGATAGATTAAGGGCATTGCCAGGTAGATGGCAAGGCGGGAACGCCACCCCGGGGAGAGACAGAGGGGGTATAGAGAAGAGAAAAGAAGATTGTGCATTCCAATTCCCACTTTTAGAAAAGGGGGGAGCAAGACCGCAATATATTCCATGGCCGCACATGGATCGAGAGAATTTCAAAAATAAGCTTCCAATGTTGACATCGGGAGCCGGGAAGTGGATACATGAGCTAGAAAAAATGACGGGGGGCGTCACCCTAGCCATAGGGGACATCAAGGGTCTCCTAATTGCTATACTCGGAGAAAGAGCAGACGATGTGTGGAAAAGGGCAGGCTACCCTACGGTAACCATAACTAACACCTCTCATGACGGAGCGCCATTTAATAACTGTAGAGCAGCAGTATGGAAAGCGCTGCGTTCGCTATATCCAGACGCATCTGATATGGGGGCTACAATGACTCGAAAAATGAAAGAGTCAGAGGATCCGTTGCTTTATATCCAGAATTTTCAAGACACGTGGGTCTTGGACGAAATCGATCCCTGTATTCTACCATATATTGTGCCAAGGGTTACCAGAACCGGTGCAAAAACAGCTAAAAAAATTGGTAGGAATAGAAGCTAAACCGTGCGCTGAGATCCAGTTGACAATTCCACATTACTGTAGGCTGTTGCAAGAAAAGAATCGAAAGAAAGAGACAACGCGTAAGGGGGAAGAGGCGAAGCTAGTGCAAAGGAAGCTCTCAAAATATGCTCTCGAGTCAGCCATGCTAACAAGCCCAGCCGAATCGAGTGCACAACGTGCAGCTAACCCGCCCCAGAGTAATCAGGGTAATGCGGGATATTACCCGAGAGGAAGGGGATTTGGAGGAAGAGGATGGCAGAGCAATCAGGGAGGCTTTAGAAGTAACCAAGGAGGTTTTCAAAATGTTCAA
The DNA here is from genome assembly GCF_040938575.1 of Ambystoma mexicanum. Taxonomy (NCBI): domain Eukaryota; kingdom Metazoa; phylum Chordata; class Amphibia; order Caudata; family Ambystomatidae; genus Ambystoma; species Ambystoma mexicanum. The sequence continues at coordinate 621,841,899 of NC_090936.1, forward strand.
GGTGGTATCCAGAGCGCACCAATGGGCAGTCCAGCTATGCCAGATGGACAGATGGCCCGGCCACCACCAGTGTGTTGGCTATGTGGAGTGACAGGACATGTGGCGCGCATGTGCAGAAGCCAAGGCATGTGGCAGAACAACCAAGGGATGGGGAGAGGCATGGTGAATCAACCTGCTACCCCACAACAGGGCAATGCACAAAACTATACCATGCAGCAGCAGGCAGCTGGCTTGCAGCAAGGTGCACAGCAAGTGGTCCCACCACTGAACATGGGGAATGTACCACAGGGACAACCCCAGCAGAGACTGCCACAAGTGGTTCAGGGCACTAATTCAGGTGGAGGAAACCCACAGGTGTACAATGGACCAAACCTATATATGAAATAGGACGGCTCACAGGGAACTCTGATGTGTTATATTCTATCAGTGACACCAGACCCTAAAAGGGAACAAAGGGTAAATGTCACCATAGGGGGGAAAGAATATTCCTTCTTAGTTGACACGGGTGCAACACGCTCGTGCATACGAAAAGGCAAGTTCTCCTTGTCCGGCGAGGCAATAGATACCCAGAGTTTTACTGGAGCTCATAGCAGAGTTCCCTTTACTGATGCACTCCCAGTTTCCCTGGGAGAGTGCGACATGAATGTACCTTTATTGTATTCTCGTCAGTCCCCAGTAAATATCATGGGTCGGGACTTGATGACAAAGTTGAATATGGCCATCTCATTCACTGAGGATGGCATAGTGTGCTCCACCCCAGGAATGCATTATTCAAACGTATGCAAAATGATCAGAGCATACTCTGGACGTGCAGCTATGAGAGCTGTACCGCTGGAGCCAGAAGTATTCGCATATGGCGTACGAGTGCTTATGGCGGGGTTGCCAGGCCTCGCAGACAAAACTATGAGAACTCCGGATGAGTTTCTATTCAGGCCAAGAATACCCATGCACGAAGAGGAGGGACAAGTATTTCCCTTAATGATACACTCTGCCGCAGTGCGAGGAAAAGGGGTATTGGTTGAGGGATGTGACGATGAGGGCAGACCTTGGTGTGCGATTATCGCCATCGAAGAATGGTATCGAGTGACTGACGTCACCGATGACGATCTGTTCGAAGAACACCATGACCTAGAAGAGACGCGGGTGTAAGTGAGTCTCATATTTTGGGTCGAAATGATCAGGCGGGAGGTACCGCAGAGGATGATGTTAGCATTAGTACGTCCAGAATACTTTGATAACGTCATGGCCCTGGTGCCGGCCAAGGTATGGACTACAGGGCCCCATGACGTAGGTCTCCTGAAAGGGGCTGGCAAAGTAAAAATTAAATTGAAACCAGGAGCAATTCTGCCATGGGCACGACAGTATCCCATGTCCAGAGAAGCGGATGAAGGGATCGCAAAGACAATCTCTCCCATGATGGAGCAGGACATCCTTGTGACGTCGGAATCACCTTGCAACACAGTAATTTATCCGGTCAAGAAATCAAAGGGAGGGTCTTGGCGTTTAATCCAGGATTTACGAGCATTAAACGACATAGTCGAAGCCGAGTTCCCTCTAGTCCCGAATCCATCCACAATTTTGTGCAACATACCCACTGAGTCAAAATATTTCATGGTGATTGATTTGAAAAATGCATTTTTCTTGATTCCATTGCACCGTGACTCACAAGACCTGACGTCATTTACTTTCAGACAAATGCGCCTGAAAAGTACGAGGCTGCCACAGGGGTATTGCGAGTCTCCATCCATTTTCAACAGAGTCATGCAAATGGACCTAAGCAATATTGCGGTAGACAGTGTTGTTTTGCAGTATGTAGATGACATTCTAATCTGCAGCATCACTGAAGAGCAATGCCGACAGGACTCTGTCCAGCTATTGACTATATTGGCTGAGAAAGGATACAAAGTAGACAAGGACAAGCTGCAGTACTGCCAACAGGAGGTGTTGTACATAGGGCAACTAATGTCACATGAGGGGAAAAAGGTAACCCCAGAAAGGGCCGAGGCTATCATGCACACGGCCATGCCGCGCACAATAAAGCAAATGCAAAGCTTCTTAGGCTTGTGCAATTATGTCAGAGCATGGGTCTTTGACTACAGCTCATATACCAAGCCCTTGTTACAGGCCCTTAAAAAGGCCCATGCAACAAGAGAAGAAATTGAATGGAATGAAGAAATGGAGGAGGGGTTTACAGAACTCAAGGGGGCAATTTGTAAGGCCCCAGTTCTCGGGATTCCTAGTTATGCGGAGGAATTCTATCTGTTCTCTCATACCGATGGGAGTTTTATGACAGCAGTGCTCGCGCAGCGTACCTCATTGGGATATAAACCCCTAGCATATTACAGCGGGAGTCTGGACCCGGTCATGAAGGGCCACTTCCCGTGCAAACAGAATTTAGCTACCGCCGCGTTCGCCATTGAGAAGGCGTCATCCATTGTGATGGGGTGCTCCATGATATTATATGTTGAGCACTCACTATTCGCCATACTAGAGAAGCTAAAGGGCACGCTGACTTCGGAAAGAGCATCAGCCTACAAGGTGATTATCTCTAATCCATCGATCAAAATAGTGCGATGCAAAATGGTGAACCCTGCTATGTTTATAGCCCAGCAGGTCACAGAGGGAGAACCTGTGCATGACTGTGCAAACTATGAAGAATACTATGATGAGATCCCCAGGGTCAAGGAAAATGCCCTGCCAAGTGGAGAGATCGTCTTTATTGACAGGTCATCAAGAATTGACCAAGATGATGGGCAAAGGTATACAGGCGTGGCCGTAATCAAACACATGGCGAATGGAGAGTTCCGAGTACTTGTCAGTGCGCAAATACCATCTCACTATTCGGCACAGGCTGCAGAACTAGTGGCATTGATACTCGCCATCGAGAATCATGCAGAACAGGAAGTAACAGTGTACAGCGACTCTGCCTATGTGACGTCAACAGTGCATGCAGGATTAGCACGCTGGAGGCGGAGGGGCTACCTCCGAGCAGACGGCACTCCAGTGCAACACGCAGCCTTGTTGGACAGGCTGATACAAGCACTACAGATCCCAGTGGGCATAGCGGTCATAAAATGTGCCACTCATACCAAAGGGACAGATTTTGTGTCACGTGGAAATCATGAAGCGGACACGGAAGCCAAACGTATGGCATCCAAAACTGAAACAATCATGGACGTGGAGGTGGCATGTACCCATGAACGAATTATGGTAGCACGAGCCACTCCAGAAGTCTATAGCAATATGGGGCAATCTCAATTAATGGAGCTCCAGGGGGAGGCACCTCAGGAGGAGAAAAATGTGTGGAAGCATTGAGGGTGTTCTTTAAACCCCTCTGACGGATTGTGGAGGCATGACAGCACTGGTAAACTAGTAATGCCTGTCGCCCTTCTAAAAGTAGCGCTAGAACAGCTTCACTACCCCATTCATATGTCAAAAGAAAATCTTTCTGCAACGCTCGCGGAAGACTGCTTTATACCGAATTTAGCCGAGCATGTTACATTCTTTATGGTAAACTGCATTATCTGCCAGCAATTCACTTCTGGGCACACATTATAAGTAGTGAGAGGAGTCATCCCCAGACCAAATGGGCCTTTCCAGCACCTACATATTGATTATGTTGATATGATTCAGGTGTGTAATGGGTACACGTATCTACTTGTGGTGGTGTGTCCCTTCTCCAGATGGGTAGAAGCAGGCCCCTATACACACCCTGACGCTGTCTGTGCTGCTAAATTCCTGGTGAGGGAGGTTTTCCCTAGATGGGGGGTGTACGAGGTAATGAGATCTGATAATGGGGCACATTTTGTAAATGCAGTATTTGAGCAGATTAGCTTGTTGCTTGGTATAAAGCACAAATTCTCGTCAGCGTATCACCCAGAGGGAAACGGGATATGTGAACGGATCAACGGCTTGCTTAAGGAAAGGATAGCCAAGTTGAAGCTCACATTAAGAAAGGGATGGATGCACTGCCTACCACTGGCATTGTAGGCTCTTCGGAACCAGCCAGGCTCCGACCATCATCTAATGCCGCACAAAATAGTCACAGGGAGAAGGGTGAGGATCCCTCTTACCCCCCGAGACAGAGCTAGATGTGATGCCCATTCAACTAGGGAGGTTCTGGGAGAGGTGATGAAGGCCTATCTGGATTGTCTCACATCCAGTTACTCTGTCATTTCAGGCCAGCTGCAGCGACGGCAGAAAAGAGACGACACAGCACAAACCACAACAGACAGTGCTGATGCCGGCGCAGCTTAGAGCCCATGCGCGCCTTTTGTCTTCCCTGGAGATTGCGTCCTTGTGAAGAATTTCACAAGAAAAAGATGGGATGAGCCGAGTTTAATGGCCCGTTCATCGTAGAGGACTGCACCCCGTCAGCTGTCAAGCTCAAAGGCAGAAGAGCCTGGATCTTCACGAATGATATAAAACTCTTTATAGGAGAGAGCACCCCTACTACATCTACTACTGAGGAATCCACAGACAACGGGGAAGGACCGCAGCACGTGCAGACGAGATCTATGGCAAGGAAGAAGGACGCATGAGCAGACAAGTTACAAGAACGAGGAGGAAAAAAAAATATAAAAGTGAGACTTTCAAAACAAGACAGTTCTTCAAACCAAGTGAAAGGTGACAAAAGAACAATTAAATGAACATTCAATGTAGCCACCAAAAGAACTTTTGTGAAAATCTTGTCCACGCTGAACCTTTTCTATAGGCATGAAAAAGACAATAAGAAGCAAGCAAACACCCTGTGCAGCCAAAGGTGCAGGGTAAAAGAAGATAATCGCGTACTCATAGCAACAGAAGCGCTAATCGCATGAACATTGAGCCACAAAGAATTGAACACGAACTCTCAGACTCTGATAAACTGTAAAAACAGGACACTCTTGTAAACTAAAACTGGTATCCTGAAGCATCCAGTATCAAGACTCTGTTCACAGACATATGGTTCACCCCAGCAGAAGTCTCAAGTGGGATCTGCTCACCTATTTTCAGCTAGTAGTACTGTCCTATCCGTCACTCATAGGGAGAGAAACAAGTGTCACTGAATTCATTCAAGACCCTGCAAACAAGAAAATAATCCGACAACTACTGACTGTCATAACAGAAACTTTCATTACACTACCCAAACACAGCGGAGAAGACACAGATGCTCCCACCACAAGTAATCATTGACGAGATCACATATACTTTGTTCTTCTGCATCATCGAAGAAGGTCCAGGACTTATCGGGAGAACTACAGATACATTGACATTCATTAGAGAGCCAAAAAACAATTACTTTCTCAACCAAGTGTGGTACAAGCTGAACCATGTGGTTGCAACTCACGCAGCAGGAAAGTGCAAAACTTGTTCGCATCAAAAGAAGGGACTGTGATTAGGACCCAGCAAACGAGGCAAATGTCCCTATCACCTGAGGATACACAGCTGGCACACAACGTTTTATTTTGATTAGTCACAGACTATCTGGAAATGGTGGGGAGACCTGAAGATGTTGACGTCATCACCTTTCTTAGGAATCCGGCCAACGCCCCACACATGGGCGCACTCCTCCAAGGCATCATGCTCCAGGTGGAGCTGTCCAATTTCCAGCAAGAATTCCTGAGGAGATTTCAGTGAGACCAGCTGACGAGGGACAGATCGAAGAAAAAAAAAAAAAAAACTGATCACACTGCAAGAAAAGGCCTGTGACTTTAGAGCCAAAGAACCAGAACAAATATTATTAACACCTGAATTATGCTTTTCGTGTTTTCTTTCATCTCATTGAAAACTTTCCAGAACTAGAATGCCCAACTGAACAGGCTCCTAAGAGCTATTACATCACAACTCAGAAGCAACTATGGACATCCACATCTAAGAAGAGCCTTAGAAGGGGGCGTTCCAAAGTAACCTTTTTCATCAACCCCAACCGGGGACAAGGCAAGAAAACAAAAGACACAGTTCTTCATGCTTCCAACATAAGACGGATCGAAAAGAGCAGAAACAAGGATAACTACATCCGTTCTTATTTTTCTTGTTTTGTGTTTTCTATTTGTTCATCATTATCGCGCAGGAGAATAAATGGGTGAGAGAGAGACTGTTCACCAACTCGACCTCGAAGCACCAAGTGAAAGGAACAGAGACATGAACTTTACTGCCATGTTTACCTTTTTCAACCTTTTTCTTATTTTTTCTTACCTTCTCATATGTTCACTTTTATTTTTATTTTTATTTTTTTTAAATTTTATTTTGCGTGATTTGTAGCAAATCCATCCTTTCATGGTGTCACAGCAAACAAGGTCCTTTATGTCCCCAGGGCCAAGGCGAGTTGGAAGAGTGCCCTGAGAAAACGCTGGCCATACAAATACAGGATAAATATGATCTGTTGAAAACGATAGTCTAAACTTTTTCCATAGTCTAGCAAAGGAACTGTACTCCATACTTAGAGACTATCATCATCATCACTCGTAAGAGGGGGGACATTGAACTGCACTTGTCAATTTAGTGTTTATTGAACTTTGAACGACGAAAACAGAATAAGAAGAAAAATAAACTATTGACTATGGACTTGCTTGAAATGGGGGCCCAAAACAGTAACTTAGTCGTGCCACCAGCGGAAGGGTGCCCCAGGTTTCCCGGAAGGAGATGCTGTAAACTGTCTTTTAAGGCCGTCATATGTATATGCATTGTGACTATTGTAGTATTTTTATCGTTAACTATTAGAACTGCATTTTTTATCAGTGCACGAAGCATCCCAATGTCTGTGCATCCACCAGGTAATGAACATCTGGGGCCCACAAAAGTACCCAGACCTTATATTGTCATCCCTGTTCCAAGAAAATCTGATGATAAAGCAAACGATTTACAGTTGAATGTAATTAACAGTAACCCGTCTACATTTGAAGTAATGAATGGTGAGGAAGGCTGGAGACAGGGTCAGCACGGAATGAATGATAACATAGCACTGTCCACGGCACGCACCCATACAATGAGTGCACACGAACAAGGGCAAGTGTCAATGGCTACGAAACCGCAGGCCAAACCAACTGAAAGAGAGAAATCACCTGTGGAACAAGCAGCGCTAGAAAGCATGGAGCAACGTGAGAAACCGAACCGAAGTGAAATAGCAAAATCACTCAATAGAACAGAGGAAGCAACGAAAGAACTCACTGAGAAAACACATGCGGTAGTTGAGTATGTGTTTCCACTCATGCTTAGAGCAAAGAAGCTACATGAGGAGCTGAGCAAGACAACCACCATAACTGTGATAGCGAGCACGCCAGCTCCAACGCCAGAAGTAACTACCGAGCCTACGATACAGCCACGTGTTGGAAGGATGTTAAATCACATGCGGTGGGAGGAGGTCTACGAAAAAATGCAGGAGGGAAGGAAAAGAAGCACAAAACCTCCCCCTATTAATGCAGGCCAGGAAATGAAACCTGCCCCTCCAAGGATAACACCCGAGATTCTGCCTGAACGAAAGAACAGTACAGACTCATTCAGAGTCGTAGTGATAGCCAACCACAGAAAAACGCTAAGGATCAGGAGAAGTCCATATGAAACCGATAACGAGTTAAACGATTACTTGGACAGCACGGCCCATCTTGGAAACAAAATATGGTACCAGCACATGAAGGAAGTTGGACGAAGGCAATCAGAAGGAGAATGTTTCGTCTGTGCACTCCTGCCGTACAGCATGGGCAAGTCCAAAATCTTTGTGGCTGTAGAAATAGATGTCCCCATAGCACACTGCATGTCACATTTGGCAATGTGTAACACCGGAGGACAATTCATGGGGAGAGACGCCTCGTTGATATGGGCCAACGAAAAGGACTACCCTGATGAAGACGGATATGTCCAGGACATCAAAACAAGAAACCGGGCGCACACCAAGAATCATGTGATTAGACATGAAAACCCTGACGTCAAGGGATCAGGAATAATGTGGGAAATAAACTCAAGACTGAACGTCCAAGGGAAAACAGCAGAAGAAGCTCAAATATGGAAGAACCGAGGACAAATGCAGATCTAGGGATCAGTAGTCTCCCCAGATGGATGGGAAGAAGGAGTAGTAATTTGTCGAGCTTGGATGGTCCTTGGAGCCTGCAAAGAAGCAATAGAGAACTCACAGAGACTATGCAGACCATTGTGGCCAAAATGGGTCGAAGACAGAGGAGGACCCTTGCAGATAGTACCACTGGAAAACCCAAAACTGTGCTTTAGAAGTAATGGCCCGAGGAAAATGGGGGAAAATCAAAACTGCGGGTGAATATACGAAGCCCCAGGGATGTCGCCAGGGACTGCAGTCCTGATGGACCACTATTGGGCATGTGGATCCAAGGCATACATAAGGCTACTGAGGAACTGGGGAGGCATATGCACACTGGTGAACGTACACGTTCCAGCACTAGTGATTCCAAAAAATGAACTGAATTTGGACAGTTTCCCGAAAGCAGACGCTCACCTGAGGAAAAGGAGGTCTGTGGAACTAATGTCAAGGATGAAGAGAGAGAATTACTTCTCCGCCAAATCAGAGGACGCATTTTATGCCATTCCCTACGAACACAGGCTGTTCAGCCTAACTTCATCAGTATTTACAACAATACTCTTGCCGCATATCCAAGTTGGTTCAAACACCAAGTGGTTGCAGATAACGAGATGGGAGTTACTGCAGACCATCTACACCACAATAAAAGGATTCAATGCGATCAAAGAAGAGCTGAGAGCAGTCAGACTGATGACCCTCCAGAACACATATGTGCTTGACATGATCACTACAATGGATGGAGGTGTTTGCGCAAAAATTGGAGAATCATGTTGCACATTTATACCAATGCACGATGAAGAAAATGGAACTCTCACAGAGGCCATAGACAATTTAACAACCCTGAAAAACCAGATGACCGATGAGACAGATGAAGTGGACGACGACAGCTGGTTTGGGAACCTATTCTCATGGGCCCCGCAATGGTTGGCAGATATATTCAAGTTCCTGGGAGCTATGCTAGCAATGGTACTGCTAGGAGTCTGTGTTATCAAGACAACCATCACACAGTGCCAGAAAACAGCAAAGAAGGCCATTGGGATGAAAATTATGGTCGATGTCGAGCCAGGCTCGAAGCCCAGAGACCTGACAGATGAGGAGATAAAAGACTTTGTGAATTTTCAACAGAAGGAACAAAATTCACTTATCACAAGAAACGAAGAAGGTACGAAGGCAAATGGATTTACTGCAGTCCAAATGGACAATGCCAGTTAATGACCTGGAACAAAGATGAGCATGTGAGAACAACAGGAAGCTTGAAAGGGGTGATAAAGATATGGACACCAAAATTGCATACTTTCACGCCTTCTTGTGTAAACCCAGAAGACGATGAGCAAGAAGCTGAAGAATCAAAGAAACTGAATATAAAGGGAGAAGTAGGAGTGGTCGATGAAACGACCAGAGGGGGGAGTGTAGAGGAGGTCCCAGATATGACCCGCACCCCTGGCCCCCATTGCGAGTTGCCAGTAAGGTACTTGCCGTGGTACGTGACGAATGAGGAGCAAATAAACCAACAGAGAGCCGCACTGGGACTCTGCCCCTTGTACGTAAGGAGATCAATACCGGTTGAAGCAGCCATAACGCGACAACCCTGGGCAGCACGATACCCTATCATACAGCCATACCAGCCACTGATAAGGAATGAGGAATACCTGTACACGGTCCACAAGGAGACCCCTAAAGCCTTAATGGAAGGCCAATGAAAATAAACCAAGGGCCGGAGCAGCCCCGAGAACAAACAGACTTGGCTACTGAAAGCACGAATGCCAGTACTAGTAACCGCAAGGATAATGATAATGGATATAGGGGAGAGACACTGTTAAAACATAAGAGAATGGTGCCATAAGGCAAGATAGAAGCAACCGCCCTGTTGAGTGTGTGTAAATAAGCTTGAAATGCAAGAGGCTAAGAAATCGATACTGCTTGCAATGCCTAGTAGGAGAGTAGAGCGGCAAGCACCAACCATATATCTACGTCAATACTGCACAATGTACACGTGCAACTCCATTTTGTGAAAGCAGAAATGTACTCAGGCGGCCAAAGGCCTGACAGGCCGAGTTTAGAAACCCAGCAAAGACCAGAGAAGGAGCGGAATCAAAACGCAACAAAGAGAGGCTTATGCCGGGGAGATCGAGGTCAACCAGAGAAGGGGAGGTGAGCATGAGCTCACGAGACTCCAACTACAGAGAATACCAGCCCGCCCGTGAAGGCCAAGATAAGAGAGGCCCATGTAGGTGGCCAAGCGCTGACAGAATTAAATGCACAAAAGGTTGGAAACTGAAGCAGATTCACGGTGAACCAACACGTGACCAGACAGGGGCAAAGATGTACCACCGCCTGATGTCATCCAGAACCAGATGGTGCCATAGCTTTTCCTGATAAGAGGCTACAGATTCAAGGCCATACCCAGCCAACTAATTGACACACAGACCTAAAACACTGATTGATGGAAGGGAGGAAGGGTGAATCTTGGGACACTAGGCACCTGGGTGTCTACTCTAACGCTGCTAATTAAAATGGAGATTTATGTTTAGGGGTGTAACTTGCCCAATCACAAGGGACCATGTAATCTAGGGTCCTATAGACACTGTAACCAATGAAACGTTGTACTTGTAGTGACGTCAATCACGTGTGGTGTAAAGGGAAGGGCGTAGACGCCCACCCGATTAGAGTTATCCAATCCACTTGCGTTATTTCCATATACAGATATAGCACCTATACTTAAGTTACCTTTCCCAACCAATTATATTGCATGATGATTTTTTGTAGAATTAGACGTCAATGATGACGGATTTTGCCCATAAAAGAGGCGGTTGGACTAATGTTCGGGGAAGTCGGGGTGAGGCAGGTGATCGCGATGCTGCAGATTTCCATAAGCTGATGTATGTATCATTAAACAGACTTCCCTTTGCCAATGTATTGCCATATTTAGTCCTGATTATTGGATCTTGCCGGAGTATGTGAATCCTGCAATCTGTCCTCGCCTGGTGCAGCTATCTTGTATAACTAGTTTTCGAGGGTGAGTGCTGACCAATGGGCCCGTCAGTAATTTCCTCTCCTCGTCAACAGTATTTTGCCATATTCTTTGAGCCTGTCCGGTAATTTGCGTCTGAGATTGTTTATTGGTAATCCCTTCTGGCACTTGGAATGCTCCAGGTGCTACTTTACATTTTGGTAACAGTGTGGATGGTTCTGGTCCAGTCTCCCAGGCCCAGATGCAGACTCTCGGATTCTTGACGACTTCCACTATTATCCAGAAGATTGCAGAGTTTCCTGTGGAGAGCAGAGAAAAAACACGTGTGAAAACGAGACGTCGGCAAGTGCCCCATTTTAAGAAATTCCTGTCCGGTCCCTGCGGGCATCCCGCAAACTGAAGGCAAACTAGTCGATTTGGGAAGAGTTGATACCCATGGACTCGAACTGAGCAACAAATGTAAGTAGAGCATCAAAAGTGGCAAATAAAAGGGAGGGATTGTATTGTAAGTGTAAATATATATAGTAACATGATTTGTTTTAAGAGAAAGAGAAAGAGAACTTGAACACTAGTCCCAAGGGGACAGAAGGACATGAGATTCCTGAGGCAAGGCCGAGATGAAGAATGCATGTCAAACTCGTAAATGGGGTAAACTGGAGATGAGCTACCTTTACTATAGAATGTAGAAGAAGACGATCTTATAAAATGAATGTGCACATGTGTTTGGGGTTATAAATATGTTGGCACAAAACTTTTGATTTGTTTAAACTAAGAGACATACAATGATAGTAATAATCTAGCTGATTTCCAGACTCTAAAATCAAACGATTGACGTCAATCAGAGAACATTAGGATAAAAGTTGAGAAAAAATAGTAAGTTAAATAAGATTATTAAAGTGTCAATAATAAAATAGCAGGACAGCAAGAATCGATAGGGCTATAAATGAAGGAATAAAGAGAATACTATTGTATAGGCTTTAAAATGGGTCAAAGGATAGTTTTTTGGGTCATGGGCTGCGATTGATGGTGCTTGCCCAAACTGAGTGTTGTGGTATAATTGATTAAAGTAATAATGACGTAACAGTTGAAAACAACTTGTCATTATGGGGGATACTCCCCTGCTGCACCATGCCGAATGGATAAAAGGCACAGCTGACAAAATGTTCATGCTGTGGCCTCAAGAAGGTTTTCTATCAAGAACAGTATTGCAACACATGACACCATACTTACATGCTGCATATACAGGGAAGAAGTTACAGAAAGGATTAGCCATTTTAGACCTATGTTAAATGTACCAGAGCAAGGAAGAAGCCCCCCCAAAAAGGAGTGGATGCTTAATCAGCAAAAAGGGGAGGACACCATGCCTTTGTCTTCTCTTTCGTCTTCTGAAAACAAGAGTACAGACACTGAGAAACAGGGATTCTAAACGTTAAAGGAGTTAAAAGCAGCAGCGGGGAATGTTAATGTGACATACGCACCCCCGCTTATAATAGTGAGGACAACATGGCAGAAAACAAGATTAAAGAACGCAAATATATGTCAGCACGTGATGAATATAACGAGCGTGATGAAAGAAGAGACAGATAGAGATAGAAGAAGAAGCCAAGAGACAAAAAGATGGGAAGGACGAAGCCAGGGAAGTGACAATAGTGCAGAACGAGTGGATGGGAGGACAGATATTACTCAAATTAGACAGAAGGGGTATTGATGATGTTGGAGAGAGAGAAGAAAGAGAGGAATGGGAAAAAAGTTAAAGAAATGAGAAAGGGCATACAAAGAGTAGAAGGAAAAAAAGAGGACGTGAAATGAAGAACAAAGAAGCTATGAAGACCAAAAGAAATAGAAAGAGTGAATAGAGGATAAGAGATGTGACTAAATATAAACACAGAGATTGAAAGAACATAGGTTGCAAAAAAAGGAGAGATGAAGAAGAAAAAGGGAGGTGAGAAGAAGGGAGGAAGAAATGCGAAGGAGTAGGGGATAAAGGGATGATAAAATAGATCACATTGTTAATAGATGTATAATACCAATTGAAGCACAGGAACAATGGGAAGAAGAGTGAGGGTCACAACAGCCTTGTAGGGAGCTGCAAGAGATACTGAGAATACAGACATGGGCTGATGAACATGAGACCGAAGGCATAGGGACAAGGATTGGGGGTTTATATAGGCAAATGAGGGAGAAATATGGTTACAGAACCAAAGGGAGTATCAAAGGATCTCCACCAAAGGAAACAGGAGAAATATTGGATGACATAATGATGGACGAGCATAGAACGCTGTCCTTAAGTAGACTAGATCTTGATTATGAGGAAAGGGACAAAAACCATAGTACAAACTGGGGTATTATGATGTCAGATGAAGAAAGGGAAGGAAACGAAAGAGCACGAAGAGGCATGCAGTTTTTTGATAGATCTAAGAATAAAAAGAGGGGTAAAGTGGTCAGATTTAGAAGACACAAAAGAAAAAAACACCAGAATCGATACCATATTCTGAAAAACCACAAGAACGGCCATGCAGCGCAGGGCATATATACCCATCATACGTAAGTAGATTAAGGTCATTGCCAGGGCGAAGACGAATGGGCGAAACTAGCCCCACCTGCGAGACTATAAGTGTAGGTGGGTACGATTGTGGACCAGGATTTACACAATTCCCATTATTAGAGAAAGGAGGAAGACAAGCACAATATATACCGTGGCCACAAATGGACAAAGATAATTTGAAATGTAAATCACCTAGTTTGACTGCAGGTGTGGGAAAATGGATTTATGAGTTTGAAAGAATGACAGTGGGAATGAGATTAGCAATGGGTGACATACAAAGCCTGCTAGCAGCTATCCTAGGGGAGAGAGCTGACAACATTTGGAGATGAGCAAGATATGCGAGTGTAACAGCACAAAACACGACACATGATGGAGCGCCATTTAACAATTTCAGAGCAGATGTATGGAGGGTGTTTAAAGCACAATATCCTGACACATCAAACATGGGTGCGATTATAATAAGAAAAATGGGTAAGGAAGAAGATCCTGTTGCTTTTATTCGAGATTCAAGCCCATTGGTGTCTTGAGACAAGGGGACCTTTGGATAAAACGTAGCATTATTTTATCACATTTTATGTCAGGGACTGCGCAAGCCAGTGCAATGGCAGATGAAGAAACGGGTAGGGATGGAAGCAAAGTCATGGCCAGAAATACAGTTGACTATCGTACATCATTGTTGATTATTACAATAGAAGAATAAGAAGAAAGCTGAAAGTAGAAATCAGGAGGAAGCAAAGTTAGTTCAGAAAAAAATGACAACATTTGCCGTAGAAGGAGCAATTGTGACAAGTGGTGAAGGTGTGGCAACACAAGAGTTACAGCCAGCCCAACCAAGCAATGTAGGATATCCTATAGATCTAAGTGGGTAAAACCTTTGGCCAAGAGGTAGAGGGAATCGACTAAGAGGAATAGGCAGATTTCAAAACCCTCAATGGGGAGGAGGATTTAATGGAGGAAAGCCGCAACAATGCTGGAATTGTGGGAGAAAAGGACATATGCCCCAAACGTGTAGAGGTAGAGGGGGCATGCAGCAGAACTGTCAAGCTCCAAGAGGGGGGATGGGCTATTCTCCACAGTATAATACAGAACTGCATGAGTATTATGCCCAATACTATGTGGTGGAGGCCCCTGTCTGAGCCTCCACCAGCACTGCCAGCCTCCTTCACGGTCATCCGTCCGATGAAATGGGTGTCAGCTGGTGCGTTTGCCTCTACCTTCATCCCTCCTCCTTCCCCCCTCTTGATTCTCCCATCGACTCTGTCCTTGCCAATCTTCATCTTGCTATCACTAACACTCTTGACATTCTTGCCCCTGCCATCAGGATCCGTCTGAAACCTGCCTCCAAGCGTAACAGCTGGTACGACTCTGATCTAGCCACTCTGAAATGCAAGTGCAGAGTTGCTGAATGGAAGTGGAAGGCCTCGGGCTCATCCCCTGACAAACTGGACTGTCGCCTACTCCAAAGGCAATACTGTCTCTCTATCCACTCCAAGAAGAGGGCTCACATCCAGGCACGCATCTCGGAAGCCTCTAACAACATGGCTAAACTCTTCAAAATATGCAAGGAACTAGCCAATCCATCCACAAGCCCCACTTTGCCTCTTCCTTCTCAGGCCCTCCTGTACTGCACTGGCCACCCATTTCTCCTATAAAACTCAGGACAATATGACCTCACTCTCTTCCTCCTTCCCTCCATTCCTCCCCCATATCCCTCTGCTTCCCTTGGCCTCTCTTCCACCCCCACCCACTCCTCCTTCTCACCTATTACAACGGATGAGACCTCTAGAGTAGACCGCTCTATGAAGGTCTCATCCAAACAGTTGCCCCCTTGTTCTTCCAGAACCATTAAGGGCACACAGCTCATCCCTTGCTCTGGCTCTTGCTGGCTTCTGCAACCACTCCCTAGCATCTGGCTCTTTCCCTTCTTCTCTCAAGCACTCCCTTGTGCACACCATTCTAAAAAAGCCTTCTGCCGACCCCTCATGGTTACAGGCAACCAGGAGGAAACAGACATTAAGGCATTGGAGATAGCTTAAGAGCAATCACTCCCCATTCCACTCCACACACCAGGACTGTCATAGATCCTCAAGTGCTCCCAGCCCCTTGCCACAGCTAGGACCCCCTACTTGCCTTATCCATTAGCTGGGAGACTGGGAGAGGACGCAGCTGGTGCTCAGGCCACTCCTAAGGTCTAACTGAGCATCCACAAGAGTGCAAGCTCTCCAGTGGACTGGAGGCAGAACAACCACAGCCTGGACAGAGGTAGAGGGGCTCAGAGGCAGGGTGGGGCAATATAGCTCAGGATCAAGGGCTCCCAGAGTAGGACTGGAGCTGGGGGCTGCATCTCTGAGGAGAGGAGGTGGTGGATGCCGGTTGAACATAAATAAGGTCTGTGCTATAGAGACACATAAAAAGGCTACAGCTAACAGCCTCAGGCAGGCAATTACACTAGGCAAAGGCTCGAAGAGTGCACAGGGGACATATGCCGGAAGGGAGAAAAAAGAAAACCCCAGCGAAGCCAAGGCAAACGAAAATGGACACGTTTGCTAGGAAAGGAGAGCAAAAACAGGACTCCAGGGTTGCTGAGGCGAGGTTACCATGAAGGAACTGCAAGAGACAGTCCAGGAATGAACAACAAAGGTACGGATGTTAAAAAACCAGGCAGAAGACGTGGAAGGGAGGGCAAGGAGAAGCAATAGTCAGATCTTAGGACTGCCAGAGGGAGAAGAAGGTAGGAATCCCACCACATTTGTTGAGAACATGCTGCTCAAAGAAATTGGTCTGGGAGCGGAAATGGCGTGCTTCTGGTACATACTCTGACAAACTGGCCTGCTGCCTGCTCTAAAGGCAATACTGGCTCTCTGTCCACACCAAGAAGAGAGCCCACATCCAAGCCTGAGTCTCTGCGGCATCTAACAACTCGGCCGAACTCTTTAAACTCTGCAACGAACTGGCCAATCCTGCTGCAGTCTCTACCTCTCCTGTCCCTTCCCAGGCCCTCTGCACGGCGCTGGCTTTTCATTTCATCTCGAAAACTCAGGACATCCTGTCCTTTCTCTCTCTCTTCATCTCCGCCTGCCCCCTCGTCTTCGGCCACCTCGCCTCCCTCCTTCTCTGTCTTTCCCCTGTTCTCCCCATACAAGGTTTCTAGACAAGTCTGATCTATGAAAGTCTCATCAAAACAGGTTCATCCCTGTTTCTCCAAAACCATAAAGGACCACATTGTCTCCCTGGCTCCTGCTCTGGCTGACTTCTGTAACCACTCCTTCACCACCAGAGACTTCCCATCCTCCTTAAGCACTTCCTTGTGCACCTTCTTCTTAAGAAACCCTCTGCCGACCCGTCCTGCCCGGCTATCGCCCAATCTCCATCACTCCTTTCCTGGGCAAACTCCTGGAAAAGCTGGCCATCTCCCAGCTTAATCTTCACACAGAATGTGTTGGTTGTCTTTGTGACCATTAGTCTGGCTTCAGAGCTGCCAGAAGCACAGAAACTGCTCTGGTGAACATCGGTGAAGACCTGCTCTCCAACCTTGACTCCAACACCCCCTTTTTCCATAGTCTAGCAAAGGAACTGTACTCCATACTCAGAGACTATCATCATCATCACTCGTAAGAGGGGGGACATTGAACTGCACATGTCAATTTAGTGTTTATTGAACTTTGAACAACGAAAACAGAATAAGAAGAAAAATAAACTATTGACTATGGACTTGCTTGAAATGGGGGCCCAAAACAGTAACTTAGTCGTGCCACCAGCGGAAGGGTGCCCCAGGTTTCCCGGAAGGAGATGCTGTAAACTGTCTTTTAAGGCCGTCATATGTATATGCATTGTGACTATTGTAGTATTTTTATCGTTAACTATTAGAACTGCATTTTTTATCAGTGCACGAAGCATCCCAATGTCTGTGCATCCACCAGGTAATGAACATCTGGGGCCCACAAAAGTACCCAGACCTTATATTGTCATCCCTGTTCCAAGAAAATCTGATGATAAAGCAAACGATTTACAGTTGAATGTAATTAACAGTAACCCGTCTACATTTGAAGTAATGAATGGTGAGGAAGGCTGGAGACAGGGTCAGCACGGAATGAATGATAACATAGCACTGTCCACGGCACGCACCCATACAATGAGTGCACATGAACAAGGGCAAGTGTCAATGGCTACGAAACCGCAGGCCAAACCAACTGAAAGAGAGAAATCACCTGTGGAACAAGCAGCTCTAGAAAGCATGGAGCAACGTGAGAAACCGAACCGAAGTGAAATAGCAAAATCACTTAATAGAACAGAGGAAGCAACGAAAGAACTCACTGAGAAAACACATGCGGTAGTTGAGTATGTGTTTCCACTCATGCTTAGAGCAAAGAAGCTACATGAGGAGCTGAGCAAGACAACCACCACAACTGTGATAGCGAGCACGCCAGCTCCAGCGCCAGAAGTAACTACCGAGCCTACGATACAGCCACGTGTTGGAAGGATGATAAATCACATGCGGTGGGAGGAGGTCTACGAAAAAATGCAGGAGCGAAGGAAAAGAAGCACAAAACCTCCCCCTATTAATGCAGGCCAGGAAATGAAACCTGCCCCTCCAAGGATAACACCCGAGATTCTGCCTGAACGAAAGAACAGTACAGACTTATTCAGAGTCGTAGTGATAGCCAACCACAGAAAAACGCTAAGGATCAGGAGAAGTCCATATGAAACCGATAACGAGTTAAACGATTACTTGGACAGCACGGCCCATCTTGGAAACAAAATATGGTACCAGCACATGAAGGAAGTTGGACGAAGGCAATCAGAAGGAGAATGTTTCGTCTGTGCACTCCTGCCGTACAGCATGGGCAAGTCCAAAATCTTTGTGGCTGTAGAAATAGATGTCCCCATAGCACACTGCATGTCACATTTGGCAATGTGTAACACCGGAGGACAATTCATGGGGAGAGACGCCTCGTTGATATGGGCCAACGAAAAGGACTACCCTGATGAAGACGGATATGTCCAGGACATCAAAACAAGAAACCGGGCGCACACCAAGAATCATGTGATTAGACATGAAAACCCTGACGTCAAGGGATCAGGAATAATGTGGGAAATAAACTCAAGACTGAACGTCCAAGGGAAAACAGCAGAAGAAGCTCAAATATGGAAGAACCGAGGACAAATGCAGATCTAGGGATCAGTAGTCTCCCCAGATGGATGGGAAGAAGGAGTAGTAATTTGTCGAGCTTGGATGGTCCTTGGAGCCTGCAAAGAAGCAATAGAGAACTCACAGAGACTATGCAGACCATTGTGGCCAAAATGGGTCGAAGACAGAGGAGGACCCTTGCAGATAGTACCACTGGAAAACCCAAAACTGTGCTTTAGAAGTAATGGCACGAGGAAAATGGGGGAAAATCAAAACTGCGGGTGAATATACGAAGCCCCAGGGATGTCGCAAGGGACTGCAGTCCTGATGGACCACTATTGGGCATGTGGATCCAAGGCATATATAAGGCTACTGAGGAACTGGGGAGGCATATGCACACTGGTGAACGTACACGTTCCAGCACTAGTGATTCCAAAAAATGAACTGAATTTGGGCAGTTTCCCGAAAGCAGACGCTCACCTGAGGAAAAGGAGGTCTGTGGAACTAATGTCAAGGATGAAGAGAGAGAATTACTTCTCCGCCAAATCAGAGGACGCATTTTATGCCATTCCCTACGAACACAGGCTGTTCAGCCTAACTTCATCAGTATTTACAACAATACTCTTGCCGCATATCCAAGTTGGTTCAAACACCAAGTGGTTGCAGATAACGAGATGGGAGTTACTGCAGACCATCTACACCACAATAAAAGGATTCAATGCGATCAAAGAAGAGCTGAGAGCAGTCAGACTGATGACCCTCCAGAACACATATGTGCTTGACATGATCACTACAATGGATGGAGGTGTTTGCGCAAAAATTGGAGAATCATGTTGCACATTTATACCAATGCACGATGAAGAAAATGGAACTCTCACAGAGGCCATAGACAATTTAACAACGCTGAAAAACCAGATGACCTATGAGACAGATGAAGTGGACGACGACAGCTGGTTTGGGAACCTATTCTCATGGGCCCCGCAATGGTTGGCAGATATATTCAAGTTCCTGGGAGCTATGCTAGCAATGGTACTGCTAGGAGTCTGTGTTATCAAGACAACCATCACACAGTGCCAGAAAACAGCAAAGAAGGCCATTGGGATGAAAATTATGGTCGATGTCGAGCCAGGCTCGAAGCCCAGAGACCTGACAGATGAGGAGATAAAAGACTTTGTGAATTTTCACCAGAAGGAACAAAATTCACTTATCACAAGAAACGAAGAAGGTACAAAGGCAAATGGATTTACTGCAGTCCAAATGGACAATGCCAGTTAATGACCTGGAACAAAGATGAGCATGTGAGAACAACAGGAAGCTTGAAAGGGGTGATAAAGATATGGACACCAAAATTGCATACTTTCACGCCTTCTTGTGTAAACCCAGGAGACGATGAGCAAGAAGCTGAAGAATCAAAGAAACTGAATATAAAGGGAGAAGTAGGAGTGGTCGATGAAACGACCAGAGGGGGGAGTGTAGAGGAGGTCCCAGATATGACCCGCACCCCTGGCCCCCATTGCGAGTTGCCAGTAAGGTACTCGCCGTGGTACGTGACGAATGAGGAGCAAATAAACCAACAGAGAGCCGCACTGGGACTCTGCCCCTTGTACGTAAGGAGATCAATACCGGTTGAAGCAGCCATAACGCGACAACCCTGGGCAGCACGATACCCTATCATACAGCCATACCAGCCACTGATAAGGAATGAGGAATACCTGTACACGGTCCACGAGGAGACCCCTAAAGCCTTAATGGAAGGCCAATGAAAATAAACCAAGGGCCGGAGCAGCCCCGAGAACAAACAGACTTGGCTACTGAAAGCACGAATGCCAGTACTAGTAACCGCAAGGATAATGATAATGGATATAGGGGAGAGACACTGTTAAAACATAAGAGAATGGTGCCATAAGGCAAGATAGAAGCAACCGCCCTGTTGAGTGTGTGTAAATAAGCTTGAAATGCAAGAGGCTAAGAAATCAATACTGCTTGCAATGCCTAGTAGGAGAGTAGAGCGGAAAGCACCAACCATATATCTACGTCAATACTGGACAATGTACACGTGCAACTCCATTTTGTGAAAGCAGAAATGTACTCAGGCGGCCAAAGGCCTGACAGGCCGAGTTTAGAAATCCAGCAAAGACCAGAGAAGGAGCGGAATCAAAACGCAACAAAGAGAGGCTTATGCCGGGGAGATCGAGGTCAACCAGAGAAGGGGAGGTGAGCATGAGCTCACAAGACTCCAACTACAGAGAATACCAGCCTGCCCGTGAAGGCCAAGATAAGAGAGGCCCATGTAGGTGGCCAAGCGCTGACAGAATTAAATGCACAAAAGGTTGGAAACTGAAGCAGATTCACGGTGAACCAACACGTGACCAGACAGGGGCAAAGATGTACCACCGCCTGATGTCATCCAGAACCAGATGGTGCCATAGCTTTTCCTGATAAGAGGCTACAGATTCAAGGCCATACCCAGCCAACTAATTGACACACAGCCCTAAAACACTGATTGATGGAAGGGAGGAAGGGTGAATCTTGGGACACTAGGCACCTGGGTGTCTACTCTAACGCTGCTAATTAAAATGGAGATTTATGTTTAGGGGTGTAACTTGCCCAATCACAAGGGACCATGTAATCTAGGGTCCTATAGACACTGTAACCAATGAAACGTTGTACTTGTAGTGACGTCAATCACGTGTGGTGTAAAGGGAAGGGCCTAGACGCCCACCCGATTAGAGTTATCCAATCCACTTGCGTTATTTCCATATACAGATATAGCACCTATACTTAAGTTACCTTTCCCAACCAATTGTATTGCATGATGATTTTTTGTAGAATTAGACGTCAATGATGACGGATTTTGCCCATAAAAGAGGCGGTTGGACTAATGTTCGGGGAAGTCGGGGTGAGGCAGGTGATCGCGATGCTGCAGATTTCCATAAGCTGATGTATGTATCATTAAACAGACTTCCCTTTGCCAATTTATTGCCATATTTAGTCCTGATTATTGGATCTTGCCGGAGTATGTGAATCCTGCAATCTGTCCTCGCCTGGTGCAGCTATCTTGTATAACTAGTTTTCGAGGGTGAGTGCTGACCAATGGGCCCGTCAGTAATTTCCTCTCCTCGTCAACAGTATTTTGCCATATTCTTTGAGCCTGTCCGGTAATTTGCGTCTGAGATTGTTTATTGGTAATCCCTTCTGGCACTTGGAATGCTCCAGGTGCTACTTTACATTTTGGTAACAGTGTGGATGGTTCTGGTCCAGTCTCCCAGGCCCAGATGCAGACTCTCGGATTCTTGACGACTTCCACTATTAGCCAGAAGATTGCAGAGTTTCCTGTGGAGAGCAGAGAAAAAACACGTGTGAAAACGAGACGTCGGCAAGTGCCCCATTTTAAGAAATTCCTGTCCGGTCCCTGCGGGCATCCCGCAAACTGAAGGCAAACTGGTCGATTTGGGAAGAGTTGATACCCATGGACTCGAACTGAGCAACAAATGTAAGTAGAGCATCAAAAGTGGCAAATAAAAGGGAGGGATTGTATTGTAAGTGTAAATATATATAGTAACATGATTTGTTTTAAGAGAAAGAGAAAGAGAACTTGAACACTAGTCCCAAGGGGACAGAAGGACATGAGATTCCTGAGGCAAGGCCGAGATGAAGAATGCATGTCAAACTCGTAAATGGGGTAAACTGGAGATGAGCTACCTTTACTATAGAATGTAGAAGAAGACGATCTTATAAAATGAATGTGCACATGTGTTTGGGGTTATAAATATGTTGGCACAAAACTTTTGATTTGTTTAAACTAAGAGACATACAATGATAGTAATAATCTAGCTGATTTCCAGACTCTAAAATCAAACGATTGACGTCAATCAGAGAACATTAGGATAAAAGTTGAGAAAAAATAGTAAGTTAAATAAGATTATTAAAGTGTCAATAATAAAATAGCAGGACAGCAAGAATCGATAGGGCTATAAATGAAGGAATAAAGAGAATACTATTGTATAGGCGTTAAAATGGGTCAAAGAATAGTTTTTTGGGTCATGGGCTGCGATTGATGGTGCTTGCCCAAACTGAGTGTTGTGGTATAATTGATTAAAGTAATAATGACGTAACAGTTGAAAACAACTTGTCATTATGGGGGATACTCCCCTGCTGCACCATGCCGAATGGATAAAAGGCACAGCTGACAAAATGTTCATGCTGTGGCCTCAAGAAGGTTTTCTATCAAGAACAGTATTGCAACACATGACAACATACTTACATGCTGCATATACAGGGAAGAAGTTACAGAAAGGATTAGCCATTTTAGACCTATGTTAAATGTATCAGAGCAAGGAAGAAGCCCCCCAAAAAGGAGTGGATGCTTAATCAGCAAAAAGGGGAGGACACCATGCCTTTGTCTTCTCTTTCGTCTTCTGAAAACAAGAGTACAGACACTGAGAAACAGGGATTCTAAACGTTAAAGGAGTTAAAAGCAGCAGCGGGGAATGTTAATGTGACATACGCACCCCCGCTTATAATAGTGAGGACAACATGGCAGAAAACAAGATTAAAGAACGCAAATATATGTTAGCACGCGATGAATATAACGAGCGTGATGAAAGAAGAGACAGATAGAGATAGAAGAAGAAGCCAAGAGACAAAAAGATGGGAAGGACGAAGCCAGGGAAGTGACAATAGTGCAGAACGAGTGGATGGGAGGACAGATATTACTCAAATTAGACAGAAGGGGTATTGATGATGTTGGAGAGAGAGAAGAAAGAGAGGAATGGGAAAAAAAGTTAAAGAAATGAGAAAGGGCATACAAAGAGTAGAAGGAAAAAAAGAGGACGTGAAATGAACAACAAAGAAGCTATGAAGACCAAAAGAAATAGAAAGAGTGAATAGAGGATAAGAGATGTGACTAAATATAAACACAGAGATTGAAAGAACATAGGTTGCAAAAAAAGGAGAGATGAAGAAGAAAAAGGGAGGTGAGAAGAAGGGAGGAAGAAATGTGAAGGAGTAGGGGATAAAGGGATGATAAAATAGATCACATTGTTAATAGATGTATAATACCAATTGAAGCACAGGAACAATGGGAAGAAGAGTGAGGGTCACAACAGCCTTGTAGGGAGCTGCAAGGGATACTGAGAATACAGACATGGGCTGATGAACATGAGACCGAAGGCATAGGGACAAGGATTGGGGGTTTATATAGGCAAATGAGGGAGAAATATGGTTACAGAACCAAAGGGAGTATCAAAGGATCTCCACCAAAGGAAACAGGAGAAAGATTGGATGACATAATGATGGACGAGCATAGAACGCTGTCCTTAAGTAGACTACATCTTGATTATGAGGAAAGGGACAAAAACCATAGTACAAACTGGGGTATTATGATGTCAGATGAAGAAAGGGAAGGAAACAAAAGAGCACGAAGGGGCATGCAGTTTTTTGATAGATCTAAGAATAAAAAGAGGGGTAAAGTGGTCAGATTTAGAAGACACAAAAGAAAAAAACACCAGAATCGATACCATATTCTGAAAAACCACAAGAACGGCCATGCAGCGCAGGGCATATATACCCATCATACGTAAGTAGATTAAGGTCATTGCCAGGACGAAGACGAATGGGCGAAACTAGCCCCACCTGCGAGACTATAAGTGTAGGTTGGTACGATTGTGGACCAGGATTTACACAATTCCCATTATTAGAGAAAGGAGGAAGACAAGCACAATATATACCGTGGCCACAAATGGACAAAGATCATTTGAAATGTAAATCACCTAGTTTGACTGCAGGTGTGGGAAAATGGATTTATGAGTTTGAAAGAATGACAGTGGGAATGAGATTAGCAATGGGTGACATAAAAAGCCTGCTAGCAGCTATCCTAGGGGAGAGAGCTGACAACATTTGGAGATGAGCAAGATATGCGAGTGTAACAGCACAAAACACGACACATGATGGAGCGCCATTTAACAATTTCAGAGCAGATGTATGGAGGGTGTTTAAAGCACAATATCCTGACACATCAAACATGGGTGCGATTAGGACAAGAAAAATGGGTAAGGAAGAAGATCCTGTTGCTTTTATTCGAGATTCAAGCACATTGGTGTCTTGAGACAAGGGGACCTTTGGATAAAACGTAGCATTATTTTATCACATTTTATGTCAGGGACTGCGCAAGCCAGTGCAATGGCAGATGAAGAAACGGGTAGGGATGGAAGCAAAGTCATGGCCAGAAATACAGTTGACTATCGTACATCATTGTTGATTATTACAAGAGAAGAATAAGAAGAAAGCTGAAAGTAGAAATCAGGAGGAAGCAAAGTTAGTTCAGAGAAAAATGACAACATTTGCCGTAGAAGGAGCAATTTTGACAAGTGGTGAAGGTGTGGCAACACAAGAGTTACAGCCAGCCCAACCAAGCAATGTAGGATATCCTATAGATCTAAGTGGGTAAAACCTTTGGCCAAGAGGTAGAGGGAATCGACTAAGAGGAATAGGCAGATTTCAAAACCCTCAATGGGGAGGAGGATTTAATGGAGGAAAGCCGCAACAATGCTGGAATTGTGGGAGAAAAGGACAAATACCCCAAACGTGTAGAGGTAGAGGGGGCATGCAGCAGAACTGTCAAGCTCCAAGAGGGGGGATGGGCTATTCTCCACAGTATAATACAGAACTGCATGAGTATTATGCCCAATACTATGTGGTGGAGGCCCCTGTCTGAGCCTCCACCAGCACTGCCAGCCTCCTTCACGGTCATCCGTCCGATGAAATGGGTGTCAGCTGGTGCGTTTGCCTCTACCTTCATCCCTCCTCCTTCCCCCCTCTTGATTCTCCCATCGACTCTGTCCTTGCCAATCTTCATCTTGCTATCACTAACACTCTTGACATTCTTGCCCCTGCCATCAGGATCCGTCTGAAACCTGCCTCCAAGCGTAACAGCTGGTACGACTCTGATCTAGCCGCTCTGAAATGCAAGTGCAGAGTTGCTGAATGGAAGTGGCAGGCCTCGGGCTCATCCCCTGACAAACTGGACTGTCGCCTACTCCAAAGGCAATACTGTTTCTCTATCCACTCCAAGAAGAGGGCTCACATCCAGGCACGCATCTCGGAAGCCTCTAACAACATGGCTAAACTCTTCAAAATATGCAAGGAACTAGCCAATCCATCCACAAGCCCCACTTTGCCTCTTCCTTCTCAGGCCCTCCTGTACTGCACTGGCCACCCATTTCTCCTATAAAACTCAGGACAATATGACCTCACTCTCTTCCTCCTTCCCTCCATTCCTCCCCCATATCCCTCTGCTTCCCTTGGCCTCTCTTCCACCCCCACCCACTCCTCCTTCTCACCTATTACAACGGATGAGACCTCTAGAGTAGACCGCTCTATGAAGGTCTCATCCAAACAGTTGCCCCCTTGTTCTTCCAGAACCATTAAGGGCACAGCTCATCCCTTGCTCTGGCTCTTGCTGGCTTCTGCAACCACTCCCTAGCATCTGGCTCTTTCCCTTCTTCTCTCAAGCACTCCCTTGTGCACACCATTCTAAAAAAGCCTTCTGCCGACCCCTCATGGTTACAGGCAACCAGGAGGAAACAGACATTAAGGCATTGGAGATAGCTTAAGAGCAATCACTCCCCATTCCACTCCACACACCAGGACTGTCATAGATCCTCAAGTGCTCCCAGCCCCTTGCCACAGCTAGGACCCCCTACTTGCCTTATCCATTAGCTGGGAGACTGGGAGAGGACGCAGCTGGTGCTCAGGCCACTCCTAAGGTCTAACTGAGCATCCACAAGAGTGCAAGCTCTCCAGTGGACTGGAGGCAGAACAACCACAGCCTGGACAGAGGTAGAGGGGCTCAGAGGCAGGGTGGGGCAATATAGCTCAGGATCAAGGGCTCCCAGAGTAGGACTGGAGCTGGGGGCTGCATCTCTGAGGAGAGGAGGTGGTGGATGCCGGTTGAACATAAATAAGGTCTGTGCTATAGAGACACATAAAAAGGCTACAGCTAACAGCCTCGGGCAGGCAATTACACTAGGCAAAGGCTCGAAGAGTGCACAGGGGACATATGCCGGAAGGGAGAAAAAAGAAAACCCCAGCGAAGCCAAGGCAAACGAAAATGGACATGTTTGCTAGGAAAGGAGAGCAAAAACAGGACTCCAGGGTTGCTGAGGCGAGGTTACCATGAAGGAACTGCAAGAGACAGTCCAGGAATGAACAACAAAGGTACGGATGTTAAAAAACCAGGCAGAAGACGTGGAAGGGAGGGCAAGGAGAAGCAATAGTCAGATCTTAGGACTGCCAGAGGGAGAAGAAGGTAGGAATCCCACCACATTTGTTGAGAACATGCTGCTCAAAGAAATTGGTCTGGGAGCGGAAATGGCGTGCTTCTGGTACATACTCTGACAAACTGGCCTGCTGCCTGCTCTAAAGGCAATACTGGCTCTCTGTCCACACCAAGAAGAGAGCCCACATCCAAGCCTGAGTCTCTGCGGCATCTAACAACTCGGCCGAACTCTTTAAACTCTGCAACAAACTGGCCAATCCTGCTGCAGTCTCTACCTCTCCTGTCCCTTCCCAGGCCCTCTGCACGGCGCTGGCTTTTCATTTCATCTCGAAAACTCAGGACATTCTGTCCTTTCTCTCTCTCTTCATCTCCGCCTGCCCCCTCGTCTTCGGCCACCTCGCCTCCCTCCTTCTCTGTCTTTCCCCTGTTCTCCCCATACAAGGTTTCTAGACAAGTCTGATCTATGAAAGTCTCATCAAAACAGGTTCATCCCTGTTTCTCCAAAACCATAAAGGACCACATTGTCTCCCTGGCTCCTGCTCTGGCTGACTTCTGTAACCACTCCTTCACCACCAGAGACTTCCCATCCTCCTTAAGCACTTCCTTGTGCACCTTCTTCTTAAGAAACCCTCTGCCGACCCGTCCTGCCCGGCTATCGCCCAATCTCCATCACTCCTTTCCTGGGCAAACTCCTGGAAAAGCTGGCCATCTCCCAGCTTAATCTTCACACAGAATGTGTTGGTTGTCTTTGTGACCATTAGTCTGGCTTCAGAGCTGCCAGAAGCACAGAAACTGCTCTCGTGAACATCGGTGAAGACCTGCTCTCCAACCTTGACTCCAACACCCCCTTTGTCCCCATCTTACTTGATCCCATTTTTGTTTCAAACAGTTTTTGGAAGGGGTATGTTCTTGGGCTGCCCTGTATAGACTGGATATTGTACCTGTAAAGCCATCATGCGTCATAATTGCCGTTATGAATTGGTGAGACTATGGGGCATCTGGAAATGTGGGCCATTTTCTTTTTGACTCCACACTTTCCTTTACTCCTCCCATCTCCGACGTCTGTAAGAAGTCACATTACCAGCTGCACCTCCTCAGAGGTATTCTTCCTTTCCTCTCCTTCCCTGAGAAGCTCACTGTCTCCAGAGCTCTGGTTCTCTCTAGGCTGGACTATTGCAACAGCCTCTTTCTAAATCTGCCTGCTTCTACTCTCTGCAACTCATCCAGAACAGGACTGCAAGACTTGTCCATGGGCTCAAGCCCAGGGATCGTATTTCTCCAGGACTGAATCTCTGCACTGGCTCCCAGTGGCTGCGAGGATTAAGTTCAAAACCCTCTGCATTGTCCACAAGGCCTTCTGGGGCCTATGGCCTCAATACCTTCAACTCTCTCTTCCTAAATATGTTCCTTCTCGAGCTCTTCGCTCATCCGCCTCCAACTCCCTCACCGTCAGTCGCTTCTCCAAGCAACAAGTTGGTGGTAGATCTCTTTCATCGGCTGGGGCCTCCCTCTGGAACAGCTTCCCTGCCTCCCTGAATGCATTTGTGAGTTAAATGCACTTCCCCTCCCCCTGGCACTTCTCCCCTTCCCTCTTCCCCGCACTTGCGCGAACTGAATGACACAAGGCCTAGTAACATCGTTATTTTGTCTTTCCTTTGTTTCCCCCTCCTTGTCTTGTCACACCTAGAAACACTTGTGTACAGATGCGTTATAAATGCCACATCATATCATATCAGGGAAGGACCAAATGACAGAAGTGCCAAAAATGTCCTACTGGAATGTCCGGGGGCTAGATAATTATATAAAAAGGATCAGGGTGGCATCATACATATGTTGTATAGAAATCAAGATAGTATTATTACAAGAGACACATCTCACAACTGAAAAGCAAGCTATGATTCTACAAAAATGGGGAGGGAAGGTGTTTGCGTCAGCCTTTTCCAACTACGCAAGAGGAGTGCTTATCTGGATTTCTCCAACAGTACCCTTTCGGAAAGGTGGAAGTTTGCACAGATATGGGGGGAAGAATGGTGGTAGTGCAAGGGTTCTTAGATAGAAAAGAGGTCTGCCTGATAAATATCTACGCTTTTAATCAATATGCGACAACTTTCTTCCGCTCCTTGTATGCGAGGCTGGCCACTTTTCGAGGGATGACATGGATCTGGGGTGAAGATTTTAATTGTACTCCAGACCAAATGTTAGACAGATCAGATAGTAAGCATGTGACTCCATCCCCGCCTGCAAACGTCCTTAGGATACTATTAGAGGAGTTGAAACTGCAAGAAATCTGGAGCTAAAAGGGAATTCTCATACTATTCAGTCAGGTGGGAGTGGTTGTTTGTCTCCCTAGAAAGCTTTGGAATAGGGGAGAGGTTTTGAGGTGGGTCTGGATACTTTATTCTAAGCTGGTAGAGAGGGTACAGACATGCAAATATTTGTCAGGGCAGTTCTCCATTTGTAGAGGCACCAAACAGGGATGCCCGCTGTCCCCCATGCTGTACATCCTGGCCCTGGAGCCCCAATCAGTGTTTTTGAGGAAGACGTTCAGGAACACCAGGCTTCTAGTGGACGGAATACATCATGTGGTCTCGCTATATGCAGACGACCTGCTGCTATATGTGCGTAGCCCAGATGATAACCTGGCATCCTACTTGGAGGTGGTAGAGAACTTCACGATACCGTCAGGAATATTGAT
This sequence comes from Ambystoma mexicanum, assembly GCF_040938575.1. Lineage (NCBI taxonomy): Eukaryota > Metazoa > Chordata > Amphibia > Caudata > Ambystomatidae > Ambystoma > Ambystoma mexicanum. The sequence continues at coordinate 621,871,542 of NC_090936.1, forward strand.
CAGCAGGACGAATTCCCCGTTAGCAGGATGGATGGGAGTGGAGGAATCACGGCTTCCAAACCTCGGGCTGCAGTGGAGAGTAAAAATGTTTAGAAATCTAGGGGTCAACATTCACCATGATACAAAAGTGCCTAATTAGGAGAATATGCTGTGGGTGAAAACCGGGTTAGTGAGTTTGATTAAGTTCTGGGAACAGCTACCCCTCTCGGTGATGGGCAGAATTGCACTGCTGAAAATGGTTGCTCTCTCCGGTCTGCTGTATAATTTCCTGAATGTTCTGTATCTTATCCCAAGATCGTTCTTCAAGGAATTGAATATGATAATAGGAGTATCATATGGGGCTCAGGGAGGTGTAGGGTGGCCCTAGACACTTTATGCAGGGACTATGAGGATGCAGGGGTGCAGCTCTCTCACTTTGAACTATTTTGTTAAGCTGGATAACTGCATCATGTAGCAGGGTGGTTGGCGGACATAGAGACAGTGAGGCACACACCCTTCAGCGCAAAGACAACTCCCTATATGCTGAAGTAGGTGTTGTGGCTAGGGAGAGACATAATTAAAGACCCCCTTCGCCTCAGTTGGGTAGGAAAATTTGGACCAGGACTAAGACGTGACTAAAATTAGGCGAACCCTATTCTCCTCACATACTTCTAGCAGCAATATATGGTAGAAACGCTGTAGACCTAGCACAGATCGGGTCACAATGGAAAAGTAAAGGGCTAGTGATGGTTGGAGATCTGCTCTCATCGGAAAGGCTCCTGAAGTTCCAGGAGGTAGATGAAGGGTGTGGAGTAAGAAGGGGACAGTTCTTGGCATACTCCAGAATAGTACATGAGGTGAAGAGAAAATGGCAGATCTCCTGGAGGAAGCAGTATACTTGGATTACTATATGACATTTCAGAGGGAGGATATGGTGTGTCTAGATTGTACCAGGGGCTGTTAGAGGTGATATCAAAAGACAACACCAAAGGAAGGAACAAATGGGAGTTGGATATAGGCAGAGGGTTCACAGAACCAGAATGGTCTAGGACGCTGTTATATCAGAGAAAGGTCTCAAGTAATGCTAGGATAAAGCTGACCCAGCTATATGTGCTTCAGAGGGCCTACATGATGCCACATCTCACAATTCGCGGGCTCAGGAGAGAGGAAGTGTCCAAGGTGTGGGGAGGGCAGGGTGGACATGATACACATGTTCTGGACGTGCCAAATGATTCAAGAGTTCTGGCGAGAAATGCAAACGAGGCTTAAGAAAAGAGGGGTGACAAAATATATATGACTCCAGAGACTTGTTTACTGGGAGTGTTTGCAGGCCCCAAGGGTGCCAAACAAGAAAAGAGACTGATAGACTTAGCCTCGGTGCTGGCAAAAAGGAGGATCACCATGGCATGGAATTCAAGGGAGGGTCCATGCATAGATGGGTGGTGGGACGTTGGTCTATGGCTGAAGCTACAGTGTGGTATGAAGCTATACAAATTGGTTGGGCAGAAAGCTTTCAGAATGTGGCAGCCTGGAATGCCTTGGTGCACGCATTGTTTAGCTCCCCAGATGATAAACCCCCCTGAACTCCTAATAGGGAGTGGCATGATGGAGGAGAGATAGAATCTGGGGTGAGGACTGGAAAACCCAGAAGGCAGGAAATGTAAGATTGGAGGAGGGTGCGAGAAGGGGTTCTGGTGGAATTCCTGTGGTAGGTAGCCCTAAGTGTCTTTTTTGTTGGTTTTGGTTAAATTGGGAATAAAAGAAAATTGAGGTGAAGGGGGTTATGTTACACATCGCCGCAGATGGCCTTTGTGGGCACGTACCCGCTTGTGCGGTACTCTTCTTACAGGTAGTTCCAAGATGGATGCCCGTGCGATTCCCCATACTACCTGCAGCGGTCCAGTCTTTGCACATCTCTCCGACGTACGGCCAAGCGCTCACGTGATCCTTTATCCGGAATCGAAGCGGACGATGCTTCGCGTCGCTACTGCTTTTGGCGCTCCATTCATCCTTCAGTCTTCCCCGGCTAATTTTTCTGTCAGACCAATCCGGCAGACCGGAGTGTTTCCCGTTCCTCCTAGACTTCCGTTAGAGTAAGTTCAGTCCCTTGAGAGCTCCCCCTTCACTTCGATTAGGATTCTCACCTGTTGATTCCTTCCAGAGTCTCTCCCGCTGCTCCACTAACCATCCGATCTCCAGTCCTGAATATTCTTCCTCCATCTTCGTTCCTTCGATAGTGAGAGGATTATTTTCTGTTTCCTACTATACCATTCTACTTTCTTCCCGTCTCTTACTTTCTCCTGTTTTTCTTCTCCCGTGTACCTAGCAGAAGCCTCCCGTGTGACTTCCTTGTTCTGCCATCGATCCGAGACGCTTCTACTTCAGCCTCCCGATCCGCACGAGTTTGGACTCGACCAGGGTTTTCTTCCCATTAGAGGGTTTCCCTGGCGGTCCTGTCCTCTCCCCTGGGTTATCCTATCCCGGGTCGGAGAGACCAGGGCTGTCTCAGGGGAGCTTTCACTGCTGCATTGGTCCTCCCATTTGGATTCATCGATCTGTCAAGGTGAGCTTGTTGCAGACTTTGGCGGTAAAAGTCTGTTTGACAACAGCTTTATTAAATTGCATACTGCAGTAGTAACAGGTTAGTTAAATGTAAGATATGATATATCAATTGCGATGTTGTGCTGTGATATAAAAAGATATAAACAAAAAAAAGATATGCTTGCTATCTCGGAACGGGCACTTGATTGGTTGACCTCCTTCCTTACTAACTGCCCCTCCCAGGTGCTCCTGGGCTCCTTCGTCTCACCCACCACTCTCTCTACTTGTAGTGTTCCCCAGGGCTCTAGCGTCTCGCCTTGGCTTTTCAATATCTACCTAACACCTCTCGCTCACCTGATCTCTGCCTTCTCTCCTCATGTCCAGTGTTACGCAATTGACACACAACTCTTCTTCAACCTCCGCTCTTCCTCCTCTTCCTCCTCTATCATCCCTGACTGCCTGTCTGCTATTCAGTCTTGGTGCACCTCCAGTGATATTGGTATTAATGCCAGTAAGCCCAAGATCCTGCCTATCGGGACACCTGCCCCCTGTTTCCCTCTGGCACTCTGGCCCCCTTCTAGGGCCAACCACCCTCGCCTTCTGCTGAGGCCAGACACCTCATTGTCATCTTCAACTCCTCTCTCTCCTTTACTCCTCACATCTTGGACCTTGCCAAGAAGGCCCTCTTTCATCTTCACCTTCTTAGAGGCATTCTTCCTTTCCTCACCTTCCCCCAGAAGCTCAAAGTCTCAAGCTGTGGTCCTCTCCAGTCTAGATTACTGTAACAGCCTCTTCCTCAACCTGTCTCTTTCTTCGCTCTGCCCTCTTCAACTAATCCAAAATAGGGCTTGCAAGACTTATCCTTGGCCTCAAACCCTGGGACCGTATCTCTCCAGCTCTAAAATCTCTCCACTGGCTCCCGGTTGTTGCAAGGATCAAATTCAAGACCCTCTGCATCATCCACAAGGCTGTCTGGGGCCTGGGTCCGTGCTACCTACAACTCTCTCTTACTAAATACTCTTCTTCCAGATCCCTTCAATCTTCTGGCCCCAACTCTCTGCTGATCAAACGCTTCTCCAAACAGAGAGCTGATCTCTCTCCTCAGCTGGTGCCCTCCTATGGTGCCTTCTGTCTTGAACCGTACCACCTCAAGTTCTGCAAACAACTCAAGAACTTTCTCTTCTCCTCCTCCTTCCCTTGCCCCTTCCCATGCTAAACATCCCCTCTGTTGCTGAGATTGGCTGCCTGGTCCCTCAAGAGTCAAATAGGGTCCTGGCCTTCTGCCCAATCACCTCCAGCACTCCCTGTGCACTGCCCATTGGCTCCCCACCTGCCTGTAGGGTGGTCTCATACCCGCCCTCACTTACCTGTTGGACGGTAGACCTCCCTCTTCCCCTAGAATGTTAGGACAGATGACACATGCAAGCTGACACTACCTACATTGAAATTACCTACACATAGCCAATACATTCACAACCCCATACTTATACAGTGGAGTCAAATACAATCTATATGTACTCTAAATGTTAATTATACAAATAACTTTTTACGATACACACTAGCAATATGAATAGACTATAATATGAGATCAATTTTAGATCAAATGTCTAATCATTAAATTGATCGCAGCTTCGCAATGCAAGCTCAGACTGACACAAATGCTTGACATTTTGTAGATATGAGTAATATCTACCACTTGATGCAATAAATATACACCTTGCCACATTTTGAATATATGAAAAATAGCAAAAAAGTGCAATTTCACTACATTTTGATAATTCAAGTATCGAAATGTGTGCATCGATGTAAAGAATCTGATAATATTCCTTTTATTAACCTTGCATGCTGACACCCAGAGCTCAGTCTGAAAAACGAAATAGACATTTTATTATTAGCAGCTCCTGCCCCAACCTTTCTGTGAGTCATCGGACTGGGTAAACCACACTTCTGTCACACGGCAGGGAAGGAGTTGCACAGATATATATTTGCATGCACACAAGACATAGGGAGGATTTGATGATTATGGAATATGGGGAGATGAATATTGAGGAATTAACTGATGATGGGAGTGCAAAGCTAATATATGCATGTCTGACCCCAGGTAGATTAGAGACCAGTCCATTGAATGAAGGATGGCACGTCTATGTTTGGAATCAGATTTCTAGTCAGCCACCTTAAGAGAGGGTTTGCTGAAGGAATGATTTCAGGCTGACTACGTCCCCATGTGACCCTTGTGATGAACCCTGAGAATGTGTCTCTTTTCCCACAGGGAAGCCACTACCTTTAGGACTAGGGAGGCGAGCCTGCTAAGCTTAACATCCCCTAGTGGACAAGGCACGTGGAATCCCATTTGGGGTCACCCCCCCCCCCCTCTGGGGATAGTATCTTGCTAGAAAGAGAGAACAATAATCCCCGCTATTCCCAAGACTACAATACCTTTATGGGTTACATGCTTATCACATTCTATGAAAGAGAAAACTTACCGGTGTGATGAATCCTGTGGAGTTATCACTGATCCTCAGCCTAAAGTCCTCTCCCATGTTGCTAGGAGGAGGCAGCCCCTACCTGAACCTAACCCTTGGGGTGGTAATCAGAGGGAGGATCACATGGGAGGAGATGGCTGTCTGAGAGATGGGGTGACTCCATCAGGAGAGAGGTGGTATTCCTCCTTCTCAGGTGAAGAAGGCCCTATAATTCCAGAGTTCCGAAAGGCATTTTGACATTTTACAGAACCCTCCAGTTGTAAAACCTTGAAACTCCTTCTTGTCAAACATCCTAGGAAGGATACCATTCACACCTCATATATTTATATATAAAGCTGGATGTATGTATGTGTGTATGTTTGTACGGCTATACAAATCCACACTGTTGGAGGGGCGCTCGAGAGCCTGAACGAAGATGGACGCAGGTCTCTCTGTGTGAGCCCGCCATCAAGCTATGTCAACCACCCTCTATGACCCCGGAAAGCGGCTGAAAATGCAGCTAGGAGAAGCAGACACTTTCCGATGCAATCCATGAACATTTTGGCTGACTGTACTGAAGCTGAGATGCCATCCACATCACCATTCAACATCCAACACCACCGAACTTTGACTGCTGCCGTGGGCCGCACAGCAACTCTACTGCCCATGCCCGCATCACGCATCCCATACAGAGCTGAAGCGCGGTGGGTCTGACGTAAATTGCCCCCGCTAGACCTGTCTTTGAATAGACCCCTGGTGTGAGCTTGGGGGTCCAACCCTGAGACATTGCGATCGCCAAGCACACGGCACAGGTAGAGCCGGCCTAAGAAACATCTCGGGGCACCACCAGACACCACCGAACCACACAAGGCTCTGAGGGCCGCCCATGTACACCATTGCCCACACACGCAAACCAGCCGCAGTAGCAGCCTCGGGTCACCCATACTGATCCGGCGCGGGAACCGGTCCTCGGAGAGGGATCGAAGGTTGGTACACACAAGCCACTCAACCCGCTGCGCACCCTATGTTGACGGAACGAGCTCAAGAGGCACTTCGTTCGGCATCTCCCCTGAAAGCCAATGGACGTGCCTCCAGCCCCGACCCTGCAGGAACAGTGCGACACAGATCCCATGCCTGGAGAGCACTGAAGGTGAGGAAAGGCTCTGAGGGGTGGTCACCGCACTCAAGGGGAGCGCTGATCGGATCTGGTTACTGGGTGGGGCTCCCTTGGACCTAGAGGACCCCCCCGGTGGTGGCCAGATGTGACAACACAGGAAAGCACACCCTCACCCCGGAGCAGAGGGGACATGGCGCAGGCCCCGTGGCACCATACCGGCATATGCCCCAGGCACAGCTCGGGCCTTCTCATTGCCCACGCTTACCCGGCCCAGAAAAGACAGACCCAAGAAGCCCTGGAGGACACACTCCTTTGCATGGGGCTGGTCTCTCCCTGCAACGACAGGAAAGCGGGACCAGATAACGGGCCAAGTAGGAGCCCATTGCCTGTGGGAAAGGGGACGAGTAGTTTGAAGAAACACCATAATAACTCTGCCCCTGAACACCCGGGGGGGCCCTCCACACCTGCAGATGGCCTAAGGCTTTGAAGGCAAGCCCCACGGACCCCCTGCCTCCATCTCCCAGTCTGAGGCAAGAAACTACCAAGGATGGGCCAGGGGGTTGATCACGAACAAGGAGGTCCTGCATCGCCTCCAACCAAGGAGCCAGGGGCACCCACGCAGTGGCTACCACACATACGAAGAAAGAAGGGGCAGCCCCCATACAGACCAGGCTGACTGGGCCACCACTGCCCCTAGCACCTCGCCACGGCATTACCTCAGAGCCAAGCCCTCTGGCTAGGAAGCAGGCCAATCACCGACCAGACCTCGACCACCAGGATTCGGGACTACCAGCCGCTGTGGGGTTGCTCCAGCCCCAAAGCCCACTCCTTTACAACCTTAACACCGGCAGGTTACACCAGCAGCCTTCTTGCTCTCACCACTGTCACACTCCACGTGGGTCCACAACCCACTAATGTCACTAGTCGAAGCGCACCGGCCCTGGAGCCCTGAAGGGGTAAGCGGCCCAAACATGGCCTGGGGGACAACATTGGGAAGCGAGCTTCACCCACTCACCAGTTGGACCACGAAACCACCCGCACTAACTGTGGCACCAGAGCACTCAAACAACCGGCAGCAGACGATGCCCATGGAACTTCAGGCCATCCTGGCAGAAATGAAATTGATAGGACAACGCACCCAAGAAACCAACACGACAGTCCAGGACATTAAGCGGGACCTCCATGATGTCCAGGCGAGACTCAACATCCAGGCAGAGAGGACGACTGACAACGAGCAACGCATTAGCTCGCTGGAGGATAATCAAGACTCGACGGCGACCGAACTAGACGGTGTAATCAGGGAGGTCGCCAAGATGGAGGACCAAGAAAACAGGTCCAGGCGCACACCTTCCCATGGTTGGCCTCCCTGAGAATTCAGAAGGGCTCGACCTGGAATCTTTCATGTATAACTTTCTGCAGGATGTATCGAGAACCCCAGAGAACTAATTATATAAAGGATCCATAGGGCACCAATCCTGAAACCAGCAACGGGGGATCGCCCGCAGCTGATCACCTCAGACTACTAAAAATCCAGCACAAGCTAACAATTCTGAAGGCGTGCAGAGAGGTTGGGCAGGTCAGCATCGAAGCGGTACCCATCAGGTTGTTCAACAACTACTCTGCACAGGTCTCACACGGGTTCAATCCCCTATTCGAGGCATTAAGGGGCCAAGAAGTCAGGCACTACCTGAAATTTCCGGCGGTATGGTGCGTCCAAATATACCACCAGTGGCACTCGTATGACGACCCAGAGGACACCTGGAGATTCCTTCAATGCCAAAATCTAGTCACAACAAATACCCAAAGGAAAACGACCAGAGGCCACCGGCATCGCATGACAACGTTGTTCCAATTTCGTCAACCACAAAACAGAGGCAGGAGGCAAAGATCTGGCAGAGGCTTGAGGGGGCCTGGCCAGGGGCGAATGGAGCCCGCAACCTGAGCTCCTGCTTAGGCTGTACCTGAATTGCTAGCACTAATTACTGCCCACATGACGGCCTGCACAAACTTGGGAGCGAGACCAGCTCTATCCATTGAATACGTCATCAGGAGCGCACCATCTGCTCTGAACTGCATCTCAGATCTGCATCCAACTCCAGGCGCTTCCAGGGCAGGGCAACATGAACGCTCCACTATGTGAATGGCATGCGGCCCACACGGCCGGACGGTCCTTCTGGCATCTGCACCCCCACAAACATTGCTCTGAAGATCCTCTCCACTGCCATGCCAACGCTAACTGGGTCTGGATTGTGCCTGGAGGACCGCCCTCCACCCCACTCACAGCCACCACTGCCGATAGCACCCAGTCCAGGCACTCCCGTTGGCCCACTTGACTCCAGGCCCCAGGCGGAGAGATCTTTGCTATGCATGGAAAGGAGTGCGGCCAAATGGGCTAGTACTCAAACACACCATGCATGGGCTTTACTACCCAGTATTGGGAGTGGAATATCCACCCCCAATGTTACAAGGGAAATATTTCTTCCGTCAGTTTTAGTTAAGGTTCGTAGTTTAGTTAATACCTCTGGATCAAAATACAAATGTGGCTACCGGGAGTTCAGGTGGCGCCATAGCACCACATTGTCTCCAAAGAGACCTTTACATTATCAGACCCTCAGGAGGGGGACAAAAGGGAAAGGCCCACCATACTATTCTGATGGCTAAGTTCACCCTGATAACCCAGAACATGCAAGGGATGGGACACACCATAAAACGCAGACGGGTCCTGAACCATCTGAGGGACCTTCAGGGGGATATATTGTTTGTCCAAGAAACCCACCTTAACAGGGTGGAATCTAAGAAGCTGGAGAGGGCATGGATCGGGGCAGCTGCCCACGCCCCCTTTTGGGGCAAACGGCGAGTGTCCATACTGTTCCACAGACAAGTGCCTATTGTGATCCAGCACACGGTAGCGGACAGGGAGGGGAGGTACATCTTGGTACAGGGCTTACTACATCAGCACCCACTCACACTCATCAACATATACGCCCCAACGACCGACACCCCAGCCTTCTTCACTCATATCTGCGCTGCCTGCACCCCATTCATGAGATGACTTACACTGATTGGAGGAGATCTTAATGTTGCACTAGAACCGGATCTAGACCGACAAAGTGCGAGCTCCCTGTGTATGGGCAGACCAAAAAAGCTAACCCCACTCACCTCCCTTCTCACGGTCCAGGGGCTGAAAGACGATTGGAAGTCCAAACACAGCACACGCAGAGATTACACATTCTATTCCTGCAGACACCAGAGTTACTCTCGTATACACCACTAGCTGGCCCCAAACACAATGCTTCACACACTTGAAGTGCTCTATACTTCCCGTCACCATCTTGGACCATGCACCCGTTAAAATCAGGCTATCTCCACCGGACACACCCTGCAACCCCCAAAGCTTGCGCCTGAATATGAGAGCCTTGGCTTATCCCGACTTCATAGAGCTCATTACGGGCAACATGGCGGCATTCTGGGACACAAATCTCAACCCCCCTTATAATACTCCTACATGTTGGGATGCCTTTAAGTCCTACATGAGAGGCCAGTGCATCTCTAGATGGGCGCACTAAATTAAACAGTGGTGCGACAAGAAACACCAATTAACTAGAAGCCCTAGAGACACAGCACGAAAAAGCACCAGACCAGCAGACACTCTTACAACTGCGTAAGATTGGAGCAGACATTAAAAGACACCATGACCACCAGAGTCCACAAATCCTTTTCGAGCTTGTCCCAAAGGTACTACTTGGAAAATGACAGGTCCCTGCGCGTGATGGCATTCGCCCTAAAACAACGCCAGGCAACCATGGCGATCACCTCTATCTGGGATGGGGAGGTGAATCTGATTGTTGGGGACGCGGACATCAACTCCAGATTTGCGTAATTTAATGTGAGTCTATATGCAAAGCCAGAAATGCCCCCCCTCTAGGCGATGCAGGGATTCCAGAGGTCAATCTGACTGGCCAAAATCACCCAAGCCCAAACGAGGCGCTGGACACCCCGCTAACAGTGGCCGACATCAGACGGGCGATCCACGCCATGAACCTGGGTAAAGCCTCAGGCCCCGACGGTATCCCGATAGATTTATACAAACTCGTAGCCGACGATATTGCCCCGAGACTCCACGCAGTCCTCTCGGAGCAAGCCAATAATGGCCGACTACCAAAGTCGATGCTGAGTGCCAACATTGTGGTGTTCCATAAAAAGGGGAGGCCTACGGATGAATGTGGCTCGTATCGACCCATCTCACTTCTAAACTCCGACGCCAAGGTCCTGGCGAAATGCCTGGCACAGAAAATAGAAGCAGTCATGCCCCATCTGATACAAGACGACCAGACAGGCTTCATACGCAAATGGCATTTGGGGGATAATGTTCACCGGCTGTTGCATGTCATCACAGGGAAGCTGGGCAAGAGGACGCTATCCTCACAATCGGCACCGAAAAGGTATTCGACAAAGTCCAATGGGACTTTATGTTCCTGGCCCTCGCAGACTTTGGCCTCCCCCCATTGCTGATTAATCTGATTTGCCTACTGTGCACAGGCTCTGAAGTGACGGTGACAACCAATGATCTTACTTCTACTCCCTTTGCTCTCCATTCTGGCATGCGTCAGGGGTGCCCACTGTCGCCCCTATTCTACACCCTGTCCATCGAACCAGTAACCGTGATACTGCGGACTGACCCGCAATGGCGAGGGATGTGGAGAGGAGGTGTGGAACACCGGGTTTCTCTATATGCTGACGTCCTCCTCCTACACATAGGGGATAACCCCACTTCCCTCCCCAGAGTGCAATATCTCTTACAGCAATATGGTCCAATGGTGGGGTATCGAGTAAACTGGGCCAAGTCTGGGATATTGCTGCTGAGACCCGACATCCCCAAGGATCCAGGCGGGGGTAGCTCTGTTTTCGGCTGCAAACAGGCCACATCAAGTATTTAGGGGTCAACATCAGCGCCCGCATTGAAGACCTCCGAGACTTCCATTATCCGCACACTGTGGAGCGGATCCAAGCAGATCTTATTAAATGGAACACCCTACCATTATCGCTGACTGGCAGGATCAATGCCATTAAAATGAACTCAATACCCAAACTAATATACCTAGCGATGATGCTACTGTGTGCCCCTAACACAAAGATGTGCAAAACTATAAAAACTGCGTTCTCGAGATTCATCTGGAGGGGCAAAAAAGCACGAATGCACTAGAGGACTCTGACGGCTTCCAAACTGGACAGTGGTCTTGCGCTACCATCATGGCGAAACTACTATCAGGCAGCGTAAATATACTTGGCCAAACAGTGGTTGAACCCCAAAGATAACTCTGACTGGAGACGGATGGAACTTTCGCTGTTGGCTACCTTGACACCTCTAGATGTCCTTGCCATTCCCCCAGCGAAACTACCATAGCGAATCAAGACGCATCCCGTGGTGGTCCAGACCATAATCCAATGGCACAAACTCTGTTCCCAACAAGGAGTCGATATCAAAAAGGCACCCACGTGGATGTCGATCAGAACCCACCTATCACTCGACTGCATAATTAAACTCCACCCTCAACAAGACAGCTGTTGGGCACAGATTAGAATCATTGAGCTATGCAACGGCCCAACAATACAAACATTCAAGCAGGGCATCAGATCGCTAGACCTACATGCAGGGCAGTGGCTACAGTATGGTACGATCTGCGCCGCAATATCACGACATACCTTGGTTGCCTCCAGACAAGCTCTCCCGGCCACCTGCGAGCTCGAATTAGAGTGGCATAACCGAGCACACCCACGCCTCTGTACGTTCTACTCCATAGCCATTCCGAACAAAATGGGGAGGAACTCAGCCCTCACCGACTCATGGTCGAGCGACCTCAGTATCCAGATCGAGATGGGAGATGTATATTAGTATTTCATGGCTATCCCCTGGACCTCACTGAATGTAAAAATAGGGAAATCCAGTACAAAATCATTCAACGAATATATTATACCCCGTCCAGAATGCACAAAATGGGGTTAACACTCTCCCCGCTCTGCTGGCGAGGGTGCAGAGCAATAGGCACGATGGGACATACTGTATGGTTGTGCCCAAAGATCGAACAACTCACTGGTGACCACCCACTTTCCAGAGGCTGGGATAACATTGGCGCCGGAAAACATGCTATTCGGGGCCAGCTATAAAGACTGGCATACGGACCCACTGGCATGCAGAGTCATGAGCACATAAATGTTCGCCGCCCACAAATTCTTAATAGTGAACTGGAAATCCACAGAGGCACCCACTAAATCACAACTGGTAGCGTGGTTTTTGTTTCTACTCAAATGGCGCTTGTGCTGTAATTAGTATACAAAAAGCTTCTTGTCCCCACTCAGCTGAGTAGGTAGGTAGAGTCCACAAAATGAGTTGTTTCTCATTGGTTTTTATTAGGTTGAATCAATTTCCTGATGAGTTTAATATAGTAAACTCTTAGGGTATAAATTGCAATGTTTAACATGTGGTGCCAACACGTGTTTCGACCATTCAGGTCTTTATCAAGGCTACCAAGGTTTTATGGGTCCATAAATTATCACATATTGCATTTATTAGTGAGTAGTGCAGGGTGAGTGTGAATTACCGTGAGGCACATTGGGCCATATATTGTGAGGTAACATGGGCCGTACATTAAATTGAAAGGTGTGCCGTGGGGCATAGAATGCAGGTGACCCGTGTGGTAGCGCGGGTTTGGAGGGCCTACTAAGCGGCTTCTTACCTGTAGTTGGCCGGTGTATGTCCGTCTATCTTTGCTGTTGGATCAAAGTGCACTATCAGTGATACGAGTATCACTGTAAATAACAAAGGGCCAGGGATTGGCCGGAAGGCGCATCATCCTATTGGATGTTGTCAAGCCATTCGTGAGTGGCTGGTTGAGTCGAGCCTCACAGCTCCCCACTGAAGAGGGCTGTGGCACTCAAGGACCGCAACCCATTGATGAACAGGGCTGTGGTGCTATTGCGCTTAAAGCTGAGTCGATGGGGGGCGTGGCCTGGAGCCGATGGCGTACAGAGGCTGAATAGCCAAGCTCCTGCCGAGACGCCGTTTCTCGATCCTTTTTGCTGGTATAAGAAGTGCCTACGACCACGAAAAGCTGATGCAGAGGTGGGAGAAGCTGACCCTGACACAACCTGCTTGACCAACCGGGTAAATCGGACTTTCTGGTCGGCGAAATTGCTCTCGAATCATACTCCCTCCCCCGCTTCCATACGCATCCAAGATGGCGCCCCGCGCCACTTAGCGGAAACTCCGAGAAGGAAGCCGCCATCAAACGGCATCCGGGGATTAAGGTGGCCAGATCGAGCAGAGACAACACGATGGAGCACGATCGCATGCAGAACATCGAAAGGGAGAGCCCTCATCCTGCTTCTCACCGCTGGGCGAGGCCCACCACAGCGGCACCTGTACAACCGAGGTACACTACGCGGGCTCAGCCGTCGCTGAGGATGGCCCGCTGAGGGCGCACACTACCACCGGAGGTTCCTCCCCAGGGTCGCCCCGAGGCACAGGACAGCGAGAACCAGCTGCAAGAGCGTGACTACGGCGCCCCCAGATCTCCCTACCCCGGCGAGTAGAACGCTCAGAGGTAAGGGCAGCGACGGCGACTTCACAGATATAGTGGCGGCACCCCTACGCCCCTGCAGATTCTGATTCATTGACTTTTGACACCTTACTCTACACACGGGGAGACGGCGGATATCTCCACCGGTAACTCATCTAGAGTGTCCCAGGGGCAGCATCACCGAGACTCTAAAATGGCCACCAGGAACAAAGCGAAAGCAGCCACCATGGACTCATTTGTATCCGCCAAGCCAAAAACCCCCATACAGGCTCTCTCTTGTGCCCCAGAGATTACCCACACGAAAGAGGGGGAAACCACAGATAACCACTTCCAAATATTGGAGGCTATTGCTTCATTGAGGACACACATAGACTCTAAGATCGACGAATTTAAAATGGACATTCAACTCATGCGTCAGGACGCCGCAAATTAACCGAGAGGGTGACAAACACTGAGACTTCAATAGAAGAAACGGCTGGGGCCACAACAGTCTTGAAGTCCAAGGTTGCAGACCTAGAGAAGAAAGTGGCTATCCTAGAGGAGGGGTCCGAGGAGGCCGAAGGTCGGGCTAGACGGGGCAACCTTAGGATCCTATGAGTACCAGAAGGAGACGAAGGCCCAAACACTACAGCCTATGTAGAATCCTTGCTACAACAGGAGATTGGGGCCGGGAAACTGTTGCAAGGATTCGCGGTCGAAAGGGCCCACAGGTCACTCCAGAAGCGCCCCCCACCTGGATCATTTCCATGACCAATAATTGCTAAAATTCTAAACTTTCAGGATAGGGAAATTATCCTACGGCACTCCAGGAAAGAAGGCCCCATTGAACGTGGCGATTCTAAAATAACCGATTACACTCAGAAAGTGCAGAGGGAGAGGAACTCTTTTGTCCCGGTAAAAGCAAGACTTCGACAACTAAACCTGAAATACAGGCTGCTCTACCCATCACTCTTGAAAGTCATCTTCAACGGGCGTGCCATATTCCTAGAAAACCCAACGGCCGCCAACATGGCTGGAAGATAACAACCTCGCAGATGGCAAAGATGCTCCCCAGATGGAAGATTGAGTCTCTCAGACAGTCGACACACGACACACAACACATGCTGCCATAGATGGCCACAACAAGCACAATCAACCGGACCTCAGAAGATAATCCAACTAACAGTTAGCTACATAGAAACGGCCCTCGTTCGGCCTCTCCGCCAGACACCAGCCCTATCCCCCGCAGACAATCCGGGTCGGGACAGCCATCTGCCCGAGCCAGCTCGCGCCCGATACCCGGATGGGTCAGGACGGCTCGAGAGCCCCCGAGCACCACAACGTAGATGTAGTCGCTGGGCACACCAGTTTGAGTTTTGTTAACAGTTTATTTAGTTATACAGTCTTCACACCACTATCGCTGAAGAAGCACAGGATGGGTGCATGCCACAACTTGGGGGGCTAAGAACCCGATTACTCCCGTCAACGGTCTCATAACCTCGGATTGGCATTACTACAGGCTCCAGAAGAGGAGCTGTCTGCCGGCCTCAAAACATTGACCCAATGCCGTCACAACTCAAGGTCAAAACGTGGAATGTGAGAGGGATGAGCTCGTACCTGAGACGAAATCGAATACAATCTCCGCAGGAAAAAGGTCTCGATTGCAATGTTGCAAGAGACGCATCTTACGGAAGACGCCATGTCCAAATTAACAGATCGATGGGCGGGGACCGGGATAGGATCCCCCTACTCCAAATACTCAAGGGGGGTGTTCACATGGGTGAACCCGAATGTGCCCTTCCAATTGCAAGGATTCGAGTCCGATAAAGAGGGAAGGTATGTAATAATGTGGGGCACTATCGAACAGCCTCCAATTTGCCTAGTCAATTCGTACTTCCCGCAACACGGAATACCATCACACCTCAGAGCAATAAGCTCAAGGATAGCATTCCACCGAAATAGGACCTTTATATGGGAGGGGGACTTCAACTGCGTCATTGATGGCTCTATGGACAGGTCAGCACCACCCCCCCCATCCAAGTAACCCCGCAACATGTGCTCTGACAGAAACACTGCAACAACTCGACTTGGTGGATATTTGGAGGGAACAACATCCTGTTGAAAAGATCTATTCCTATTATTCAGCCCCGCATAAGATCCACACGAGAATCGACTATCTGTTCATCGACAGAGAACAAATACCATTGGCAGAAACCACGGCATATTTAGGAAGATCAATCTCAGATCACTCCCCACTGATCATGCAATGGCAATTAACGGGGCCTAGACCACCAATCCCCATGTGGAGGATGCCCACTGCGGCCCTCGCCGACCCGGAGTTCAGGGAGGACCTCGCTGAAAAACTAGAAGAATACATCGACATTAATAAAGGCTCAGTATCTACTTGGAGCACATTGTGGGAAGCCATGAAGGTGGTGGCTAGAGGAGAAATAATATCAAAAGCTGGAGGCACTCTTAAACAATTGAGGTCTGAACTCGAAGCACAAGAAAAAGAGATCTCCCACCTAGAATCCACCTCAAACATTACTCCAGAGGTTGAAACGAAGTTGAAGGAAGCCCGTGGGAAATGCCAATCTTCCTGGGACAGATTGGAGAAGTTTGACTTTGCGACATACACTACCAGATCTCATAAGCAATCCGACAAACCCGGCAGACTGCTGGCCTGGCTATGTAAGCGTGAACACCCCAGTCACCTCCCAACGGAGATACTGGACGAAAACGGGACACGTCACAAGACACAACTAGGAATTAATGAAGCGTTTGCCAAATTCTACTCCAGATTGTACTCCCACGAAACACAAATAGACAGAGACGAAATCAAAGAAACACTAGATGAGATAGGCCTCCCCAAAATATCCAGCGAACAGAGAGAGGCACTGGAGATGGAAATCACAGCAGAAGATGTGACAGGTGCAATCAGATCGCTGGCCACCTGTAAGGCTCCCGGAAGTGACGGCCTCCCGTCTGAATTTTACAAAACATACAAATCCATCCTCACCCCAATCCTCCACGAGGTCTACCTAGAGGCCTACAAAAACGGGGTCTTACCTAACACTATGAAAGAGATAATAATTATTCCCATGCTCAAACCAAACAAACCACCCACTGATTGTGACTCTTATCGCCCTCTGGCCATGTTAAATTATGACAGTAAGATTCTCACCACTATACTGGCCAGCAGACTCGCTAGGGTGGTAGGGTCCCTAATCCACGAAGACCAGAATGGCTTTGTCCCAGGACGCAACACCACAGCCAACCTGAGAAGGCTTCAACACATTATGGCCCAAACCTATGACAATGAAGAAGACCTAACAGTACTGTCACTCGATGCCATCAAGGCCTTTGATTCTATCTTCTGGGAGTGGCTCATCGAGGTGCTGAGGGGGTTCGGGATTGGCGAGGGCTTTGTCAGATGGATCACAGTACTCTATAATTCTCCTATGGCAAGTGTAAAAACCGGCAGAACGGTGTCTGATTCCTGGAAAATACAAAGGGGCACCAGACAAGGGTGCCCACTGTCGCCCATGCTATACATATTGGGCCTGGAGCCGATTGCCATATATTTTAGGAATCAGTTCTTTGACGCTGGCATCAAAGTAGGCAACGAACATAACATAATATCCCTATACGCGGACAATGTCCTTTTATACTTGAAAGATCCCCAGGTCAACGCACCAATCACATTGGATGTACCAGACAACTATGCGAAATACTCTGGGATCAAATTCAGTAGACTGAAATCCTCTGCCTTTCCCTTGGCTAGCCTGAGAGGCTTAGAAGAAACTGACCTCCCGAACATTGGGATAAAGTGGCAACTCGACACGTTCCGGTACCTAGGAATTAATGTGAGTCACACCCCGATGCTCACACACGAGCACAACACGGAAGTAGCAATAAACAGCCTTCGCAGATCCATGAAATTTTGGTCTAGACTCCCACTTGCAATGGTGGGCAGAGCAGCAATTGTTAAGATGATAGTCCTCCCCCGATTTCTGTATTTCTTCGTCAACATATGCCACTACGTCAGACCGCCCTTCTTTAAGAAATTAGAGGCACTTATCAAGGACTTCCTATGGGGACCTACCAGGCATAAATTGACTTTGGCTACTCTATCCCTCCCATACAAGGAAGGGGGAATACAACTCCCAGACCTCCAGTTGTATTATCTTGCAGCACAGCTTAGCCACGTGACGAAGCGACTCTCGGACGAACCATCAGCCGAGCTGGGACTATTGAGGCAATCTTCCTCCAGAATATTCCCCAGGGAAACCCTTTGGAACCCCCTACGACAATCCCCAGATGCCCCCCTGATCATCGAACTTGGCAGGCAGATTTGGACCAGAACCTGCTACATCAGGCAGGTGAAACACCCTTACTCTCCAGACAACCCCATCCTGGTTGACGTGTGCATAACAGAATCGGATCTCTCCACAGCTAGGAGGTGGGAGGACTCTGGAATTTACACATGGGGGATATGTTTGAGGAGGGCGAATTCAGGGATTTTGATTCGCTGCAGGCTAATGAAGGGCTATCAAGCGGCCAGTTCCTCTGGTATCATCGGCTCAAACAAACCGACCAGAAGATCTGGTGCAGCTGGCAGGAGGAACCCACCCCAGACCCACTGTTACAAGAGATGCACGACCTCACGGATGGCTGGAAACCGGTCTCTCGACTCTATAAGAGGCTCATCGACAAACCCAACCCCAAAAGCGCGACACTGAAGGCAAAATGGGAAACGGATCTTGAAACTACGCTTACAGACAAGGAATGGGAAAGAAAGCTACTATACCCCAAGAAGGTGTCGAGAAACTCCAGATTCGGTCAGATACAACTAAACGTCCTGTATCGGACATATATGACCCCACACAGGGTGGCCTCCTTCAACAAACAGGCCTCCCCGACTTGCCCATGGTGTGGGAACGACAAAGCTGATCTGATCCACATGTTCTGGACTTGCACCCGGACAATGGCGCTGTGTTCCAAGGTCAAACAAACCTGCACTGACGCCGGGATAAGCAGATATGAATGGACACCCGGAGAATGCTTATTAGGGGTCTACCCCAGACCAAGCAAATACAAACATGTTGTTAAGTTGATGGACATTTCATGTATCCTTGCGAAAAGAACTATAGCCATGGCATGGAAGACACCAGGGGGCCCTAGACATGAACGCTGGATGAAAGAACTAGAGAGATGGACTGCAGCCGAAACCAGAGCCTGGCAAGATGGAATCACCTCTAACTGAGACATTGCGAGTGGCACTCTGGACTCTTGGAAGGCCCTCCTGAGAGATATACACTTCAGTGCAGACCACAAACCCCCCTGATAAACCCCACTACCTTGCCATAACTGATCCCTCGCACTCGCCTGGATATGGTGATCTTCTCGACCGAGATCCCTCCCACTTCCCGAGACGTTGGAACCCCCATTTGCACCCATGCCCACCTAAGTAAGAGGAACTGTTTCCCATGAAGACTGTTGTTGTTTATGTTTATTGTTTTAGTTAATTTTCTTGTATTTGTATGCATCCAATACAAATGCCAATAAAATATGTTTAAAAAAAAAAAGCTGAGTCGATGATGAAAGGGAGGGGCTTGTGAAGTTGGTCATGTTAGCGCTGAGGCGCTGAGTATCCGTGCTGCACATTGGGGTATATGAAAAGATTGGCAGTGGATCGGGGAGTTGAGGGTGGTACCGAGGTATTGTCACATGGTTTGCATATGTAGAGTGGCAAGGGGATCCTATCTAGAGTGAGTATATGGCTGGCCTCATTGAGACCAGTGAGGGGCTCTGGGGGTTTTGGTCCCCCATGCTATTAGCTGTCATAGAAGTGTTCAGACACAATTGGTAGGTTGGGTATAGTGGAATGTTGTAGTAAGTCCTTTAGTTTACCATGATTCTGTCAGGTACTAACATGATTCTGTCAGGTACTAACCTTTGATGACCACCAGGACACCCTTGGGCTCACAAGCTAAGCTTCTTCACTATAATCATACATCCAACTGTGGACAGACACCAACCAGGTGAGCCAACTCCACCACCAACACACACACCCAACGCTCCATTGACAAATCCCCCATCTTCTGACCATACTAACACTTGCTCAACAACCTTTCCTTCCTTGTTCTTTTTCTCACTGCTCTTATTACAAATGTTTTTGGACTAAATGCTTGCTATAAATTGTAGCATGCCTCTGCACTATATTTCTGTCTGAACAAATAATGCTGCATGTCTGGGGCCATGCTTCTTACAAACACCCACGCTTCTCACACTGCAATTGATTTCTGTATGCTCATTTTACAAACTGTACCAAATAAATTAATTTCAAACTTGGATACCATGTCACCTCACAATATATGGCCCAATGCGCCTCACGGTAATTCACACTCACCCTGCACTACTCACTAATAAATGCAATATGTGATAATTTAAGGACCCATAAAACCTTGTTAGCCTTGATAAAGACCTGAATGGTCGAAACACGTGCCGCCACCACATGTTAAACATTGCAATTTAAACTCTAAGAGTTTACTATATTAAACTCATCAGGAAATTGATTCAACCTAATAAAAACCAATGAGAAACAACATATTTTGTGGACTCTACCTACCTACTCAGCTGAGTGGAGACATGAAGCTTTTTGTATACTAATTACAGCACAAGCGCCATTTGAGTAGAAACTAAAACCAAGTTACCAGGATACACAGAATAGGCACCACGAGCACGGGCCTTCCAGTTTCTAGCTACCGGCTGCCAGTGCATCAGAGATCTGAGACAAAGGGCGCAGCAACCCACAGTTCTGAGTGCTCAACCAACCCCTACTAAATCACAATCACAACTTTCTGCTATGCTGGCTAAGAATTGCTCCCTGTTGCATGTTAACCCCTCCTGGGAGCATGGTAGCTCCCAGAATGTTGCAATGGGTCACGTGGCAGTAGCCATGCGACCAACATAATAAAAGAGGCGAGCCGCTTCCGGCTCGCCAGTCACTCCCATCGAGGCTCCAGCGTCGTTCTTGGTGCACCACTCCCTAGAAAAAAGCGTGCTTAAAAGCATGAACCCGACCAAAGCGAACTGGCACACAAAAACTGGCATATGCTTCCCCATCTCCCATAGAGTCCGCTCCACTCAGGGAGGGGGACGCCGCCAAGACGATTACCATACTTCGTAGACGCACAGCACCAGACACCTATGCCTTTCTCTGGCAGACCACGGCCGTCGCAGCCCTTACCCGATAATCTTCATAACATACACAACACTGACACACCCACTCACTGATAACGCCATGGATGTCTCACCAATGACAGGTAACCTGATCCTGAGCAGTTGCAGTAGTAGTTTTAGTGATTAGTTATAGGAGGAGGGTGTGGAGAGGGGGGGACACAGGATTGCAGGGATGGTTCAAAGGGACATGGACTCTGCACTAAGCCATGCTGGCGCATGCTGCAGCGGGCAATGAAGGACTCGGATCATGACCTCTACCTACTCCATATATACAATAGGGAAGATGGAGGTCCCCAGGGGGTCGCTCAATCTGGGTTGGGAATTGCTTTTCTTCCTTGCGTATAATGTACAGTGTTGTCTATGCAAAAATCCTTACCATTGAACCCACAACTACCAAATTTGCATGGATTCCTCTTTTGTCTGGGGCAAGATCGTAGTCTATGTTTGGATGGCAAAATCTTATATGCAAAAAATGTTGTATGTGTATGTATGTCCGGCTATAGAAATTCACACCGTTGAACCCACTGTTACCAAGTTTTGCATCGGATCCTCATTTGTCTGGGGCACGATTGTAGTCTATGTTTGGATGAAAAAAAATGTAATCCATAGACACCCTTACTTAATGATTTCACCCCGATTTACTACAGTAGGTACTAGCAGGAGGCAAAATTCAGAGAAGTGCCTGAAACAAAATGTTCGATATATCATTTATTTCTATACATTTTTTTACTTTGTACTACTGTATAGTGTTTGAAGGAATTTATTGAAGCATTTGTCAAGGAAATTCAAAAAAAGATGTTCAAATTCTTTTTACTACGCCACTCCAAATATGGGAAATGGCAAGGTTATAGTTTGCTTAAGTTTATTCACGAGAAGAAAGCACAATCAATCAATCTTTTTTGGATATTTTATCAAATGTGCTGAACCCATGAAGTGACTAAAACATGCCGGCCAAAAAACAAACATTACTTGGAAAAGCTCCATCTGATGCAAAGCGAGAATCAGTATCAAGAGCTTCTGAAACACAACAACAAACAGCAGCACGACTTGCTGACCAGAGGACAAGAACAACTTTCTCCGGGGCAAATGAGATGCCAGAGCAAGATGAAGCAAGTCTTGCTGACATGAGGACAAGAGCAACATCCTCCAGGGCACATGAGACACCAGAACAAACTGAAGCAAGACTTGCTGACAAGAGGACAAGAGCAACATCCTCCAGGGCACATGCGACACCACATCAGGACGCGGGCAACGCCGGGTACCCCAGCCAGTGTATATATAAAACACACTCAGCATATTCTCTTTCTGATGGTTTTTATTCTTACAAAGATTCAAAGTAAAACAGCCTTGAAAAGTCTAATCCTATGGGCTTCAAGTCCCATAAAGCCTCAAGTACTGAAACCAGGAAGATGAAGAAGGAGTTAATGAGGAATGAAGAAAACATCAAGCTAAATGTGTGGACTAGTTACCTTAATAGAAATCAGCTGTGCTGACTTTTAAATCAGATGGAAAGTTTCCATTCAGGCTAGGAGAAGGAAGCTGCAAAGCAAGCGGTGCAGGAAGCGGCACGGATGGCAGAAGCAGACATGAAGAGGTGAACCGTGCTGGCCGAAGCAGACGCTTACAAGCACACCTACCCGGAGAGACGGGAGACCGGGCAAGGTGCTGCTGCTGCTTCAGAGGGACTGCTGGAGGGTCAGGAGTCACGGTAGGGCTGTTGGGAACGTGGTCGAGTGAAAACCCTTCAATTTCACCAACACACACATGCAGAGCCAACGCTGGAACTGAGTGAGGGTCAGCGAAGCTGGCAAATCTTTCCAGGAGCTGCAGCTTTGCCGTAACAGCATGTCATGTCCAGAGACACCAACAATCACTGGTGAGTCTGCCAGTCAGCGAGAACCAGAAGTGTGATTCCTGGCAGGGGAGTACACCAGAAGATGATCTAAAGCGTTTCTTGAAGAAGAAAAGACACTTTTCGCCATCCTGAACAAAGACTAATTGAGAAAGAGACATTTCAACTACTCTTAAAGGCTCATTGTTTTAGGGAAACACCTTTGCTCTTCTACCTGAAATAATCGGTTCCATGTGATAATATCCCCGCAAAAGTGTCGAATACAAGAATGGTGCCATTTCTTTGAGGCAATATTACTACATAGAAACCCCCACTTTTTTTATGGAGTCGGGGACACCCCCGCAACCCCCACTCCCATTAACCCCATATATTATCCCCCTAAGTAATGTCACCTATGCCGTTTCCAGGAGACTATGGGGGTCATTCCGAGTTTGGAGGTAACGTCCCTTACCGGCATGGCGCAAATAGCGTGTCCGTGCTGGCACCAGTCCACTAATAGAGGACTATTACGACTTCGCGGGCACAAGCTTTACGCCATGCCGGTAAGGTATCTAGCGCCATGCCGCAAAAGGCTCCCAAAAAGCCCTTACCGGCATCAAGCGTAGCACAGATAACACTACCGACATTGTCCAATGCGTCATTAGCAGTGACCTAAATAGCGATGACTGTAATTAGCAGTCAATGATATTTACGGTCACCGTTAATAAGCGGAGCCGGAAGTAGCGTCATCGCACAGGAACGGGAAGGAGCACAGCGGCCATCTTTAAAAACACAATCCATTGCCATCCTCACCACACAGGACCCCTGCGACACTGCTGATTGTGAGAAAACATCCACCTCCAAGACCACAATGCCTAAGGCCCTGAAGAAGGGAGCTGCCCGCCTGAGAAAGGAATGATTTAATGAGGAGGAGCTCCAGATGCTTTTGGACACACTGCATGAGCATGCTGCCACAGTCTTCTCTAGCAACATGAGGAGAGAGGCAGTGCTAAGGAAAAAAGAGATCTGGGCACTTGTTGCCCAGAAGGTTAGTGCTGTGGGCAACAAACTACGCACAGTAAAAGACTACCGTAAGCGATGGGACGACCTGTGACTAAGGGTGCGCAACATCCTCTCTGTCAATCGCAGCCAGGCCATCGGAACAGGAGGAGGTCCCAGTTCCCCTATAAAGCTCACCCTGTGGGAGGACATATGTGCAAGCATGATTGGTACGGAATCCATCGAAGGTGTAGGCGAGATGGAGTGTGGCGCCACAACATCGGGCGATGGAAGAGTGTCCAAAGTAAACACTGCTATGCCAAATCTGATGAAAGTCAACCCCAATGTCAGTCCGAAGAGTCATGCTATGGTCGCCCACACACACACACACACTCCCCGTAAAGTAAGCCGATGCATCACAGACACATGCAGATGCCTGGTGCAAGGCAATATCGTACATGACACATATCACACAAAGTAGGAAATTCCACGAGGCACACAGCGTACATGTGCGAAATAGTATGCATGTCAGACAGCACTGTTCGTGGACAACATGAGTGATGCCGACATATGCCTGCATTAACCACCCATGTATCAAATGACATACCCTTCCAAACACAAATGCCTATTACCCCCAATTGTTTGGATGAGCAATTGTCCCAATGTATGTATGATGCCTATCAAAACATCACTCATGTCGTCCCTCTCTTCCACCCCCACAGGCACTGACCATGACAGCGATGGGCAGGACGCTACCCCTGCACAGGCCACACCCCGGAAGAGTTCCCAGGAGGACAGCAACCGGCCATCAACCTCGAGGGGACAAGCCAGGGGGCGCTGTGTACCAGCATCCAAACCACCGCAGGTACCAATTGCACCTGTGCCACCAAGGCCCGTGGAGGGCACAGCACCACCACCACCTCCACCCACTGGTCAGCCTGATGACATATGTGAGACACCACATTCGGAGGAGTCGAGTTTGGCTGGGGAGGTGGCAGCCACGGCACCCCTGACTGTGGATGACACACAGGAGGACATCGGGGGCACCATGAAGGACGATCTAATGGATGTGGTCCATACCCCAACTCAACTTGCATCCCCCCAAGTATCATTGTTCGATAGGGGTGAGGGTGTGTGGGGGAGTTGTGGGGGGAGGGTGTTAGGCAGAATCATGTGCAGTTCCCTTAGGGAGCACTACAGAAGATTAGGACTACAGGGGAGAGCAATAAATCCCCTTTGGTATCAGTCTGTACCACAAAGATTTAGTTGGTAGCTGTGCTGAGCAGGAAACACTGACCAAAGCTTTGTATTAAAAAGTATATATATATATATATATATATCTATTTTATACACTTCTAGTAAAACACATTTATCATGGTCATCAAGCAAGTTAAAATAAGACAAAGAGAAATATACACACTCCCTAGTTAAATTGCAGAGCAAGTGAACCAGAGTGAAAACTGAGCAAAACGGCACCGTGAAAACCACACACAAGGGATACTCTAGCAATTTCTCACAAGGGAGGGAAAGCACAAGTTATACAGAAATATCTTCTTACACACCCTAGCAACACTTCCCATAAGCTTGTGGACCAGTTTAAGCAAGACAGTGCATCAGTATAGGAAATACTTAAATGAAAACTGAGCAAAATGGCATTTCACAAGTTTGAAAAGGTGAAGAAAAGGGTAGTTATAAGAAGTAGGTGCACCAACACAGTTCTAATGGAAAAGCAATCTAAAGAAGGCAGTTCTAACAAATGTAGCCAGAGTCAATAGGCCTGTGCCAGAGTCAGTGGCACAGGGCAAGGGCCCAGGAGCAAAATGTTCTCGTAGCTGCAGTCAGGTCTTTGGTTAACGATTTCAAAAAGGTGGATGCAGGAGGTAAAAGACAATGGCCCTCATTATGACCCTGGCGGAAATCGAAAAACGATGGCGGAAATGCAATACCGCCATCGAATAGCGCTCGGTGCGATTATGACCCGTCACCGTAAAGTACGATGCCATTAGCGACACCGTAGTGAACGCCAACGCTAACTGCACCAAGTACGCGCACGCGCGCCATGCGAAACCGTAATTACCACCATGGCGCAATGGTACGCGAATTCTGACCCTAGCGGACATTTACCTAACGCCATCAAGTATGGCGGAAAGTACCATTCCGCCATGGTGAGAAGTACGGCATCGCGAACCAACCGTAAATGGCCCTACTGAGTGCCTGTACACCACTCCCTGGCCACATTGCACAACTCCTCGTAGGTGCAATGAAGTCACACAATGCAACCAGTGAAATGTACAAGTCACCCATGCATGCCAACGAACAAATGAATGTAGGGGCTCCAAGTGCCTTGTGAGTGGCCATCCATATTTGCCATGTCACCATTGCCGTACTGATGCAGCACAGGCATGTGAAGGTTCAAGTACAGCAACATGAACTGAAATATGAGACAAAACAACAACAGGCCCCCCATCGCTTGACACCAGTGTAAGCCAACATTCAAAGCAGTATCCTGAGTGAGACTGCACCAGCCCTGTACTCCTGCCAGTAAACAAACCAACCATCAGCATAAGCATGTACCACACAAGTTGGCAGAGTGACTGAGCAGCCAGGCTCATCTCAAGAGGGGCCAATGGGAGCTGCAGGGCACAGATGGCACGAATACAGAAGCTATTCCAATGGACATGACCTCAGTCTCCCTCCAAGAAACGCACGCAAACACAGGCACCTGTGACCAGCCATATTCTGATAATCACATCATTCCACCAATCCACCTGGCTGACCGGCATCTGTTACACAAAAGCTAATCCCCCGCCCCTGAGCATGACATCATTAAAACAGTCATAATGGCAGCCCATATCCCTGACTTCACTGGGCTTCGTAGGCAAACGCGCCCAGTACAGTACCACGCAACTATACTCAGAAGCCGGAACCCAATGCAGATCTTCTCACAATACATCGCTCCACAAATAGGAATATGCTACATTACTTGCAAAGAAGAACGCTACATGGTTAATATCAGAATAGAAATTTAATGCACAACAAAATCACCAAGCCCATACAGCTATTAGGTCATGAACTCCAAAATATATTTCATTATTGTGGGCTGCATCCGCAATAAATGACCAGCTTCTTCTTGTGTGACGCCCTGTACCCTCATGGTACTCAGGGGCTACATTCACGTTCAAAAAGGCAACATGGAAGCGCCTAGAACCGCAGGGCCGTCCCATTAGGTAGGCACTAGTCCAGCTGAAAGGTCGATATGTTGCTCCTAGCCACTAGTACTGCATAAGGGCATGTGGCCCATTGGCGATCGTCCCATAAGATCGTAATGGTGCTCCACTGATTAACACGAAGCAGCAGGTGTCGGGAGTAAAAGCCATCTGCAGGAGTGGCATACAGATGGCAGCGGCAAAAGGGGAGGAGATACCTGTCACCCAAATGAAATGAAAAAGAATAGTATGGGCATCAGAACTTCATTTGAATTACTCACTTCAATGATCACACTAAATCCACAGCCATATGCATGCTAGCCCACTCAAAAGGATTATTCCCACCCAAAAATCACTTGCGAATCATAACTATATAAATCGAGGTGAAAACACTATTACAAACGAGTGTTTGTGTGCATGCGTCTGTTAAAAAAGAATCCATTAGATGGGATTAGTAACGTGCATAGACACAAGTGTTTGAAGGCGCATCGAGACAGGGAGGGTTCAACAAGGGCAGATAGACTATGGTCCCACTATGGCAGCCCTGCATCACATAGCGCAGGGGAAGTGGATAGATTCCAAAAAGCCATGTACATGGCAAACTCTCTATTAAATCATCTGTCCATGCAT
Organism: Ambystoma mexicanum; assembly: GCF_040938575.1. Classification (NCBI taxonomy): domain Eukaryota; kingdom Metazoa; phylum Chordata; class Amphibia; order Caudata; family Ambystomatidae; genus Ambystoma; species Ambystoma mexicanum. Next base: position 621,899,108 of record NC_090936.1, read on the forward strand.
CCATACATCATTCCCTCATCCCGGTATGAAAGCGCCTGATTATTTACTCACATAACATGTGAAATTTCCATTGAGTCTGTGCGTAATTCAGTCTGCAAAATCCACTGTGCTCCAGCCCGGAATTCCAGTGTTGTGAAGTAACATGTATTTGGGAACGTCCGGCCTTATCGTCCACTACGCTATTGCGCATCCCATACTATTCATATCAATCATTGCATTCTCGCCATGGCCCCTGTCCGAAGGACATTAAACAATAGAACTTTATATCTGCAGTCAGACCTGTGGGCGTCTCCTCGCCGCTAGCTGAAAACCGAAAGCGCTGTCCTTCGAATTCCTCATTTGCAACATCACGTCGAAAAGGCATCTGTGACCGCTCGAAATCACAAATTCATCCATGTAGTGCGGCAGTGTGTGAAAATGGCAACTGGCTTCACTCACAAATGGGACGCCCCGCCCGTCGGTGAACCTCGGTACAGTGCTGCATGAGGGTCCACCGTTAATCGAGCACTACATTCCACTGACCCTTCACAAGTTTGTTTGCGACTGTAAAGATAGTATGTGAAACAATGGGACCATAGCAGAATGAACATATGAACCAATATTTCACTGCCATCGGGATTAAATACATGATTGAAATAGCAAGATGCCATGCGTCAAATTGCAGCGTTGTGTGCGGGACGTGCTCGCCCAAAGGGGATTGCAGCTTGCACAGGTGGAATGAATCACCACAGGTGGAGGCTATACTGCCTGAAAACACATAAATTGCACACCCAACCCCCTCCCACAACCACACCCACTCCAAAATGCTACCGGCAGGACTAGCGATGTTGGCCCTGGGGGACCTGATAGCACTGCAAGTACTCCAACTTCAAGAAGAAGACGAACACCAACTACTACAACAACCGGCCGCACAGAGGAGACGCAGGAGGAGGAGGAGGGCAAGGCAGGGCCAGCAAGGCCCACCAGCACAGCCACTACCACCACGCAGGCAGCCCGCAATCCCACGCCTCCGAGCTCATCCGTTCAACCTCACTGATGAGCAGATCCACACCCTCTACCGTTTGGACCGGGACACCATAACCGCCATTGTGGACATGACACACGCTGACCTTGTCAGCATGATAGATAGCCCAACCGCCATCCCACCCCTACTGAAGGTGGTGTCTGTACTACACTTCCTGGCCACAGGCACCTACCAGCACACAGTCGGACAGTTGCATGGCATTTCACAGCCACTGTTGTCACGGACACTATTGCAAGTGCTCGATGCCCTCCTGAAGCACGCAGACGACTACATCTCTCTACCACGCTCGGAGCAGGAAATTACGAACACAAAAGTGGGATTCCATGCACTTGCCGGCATACCGGGTTGCATTGGTGCCATCGACTGCACCCATGTGGAATTGGTTGTCCCACATGCCATGGAGGCCCAGTACCGCAACCGAAAACAATATCATTCTCTTAATGTACAAATGGTGTGTGACTCCAACAGGATCATTACACATTGTTGTGCCCGATTTCCTGGATCAACCCATGATTCTATGGTCTTGAGGAACTCTACAATACCACGCTACATGGAGCGACACGCAGGGAACAGATCCTGGCTACTCGGTGAGTCTCATTTCATGCATGATAATGTGGGGTATGTGATGCGGCAATGACCTGGCAGGAAGGGGGGGGATGCGTACGTAGCAATGTCATTCCACAAACATCCTTTATTGTCCACATACAGGTGATGCCGGGTATCCACTGAAGAGATGGCTCCTTACACCACTCCGGAACCCACAGAACCAGCATGAGGAGGACTACAACCATGCCCACTCACGTACCCGTGTAGTCATAGAACAGGCATTCGGCCTACTGAAGGGTCGTTTCCGCTGCCTCAGCAGGTCTGGCGGGGCACTCCTGTACCGCCATGAGAAGGTTGCAAAGATGGTCATGGCATGTGTCATGCTACACAACATGTGCGTACGTAGAAATGTGCCCATGCCCCCTGACGCAGAACTGCAAGCACCTGAAGATGGTCATGATGAGGGTGGGGATGTGGCAGCACCTCAAGGAGTCCGCGAGGCACAGGAGGGCCGTAAAATTCGTCAGATTATCATAGATTCATGCTTCTAGCACTCACGCCTGGTGGCTGATACATGGACACGGGACTTGTGGCACTGTGTGTGTCTGGAACATGCACAATATGGACTGTACGCCTATAAAGGCCTCGTACACAAAGATCAATGTCCACACATCTCATTGGATGATTGTGAAATGTTTATAGCATATGTGAAATTATGTTACACACCCATCGACCCGCCACCCAAGTAAGCCCAACACACCCCCTCCACCCTCCTACCTCCCCCCCGAACACCAGTGTCCAAAGATGCTCATTGTCAGTGGGCAGACGCTATTGCAAGCCCCCTCTCCGGGTATCAGGGGCACCCCTGCCTGTGGAGCGCAGGTTCCTCCCAGATCTACGTTGGGGGCTGCCCTGGACGGAACTTGCAACGGATGATGTCTCTGCCTGCTCACGTCCATGCATGTCCCTAAGGGTTTGTGAGAGCTCAGTGAGCACACGGCGCACAGCGGCAAGTTCAGCACATACGTCTTTGGACGTCGCATGCAGTTCCCCCCTCAGGCTCTCGGTGCTTCTCTCCATTTGTACCCTCAGGCTCTCGGTGCTTCTCTCCATTTGTACCCTCAGGCTCTCGGTGCTTCTCTCCATTTGTGCCCTTAGTGTCTCTGTACTTCTCTCCATTTCTGCCCTAAGTGTCTCAGTAGATGTTTCTATGGCTGCCTTAGTACCCCCACATTCATCAGCATGCTCCTTGAGGAGCGTGGCCAGTTGCTGCTGTTGCACGATCACCTGGTCGAGGGACTGTTGCCTCTGCTGGGCCATGCCCATTTGCGGTGGTGTCACAGAGGGGCTGATCACCTCATGTTGCCTTGCCACAGGGCTTGTGGGGGATGGCCAGTCGTCGTCTTGTGGGTGCCCCTGCGTGGTATCCTCATGGTGTACGGGATGAAACAAACAGGGGGATTGAGACAGGTCATGGATGGATCCTACATCGACAGCACCGTTTTCTGTGTCGGAGCATGCTGCCATTAATGCAGTGTCACCAATGGTGCTGCTGCCACCAGAAGCAGTGCCTTCTGTGGCATCCATTGGGGGGACCTGTGGTGCTGCTGTTGTGGGCATGCTGGCTGCTGGGGTGCCTGTTGAAGTCCCCTCCTGTGTGCTGCCACTTGATTTGTGCTGCTGCCGTGTCTTGATCCGTGCAGCTAAGGTGGAGGGTCTTTGGCCGTTGGTCTTGGCCCTCTTTGCAGGTGTGCTGGTAGGGGTGTCCTGGAGCTCGTCGTTTGAATCGGACCCTGTGGTGGAGTAAAGGTGGGCGAGTGTTATTAATGGGTCTGTGGAAATTGGAATGGCAATGTATCACATGCATTGGGGTGGTACCTGAGGGTGATTTGGGTCAGGGCCTTGGAGGTGGTTTCATTTTTGTGTGGATTGAGGATGCAGTTGTTTTGCAGCCTGCAGTTAGGGTGTGCATGCTGCAAGTGTAGAGGGTGTTTTTAGGATTTTTAAATATTTATGTATTTATTGTGACTTTTAAAGTGCGCTATCAGGCCAATGTATGTGGACGTTCTCCTGGACATGTGTTTCTGTTGCACTATGTGGACACATGGTACTTCACATGATTGGACATTGTGGATTTAGCATTGTTTTATTTGGCCCACCTACCTGATTCTTCGGATGTCTGCACTCCTTTCTCCATCCCTCCGACTCCCTCTATGCTCTCCATTCCAATGGTGGAGGCACAGATTTCTTCCCAGGGGGTCAACTTGATGGGTGATTCCGATCCTCCCCCGGTAGCTGTGGCAATGTTACGGTTGGCTGATAGTATGCTCCGTACGCGTATCCGCAAGTCGTCCCATCGCTTTCTGCATTGTTGTGGGTTGCGGGGTGTGGTCCCCACCGCACTTACCCGCTGTGCCACCAGGGCCCATATGGCCTTCTTGTTCGCAAGTGCCGTCCTGGTCATTTGCGTCGAGAAGACGACGGCAGCATTCTCCTGGAGGGTCTCTGTGAGCACGGTGAGTTCCTCATGGGAGAAGTGGACCTGCCGCTTGCGGTCGCACGCTTTTTTCGCTACTTTTCCCATTTTTGTTGTTTTCACTAGGGTGGATTTCGGGTTGGGATGTGTCTCAGGGTAGGATTTTTAATGGTTGTGTTGGGATTCTGATTTTATAGGTGTACGGCGTGCTGTTTCCCGTTCCGGGACCATGTTTTTACTTCCGTTTCCGTATATTTACGGTCACCGTATTTTCCGATTGCCGCTCATTACGGTGACCGCTATGATGGGTGGCGGAATTGCACCTAGGGTGCCGTACGACGGCGGTGAGGGGCGTTTTGGGGACATTTCCGCCATCGCGGACTTTGCACTTCCGCCATGGCGTAGTGCTCGTGCCCGATGGGTCAGAATTAGCCGCACTTTACTCCGTCGTGCAATGGCGGAAACGCTATTTACGCTATGGCGGTCAGGTCAGTTACTTTCCGCCAGGGTCGTAATGAGGGCCAATGTTAAGAGAGAGGGGCGGCCAACCCAACAGGTAGGTAAAGGATTTAAAACACCTTTAGGGCTACCGCAAAGAAAGGGCGGCCTGGCGCAATAATGTACCTTTAAAATGAAGACGTGGCTCCTGCGGTGGCGGTTGTTCCTGGAAGTTCCTGCAGTTTGGGGGATCCAGCAGAGGAAGAGAGGCTATCGTCGTAGAGGAAGGTTCAAGTTACTGCACTACCCAGGGATGAAACCAGCCGTGGTGCTGCCCGACGAATAAAAGGTACGCTCCTTTAAATCGCGGTCCGGGTGGACGGGTGTCTGGCTATCCGGTCTCCAAGTACAGGGTACTGGCGATTCGACCAGGGCAGGCCCGGGAAGGCGATTGGCAAACTGGTTGGCCCCACCAGCTCAAGGGAAGAAGGCTCTTGCAGATGAAGATCTTCTCTCGTCGTGTGGAGAAAAGTGGTGAGACGCTGCAGCAGGGCTTCACCGGTGGTTCAGTTGTTGCAGCGGTCTTTGGCTTCTCTCCTCTTCGGCTTCTTAATTCCAGTGGCAACGTCTTGCTCTTCCAGTCTTCAGGGCCCTGCTTTTATGCAAAAAGATCCCCATTCATACAGCCTAGCTGTCACTCACACAGTGGAGTGGTCATCTTGGCGGAAGTGACCCTCCAGCCTATCAGGATAGAGAGCGACATGGGTTGCTGAGGCAACCCTGTCCAAGGGTCCTATTCCCCCTCCCACACAATGGACCCACCCCAGACTCAGTGACGCCGAAAGGAGAGCTTCTCGACAGAAGCCTGCCAAAAGGACGAACAAAGGATCCCCGACCTGGGTTAGGAGTTTAGAGAAAGATACGAGAAAGAAGTTATATTAAAGTTCTGGCAAATAAAACCTACCGGAGTAAAGTTAATACTAAAATACACCGGCGGTATGTTAGAGGCTGTCAGAAAATGTGGTAGCCTCGAACAATGGGAAAATGCCATAGGGAAATATTCGCGGTCGAATATTTACGGTAGTAACCACTGCCACCAGCCAGAAACTTTTGAGAGAGGGACTGTACGGTACCCTCTCGAAAATGAATATAAGTGAAAAACTATTAACCCTTCCCAATACTTCCATAGTAAGATGGATTGTACTGGTTTAGTTCACAAAAATTGACTAGTAAAGTCAATGGGGACTTTACATGCCCTGGGAGACAGTAGTCAGTCCCAAGGTATGGAGTCTATGTTTGGGGGTCGCTACGACACCCCTGGGTCACTGCACGGAGGGTGCTGTGTAACACATGTGAATAAAGGTGGTTCCTATGGAGGTGAGAGAAACCCCATAGACATTAAACACAAAAATAGCCTAGAACACACATAGCAAACACGCCTAAGAGTGGGAAAAAGAGTCTCACTCTTAGCAGGAGAAAAGAAACAAACCCTTCAAATCCAGCAAAGCTGCTGGGGGACTCTATAGGTAAGGGAAAGTAGCCATAGTATGAGAATTCTCCCTAACACTCTCCCCCCCGCCCCAGACTAAGGGACAGGAGGATCTAATCCACTCCTGGATGAGTCGCTTACCTCTAGTCGGTTAAGAACATCCTAGAGAGACCATCAGCATTTTGGTGGTGACATCCTGTCCTTTGCTCAATGGTAAAATCAAACCCTTGGAGGCAGAGTGAGCATTTTAGCAGTTTTGGGTTTTCCCCTTTCATTTGCATCAACCATCTCAAGGGTTGGTGGTCTGTTTGAATGATGAAAGTAGATCCATACAAGTATGGCCTAAACTTCTTCAAAGTCCACACAATGGCAAAACATTTTCTCTCAATAGTTGCCCACCTTGTTTCAGGTTCCTTCAGTTTCCTACTGATGAAGCACATGAGGTGCTCCCTACCTTTCTCATCCAGTTGACTGAATACTGCACCTATACCTATATTGGAAGCATCTGTTTGTACAATGAAGGGTTGGTGGTAGTCAGGAGCTCTGACAACTGGAGCTTGACAAAGGGCTTTTTTCAGGCTTTCAAAGGCCTGATTGCACTCCTCATTCCATTTGAACTTTTTAGGGAACTTAGGAGAAGAGATTACATTCAGGGGAGAAGCTGTGGATCATAGTTCTCAATGACATTCCTGTAATACCCAGTGAGGCCTAGGAAGGCTCTCACCTGGGTTTGGATAGAAGGGGTTGTACAATTTTGCACAGCTTCAATCTTGCTGAGCAAAGGCCTTATTTCACCACCTCCTACCTCATGCCCAAGGTAGACCACTTTACTCCGACCAATTTGGCATTTACCTGCCTTTATGGTCAGATGGGCCTGGTCCAGAGCCTGCAAAACAGATCCTAGGTGATCAACATGTTCTTTCCAAGTAGGGCTGAACACTGCAATGTCATCCAAGTATGCCATGCAAAAGTCATCCATCCCATTCAGGACCTGATTAACCATCCTTTGGAATGTAGCAGGTGCATTATTTAATCCAAAAGGCATAACCTTTAACTCGTATAAGCCAACTGGGGTGGAGAATACAGGTTTCTCCTTAGCATGATAAGTCAGGGCTACTTGCCAATAGCCTGATGTGAGGTCAAATGTGCTGAGGAACTTGGCTGAACCATAGTCTATCCACCAGCTCATCTGTCCTTGGCAAAGGATGGGCATCAGTCTTAGTGACTGCATTTAAAGCTCTATAGTCCACGCAGAATCTCAACTCTTTGGATGCTGCCTTTGGTACTAACACAACTGGGCTAGACCATGGACTAGTAGAGGGCTCGATTACCCCGAGATCAAGCATCTTGTTGACCTCTCCTTTGATGTGGGTTCTTACATTCTCTGACATCCTGTAGTCCCTGCTTTTGACAGGTAAACAGTCACCAGTATTGATATCATGCTGTCCCTAAGGGGTCAAGCCTGGTGCTAGAGAAAACAGAGGGGCAAATTGATTTAACAAAACATTGCACTCCTCCTGTTGCTCAGATGTCAGATTAGAAGAGAGATTAACTCCTTCTACTTTCTCATCTAAAGGTTTGCCTCTGAGGAGGTCAGGTAGAGGTTCACTCTCCTCCTCCTCTTGAGCTGAAACTAGATGCAAAGCTCCCAGTTCTCGTCTTGAGACATAAGCTTTTAGACGGTTGGTGTCAAAGACTCTAGGAGCCTCTTTAGGATTGCCTAGGTCCACCAGATATTTCACCTCTCCAAGTTTTCCCACGATCTTGAAGGGTCCCATCCATTTGTCCTGCAAGGCCCTCTGCCTTGTGGGGATCATAACAAGAACTAGCTGGTCTTGCACAAACTCAACCATGTTGGCCCTCTGGTCATGCCATTGCTTGACCAAAGCCTGATCTGCTTTCAAGTTATCACTTGCCTCAGCCATCATGTGTGACATTCTCCTCCGGAGTCCTATCACATTGTCAGTGACTCTGAGTGGTGTGGGGGAAGGAGCACTCTCCAACCCCTCCTTGATCAGGGCCAATGGACCTCTGACCGGATGGCCATAGAGAAGTTCAAAGGGACTGTAACCCACTCCCTCCTGAGGGACTTCTCTATATGCAAAGAGAAGGCATGGCAGTAGAAGATCCCACTTTTTCTTAAGGGGATCCTCTAAAACTCCTATCATGCTCTTCATGGTTCTGTTAAACCTTTCTTCCAACCCATTTGTCTGAGGGTGGTATGCTGTCGAGAACTTGTAGGTAACGCTGCAGTTTTTCCACATGGCCTTCATGTAGTGGGACATACAATGTGACCCGCTGTCGGATATTACCTCCATAGGAAACCCAACCCTGGTATAAATACCAAGGAGGGCCTTAGCCACAGCCTGAGCGGTAACAGCCCTCATAGGAATTGCTTCAGTGTACCTAGTAGCATGGTCTACTACAACAAGGATAAACCTGTTGCCTGAAGAAGTTGGGGGATCAAGGGGACCAACAATGTCAATTCCTACCCTCTCAAATGGTACTCCCACCACAGGGAGAGGCACTAAAGGTGCCACGTTCTTAGAGACACTTTTACCAGAAGTTTGGCAAGTGTGGCAACTTTTGCAATACTTATCTACCTCAGCCCCCATTTTAGGCCAATAAAAGTAGAGCGAGAGTCTTTCCTTGGTCTTCTTGAAACTTAAGTGACCAGCCAAAGGTATCTCATGGGCTAGTTGTAAGAATTGGAGTCTGTTTGCTTGAGGCACTACAAGTCTTTTGTAGTCCCCATAGATTGACTCTGTTGGTTCACTATAGAAGAGGCCATCTTCCCAGTGTAAACTATACTTCCCAGGCTCTTGCCCTTCAAGCTGAGAAGCTGCCTGGTGGTGAAGACCTTCAAGAGTTGGACATTCTCTTTGTCCCCTACTGAAGTCTGCCCTGTTGGGGCCACCTTCTGCCAGTAACGACTGCAGCTCAGGATGGTCCACAGGGTCGAGATCTCCAATGAGTTCCTGGCCTTCTACTAGATCTGAGTCCTCAGGCTCTAGTTCAACCACACAGGGTGGTAACTCACTATCAGCCTCAGCTGGAGGAGAAATCACAGGTGTGATTTTTGACAACCTAGGAGATTTCCTGGTTGGCAACACTGGTGTGTCCTCTGCTGGTTTCTTCTTTGAAGGCTTGGATTTCCCCTTTGCTTCTGGTTGCTTTGAAATAGCAGTTAGTAACTCCAGTGGAGTAGGAGGGATTTCTTTTTCTATCATCTCCTCAGGAGAGCCCCTCACGGTCCTCTCCCTTGCAGGTCTGGTAAACTCCTGTAATCTCTTAATAGGAGGTCTGGGAGTACCTGACATTACGCCCAGTTCTTTCAGATCATTGCCCAACAGCACCCTTTCTGGTACTTCAGATTGTACACTCACAAGTATCCTGACAGTCATTTCATTGCACTGGATGAGAGCTGGTAATTGGGGAAACATCTACACAGGCCCTGCAGCTAACTTGGTGAGGCATTTGGGTGCCTTAGCAACATCCTCCACCTTGAAAAAAGATGAGTCCGCCACAGTTATGCTGGCCCCAGTATCTCTAATGGCAGGAGTCTCCTGACCATTGACTAGGACACTGTCTTTATTATACTCTTTAGTATTAGGAGGGATAGAATTATACACATCTAAATTCTGTTGTTCCCACAACCCTAGAGAGACTAAAGATACACTAGCTGAGACTCCAATAGGGTCTTCAGCTAGTAGTTGAAAGTTTCCACTGGCCATATGTACTTCCTCCTCTGGAGCGAAGGCTAAGGAGACAGTGTGGACCCCTGAAGGTTTACCCTTACATCTGGGATCCCCTTTCACATGATCAGTAGAGCCACAAACATAACATTTTCCAAATGTCTTTATGAATGGTGGCTTGTTCTGACCTCCTTCTGGTCTGGGACCAGAAGGTGCACTAACCTGATTAGGTTTTCCTTGTGGCTTACCCTTAGAATTTTGTTTGGGGCCCTCTTTGGAATTGGAATTATTTGAATTCTCTTTGTTGTCTTTCTTAGGCTGCCTTCCCTCATCCTCTTTCTGAGTTACCCCTGAATCCTTGTGAGTAGCCCTGTTGGCAACCCACAAGTCAGCAGCCTTAGCTAGTTTCTTAGAATCCAGTTCTTTTGAATCAGCCAGGTGCTGTCTGAGCTCAGGAGAGCAGACATCATAGATAAACTCCATAATTACAAGATTTCTCATTCCTTCATAAGTGTTAACTCTATAACCCTTAATCCATCCCTCTAAGTTCTTCAAACACTCATTCGCCCAAGTAGCCCAAGGGGTACTATCATGCTTTTTGAGGGTCCTAAACTTCTTAAGGTACTGGGAAGGAGTCTTCCCAAATCTAGCTATCAAAGCTAGCTTTACACATTCATAATCCATTCTATCCACCTCCCCCATCTCCATTACCACATCAGATGCAACAGGAGGGAGCCTAGAGAATAACCAGGGGATCAACTGATTCCCTGTGATATCCTGGAGCCCATGATTGTATTAAAACATAGCAAGCCAATCTAATACATCCAATGTAGGTTCATACATACCCACAATCTCTTTAGGCATCCGGGGTCTTTTTGGACTGGAAGATCTAGAGGATTCGGGGAGAGAAGCATTTTCCAAAGACAATGTCTTCATCTCAAGCTCATGATTGAGCTCCATTTCTTTGAGCCTTAGTTCTTGATGTCTCTGTTCAGTTTGGGCACTAATTCTTTTGAATTCTAGTTCAAGTCTCATTTTTTCTAGTGAGATAAATTCAGGACTTAATGTGGGACCTGGTAAGGGTCCAGTAGCCATAGGTTGAGGCCTTTGAGCAAGAGATCCAGAGAGGGTGACACTATTCTCCTCCTCTTCATCCGTTTCAACAATAACATCTTCAACATTATTTTCCTCAAGGTTTGCTACATTTGCTGGGGTAGTGGGCACTATAGCACCACTGTCCAGACTTTGTTTCTCTAACAGTCTATCAATCATTTCTAATTTCTTGCCTTTGACAGGAAGACCTTTCTGTCTACACAGATCCCTTAAATAATCAGCAGTATTAGTAAGGAGGGTCTCCTGGCTGTAACTTTCCATATTTTTGACTTTGTTTTTAAAATAAACTTGTTGTGATAGTTAGCCTTGTGATTATTTGAACCAAAGTACTAGCAGAACTCTAAAATGTAAATCCAATACGTTTATCCTCACCGCTGTACACCAGTGTTAGGCAGAATCCTGTGCAGTTCCCTTAGGGAGCACTACAGAAGATTAGGACTACAGGTGAGAGCAATAAATCCCCTTTGGTATCAGTTTGTACCACAAAGATTTAGTTGGTAGCTGTGGCTGAGCAGTCAGACTTATCTCAAGAGGGAGATGAGCAGTATTCAGGTTTTACACAATAGGCCTACAGTACTATGGCACAAGGAAACACTGACCAAAGCTTTGTATTAAAAAGTATATATATATATTTATTTTATACACTTCTAGTAAAACACATTTATCACGGTCATCAAGCAAGTTAAAATAAGTCAAAGAGAAATATACACACTCCCTAGTTAAAATGCAGACCAAGTGAACCAGAGTGAAAACTGAGCAAAACGGCACAGTCAAAACCACACACAAGGGATACTCTAGCAATTTCTCACAAGGGAGGGAAAGCACAAGTTATACAGAAATATCTTCTTACACACCCTAGCAACACTTCCCATAAGCTTGTGGACCAGTTTAAGCAAGACAGTGCATCAGTATAGGAAATACTTAAATGAAAACTGAGCAAAATGGCATTTCACAAGTTTGAAAAAGGGGAAGAAAAGGGTAGTTATAAGAAGTAGGTGCACCAACACAGTTCTAATGGAAAAGCAATCTAAAGAAGGCAGTTCTAACAAATGTAGCCAGAGTCAATAGGCTTGTGCCAGAGTCAGTGGCACAGGGCAAGGGCCCAGGAGCAAAATGTTCTTGTAGCTGCAGTCAGGTCTTTGGTTAACGATTTCGAAAAGGTGGATGCAGGAGGTAAAAGACAATGTTAAGAGAGAGGGGCGGCCAACCCAACAGGTGGGTAAAGGATTTAAAACACCTTTAGGGCTACCGCAAAGAAAGGGTGGCCTGGCGGAACAATATACCTTTAAATGAAGAAGTGGCTCCTGCGGTGGCGGTTGTTCCTGGTAGTTCCTGCAGTACGGGGGATCCAGCAGAGGAAGAGAGGCTATCGTCGTGGAGGAAGGTTTGAGTTACTGCACTACCCAGGGATGAAACCAGCCGTGGTGCTGCCCGACAAATAAAAGGCACGCTCCTTTAAATCGCGGTCCGGATGGACAGGTGCCTGGCTATCCGGTCTCCAAGTACAGGGAACCTGGCGATTCGACCAAGGCAGGCCCGGGAAGGCGATTGGCAAATTGGTTGGCCCCACCAGCTCAAGGGAAGAAGGCTCTTGCAGATGAAGATCTTCTCTCGTCGTGTGGAGAAAAGTGGTGAGACGCTGCAGCAGGGCTTCACCAGTGGTTCAGTTGTTGCAGTGGTCTTTGGCTTCTCTCCTCTTCGGCTTCTTAGTTCCAGTGGCGACGTCTTGCTCTTCCAGTCCTCAGGACCCTGCTTTTTTTTTTTTTCTTCCGAACTTATTTTTATTGTTTTAAACATAACAAGTCATGCAGAATTTGAGATCATTACATTTTTTGCCAGCTTGTTAGAACTTATAATCTAGGAGAACAGTACTTTGCATGCTTAAGTCTTCATCCGTCTTGCGTTCTCTTCAATAACAAAAATAATAAAAGTAATAACTACAACAGGGTGGGGGGAAGAAGGGGGAACAAGGGACAAGGAGCTGTTTTCACAAGGAGCTGTTTTCACATAAGAGCAGATGACTGCCTATTTCGACAAGGAGACAATTTCAGGGGTTCAAGGTGACGCTTTCCCTAGATTTCGGCGGGGTACTTTAGCACCAGATCTTCCAAGTCGGGGGAAATCGATTGATCGTTCGTGGCACTTCAGAGGGCTGGAGAAACTCAGCTGCCTGTCCGGCTTGGGGCTGTGCGTTCTTTTTCAGTCTTGTGTTTCTATCCAGCGTAAGTTAGGTGGCTGTCTCGCTACCCCAGGGAATTGCTGCCCATAGTCCAGAAAGGGCGCCCATGTGCGTTCAAATTTGGGTTTATTGCCTGACCTGATGGCTGTGACTTTCTCCGCTGCGACAATTTCCCAGCATTTGGACCACCACATCTGTGTGGACGGACCCTCCGGGTTTTTCCAGAGTCTGGCGATGGTAATTTTGGCGGCTGTCAGGAGATGGGAGCATAGGTCTGCCAGGTTGCCGGTTAGGGGGAATTGGCCTTCTCCTGTCGCCCCCAGTAGCATGATACCTGGATCCCAGGGGATGTTGAGTCCAGTGATTGTTTTAATTTGTTCCAGGATGTTTTTCCAAAATAGGGTGGCTTTAGGGCATGACCAGAAGAGGTGGAATAGGGTTCCGCGGTCCGGGCATCCCCTCCAGCATTGCGCTGGGATCGCCGGGTTACATTTGTTAAGGATTGTCGGGGTTCTGTACCATCTGTAGCAGACTTTAAACGCACTTTCTTTGTTCGTCACACATTTGGAGCTTTTCAGTGCACGGGACCAGATGTGTTGCCATTCCTCTAGTTCAATTGGTCTCCCGATGTCCTCTTCCTATTTCACCATATATGGCTCTTTTTTTGTGGGATCTGTTCTATCTAGTATTTTGTACAGAGCGGATATTTTCCCCTTAGGGGGGGTTGTTGAGAGGGTATGTTCCAATGCCGTTAGCTCCCTGCTGCCTAGTTTCCTGACCTGAGGGTGCGATAGCCAGTGCCTCAGCTGGGAATAGCGGAACCTTTCTGTTTCCTGGATCTTGAACTTTGCTTTACACTCTTCGAAGTTTAAAGGGAGGCCATTCTCGAAGAAATCGGAGATAGTTTCTAAGCCGCCCGCTCGCCACTCCGCGAACTGATTTGGTGTAATTCCGGGGGAGAAGTCAGGATTGTTCCAAATTGGCGTGAGTGGACCCATTGTGCCTCTGCATTTCCACCGGCGTGCAGCCGCTTTCCAGCTGGCGACTGTGTTTCTTGTTGCTGGTAGGGGGCCCAGGTCCCGGGCCCCTTTGGGCTCCCTGGAGTGGGGCAAGGATTCCAGTGGGGTCTGGCACCAATCTTCCTCCAGTTGTAGCCACAGGGTCGGTTGGTTGGAAGCTTCCAGGCAAAGGCCGGGGCCAGTTGGGCCGCGAGGCAGTACCTTGACACCTCTGGGACCCCTAGGCCGCCCAGGGCGGCGCTTCGGAGCATGATGCGTTTTGGGATACTAGATTTCTCTCCTTCCCATACTAGATTCAGCACCTCTCCTTGCAGTTTTTGCAGGGCCTTTTCCCGGATTGACAACGGCAGGGCTTGGGCATGGTATAGCAACCCTGGCGTGAGGTTCATTTTTATCACAGTAGTTCGGCCGAACCAGGAGATTTCCTGTTTTTTCCAGCGGTTGATGTCATTTCTCAGATCTCTGAAGAATGCCGGGAAGTTGGTTTTATACAGCTTCTCAGTCTTATTGGGTATATGCACCCCTAGATAGTTGAAGCTGCTTCCTGCCCAGGGAATTTGGAACTCCTCTTCGAGATGAGCTTTGGACTTTCTTGGGATGTTTATGCCCAGTGCGACGGATTTGGAGATGTTTATTGTGAATCCCGATGCTGCTCGGAATTCTTTGAGCATTTGCCATAGGGCTCTTATTGACTCTTCTGGTCTCGTGAGTGTGAGGAGCACATCGTCCGCGTATTGCGCAATTTTGTAGGATTCTTTTTTAATCGTTAGGCTGAATATTGATGCGTTTCGGCGGACCCTTTCAGCGAATGGTTCCATAGATAGGGCGAATATAAGTGGGGAGAGAGGGCATCCCTGTCTCGTGCCTCTAGTTATGTTTATTCTACTGGGTTTGGCCCCATTGAGGCGAAGATTTGTGGAGGGTTTTTGGTAGATGGCCAGGACCCATTTTGCGAAATTCGGGCCGAAGCCAAAGTGCTCTAGAATGTTCCCAACATAGCCCCAGTCGAGCATGTCGAACGCTTTGTGCGCGTCTAAGGAGAGAACTGCCAGCTTTGTGCCCAGTCTGTTCGTTGATTCAATGATGTTGATGGTTCTACGGATATTGTCTTGGGTACCCCGGCCCGGGATGAATCCTGTCTGGTCCGGGTGGATGAGCTCTGGGAGGAAGGGGGACAGCCGGTTTGCTAAAATTTTTGCAAATATTTTCGCATCGTTGTTTAGGAGCGTTATGGGCCTGTACGAGGCACATTGTGTTTGGTCTTTTCCTGGTTTAGGGATCAGCACTGTTATTGACTCGTTCATAGAAGGGGACGTGGAACCAGTGGACAGGAATTAATTGAATAGCTTTGCCAACTGTGGGGCTAGCAGGTGAGCAAGTTTTTTGTAGAATTTTGCCGATAACCCGTCTGGACCAGGTGTTGTGTTCTTCAGGTGGCGGATCGTTTCACTAACTTCCTCCTCTGAGATAGGGCCCTCTAAGTCCGCTAGGGATGGAGGTGGCTGTTTCTTTGGCGTTAAGGTCAAGAATTGGGTGATGGCTGAAGTGGCTGTCGGGGGCCCTGCCATGATTTTTTCGTGGTGTTGCACCATTAACTCGAGTTTTTCGGGGGTCCAGGTGGTGTAAGGAGCCGTTCCTATCCTGCAGGGATTGGATGTGGTTCCTGGTCTGAAGCTTTTTCAGTTTGTGTGCTAGGAGCCTGTTCGCTTTGTTACTGTTCAGGTAATAGTATTGTTTGGTATAAGTTAATGCTCTGGCGGCCCGGTCCGCCAGGTGAATCTCGAGCTCTCTTTTAATTCTTTTAAGTTCATGGTGCGATGTTTTCCTGTAGTGGGCCTTGAGTTTGTTTTCCAGAGCTGTGAGTCTTTGCTCGAGCTTTTGTTGCTTCAGTAGGTTTTGGCGCTTGAGTCTGGCTGTCAAATCCATTGCGACCCCTCGAATTACCGGTTTCATGGCGTCCCACACCATTGCTGTTGAGGAGTCGGGGGTTGTGTTCTTGGAGAAGTAATTCCGAATCGCCTCAGTGAGATCCGAGCTAGCTGTTATATCGGTAAGGATGTAATCTTGCAGTTTCCATTGCCGCTGGTTAGGTTCCGGGGCCCCGTGGATAGACACCACCATTGTGACTGGTGCATGGTCCGATATTACAATTGGTCCGATTTGAATCTTCTCCACACAGGGGGCCAAGTTGTTCGTAGCTAGCAAGAGGTCGATCCGTGAATAGCCCTTATGCACGTGCGAAAAGAAGGTGTAGTCCCTTTCTCCCTGGTTGTGGAATCTCCATATGTCTATTGTCTCGGTTTCCCGCAAGAATTTCGCCAGGGTGAGGGATTTGCCGAAGTCCTCCCTTGAGGCTGGAAGCGACTTATCCATCGTCGGATCCGGGGGGAGATTGAAGTCCCCTCCAATTATTAAACAGCCCGCTGCGAAGGACGTGATGGTTGGAAGAAGGCTGAGAAGGAATTGGTCTTGCTCTTTGTTTGGCGCATAAATGGCCACCACGGTGATCGGTGGCTCAACTAGGAGGCCTTTCAAAAGTAGAAATCTGCCCTCGGGGTCTCTTTTGATGGTGATCTGTGTTAATGCGAGGTCTCTTTTTAGTAGGATAGCGACACCTCTCTTTTTCTGTGTGGCCGAAGCAAAGTAGCGTTTCGGGTAGCGCCAAAACCTTAGTCGACTTTCCTCGTCCGCAATGAGGTGGGTTTCCTGAATGCAGACAATGTCGGCTGCTAGTTGGTCTAATTTGTGTTCCACTGCTTTCCGCTTTCTAGGCGCATTAAGCCCCTGCACGTTCCAGGTTGTAATAGTTAGGGTTTTGTCTAGCGAACCCATCTTTTGGATTTCACGTAGGTCGGTTCAGATTGTTCCTTGAGGCTCTCTTGTTCCTTGTTTTTGCGTGACGAAACTCTCTGTCCTTCCATCTTTATGATGATCTTCTCTCCACCTTGTCCCCCCCGTCCCTCCACCCCCCACCCATCCAACTATAACAAGGTTTCCGGGCCAGCCTTCAACCAACGGGGCATACGGCCGGACCGGTGTGTAAACTCAGCATGGAGGCAAACTTTGCCTCTTCCTTTGGCCAGTAAATGTTCAGAATAAGCTTAACTGATTTGAGTGATAAAGGCATCTTGAGGTAATTTGGCCCTCCCCAGGGGGGGAGCAGATAGCTTGACCAGGGGGGAGCTTGTGTTTTCAGTGTTCTAGGCTGCCCTTTCAGCGGTTGTTGTCCCTTTTGGGCTTGCCCGCAGGGCCACGGAGTCTGCGGCGGCTAGGAACCTTAGTCCAGGCTCTGGTGGATTCCCCACGGGTTCTTCCGGGGGCCTCGGCAGCCTCAGGGAGGGCCCCCTCTTCGCTTTCCGGAATCATGAACCTCTCGGCCTCTTTGGGGGAAGGGATAGACCAAGACCTACCCACCCAGGTGAAGAGTAAAGAGGTGGGAAAGCCCCAGCGGTATGTTGTTTTCCGTTCACACAGCCACTCGGTTAGTGGCTTAAGGGCCTTTCTTTTCGCGAGGGTAGTCGCAGCTAGGTCCTGGTATAGGGATATTTCGGCGTCCCGGAAGAGAATTCGGGACGAACTTCTAGCTTCCTGCATAATTTCTTCCTTTACTTTATAGAAGTGGATTCTTGCTAAGACATCCGGCACAACATTTGCATTTTGTCTGGCTCTAACTCTGTGGCCCCTGTCCAATTCCAAAGGAGCTCCATCTGGGAGCGTTATGATGAAGCGGAATAAGTCGTTGACATAGGAATTGAGCTCCTCGTCGGAGACCGAGCTCGGGATTCCCCTCAAGCGAATATTGTTGCGTCTGGACCTATTTTCAGCCTCTTCTTGTTTGTTCTCGAGGGACTCACATCTGGCCTCCAGAGCGGAGAGTCTATCAGCCCCCTCCCCTATCTCAAAGTTCTGTTCGCACAGGGTGGTTTCTATTTCTGTTGTTCTGGTTTCATTCTCACCCACTCTCCTATCCAGGGACGCAATTCTGTCTTTCAGTTCCTCTGTCCCTTTCTGGTATTCCTTGGTTATGGCGGAGAGGAGCTCCTGTAGGTCGGTTTTGGTCACCGCCTGGGCTGCAGCCCCCTCGTTGGGTTCTTGAGTGGGAACCAGCGCGTCACTGCGTTCGCCTTTCTTGTTTTTTTCTCCCATGTTTGTGGACAGCAGTGTCGCAAGGTCTGTCTGTTTGGTAACTTTCAGGTTTCTAGACATTACTTCTTGTGGACTACGCCGGAGCCCGACCCACCCGGGGGTAGAATGTCTGTTATAGAGCACCTGGTCCCCTCTTAGGGCCCCCTTTCACCCTTTCTACAGGCCAGACGGGCCCCTGTGGAGTCTTTGCTGGAGGCCTCGTTGCGTGCGGGGCTACTAGGTTCTTTTCAGATCTCAGAGTTCGGATGAAGGGACTCCGGACCGTCGGTTGCTCTCCTGGCCAGTTGGTGGCTCCAGGGGAAGGCGAGGGGAACCTCTGGGGCCGGGAGTGTCGATACTGGGGACTGTGCGGCTGGCTTGGTCACCCCACTGGGCACTGGGGCGCGAGGATAGGCCAGAGGGGCCAGGAAACTCCCACAGTTTGCGGCAGGTGCCGCCTTACCTTCCCCCCAGGAGCAGTCGCCAGGATCCGCACCCCCCAGGAAGCCAGAGGACTGGGCCCTCCCAGATCGCAGGGGTCGTCGGTGCCCAACTGGGGGGGGACGAGGATCTTCCTGCCCTGACTCCACCGGGCCGTCGGGGGGGGGATTCACTCCCGCCGAGGGGGGGCCGCCCACAGCCTCTTATCCACTGTCCAGGGCTGCGCCTGATGGGGGCGGCTGGACTCCCTGCCTGCTGAATTGCTCCGTTCAGGGGAGAGGCCAGAACCGCTGGTAGCTGTTGATCTGCCCCCCCCCCCCCTCCCGTCGGAGGACACCACGCTGTGGCTGCTGCTTTGGGGCGGAAGAAGTGCCGGCCATCTCCCGGAGGAAGGCCGGGTCTCGTGCCCTCTGCTGGTGATTGGCGCCGTAGAGAGCCGCTGGTGCCCCAGTTGCCCGCTGCCTCCTCGATGCTCCCCGCGGCGGCTGACAATTGCAGAAAGGTAAGGGCGGGCGCGGGCCCAACGGTTCAGGGGTGGCGGGTGCGGGAGATCTCGGTCCGCTTTGGTGGCGGTTCTCTCGGGTCAGAGTGGGGGAGGCTTCAGCTCACTTCAGGATTCAGCGGATGACAACGGAGCTCAGCGCGAGGCCCCCGCTCCTCGCTACTCGCCCCGACAGACCTCCAAGAGGTGAGCGGCTGTGGATAGTCGCGGGGCTCGGCAGGACTCCCACTTTTTGCTCTCGGAAATTGCAGACCGAGGGGGGGATCCAACACCTATGCTCCTTGGGCAGGGATCAGCCCCTGCCTCCACAATCCGGGGGTGCTGGCGGTGTTGCCGATCAGACTTATCCAGGCAGATCGATCGTTGTGCACTTCGGAGAGGGGGCTCCCTCAGTTCCCACTCCACTCGGACGTCGGAGGGGCTTTCATTATGTCCATCCGCCGTCCGCCATCTTGGCTCGCCGCGCATGTCGGAATCCCCCGCTGGGAGAAGACGGTCTCAGCTCGATCCCCCCGTCACTTCGAACCACCAAATCAAGGCATGAGCAGCCTGAGCCTCCCGGCTCTGCAGGGCGTTGATTTCCTTCGCCTAAACTTACAATTTACTGGGGCATTTTAGGTAACACTCGGTCGCGGCCGGGAGTTCTCACCGGACCCGACTGTTCACCATGGCGCCAAGCCACGCCCCCCCAGGACCCTGCTTTTATGCAAAAAGATCCCCATTCATACAGCCTAGCTGTCACTCACACAGTGGAGTGGTCATCTTGGCGGGAGACCCTCCAGCCTATCAGGTTAGAGTGCGACATGGGTTGCTGAGGCAACCCGGTCCAGGGGTCCTACTCCCCCTCCCACACAATGGACCCACCCCAGACTCAGTGACGCCGAAAGGAGGGCTTCTCGGCAGAAGCCCGCCAAAAGGACGAACAAAGGATCCCCGACCTGGGTTAGGAGTTTAGAGAAAGACACGAGAAAGAAGTTATATTAAAGTTCTGGTCAATAAAACCTACCGGAGTAAAGTTACTACTAAATACACCGGCGGTATGTAAGAGGCTGTCAGAAAATGTGGTAGCCTCGAACAATGGGAAAATGCCATAGGGAAATATTTGCAGTCGAATATTTACGGTAGTAACCACTGCCACCAGCCAGAAACTTTTGAGATAGGGACTGTACGGTACCCTTTCAAAAATGAACATAAGGGAAAAACTATTAACCCTTCCCAGTACTTCCATAGTAAGATGGGTTGTACTGGTTTAGTTCACAAAAATTGACTAGTAAAGTCAATGGGGACTTTACATGCCCTGGGAGACGGTAGTCAGTCCCAGGGTATGGAGTCTATGTTTGGGGTCGCTACGCCACCCCTGTGTCACTGCACGGAGGGTGCTGTGTAACACATGTGAATAAAGGTGGTTCCTATGGAGGTGAGAGAAACCCCATAGACATTAAACACAAAAATAGCCTAGAACACACATAGCAAACACGCCTAAGAGTGGGAAAAAGAGTCTCACTCTTAGCAGGAGAAAAGAAACAAACCCTTCAAATCCAGCAAAGCTGCTGGGGTACTCTATAGGTAAGGGAAACTAGCCATAGTATGAGAATTCTCCCTAACAGAGGGGGAGGGGGTGAGGGTGTGTGGGTGAGTTGTGGGGGGAGGGGGATGAGGGGGAGGGTGTGTGGGGGAGTTGTGGGGGAGGGGGTGAGGGTGTGTGGGGGAGTCGTGGGGGAGGGGGTGAGGGTGGTTGAGGGTTTTGTCACTTAAGTTTACTTTGTTACATTTAATACCCTGGTTGTGTGAAAAACAAGACCTGAGTGGACATTCATCATTGCGCATGTGTCAATTATTCAGTTACAGTGCATGGTGTAGTTGTACCCTCACACCCAGTGCCCTCTGTCCAACCATCATGTCACCCTCTGCTGCCATGTGTGTCACAAATATTGTGCAATCACGGACTTGCACACAGTACGGGCCTCCTGTGCATCGCCACCGCGATGATGTCCAGCCATGTCTTCTTCCTCCCCTTCATCATCACCAGGTGGTAGCAGTTCAATGTCAGGGGGCAGGGGCACGTTCCGGCGGATTCACATATCGTGCAGCTCAACACATGCCATGATGATCTTGGTCACCTTCTCATGCCTGTAGCGGAGTGCCCCATCCGACTAGCTGAAGCAGTAAAATCGTGCCTTCAACAGGCCAAAGGTCTGCTCGATGTCCACACGGGTACGGGAATGGGAACAATTGTAGTCCTCATCGTGCCTGTTCTGTGAGTTACGGACAGGAGTGAGGAGCCACGGCTTCAAGGCATGGCCACTTCACCTGCATGCGAGGCAATTAAAGGTAAATGTCATGCGAATAATGATGGACAGCTGTACTAGTCACACATGCCGGCAGATTATCATTGGTCACATGCACATGTCCCTGGTTGTATGCAAGCTATTTTTTGGCCCTCAATGTGTCCTGTGCCATGGAATAATGGTGTGGGTTGCATCTTCAAGATGATACACGGTGTGCTCTGCCGTATTGTAGCTCATGCATTGTGTACGCATATTGGTGTGTTTGTGTGATTTTGGTGATTTGTTGTGTGTTGTAGGATTTTCTGATGGTGAGCGTTGGCAGTAGCCTCTGCAATTTTTGCCATTCTGCGCTGCTTTTTCCCATGGTGACATGCAGCATTTCTGTGGTTGATCCGGGATAATGTGCACCACAATGTGTGATGATTTTGCTTGCGTCACCTTCCATCTCCACCTGTTTGTGGTGGTATAGTTTGTGATTGCGTTAAACCACCTCCATGGCATGGAGGCCACCTTTTGTTTCTAGTATCTCCTGGGGAGTCCGTGGTAGAGATATGTATTCCGTTGTGTGCTTGAGGTGGAGCACCGACAGTACCTTCAGTAGAGGGTGGATGGCAGTGCATATTTCAATGAGACTGACAGTCGTATATCATGTCCACAATGGTGTTGATGGTGTCACGGTCCAGACAGTACGGGGTGTGGTTGTGCTGCGGGGTTGGGTTGGAGGGACTGGCTCTGATGTTTGGGATTGGGGCTGCATGCGTCGTTAAGCTGGCTGCACTGGTGGGGCATGCAGGGCCTGTCTCACCCTCCTTCTCCTGCTGCGTCTCCTCTGTGGTGCCTGCTGTTGTCGTTGGTGTTGTTGCTGGTGTTGCAATGCATGCATGTCCTCCAGCTCAAGTGTTGATGCTGCTATTGTATTGATCTTGGTGTGGTAAGGGGTGTGGTGTGTGGGTGTGCTCATTTTGTAGTGGGGCCAACTCCATTGCCTCCACCTGTGCTGATTGTGTGCACCTGTGGCATTTGGGATCACTGCACATGGCATTTTACAGTAGGTCTGCGATGCCGGTATTTACGGCATGCCGGTAGGCACTTTTAACGGCTTCATGAAGCTGTAATTTGCATGTACGCTTACCTTGCGATCTACTCCAGTTTACGGCATGCCGCTATTGCCGGCATGGTGGGTCGCGTGCCTGCACCCAGACCGCTATTAACGGCACCGTACTTTACAATTCCGTTAATAGCGGTCGGGCTGGTCAGAATAGCCTGTAGCGGTATTCGATGCCGGTATTCCTTTACCGGCATCGTTGTTCCCTTAGCACCAACCTCGGAATGACCCCCTCTATTTATGGCAACATTATTTATGGGGATTATGTTACCTGATACCAAATAATCCTGGGGAAGGGGAACGAGATCCTTGATTCAGAGACTATTTGCTGGATTTTCATATTTGATTAGTATACACCTTTAAAGAAACACTTACCTTACATGTTTTATTGTTAATTAATAGTGTGAGGGTCAGATATCTTTTGGACCCAAGGACGATTAATATCATTTTGACGACGAGACACAGACTGATCTTTAGTTTTAGTTTCCTAGGTAGGTAAACTCTCTTTAGGATAGGGACAGATAGGCCTTTAGCCAACACTTTTATTTTAAATAAAGATGGCTGTCTAATGTTGAAAATATTACAACTTTGTGTCTGTCTCTCATTTCGGACCCCTCACACCTGTAAAAGTGGCAGCACCGGTTTCTGGTCCCTTTTCAGCTCATTGTCAGTGGCATAATAGGGACGGGTGGGAAATCCTGCCACATTACCAATCAAGTAATAAAAGACTAACCTGGAACAAAGCCAAGGCAGAAAAACAGTCGTGGAGTATAGAGGAAAGGCTGCCACAGAGCTGTGTGGCGAAGAAAGGCCAACGTCCCGACGTGGTGGAACCAAGCGCAGAGAGGTCTGCAGAATGCTGCCACCACCTCCCAGGGCAGGAAACAGGAGCACCAAGGGTGCAGAAATGACTCAGGAGCTGGGCAGTACAGATAATCCTGTTCTGGTAGCTCGAGGAGTCTCACGGAGAGGCTATAAAATTAGCCGGCGGCCTCCCGCCACCAAGGAGAAAACACGAAGACCCCAAGCAGGGGTGAGAGTAATGTGACCCCAAGCAGGAGTGAGAGCAATGTGACCCCAAGCAGGGGTGAGATCAAGAGGACCCCAAGCAGGGGTGAGAGCAATGCGACCCCAAGCAGGGGTGAGATGAAGAGAACCCCAAGCAGGGGTGAGAGCACAGAGACCCTAAGCAGGGGTGAGATCAAGTGCACCCCAAGCAAGTGTGAGTGCAATATGACCCAAAGCAGGGGTGAAGGCACTGAGACCCAAAGCACGGGTGAGAGTAAGTGGTCCCCAGGCAGGGGTGGGAGCACCAAGACTCCAAGTTGGAGTAAGAGCAAGAGGGCCCCAAGCCGGGGTGAGAGCAAGAGGACCCCAAGCAGGAGTGATAGCACTGAGACCGCAAGCCAGCATGAAAGCAATGTGGCCCCAAACTGGGGTGAGCCCAATCTAACCCGAGTGAGTGTTAAGGGCATTATGACCCCAAGGAAGGGTGACAGCAAAATGACCCTATGGCTGCATGAGAACAACCCAACCCAAAGCCTGGGTGAGAACCAGAGATATACCCCAAGGCTGGGTGAGAACATGCAGAGCAAGTGTCTAGGAGTAATGCACACTTCTAGTCAGTTTCACCACTTTAGTACTGAGATTCGGAAGATGCCTACAAAGAACCAGGCATGTCCTGTTAATTGGTGTAATTGGGTCAGGCAAACTACCTGCACCAGCAACCTATTGAGAGGCTATAGGTGCTTAAAAGCAGGCCCACCCAGCAAAGCAGGGAGAACCTGCCTGGAGAGAAGGTGGCAGACGTTTGGCGAGGAGCAGGCAAGACAGGACCGGCAGAGAAGAAGGTGCCACCACCCGAGCTGGCTGCGAGAGTTCCAAAACTCCATCACTTTTTTAATGTATTTTTATTTATTTATATGTAATGTGCCACAGCCCGCGAGCAGTAGGGCGCACATTAACACAGCAGACATTTCATAGATAACGGGACAAAAAACATCAATAATCAGGGTGAGACTTTATTGAAACAGTAGTAGTTTCAGGTGTTTCAGGGGTTTTTCCTCCGTGCGCAGACTCGTGAGAAGGGCATTCCATGTATGAGCAGCTTGAAAGGGGAATGATCTGCCATTGCCTCTAGTTCTTTTAACGCGAGGTACGGAGAGCAGTTGTGCCGTGCCGGATCTCAGGGATCTGCTGGGTTTGTGTTGCGTCAGTGATTGTTTCAGATATTGAGGGGCATTTCCAATAAGACATTTATGAGTCAGTGAAAGAGCTTTGAACTATATCCTTTTTTCCACTGGTAGCCAATGGAGTTCCCTTTGGAAAATCGTAATATGTTCTTTTCTAGGAATGTTATTTATTAACCTAACAGCATGATTCTAGCTAATCTGACATTTGTGCACCTTTCCCCTACTAGCTCCACTGAGCAGGGCAGAGGTGTTGCTAGGGAGGGGACTTTGGGGGGGCTATAGCCCCTGGTCTTTTGGTTGTAGCCCTGGATAGAAGCTCAGGGGCTACAGCCAAAAGGCTAGCTAGCCCCGAGTCCCGACAGCCCTGACATTAGCGTAGCCCCAGATCTCTTCCAGATCTAGCAACACCCCTGGAGCAGGGCATTGCAATATTCCAGTCAGAGCATTGTAATGGCTCTAACTAGTAGTTCTTGCGTGAGACCAATGGATTGATCTGGCGCAGAACTTTTAGATGGCAGTGTGAGTTTTTTACAATATTATTCACTTGTGCATCTAAGTTAAGGGATGCTTTCAGCACAGTGCCAAGCGTTTTTACTCTGGCAACAACTGTAATGAGACAGTCATCCACCTTAAAACTTGTGTATTCCTGACTGAGTTTGGCCCTTGTTTGTTTAGTGCCCGAAATCATGAGCTCAGTTTTCGAGCAGTTAAGGCACATCCAGTTGTTGACCATCCATTCCCTCATGAATGTACAGATGGAATTTAAATTTGCAGAGTCTGTGATGTAGTTCCCACTAAGGTCCATTACTAGTTGAAAATCATTGGCTTAGTTGGTGAAATGTAGGCCCCTATTTTCCAGCTGTTCACATAGTGGCTTTATGTATATGTTAAAAAGGGCCGGTGAAAGGCATGACCGAGTCCATCCATTCGATGGCATATTCGGAGCAGCTTCCCATAGTTGCCAGGGTTTTTAACAGGCGTGTGTGGTCTATCAAATCAAAAACGGCTGAAAGATCCAATAGGATCAGCAGCCCTGTTTTGCTTTCATACAGCCTTTCTAGCATTTTGGTTTCTAAGTCAAGAAGGGCACTTTCTGTCCCATGATTGCTCCTAAAACCCGACTGTTTAGGGTGAAATGCTGATGATGCCTCCAGGTGGAACTGTAGCTGTGATGCTGCAACATTATCTAAAGTTTTCAACAAGAAAGGTGTATTTGTAATTGGTCTCAGGTTTGCCGTGTCCTTAGGGTTCAGCCCTGGTTTCTTTATAAGGGGAGCTACAGCTACTTCCTTGATGGTGGTTGGAACTATTCTGTAGGCAAAGGAGGCATTGACAAATCTCATGAGAAATGGGGAGAAGGTTTTAATGTTGGTTAGTATAATCTTAGGTGGTATAAGGTCTCCTGGGCAGGATGTCAGGCATAAATTAGCTAATATTTCTCAATTTCTTCAACAGAGATTGCTTCGAAGGAAAACCGTGGGGTCACATTTCCCTTTATTGCTTTCTTTGCTTATTCTGAGGATTTTGATCAAAGGACTGCACTGTGATATTCTGACAATTTTGAATGTTGTTACGTGAACTTTATTCAGAAAAGCTTTTTGTACTTTTTCACAGTCTGCTTTCTCAGGGACAAAAGGGTGGGATAGGACGTTTGGTTTTTCCCATTTTCTGTACATTTCAAAAGGTTTCCTAGTACTATTGCTTGCGTTCTCAATTTGCTCATAACAAAAGGTTTTTTTGTGTCTAATATTTTGAGATTGTACGTTTTCTCAAGACATTTCCAATTCTGTCTATTTTATGTGGTTTTATTTTTCAACCAGGCTCACTCAGCCTGTCATTTGGCTTTTTTTAGGATGCTTAAGTCTGGGGTAAACCAGTTTTGCTGGTCAAGACAATCACGCACAGTCTGGAGTTTGAGAGGGGCACTTTTATCTAAAAACGTGGACATATGCAATTTTACATTTATGCCAATATGCATGGATGGGCTTCATCGGAGGAGGCGAAAATAATAGATTGAAGGCAATTTCTCTAAATCAGCGGCTTTTAGATTATTCAAATTTCTGCTTAAGACCTTTTTAGGGGGTTCTCGAAAAGGACTGATCTTTTCCAGTAGGTTTAACATGCAGTCTATGATGGAATGGTCGGACCAAATGCAAGCTCTGATTTCGATATTACTCGTACTGATGTTACGTGTTATCACCCAGTCTAGGGTGTGTCCTATTATAAGAGTAGGATCTTGATTTTGAATTTGAAAGCCAATGTTGGTGAGGTGTTGTTCCAACTCGATGGCCTCTTTGTCCTTTATGTCCCCTTTCCATCGATTTACATCCCCCAGAAAAAAATGTGGCACTATTGGCTCGATTAAAGGGGGTAAAAATGTGAATTATCTCCTCATTGAAAGATGGCATGACAGTGGGGGGTCGATAGATTAGTATAAAATTGACACAAATAATATTGTTAGGAGTCATTTTTACGTGGATAATTTCACAACCAGCACATTCTATGTTGGACTCGAAAAGGCCTCACTCTTTTTTGCTTATAATTGCAACCCCCAACCCCCTAACCCTTCAAGCGATTTTTGCAGAAGAAGATGTTGTGTCCCTGTGGAGTTGCTAGGTCTATGCTTGGGCCATTTCCCTCTTGCAAACAGGAGAATAATAGAACACAAATCTAACATTAGAAGGAAACATGTCCAATCCCCAGTAGCCAGACACTTTATGAAAAAGAGACATTTAATAGTAGAGCTTAAATTCTTAGTATTAGAACTGGTGAGAATACCTCAGAGAGGTAATATTGTAACAATACTATCCAGGCAAGAAATGTATTGGATCCACAAACTGGACTCAATGAACCTGACCGGAATGAATGAGGAATTCTCATTGACCCCTTTTTTGTAACTCCTAGGCCCTGATTCAAATGGAAAACGGTCACCTTAAATGTAATTTTCCAACATAATCAGATCTTATTTGACTCAGTTATATCACTCTCAGAATACTCCTGCTTTTTTGTCACCCTGTGCATAAAGAAAGAATAAATGTATTCAAGCTCTGTTATAGAATCAATCTTCTTCTTTATCTAAGGTTATACAGTTCAATATAAAATGGACGGGCACCTTCATCCATCTCCTCTGGGAGTGCCCCAAAATTAAGACCTTCTGGACACAATGCTCACAAATTCTGGCAAGAGTACTGGGTCGCACGATAGCCTTACGACCCGCAATAATGCTACTGGGGTCCCCAGATGAAAACACATCAAACAAGTGGGAGGGTATTCTTCTCTCCTTAGCAATGGGCCTGATAAAACGTGACATTGCACAGAAATGGGGAGCCCCGGAGTGCCCGACAGTGGCCCAATGGTCCAACGAAATGGATATCTGCGCGGCGAAAGAACTCAGAATATATACAGCACGGGGATGCCCGTCAAAGGCCAGAAGAATATGGGGTAGATGGGAAGAACGTGACACATGAGATCGGTCAAGGAGGGGGAGAATAAGAGGCGCACAAACACAACCTGGAACACGGCCCAAAATACACTACTGGACAAGTGATGCACAGAGTGGCAAGAGATGAGCAGACCGACGACTGACCCGGTAAAGAAGGAGGGAGGGTGGGGGGGGGACTGTTGATGTGTTGTATGTTTGTTCAAAAACCATCAATAAAATATGTTATAAAAAAAATATATAAAATGGACGCTCCAGAGTTAACATCAAGAAAAGGGGGAGGTCATTGACCGGAAGTACAGAAAATATTTACAACACACGGAACCAAAAGTCTCTCGGTAAAACAACCACTTTGTGTGTGTAAGACAAAATCAAACTCAAGTATCATTTGTCATGGAGTTCACATGAGAATAGCAAACAAATAGACATTTGGACATTTATAACATCACTTAAACATTTCAACAAAAACAAGTCATTTTCTCTGTGTAAAGCAGCATAGATATACTGCAGTTGCGGATAGTGCGTCTACACCACGGTGTTTCAGCCGTTTCTAGGTGGGCTTAATATGCCACATCTGGTATACGGCCTTCATCAGGACGGGGGTCTGTACTGTATGATGTCTGCGCTGCAGGAGGAATGGAGACAGTTGTCAGGGGAGTATTCATGCACCGATTATTTAAAGAAGAATAAATCATGCGCTGTGCAGTATTGAAAACACACACAGCTTACCTATGGGTGTATTAATTCCACAGGTTCTGTTATTTAGAAGTTGTATAAGCCACAAGGGCTAATCTCTGTCTGATCCTATTGTGACAAAACAGAAAGAATGGGGTTTCTTATTGGTATGAGGATCACCTTCGTGGGGATTGGAAAACAACTCAGTCAAGGCGGGCACTATTTTCATAAAACTGACTCTTACCTCTCAGCCAGAGGTGAAATTTCACTTTTAAATGAGCGTAGTTTCTTTTTTCTTTCAAGTAGCCCCGCGGGCAAGAACCTAAATGGAGCGAGAATATCTAATTAATATTTTAGCTCATTCTACGTTTCACGGAGACCTGGCTGAGGCGTTAGTAACGCTGTTGCTAGGACTCCAGCCAGGTCTCCGTGAAACGTAGAATGACTCAGCGGTTCGAACGCTACAGCGGCAGACTGCGAGCAGGTCCTGCACCCTGACAAGTAAGGCCATTTTGCGCGCAACCGACAGACATTTAGAACCATTGAGGTGCCTTCAGTGCGATAAAATATTAATTAGATATTCTCGCTCCATTTAGGTTCTTGCCCACGTGGCTACTTGAAAGAAAAAAGAAACTAGGCTCATTTAAAAGTGAAATTTCACCTCCGGCTGAGAGGTAAGAGTCAGTTTTATGAAAATAAAACAAGTTATATAAGGATGTTCCTTTACATTTATTTTATTATAGTCTTAAGAAAAAAGTGGTCCCTTGTGATTCTGTGTACACAATTTATGTGTATTTCACACAATGACACCTACATCCAACATCATATAGGCAGGTCCCACTCTTTAACACCATGACAACATTGCACTTACCATACATTTAAAAGTACAATTGAAGACTGATGGGTCTATTTCCTGACAGGCGTTACAACAGATACCGATCACAATGTGACATCATTTCCTCTTTACGTCAGTATTCACGACGGTATATTAGAATAGGCTTTTGCGACTGTTTCGTTTGCACGACAGAATTCACTGCACACGCGATGCTAGAAAGACCAAATGATCTGCACTAATTGTAAGTACATTATACGCACCTTAAACCTCCGACTACTGGCCACGCACTACTTGACATTTGTATGTCCCGATACTTCCTCTTTCAGACGAGACGTCCCCCTTTAATTCTATGACAAGACAGGAGGCTTATATTATGCAATACAATCTTTACTCTGAAACCACAGCAGCAAAGAAAAAAAAAACAAAAAAAAAAAAAACTTTTACAAACAAAAAAGTTGTAAAGAACAGAACTAAATAGAGTTCAATGTCAATGTAAGGGAGCTCCCCAACCCATCGTGGAGGACAGGTCATGCCCTGCAGGAGACCAATGAGCAGGGACCCTTCCTTATATAAGTCCATTACTCTAATCCCAATTCCTCTTTCTTTGCTGCTGATTCCACAGCTAAGTCACTCCTCCTAGTTCTTGACTTAGTGTTGAATATCTGGAGTATAGAGTGTTTTCTTTAGGACATATTGAAAGAGCTTTGGTGATTTATAACACTGTTCTGGTGAAATGGTCATTTCATGTTGTGTTTGCATTACTTTACTGAAAGTCGCATTCGCGCTCGAACGCTGACCTCCAGGTCAGAGTGTTACATTGTAGCGGTGCTCCGTATGGTGCATTCTGCTCGTTAATTGTTTCTTTTTTCCTTTTTTGTCTGCTAAGCGGCGTTCGCGCCTTGTTTAATTTAATTTAGTTGCGTCGCCTGCCTCATTTAACCCAGGCGGCGACGCATAAAATGCATTTCCCTCAAGAGAGGGTTGGTTTATTGTTAGGCGGTGGCCTGCCCGGAGCCAGCGCGCTCTTCCCCTCAGATTGTTTTGTGACGCGCGCGGTCTGTTAAGGAAGCTCAGCTTCTTCCGGCGCGCGCCACGGCTGTAGACTGGCCTTGTATTTCAATCATTTCACACGCGTCGCATGTGTTTTTTTTCTATTTATACGCTGCTCGCGTATGAAGTCAGGGGCTCACAGGCTAGGCCTGTTCTTGGGACCCGGCTGGGAGGCAGTTCGCTAGGGCCTTATTTTCGTTGGTGAAGTTCTTTAGTGAGCACTTCTTCAGCGTGCAGCTGTCCTCTTTCTTTTTAAGTCGAACGCCTCCATGTTTTTTTGTTTGGGGTTTATTCTGTTTATTATGTTTATTTTGTTTACTTTTTATATTATGTATGTATGGGTTCAGGAAGGCTTCTGTTGCAGCACACAAGCGGCATAGCTCAATAAGAGGGTTGCAGGTTTACCATGCAGAGGGCCCTGCGTTCGATACCCCCATTGGCAGTATACACATATGGATGTGTATGTATGTATATATTTATGTATATATATTTACTTGTGGATATATATATTTATATATATTTAAGAATTGCCTTTTTATTTTGTGTTTGAATTGATATTTCAGCTTATATTAACACTAGTTCACCTACTGAAGAGCCTCATACGCTGCCAATCTGCTGTTATTTATTTATTTACTTATTTACTTATTTATTTTTTTAAATACTGCACAGGGCATATGGGATTTGCCTTTGCTGTAGGTGCCATAGCCTGTTCGGTTTCAGGTTCTGCTTGAGTTCTCATGCGAGGTTAACCCTTGTGTACTGCTGGTTACCACACCCTGCTGGGGTGCGCAGTTTGAGGTTCACATGCTCAGTGTACCCCTCCCTTAAACCTGGCAGTTTTTTGTTTAGGTGCACCTGGAACGGTGCAGCCACCTGCTCGGTGGCAAGGATGCCTGTGTTTTTTCTGCAAGGTGACCCCTCGTATACTGCTGGTTCCACACCCTGCTAGGGTGAGCAGTTGAGGTACACTTGCTCAGTGTTTTCCTCCCTTAAAGTCGGCAACTTTGGTGATTACATTAACTGGTGTATGCCATAACCTGCTCGGTTTCAGGTTCTGCCTGAGTTCTAATTCGAGGTTACCCCCTCGTGTACTGCTAATTATCACGCCCTGTTCGGGCAAGCAGTTGGAGGTGCACTTGCTCAGTGTATTCCTCCCTTAAGGTCAGCAGCTTTGTTTAGGTGCTGCACATGGCTGACGTCATTGTTTGGTCTTGTAAGCGTGCCATAACCTGCTCGGTTTCAGGCTTTGCCTAGTTCCTACTGCGAGGTGCTCCCTCGTGTACTATTGGTTGCCACACCCTGCTGGGGTGAGCAGTTGAGGTGCAGTTGTTCAGTGTACGGTTTTGCTGTGACCCCTCTTCTTTGGATATTTTATATATATTTTATATATTTTATATTATTTATTTATTTAGTACTTTAAAGAAAAGAGTGTGTGGAGGTTGTTGTAAACAGACCCATGTGGGGGGGTGGTACCTTCCTCTCTAGCCACTGGTGTTAACCTTCGTCTTTTAGTTAAATTCTGTCACCCTTTACCTTAGTTAGTTTCAGGACAACTCAGTCCTTTCCTTAGGTTTTGCTTTCCCCGATATCAATTGCTCCACCCAATACCTTTGCTGATTAAGCTGCAGTATTTGCTCTCAACATGAGGAAGAAAAAGATGATGCGTTATGCCTCTATTGAGTTCTGCAGGGCTTGAGGCTCTCTTTAGTGGGGACGTTTTTTCCCTTACTATTTGTCCCATGGACATTCATTATTAGATTGAACTATTGGTGGAGACAGGGTCAGCTCGAGGGTAACTGTTCAGTTTTGTTGCATGGCAAGTTGAGCAACCATGTTCTACCTGGATAGAGTGTTTGGAAACACTTGATGGTATCATATAGACGAGTTGCCAAATACTAACTTTATGGCGCCTGCCCCATGGTTTTCCTCCCAAAGCCTGGCCTGTGGTTCAGCTAACCGTCTAACAGTGTGTTGCAATTTCTCCTCTGCTCGAGGAGTTCAAGCAGGCTTCTGTACCCTCAAGAGCGTTGCTTAACCTTTTTCGTTATATATATATATATAGACATATATATTTTTTGCTACAGTGCAGCGAATAGAGTGCTGGTTTTCTCTTCCGTGCTGACCCTACTGATACAGGTTCCTCATTTGGAAAGGTCTAAATCAGTCTTTTATCCTGCTGAGATCGATAGGGGCACACCTCACACCACACACGGTTCGTGGTAGTGATAAGCACCAATCGTATACCTGAGGGTCGTAGTACTATATAAGTGCTGTTTTGCTATGGACTATGTGCTTAATTTTTCCTTCCCCAGATTCCCTTAGTGGCCAGTCAGCCTCACACGAATACAGAGACTCGGGCCTCTGGGTTTGAGGGGACAGTGGTCCCAGATTTCTTTCACAACCTTTTATTTATGGGGTATTGATAATTATCCCAGAGTCCTCCCCCCCCCCCATTCCCCTTCCCGCCATCCCTGGGGGAGATTGCATCATGATATACACCTCTTGGGATAGCTCCCGATGGTTTCTGTTTTCCTTTTTACAGGAGTTCTGGCTCGTGACCAGTGCAGACTCGCACTGAGCATTTCCCTCCCGTCAGTTGCTTTCCTTTGCGCTAATTCCTGGTATTTCAATAAGTTAAGCAGAGCCCGTCCACGTTTAGGGGATTGGTTAGAAGTGCAAGAGTGTATTTATTTCTCTTAGGGTGTAAAGTGGGGCTTTAATGTGGTCCTCAGGATAGCCTTCTTCTGAGTTGCAAGGTTTTTCCCTTGGAAAAGTGGGGGAGGGTTCTCCTCCTTTGGGAAGGCTCAATATCCCTTGGTGGGATAGAGGGGTCTGGGAGTGATACTAATCTCCCATCCAAGTTATTGCGACCCTCTATCACGATGCGTTCCAGCGTCTCTACATTAACTATCAGAAGGTGTCTGCCAGTGCGATTCCCGGAGGGCTAGGATATATATTTAGTTAATGACTTCATTCTCCTAGTCACCTGCTTGGCAGGTGGAACTTTGGGTTTCCACAAGAGTTTGTTTTTGCAATAAGGTGCCAGCTCAGGGTGCTGTGAGCTTCAAGGATCTTTAAATGGGCTGAAATAGAGGTTGGACCTCTTCTGGTGTACAACTTCAGTTTGATTGTTTAGTGATCAGTTCTTTGCAGTTCATAGTCTTGCTAAGACTTTGGAATTTAGGAGTCCTCCTTCAGTTAGTTTTTTGATCCTCTAGGGGATTTATCAACCAGGGAGGAGGGAACAAGGTACAGGGACCGGGCATATATACAAAGGGGTTTACATATCACTAGAATGGTATCGATTGGTTGTAAGATAAATTTTTCTCCTTGCCAAGTTTGGCCTCTTAAGGGTCAGTTTGGTAAATATCTGCCTTTTGTCATAACAGAGTCCTTCTTCAAGAGCTCGGGAGGTCTGAAGGTTTCCGTGTTGGCGGTTTGACAGGTTTAGCTTCTCAGGTGGGACCCCTCTCTCTTCCATTCTGCTTCTGCCTCCAGAAGACATCCTTCCTTAGTATACACATATGTCTGAAGACAATTGTGGGTTAAGTCTATTGCTTTTCTGCTCCGCTCAGGAGGGGTCGTCCTATTACAAATTAATAAAATTACTTTTTACTTCCATTTTACCTTTTATGAAGATTTGTCTTTCCCACTTGGTTCTCCAGTGTAGTTATGTGACATGCTCTTTTCTAATACGATATCTTCCTTTAACGCATGGGATGGAACCTACAAAAATGTCACCCCTATGGGGTACTTTTCTTTATCGCCAGGAGAGCTAGGTGCTTATTTTTCTTTGGTTGGCTATCTAGGTTCCCAAACAGGGTATGAATTTAAGAGTTTTAAAAGTTTGATTGGACAACAGAGGCGTTTATTTCAGATGGGTTTTTTCCTAACCTATGGTATAGGAAAACTTTGTTCAATGTTTTCCCCCTCTTTTAACCAGTTGGTTTTGGTGGCCTGTGAGGAATGCTGGAATTCGCACATCTTCCTGTTGTTTTTTTCTTGCAGTGGATTTGTCTATGCCTTAAAAGACAGTTATTCGGGCAGCCTAGTCTTGGGCACTTCTCTTGCGGTCAGCGGATTGATTTGATGAAAGCTTTTAAAACATTTTCTTTCCTATTATTTTATATTATTTTTTGAGATTTTCTCTATTGTATTGATCATGTTGTACTAAGGGGATGCAGGGGCTTTGAACTTGCATAATATGAGCCTCCTGTCTTGTCATAGAATGGCTAATCCCCCACACTAACGTGAGATGGGGCGTTAGATTCTATTAAAGACAAGGAGGCGATTATTATCCCACCCACCCACCCT
Source organism: Ambystoma mexicanum (assembly GCF_040938575.1). NCBI lineage: Eukaryota > Metazoa > Chordata > Amphibia > Caudata > Ambystomatidae > Ambystoma > Ambystoma mexicanum. Next base: position 621,934,053 of record NC_090936.1, read on the forward strand.
GGATATGATATGACATTTATGACACGTATGTACACAGATGGTTCAGGAGAGAACATTCTTTGGTTTGTTGTTCTTCCCATCCACCCACCCTTCTTGCATGTTGTTCTTACAGCTTCGAGTTGAGGTTCTGATCAGGAGTGTGGCTCGCAGTTACAAGTTATGGAGTGGTTGGTACGAGAGCTTCGCTGGACTTGCCTTCATCGTTTATCATCTCATCTGTGCAGTGGACGTCTGGTTCAAGACAGCTACAGAAAGAGGAATTGGGATTGGAGTAATGGACTTATATAAGGAAGTGTCCCTGCTCATTGGTCTCCTGCAGGGCATGACCTGTCCTCCATGATGGGTTGGGGAGCTCCCTTACATTGACATTGAACTCTATTTAGTTCTGTTCTTTACAACATTTTTGTTTGTAAAAGTTTTTTTTTTTCTTTGCTGCTGTGGTTTCAGAGTAAAGATTGTATTGCATAATAATCGCCTCCTTGTCTTTAATAGAATCTAAACCCCCATCTCACGTTAGTGTGGGTGATGAGCCAGTGTCCACTCCGCACTGAGCCGCAATCAACACTGTTCGATAACCATACTCCACTTGGAGGTATGTACTTCTTTATTCTTGTTCGCATTTACAACACAATTACTAACTACTGCAACATAGATATATGTTTAATTTTACTTTTTGAATCACAAACAGCCAAGAGAATCCAAATTTATTTACCATCCGGACTCCCACGACTGGTCACGAGATTACTTCAAAAGGAATCTAGATTACTTCCCAGAAGCATTCTGTGACTACATACAGATAACTTATGAGACTACGCAGCCGAGCTTAACCAACCATTTGGAAGGTGATACTAATTAATCACGTACTATTTATTAAGCATTTCAAATGACAGAAATGTATCACAAGTACCTAATTTCTTATGGTGTAGGTTAGAAGTGAAGCTATAAGTATATGAAATTGATGAAGGGATTTTATTCCCGAAACGCATCAAACTCAATTTTAATTGTCTAAATAACGTTATGTATGATGTATGGAATTAATACCTCATATGTATAACACAAACATTACATTTGAATTTGCATTTGTCAAAGTGTATCATAAATCTGAACGAATGAACTGTGACCTATGACGTGTTCCAAAAACTTACCACTAAGGTAACTCAATCAAATGATTTTTTGAACTCTCTAAATAGAAATTATATCTGACTGATAAACATCAGTATATATAGTGTGCAGGGGGCGCGAGTGTCCATTAGTCTAGGACACTTATTCTCCTGTTTGTACTTGCAACTTCCTTTGCCAGAGTTGCGCCTTCTCCTCTGTACCTCTGAACTTTCCTTAATTTATACACTAATTCAACCAACTTTGAACTATTATATGAGGTGTGCCCTCCATAATTCTGTCATCCATTTCCCTCTTGCAGCCAGGTCTCTGTGATAGACATAATGTCTACCTTGTTGTCATCAATGTAGTCGCGTTTCTCCAATGCGTGTTTTGCCAGCAAGTGGGTGTTTAACAGGGTTATCTTCAACTGTTTGGGCGTGGTACCTACACTGCTTTCCTTTAGCCCCAGATATCCTTTTGTAAAGTTAGTGTAGGTTAGTCCTGCACCACCACACGCTGGCTGGGAGGAAGCGTGTTCTAATATATCTTCTTCAGTGATCATTTTACAGTGTGTAATTGGCGGTGAAAGATCCCTTCGCTGATTGGGGTCAGTTTCTGCCCTTGAGGAGTTAGCCAGGAATATGGGTATCCGAGGTTTATAACCTTCCTCTGTGGCGGGACGAGCCGGGTGGTTTGAGCAAGGAGGCGGTGCCTGAACTAATCTTCCCTCATTGGTACCATTGGATTTTATGTTGTTTGTGGCGGGCAGTGTATTTTCAGCTTGTGTCTTGGCTATGAAACTTTGAACCAAAGCTTCTCTCTGGCATTTATCAGCCACCAGGAGCAACATATATATATATATATTTTATTTATTAATTTATAAAACGCCAAAGCCCACGGGCATTAGGGCGCTGACATGAACACAAAGATACAAACATGGTAACAAAACAGGTATCCGGTCTCAGAAGTCAATTTAGATAATGGGCAAGTTTAGCAAAAGAGGAATGTTTTTGATGTTTTTTTAAAATAATTCCAGTCAGAGATCCCTCTGATGGATGAATGTAAAGAGTTCCAGAAAATTGGTGCCTTATTCCGAAAAGATCTTCCTAGTCCTCGAGTTCTTTTGGATCTTATTCCATGTAACAAATTTAGATCAGATGAACGCAGTGCTCTTGCGGGACGATATGGTATAATAGTATTTTCTAAGTACTTAGGGTATTTTCCGTACAGAGAGCGATGTATTATGGAGCCCATTATGATGTTGATACGTTGTTGTATCGGCAGCCAGTGTAGGTCTTTCCTAATGTCCGTAATGTGAGATCTCCCAGATATATTCATGGTGATGCGAATAGCATCATTTTGAATAACTTGGCGTGTTTGGATATTAGACTTGGTCGTACCACAAAGTAGGATATTACAATAGTCAAATCTTGACAAAATCATGGCCCTTGCTATTGTTACTGCATTTGTGTTGTTACTATAAGGATGTATAGCGCGCAGAAGCTTCAAATGATAGTTGCCCGTTTTTCTGAGATGTTGAACATGGGAATCTGAGTTCAATGACGCTTCCATATAGACTCCTAAGGTCTTCACCTTCTCTTGCATTTTGATCATATTGCCTTGCAATTCAAAGTGGGAATAGGCTGGGTCCAGTTTGGCCCTAGCTTGAGGGGAGCCGAAGATAAGTAGCTCCCGTTTTATTTCCATTGAGGCAGAGCCAGTTTAAGCTCATCCAATTACCAATTACCTTGTAGATGTTTTCTAGATTTTGAGAGTCTTACTGATAGTCGCCACTTTGTGTGTCCTCAGCGTAGTTTGTAAAGAAGACTCCTAGTGTCTCCAGAAGAATGCACAAAGCGTCCATGTATACATTAAAGAGTAGGGGCGATATTGAGTCTCCCTGTGGTACTCCATATTTAATTTGAGTAATTGGAGAGGTGGCTTCGCCCCATTTAAACTTGGAGACTCTGTTGGATAGGAAAGATTTGATCCACTCCACTGCCTTATCAAAACAATTCCCTTGTTGTTGTAAGTATTGTAATAAGATCTTGTGATCAACGAGATCGAATGCCGCCAATAGATCCAACAGGACCAACATCCCAATAATCTCTAGCATATGGTTCTGCAGATCCAGGCGAGCAGACTCTGTGCTATGAGATGGACGAAAGCCTGACTGTCTATAGTACAGTTTGTTGTTGTTTTCCATGAAAACCTGGAGTTGAATTGTAGATGCTTTGTCCAGTATTTTTAGGAAAAACTGACTATTAGTTATTGGGCGGAGGTTGTTAGAGTCAGTGGGATCTTGATTTGCTTTCTTTGGAATGGGTGTGATGGTCACTTTCTTTATGTCTAATGGTACTTCCCTGTCTCGAAAAGAGGCATTGACAAATTGTGTCAGGAATGGTTCAAAGTGTCTTTGGCCCTCATTACGACCCTGGCGGAAAGTGACTGACCGGACCGCCACAGCGTAAATAGCGTTTCCGCCATTGCAAGAAGGAGCAAAGTGCGGCCCATTCCGACCCATCGGGCACGAGCACCACGGCATGGCGGAAGTGCAAAGTCCGCGATGGCGGAAATGAACCCAAAACGGCCCACACCGCCGCCGTACGGCGCCCTAGGTGCAATACCGCCACCCATCACAGCGGACAACGCAGTGTGCGCCTACCGTAAAGTACGGTGACCGGAAATATACGGAAACGGAAGTCAAAACACGGGCCCGGAACGGGAAACAACCCGCCGTACACCTATAAAACCACTAAAACCACACAACCACTAAAATCACTACCCTGAGACACAACCCAACCCGTCATCCACCCTAGCGAAACCAAGAAAAATGGGAAAAGTAGCGAAGAAAGCGTGCGACCGCAAGCGGCAGGTCCACTTCTCCCGTGAGGAACTCACCGTGCTAACAGAGACCCTCCAGGAGAATGCTGCCGTCGTCTTCTCCACGCAAATGACCAGGACGGCACTCGCAAACAAGAAGGCCATATGGGCTCTGGTGGCACAGCGGGTAAGTGCGGTGGGGACCGCACCCCGCACCCCACAGCAATGCCGTAAGCGATGGGACGACCTGCGGATACGCGTCCGCAGCATACTCTCTGCCAACCGCAACATTGCCACAGCCACCGGGGGAGGGTCGGAATCACCCATCAAGCTGACCCCCTGGGAAGAAATCTGTGCCTCCACCATCGGAATGGAGAGCATAGAGGGAGTCGGAGGGATGGAGAAAGGAGTGCAGACATCCGAAGAATCAGGTAGGTGGGCCTAATGAAACAATGCCAAAACCACAAAGTCCATCCATGTGAAGCACCATGTGTCCCCATAGTGCAACAGAAACACATGTCCAGGAGAACGTCCACACACATCGTCCTGATAGCGCACGTTAAAACCCACAATAAATACATAAATAATTAAAAACCCCTAAAACACGCACTACACGTGCAGCAGGCACACCCTAACTGCAGGCTGCCAAACAACTGCACCCTCACTCCACACACAAATGGAAGCACCTCCAAGGCCCCGACCCAAATCACCCTCAGGTACCACCCCAATGCATGTGATACAATGCCATTCCAATTCCCACAGACCCACCAATAACCCTCGCCCTCCTTTACTCCACCACAGGGTCCGATCCAAACGACGAGCTGCAGGACACCCCTACCAGCACACCTGCAAAGAGGGCCAAGACCAACGGCCAAAGACCCTCCACCTCAGCTGCACGCATCAAGACACGGCAGCAGCACAAATCAGGTGGCAGCACAGAGGAGGGAACATCAACAGGCACCCCAGCAGCCAGCATGCCCACAACACCACCACCACAGGTCCCCCCAACGGATGCCACAGAAGGCACTGCCTCCGGTGGCAGCAGCACCATAGGTGACACCCCATTGATGGCAGCATGCTCCGACACAGAAGACGGGGATGTCGAAGTCAGATCCATCCATGACCTGTCCCAATCCCCCTGTCTGTCCCATCCCGTACTACATGAGGATACCACGCAGGGGCACCCACAAGACGACGACTGGCCATCCCCCACAAGCCCTGTGGCAGGGCAACATGAGGACAACAGCCCCTCTGTGACACCCCCGCAAATGGCCATGGCCCAGCAGAGGCAACAGTCCCTCGACCAGTTAATCGTGCAACAGCAGCAACTGGCCACGCTCCTCAAGGACCATGCCGATGAATGTGGGGGCACTAAGGCAGACATAGAAACATCAACTGAGACACTTAGGGCAGAAATGGAGAGAGGTACAGAGACACTAAGGGCACAAATGGAGAGTAGCACCGAGAGCCTGAGAGTCCAAATGGAGAGAAGCACCGAGAGCCTGAGGGGGGAACTGCATGCGACGTCCAAAGACGTATGTGGTGAACTTGCCGCAGTGCGCCGTGTGCTCACTGAGCTCTCGCAAACCCTTAGGGACATGCATGGACGTGAGCAGGCAGAGACATCATCCGTTGCAAGTTCCGTCCAGGGCAGCCCCCAACGTAGATCTGGGAGGAACCTGCGCTCCACAGGCAGGGGTGCCCCTGATACCCGCAGAGGGGGCTTGCAATAGCGACTGCCCACTGACGATGAGCATCTTTGGACACTGGTGTTGGGGGGGGAGGTGGGAGGGTGGAGGGGGTGCGTTGGGCTCACTTGGGTGGCGGGTCGATAGGGTGTACAACATGATATCACATATGCCATAAAAAGTGCACGATCAACCAATGAGATGTGTGGACATTGATCTTTGTGTACTAGGCCATCATAGGCGTACAGTCCATATTGTGCATGTCCCAGACACACACAGTGCCACGAGTCCCGTGTCCATGTATCAGCCACCAGGCGTGAGTGCTAGAAACATACATCAATGAGATGCTGACGAATGTCACGGGCCTCCGGTGCCTCGCAGACTCCTTGAGGTGCTGCCACATCCCCACCCTCATCATGACCATCATCAGGTGCTTGCAGTTCTGCGTCAGGGGGCATGGGCACATTTCTACGTACGCACATGTTGTGGAGCATGACACATGCCATCACCATCTTTGCAACCTTCTCATGGCGGTACAGGAGTGCCCCGCCAGACCTGCTGAGGCAGCGGAAACGACCCTTCAGTAGGCCGAATGCCTGTTCAATGACTACACGGGTACGTGAGTGGGCATGGTTGTAGTCCTCCTCATGCTGGTCCCGTGGGTTCCGGACTGGTGTGAGGAGCCATCTCTTCAGTGGATATCCAGCATCACCTGTATGTGGACGAGAAACGTATGATGTGGAATGCCATTGCTACGTACGCACCCCCCCCCCCCCTTCCTGCCAGGTCATTGCCGAATCACATACCCCATATTATCATGCATGAAATGAGACTCACCGAGTAGCCAGGATCTGTTCCCTGCGTGTCGCTCCATGTAGCGTGGTATTGTAGAGTTCCTCAAGACCATAGAATCATGGGTTGATCCAGGGAATCGGGCACAACAATGTGTAATGATCCTGTTGGAGTCACACACCATTTGTACATTCAGAGAATGAAATTGTTTTCGGTTGCGGTACTGGGCCTCCATGGCATGTGGGACGACCAATTCCACATGGGTGCAGTCGATGGCACCAATGCAACCCGGTATGCCGGCAAGTGCATGGAATCCCACTTTTGTGTTGGTAATTTCCAGCTCCGAGCGTGGTAGGGAGATGTAGTCGTCTGCGTGCTGCAGGAGGGCATCGAGCACTTGCAATAGTGTCCGTGAGAACAGTGGCTGAGAAATGCCATGCAACTGTCCGACTGTGTGCTGGTAGGTGCCTGTGGCCAGGAAGTGGAGTACAGACACCACCTTCAGTAGGGGTGGGATGGCGGTTGGGCTATCTATCATGCTGACAAGGTCAGCCTGTGTCATGTCCACAATGGCGGTTATGGTGTCCCGGTCCAGACGGTAGAGGGTGTGGATCTGCTCATCAGTGAGGTTGAACGGATGTGCTCGGAGGCGTGGGATTGCGGGCTGCCTGCGTGGTGGTAGTGGCTGTGCTGGCGGCCCTTGCTGGCCCTGCCTTGGCCTCCTCCTCCTCCTGCGTCTCCTCCGTGCGGCCGGTTGTAGTTGGTGTTCGTCTTCTTCTTGGAGTTGGAGTACTTGCAGTGCTATCAGGTCCCCCAGGGCCAACATCGCGAGTCCTGCCGGTAGCATTTCGGTGTGGTTGTGGGAGGAGACTGGCTGTGCAATTTATGTGTTTCCAGGCTGAATGGCCTCCACCTGTGGTGATTCATTCCACCTGTGCAAACTGCTCTCCCCTTTGGCCGAGCACGTCCCGCGCACAACGCTGCAATTCGTGGAATGGCATCTTGCTATTGCAATCTTGTATTTGTACCCGATGGCCGTGTAACATTGGTTGATATGTTCATTCTGCTGTGGTCCCATTGTTTCACATACTATCTGTGCAGTCGCGAACAGCGTTGTGAAGGGTCAGTGGAACGTAGTACTCGAGTAACGGTGGGCCCTCATTCATCACTGTACCGAGTTGCAACGACGGGCGGGGCGTCCCATTCGTGGGTGAAGGCAGTTGCCATTTTCACACACAGCCGCACTCGATGGATTAATTAGTGTTTTCAAACGGCCACAGATGCCTCTTCGACGTGATGTTGCAAATGAGGAATTCGAAGGGCGGCGCTTTCGGTTTTCAGCTAGCGGCGAGGAGATGCCCACAGGTCTGACTGCAAATATAACGTTCTATTGTTCAATGTCCTTGGGACAGGGGCCATGGCGAGAATGCTATGATTGATATGAATAGTATGGGATGCGCAATTGCGTAGTGGACGATAAGGCAGGACGTTCCCAAATACATGTTACTTCACTAGACTGGAATTACGGGCTGGGGCACTGTGGATTTTGCAGGCTGCATAACGCACAGACTCAATGGATATTTCTAATGTTATGTGAGTAAATATTCAGGCGTTTTCATTACGGGATGAGGGAATGATGAATGGATGCATGGGCAGGTGATTTGATACAGAGTTTGCCATGTACAGGGCTTCTTGGGATCTGTCCGCCCCCCCTGCGCTATGTGATGCAGGGCTGCCATAGTGGGACCATCGTCTATCTGGCCTTGTTGAGCCCTCCCTGTCTCGACGCGCCTTCAGACACTTGTGTCCATGCACGTTACCAATCCCATCTGAAGGATTCTGTTTTGACAGACGCATGCACAGGTACACTCGTTTGTGATGGTGTTTTCACCTCGATATAGATAGTTATGATTCGCAAGTGGTTTTGGGGTGGTGATGATCCTTTGGAGTGGGCTAGCATGCATATGGCTGTGGATTTAGTGTGATCATTGAAGTGAGTTGTTCGAATGTAGTTCTGATGGCCATTCTATTCTTTTTCTTTTCTTTTGGTTGACAGGTATCTCCTCCCCTTTTGCCACTGCCATCTGTATGCCACTCCTGCAGATGGGTTTTACTCCCGACACCTGCTGCTTCGTGTTAATCAGTGGAGCAGCATTACGATCTTATGGGACGATCGCCAATGGGCCACATGCCCTTACGCAGTACTGGTGGCTCGGAGCAACATTTCGGCCTTTCAGCTGGACTAGTGCCTCCCCATTGGGACGGCCCTGCGGTTCTGTGCGCTTCCATGTTGCCTTTTCGTACGTGAATGTGGCTCTGTGTACCATGAGGGAACAGGGCGTCACACAAGTGGTGGCTGGTCATTTCTTGCGGATGCAGCCCACAATGGTGAAATGTGTTTTGGAGTTCATGGCCTGATGGCTGTATGGGCTTGGTGATATTGATGTGCATTAAAATTCTATTCTGATATGGGCCGTGTAGCGTTCTTCTTTGCAAGTGATGTGGCATATTCCTATTTGGGGAGCGATGTATTGTGAGGGGATCTGCATTGGGTTCCAGCTTCGGAGTTTTGTTGCGTGGTCCTGTACTGGGCGCGTTTGCCTACGAAGCCCGTGAGGTCAGGGATGGGGGCTGCCAATATGACAGTTTGGATGTTGTCATGCTCAGGGGCGGGGGATTGGGTTTTGTGTGACAGATGCCGGTCAGCCAGGTGGACTGGTGGAATGTTGTGATTTTCTGAATGTTGCTGGTCACAGGTGCCTGTGTTTGCGTGCGTTTCTTGGTGGGGGACTGTGGTCATGTCCATTGGGATGGCTTCTGTATTCGTGCCATCTGTGCCCTGCAGCTCCCATTGGCCCCTCTTGAGGTTCATTTGTTCGTTGGCATGCATGGGTGACTTGTGCATTTCACTGGTTGCATGTGGCTTCGTTGCACCTACGGGGAGTTGTACTTTGTGGGCAGGGAGCGGTGTACGGGCAGTCAGTGGGGCCGTTTACGGTTGATTCGCGATGCCGTACTTCTCACCATGGCGGAATGGTGCATTCCGCCATGCTTGATGGCGTTAGGTACATGTCCGCTGGGGTCGGAATTGGCGTACCGTTGCGCCATGGTGGTGTTTACGGTTTGGCATGGCGCGCGCGCGCGTGCTTGGTGCAGTTAGCATTGGCGTTCACTACGGTGTCGCTAATGGCATCGTACTTTGCGGTGACGGGTCATAGTCGCACCGAGCGCTATTCGATGGCGGTATTGCATTTCCGCCATCGTTTTCCGATTTCCGCCAGGGTCGTAATGAGGGCCTTTGTGTTGATGAATAATTTTAGGTGGTCGTAGATTAATGAACAGGTGGTAGGCTTCATAGAATCAAGTAGTAGATTCATGTCTGTTGATGTAATAGGAGCATGCCAAATTTGGCTCATGATTAGTGGAAACTGACGCTTCAGTTTCTTTGGGTCCTATTGTGTGGTTTGGAAGGCCCTGTGGTGTGTTAAGGCTCAGAGTGGCTACAATTTTGTCTCTGGCCTTATTCATTTTTTCTTTAAAAGCCAGAGAAATCCGTTCACAGTCTTCATCTGAGATTAATAAGGGGAGTTCCATGGATTTAAGTTTTCCTGGGATTTCACAATATTAAAAAGTTATTTCACAGAATTGGAGGATTGCTCAATACGGGTGTTAAAGGAGATTTTTTTGTGTCTGTTATCAGTTTTCTATATGAAATTTCTGCTGTCTTCCATTCTTGTCGGGTGATATCCAACAGGTTTTTAATCCAACTTAATTCTAGTGATCTTTTTTCTTTTTTCAGCTTTTCTAGTTCTGGTGAAAACCAGCTTTGATGGTTAGGATTATCTCTTATCATTTTTGTAAGAATAGGGGCAACCTTATCTAGTATTGTTATGAAAGTATTATTAGATACTGATAGCATGTCATTGGTTTTGTGTGAAGGTAGTATTTTAGTCATAACTGACTGAATTCCACTTGCCATGTACTGCAGGCTCAATTTCTTGTAATGACGGCTTGTCACTAATTTAATATTATTTCTTGCCTTCACAATGGCTGTGGGTAAATCAAGCCTGAAACTAATTATTGAGTGATCAGACCATATACATGGTGAAGTGTTGATATCCTCTGTTCCAATGTCAGTGTGTAGCCCCATGGTTGCACTTTCTGGGTATAGGTAAGATTGGTCAAGTGGGACTTACCCTTAAGCACTGAGAGCGACTCTCCTCCACAGCACCTCCACGTCCGCTCCCAGATGGGGACCAGTGCAGGCCAGCCCAGACGCGGCAATAAGTCTACCTGGAAAGCCATTGAGAAGCATTATAAGAAGGGACTACCATCCAGGCCGTGCAGGTGAGTGGGTGAGCCCCCAGCCACCTTAGGCCCGAGTCCTTGCCCGTTTCCACTTAGAGCTTCCCAGCCCCCGCGTGACCCCAGCGCAGGCTGCGTCCTTCCCTGCCTCCCCCAGTGCCCACCCTCGCTCCCTCCCACCAGCCCTGATAGGCCGCCTTCACCCGTGTATATCTCCCACCTCGACCTGCACGGCACTACCATCCGGGCCGTGCAGGTGAGTGGGTGAGCCCCCAGCCACCTTAGGCCTCGAGTCCTTGCCCGTTTCCACTTAGAGCCCCCCAACCCTCCCGCGTGTCCCCAGCGCAGGCCGCGTCCTTCCCTGCCTCCCCCAGTGCCCGCCCTCGCTCCCTAACACCAGCTCTGATAGGCCGCCTTCCCCCGTGTATATCTCCCACCTCGACCTGCACGCCACTACCATCCGGGCCGTGCAGGTGAGTGGGTGAGCCCCTTAGGCCTCGAGTCCTTGCCCGTTTCCACTTAGAGCCCCCCAACCCCCGTGTGTCCCCAGCGCAGGCTGCGTCCTTCCCTGCCTCCCCCAGTGCCCGCCCTCGCTCCCTCCCACCAGCCCTGATAGGCTGCCATCCCCCGTGTATATCTCCCACCTCGACCTGCACGCCACTACCATCCGGGCCGTGCAGGTGGGTGAGTGAGTCCCCAGCCCCCTTAGGCCTCGAGTCCTTGCCCGTTACCACTCCCCCCTGGCGACTGACTCCTGTATCACTGAGCCCCGTAGGTCAACAGTAGTATCTCCCTCCCTAGCCTTTCACTTAATTTCTGCCTCTGTGTGCCCCCCCCGCCCAGTGTACCCTGCTCACTTCCTCCTCGCCAACTTCACCACTCCCGCCCCCTCACCCAACCCCTCCAGTGATTACCTGCCCACGCAGCCAGGGACAAGGGCGGCTCCACCAGAGGTGCTCCGGGAAGGGTCAGCGGTGTCCTCCAGTGACCAGCCGTCAACCATCAACTACAAGGACAAGTAAGGTAGGAGTGGCCTAGTTTAGGGGAGAGATACAACTTTACCCAGAACCCTAGCCACTTAGCAAACCAACATTACACAGAGGGATTAGGCCTTCTACCTCTATACAGGTCTCTCAAGCTCAGCATGGGTTTGGTGTCATAATTGCATTGTGATATTTGGATTGCATTGATAGGCCTCTCTCCCAATATACAGGTCTCTCTAATTCGGTATGGGTTCTGGGTCCATATGATTGCATAGTGATATTTGGATTGCATTGATTGGCCTCTCTCCCACTATACAGGGCTCTCTAATTCTGTATGGGTTCTGGGTCCATATGACATTGTGATATTCCGATTACATAGATAGACCTCTCTCCCACTATACAGGTCTCTCTAAGTTTACAGAGGTTCTGGGGCCACATTGCACTCTGTGATGTTGTGACTGCTATACAGGTCTCTCCAATTCTGTATGGGTTCTGGATCCATATGACATCATGTGATATTCCAATTACATAGATAGACCTCTCTCCCACTATACAGGCCTCTCCAAGTTCATAGAGGTTCTGGGGCCACATTGCACTTTGTGATGTTGTGATTGCATTGATCTCTCCCCCATTATATAGGTCTCTCAGATTTGATGGGGGCGCTGTTTATATGCTGCATTGTATGATATTCAGATTACAGTGATAGGCCTCTCTCCCACTATACAGGTCTCTCTAATTCTTTTTTAACAGGAATCTAGGTTCATATTGCTTTGTGTGATGCTGTGATAGTATTGATAGGCCTCTCTCCCACCGTATATGTCTCTCTAATGGGACAGGGGTTCTGGGTCCACATAGCATTGTGTGATGTTGTGAGTGTATTGATAGGCCTCTCTCCCACTATACAGGTCTCTCAAATTGAATAGGGGTACTATTTCCGGGCTGCATTGATGTGGTGTTTGCATGGACGGGCCTCTCTCCTACCGTATAGGTCTCTCAGATTTGATAAGGGCTTTGTCCCCAGGCTACATTGTATGATATTCAGACCACATTGTTAGGCCTCTCTCCCACTATACAGGTCTCTCTAATTTTTCTTTGAACAGGGGTTCTAGGTTCATATTGCATTGCGGGATGCTGTGATTACAGGTGTTAGATTACAGTGCTAGGACTCTCTCCCAATATACAGGTTTTAATCTTCTAACAGGGGTTCTAGGTTCATAATGCATTGTGTGATGCCGTGATAGTATTGATAGGCTTCTCTCCCATTGTACAGGTCCCTACAATTGGACAGAGGTTCTAGGCCCAAGTTGCACTGTGTGATGTTGTGAGTTTATTGATAGGCCTCTCTCCCACTATACAGGTCGCTCAAATTGAATTGGGGCTCTGTTTCCAGACTGCATTGTACGATATTCAGATTACATTGATAGGCCTCTGTCCCACTATACAGGTCTCTCTAATCTTTTAAACGGGTGTTCTAGGTTCACACTACATTGTGTGATGCTGTGATAGCTCTGTTTCCAGGCTGCATTGGATGATATTCAGATTACATTGATAGGCCTCTCTCCCACTATACAGGTATCTCCAATTGGACAGGGGTTCTGGGCCCACGTGGCATCGTGTGGTGTTGTGAGTGCACTGATAGGCCTCTCTCCCACTATACATGTCTCTCATATTTAACAGGGATTCTATCTCCAGGCTGCACTGAGTATTGTTCAGATCAAATACACAGCTCTCTCAAATCTGGTAAGGGTTCGGTTTCCTGGCTGCATCGTGTGATATCCAGACTGCATTGATAGGCCTCTCTCCCACCATATAGGTCCCTCAAATCCTATAGGGGCTCTGGGTCCATATTGCATTAAGGGCCTCTCTGCCACTGTGCAAGTCTTTAAATTCAATAAGGGTACTGTCCCCAGACTGCATTGTGTGACAGTTAGAATGCATCATTAGACCCCTTTCCCACTATACATCTCTGCCAAATCTAGGTAGGGTCCTGGGTTCACTCTGCATTGTGTGATATTTAGAGTGCACTGATAGGCCTCACTCTGACTATACAGTTCTCTCTAACTCTATAAGGGTTCTGGGTTCATATTGCATTGTGTGATATTTAGATTGCTCTGGTGGGCCTCCCACCCCAAAATACAGGTCTCTCTTATTCTGTAGGGGTTCGGAGTCCACACTGCCTTTTGTGATACTGGGATTGCATTGGTGGGCCTCTCTCCCACTATACAGGTCTCAGGTTGGTAGGGGTTCTGTCTCCAAGCTGCATAACGACATTCAGATTGCAGCGACAGACTCCTCTCCCACTGTGCAGGCCTCCAACATTAATAGAGATTCTGTCCCCACACTGCATTGTGTGATGCTTACTAGATCGCACCGATAGGCCCTATACCGCAACACAGGTCTCTCAATTATTAGTAAGGGTTCTACTTCCGGGCCGCATAGTACGATATTCAAATCTCATAGACCTCTAGACAAGTATCCCAATCCTACTAACCAATTCACCCTGAAGTGAGACAGAACCAACCAGCGAATCGCTGGGCAGAAACACCCCGATCAGGAACTCTCACATCTTCAGGATTAAACTCTAGCTGCTCACCTAAAAATCTGTCTCAACTGTTAGAAATCCTTCTTAAACTGACACTGCCTGTCCATTGCAGTGAATCGCGTACAGGGTAACTGACACCATTGAGAGCCACCAATAAAAAACCAACTATATAACTCCCAACCACCTCCCTTACCCCTTCAAGGCGGCGACATCAGCCAGAAATACCACCCGCAGACTGGACCCAATTGTTAGCGCACGGCCTCCACTCCCCTACTACACCACAAGACAACCAGACCAAAGCAGAACCAACCGGACATCAACAAACAAAGACTAAACATCTCTCTATAATGCCCCGCAAACGACCCATTCCAAGGGAAAGAAAAAGAGAAGAAAGAACAAACACTCCGAAACAGCAACAAAGAACCACAACTACAGAACACAACCCTGCAGTCAAGAACAAGAATCGAACCATCACTGAGAGAAGAGAAAAATCCCTCTACTTAACTCCTTACCTCGCTGACAAGTGGTCACCAGTACAAACCAGCCCAACACTGGAAGCAGCAACATCAAACTACCCAGCACAAACACGTAGAAGAAGAACGAACAATGCAAGAAACAACAAGCACACGACCAATGCGATAACAATTTACACCACCAAAGCAAGAAGAACTTCCAATCGACAATCACAACTCATGGAAGATGAACCCGTTGAAAACAAGAACCCAAGGCAAAACGTAGAAGAACTCTTCGAAAGGTGCTGATACCCCAAAACCTACACCTCAACAAGAGATCGACCAGGAAGGAAACCCCAACATCGATCCAAAGACGACCTCAACAAGAAAGCCCAAACCAAACAACACCCCAAACTCCATTGCAATCTCACAAACGCAAGATCCACGTCAAAACACTCAACAGAGATCTTCGATCTACTTGATCACAGAAACATGGCTGGATGACAACTACAAAATCACACTCCAGCGCTGCCTCCCAAACAACTTCAAATGCCTCAAAATAAACAGAAAAAACAAAAAAGGAGGAGGAATCGCAATAGCATTCAAAAGACACCTGAAAATAAAAACAGACGAACCTCTCAACATCCTCAACTGCGAAACCTTGATAATACACCTAAAAGCAAGTCCAAAAAACAACATCACATTCATCCTGGTTTACAGACCACCGACATATGATGCAACCTTCGTCGACAACTTCGTTGAAGTCATCACCAACATAGCCATCAACCACGAACGCCTAATCATCCTGGGGGACTGCAACATCTGGTTTGAAGACAGTCACTCCAACTTCCAAAACTCACTGATCAAACAACTCAATATCATGAAATTACGACAACTAGTCAAAGGGGCAACACACTCGACAGGACACACCCTTGACGCAATTTTTGCCAAAAATAAACTCATCACCACAGCACCGCCGATACAAATACTGTGGAGTGACCATCTCATTATCCCATTCGTGATCACTCTGCCTACTCAAGTCCACATCCAACCTCACAAACTCACAACCACCACAAAAAGAAACTGGAAACACGTCAAAGAAAGCAACCTATTCGAACAACTGGAGTTAACCAAACCCTCAACTACAGAGCTAGAGCTGGCGGACCTAGACGAGAAAGCAGAACTGCTACACAAATGGATTACAGACACAATCGAGAAGATCGCCCCAGAAAAACCATTCACCCCATCAAAAAAAAGAGCTATGGAAAAATGGTTCACTCCCCTATTAAGCACCATGAAAAAGGAAAACAAAAAGATGGAACTGGAATGGAGGAAAGAATACAACCCAGACAAAAAAACAATGTACCAGAGACAAATCCACGCATACAAGAAGGAAATTCAAAAGGCAAAGAGAAGGCATTATGATGACAGAATCACCAATGCCACCAACACTGAAAAAGAAATGTTTAACATAATTAAAGAGATGAGAAACCCACCAGGCTGTGACAACACCCCAAACCCCTCAGAGAAACTATGCAACAACCTGGCAGACCACTTCAAATAAAAAATCAATGACATTCGACAAACCGTACAGAACATACCTACCGACCACAACACACCACCGAGCGATCTTATCTTAGAACCTCAACACAAACTCAAAAACTTTCTGGAAATATCAGCAGAGGTATTCACAATGCTGGTAAAACACAGCAAGAAAGCTGGATCACCCATGGATCCCTGTCCCCCGGACATCTACAAATCAATCCTCGCTCAAGGAACGCCAGCTGAATACTATAGAAACCTTTTGAACCAATCACTAGCAACAGGAAATGTAACATGGATCTTCAAATCAACATATATCAAACCACTTCTGAAAAACACAAGTGGCGACGTAGAACACCTCTCCAACTACAGGCCGATCTCCAACATACCCTATCCGTCAAAACTCCTTGAAATCTACGTGTATAAATTAACACAAGAACACGTAGAAAAACATCATCTGCTAGACCAAGCTCAAGTCAGTTTCAGACCTGCAAGAGGAACGGAAACAGCACTACTATCCACCTGGGACGACCTAAAAACTAACGTAGACTCAAACATAACCTCAGCCCTTATCCTACTCGACCTCTCCGCAGCCTTCGACACAGTTAGTCATGACATCCATCCTAACCAAAAGACTAGGAGACATAGGCATAACTGACACAGAATTACTCTGGACTAAATCATTCCTAGCAGACAGAACAGAAACCATTTGGATCAGACCCTTCAAATCCACTCCAAGAGTTAACGACTGCGTAGTGCTACAAGGATCCTCACTATCACCACAGTACTTCAACATCTACCAGACACCGGTTATCAGAATCTTCAAAAAAAACAACATCACCTGCTATAACTATGCTGACGATACTCAAATCATCTACAAAATCAAAGACACCCAAGCCGATCACACAACTCTATCGAATGTCTAAAAGAAGTCTTCAACTGGATGATTGGCAACAACCTGAAAATCAACACAGGAAAGACAGAAATCAGGATCATATCCAAAGACCAAGAAAACAAAACCTCTAACCCACGGCCAACTGAAATGTGAACCGCACCATCACCATCTAAGGTAGTAAAAAATCTGGGGGTCCTCTTGAACAACTCCCTAACCTTATATCCACAAATAAATGCAACTGTCAGGAAATGTTTTTTCCTCCTCCACACGGCAAGAAGAATCCTACCTTTCCTCTCCTTCACTCACAAAACGCTCACTATCGTCGCCCTCACCATGTCAAAAGTCGACTATGCAAACAGCCTCTATCTCGGAATACCAGAATACCTCCTGAAGAAACTACAACGCATCCAAAATACAGCTGCAAGACTACTCCTCAAACTATCAAGAAGAGAACACATCACTTCTGCCCTAAAAACTCTACACTGGCTCCCAATAAAACATTGCATCACCTTCAAAACAATGTGCATAACGCACAGGGCAATCAGCGGACAAGGAGCAGAATTCTTACAAAAGAAAACAACAATCTACAAGCCTACTAGATCCCTCAGGTCATGCAATGAAATCTGTCTGGAACCAAAACCGTACCTCAAGAAAAAATTTGGAGACACTTCCTTCTACCACCTAGCTGCAAAAACCTGGAACAACATCCCAAAAGAAATAAGAAATAACAAAGATCACCTAAAATTTAGGAAACTACTAAAACCCTAGCTATTCAACAACACAGACTCAAACTGAAAACGGAAACAGACTAAACCAGACATGGACAGCTCCCAGAACCCACTGGGAAGCTCCCACGGCACCCGGACGAGTCTCACCGGGTAGTGTAACACAGGCGACACCCACAGAGACAAAATCAAGAAACCCTTAGTTCCCACCGGGTACCACAGTGGTTGGAAGTGTCAGGATATGTAGTTATAGGTAGGTGCAAAGGCTGTATGTATGGGAAGGGAAGATAGGTAGCACCGCGAGGTAGGCGGGAGGAGGAGGGGGCTAGATGTAAAAGGGACCTTGAAGGCTGGATGGACTCATATCATGACAGATGCATAGAGGTGCTACAGAAACCCATCTGGGGAGAAAACAGAAACCCACCGCCTGAAGTCAGGATAGAGATGCCAACTAATCAACTGCTCTAACAATTTCACCCTCTGCATACATCTCTCAAACTCCAAACCAAACACAACCACAAACCTACAGCACAGCAAAGCGCACAAACCTCTCTACATGGCAACAACAAAACAAAAACACACATAGACTCGCACAACAGTACACAACGACTACCGGCCGCAAAACACCCTAGCCCAGCCAACGGACCAACCCGGCTGAGGCCGCCAACAGCACATCACTGCTCTCTTGCACTTTTCCAGCTCCTTCCCACTAACCAACCCTCCCTTCCCTTTTCAGAGCCGCCAGAGCGCCAGGGGATCACTTCGTTGGTGATAGTGCGTGGTACAAATGTCCTTTAACATTAACATTAACATATATGAAGCTAAGTAAAATGATTTCAATAGCGAAATTGAAAATTCCAGGAATAACACAAAAAGACTATTTGAAATCCTGAGATACCTGGAAAAACCTCATTTGAAACATAATATATCTTTCCCTACTATAGCGGACTGTATAGATATACAGCAGGCATTTGCGAGCAAAATAGCTAAATCTCATGAGATCATTATTCAAGAACTTGCTTCTATTATACCAGCGGGTGAATCTTTAAAAAACGTAATGGTTGACGGGCCTGAGTTTAGTTTTTCACCTATCCTTATCTCAGATATGGAAAGGATTTTAAAGAAAATGCATCCTACATCATGCCCTGGGGATGTCATTGCGTCAAAAGTCATTTTAGAGAATGTTTTCACTTTTTGCACCCTTTTTAACACGTTTTACAAATGCTACTTTTTATCATAAGTCAATTCCAGATTGCGTAAAAAATGTAGTTGTGACTCCTCTTTTGAAAAAAGCAGGATTACATTCAGAAGACACAAATCATTTTAGACCTATCACTAACGTACCATTTCTTTTAAAAATTATTGATAAAAACAGCAACGGTACAATTACAGGATTATTTGGATCAAGCAAACATACTGCATCCCAGACAGTGTGGTTTTAGATCTAATCATGGTACCAAAACCGCACAGTTGGATCTACAGACCCAGATGTTGGATATTGTAGAGGACAGTAGACCAGGGCTGCTGATGTTGCTGGATCTTTCAGCGGCTTTTGACCTTCTGGATCAAACCAAACCTGTGGTCGCGCTATCCTCAGTGGGCAATGTTCACTGGAAACCACTAAATGGATTCAGGGTTTTCTTTCTAACCAAAAATCTAGAATTTGCTGGGAAAAAGCATTCTTCGAACGATGAAATCTCCACTTGTGGGGTACCTCAAGGTGCCTGCTTGTCGCCAGCACTTTTTAACATTTATATGCGCCCTTTGTGTGATCTTCTTGACATGAAGCGGGTACAATTTACGAATTATGCTGACGACACGCAGCCGATGTTTGAACTGAGTGGCGACTATATAAAAGACTCTAAACAAATCCAAGATACTTACAAACTAGTGAAGGACTGGATGACAATGAAAAACCTCTGCCTTAACGGTGCAAAACAGAGATAATTATTTTCAGATCACCCCAGACTCTAAGGAAACTGGACCCCTGTTTTAGTGATTTTTTAGTGGATGAGCATTGTGTCGATGGGCAAAGTTAGGACTTTGGGTGTGATATTCGAAAGCTCACTTGGGGCAGACGCCCAGGTAGATAGTGTGCTTAAGAAATCACAATATCATCTTAAACTGTTAAGACTTGTAAAGCCATTTGTGACCAGTAAAAAGTGTGAAATATTAGTCTGGTCCATGATAATGCCTAGACTGAATTATTGCTGCACACTCCTGGGCACCGCTAATAAAAACAATATTCAAAAACTTCAGGTGCTCCAGAATGACGCTATACATATCATCAAGAGTATTCCGAGAAGGGAGCACATTACTCCAGCCAGGAGGGAACTGCACTGGCTGCCAGTATTGTCACAAATCTTTTTTAAGATTAGTGCTATAACCCACAGATGCCTGCATGGGTCCGCACCTGCCTATCTTAAGGCTAGTCTTAATCTTCAAAGTCTGAGAAGAACGACCAGATCTACCAACACCTTTCAACTTTTGTGCCCTAAAGTGAAGAGAGCAAGAGGGAAAGGACAGTCCTTTCCTGTGCAGGCCACTCAAGCCTTGAATGTACTAAAAGTGAACCTGCGCAAGGAGAAATGCCTCCTCACTTTCCAGAAGTGACTGAAGACTTTTCTATTTAACTAAATCCCTTTGGTGAAAGTTCCACCTTCTAATTTGTTGTTTGTTTTTCGTCCTTGTCTTAATGTGCACCCTGATGCCTTCGGGCTGCGGCACGTGATAAATATATAAATTAAATAAATAATAACAATCCTGTTGTTTGATCATGAAGTTTCTCGCTGAGTCCTGTCTTATATGTTCGTACATACATGTTTTTGTGCACCTAGATGCCTGCGGGTTCCTGGTGTGTTACAAGGAAATAAATAAAAATAAAATGAAAAATTGAAGAGAATCTCAGGTGTTCCAAGCACCTCTCTGGCAGATGCCGGCAGTTAATGAAGAAGAATGGCAACAGCAGCCAAACTTTGTTATGGTACATGTCCCATGGACACCAGGTGATTTGCGAAGCCTTGCAAGGGAATTCCCAAACATCAGCGAGGAACAACAGTGAGTTGTAGAAGAGCTTCTGATGGTCCTCTTGTTATAACCCCTCCTGGGCAGACATGAACCAGCTCATGAGGGTAGATATGCCACCAGAAGTTAGGCAGAGGCTTGTAGAACGTGCCAGATGGCTATCTTTGGATCCGGGGACAGGGGACCCATTGGTGCAGGTTAGAGAATAATTACTACAATCCCGAGGTCTGCCCAAAGTAGGCTGATTGGGCCAAGATAGACAACTGTAAGGAAAAAAAGGAGAATTCCCAGTGAACTATTTGGATAAGTGGTATGTGTACATCATTCCAGTATTACTAAGCCAGATGAGACAGCACAGGAAGCTTGGAAGCTATAGCTAATTATTTGGTCACTGGACTGTTACCTAAAGTCCAACTTAAAAACAGTGGCGGACTAAACCTCTAGTGGAGCTAGTGGTGGATGTGTTCCACTGCTTTACGTGCCAGGAGCAGAAGAAAGAAATGTTTGAAAGTAAATTCAGATGCAGAGCTTGCAGGCACCGGTACAGGGATATATACAGAATGTGTAGGCGCCCACCTAGAGGGTGGGTAGGCCTTGGAACAGAGGCAGAGGAGGCTCTCCCATGGGGCAGACTACGCAAGGGGGGCAGATAGGTGGTTACCCTGGACAATTGACCCAGCAGAGACAGTGGAGCCCACCAGACCAGCAGAGACAGTGGGGGCCTGCCAGACCAACAGAGATAGTGGGACCCAGTCGATCAGCAGACGCCACTGGGATGGCCACAGCCACAGAGAGCAGCAGACCCCCACCAGGCCCCTTAGTCTGTAATTACTGTAAGCAAGCAGGACATTGTAAAAATGACTGTGCATGGCCACACACCACCGTCAAGTCAAAACAGGACACAAACTAGCAGGAACACGATTGCTTGCAGTACAAACTGAACGCGAGAATACCTTTGGTGGCACTGAGCCTCTTACTATTCCAAATTAAGCTGTATCTCACCATCATTAGCGCTCGTACTTGAGAACTCCTAAACACTACAGGTAAGGAACGCTGGGTCTTCCTGGAACATCTCTGTTGAAAGTGATAACTTAACATGCATACTGATACATGCGGTATGTTGCGCCATTTTTTCTAACAACTCCAACCCCCAACAACATGGGAGATGCATGATTGACCTGCATAGCAGGCTTCCGTTGGTGCTTTGAGTGGCAAGAATACATCTAGTCCCTACATATTTCTTAAAGCAGGACGAGTCGCAGTCGTGGAATGGCCCTTAGGATCCTCTTACCATCGTGCCTCTAAAACTGGAGCCAGTTATTACCTACTGCCGTACTACTTCAGACCCAGCTACAGAATAATCTTCTGAAGGATTCCAAGATGGCCGCCGGACCCTAGGGATGCTCCCTCTGTCTCCTCCGTGACTGCAGGAATACAAAAGGTGTACACTGCGGCCAAACCTAGATTAATCTAACTTTCAGTCGCCAGAAACTACCCTGCTGTGAACCCACCCCGTGAAAAATAAAGAAATTGCAGCCGGCGGCCAAAGAGGAGAAGAAACGGCTCTCTGACGGATGATGCGCACATAAGTGCGGCGCAACACATCCCCAGACAGAGCCTGGCCAAAAACCGCCTGGGTTCACTAACTAAACAGTGCAGATCCTGACACCATCCAGGACCAGAGACGCACCGCAGGGGGAGAGCCGAGGAAGATCTGCACAATGAAGAGAGCAGCACAGTCTCAACAGGAGCGGGACGTGCCGGGAGAGGTCCCCCCACCTGACGGGACCCCCAGTGAGAAATCTTGCTCCTGCCAGAGGCACCGGACGCCGCAGTCGAGCCCCCAGAAAGAGCCGCACAGAAGCCAGCGAAACAGCGCAGAGCCTGACACCTTCCGGGACCAGAGGCGCACCGCAGGGGAGAGCCGAGGAAAACCTGTGCCAGGCCCCTGGAAGAAGCCCCACGACGGAGGAAGCAGCACAGTCCTGACAGGAGCGGGACGCCCGGAGACTACATCGAGTCCCGAAGGGGGTGTCAGGAGAGCCCCCCTGACCGGACCCCCAGCACCCACGGCGAGGGAATCTCAGTCCTGCCAGAGGGACCAGATGCCGAGGCCAGGCCCCCAGAAGGAGCCGCACAGAAGCGAGGAGCGGCCAGGAAGCCGCACGGACTACAGCTGCCCATGCAAGCCGGTAAGGAGCTGCGGGAACGGGGCACCCCGGAACGTCCTACACTGGGAGATACCACACAACCCCCTACGCCGGCACCATTGGAGGGGCCCCCCCTCCCCCAGACACCCCAGGCACCATCAGAACACTCCAACAGGAGGGTAAGAAGGGGAGGGAGAACCCAATAAAGTCACCCAAGGCCCCCAAAGGACATACAAACGAGAGGGCATCTAAGAAACACTGGGAAGCCCAGGAGCCCCCCCACCCTCAAGAGCGTCGAGCACACAGGAAGAGGAGGGGAAAATAACCCAGAACCCCCTCAAAATGAATCGGAGGGGGTAGGAGACAGATCCCTAGCCACCCACCCTAATCATAGAGTGGGGGGCAAACGACCCAAAAGGGAACTCTCCCCAGTCTAGTGGGGTACGACCACCTCACAGCTACGTAACTAGTGGCTCTACATAAACCGGGAGAGCCCCAGGAGTGGAATAAGACCAGGCCAGACCCGGCCCGGAGCAGAACCATGAAAACAACCTGAAGCATGGTAGAGGGGGACCGCAAATGCCAAGCAGTGACCCGAGTGCTCACACAAGTGAGTTTACTCCAGATCTAATCCCCAAAACCCAGATCAGCCAATAACCGTGACACCAGTGGACGCCCGAAAAGACCAACAACACTGGGCAATAAAGAACCTATAATATCCAACCACAAAGAAAACCGCTGAGAAACCCGCTCGGACGGAACCACCCTGAGCAGAAACGCATGAGAACCAGTGACGGGAGGTCCACATGAAACTGTGAGAGAACCTGATGCCTGGAAACAAAGGGAAACCCACCCACCCGAGAACCAAAACACTGGTGAAAAATCAGTCGTCAGCTAGAAAGCTGCTGGAACACAACACAACAGAGTGCCCTCCAGTACCCCCACGAATAAGGGAGAACAAACGACGCCCAACAACACTACGCCCCGGGACGACATGGCCATAAATAAGGAAGAGCTACTTGACTGTCTAAAGGGCATGGAAACCAGGATAAGAAACACGCTCCAGACCCAACTAGAAATGATGAAGGAAGAGCTGAAGACATCTCTAAAAGAGGTTTGACAAGAAATAGATGAACTCAGAGGCAGAGTAGACACACTCGAAAATGGTCTCTCATACATGACAGAGGAGGCAAAGCAATACAATGGCTTACTAGACCACAAATAATCTTGAGATCAAACCGAAGATTTGGAAAACTGCTCACAAAGATCCAACATCCGGGTCAAGGGCCTCCTAGAAATGATTCAGGATAAAGACCTACGAGACACTATGCAGCACTGCTTCAGCAGCATCCTGAACGACTCCCCCGGAGAGATTTCAATTCGACAGAATTCACCGATAAGGCCCCAAAAGGAACAAATTGGGAGTGAGACCTAGAGATGTTCTCATCGCCATGTCCTCCTATAGCCTGAAGGAAGATATCTTGAGAGCTGCACGTACCCACAAAGAACTTACTATCAATGGAGGGCGTATTCAATTGTACCAAGACCTAGCGTTAGCCACTCTACACAAGAGGAAGCTCATGCAGCCGATTACAAAAGCCTTACAGGCCAAACAAATTGCATATAGATGGACATTCCCCTTTGGACTAACCTTCTCCTGGAAAGAGAAACAAAGGAGGATCAGTCCATGTGAGGAAGGCCTCTCACCACTACAAATCGAGGGAGAACAAAGTCAAACGGAAACTAGCCCAAAAAATAGCACGCCTAGCAGCCAAAACAACCAATGGGAATGGTCACCCAAAAAGAAGAACCAACAGAGAAAAGAAATTGGCAGGCCCCTTCAAATATCACGAGCGAGACACCCTGAAGAAGACATTAAAAAAAGAAGCGACTGGAAGAGAAACCAAGGAAATACCTGACCACAGCAGGTGGGCCACTTAAAAATAACCCAACCCCGCACGGAGGAGGGGGAAAAAAGGCACATATTGGACCAAAACCGGGAAATGATTCATTCCCGACGTAGAGAAGAATGGGGGGGGGAGGACATTCCACAATGGGTGTGGGTTGGGAGGGGAAACTCAAATCCCCTGCACTGAACACCCAAGCGGAGGGGAGAGTGAGGGGAAGGAGGGGGATACCTGGTCAAACAGAGACAGAGGAGCATAAAGAGGTGATTTGGGTCCGAAAGAAAAGGCCCAACGTACAAAAAAGGAGGAAACAACAATTGACAAAGCGGAAGAGGGAGATACTCCCCAAAAGAAACACTAAAAGACAGAAGCAACAAACATATCCCATACAACAATGGCAGAAACACTGATCGCCTAACTAAGTGTACAAGGCCTGGACTCCCCCGGGAAACGCTGAGCGATTCTCAACAGGCTCGAGAAGATGCCTGCAATGGTAGTGATCCTGCTAGAAACCCACCTCTTGAAAGTGGATGAAAAGATGATGCGCAACAAGACCTATCCACAACAATACTTCGTCTCCAGCAGCTCGAAATCAAAAGGGGTCGCAATACTGCTGGCTAAAGAATGGAACTTCCAAAAGCAACACATGATTAGCGATACAGAGGGGAGATACATGGGAATCAAGGGGAAGATTAAGGGGAAGACCTACACAATCCTGGCGATATATGCACCTAATGACAGACAAGATCGATACATCTAAAATTGGGGAGCTGGTGCGAAGGCCAGACAATCATAGGAGGTGATTTCAACTGCGTAATGGACCCTAGCCTCGACAAAACTCTGCCCCCCATGGCTGTCGACCAAAGAAACAGACTGGCTTTGGGAAAGTTTTTTAGAGACCTGGAAGTAATCGAGACCTGGCGCTTCTTCCAAGGAAACACAAGAGAATACACTCATTATTCTGCAGTACACAGAGGGTACTCCAGGATAGACATGATCCTGGTCTCTGCAACTCTAATCCCCAAGTGACAAAGGTGGAAATCGGGGCACAATACCTTACAGATCACGCCCCAGTACTAGTCAGTGGGGAAATGAACGGAGATAAGAGCAAACAACGCCCGCCGTGGAGACTCAACAACCTGATCCTGCGCAACTTGGCGCTTAGAACACACATGGAAGAAACTATAAACGCTTATTTCGGAGAGAACGGCAATGGCGAGGTTGATTGGAAAATAGTCTGCGATGTGGGGAAGGCCGTAATCAGGGGGGAATTCATGGCCCATGCAGCGGTATACTGCAGGGAGCGAGCTATACTAACCCGGAAGATGGAACTGGCGCTAAAAGACTCAGAGGAACCACAAATCCTGACAAATGCAGAAGTTGTGGCGAGAGCTAAAGAAAGTCTGTGCCCAACTGGAAGGTCACACCGCTGACACGGTAGCGCAGACGTTGCTTAACACCAAGCAATCATATTATGTCCATGGAGGAAAGGCAAATAAATTCTTAGCAGCCAATTAAACAAACAGAAAATCCGGAATTATATAGTCGGCCTAAGAAATGAAAAGGGGGAAGTGATCAAAAAGGAGGAAGAAAAACTGGAGATAATGGTCCGATTCCACAAAGAACTCCTACAGGGAGCAAACCTAAATGCGACAGATCAAAAATCCTATCTACTGGCTACTCATCTACCCCAAATTTTGGACCAGGACAAAGAAATCCTGCAGAGACAGTTTACAGCCCAAGAAATGAATGAAGGTATTTCTTCATTACCAGGGAACAAGGCCCCGGGACCGGACGGCTTCGGAAATGCTTACTACATTTTGAACGCAACTACTGGGCCCCCCTCACCCGACTCTTTAACACAATTAGAGACACCGGATCGATCTCCCCAGATATGGCAAGATCCCTAACAATCCTGACCCTGAAACCAAACAAGGATCCCACTAAATGCTCAAGTTACCACCTGATAGCATTCCTAAATACTGACGCAAAACTATATGCTAAGATAATAGCGAATAGGCTATCGCAGGTCCTCCCAGACACCACTCACGAGGATCAAGCAGGGTTTGTCAGGGAAGACACACCCAAGATAACGTCAGAAGATCTATAGATGTAATCGAATGGGTGAGACGCACAAATCAGAAATTTGCGATAGCGGCCCTAGACGCTACACGTGCTCTCGACAGCTTGGACTGGGAATACCTGCAGATGGCCCTGGAGAAATTTGGGTGCGGGACACAATTCAGCAGGATGATCCTGGCAAAATTTCAGCGCCCATCTACATCATTTCTGATGAACGGCCGCAACTCAAAACAGTTGTATATACGGAGGGGCACGTGCCAGGGCTGCCCCCTATCCCCACTAATATTCACAACTGCTATGGAACCATTAGCAGCACGATACAGGGAAGACTCCGACATAAAAGGAGTACAAATCAAGGAGACGTTGCAGAAAATAGCATTATATGCTCATGACGTGATGCTCTATATGGGAGACACTACGAAAACATTACCGAGAGCCGTAGCGACACTGGAAGAATTTGCCACATGTCCGGGTTTACAATCAACTGCATTACATCAAAAGCACTGAACATAACGGAAGACACAAATAAAATAAACGGCATGAAGCAGAGATTCCCCCTGAAATGGGAAAAAAACACTCTAGAATACCTGGGAGTACACCTGGTAAAGAAATTCGAGGACTTATACACGGCAAACATCTCCCTCTTTGGAAACAACTAAAAGCGGAACTGCTGAGATGGGATAACCAGGAACTATCGTGGTTTGCCAGAATAGCAGCAGTAAAAATGACCCTTCTCCCCGCCTACTATATGGGACCAGTTCAATACCCGCCGAGATCCTGCCACAGTTAATCAGACAACTCCAAAATGCAGTATATAGCTTCATATAGGTGAAAAAGAGATCCAGAATACAGAGACGCATACTGACTCATCCCCCGCTCCTGGGATGCCTGGGGGTCCCGGACCTGGGCAGATACATCATGGCAGCTCATTTGGCCCCCATACTCAAATTGGCTAAACCAACTGACACGAAAGGATGGAGAGGAAAAGAACAAGCATCCCGATAATTGCGCTCCTGGCACTGAACCCAAAGGCCCGCGAATCCGATGGAAAACTACCAGCAGCCACCAAAACAGCCCTATGTAGCTGGGATAGAGCCATGCAAATGAAAAAGATCAAACGAGGTCTGGGCCCATTATCCCCAATAGCATGCAACACCGACTTCACCCCCGGCTTGAACAAGATATTTTGGGAGGGATGGAAGGGCGCAGACACCCTGACACTGTAGGACATGTACCAAAATGGTAACCCAATCCCCTTCTTAGAATGCAAAAAGAAATTTGATCTGGGGGAAAACGAAAGGTTTAGATACATGCAAGTAAGACACTGGATCTCCCACCCGTTAGTGAAAAAGGTGGGAACAAGAACCCCAACAGGCTTGGAACTAACTATGCAAGAGGGGAAACCAAAGGGGGGAATATCAAGCATCTACAGACTGCTTGATGGGGCACAACCAACGGACAACCTACTATATAAAGAGTTTTTTGTAAGGTTGCAGTCTTTGTCGGCTTTGTTTTGCTAATCCGGCGATATTTTGTGTGTGCCAAACAAGTAATATATTGTACCAGAATCTGCACCCTTGGTGCTTATATTGCGACTGCTACAATAGTTAAGGTAAATTTACTCATAGAAAAAGCACTTTGATGGGTTGCGCTCCTGGTATGCTCATATTTTTATTTCAATTTGCAAAGCATAAATCAAAATTTCATAGACAAATATTTTTTCTTCTGATTGCATTAACATTCATGCAGATACAGATGTATTTAATTCTTTGTTCGCATTAATATTCATGCAGGTTTTTGTAACAAGATTTACCACAATAACCAGTTTCTTTCTCAGTTGCATTAACTTTCATGTTTAACTCAAGATTTTTCATTCCTTGTATATAGATTTGTTTCCCTCTCTCAATTGCATTAACTTTTATGTAACTCAAGATTTTTCAACTTTCATTCCTTGTATATAGATTTGTTTTCCTCAACATGTGTTTCCCCACAGTATGTGACCGTGGTTCTTCAGGATAGATACTAAGGAGAAAGTATAGAAAATATATATATATTTTTTAAATATATTGAAGTTAAATGATTTAAAGAAAAAGTGGGGGTGAAGGAGTGGGAGAATGCATTTTACAGTGTAAATTGCCTGTTTAGGCTCACTCACCTAAATGAGTTTCTTCCTTCATTAGGAGTGTAAGCATATATTTCACCTTGTGAAATCTTGTATATTGTATTTCTTCCATACAGTGCTCAATAGGTTTATATCTGAAAACATTCAAAATGTAACCCATATATTTTTTTGAATTTGTATTATAAATGAAGACAAAAGGAAATTGGAGTATCATGTTAGCATATTTTCTGCAGTTACATAATTTTGTCCCAAGGCTACATAACTTTAATATATCTGTTGGCAAGGGGAGTCTAATAGATTTTAAACTCCCTGGTAGGGGATTACAGAGGAGTCAAAGAAATTGAATTATCTTATTTTTTTTTTATTTTTTTTTTATTGAATATAGTTGCATTACAGCAACTTTTTCAGTTTTATACATATTACAAAAATCCATTCTTTCATAAGTAAGAGCAATAAATCAATAAAACAGCCATTTACAATTACAATTACAACCATCTTCCAAGTCAAAATTTCACAATTTAAGAGTGTTGGCAATTTAACATGATGTATATCAGTCATTCCATGTTTAGAGATTTTAAAAAATTGATGGTAGCAATCCTTATGCCCATACATTCAGTTGCAGCCAGAGCGACCCATCTGTTACTTGGGTCTATTTGTGCAAAATACACAAAATATTTGGCAAAGTGAATATTTCTTAAACTCGAAAGTTCAGGGGCTGTGCACTCCAATAATAAATGTTGCAAGGTTTCAACAATTGTTATGTTTTGACAAAACTGCACCAATTGAGGTCTGATGTGATTTGTCTCCTTCTTAGTTTAACTTCCCTAGTAGGCCAGATATTAAACCGCAGCCTCAGGATATCAGATCTAATAGCAGAGGAAGGAGCCAAGCACAAGTACGAGGCAGTGTCTTTATAAGCTTTAGGTCCAAATATTGCAGGATCAAAATCTTTATAGGTTAAACACTTTACTCGGGTCTCAATCCAGTCCATCATGTGGACTTTCTTCTTTGCTCTCTCTGGAAGATCTAATAAAAGGCTCAGTGAAATATCGGCCTTTACCATGATAGAGAGAACATTTGAAGACCACTGTTTCGGGAACATTTCTGCTGAGTTTAGTATGTAACTGGAGATAGATGACAAGGCAGAGTTGTCTTGTGTTGAAAGCAAACATTTACGAAATAATGCGCATAAGTGCCAATTATGTTGGGCAATTAATGAAATTAAGCCCAATTCATAACGCATCATCACCCCAGGAATACATTGCGGTAAATGCAGAATGGCTCGCCAAAATTTGGATTCTAGTTGATTAAGAAATCCAGTTGGTAGGATTTGCGTTTCCAGACCATAAAGAATAGTTGGGACAACATTTTGATTCCAAAACAGAAGGGCTGCTTTGAGTGAGAATTTGCCATACTTGGATACAATTATTCGAGTCTGACAAATTGCCATAGTTAGCTTCTGTTTAATTTTATTCAGCTGTGAATCTAATGTGGGACAACCGTCAAAAATAACACCCAAATAAACATAATTTGGAACTATCTTTATGGGAATTGTCTCAATTTGCCACTCTAACAAATGCTTGCGTAAACCTTTAGGGATAAACGTGACAATCTGTGTTTTGGCAGTATTTACAATTAATTCATTTTCTTTGAAATAGCTGCAAAGTACTGACAGAAGATTACGTAGGCCACTAGATGTTTTTGACACAAGCACAAGATCATCTGCATACCATAATGCACTAATTTTAACACCATTTAGCATTGGAGCGTCAGCCGCTATTTTAGTAAAGATCCAACGAACATCATTAATAAAGAAGTTGAACAAGGCTGACGCTAAGCTACATCCTTGTTTTAACCCTCTATACGTATGAACAGGGGGCGATAAAAGACCTTCAGCGTTTAATCTTACAAAGATCTTAGTTTTTGAATGCAATGCGAAAATGATGTCTATAAGAGTAGAGGGACACTCCGCCTTGATTAGCTTATTAATAAGTTTAGGTCTTGAAACCGAATCAAAGGCGGAATGTAAATCCACAAATGCAAAATATCTAGGCTGTCTCTTACACTGGGCTTGTTGTCGAATAGCATTTAAAGTAAGTAAGTTAACACTAGTACCCAGACCAGCCACAAAACCAGTTTGTGCTGGGTCACGTTGACAGGCTGCAGATGACCAGAGATTAAAATCTCTTAATACCAATTTGGTAAACAACTTCCCAGGAGCGTCCAATAACGCTATCGGGCGATAGCTTTTGGCGTCCATGCGATCACCCTTCTTATAAATCGGGATAATCACGGACGAGCGCCAAGAGTCTGGTAAACATTTGGTTTGCAAAATGTGATGAAATGCATTGTTAAGGATTAGAGCCCATTCATTTATGTTTTGTTTAAACATCCAGTTGGTAAGTCCGTCAAGGCCTGCTGCTCTTGACGAGGACGCTGTTTTAATGAGGGACTGGATGATATTTTCAGTGCATTGCAGCTCCCAACATCTTGCAGAACTGCCATTGTAAATGTAGCTACTCATCTTAGGATCGTCATATAAAGTGGAGAAATGTTTAATCCACACAGATTCAGGAACGCCATTAAGTTGGAAGTACGCTTGTGGAGCTGTGCTACATTTATTCAGCAGTTCCCAGATCAAACCAGAGTTTTTATTACAACATATTTGTAAAAACCTTTCACTATCTAGTTGGTATAGTGCGGCTTTCCTTGACCGTGCCCAATTTCGATATTTTGTATTGGCAGACCTGACCGCTTTAATTTGTTCAAATAATGGTAATTTTCGAAGTTTTCTGATCTCTTTGCGATGGGCTTTCTTTCTCTCATAGAGAGCCATATCAAACCCATGAACATGACTTCTCGGCGGCCTGTTGTGAACAGGCTGGATATTTGCAAAGGTACTTAGAACATCTATATAGGACGTAGCCCCTTGTGCTCTTTGATTGTTTAGTAAAATTGCTTCATTCAAAGCCAATAATTTATTCGTAGACCACTTAAATCGATTTTTACCATTATTTACTGCCAAGGTTTGTTTATAATAACGTGCGTTTTTTAGGCAATCTGTCGCTGGGACTGACCAAGATAGAGCTAGGAGATGGTGGTCACTGGTTGTCTGTTTTACAACGACAAATTTAGAGGCATTCATAAAGATATTGTTAGATATAAAAACATAATCAATTGTGGATTTTGAGTTACCTCGCTCCCAGGTGTTCATTGAGGGGATATCTCCTATAATTGTGCCATTTGCAATTTTTAAGTCTAGATCTTTCATAAAAGACATCCACCTTACTCCATTGCGATTTTTACTCCTTGGATTATGCTCGACACATGAAAAGTTTAGATCACCCATTACAAGGATTCCAGATATATTGCCCTGAATAGAGATCAATTCAAAGAGAGACGACAGAGCTGTGTAAAAATTTTCATCAGTGATGCCTACAGGGTTTCTGTACACATTAATGAGGGCATATGTGTGCATCTGAAAGGAAATCTTGACCAATTGTATGTATTTATTTGGCGCTCGCCAGGGGAAGATTTTATAACCCTTGCTTACTTTCACCGCAACTAATAGACCGGCAGTGGGTCTACCTTTGCCACTGTGTTCAGCTGGCAGGAGACTGAGCTCATGGTCATCCCAGACGGGCGGCTTTAGTAACCATGTTTCTTGTAATGCTACAATGTCATATATATTCAATTGATTATTTAATGTCCATTGCAAATGGGAGGAACCTCGGGTGTTCCAGCAAGCTAGTGAGATTTCAATAAGAGGCGAATTTATTAGTGGTTATGAGTTATGATTGACAGAAGCCGACACGCCTATACGTAAGTCATTGGTACAGAAGTTACAACCACATGCTAATTGTGGTTTGAATTTTGAAGAATCTTTGTTACTTAACTCATTAGAGGGTTGGCGTGCTGGATCTTGAGCTAACAAGAATCCAAGATTGAATAATTCCATTCTTGCATTCCAAAGAGTATTGCGGACTAATCCAGATTTAATCCACAATCTTACTACGGAAAGATTCTTATCACACAAGAACTCTATTTGATTTATGTCAGAAGAAGCAATGGCATCCAAACCTTCAATATCTCCAAAGATATTGAGGACACTAGCCCGACATAAATCATATTTTGGGTAGGACCCATCTCGACACTTCAAAATTAAAGTATGAAACAAGCTGAACTTCTTTGACAATGCAGTACTAACATCATCCGTGTGATGTTTGTCAGTAGCTTTGCCAGTTTCTGAATTTGTTCTAATGTTTTCTTTTGCGATATCTTGTTTACAACAACTATTTCCTGGAAGTGGATTCTGATTTAGACTAGTACCAGATCTATTGTTACGGGAAGGTGCTTCAATAACACTCTCATTATGTGGCTTATGTGTCTGAGAAGGAAGGACTCTACCACTTGAAATTTCTGGCAGGGCCTCTGTGATTCTTTTTAATAAGTAAGAATCTACCGCAGCTCTTAATGAGGTTAAATGATCGGTACTACCTGCTAATGGGTCAACTGTTTGAACATGCTTGACTTCCCTACTTAAAGTTGGTTGTAAATGTGCGGAAAAAGTCGTCTGCACAACGGGCGAAGATTGTATCTTGTTGGAAGATGTTAACAATAAATTTACCAACTCATTCAGGGGATCGTATTCCACAGGCGGGATTAAAGCCTCCTTAGGGGCCACTTGTGGAATTGAAGAAATACATGACATAGCATTAATTACCGAGGGTAGACTCGGGATAGTGTCTAATTCAGACTGTATAGTATCAGCACCACTATCTATAGATATGATCGGTATACAAGAATACATTTTTTGGGCTTCTGCCAGGGGACACTTTTGAAGCTGTTTTTTAGAGCCAATCTTAGTGGCTGCAGCTTTTGGTTTTTTATTAATCGCCGTTGTGCGACTATTCCTTTGAAGATTAGGCTTGGGACAGCCGCGTGAGTTATTGTTATCAGTATGTTGAACAGCATTCATAGCTGGAGAGTCTATGCTAATCCAAGACTCATTATTTTTTGCAGTCCTGGTGTCTTCCGCACACTCGATTGGTCGAATGACATTAGAGAATGTTGGTAATGCTGAGGTTAAGCTCACGGGTGCTACACTGGCGGCTTCCAAAGTGCTAATACGATGCATAATAGACGCACCAGGATTTTCGAGCAAAACTTGCTGAGATGAGACATATGTTTCAAGAAGAGAAACTCTTTGCTCCAAGTTTCCTAGAGAAGGATTTATATTGGATTTCACTGTACTAACTTTCATCCATTCACTAATGGTGTTTAGCTTATTTGTTTGAGCAATTATTTTCTGCTCCAAAGAATCAAAAAGCTTAAATAGGCTATATATAGTGGTATTAATTGCCCCCAGGGTGACCTCTAAAAGGGCCGGGTTTGCAGCTGCTGGACTGCCTTGTTTTTTCCTATCAGTGGCTAGACAGCGACGAGGTGTTGGTTGTAGAAAGGACTCCTCATCCTCTCTAGTTGAGTCCATGGTGCAGGGTTGGGCATAATCGATCTTAATTGAAGCACTCGAGCTTTCTAAATCCCTGCAGTCAATGGGATCAGAGTGAGAGGGTGAAGGAGATTTAACGGGACTAACATGTCCCACAGTTTCAATGATTACAGAAGCCACCGAATCATTCAAGGTTGATGTTTCATGTACTGCAATAAGATTTGAGTTTAATGGGTCTTCACTCTCTTGCATTGATTCTTCTAAAACTGTGGCAAAGGTTGGAATAGGTTTAGAATTTCTTGTAGGGGAATGCGATGCAGTTAATAGCGTCTGATCTGAGATGGTGGTACTTAAAGTGGAAGCAGGAATAGCACTATTTAAAAGATTTACAGATGAATTCACATCAGTTAAAACTGATTTAGGTATACCCAATTTTGCGGTTTTGGCCACCGGAAGAGACAGGTTCATTGGCTCATTCAAAGTTCTCCCACTTTGTACTTTTTCATAAAATTTTCGTATGTCATTGTGGTTAGGGCTATTACTAATTGGTGTCAAGATGATATTTTTTCTTGACACCCGTGTGCCACTTTTGGGCTTCTCCTGTGTTTTTGGAATATTCTTATTAGAAGGAGTTTGAATGGGAGATGCTTGAGCCGATGAACTCTGCATTTCACTAGACCGATGCACCATAGAGTCTCTAGTACTATCAGAGGGCATACCTGACTTCAAGGTGAACATTTTAAAGCGAACCAACAATTAATATACTACACCTATAAAACCACAATATTGTGACATACAGGGGAGATGGTCTAAAATCAATTAAAGTAAAAACCTGACAATAGTTAGAAAATAAAGATCATCAGAATCTACCAGTCGTTAACAGAATCACCTCGCCAACAGCCGCACAACAGCAGCTGGGCTTTACTCCACCGGGCTTAACGCCACAAGGGTGGTAGCCTCGGTCTTTTGTGGCGATTTGCGGTCACGTGATGAGTCACGTCGACCAGTCTCCGCCTCCTCCAGGAAGCGCGGCGGCAGCACCGACAAGAGCGTGATTCTGCTCGCAGTGTCGGGCACAACAAGTAGGTGTACGTGGCTCTATGAAAGTCCTCACGCAATTCACAAAACAAATCCGCGCACGGGCGGCAGCCTCGGTCTTTTGTGGCGAGTTGCGGTCACGTGATGAGTCACGTGGACCAGTCTCCGCCTCCTCCAGGAAGCGCGGCGGCAGCACCGACAAGAGCGTGATTCTGCTCGCAGTGTCGGGCACAACAAGTAGGTGTACGTGGCTCTATGAAAGTCCTCACGCAATTCACAAAACAAATCCTATCTTATTAGTCTCTATCTATTTTTACCTTTAAATTTCTTGATCTCCTCCTCAGTACGATTGCCTCAAGGTCGACGCCAGGATCCACGCTGACCATTCATCTGGCTTTCCATGTTTATATAACCCGCAATTGCGTAATGCGTGGAAAAAATATATTATCTTTAACAAAAAAGAGATTCGCCCTACTAAATGAGAAGGGATTTTCATATTGTGGATACAAAGAAAAAGAAAAAAATATATATAGACGGGAAGAAAAGAATGGACTGTGACTGTTTAAAAGATAATAATAAGGCATACATAAAAGGTGGCAAAGAACATGGTGAGGAGAATGGACAACATTACAAACATAAAGAAATATGGTGAATTGGAATCACAGTATGTAAAGTTGTTTGTGAATTAATTAGTTACACCAATATTTTGGTAACTATTTGAATCAGATTCTATTCGCTCCATGTATACATTATATTCATTAAGATTCATCGAAGCAAAGTTTTGAATATTATAGCCAGTAAGACATCTCATTTTCTGAATTCAGGCCAGAGTGGCACGTATCCAGAGTACAGATCCATTTTGATTCTCTCCTTCGTAATAGGAGTTCTCTGTTTCCTCCTCTCTCTGGTGTGTAATTCTTTCTAGGCCAAGAAATTTTATATTTTTAATTTCTGCCTTTCTACCTAGACCGCGGACACACCATTCCGCTCGCCCCTCCTTGTCTACCCATTTCCGCACTCCCCGACACTCATGCATTATGCCCCCCACTCACGTCGCACACAGCAGGGCACGGCATGACAGGTTTGGGGTAACGGGTGTTTATCGCCCCTCACGGCGGTGGCAGATCAACTGGAGACTCCGTCATTTCAGGAACTCACATCCCTTGCGGAGACCGGCGCTTCCCGGCGCTTCACGGAACACGTGACTTCTGTTGCCTAGCAGCATGGCAACGCTTTCGGTTCACATCACACGTGACTCTACGTACGACCCTTCCGAGGATAAAAGGAGTCTGTGAACCGAGGGCGTTGCTTCACAGCTGTCTTGTTTTGGATCACGTGACGTTCTCTTTTCGTTCAAGGACCTGCTCTGATACTGACCTCGGCTCGCTCCACGGATTGCTCCTTCCCAGCCCTTCAAGTACTTTTGGATTGCCTGTTATCGACCCACGCTTGCTCCACGGATTCCTCTTGCCTAGCCCTTCAAGTACTTTTGGATTGCCTGTTATCGACCCACGCTTGCTCCACGGATTCCTCTTGCCTAGCCCTTCAAGTACTTTTGGATTGCCTGTTATCGACCCACGCTTGCTCCACGGATTCCAATTGCCTAGCCCTTCAAGTACTTTTGGATTGCCTGTTATCGACCCACGCTTGCTCCACGGATTCTTCTTGCCTAGCCCTTCACTGGCTAGGGCCTCAGTCCTGCAAATAGGTGGTTACCTGTTCTACCCTACAGCTCGTTCCAGCTACAGCTGGGAGACCCACGCCTTGACTCAAGACCTCACAGGTATTCAGGGATTTTGGGGTTATGCACATATAGGTATTCGGGCCCTGTTTCTTTACTTAACCACTGTACCTTTCCTTACAGCGCTCAAAGGGTTCTTCCGGCTGTTCCCGCGTCCTGGTTTTCCGGACTTCCACCTGTGGCCTTAATATTCACACTGACGATATTTCTAACCGTCAGGGTGTTTCTTGGGGACAGAGGGGTTGTTCATACTCTACACGACCAACGAACTTCGTAACACTTCGTTCCATTTTCTATTTGACTACAGATTCCACAATTTGCACATCTGTGGGTTCCTGTTGTGGGTAGTTTTAGAAACTGACTTAGGTTGTCGGTTTTGTTTCCTTTAAGATGGCTTGGACTAATTTTTTGTTTCAAAGTTGGTGCTCTATGGTAAATTATCTTTGGTTTGACTTCTATGCTTTGCTTAATTATTTCGTCCGTTTGTAAGATATTCAAATGTTTTTTCAAAAGTTTATTTAGAACAAATGCTTCACTGTTATAAATAGTGATAAAGTCCACTTTTGTCTGGGTGTTTTTCAATTTCGGTTCATTAGTTAACAAGCTTGTTCTCTGTATTTTTTCGGCTTTTTATTGCTCTGTCGACTTCTTCTGTTTTGTATTATGAACTTTTCTTTGAGATTAAGTACATGCTCTTCGAATTTGTCTTTAGAGCTACAGTTCCGTTTATTCTCAATATTTCCCCGTAGGGTATGTCCTTGATAATGTGTTTGACATGATTACTTTCTGCATGTAGAACCTTATTTACTGCTGTAGATTTTATAAAGAGATCCGTTAATATTTTTCCTCCATCTGTGTAAATTTGCAGATCCAAGTACTCAATACTCTCTGAACTTATTTTTTCTGTGAACCTGATATTATAATTGTTGATATTTAGATACTTTATGTAGTCGTGTAGTTTGATTCTTTCTCCATTCCATATCATCAAAATATTGTTGATGTACCGACCGCAGTACGCAATGTTTCTTTCTTTAAATGCTGAGTGTTGCCACGCATGATTTATTTCAAAGTGTCCCATGAACAGGTTAGCGTATGAGGGCGCACATTTTTGCCACATCGCTGTACCCTGCTCCTGTCTGTCTGTAAATAATTTTGTTAAATGTAGCATTTCCAAAATAATTTTATTTTGTTGTAGAAATGAGATCGACCTTGATTTCAAGAAGAATTCTGTTGTTTCCATCCATTTTAGGTGCTGTATACTGGTGTAAAGTGACACCACATCGAGGGTCACAAAGAGAAAGTTTTTTTCCCATGGTATTTGTTCCATTTGTTGTATTACATGTTTACTGTCTCTTAGGTATGATGCCAAATTTATTGTGAGCGGCTGTAAATGTAGATCTATAAACTGTGAGGCTCTCTCTGTTAGTGAGCTTATCCCATTGATTATGGGTCTGCATGTTGGAAAAGTGTCACATTTTTTATGTATTTTTGGTAAAAAATAGATAATCGACATTATTGGGTGTGTATTGTCTAGATAGTTGTATTCATCTTCTGAGAGTAGACCCATTTCTTCCCAGGTCTTAATCATTAGATGCCATTGTAGTTGAAGTTCTTTCATAGTTTTTTTTAAGTATTGTGTAACAATTGGTATCACTTAAATGTTTGTTTCCTTCTGCTATATAATCTGTTCTCTGCATAAGAACAATGTTTCCCCCTTTGTCTGCACTTTTGATTACCCATTGTTGATTTCTTGCAAGAGTTTCTAAAGCTTTGGACTACTATAAAAAGAGAACTGGGAAAAAGATGTAGGAGAGTCGATAACGGAAAGAGAGTGGGACCAGATATGGACAAGAGCCCATAGATCCTCCAAAAGTACAGCAATTAGGAAGCTGCATATAAATTATGCTACAGATGGTACATGTCCCCCACAGATTACACAAAATGAACCCAGAATATCCCCGGACTGGTGGAAACAATGTGGAGGGAGAGAAGATCTATTCCACATGTGGTGGTCATGCCCAAGGGCGACCTCCAATTGGAAGGAGATACTGGGACACATCAAAGACATTACTGGCAGGAATTTACCGCTCTCACCTAAGGTGATCCTGTTGGGAGCGGTGGCAGAGAGATCATACACAGCCTCGGGGCACATGGCCACCCTGATAACACACTTACTATCAGCAGCGCAAATGACATTGGCACAACGGTGGAAAACGCCAGAGGGCCCGCCGACACCATGGTGGTGGGTGAAAGTATTGGGAGTAATGGCAATAGAGAAGGTAACTGCCATAAAAATAGGGAAATACCAGAGATACCTGTCCACATGGCTCTCCTTCAGAGACTTTGTTGGAGACAGGGAAACTCATTTTTATAAACCACGGACCCTCAGACATATTTCGATCACCTGACAATCCAGAACAGGGAAAGAGAGAGATAGCACGACAAGGAAACCAGCGGGAGACAGCAAAGGACTCAAGAGCCCAGCAAGAATGGTCAGGGGTGGGGGTAGGGAGGGAAGACCCAGGGGGGCAAAAATAAAACAAAACAAGAAAAGGGGAAAACCCTGGTGATACAGGACAATAAACGATATAGCAACAAGAGGAAATATGACTATGATGTAAGAAATGTTATGTTGCACTTATGTATGGAATACTGGATTGCCTAACGAAAAATAAATCTATTTTAAAGAAAATGACTGTGCATACAGACTACAGAGACCGTTCCTGCAAGGAAACACACGACAGGGTTATATTTAGATTTTGCTACATGGGGGCATGGCCCCTATTCCAGAAGTTCTGCAAGTAGCTCAAGCTTGTTTTCTTAACCATGATGCCAACACTTTTACTCCTGGACTGCTGAGTACTACCCTAATCGATCAAAACCCTTCCTGACTACTCAAATAGGAGGGGACTCTTGGAAGCTCTTTAATCCCAGTAGATAAGGAAGACCTGTATGCCCAGTGTCATGTAGAGGGAATACCTGTATCATGTTTAGTAGAGACAGGGGCTAGCTGTCATGATGCCTACCCCCAGGCATCCGGACCAAGCCCATCAGCCCCGGGAGCAGGCATCTAGGCATTTAGTAAAACCTCAGCAGCCCCGGCTAGGGGCTATCTGGGTTCAGTCCTGGCACCTTAGGCGCCAGACTCATAGTAGGAATCAGTCCTGGCGCCTAAGGCGCCAGGCTCATAGTCATTACTTACCTCAGGCAGACCATGCTGCAAATGACTCCAATCCAACATGGAGCCTGAAAGGGACTATTTTTCTACAGGGACTATTATTTACTCGGTGTGGTTCTAGGGACTTCTTACCTGGGACTACTTTTGAGGCTATTTAAACCACGCCCGACCAGCAACACACGCTTCACGTTATTCTGCATCCAGCAGCGTAACACTCACCATGCCTGCAGCCTGCATCCAGTCTTCTGCCACGCCCGCCTCGAATCCGGAGCTCCTAAAACAAAGAGGAAAGAAAGGGACAAGGTTAAAAAACGAACTTATTTCTATTCCACACCTGATTCTGGATCCATCTTGTCTCTGGACCTGTAAAGAACATCATTTATGCACGCGCCGCACCTCCAGCTGCAGCGCCGCGCCATACTCACCAGTCTTCACAGCATCCTTCGGGTTGGCGCTGCCTCCATCATTTCTTCGCCGAACTTCGGCACCTAGGAGACAAAAGAAAACCACAAGGTGAGCCGAGGGAACCAACAAATATAGTTCTTACCACCATAGACTTACCTGATTTACCACCGGAGGCATCCTTTTGTGACTCTCCATATTTTCACGTGCTGCATCTGTAAAGAGAGACAAAACAACACGTTTTCCTCGTGCAACATTTACCGGACAGCGCCGGGTAATACAGACTCTTACCTGAGCGCCACCAGCTGCCACAAGAGCATCTTTTCACGAGCCAGCTGCAAGACAAGAAAGGAAGGGGGGAACACGAGTGAACATCGGACATATTGAACTCTGTGAACTTAATACTTACTGGTCTTCACCAGGAACCTCAGAGTCAATACTCTCCAGAAGTCTCCCGAGCCTTCAAACCAGTGAAGTAACTGGAATCGACGCGCCCCTGCAAATCCACACAGGATGGAGAGCTCATCTTTCAAGAATATAAGGTGAGATTGCTGTGAGGGCATTTTCGGAGGTGATTAGTTGGGGAGGACGGTGGGGGTGCCATCACTTGAATCCACAAGTGGCTAAATCCATCTCTCCACTTGCAGGAGAATATTTCTACGGGTTAAGCAGACAAGATTAGGAGGGCAGATCCAGTCAGTCATCGCTGCACTATGCATCACGTGGGTGGAGACCGCAGCTGTCCGGGTCCAACTGATGCCCCTGTGGGAGCCAGGTGAGCGTAACAGAACGCGAAGCCTATCTACAAATCCCCACCCGGGCGTTATGGAAACCTCAGAAACCGACCAACTAGCCCTATTGTTAGGGGAACTTAGGGCAGAAGTGCACTCCGCGCGCCAAGAGACTAATGCCCTCAGGAGAGAACTGATTGTGTCAAAGGAGCGCACGGATGATCTTGCTAGACAATTACTGCAAAACCAAGCTGGGCAAACACCATTACGTGGACTCGGGGGGAATCCAACTCCTGTTTCATCGACCAATCCTGTGCAAGTGGTTCTACCAGGAAGCATTCCTTTAGCTCCACCCAAACGTTTTGCTGGGGACCCAAAAAAGTTCGCCGTGTTTATGAACCAATGCCGCTTGCACTTTTTATGCAGACCTGGAGCTTTTCCGAACGACCAAACCAAAGTAGCCTTTGTACTATCATACCTTAGTGGCAGCGCAGCGGATTGGTCAATTCCATTGGTTAACCAGGATGACCCTCTTCTTCGGGATTTTCAAGGTTTTCAATTGAGCATGGAAAGACCATGTGCCAGACATTCACAGGGACAGGCCCTGGATAACGAACTTTTATCATTACGACAAGGTAACCAGGATCTACTAACCTATATCGCCACTTTCAATAGGTTAGTGGTGGAAACCGGATGGCCAGAGGTAAAACGAATTACATTATTTCATTGTGGACTTCGGGGTGAACTCAAAGACGTTTTGGTCCAAGTTGTGAACCCACCTCAGGATTGTGCAGAATATATAGACTTAGTGGTCCAGTTAGACCACCGACTTCAGAATAGAAAGGCTGATCGAGCTAAGTTCGAGAATCGGGCATTGGTTAAACCCAATGTTACCCTCAAAGGAACCGATGTATCAGAACCGATGCAGATCGGGGGGGTCAAGGGACCCTTAACTCAAAAGGAAAGAGAAAGAAGACGGCAGATGCAATTGTGTCTGTACTGTGGGGCCTCAGGACATTTTCTACGGGATTGCCCTATAAAAACATCTAGAAAAGTAGTCGGAGTTGCTGATAAAAATCAAACAGAGCCTGATTCGGGAAACGACCACGCCCGACAAGCGTAGAGGTCTGCTTGCCGAGCTTGAAGAAGGATACTCAGACCTCGCACTTCATCATACCAATGGTCCTTATAGATCCAAGGCAGCCATCACGTATGCACGCAGTGAGGGCATACATTGATAGCGGGGCCATAGGAAACTATGTGGACCACGAGTTGGCTTCTAAGATGAATCTATCTCTCTGCATCACCACAGTCAATGGAACTGAAAATGCCTCTGGGCATGTAACTCCTTCCACCGCAGAGATGACACTATTGGGTCAGGATGGGCATCGAGAGACTATTGTGTTTGATTTAATCAAAGCCCTGCAGTTCCAAATAATACTGCGGATACCTTGGTTGGAAACACATAATCCTTATATTGATTGGCGAGAGAAGAGAATAACCTTCCCGGATTGTGCACATACTTGTTACCCAAAAAAAACTTTGAACCAAGGCCTGGCTACAGTCGCTACTCCAGTCGTGCAGTTACCTGAGGAATATGCTCTGGGAGTGTAGTAAAGTGCTGGACTTTTGGAGAGAAGTTTTGGATTGCATTGATATGGTAACTAGTATGACACTGCCTCATACTTTTCTGTCAGTGATTTTCCTTTCAACTGATAGTCGAAGTGTGGAGATGTGGGATTGTTCAGAATGGATTGATAGAGCATTGTTGATGGCCATAAAACAAATAATGAAGGTGTGGAAATCCAGGAAGAAGCCACATTGCGAGAACTGGGTGTCGGATATGCGGACGCTCTCTTTGTATGAGAAGACTCAGGCAGTTCGACAACATCGGCAAACTGAGTACGAGGAGAGATGGCAGTCATTCAGGGATTTATTTGGATGAGGTGTAGGCTTTGGTTTATTTTGTGGATATTGAGGTTGGGGATTGGTAGGGGTGTATGTTTTGTCCTTTTTTTTGTGTTTTGTGTTGTCACGTCTTGCCATGAGATAGGAGGGTGGGGATGTTTTCAGATTTCGTTTTGAATAGCTGTTACTTTAGTAGTAATTTGCATTTTGTTGCACTGATGTATATGGAGCTTTTGCTTGTTCCCATTCTGTTGTTACTCAGTTGTATTATGTTTTGTATAATTATTAAATAAAGTTGATAAAAAATTTTTTTTAAAAAAAGGAATATCAAGAATTCCAGGATGTTTTCCAAAAGGAACAGGCAAACACCCTACCACCTCACAGATCATACGATTGTCAAATCGATCTCATACTCGGTGCACAACCTCCATGTAGTAGGATCTACGCCCTTACGGAACCTGAAAACCTTCACCTACGACAATACTTGGACCAATACCTTGCTAATGGCTTCATTCGTCCATCCAAGTCCCCTGCATCTTCAGCTTTGTTCTTCGTGCCTTAAAAGGAAGGTGACCTCAGAACGTGCATAGACTACCGCGCATTAAATCAGATCACGGTTAAGAACCGATACCCATTGCCTCTGATCCCCGAATTACTAGACCAAGTAAAGGACGCTTGCATCTACACTAAATTAGATCTCCGAGGGGCATATCATCTGGTACGTGTAAAGAAAGGCGACAAATGGAAGACTGCTTTTCGCACTAAGTACGGGTTATTCGAAT
Organism: Ambystoma mexicanum; assembly: GCF_040938575.1. NCBI lineage: Eukaryota > Metazoa > Chordata > Amphibia > Caudata > Ambystomatidae > Ambystoma > Ambystoma mexicanum. Next base: position 621,978,418 of record NC_090936.1, read on the forward strand.
ACCAGGTGATGCCCTTCGGGTTGTGCAATGCACCAGCAGCCTTCCAGTATTTTATGAACGATGTCCTTCGTGAACTCATTGACGTCTGTGTTGTTGTATACATAGACGATATTCTAGTGTACTCCTCTTCAGAATCAGACCATGTGAAGCACATTCGTGCAGTCCTTGAGAAACTCCGCCAGCACAAGTTTTATGCAAAATTGGAAAAATGCGTTTTTCATGCTACGGAAGTTGAATTCCTTGGATTTATCCTGACTCCAAAAGGAGTCCGAATGGACTCTCGAAAGGTGGACGCAATCCTCAAGTGGCCATCACCCAGTTCAGTTAAAGCGGTACAAAGCATGCTCGGATTTGCTAATTTCTACCGCAGATTCATTCCGGATTTCTCACATGTTGTACACCCTATCACAGCACTTTTGCGAAAAAACAAACACTTCTTGTGGACCGAAGAAGCTGAAAAGGCCTTCCAAGAGCTGAAAGCGAAATTCACGTCTGAACCTGTCTTAAAGCATCCACGCCCCGAACTTCCATACATAGTTGAAACTGATGCATCCAGTTTAGCCATGGGAGCTGTCCTGTCCCAGTCGGATCCTGAAACCGGTCAACTTCACCCAGTAGCATTTTGGTCCAGAAAGTTCTCGGCACCCGAGTTAAACTATGCGGTTACCGATAAATAATTATTAGCCATCAAATCCGCCTTAAAGGCTTGGCGGCATTATCTTCTCGGTGCCAGGCATACCATTATGGTAATCACCGATCACCGGAACATGCAGTATTTAAAAACAGCCAAGGCCCAATCGTCGCATCAACTTCGATGGGCATTGTTCTTTGCCGAGTTCGATTTCGTGATCACTTATCGACCAGGTTGTAAAAATGGCAAGGCAGATGCCTTATCCCGAATAGGGATGGGAGAAGCATATGCGAACCCGGAACCGGTGCCTATAATTTCAGAACAAAGAATTCTTGGCTTAACCACTCTACAGACACTAGAAAATATTCAAGTAAAGATCCAACAACTCTTCGATCCAACAGCCCTGCAGGATTGGGTGAAGAAAGGCCCGGACTACTCAGTCATCAATGACCTACCTTATTATCAAGGGCGACTATTTCTACCACACAAAGAACTCCAAGAACTAGTCATCTCCAATTATCATGACACCCTGATGGAAGGACACCCAGGTATCGCAAAAACTGAAGCTAAAATTAAGAGACAATTCTGTTGGCCCACATGGCGAAAAGACGTAAAGTCATTTGTAATGTCTTGTGGCATTTGCGCCCAAAACAAAAGTCTGAACAAAAAACCAGCTGGCCTCTTACAACCTTTGGATATTCCACCTACACCATGGCACATCTTATCGTTAGACTTTATTACAGATCTACCTCCATGTAATGGATTTAACACCATTCTAGTTATTGTGGATCTTTTTTCCAAGATGGCCCACTTTATTCCTCTAAAGGGATTACCTTCTGCTTCAATTCTGGCCAAGGAGTTCCTCGAAAACATTGTTCGAATACACAGATTTCCTTCCGTATTGGTCTTTGACCGAGGTAGTCAATTCATTTCACATTTTTGGAAGAAATGTTGTCAACTGGCGCAAATCGACATGAGGTTATCAACCAGTCACCATCCCCAGGCCGATGGTCAGATGGAGAGGACCAACCAGACCCATGAACAGTACCTACGTTGCATGCTACACCAGACCGAAAGTAATTGGAAAGATATTTTATGGATTCCCGAGTATGCATACAATAACTCTGTACATTCAGGAACCGGACAAATCCCCTTTTATACCATATATGGACATCACCCTCGAACCTCAGAACTAGATTTGCCTCAGCATTTACAAATGCCTGCAGTTAGTCATTTGCATTCTACTATTACACAAGCCTTTAAAGAGGCAACAGAACATTTGAAACAAGCAAAAGAGAAATATAAGAAAAATGCTGATCAACATAGAAGTGAAACTCCACAATACCAGATTGGGGATCAAGTTTGGCTGGCTACAAATATTTGGGACCTTACACTAATAAGGCCATTATCAACCCGGTAGCCGTCAAATTGGAATTACCCTCTAATATGCGCATTCATCCTGTCTTTCATGTTTCACTTTTAAAACCAGTTCAACCAGGAACAAGATTAACCAAACCACCTGACCCCATCTTGATAGATGGAGAACCTGAATTCGAGGTAAAAAATATCCTGGACTCCAAGATGGTTAAATCAAAACTTTTTTATTTAATCGATTGGAAGGGCTACGGACCACAAGAAAGGTCATGGGAACCTAGTGACCACGTCCATGCACCTCGGTTGGTGAAAAGATTCCCTCGGAACTTCCCAGACAAACCAGGGCCCAGGGGAAGAACAACTTTAGGAGGGGCCGAGTGCTGTCATGATGCCTACCCCCACGCATCCGGACCAAGCCCATCAGCCCCGGGAGCAGGCATCTAGACATTTAGTAAAACCTCAGCAGCCCCAGCTAGGGGCTATCTGGGTTCAGTCCTGGCACCTTAGGCGCCAGGCTCATAGTAGGAATCAGTCCTGGCGCCTAAGGCGCCAGGCTCATAGTCATTACTTTCCTCAGGCAGACCATGCTGCAAATGACTCCAATCCAACATGAAGCCTGAAAGGGACTATTTTTCTACAGGGACTATTTTTTACTCGGGTGTGGTTCTAGGGACTTCTTACCTGGGACTACTTTTGAGGCTATTTAAACCACGCCCGACCAGCAACACACGCTTCGCGTTATTCTGCATCCAGCAGCGTAACACTCACTGTGCCTGCAGCCAGCATCCAGTCTTCTGCCACGCCCGCCTCGAATCCGGAGCTCCTAAAACAAAGAGGAAAGAAAGGGACAAGGTTAGAAAACAAACTTATTTCTATTCCACACCTGATTCTGGATCCATCTTGTCTCCGGACCTGTAAAGAACATCATTTCTGCACGCGCCGCACCTCCAGCTGCAGCGCCGCGCCATACTCACCAGTCTTCACAGCATCTTTCGGGTCGGCGCTGCCTCCATCGTTTCTTCGCCCAACTTCGGCACCTAGGAGACAAAAGAAAACCACAAGGTGAGCCGAGGGAACCAACAAATATAATTCTTACCACCATAGACTTACCTGATTTACCACCGGAGGCATCCTTTTGTGACTCTCCATATTTTCACGTGCCGCATCTGTAAAGAGAGATAAAACAACACGTTTTCCTCGTGCAACATTTACCGGACAGCGCAGGTTAATACAGACTCTTACCTGAGCGCCACCAGCTGCCACAAGAGCATCTTTTCACGAGCCAGCTGCAAGACAAGAAAGGAAGGGGGGAACAAGAGTGAACATCGGACATATTGAACTCTATGAACTTAATACTTACTGGTCCTCACCAGGAACCTCAGAGTCAATACTCTCCGGAACTCTCCTGAGCCTTCAAACCAGTGAAGTAACTGGAATCGGTGCGCCCCTGCAAATCCACGCAGGATGGAGAGCTCATCTTTCAAGAATATAAGGTGAGATTGCTGTGAGGGCATTTTGGAGGTGATTAGTTGGGGAGGACTGTGGGCGTGCCATCACTTGAATCCACAAGTGGCTAAATCCATCTCTCCACTTGCAGGAGAATATTTCGACGGGTTAAGCAGACAAGATTAGGAGGGCAGATCCAGTCAGTCATCGCTGCACTACGCATCACGTGGGTGGAGACCGCAGCTGTCCGGGTCTGACTGACGCCCCTGTGGGAGCCAGGTGAGCGTAACACTAATCTCCTCTACTAATGTTCTCTCTGTTCTCTCTTACATGTAGAAATGTACCCAACGGCATTTAGAAGTGTACCCAATTGCATTCAGAAGCTGCACCCAATAGCCTCTCTGTGAAAGCTGAAATTTAGAACTGTTCCCACTTGCATTTAGAAGTGTACCCAGTTGCACCTGAAAGTTTGCACCCAATAGCCTCTCTGTGAAAGTTGAATAAAGAACTGTTCCCACTCGCAACTAGAACTGTACCCCGCACCTCCTCAGAGAAAGTTGAATTAGAATTGTACCCTCTTGCAATTAGAAGTGTATCCAACAGCATTTTAGAAATATACCCAATTGCATTTAGAAGCTGCACCCAATAGCCTATCTGATAGCTGATTGTAAAACGGTTCCCACCTTAATTTAGAAGTGTACCCAATAGCATTTTAGAAGTGTACCCAGTTACACTTGAAAGTTGCACCCAATAGCCTCTCTGTGAAAGTTGAATTCAGAACTGTTCCCAGCAGCTTTTGAAGTGTACGAGGGTGTGAACTAGACGATGATAATGACTGAACGAATGTGTGGAGCAGACGAATATGAGGAACAGACGAATTTGTACAACAGACGATGCTTAATATGCTTTGGAATGAAGGAAACACTTGAAAACATACATCATACCACACCCCACGCTTACTCTCCCTCTTACACCACCACTCATCTAGAACACAGAGATACTATGACACCATTCGGTATAACTGTTCTCATATCCACATCTCCCTCTTACTCCACATCACTCTAAGTAATCATAGCTGGATTCACACCCCCCAGCCAGGCGTTCTCCTCAGGCCTAACGCAGCCACACTCGTTCTGGGTAAAACCGACCAGAGCAAACACATACTCCTGACCTCTCAACCACCACACGTACAACTAAGAAGCAGCTACCACTCGATTTCCGCACCAGCTGCACACATACCTAGTGCGCACACGCACTTTTGGACTCCCTCTACTCTCTATACTGACCTGAACTTCGGTTCCCAAGGGCGTTCAACCTACCAGCGCCTTCAGACCATACCAATGGTATATAAGGCGCTATATAAATGCAAAATAACAATAACAATAACAATAACAATGGACACCTTTCTAGGCATCCCTGTTGCTAATGAAATTGTGAAGGCTGTTGGCATATGTAATACTCCCATTATACATCCAGTTATCAAACCCATCACAATCACATTGGGTCACATTACCAACAGACATGCATTTCTTTTAAGCCAGACAGCGCCTGGAAATCATCTGTTAGACAGGGATCTTTTATAAGCTCAGATGTACTATCTACTGTACCCCGGATGGAGTGTTTTTAGTGTGCCCTCCGCCAACACAGAAACAGTTCTTGCTACCCTAACTACGAGCACTTGTCATTATGCACAAATGCCTATACTAGACAGCCCCTCGATATTTATCTGACAAATTCACAAGACAGAACTCCTCCAGACCTACTAGATCCCCATACCTACACCAACTCAACGTCCCAAGGTTCAACCTTCAAACAGCCGGGGGAGCCAGCTTTCCCGTGCTAGCAGCCAAATCCTGGAATGCCTTACCCATGACAATCAGAGCTGATACAGCATTCTGGTTGTTCCATGCAAAAGTAAAGATTCTACTGTCTACTCAAATATAGTCAGCTTACTGCTCCTATCCCAATCCTGCACTCTGCACTTATTTACCGAATTCCTGCTTGCTCTAAGACACTTCTCTCCTCGAACCTCTATGTAACCCGGTCCTCCCTGCCACCTATTACGCTGTACTATTTTATGCTATACCTTGTATGTGCAACGTAAGTTATGCACAGACCAATATGTAACCTGGTCCTTCTGCCACCTATTGACGGTGCACTATCCTATGTTATACCTTGTATGTGCAACACTATGTAACTCTGTTGATCTCAAGACAATGCACCCAGTTACCCTTGGGTTTGGCCGTGCTATATAAATAAACAAACTGAATTAAACTAAACTACCCTCCTGGGAGAGATGGCCGAAGATTCAATGAAAGGGGAGGTGGGATGGTCGGATGATTTGAAGACATTGATTGACTCTATACATATTTCCTTAAGGTCCACCCATGATAATGAGGTGGGGTATATTCACAGAGCTGAGCCCATTCAAATTAAAGTAGATCTGTTCAAGAGATTATCCGATATCGTTGAATACCCTTTGAAGCCTGAAGCCAAATCAGGTATCACTCCAGCTATTGTATCACTCCTGAGTCAGGTAATTATTGTCCCTACTAGTTGTCCATGTAATACTCCAATACTGCCTGCGAAAAAGCCTGGGAAGTTCAACTTTTTGTTCAGCATTTGAGAGCTGTTACTGCAGTAGTGGTCCCCTCATTGCCTGTTATGCTAAGCCCTGGCACTATTCTTTCCTGCATTTCTCTTGTTGCCGCCCATTTCACAGTAGTGGACCTTTGGTCATCATTTTTGTCTGTCCCCATACACAAAGCCTGTTAATATTTCTTTGTATTTTTACAAAAAGCAGTCCAATATACCTGGACAGTATTACCCCAGGAGTATACAGAGTGCCCCAACCTCTTATCACAGCAGTTGAACACTGATTCTGATGATATAAGGTTGCCTAGGAAGTCTATGCGAGTTCAATACATAGATGATTTATTAATTGCATCGCCATCATATGAAGCCTGTAAGCAAGGCACACAGCTGCTGTTCACTGCACTAGCTGAGAAAGAGCATAAAGCCTCCAAGCAGAAGTTACGACAGTGCACTGTGAAGGCATCATGAAGCAAGACACAAACAACAGATTCAAAGTTCAAATAAAAAAGTGTTAATTAACTTAGATGTCAGGATGGTGTAAGCCCTAACTTGCCCTATACTAAGGTGGGATTTCCTACCTAAATAAACTAAGGATAGTCTGAGTCAGTAAGTTCAACTTAAAAGTATGTCTGTGTCCAGAACCTATACTTGCCTTCACAACTAAAGCTAAAGAATGTATAGAGATGTCAGCAACCAAAGTAATAGTGTTCAAATGAAAGATCTGAGCTGCTTCCAGCTCCAGGCTTGTTATTAGCTCTCTTCCCCAAGTTCAAACAGTTCCAACAAAAAGGGTCTCAGGGTTCCCTTCCCCAAGTTCAACATAGTTCCAAAAAATGCTCTCAGTGTTCCCGTCCCCAAGTTCAACACAGTTCTACAAAACGTCTCAGGGTTTCCTTCCCCAAGTTCGACACAGTTCCACCAAATGGTCTCGGGGTTCCCTTCCCCAAGTTCAACACAGTTCTACAAAATGGTCTCAGGGTTCCCTTCCCCGAGTTCAGCACAGTTCTTTAGCCTTAAAATTCATACTTTCATCCACTTGTTTGGCTTGCCTTTTATTTCCATCACTTGCACAACTTTTAGGCCGACCAGCCTCAGCCTCTTGATTCCTTTTGGATCACTCCAAGAAAGGGGTTCCTCGCTCTAGGTGCAGTTGTCGGCCCACACGGTCCACCCACAACAGGTGCACAACCGATAACCCATGGCACTTTACAACAGTTCATTCTTTCTCATTGGACTTCCTTGACAACATAGGTTTCCTTTCTGCATCTGTGTTATAAGTCCACTTATTCTTCTGATGCACTTTAATGGCCCTATACCTAGCGCATGAGCACGTGCCTGCAACATACAGCTCTTCGAAACCGGGAGCCCGATCCTCGAGTCCACTGTGAGACGACGTTGATTTCTGCTGCATCGCCCTCTAAACATTAAGTGGACGCTGCAACACACACAAGTGTCATGAGGATGCCACCAGTTCCTATACTGCTAAAAGAATAGTGCCACTACAGCTATTGAGGATTTGCCCCGCCTTTTCTGGTACCACCAACGAACTAAGAGCACTTTGCCAGACACAAGCCGCTGCTTTCCAAAAGTCAGACCACAGCGACTCAGTACTGCATTAACACCAGAAGCCATTGTGGAGGAAGTTACAAACTCTACTCTCAGCCTGGCTCGAATCCCACATGTTCCTAAGACGCACCACAGAGAGACAATACCTGAGGCCCGGAAGAAGGCTTATCCACTAAAAGCCAAATCGCCATTGGACTCAGTACCTCAGCTACCGTGAAGCCCATAACCCACCAGGGGTTTTCCCCCAGGCGTAGACCTATGGATTGGTCATCTCTTACTTCCATTTGGTGTTAGGATTTGGGCACTTACCTCATGATAGTGTTCTACGCAACCTCAACACAATTTATCCACAATGGGGTTGTGTTTTCCTGTATGTGCAAGTGCCCAAAATGCCTTGAACTCCTTTGACCTTGCATAACTTGCCTTGAGGGTCTTTAGCACTTGCAAAATTATTTATTTATTTATTTTAATTCTTGTTACGTGCCACATGCCCGTGGGCATCAGGGCGCACAGAAAACAAAAAGAAGACAAAGAAAACATTAAAAGACTGAGGCAGAGGAAGTGTGGAGAGGTCGTAAGATTACTCTATGTTAAAAAGGTGAGTCTTTATAGCTCTTTTAAAAAGAGGGTAGTTTTGAACCAGGCGTATTGCAGGTGGACGTACATTCCATAGGAGAGGACTCTGGAAATCGAGAGTGGTACCTCCAAATTTAGCAATTTTGAATCTGGGGGAAGCAAGTACTGTAGCAGTAGAGGAACAAAGGTTCCTGCTGGTTGTCTTGACTTTGATGTGTTCTGACAAATATATGGAACTGCTTAAGGACACACACTTGTGTGTCATTGTTAGCACTTTATGTGTTATTCTGTGTTTTACTGGAAGCCAGTGTAGTTTTTTTCTGTAGGTGGAAATGTGAGTGCGGCGCGATTGGTTAAAGATGGTGCGCACAGCATTATTCTGAGCCACCTGCAAAGATTGTCGAAAACGTTTGGTCGAATGACAAAAATGTCGAAAAAATTATGTTGAAAAAAAAAAAATTCGAATGCTTTCTTTTTTTATTTACATGTAAACACAAGGGTTAAAACAGAAAAAAAAAATCAAAAGTGGGGTTGGGGGAAACCCCCCGATTTCGAACAAAAAACGAACTAAAAAAGACATTCGAAATTTTCTTTTTCAACATTATTTTTTCGACATTTTGACTTTCGACCAAATGTTATTCCAAATAGTGACTATAAACCATGGTGGCAGCGGTGGTGCCAGACAGTAGGCTGTTACAGTAATCTAATCTAGAATTTATCAATGCGGTGGACAGAAGTGCACAGTTTTCAGTTGTTATGAATGGGTGAATATAGTGTATTCGCTTATTAATCAGTCCACAGCTAGATCGAATGCATGAGACGTGGGTCTTCATGGATAGTTCGTCATCTAGAACGACGCCTAATGTTTTTACTTTCCTTTGGACCATGATGACATTGTCCACGATAGTAAAGTTGGCATAGTCTGTGGCTAGCTTGTTTCGGGTGTTCTTAGAGGACACTATCATGAGCTCTGTTTTATTATTATTCAGGGCCAAGGAGTTGTAGGCCATCCAGTCCTGGATGGCTTAATAGATGGTACTGATAGTTTCAACATCATTTTTATAGTGACCGCTCAGCTGGATGACAACCTGAGTGTCGTCCGTGTAGTTTGTATATTGAACACCTAATTCATTTAGGCGATCTAGTAGTGGTCGTATATACAAATTAAAAAGCAGAGGCGACAGGCATGAGCCCTGTGGAACACCACAGGTTTGAGAGATGGGGATGGAGTGATTGTTACCCACACAGACCCTTACCATGCGAGGGCCCAAGAAGGACGCTATCCATTTGGATGCCAATCTGGAGCAATTTGCGACCTCTCCGAGCCTTGTCACTAGCAAGCTATGATCAACAAGATCAAAGGCTGCAGAGAGGTCGAGCAGCATCAACAATGCAGCATGATTTTTATCCATTATGCCAGCTAGAGTTGACTTTAAGTCGAGCATAGCGGTTTGTGTTCTGTGACGAGCCCTGTAGCCTGACTGTCGAGTGCCTAAAATGTTGTGCTCTTCGACGTGGGCCTGAAGTTGGATGTATGCAAATTTGTCCAAAATCTTCAATATTGAGGCTACATTAGTTATTGGTCGGTTCTACATTGTATTTTTGTTTGTGTATTTGTATTCAAATATTTTGTTAACTTGCACCTTGTTTTACACTGCTTTTTCAAAAAATTATGTACAAAAAAATTGAAAATGAAAGTGTTAAAGATAAAAGATAAACTGACAGTGAACTAAATACAGCTGTTTTAACTGTTTGTTGATATCTGTGCAGATTGACCCTGCATATCCTAAAATAGTGTCGAGTCTGGGTGCATATAGCAAATACTTTAATGATTCTAGACCCTTTAAACTATGAATGACATACCATGAATAATGTATTGTCGTAAAGTGAAGTTTTCCTGTGATAGGATACCCTTTTGTTGTATCGCACCTTAATGGACTGTCTGCATCTGTGTTATAAATCCACTTATTCTTCTGATGCACTTTAATGGCCTCTTGCCTTTATCAACATGTACCTCTCACAGACTGTCCTTCATGGTATTTCTTCTGATTACCACCTTTCTTTGTGCACTTTTCCACTTGGTTTGCAAATGCTGTTTCTTTAACTTTGTCTCTCTCACAAATGCTCTTCACATTCTGTTTCATTCATACGATATTTTCCTATCTTTTCTATAATTCAACATTCAAACATATTCCTGCTTGGCACCTTGTTTGGTAGTCAATAATTAATCTTTGGTCTTCTGACCCATTCATTATTACTCAAAAGCTTATCTTGTGCTTGGCAAATTGTTCGGTATTCAATAGTTTACTTTTCCGGTCTCCAGACCCATTTGTCTTGCATTTCAGTTTGTTTGGCCTCCGCTGTCACACACACCATGCCCCTGGAGCGCCCCAGCTTGAGTGAACCTTCCCCGTCACTCACTAGTGTATGGCCGCTCCTCCGTGTGCCCTGGTCTCGTTTGTGGGTTCTCCTTCACTCCTCTTTCACTCTCGAGGGGTTCCGGCGGTTGGCAGCTTCTCAGTGTTCCCCACTCCCAACGGGGAACACACAGCAATGGGCTATGCTCAGCTTCAGACCTTCTCGCGGCCAACAGTGGCCTCAGCAGCTTCCTGGCTTTCCTTCTCTCGTCGTTTTCACCAGCCCATATGTTGCCTGCTCCGCATTAGATGTCTACACTCTCTGGCACAGCCGCCCTCCTCCTGTGCTGTCTCTGCCTCCCTTTATACACCTGCAATCAATTAACAGGTTGCAGGTGTGAACACTCAGTGTCACTTGCCTGACCCTAATTATTGGGACATGCCTGATCCTCACAATACTTATCAGGGCTCTTCCCCATTTCAGTACCAGAGTGGTGATGTGAGCTGTTAGTGTTCACTCCTCTCAGTCGCCTCTTCCCCATCCTAGTACTTTGATGGTATGAATGTGTAAAATTGAGGGGAGATGACTCACCACAGCCTATAATGGAAGGGGCAGGGTAAGGTTGGTTCTCACCAGCAAAGGTGGATACTGTTGTATAGGTATAACCTAATATGAATCATACATAAATAGGTTGGGCTGTCACCAGGATGTTTCAACACCTGGATGGGGTATATGTACATAGTTATTCATCTTGTACCGTTATTGCATTGTTACGGTTCATCTATGGGCTACATGGATGTTCTGTTGTGGAACCAGCTTCTTGTGTTATTTGGTTCAGAGTATAATGTTTACCTTTGAAGAAGAGCAGTTGTAATGATGGGGAGGGATTAGGGCTGCTGCAGCTAGTTCACGAATCAAACTGCATCAAAAGCTCACTGTGTCTGGAGGATTAATTGACATAATAGATACCATGTCTCACCCTTGAACCTCCTCCTCTTCACCCTCTTCCTGCTGTTTCTAGACTGATATTGGGCCTCATTTCAAGTTTGGCGGTACAAATCCGGTGTTACCGTGATGGCAGAGACACCAGTTCCGTCCACGCGTGGAGGCGTTACAAGGTCGAATTACGGCTTGGCGGCTGCGTGAATCAGCAAAGTGTGCAGACGGATGCACTTCCACAAATGCCTGCGGTACAACCGTATCCACCCTTTGGAAGCCGGACATAGCGGAGGCAGAAATACTGGTGCCGGAAATACCGTTATCGCCGGAACCGGAAAGAGAGCGGCAGCCATTACATACATCACAATCCACTGCAATCCTCCGTTACCAGAAGGCCCACAGCTACTGTGACAGCCTAAAACCACCAAGGGAGATATCATCCAGGATTCCAGTGGGCCAGCAGTGCAAACCCTGCTTCAGTGAAGCTGAACTCACCCTGCTTGTCGACCACTTAGTCGACAATGCAGGGGAGTTGTTCACAGCAGACCAAAGGCACAGCACACAGCTGAGGCGAAAGGCCATATGGGTTCAGGCGGCCCAGAAGGTGTCAGCTGTGGGGGTGACAAACCGTTCGGTCAAGGACTGCCACAAGAGGTGGGATGACCTGCGCTTGAGGGTGCAGAACATACTGGCAGCCCACAGACAGCAGTGCACTGCTACAGGAGGTAGACCACATTCCCCACTGAGGCTGCTACCCTGGGAGGAAAAATGTAGCAGTGTGCTGCACCTCGAAGGCATCGAGGGAGTTGGTGAAGTGGAGGCTGGAGCAGCGACACATGGCGAGGCTGGTGAGTACAGAAAGTGCAAAGACATGAATGTGAATTAAGCTAAACCTGCCTCCCACAGCAATGCACAAATAGCCACATATCATAGCCCCCAACAACCCTAGCACACCCAGTACCCCCATGCCCTCCCAGTCAGTCAGATGGCATGCACCAAAGTGGAACCCCATACACACCCACATAACCGCAGCACACATCAATGCACGTAACTGCTGCTTGAGGAGTGTGTTACATGTAATTGTACCATACAAATCATGTGACACCACTAACAGCATGCCCTTCAATCTCCTACAGGAACATCATCTGAGACCGACGGGGGTCATCCAGGGACGTCAAGGGGGACTGGACGTGCCCATCATCAAATACAACAATTGACATCTGGTGCCGGCACCTCCATCATCTGCGTTGTAACGACGGTCCAGGTGCACTGCGCTTAGGAAACCACCACCCCTGCAGTGCCAGCAAACCAGCAGGCACCTCAGCCAAATCCCCCTGCAGCGCCAGCAAACCAGCAGGCACATCAGCCAAATCCCCCTGCAGAGCCAGCAAACCAGTAGGCACCTCAGCCACATCCACCTGCTGCCACTGCAAGTACACCTGAAAGTGCAGAACCACGACCAGACCTGCCTGAGTCTGATGGCACGGATAGCCCCCAAGACCATCATGCCAGTAAAGCACCTGGATCAGGAAATGAGGGGTGCCTCTGCACCCCTGATCGACTGGGCAGATTCAGCCCAATGGACCTCAGGAGTCCAATGCGCTCCCCAACGCCATCACTGCAGTAGTTGACCTGTTGCCTGCAGCGCATAGAACAACGGCAGGACACACTGGCCACACTGGTGGAGCAACACCTGGAGTAGCCACGCTCCAACACGAGGAGTCACGGTTGCAGCGGGAGAGTAACGAGAAGTCAGTCCGCAGGTTAGCATGTGCCATTGGCCGTTGTGCCACCTCAAACATGTTAATATCCCATAGGGTCAGTGAGGGCAACAAAGTGCAATCCAACATTGCGGAAACAATGTTGCTGGCCATGCAGGCCTTCCTGAGCCACATACCCACTCAGAACCCCGCTATGCCCTCCACCAGCACCACTCCATCAAGCTCTCAGGCAGGCAGCCCCAGGAGGATGTCCACTCGGCTGTTGGGCCAATTCCAAGGGACATTCATGGGCCCAAGCGTGGGAAGAAATAGAGTGTACTCAGAGATACCAAAGTTTCACATGTACCATATTGTGTCTCGGGCGTGGGTATTGGGTGGGCATGTTGGGGAGGTGGGGGGTGGTCCATAGTGGGAATAGCTAGTTGGGGCCTGGGTGGTGGGTTGGCACGTTGGGGAGGTGGGATAGTAATTGTGGGCATGTTTTCTCATTGCACCTGTTCCTATTTGTTGTTTTCTTAATACACTGGTTTGCAAATGTGAATCATGAGTGGACAATCTTCTTCTGTATGTGTGTCAATCATTTAATGTAAGTGTTCCAAACTGATGTGCACATGTGCATTTGAATTTAATCAGAAAAAATTGTCAATAAGTGCTCCCTGTGCATGTAGTCCATCAATGGAACCCTGGCCTGGTTTTACACCCATCCCATCATCATAGTCCTCATCCTCTTCATCCTCATCTGCTGGTTCCATATCCGGGGGCAGTGGAATGTTCCTGCGTATACACATATTGTGCAGCATGGCACATTCCAGCACAATTTTGCCTAGTTTCACGGGGCTTTACTGCAATGCTCCGCCGGATTCAGCAGTCCAAAGGCCCGCTCTATCAGGCCCTGTGTCCGTATGTGTGCCCGGTTGTACGCCTCCTCATGCCTGTTCCTTGTCCATCGGATAGGTGTCATGAGCCATGGCGTGAGTGTGTATCTGGCATCACCTGCATGGGAGGCTCTAAGCAAATCCTGAGCAATTGCCGCCTCACTGATGATTTAGCAACCTGTTCTGAAGTACAAAGTGCCAAGAGAAAAAGACACACGCTTTGAGTACGAAAACCGCTGCTGCTGGCCCATCCGGTGCCCACATCTCTGTGAGAGCACCCGGGCGTGCCAAGGCCTAAGCGCATTCCCACCCTCGGTGTATACGCCATGGGGTGGCTTGCTAGGACAACACTGCCAACTGGCCGTGGAGCCCTAGCGTGGAAGGGCGGAGGCGCCGCCGGAGAGCCGCGGCAACTTCCACAACCCCACATCCAACAAGAAGTGAGCAGCAGAACGGACCCAGATGCCGGCCCCAGCTCAGAGGCGAGGCGCGCGTGGACGCCACAGACCCAGCCTGCAGATAGTGGGCCCGTGAGATGGAAGGAAAACAATGAGCCGCTACAACCGAGGCTACGCTGCGTGGGGAGGGGAGCTCTGAACCCAGCACCAGAACAAGGCACCGGTGGACATGCTACGAGGCGAAGAATCGGAGGAGACGACAACGAAGACACCTGGTAAGGACCCCCAGGTGAGGGAGGCGTTCAGGTCCCCGCCCGCCCCCTCGCCAGGCCGGGGTTACTAACATTAGCGACCAAGAGTCACCCCCCCGCCAACAATCTCCGGGTGAGGGCACGTATAACCCATGAGAGACCTGACAAAACTCTATGGAAAAGAGTAGTGAATGCCCGCAACAGACCGGGCCAGCAAGACAACTGCCCCCCTAGCCTCAGTGAGCAGGCAAACCTGCCCTTAAGGACACGTGCAATCCCGCAGCGAGAGAGCGTAGGGACCAACACAAGGAAGCAACAACATAGGCACAGAAGAGAATCGCTACGAAGCTCCCGACAAGTGGGACACCTCACCTCACTGGCCCCACCCGCCAACAATCTATAGGATAGGGCACGTATAACCCATGAGAGACTTTACAAAACCCTATAGAAAAGGGTAGTGAATGCCCGCCATAGACAGGGCCAGCAAGACAACTGCCCCCCAGGCTCAGTGAGCAGCCCATAAGGACATGTGCAATCCTGCAACAAAAGAGCGCAGGGACCAACACAAGGGAGCAACAACATAGGCACAAAAGAGAACCGCTACGAACCTCCCGAACAGTGGGACACCTCGCCTCACTGGGCCTGTGTCAGCATCAACGTAGAACACATCAAGAGGTACGCCCTCAGCCCAGTTCCATTACTCGCAAACGCAGCACCTACTATACGGGAAGTCCCACACTCGGAAGCGCCAACCACCGACCTCTGCAGCGAAAACCTCCAAAAGATTCTGCGAGATACCAGATCACTCCCCCCCCTCAGCCCAGTACCATCACTCACAAACGGAGCACCTACAATACGAGAAATCCCACACTCAGAAGCGCCAACCACTGTCCTCTGCAGAGAAAATCTCCAAAAGAATCAGCGAGATACCAGATCATACCCCCCCTCGAGGGAGAACTCAGGACCGGACGGAATCCCTCAGCATTCACTCCCGCCTACTTTACTCCTATGCATCCCCAAAACAACAGAGGGAAAACCCGGGCCCGGGGGCGGTCTGCAAGCTCGCAGCTCCAGCGGCATCGGCTCCGCCGATTGGTGGACACACTGCACTCCTAAAAGAACAAACACCCATCACAGGATCTGTGCCCCCCCCACAGCGGCACCCAGTCTACCTGGCTTGCCAACTACCCTGCCAGCAACCCAAAACATGCGCATTCTGATCTCCCAATTCTCCTGACCCACCACTGGAGATACAGGAACTCTACCCGGTCCCAGACACACCACAGTGCCATACCTTCAGCATATTGCAGACCTCACCATGGCAAAAACAGATAAATCCCAACGCAAACTAACATTCGAATCCGGAGCAGTAACAAAAACACCTAGGCCCGCCAGCAGACCGAGATCACCCACGCAAGAAGAAACACATGATGACATGCAAGAAGACGCGCCCCCTCAAGCGCTAGATATTAAAGAGATCCTTCTCGACCTGAAAGCAGGGATTGGACCCTCGACAGCAAGATGGATACACTGTCCTCTAAACTCGACCTATTGCAACATCGTCTGGATAAACATGTGGACAGGCTCGACACAGTTGAACAAAGGGTCTCGGACTTAGACGACACCACAACATCGCTCATAGCCAAGGTATCAACCCTGGAGAGCCAAATGAAAACAACCATGGCAAAGAACGAAGATCTAGAAGGGTGCTCCAGGAGAAACAATATATGGCTGGTCGGGATAAAACAGCGGCAAACGCAGATGAGGACGGAAGACTACATCGAAAAATATGCACAGAACTGTTCGGAGCCGAAGCCCTGTCCAAGATGTTTGTAGTGGAGAGAGCACACCGGATCCCAACCACCCGTCTGGTTCCTGGGACAGCCACATGCCCCATCATAGCCAAATTGCTTAACTATAAAGCCCAGGAAACCATCCTGCGACTGGCCAGAGACAAGGGGGAACTTCAATTCGATGGGGATTGCATCCAAATCTACCCAGATTTCTTACCAGCCATCCAGGTGCAAAGGACTTTGCGGGGGTCAAGCGTCGCCTTCAAGACAACCAGATAACATACTCAATGCTGTTCCCCGCGAAACTACGGATCCAGCATGGGGGAATGGTCCAGTTCTTCGAGTCACCCGAGGAGGCGAGCTCCTTCCTCGACCGGGCTGGCTGCAAGCCCCCCAACAACAGCAACCCAAGGCCACAACAAAGGCGGCGGGCGGGCGGGCAGGACCCGCCATGAAATTGCACATGGACACATGCACAGAAACAATACAAGCCTAACAACTCCATAAGGGAATCGTACTCCTGTTCCAATATTGGAGCCTCTCACCTTGGGAGGCCATTAGCGCCCCAGGCGCAGCAATGTTAATGATTAAACTACCTGGGAGGGATACTTACTTCGGGCCAGATGGGGGTTGCCCGTATAAGGGAGGGAACACAGAAGATGTTGGGGAAATGCGCCCCCGGGAACCTTGCCTCTTGACACTCCGCCCCTCGATCCTTCCCAATCCTGTCACCACGTTGCACTCTTGGAAGGGTACCAAGTGCAATCGTCGCCCCACCCCAGCACAGTGGACGCTCTCCACACCTGACACCGCCAAGCGTCTGCCCTACCGCAGCTCATGCATACCAAATTCAAGGTAATCACCTGGGACATTAGAGGAGGCAATCTCCCAGGGAAGACCCAAAAAATCCTTCAATACCTCAAGAGACATAAAGCCGATGTGGCCAAGCTACAAGAAACACACCTTCTCCCTGAATCCGAGCTCCGGTGGGCTCGAGGGTGGGGCTGCCACAGGTACTTCTCATCATATTCATCGTACGCCAGAGGAGTCACCATCCTCATCGATGGAAAAGCCAACTTCAGTTTGATAAAATCCGAGAAAGACGAGGAGGGCAGAACGCTGCTGGTGAGAGGGATCCTGGTGGGAAAGGAGGTGGTTTTCGTGAACTCCTATGCCCCCAATGTAGATGGAGCCAACAATTTCAATTGGGTCCTATCCCACCTCGTGGGCTCAGGCTCTGCCATAATCATCTGGGGGGGAGATATGAACACGTCGATCGACCCTATGAAGGACAATTCACATAACATCTTTGCTCGACCAACTAAAGTTAGCCTTCAGATTCAGGAAATTTGCTGAGCATACGATCTGATCGGCGTGTGGAGGCACACTAACTGGGAGGTCAGGGAATTCACCTTCCACTCGGCTGTTCATGGCACCAGCTCGAGGATTGACTATCTTCTAGTGTCATCGCAGAGCCCGTTCGATTGGGACCTGAGCCAAATTCTCCCCAGGACCTTCACCGACCACTCTGTGGTGACTCTGGAATGCAGGCTCCCCACCACCAGACCAGGAACACCCCACTGGAGATTTAAACAAGGCTCGCTGCTGGACCAGGTATTTGCTGCTGAATTACAGGAGGAAATCGTGACCTTCTTGGAGTGAATCAGGACTCCGTCCCCTCAGCGAGCACGATCTGGGAAACCCTAAAATGCTACGTAAGAGGTGTATGCATGGCAAAGGAGAACAGGATCCTGAAATTGATCAGACAGGAACTAGATACGAGAAACGACTAAATGACCTAGAACTGAAACGCTCCAACTCCGACAACCCAAATATTCAAGCAGATCTCCAAGAGAAACTCCTCAAGTTCAGAAAGATAGCAGAACGAGAGCTGAAATTTCTGGGCCGCAGACACCAAATCCGCTAATATGGCGAAGGACAGAAACCTGGAGCCCTGTTGGCACGGCTGATAGCTGCCGCTAGGAAACCCACCCGGGTTGAGAGATTGCGTAATGCGCAAGGCACACTGGTTCACACAGAGGAAGGAATCATCAACCCATTCCACTCTTTCTACCAGGAACGATACAGCTCCAGACACACAATCGACCCCGAAACCCTACAAAATTACCTCAAGGACACTGAACTCTACTGGGTAGAAGGAGAACTTCGAGAATCACTCAATCAACCCATCTCCCTAGAAGAAATTCTGCTGGCCATCAAAAGCCTACTCAACACCAAAGCCCCAGGCCCAGATGGCCTGACGGGCAAATTTTATAATGCAGCTATAGTTGCCCCGCTCCTCCTGCGCGTATACGAAGAGGCGTTGGAAAACAGGATCTTACCACCAACCCTACGAGGAGCCAGCGTTATTTTATTACATAAAACAGGTAAACCACCCGAGGACTGTGCCTCATATAGGCCAATTTAATTAATCAATTTGGACAAGAATATACTGGCAAAAATCCTAACAACCAGACTACTCCCTCTCATGGTGGCCCTGGTGCTGGAAGACCAGGCCGGATTCGTCCCTGGCCGAAACATAACATATGGTATTAGAAGGCTATTCGGCGTCATCAAAGCACTCGACCCCTCACAGAAAGCAATTGCGGTCCTACTTGACGCAGAGAAGGCAGTCGACTCTGTCGAATGCCCCTACCTCTTTGCGGTCCTTATACAGATGGGACTGGGGAAATACTTAATCAAACTGATCGCTCTCCTATACAATTGCCCCCGATCATCCATCATTCTTGGCAATTTGAAGTCTGCACCCATAGACCTGCAACGGGGGACCAGACAGGGCTGCCCGCTCTCAGCTTTAATATCCGCCCTAATCATGGAACCCTTAGCGTCAGGGCTTCGCTCCCGCCAACTTCAGAGAGGCCTCGCTCTCAGACCACATAAATTAATAACCTCCCTCTATGCAGATGATGTAATCCTTTTCATCCGTGACCCAGACATAGATCTAAATCCCATCATGTGAGAGGTTATCAGATTCGGCAACGTGTCTCGTCTGAAGATTAATCAGACTAAGTCAGTGATATTTCCCCTGACACCAGACACCTTGAAGTTCACAGATGACTATGGGTTTGCATGGGAAGACGCCCATGTTCGCTATCTAGGGATTATAATGTCCCGAAGCCACCAGGACGTCTTCAAAGACAACTACGAGAAGACACTGAGGTCCCTCCAGGCACAAATAGATAGATGGAAAGCGCTCCCGCTGACACTGTGGGGCAGGGCCTTGCTGGTTAAAATGGTGGAACCAAGACTTCAGGCCAGGAATGGAGGCAGCCCGCTTCAGCCGATGGTCCACAGGAGGCCTCCGAACCCTCTCCCAATTATACGAGACCAATACCCTGCTCAGTTTTGAAGAATGTAAAGCCTGTTTTCAGCTGACAGAAAGAGAGAGGTTCACATACACCCAGCTCTGCCACGGGATCTCGCAGCCCGCGGTCCGTCGGGGGGCCACCCGGGACCTCCACCCTCTAGAACAGGCAACGGGGGAAGGCTCAGGCCGGGGTCAGATCACCAAACTGCATGCTACAAGTCAGACCACAGTACATGTCTGGATGGGAGACGGGCCTGGGACACCCCATAGAGGACCAGACATGGGTGGAGATATGGGGTATCAGGTAATATTATCCCCATATATATGGTCGCCGGGAAAAGGTTGTGGTGATATTATATGGGTGACCATATAGGGGCAGCCAAAAAAAAAATGAAAAAAAAATAGGGTTTGGGGGTTGCAGGGGTGTTCCATGCAATAATGTCCCCACAAAAAACGGCAATTTTTCGGCGATATTTTTGCATGGCGATATTTTTGTGGGGACATTATTACATGGAACCAGATATGGTCCAGGATCAACTCGACCGCTGGTACTACTCCCCAGTTCGCCTATATCATTGCAATGCGGACATTGACCCAAGCTGCTGGAGACGCTGAGGCGAGCGAGGATCCTTTTTTCACATGTGGTGGGGATGCCCGACAGTACAAACCTTCTGGAGGGAGGTCCTGCAGATCGCGGAGGACATCACCCAACACAAATTGCCGCTGGACCCGGAGGTGATCCTTCTCGGGGTGGCAGACCCGGACTCCTATCCCAGAGCGGGCCGATCCGCCAAACTGCTCACACACCTACTGCTAGCGGCTACGATTACAGTGGCTCGGAGGTGGAAAACTCAGGAGGGTCCTCTTCTGGCCCTCTGGTGGATAAAAGTCTGGGAGATCCTGGTGGCGGAGAAGGTTACAGCGGCGAAGGAGGGGTCTCTCCACCGCTTCACCGACTGCTGGGCCCCAGTGTTGGACTACCATTCCCGATTCCTGGCGTTAACATATCAATCCCGCCTGGTATCGTACTTTCTGGGCCCCCAAAGCCGGGACGGGTCTCCGGCCCATCAGAGCACCACAGACTAAAGAGGGGGCGGAGGTGGATCTCAGGGAGGGGGTAAAGGACAGTATGCAGGCACATTATATATAAAGGGAATCAAAATATCTCATGTAATGCTTAGAAAATGCTGTAACCAAAATAAATAAAGTTGTTAAAAATAAAATGGTCGTACTGCCTAAATTTCAATACTTATTTGCCAATATTCCCTTACTCCTACCACAGCCCTTCCTGAGGAGAGTCAGGAGCCTAATACTCGAGCTGATGTGGGCGGGTAAACCAGCAAGAGTGGCGTACACAACACTTATACTCCCAAAATCACACGGCGGCTTGGTGCCCCCAGATCTAGAAAGGTACTACTGGGCGTCCCAGGCATAGTTCCTAAGCTATTGGTACGCTACCCATTTTATCAGACCACATGTGCAAGTGGAGCGAGCCATGGCGTCTCCCAATCTGCTCAGGGCGGTTATATTAGGCCAGCTCCCAGCGCCCCACGCCACGATGAACGTGGTCCTTACCACATATGCGATATGGAAAAAGCTGACACAGAAATATGTCATTCATATCAGATTCTCCCCCCTGCTGCCAATCAAGTTCCTACCAGGAGTCCCCCTGACAGCAGAGAGGGTCTTCCACTAATGGGCAGGCAAACTAGAGCTGAGCTCCATGGGCGACCTCTTCATGGAGGGAACATTCATAACACCTCAGGCAGCCAAGGAAAAAAGTAGCAAGTCTCCCCTTGACACCTTTGTGTATTTCAGACTCCGGTACACCCTGCAATCAATCTTCCCAACCTCCCACAACAACCTCCCACCTGGCAACTCTTACATAACACAATCCAAGCCCAAGGCAAAGGCAGACTTGTCTCAATGTTATACAAATCCCTACTAGCGGACACAGTACCCAAAAACCCTCACACAAAAGCAAGATGGGAAAGGTCACTACAAACTAGTTTATCAGACGACGACTGGTCCTGTATCCTGCGACAAACTCAAAAGGTGGCATTAAATACAGGTTTCAAGCAGATACACTTCAATTACTTCCATCAAACATACTATACGCCAGCCAAAAAACAGAGACAGCGGCCTGGCTCAGAACCCTCCTGCGAGAGATGCGGCAGACCGGCCGCAAACTTCCTCCATCTAGCCTGGGACTGCCCCGCTGTATCCCGCTTTTGGACACAGGTCCTGCAGACAACTGCTGCAATAATCGGAGAGGACCTAACGCCTATCCCAACCGTAGCCCTTCTTGGACTAACGAGATACCTCTCCCCCGAAGTGAGAAAACTCGCAGACACTCTACTGATATTGGCGCGCAGACGGGGGGCCCTGTCGTGGGGAAGAGGGCCTGCCCCCACCCTGGAGAACTGGCTGAAAGATATCACATACTGCCAAGATGTAGAAACCGAGTTCATCAGAACACTACCTCAACATGCATGCCCCCGACATATGGGGACTATACATCCTTTATCTTCTTTCTTTATCCGAAGACTATACCTCCCCAACCCTGTCTCAAGAATCCCCTTAAACGGTCCTGCCAACGCCTTACCGACGGATGAACTCGACTGGGAGCGCCCATACGATGACACCATATCCTTTCCGATGCAACTGCTGCGGGGTGAAAAGGAGGGCAGGGGGAGGGGGGAACTCGGAGGCGCAACTGTTGAAGCATCCGCTTAGATGCTGTAATGTTGTTATTTGTTGAAAATCCAAAAATAAAGTTAAAAAAAAACTGCATGTCTCATTCATTACAATTTACAGAATGGTGTGTTCAGATGTACTAGGTGCCTGATGTATTGTAAGGTGCTGGCAAGATCTGCGTTAGGCACAGCACGATGAGGAGCTATCGAGCACATGGGTGGACCTACTATTTTTTCACCAGTGGAGATACTCGCTCCCACATGTTGGCATTGCATGGTGTGCCACTCCATGTCTAGGGGGGGTTAAATTAGCCAGGGTATGTATTCCCATGACATAGCATACTGGCATTTGCCAGTTGCCAGTTGCAGCGGTAAGCTGGGTGGACTGTGGTGAGTGTATATTGCACCCCCCCACTACACAGAGGTCATGCATTGGTTGTTCTCCTCACCGAAAAGCCAGGGACACTGTGGTGAGTGTCTATTGGCACCCCTAAGTCAGTCTAGTCAAAATCAAAAGGCACATACTAACAAAAACCTAACCGTGCCCTCCTTCTCAAATGACAAATGTGCAAAGGGGATATAAAAAGGAGAAATTACGACCCTGGCGGTAACCGTGCCAGTAAAAACGGCATGGCTGCCGCCAGAGTCATTTTTATTCTGGCACCTGGCAATGGGGAATTACCAGGGCATTACAGCCCCGGCGGTCCCGGTAATTCCACATAGCCAGGCGCCAGGAAAAATTACTCCCCATTCCCATTCTAGTCCCATAGGACTCAATGGGAATGGGGAGGACGGTCGCACCGGGACCATTCTTAATGGTGCCGGTGCTACCATCAAAGCCCGCGATGGCTGCCCTGGATCTACGAGGACCATTGGTATGATGAAATGCGAGGTCTGAGTATCCTTCTTCAAGCTCGGCAAGCGGACCTCTACGCTTGTCGGGCGTGGCTGTTTCCCGTGTCTGACTCCATATGGTTTTATCAGCAGCTCCTACCACCTTCTTGGGTGGTTTTACAGGGCAATCCCATAGAAAATGTCCAGAAGTTCCACAATATAGACACAATTGCATTTGCCGTCTCCTTTCTCTTTCCTTCTGGGTTAAGGGTCCTTTAACCCCTCCGATTTGCATGGGTTCTGAAGCATCTGCTCCTTTGGGGTTAGCGTGGGTTTTGACCAACACCCGATTCTCAAACTTGGCTCGATCAGCCTTTCTGTTCTGAAGTCTGTGATCTAACTGGACCACTAAGTCTATATATTCAGCGCAGTCTTGAGGTGGGTTCACGACTTGAGCCAAGACATCTTTGAGTTCTCCTCGAAGCCCTTGATGAAATAACATGATTCGTTTTACCTCAGGCCATCCAGTTTCCACTATTAACCCATTAAAGGTCGCGATGTAGGATAGAAGGTCCTGGTTACCCTGTCGTAGGGACAAAAGTTCGTTATCCAGGGCCTGTCCTTGGGAGTGCCGGGCAAATAGTCTTTCCATGCTAGTTTGAAAGCCCTGAAATTCCCAAAGAATTGGGTCATCCTGAGTAACTAGTGGAATTGACCAATCAGCTGCACTGCCGCTGAGTTATGACAATACAAAGGCTACCTTGGCTTGATCGTTTGGGAAGGCTCCAGGTCTGCATAAAAAGTGCAAGCGGCATTGGTTCATAAACACGGCAAACCTTTTGGGATCTCCGGCAAAGCGTTCGGGTGGGGCTAATGGAATATGTCCTGGTAGGTTTATTTGCACAGGGTTACTCGATAACACAGGAGCTGGATTTCCCCCGGAGCCAGGTAGTGGTGCTTGTCCAGCCTGGCTTTGCAATAGTTGCCTAGCAAGATCATCAGTTCGCTCCTTTGACAAAATCAGTTCTCCCCTAATAGCATTGGTTTCTTGACGGGCGGAATGCACTTCAGCCCTCAGTTCCCCTAGTAATTGGGCCAAGGTCAGTCTCTGAGGTATCCATAACGCCCGGGTGGGAATTTGTGGGTAGGCATTCGCGTTCTGTTACGCTCACCTGGCTCCCACAGAGGCGTCGATCTGGACTGGACTGCTGCGGTCTCCACCAATGTGACGCGTATGGCCGAGATGACAGACTGGCCTGGTCCACCTAGCTTCGTTTGCTTGGCCCGTAGGAATATTCCTCTGCAAGTGGACAAAGGGAATTAACCACCCGTGGAGTTGAGCGTGAATCCCCCCACCCCGCTGTTCTCCCCACTGATCACATTGGATGTTCCCTCTTATAGTCTCACCTGATGATTTGAAAAGATGAGCTCTCCATCCTGCAATGAGCGCAGGGGCGCGTAGATAACCAGTTGCTTCACTGGCTCGAAGGAATTGGTGAGTTCCAGGACAATATTGACTCCGATATTCTCGGCAAGACGCCGTAAGTATGTGGTTCGTAAGAGTTCAAATGCCTAACTTTCACTCTTGTCCGATTCCTTGCAGGTTGCAGCTTGACCCTACTGAGAGTTCCTCGTGGCAACCGGTTATGTTCTGGTAAGGATTTGTATTATCCAACACAGTTCGATAAAATAATGTCCATATGTAACCTGTTGCTTTCTCCCTTATTCAGGCGCTGAGAGAAAGTATGAAGTCTTGGGGAATAATGCCTCCGGCGGTAAAATCAGGTAAGTCTTTTGTGGTGAGGAGGGTTCCCCTTGTTAGTCCCTTGTTTCACCTTGCTGTCCTTTTGTTTCCCCTTAGGGGCCGGGGTTCGGCTAGGATGCAGTGGAAGCTGCGCCGACCCGTGAAGAAGAATAGTACCTCTGGTGGTAAAATCAGGTAAGTCTATAGGGGGTATTCCTCTTTGTATTCCCTTGGCTCACCTTGCTGTTCTTGTCTTCTCCTTTGGTGCCGGAGTGCGGCGGTAACATGCAGGAGGATGCGGTGAAATGTGAAGATGCTGCGAAGGCCGGTGAGTTCAGCGCGGCGCTGCAGCAGGCGAGGCGACGCGCATAAAATAACTTCTTTCTTCCAGCTCGAAGGCACGATGGATCGGGAATTCAGGTAAGGATCAAAGGTATTGCTCTTGTTCTAACCTTTTCTCCTTCTTTCTCCCTTTTTCTAGGAGCTCCAAACTCGAGGCGGGCGTGGCAGAAGACTGGATGCAGACTTGCAGGCACGGTGAGCATTACACTGCTGGATGCAGAATAACGCGAAACGTGTGCTGCTCTTCGGGCGTGGTTTAAATAGCCTCCAAAGTAGTCCCAGGTAAGTATTCCTCCCCAGCCCCACCCGAGTAAAAAAATAGTCCCTAGGTAAAATAGTCCCTTCCAAGCCTCGTTTGGCTTGGAGCTCTTGCAGCATGGTCTGCATCAGGTAAGTTTGCAGCATGGTCTGCATCAGGTAAGTTTTAATCTATGAGCCTGGCGCCTATGGTGCCAGGACTGACTCTCCATATGAGCCTGGCGCCATATGCGCCAGGACTGCACCCAAATAGCCCCTAGCAGGGGTTGTTGGGCTTGCTTGGGGTAACTTGATGCCTGCTTCCGGGGTTGCTGGACTTGGTCTGGGTCCCCGGGTGCAGGCATCATGACAGCACTCCCCCCCCAAGGCCCCTCCTAAAGTCATTCTTCCCTGTGGTTTCGGTTTGTCTGGGAAATTTCAGTGGAATTTTTTCACCAATCGGGGTGCATGAACATGGTCACTAGGTTCCCATGACCTTTCCTGTGGTCCGTAACCTTTCCAGTCGATTAAATTAAAAAGTTTTGACTTTATCAGCTTGGAGTCCAGGATGTTCTTAACTTCAAATTCGGGTTCTCCGTCTACAAGGATGGGGTCTGGTGGCTTGGTTAGTCTTGTCCCTGGTTGTACTGGCTTCGAAAGTGATACATGAAAGACGGGATGAATTTGCATATTAGCAGGTAAATCCAACTTGACAGCCACTGGGTTGATAATGGCCTTAATAGAGTAAGGTCTCAAATGTCTGGGGTTAAAGGTCTGTGTTCCCTTTAGAGGTATATGTTTTGTGGCTAACCATACTTGGTCCCCTATTTGCTATTGTGGAGAATCACTTATATGCCGATCAGCATCTTTCTTGTATTTTTCTTTTGCCTGTTTTAAATGTGTAGTTGCTTCCTTAAAGGCTTGTGTAATCGTAGCGTGCAGATGGTCCACTGCGGGCATTTCTAAGTCTTGGGGTGAGTCAAGGTCTGAGGTTCGAGGATGGTGCCCATATAAGGTATAAAAGGGGCTTTGTCCAGTTCCAGAGTATACTGAATTATTGTATGCATATTCGGCGATCCAAAGAATGTCTTTCCAATTACTCTCCGTCTGATGTAACATACAACGCAGGTATTGTTCGAGAGTCTGGTTGGTCCTCTCCGTTTGACCATCGGTCTGGGGGTGGTGACTGGTCGATAACGTCACATCGATTTGTGCCAATTGACAGCATTTTTTCCAAAAATGTGAAATGAATTGACTGCCCCGGTCAGAGACCAACACGGACGGAAATCCATGTATGCGAACAATGTTTTCAAGGAATTCTTTGGCCAGGATTGAGGCTGAAGGTAGTCCTTTTAAAGGAATAAAGTGGGCCATCTTGGAAAAAAGATACACAATAACTAGAATGGTGTTAAACCCATTACAAGGAGGTAGATCGGTAATAAAGTCTAACGATAAGGTGTGCCGTGGTGTAGGCGGAATGTCTAAAGGTTGTAAGAGTCCAGCTGGTTTTTTCTTTTGACTTTTGTTTTGGGCGCAAATGCCACAAGACATCACAAATGATTTAATATCCTTTCACCAGGTGGGCCACCAGAATTGTCTTTTAATTTTAGCTTCAGTTTTTGCAATACCTGGGTGCCCCTCCATTAGGGTATCATGGTAACGGGAAATGACTAGCTCTTGTAGTTCCTTGTGTGGCAGAAATAGCCGCCCTTGGTAATAAGGCAGATCATTGGTGACAGAGTAGTCCGGGCCTTTCTTTACCCAGTCCTGCAGGGCTGTAGGATCAAAGAGTTGCTGGATCTTTACCTGAATGTCCTCTAGTGTCTGTAGAGTAGTCATGCCAAGAATCCTTTGTTCGGAAATTATAGGTACTGGTTCAGGGTTCACTTCTGCCTCTCCCATCCCTATTCGGGATAAGGCATCTGCTTTACCATTCTTACAACCTGGTCGATAGGTTATCACGAAATCGAACTCAGCAAAGAACAATGCCCATCGGAATTGACGTGACGATTGGGCCTTGGCTGTTTTTAAATACTGTAAGTTCTGGTGATCGGTGATCACAGTAATGGTATGCCTGGCACCGAGAAGATAGTGCCGCCAAGCCTTGAAGGCGGATTTAATGGCTAATAACTCCTTGTCGGTAACCGCATAGTTTAACTCGGGTGCCGAGAACTTTCTGGACCAAAATGCTACTGGGTGAAGCTGGCCAGTTTCAGGGTCCTTTTGAGACAGGACAGCTCCCATGGCTAGACTGGATGCATCAGTTTCCACTATGTATGGAAGTTCAGGGAGCGGGTACTTTAACACAGGTGCAGACGTGAATTTCGCTTTCAGCTCTTGGAAGGCATTTTCAGCTTCTTCAGTCCACATACAGCGTTAATTTTTTGCAAGAGTGCTGTGATGGGATGTACGACATGTGAAAAATCTGGGATGAATCTGCGGTAGAAATTGGCAAAGCCGAGCATGCTTTGTACTCCTTT
The DNA here is from genome assembly GCF_040938575.1 of Ambystoma mexicanum. Lineage (NCBI taxonomy): Eukaryota > Metazoa > Chordata > Amphibia > Caudata > Ambystomatidae > Ambystoma > Ambystoma mexicanum. Next base: position 622,006,602 of record NC_090936.1, read on the forward strand.
AACTGAACTTGGTGATGGCCACTTAAGGATTGCGTCCACCTTCCTTGAGTCCATTCGGACTCCCTTTGGGGTCAGGATAAACCCAAGGAATTCAACTTCTGTGGCATGAAAAATGCATTTTTCTAGTTTTGCATATAGTTTGTGCTGGCGCAATTTCTCAAGGACTGCTCGGACGTGCTTCACATGGTCAGATACTGAAGAGGAGTATACTAGAATATCATCGATATACACGACAACACAAACGTCAATGAGTTCACAAAGGACATCGTTGATGAAGTATTGGAAGGCTGCTGGTGCATTGCACAACCCGAACGGCATCACCTGGTATTCGAATAACCCATACTTAGTGCGGAAAGCAGTCTTCCATTCGTCGCCCTCTTTCACACGTACCAGATGGTATGCCCCCCGGAGATCTAATTTAGTGTATATACAAGCGTCCTTCACTTGGTCTAGTAGTTCAGGGATCAGAGGCAACGGGTATCGGTTCTTAACAGTTATCTGGTTCAATCCGCGGTAGTCCATGCACGTTCTGAGGTCACCTTCCTTTTTGGGTACGAAGAACAAAGCTGAAGATGCAGGGGACTTGGATGGGCGAATAAAGCCATTGGCAAGGTACTGGTCTAAGTATTGTTGTAAGTGAAGGTTATCAGGTTCTGTAAGGGCATAGATCCTGCTACAAGGGGGTTGTGCACCGGGTATGAGATCGATTTGACAATCGTACGATCTGTGAGGAGGTAAGGTGTTTGCCTGTTCCTTTTGGAAGATATCCTGGAATTCTTGGTATTCTGGAGGTAGTTGCATGACTGCTGTGGTTACTGTGGCCAGGCCTGCGTTCTGATTGTTCTTTGGGTAATAGGTTTGTGCACAATCCGGGAAGGTTATTCTCTTCTCTCGCCAATCAATACAAGGATTATGTGTTTCCAACCAAGGTATCTCCAGTATTATTTGGAACTGTGGGGCTTTGATTAGATCAAACACAATAGTCTCTTGATGCCCACCCTGACCCAATAGTGTCATCTCTGCGGTGGAATGAGTTACAGGCCCAGAGGCAATTTCAGTTCCATCGAGTGTGGTGATGACATCTGAGGTGGTTTTTCGGCAGAGAGGTAGATTCATCCTGGAAGCCAATTCATAGTCCACATAGTTTCCTTCCTATGGCCCCGCTATCAATGTATGCCCTTACTGCGTGCATACGCGATGGCTGCCCTGGATCTACGAGGGCCATTGGTATGATGAAATGCGAGGTCTGAGTATCCTTCTTCAAGCTCGGCAAGCAGACCTCTACGCTTGTCGGGCATGGTCGTTTCCCAAGTCTGACTCCATATGGTTTTTATCAGCAGCTCCTACCACCTTCTTGGGTGGTTTTACAGGGCAATCCCATAGAAAATGTCCAGAAGTTCCACAATATAGACACAATTGCATTTGCCGTCTCCTTTCCCTTTCCTTCTGGGTTAAGGGTCCTTTAACCCCTCCGATTTGCATGGGTTCTGAAGCATCTGCTCCTTTGGGGTTAGCGTGGGTTTTGACCAACACCCGATTCTCAAACTTGGCTCGATCAGCCTTTCTGTTCTGAAGTCTGTGATCTAACTGGACCGCTAAGTCTTTATATTTAGCGCAGTCTTGAGGTGGGTTCACGACTTGAGCCTAGACATCTTTGAGTTCTCCTCAAAGCCTTCGATGAAATAACATGATTCCTTTTACCTCAGGCCATCCAGTTTCCACTATTACCCTAGGTCGCGATGTAGGATAGAAGGTCCTGGTTACCCTGTCGTAGGGACAAAAGTTCATTATCCAGGGCCTGTCCTTGGGAGTGCCGGGCAAATAGTCTTTCCATGCTAGTTTGAAAGCCCTGAAAATCCCGAAGAATTGGGTCATCCTGAGTAACTAGTGGAATTGACCAATCAGCTGCACTGCCGCTGAGATATGACAATACGAAGGCTACCTTGGCTTGATCGTTTGGGAAGGCTCCAGGTCTGCATAAAAAGTGCAAGCGGCATTGGTTCATAAACATGGCAAACCTTTTGGGATCTCCGGCAAAGCGTTCGGGTGGGGCTAATGGAATATGTCCTGGTAGGTTTATTTGCACAGGGTTACTCGATAACACAGGAGCTGGATTTCCCCCGGAACCAGGTAGGGCTGCTTGTCCAGTCTGGCTTTGCAATAGTTGCCTAGCAAGATCATCAGTTCGCTCCTTTGACAAAATCAGTTCTCTCCTAATAGCATTGGTTTCTTGACGGGCGGAATGCACTTCAGCCCTCAGTTCCCCTAGTAATTGGGCCAATTGGTCAGTCTCTGAGGTATCCATAACGCCCGGGTGGGAATTTGTGGGTAGGCTTCGCGTTCTGTTACTTTCACCTGGCTCCCACAGAGGCATCGATCTGAACTGGACTGCTGCGGTCTCCACCAATGAGACGCGTAGGGCCGAGATGACGGACTGGACTGGTCCACCTAGCTTCGTTTGCTTGGCCCGAAGGAATATTCTTCTGCAAGTGGAGAAAGGGAATTAACCACCCGTGGAGTTGAGCGTAAATCCCCCCACCCCACTGTTCTCCCCACTGTTCACCTTGGATGTTCCCTCTTATAGTCTCACCTGATGATTTGAAAAGATGAGCTCTCCATCCTGCATTGAGCGCAGGGGCGCATAGATAACCAGTTGCTTCACTGGCTCGAAGGAATTGGTGAGTTCCAGGACAATATTGACTCCGATATTCTCGGCAAGACGCCGTAAGTCTGTGGTTCGTAAGTGTTCAAATGCCTAACTTTCACTCTTGTCCGATTCCTTGCAGGTTGCAGCTTGACCCTACTGAGAGTTCCTCGTGGCAACCGGTAATGTTCTGGTAAGGATTTGTATTATCCAACACAGTTCGATAAAATAATGTCCATATGTAACCTGTTGCTTTCTCCCTTATTCAGGCGCTGAGAGAAAGTATGAAGTCTCGGGGAATAATGCCTCCGGCGGTAAAATCAGGTAAGCCTTTTGTGGTGAGGAGGGTTCCCCTTGTTAGTCCCTTGTTTCACCTTGCTGTCCTTTTGTTTCCCCTTAGGGGCCAGGGTTCGGCTAGGATGCAGTAGAAGCTGCGCCGACCCGTGAAGAAGAATAGTACCCCCGGTGGTCAAATCAGGTAAATCTATGAGGGGTATTCCTCTGTGTATTCCCTTGGCTCACCTTGCTGTTCTTGTCTTCTCCTTAGGTGTCGGAGTGCGGCGGTAACATGCAGGAGGATGCGGTGAAATGTGAAGATGCTTGAAGGCCGGTGAGTTCAGCGCGGTGATGCAGCAGGCGAGGCGACGCGCATAAAATAACTACTTTCTTCCAGCTCGAAGGCGCGATGGATCGGGAAGTCAGGTAAGGATCAAAGGTATTGCTCTTGTTCTAACCTTTTCTCCTTCTTTCTCCCTTTTTCTAGGAGCTCCAAACTCGAGGCGGGCGTGGCAGAAGACTGGATGCAGACTTGCAGGCACGGTGAGCGTTACGCTGCTGGATGCAGAATAACGCGAAGCGTGTGCTGCTCTTCGGGCGTGGTTTAAATAGCCTCCAAAGTAGTCCCAGGTAAGTATTCCTCCCCAGCCCCACCCGAGTAAAAAAATAGTCCCTAGGTAAAATAGTCCTTTCCAAGCCTTGTTTGGCTTGGAGCTCTTGCAGCATGGTCTGCATCAGGTAAATTTGCAGCATGGCCTGCATCAGGTAAGTTTTAATCTATGAGCCTGGCGCCTATGGCACCAGGACTGACTCTCCATATGAGCCTGGCGCCATAGGCGCCAGGACTGCACCCAAATAGCCCCTAGCAGGGGTTGTTGGGCTAGCTTGGGGTAACTTGATGCCTGCTTCCGGGGTTGCTGGACTTGGTCTGGGTCCTCGGGGGCAGGCATCATGACATGTGTGTGTAGTTACAATTACGTGCCTGACTTTGCCTGGTCTCATTAAAGGGACAGAGCCATTGCAAGTCAGTAGAGGTAATTTTCCTGGTCTCATTCCTAATCTTCCTCGGTTCAGTAGTGTTGTCTGTGTGAAGTGGGGAAGAATTATGGGAGCTGTAGTTTCCCATAAAATAGGTAGGGATAGGGGTTAGATGGGTTGTCGAAAAAGGGGGATACCATGTCTCACCATCAGGTGCTTCTCCCCCTCTCCCCGGGGACCACCTACCCACGAGATCCTCCCACACTTGTCCACACCCAGGATCCAGATCCAAAACAGATGGCCTTTCCCTGGCCACCTGAGTACGGGATCCCCGGGGACTAGGTTGTGAAACAACTTCTGTTTTTTCACACTGATGTAGGTCCTACCAATTTGGCTTCACCCTTGCCTCCTGGTTCTCCATGACCTCTCAGCAGCATTTGGCACAGTAGACCACCAGACACTCACCAACAATCTACATTGTTGCATCAGAATCAGCAATATCATCCTCAGCTGCTTAAAATCGTACCTTGCTAATCGACAACAGTTCATACAAGTGGATTCCTCCAGTTCACCAACTCTACCAATCACCTGTGGAATCCCTGAAGGAACCCCTGTGTGTCCTCCTTGATCTTCAATCTTTACATGGAACCGCTCGGAAACCTCCTCACTCAACAAAACATCCACATCCATCAATACAAAGATGACACTATGAGGAGCCTGAGGGCATCCTCACTTCATTTCCTCCTGTATCCTCTTCCCGGGTGGCCAGGGAAAGGCCATCACTTTTGATCCTGACCGCGGGGGTGGATATGCAAGGGAAGATCACCCAGGTGGAGGAGACTTGGTGAGTGTGGAGAAGACATCCTTATTTGAGACATGGTATCTCTCATTTCCCTTTTGTAATGAACCCTATATCCCTCAAGCCTTTGTAGGCTATTGTCAAACTTTCCCTGTTCTTCCTCCCAAACTGTCACCAAGAAACACCAATTTAATACTGGGATGAGGAAGAGGCCAACTAGGAAGGCACATGCTCATTTTGGTAATAGAAACAAATATCAGCCTCGGCTGTGTAGTGGGATGACGAGAAGGACAGCAAGAGTAAGGCAGGACCACTGTTCTAATGGTGAGCAGTCTAGTTTTTCCTCTACTCATTTTGAGTTTTAAGAAAATGACATCCATTTAGAAATGAAGACAGCTGTGAAGGCACGGAATCAGACTGCTACATGCAGGCAGACCTCTCCAGATCAGCAATGTGGCAGGAAGAGTGCTCAGGACCTTTTCACGATTGCAGAGTTTATGCAGTAGGAAGCGAAGTAGGAGAACGCTGGAAGCCGGTAGGGGACCACAGGAGGGAGACCAGCCCGACCGAGCAAAGTGGTCAGAAGAAGACAGAGCTGCAGGTAGAGCAACGCTGGGTGAGTGAAGCCATGAGAAGCCACTGGGAGAAAGAGCGGGGCACCGCACAGGAAGGAGAAAACCTGCGGCAGTTGAGGACCTTGCTGAAGAGCCGTAAGACCAACCAGTGAGTGAAACCAGAAGGGGGAAAACCAGGCTGGCCAGCGCATATGACAATCGGGCAACACATGTTTTTACAACTAGCTGAAAGCAAGTACTTTTGAATATTAAATGAAGTGAAAAGCAAAGCAAGTACTTTTGAATATCGAATGAAGTGAAAAGCAGAGCAAGTTCTTTTTGAATAATGAATAAAGTGAAAAGCACATACAAACACTTGTGAATGCCGTACAGAGCGGATGCAAGTTTTGAGCATTCTTTAACATTGAGCAGAGTGAAAGAAAGATTGGGAATCTGCCTGATACAAGGAACTGTGCAACCAAGTATTGGCAATAGCCAAGAGGATTCAAGAAACTGTGTATTATATGAGAAACCAAGTATTGACAACAGCCAGGAGAGTGCAAGAAAGTGTTACAAATGCATCGTGGCCAAACAAGCCAAAACACAGTGTCAGAAGAGTGAGGCACAGATAAATGAAACAAACTTCACTGTCAAGTTGAAGCAGTGGCATAGAATTGATGGAAAAGAAGCTAAGAAGGGGTATCGGTTGTGTGACCTGTGATGGGTGGACCATTTGGTCTGACAACTGTGCCTAGACCGAGTACACCTCTGTGTGGAAAAGCCCCTGGAAAGAACCTTGTGTTTTAAAACAACCTCTTATGTGTTTTGAAGTCAAGGAACTGAACTGCCAATATGAACTAGTCTAGTGAAAAGTGACAATCTCCTGAAAGCTGGGAAGTGTCCCAGGGAATTGGGTGTCTAAAAATATGGAAGATTTGAACTCTTGGGGAAGGGAATCCCTGTGTCGTTTGAACAATTTTTTACTTGGGGAAGGGAAAGCTGATTATAAGCCAAGAGCTGGAAGAGGCTCTGAACTTTACTTTGAACATGTTTTGTTTTGATACTGACATGCCTGCACACTGTATACAATTAGACATGAGGACAACAGACAGAGTTTTACTTTGGACTTCCTGACACAGACTATCCTTAGTTTAATTGGGTAGGGTAATACCACCTTAGTATAGGACACGTTAGGCCTTATCCAACCCTGCAGCTTAAGATAATAAAGCATTGTTGACCAAACTTGAACCTGTTGTCTGTGTCTGCTTCATGATGCCTTCACAGCACACATATCTACTTCAAGGTATCTTCCATCGAAGGCTTCCACATGCTCAAGGCCTGCCTCACACTGATCCAGGTGTTGATGTACTGCGCTTACCTGAAGCTCAACCCCTCCATGGGTGAATTTGTACTGCTGACATCCAGAGCTGGCTCTCTGCTATGAGCCTCATTGGCTTTACACCACAGCTGGCCACCTCTGCCAAGTCCCTTGGTGCCGACATAGACAGACACATCACCTTCAAACAGCACATAGCAAGCAAGACACACATTGCTTGGTAACAATAGACCGGATGTCACTAGTCAACGCATTGTATGCGTAACGACCTTTAATTCTCACCATAAGGAGATCAAAAAAATGATCTACAAACACTGGCACCTCCTCCAACTTAATAATCCAGAACTGGAACGACCTCTGTTCGCCTTCAAAAAAGGAAAAAACCTTAAAAATTGGTTGTCACAGGCAGATCGAGCTAAACTTGTTTCCCGACAACCCACATTATCTTCACAGTGGGGTTTTCAACCCATTATGGGACACTTTCCATGTGGTTTCTGTAATGCTTGTAAATTTACCACAGCATGCGCTACAATATTCATCAATGGTAAAGTCTGGTCTCTCAAGCAACACACTATGTGAAACTCTTTCAATGTGATCTATGTCATTGTCTGCCCTTGTAATAAATCTTACATAGGCAAGACAGCAAGACCCATTAAAACCAGAATTTCGGAGCATAAATCGAGAATTCGGACGAATACCCACAATGCTCCGCTAGTGGCCCATTTTTTGGAATTAGGTCACAACTGTGATGATCTCAAGTGGTGGGCAATGGAACGAATTGTGGGGACTGATCGTCTCAACACAGCAACCAGACTAGCACAAAGGGAGCAATGGTGGATGTACCAGACCGACAGCTATCACACTGGACTAAACCATCAAGAAGAATGGCTTCAGTGTGTGACCTGAGGGTTGTGCCACGGCTGGTCACCATCCCCTATGTATTTGCTTCACTTATACCCAGAGAGTGGTCACTCATCGGGTCATGCACTTATGCTTATATTACCACATTATGTGCATCATACAGTGATGCTATATCAGTCTGAGATGTTTGTCTATTTTCTCTATATTTCTATTTTTCTTTCTTTCCTGGTTTGTGGTTCCATTGGCGGCAATTTGGTGGCTTTCTCGTAATGATGGGGGGTTTTGACATTTTGTGTATCCTCAGTGTGTTATGCTTCCCTAACTTGGCAGTCTTTTCCTCTGGGGGGCTTAGTTGGGGACCTCTGCTCCGATGCCATTATGGCTTTTCCTCTTCTTTTTTTCTTCCGTTCCCCTGATTTCTCTTAATCTCTATGTTTTTTTTAAATTGACAAAACATGGATTGGATAAAAACAATGTCGACACCAGAGCATTTTGGCCCTTTTTAGCAAGATCCGCTCATCCATCGCAGTTTGTTAGTAATTGGTATCTAGGCCTACATCAGCGCAAGAGTTAATTGTGTGTGTATCTTGATCAAATGTCTCAAACACCTGGGCTATTTCATCAAGTCTTATTTTCTCATAAGGGGAGTAGGACCTTTTCTTTGTTGCTGCAATATTTATTTATTTTCTGTTGCAGTTTCTTTCCTTACCTTTAGTATCCGTATATGTGCAGCAGCCATCTGTGTTTAAGGGCATCAATGTCACTGTATCGCCTTTTGCCGTTTACCGCGCTCACGGTCGTACTTCGTGTAATTACACGGCAACCAGGTGAAGTGATTGTTCACCGACATTGTCCAGCACCATGATCTTCCTAATATGGGATAGTATTTCCTTCCAATATTGCTGTATAAGGTGACAAGACCACCAAATATGGAAGAAGGAACCCATAGCTTGTTGTGATGAATCCTGCAGATCCCTCACTAAACCCCTGCCTAAAGTCTCCTCCCAGCTGGCCTGAGAAAGGCAGACACTTCCTGGTCCTGTCCTTAAGGGTGGTGCTCCGCAGGAGGATCACCTGGGAGGAGACAAGGCTTGGGGTGGTGAGGAGATCCTGTGGGATGAGACACAGTATTTGTTACCAAAAGGGAAGAACCTTTTACAAGCACTTAGACATGTAATGGCTTATTGTCGTTATGATTTGTCTTATCCGCAAATTTAACATCTTAATGTGGATAAGGTGAATGTAAAATCCCTAAACATCTTAAGAAAGGAAAGCCCGTCTGAGATTTATAAATCATCCTAACTCCTATAAGTGCAGTAAATGGAAATATGTAACCAGTGACTTAGCTGAACTGCGTTCCCCTTTTCAATTACATTCTTGTGATGTTAAAGGTACTTAGAAAACATGAATCAGAGTTTAAAAGTAGAAAGCTGACAATAAAACCTGATTTTGTTGTTGGGGACTTCAAGTTCCCTAATCCCCAAAGTACTGGGTCAAGGAAGAGGGCTAAACAGTTATACAAGAAGGCTGGTCATCTTGTTAAGGCAAATGACCCACACCTGAGGGAGGCAGAGAGGCTTAAAAGGCCCCCTCAGGTGCAGGCCATTAGGTGGAGGTGTAGCTGCAGGAGCAGCAGTAACAGCAGAAGGAGAGAGCGGCAGCAGGCTCGTTGTTGGCAGTGCAAGAAGAAGTTTGAGGAAAGAGAGGGCGCCGGGACCACTGTAGGGCATATTTCAGCTGCCGGTCCTGAGAGGGTCCTATTCCCCCTAAATCTGAAGTGCAGAGGTTGCGCAACAGGAAGCAAGAGGAAAGAAGGCTTTCTCCCTTGTTAACCGAGTTGCCTAGACTGCGCAGCAGGAAGTGTGCCGGAGACCGTTGCTGGGGTGTTGTGTGCACCACAGGGTCTCAGGAGCAAGTCGAGCTCTGTACTTAATTGCTGGGAACTAAGGCAACTTCAACGACGGATTGTGTCTGTTCAAATTAGGCCAAAGCAGTGGACGTCCTGCATCACATGAAGGAATCAAAGACAGAAGCTGGTGTGGGTTACCTAGCGTTCTAATCCCTTGCGTCAAAGGCAGGCAACAGTAGCAAAGAAGAATCACTCGCGTATGAGTGGAATTACTGTAAACCCAACCGTTGGTTGTCGGACAATGAATGCAACAAAAGTAGCACTCGTTATGAGTGCAATTGCTTCAATAACACTAATTGAATACCGAATTGAGGAAAACGGCGAAATTACCAATCACGTATCCTTAAAAGTGATTCTAAAGTGAAGGTTAACTAAAGGCTAATTTGTAAAGCAGAAACATCGTAGTACGGAACTCAAGTGGTAAAGTAGTAAAAAACATTGTAGTAGAAACTAACAACAAGGCATACAATTAAGTCACTGTAGCCAACAGGAAGAGAAGTGAAGAATGCAATGTTTTCAAAAGTTAAGTTTGTTAAGTGTGATTTTTCCATTAAAGTAGAGCTGGTATAAAAACTGACATTAAAGCCAAGACTAAGAAAGGCAGAATCACATGCTTAATGGCATTTGGCTACTGGTGTTGCAGAAGGACAAGAGTGGCAAAGAGGCTACCCTCCTGGAAGGTGAATGTTCAGAAGAAGAGTGCCTTGCTTGCATTGAAGTGTTAGAGAGCACTAATGTGAATGTTGTCTTTTCTGAGAAGTTGTTGGAAGTTATAACACTCCAGACTCCAGAAGCTGTTGTAAACTTTTGGTTGTCAGTAGATTTATTACAGAATGACAAGGGTGGCAAAGAGTTTGCCCTTCTGGAAAGTGAATGTTCAGAAGAGTGCCTTGCTTGCAGAGAAGTGTTGAAGGGCACTAATGTGAATCTTTTTTCTAAAAAGTTATTGTAAGCCATAAAACTGCAAACTGCTGAAGCTGTTGTGAACTTTTGGTTGTCAGTTGATCTAAAACCTCAGAAACACTGTTTATTGTGGAAGGCTATCGGGCAGGTGAGTAGACCCGCACAGTGAATCCTTGCAGAAGTGGACCTGGTATGAGAGTAAACCAGGTAGAAGTGAAAGTGCTATGAAGGTATCCTGACAAAGATCCAAACTGTGATTTATGATTTATGAAGATTAAAAGAAGAGCTGAGAAAAGCTGATATTAAGAAGCTGTGTTATTTGAATCTTATAAGTTGTGGCAAATCATCCTGACCAAGAATATCATTGATGCTATTTGATGGACTGAAAATAAGTATTCAATGGAAAAAGAGCTATCTTTCTTTTGTTGAACATTGGATTAATAGAACTTTCTTTTGACAAGTTGAAGGTGCAAAGAACTTAAAACCTGGCGAAGGGGAATTCACCCATGTTATAAAGAGAGACCTTGAATAATTACAAATGCAATTATTGTTGTTGTGAATTGCCATATATTTTCTTGTGTTTCTTATGTACAAGTGTGAGGGCCAAAATATCCTTTGTTAGAGTGTTTCCTTCTGTTTGTTTTAGGCAGGGAAATCCTCGTCAGGGTAAGGATAGTAAGGCGTTTATTGTAACTTAAGATTTAATAAAATGGCAGTTATTGAGAAATCATCTCAAAGTTGTCCGCCTCACATTTTTGACCCCTCACATTGCCAGCATGTTGGGGGCATGGCTAGGTGTATATGATGGAGACGCTCAGGAGTGAGATACCAACGGCACAAGAGTTTGTAACTGTTTTCTCTCACTGAACACATCAGGACAATGTGGACGCTCTGGTCCAAATGTTAAACCAAGCTAAGTCGTCTACATGCCCGTCTATATCGGCTTCCCATCATGTCCATATAATTGTGGGGCCCCAAGCGTTTCCCATTGAGAATCCCATACAGAGTATTTTTGGAGCCGTGGGGTCCCCTAGAAAGAGATCCCCAAATTTAGTGGTTTCCCTGCTTCTTTCTCTTACCGTTTTATGAGACGCACCCAACTGGTACAGCTGAATATAAGCATATTTTGCTGTGTCCAGGAGGAGAAAGGATTGTTTGCATTCTTGGAAAGAGGGCCCACCCATCTGTAAATAACTGGTCTAATCTCTTCAGCCCCCCCTTCTGACCACTGTGTAAAGATTCCAGAGTTAAAGCCTGGTGGAAAGGCTGGCTTTCGCAGTACTGGAGGTAAGTGGGGACGGCGTTGTTGATATTTTGTATTTCCTATAAACCCTGTGACAGATTGTCAACAAGGCCTTGGTAGCAGGCAACATTGAATTGGGGAAGCATCTGTCTTTAGGGGAAATCCAACACCATTCATACAATGTCGTCCCAATCCTATGTTCCCCATCTCTACCCAATGCTTCTAGTTCCCTAAGGAACAGGAATCAAGGGAGACCAGGGCTGCATAATAGTAACTTTCCAGGTCGGGGCCCCACTCCACCGTTGATCTTGGTAGATAGCATGGTACGTCGGGAGATTCTAGGAGTTTTCTTGGCCTAAATGCAGTGAGAGATATGTGCCTGCAACTCTCGTAAAGTCTTCTTTGGGATAATCAGGGGATAGCCTGCATTACATAGTGGATTCTAGGCAGGAGGGGCATCTTTACTGCTGTGATCCTCCCGATCTATGAAATCTCCTGGTAGGTCCATCTCGCCAAATCCTCTTTCAGGTGTTTGCAAAGAGGAGGAATGTTACGTTACAACAAAAGTGAGTGGGCTTTATGAATAACATTTGTAATCAGTCCAGAGTATTTGTCCCTACTGCCCAAGGGGGAGTCGCCCCCAGTGAGAATAGAGAGGTGAGCCCGCTATGCAAAACCTTCCCTAGGGTTTTGGGCAAGCGGGACCTCACTGGGAGTGACTCCTTCTTAGGGGACTGTAAGGAACTCATGATGGCAACAGCAAAGACAGACACAAGTGATCACAGTTCATGGGTGTTTAGTAATATGTATGCAGGTTGAAAAAACACCTAATCTAAACCTAAACCTAAGATGGGAGAAAGCATTGACCATCAAATGAAAAATAAGGCAAGCCTAGTAGCGTTGTGTCAAATAAAAGGGCCTATACTAAAACAAATCTATTGCCAATCCTTAAAACTAATACAAAAAGGGTGTGGGATAGTTTCAAGAAAAGAAAGAAGTGCTCACGAATAATATGTCAGGATGCAGTAGCCTGGGACTTTCTTCCCCACGTTTTGAGCACGGGATAAGGTGGGACTTCTGAGCACAGCACACTCCTCGAGCTTTCCCCAGCACAAGAAGCCAGTTCCGGTTTTAACTTCTCAAGAGCCTCAACGGCCAAGTCTCTTTTCAACAAAAAGTCTCTTGCATTTGAGGATTGGAAAAATAACAAACAAATGAAAGTTCTTTTCAACTGGTACTTGGGATGGTGATTCTTCACCCCCAGATCCCCCTCATCTGGGTGCAGACCCCTCTCAATGCTCAGCGTCCCTCCACCGGGTTCACTATGGCTTTTCTCATTCACGAATCACAATGGCCCTCATTACAAGTCCATGGCGAAATCTGGCATGGACCATGGTGCTAATAGCACCATGGTCCACCGCCTGACTTCTAATGAGGGCCAATGTCTTTTTAAATAGTTCCAGTGGACATCCCTCTGCCGGGTTCACCTTTGTCAACACACTGTTTCTTGGGACTTTAGACTTTGCCCCCTCTACATCAGAATCCCACTGCTGGGTTCACTCTTGCCAACTTCACATTCACATTTGCTTTCAATGTCTGCAGGATTCACTTCCCTTGCTTTCTCTACTGTTCTTAGGACAAAGGTTTTCGGCTGTAAGGGGATTAACCTAGACCTCCGGTATGATCACTTTGACCTGTTTTGGCAGCTCTCCAACGACCTTCTGGTATCTGTAGTTTCATCAATATGGGATAAACCAGGGCTTCTCGAGACAGCACCCACGTGGTGCCAGTCCCCTCTACAGCTGGCCTTCCTTTAACAATTTTATAGTTCTTTGAGCTTCTCTCAATGCGCCACTTTGAAACTTTCATTCAACACAGCTCGGTTCTTATCGGTTCTCCCTTCGACACACCGGCTTTGATGAACCGCTTGGCTTTCCTTCTATCTGGAGTCAAGGCCGATACCATGGTAGCAGGAGTCTCCTTCGCTCTGGCTTATCGCGTAGGCATGCCCCGTGTACCGTTGACATCTGCTGCAAGACGGTATAGCTATTATTCTCGATTTATGGTTTCTTCCTTGAAGGTTTCGTGGGTTTAGGTCAGAAAGGGCAAGGTCGTTTCTCTCCTTGGCACCCTTCCGATTCTCGCCATCTTTCTCCTTCTCCTGAACTGCCGGGCTTGATTAGTTGTCTCGTTGTGCGGTCTGCATTGCTTGTACTGTGCTCTTTTGCTCCACCTTTTATCCCTGTGGGGAAGGGCAAGGGCCATCTGGTGTGTGTGATTCTGGTCAATTGCCTGACTTTGCCTGACCCTTGTATTAGAACATGTCAGGTAAACGACTCTGGTGTAAATCCATTCTCTTGCATGCTGTGCGAAAGTGTTCGTGTTGGAAAAGGGGGGAGCAGTGTTTTTGACTGTCCTATGTGGTAGGATGGGCAAAAGGTGTTGAAAGACGGGGAATACTACGTCTCACCCACCGGTGTCCCGCTCCCACTCCCCGAGGACCCCAATCCAGGCAATCCTCCCTCACTGGTCCACCCCCAGGAACAGGATCCAATAGCGATGGCCGTGTCCTGGCCACCTGGATGACAGATCCCCAGGGACTAGCTAGGAAGCGACCTTCAGGTTTCTCACAGGACAAGGATTCCCAGTGGAACAAGTCTGTTCTGTCTCCCTCAAACCCAATACCGAAAATGTTTTTGACCTATATGGCAGTAGATGTTAATGGCAAAACTATGAAGCCTGTCTCTATGTCTATGCGGACATTAACACTCCATCACTATGGCATACACTTGGGATATCTCCATCTAAAGAGCACCAAGTCATTGCCTTCTGTCATTTTATTGGCAGGTCATCTTCAGGCTTCATTCTGGTTGCGTCTGAGTCCAGGCCTGCGCCTGTGATATGGCCATGGTTAGTACTGGTATATTCACCTTACCTCGAAAGCAGCGGATTACATAAACAAGCAAATTTCCATTAATCTCCTGATGAAGATGTGGACAAAATAAGTCCTTGACGTCGAAACCGGTTGAGAAACCTTAAAGGGGATGTGATCTGTTAGAACAATTGTGTTTAGATCCACCTCTGCGATAGATCACATGAAATAATTCTATTGCTGCTTTTTTACAAAAACAATAAACTTGTCCGTGGCGACAAGTAGCATGTCCCACCTCTTAATGTTGTAGATTGTTGGTATGTTTTTTAGTCATTGTTGGTATGTATGATTGACAAAGAGTGTAGATAAAGATTGAATGTTGCACTTTGAATGAAAATTATTGGTATGTACTTTTTAGCTTTCATTAGGTAGTATTATGCCTTCCTGCTATGTTATATAACTATGAAATGTTAGTAATATGCGATTAATTGACTTTTTTTGAAATTATGTATCATGCTAAATAAATTTTGATACAATGTTTGTAAAATAAATACGTCCTCTGGACAATTTTTCAGTAGTCTTTGGCACAGTAATACTCTGGTCCAGAGTGTAGGGTTTTCCTGCATCTTTCAGGTACTCATAGCTGGAGAAAGCCAGAGAAAGAGATACCAGCGAGTCACTGAGAAGGCCGTTACTGGAGAAAGCTAGAGAAGGAGACACCAGCGAACCCACGAGAAGGCTGCCGCCGGAGAAAGCCAGAGAACGAGATACCGGTGAGTCACTGAGAAGGCCGTGGCCGGAGAAGGCCAAAAAAGGAGACACCAGCGAGCCTACGAGAAGGTTACTGCAGGTCGAAAGCCAAGGAAAGAGATACGACTGGGAAGGCCGCCACCAGAGAGTGCCAGAAAGTGGTTCAACTTGAGGGTGTCCACCACTACTGGACCCACCCTGAGAAAGTACTGCAGAGTAACAGGTATGCAATTTGAGCATGAGAAAGGGTGGTGAGCGGTCAAGCTCCACAACGAACCCAGGGAAGTACAAAACCTAATGATACCCAAGGGAGGTGAATTCTAAGAATGTATTAGTTGCTGAATCCCTGAAGAGGTTCATATAAAGCCCAAGATAGCAAAGATGCAAGTCCAGCCTAAGAGATAGGCAAACGTTCGAGCAGGGTGTAGAGGGCCTAGTAAAGGTCTGAGAAAACCAAGCAAAAGTACAGAAGCTGAGAATAACAAGAATGGCCTGGAGGTCCTTGAGAGAAGGTTGAACATAGCACAAATACTGACTACAAGCCTGAGAAGAGGCTTAATTGCGCTGGCAAGGGTGCTGTCAAGATATAGCTCGAGGGTTTGGAAGGTGTGATGACTCCTGTGGAGTCATCACTGTTCCCCAGCCAAAGCTCTCCTTCCATGTGGCCAGGGGACAGCAGCCATTGCCTGATCCTGACTGTGGGGGTGGTATTATGAGGGAAGATCAGGAGGGCATGGACTGAGCTCATGCTGTAAGGACATAGCTGCCCGGAGATCCCACTGAAATCCTGACTGGATCCTGCAAGCAGTTAATTAATAGCTGCTGAAACCACACTCGTTTAACAATTTTGAGGGTTGGAACATAGCGTGCACTCATCTACGCTTCGCCCGACGTGAATCGGAGCTGGAACGGCAGAGAAATCCACTTCGAGGCGAGGGCTTCCCAGGATCCAAGATGGCGGCTCCCCGGGGCTAACAAAGGAAGGCCAACTTGCCGTCAAGCACACAACACGACAACCGTGGTGACCTGCCCTGATCGCTCGCCCCCAGCCCAGAAAACTGTATGCTGCCATCTACAACATTGTGCACCCTGTGACTGCGGGGTGCATATACTTGGAGTACCGAAACGGAACTGAACATATCTCCCCCGTCGGTGCAACACCAAACTGTTGCTAAGGAGCGGCCGCCATCCACCGAATAAACCGCCCTGCTAACTCGGTGCTTGGCAGCTGAAAATGACTCTTGTGCGTTCCTTTGTTCGCTGATCCCTCACTCACTACGCACATTGGGTGGTCGGCCAGCTACCAGACACATGCGAGAAGCCATCAAGGTAATATCCTTTGAAGTGCACGTTGGTCAGCAGTAGGAGACTACAGAAAGCCACCTGCAGCACCGTCGCGACGTTGGAGGAGGAATCTGTACTGTGCCTGGCCCCTACCAAGGATTGCATCTGGAGGCTGCTGGGCTGCCGGGTCTATTGCTAAATGCACTGGGGCCCCTCCAACATAAGCAGGAAGGCTTAGGTCATAACAGTCATCATCCGGGGCTACAAATCCAGCTCGCTCCTCTGTGGGCTGTTTGCCAAGTAGATGGCAGGTGCTGCGCTTGCTTTTTGGGTGCAAGATAACAAATGCATCCTGCCCGGAGGAGCTGTACCATAATAGGGTAAGCCACGCTGCGTTCTACCATTGACAAACTGCACTTGAAACCCCATGGATTACGCATAAGGGGAAAAGAGAAAAAAATTACAAAGGCACCCTCCCAGTGACACTAATGTGTGCTGGTTATGCCTGCCTGCCCTAAATCACCTCACATCCCATTTGGATAGTCTCTGTCCCCATAACAGGCCTACTGTTGGCACATCCTGGGCAACCAACTGGGGAACCCTAATTTATCACCTCAGCATATCACTACTCCTTGGCCTGAACTAGTCTCATTTGTGGGGTACTCAGAACTGCATTTGGGGCATCGCTGCACACCGCTTGGCAGCATTAATATGTCCTCACCTCGCCTTTATTACCTGGTGGCTCGTTAGTGGCCCCTTCACCATTGCACACGGGTCCACTCAAATGCAGGTCTTACACTATATTGACTAGTAGTACACAATAACAACTACGTTTGGGGACTTACAACCTGCTGGACCCTTACAACTACCCCACCACCCCCGATGATGTCTCCCACTAAACATAAAGGAAAGCCCAACATCATGGAATCATTCGCAAACCGGAATAAGTGCACTGAGTGCAAGGCGCAGGTGCTAACCAAACAACACCTCCGGCCACCACCCATGACTCACAAGAAAACCAAATATTAGCGGCGATTGACTCCCTATGGACCTCCCTGGAAAATAAGATAGACAAAGTGAAAGTGGATGTACAATTACTCCAGCAAGATGTCAGACAACTGTCTGATCGTGTCACAACTGTTGAGTCCACATTAAGCACCATTGTTGCCGCTACTACAGACATGGAGGTGCAAATTAAAGTACTTGAGAGACAAAACACAACATTGGAGATGCGTGCCGAAGACGCAGAGGAACGTTCATGCAGGAACAACATACTTGTGTTGGGAGTGCTGGAGGGATCTGAAGGACCAGATCCGACCTCCTACGTCAAAAATCTTCTGCTACAAGAGGTCGGCCCAGGTAAACTATCTCTAGGCTTTGCAATTGAAAGGGCTCACAGATCTCTCCAGAAGAGACCACCCCTGGGATCCCATCCCAGTCCACTCATACCCAGGGTCCTTAACTTACACGACATGGAGGTAATGGTGCAATTCTCTAAGGAAGGGGGAAATACTATGTGATAACTTTAAGATTGCAATCTACTCTGACTATACACCCACTGTTCAGAGGGCCAGAAATACGATTGTACCTATCAAAGCGAGGCCCGGCCAACTAGGGCTCAAGTATATGCTCATATACCATGCCAGGCTGAAGATCCTTCATAACAGAAAATCTTATTTTCTGGACAGTCCTGAAGCGGCCAACATGTGGATGGAGCACAACAACCTAGCTGACAAAACTGACCTAGACTCCATATAACGTGATGGGCCCGGTAGCCCTGACTGCGCTCTTCATCTCGCTAAAGCTGTGATCAGGGCCGCTATCCGACACTCTTGCAGGAATAAAGGAACTGCACTCAACATAAAAGCTGCAGTCCAAATGCATGGGGGACGGTTCGCTTTGCTGGTTTACTTCAAACGAGGCCACCAAATGTCAGAACAATACCCACTACAAATGTCCTATCAGTACAGTCGGGCGAAACTCAGTTACCCACTGCTGGTCTCAGCCACCCACTCACAAGTTGACACTGGGTATCGGCCCACTGCCGAGCCCATTTGCTAGTATACAAAGGCTAACCTGGGCCTGGGAAATACCAGTATGCCCAAACGACAAGGTTTTGTTGGGCAATAAGGCTCTACCTACTGTTTTATTGGTTTGATTCATGTCTTGTAAATTGCTTCTACTGTTACATTTTTCTATGCAAC
This sequence comes from Ambystoma mexicanum, assembly GCF_040938575.1. NCBI lineage: Eukaryota > Metazoa > Chordata > Amphibia > Caudata > Ambystomatidae > Ambystoma > Ambystoma mexicanum. Next base: position 622,025,215 of record NC_090936.1, read on the forward strand.
TTGTTATAATGTAAAGCGCTTTGGATTAAAGCGTTATATAAACACAATAAATACAAATACAATGTTACATAGTTATGTTGTTTAAGTTTTATTTTTGCTTAACCCATGCACTACAGCTAATAGGAACACGTGATTTGAGCGATGTACAGCCGACACAAAAGCTACTGGCTACTGATTGGTCTGGAGACTACTGCATTGACAGCCAGTTCACTACACTTCTGGCCCGACTAGGGCTGGCAATAGGGGGCGTACCCGCCTTTCAAAGTGGCGGATCCTCCCGAACCCAATGGGTAAAAACCTACACAAATCATCATTATGGACACCATTAGAATACTAACCTGGAATGTGTGAGGTTTCAACTCCTACCTTTGCAGAAACCGGGTAAAATCCTTTTGACAACGCAGGCAGGTCTCCATATCCTTATTTCAAGAGACCCACCTATTGGCCGAGGAACAAGAGGTGCTCCTGAACCACTGGGGCGTGTTTGATTATGGAGCAACATACTCAAAATTTGCTAGGGGGGTGCTGACCTGGGATAATGGTTAAATGCCCTTCCAATTCCTGGAGGTGGAAAGAGACAAGGAGGGCACATGTGGTTACCTCAACCATAGGGAGATCTGTATTATCAATTCATATTTGCTGAATCATGCTATCCTGTCCCATGTATGTAAACTATGCATCCTTATCGCACCAATGCGGGAGGGCTTTGCGCTGTGGGGTGGGGACTTCAATTGTGTGAAAGACATTTGGGGTCATTCTGAGTATGGAGGTAGCCATGCCGCTATTTGCAGCATGGCTGCCCCTATAATGGGTACCGGGTCCGGGTTCCCTGAATGGGGAAATACCGGGCCATTCCGACCTTGGAGGGCCCGGTATTTCCCCATTCAGGGAACCCAGACCCTGTACAGCCCCATTCCCATTTGAGCCCCCATAGGGCTCAACGGGAATGGGGAGGATGCAAACAACGGGCCCATTAATGGCGGGCCCGTTGTTTGCATCCTGGTCTGCTCACGGGACCCGCTAAGGACGCCTGGTTTTACCAGGCGTCCTTAGCGGGTCCTGCGAGGATACCTCGTAATGTGGCGGTAGGGGGTTAACGGGGCCAGGAGTTCTACCGGCCCTGTTAACTCCCTACCGCCAGGGTCGTAATTACCCCCATTGTGTTAGACCGTTCCTTTACCCCCTGCGACCACTCTTCCCCAGCCACCACAGTACTGATTACCACCTTAATAGACCTCGACCTCATTGACATATGGAGGGAACTGCACCTGGAAATTAGAGGGTACTCTTATTATTCCTCCCCCCATGCCTTCCACACTAGAATTGACTATTTCTTTATTCGGTCAAACCACCTAAACAAATTCTCCAACGTGGAGTATTTGGGCCACACGATATGGGATCACTCTCCCCTTATGGTGGAGTGGAGCCTTGCCACTCTCCGACCCCCTCATTCCAACATGGCGCCTGCCTACTAGCGTGCTAACTGATGAGCTCTTCAAGAGTGAACTATCAAGGTCCTTGACCAAAATGTTTTAATGCAACATCGGGAGTATGGGGAGCAGGGGCACTATTTGGGAAACTATGAAAGTAGTAATAAGGGGGGAGGTCATAGCGAGAGCCGGTGGCACTGGACGGAAAATTACGGGATGAAGTGGAATCCATTGAGGGGGAGATTAAAAGGTTAGAGGCCCAGAGCACAAACAGTCGAACTACCAAAGATAGATTGCCTGAAATACGCTTTGTGAGCCATGAAGCATAGGGGAGGCTCGCCAAATTTGACTATGCCACACAGACGGCTCATACCCACACAGAGGGAGATAGATCTGGGAGATTGCTGGCGTGGCTCTGTAAGCGTGAGCACCCCAGATCCATAACCACACAACTCCTGGACGAGTGTGGGCCACCTTGGCATTCCCAAAAGATGATTAATGACATTTTGACTACTTATTACACGCAATTCTACAGCCATGACCAGCCAGTTCCCCAAACAGATATAGGGGAGTCCCTTTCACAAATCAATCTCCCAAAACTCACCCCTGACCAACAAGCTTCCAATGATCGCCCCATCACGGTGGAAGAAATAGGAGAATTCATCACCTCCCTCGTCACCTGTAAGTCACCTGGTAGTGATGGTCTCCCCCCAGAGTTTCATAAAGGGTATCACCCCACCCTAGCATTGATACTCCTGAAGGTATTTGAGGAGGTATACGATAAAGGTAGGCTACCAGCCAACATGAGGAAAACCCTAGTGTTGCCCATTCCCAAACCCGGTAAACCAATGGATAGGTGGGACTCATACTGCCCCCTTTCCATACTAAACTAAATACTCACAACAGTCCTGGTGACGCGCATCCAGACTCATTTCTCGTCCCTGATACACATGGACCAAACCGTTTTTGTGCCTGGCCGCAACACCACCCTGAATCTCCACAGGCTCCAGCACATTATTGACCAGACAAATGCTTGTAAGGAACCCTACGTTATGGTGGCCTTGGATGTAATCAAGGGAGTGGCTGCTGGCCACTCTGAGGGGCTTCGGGTTGGGGGAACACTTCATACGGAGGGTGGTTTTGCTCTACATCTCCCCGACGGCATGAGTGAAAGCTGGCAGCCAAATTTCGGAATTGTGGAACATATGCTGTGGTACCCGCCAGGGTTGGCCACTTTCGCCCATGCTGTATATATTGGCCATGGAGCCAATAGCAGCATTTCTACGCCAAGAATACATGTGCACAGGTATACTGATCGGTCGGTCAAGACACTTTGTGTCACTTTACGCAGATGACGCACTACTTTACCTGTGCAGATCACACCATAACCTTTCCATAATCCTAAGGTTTGCAGATTTATCCGGAATCTCCTTTAGCAGACAGAAATCATGCATATTCCCCTTGAGGGTTCTCAGTAGGGTGGTTGGGGATGCTCTACCTGACTTGGGCTTTTCCTGGGAAACACACTCTTTTAGATACTTAGACATTCAGATCAAGCATACACCCGGGGACACACATGAACATAATGCACTTAAGGTGGTGGGAGGACTGAAGAAATCTATGTCTTTCAGGTCCCGATTACCGCTCTCACTTATGGGTAGGATCGCCATAATCAAAACAATATTCTACCCCAGATTCCTTTAGTACTTCACAAATGTCCATTAATACACAAGGATAACCTTTTTTCAACTTTTGGAAAACTGATTAGAGACTTCCTTTTGGGCTCCGGCAGACGTAGAATTTCCCTGCAAGTATTGTACCTGCCCTACAAGGACAGTGGCGCACAGCTACCAAAACTTGAATTATATTATTTGGCTGCCCATCTTAGCTTTGTCACGAAATGGCTATCCGACGGCCCTACCTCGGAATCAGAACTGCTACAGCAGTTAATGGCACAAGCCAGACTTAAAGAAGTACTGTGGCTCCTGGAAACATGCATGCAACCCCTACCCCTGATTGCTCAGTTAGGTAGGAATGTCTAGACTAGAGCGTTGAAGGTACTTCGGACGCCCTGCCCTTACTCTCTCAGTGTACCAATAATTGCCGACACTTGTGCTACCAGGGAAGACCTTAGAGCCTTTAGACTTTGGGAGGAGTACGGTATATACACTTGGGGAGACCTACATGATAGCGGGAAATTCAGGGATATGGAAGATCAGACACAGCAGTCGGGTCTGCCGAAAGGTCAATTTCTCAGGTATAATAAGATAAAAAGGCTGGCAAGTCGCAGGTGGAGTAATTGGCCCAAGGAACCAATGGAATCAACATTCCTAGCTCTGGCTTACATATTGGAGGACGGCTGAAGACCAGTGGCAAGGCTATATTGTTATCTACTAGAGAATACTATCAGTAGCAACGCCAGTTTGAAGGATCAATGGGACATGGTTATGGGTATTACCATCTGTGACGTAAAGGACAGGCTCTTGAAATTGAATGTTCTTCACTGTACTTACATTACTCCTACTAGAGTCGCCAGATTTGCTAAGAACACATTGGGCCTCATTCCGAGGCAGGCGGTAGCCGTGCCCTAAGGGCACGGTTGCCGCCAGTAATTATTTTTTCACCGGCACCCAGAAAAGGGCAATAACTGGGTCATGCTGACCTTGGCGGACCCGGTAATTGCCATTTTCTGGGTGCTAGTAATAATTATTCCACATTCCCATTTGAACCCCATAGGGCTCAATGGGAATGGGGAGGATGGTAGCAGCGGTACTGTCCATAATGGTACCGTTGCTACATCTAGTTCTGCTCGCGGGTGCCGCTCTGCACGCCTGGTATGACCAGGCGTGCAAAGCGGCACCCGCGAGCAGAACTCGTAATGTGGCGGCATGGTAACAACGGCGCCGGTAGCACTAACTAAATGTGCAAAAGTGAAATCTTTCTGACGCCTTAGGGCAGCGGGGGTCACCAGATACGAATGGTCCCCGTGGAATGCCTGTTGGGGACATTGGGGGTCTTAACGACCCTGGAGGTAGCCATGCTGTTTATTTACGGCATGGCTAGCCCCATTCCTGGTACTGGGTCCGGGTTCCCTGAATGGGGAAGTACCGGGCCATTCCGACCTTGGGGGGCCCAGTATCTCCCCATTCAGAGAACCCGGACTCGGTACCTTCCCATTCCCATTTGAGGGCTCAATGGGAATGGGGAGCATGCTAACAATGGGCCTGTTAATGACAGGCCCATTGTTAGCATGCTGGTCTGCTCACGGGACCCTCTAAGCACGCCTGGTTTCACCAGGCGTCCTTACCAGGTCCCGCGAGCAAACCTCGTAATGAGGTGGTAGGGGAAATTTAGGCACTTAGTTAAATTTATGGATTTAGCATGCATACTTGCAAAGAGGAGAATTGACATGTCTTGGAAATCTCCAGGGGGCCCCAATTTAAACAGTGATTGAAGGAACCTGAAACCTGGTGTGAAGCCGAGACAAGGGCATGGGCTATGGCACTACACTCATATGAGGACGGCCTTGATGATTCCTTTGTAGCCTGGAAGTCCCTCGTGCACAGTGTGTTTCACCCTTCGGACGATAAACCTCCTTGAACTTCCAGTCCTATCACAACATTGTACATTCGCTTGGTATTAAGGCCTGTCCAAGGCCCAAACACACCCTGCCCAGACTGCAAGCTCTAAGCCAATTACAAGTGACCAGTATGAGATTCCAGTGGTAGTCACGAGTCTATTTTATACCTTTTCCCCAAGCTGGCTTTGCATGGTTGTTTATGTTACCAGCCCCTCCCCTATCCCAGTTCTTCTCCCCACCTCCTGTTTGCAGTATTGTGCATGGAGTGTACAATGTCACAATACTAAACACCATGTTGTAAGAATCCATCCATTGTCACTAGTTGCCTAGTAAAGACATTTAAAAAAAAAATGAGGGAGGATCACATGGTAGGAGATGCTGTCGGGGAGAGGTGGTGAACCCATCATGAGAGATGCAGTATTCTTCCCTTTCCAGAGAAGAAGACCTCATAATTCCAAAAATCCTGATGGCTTGTTTTCACCATGCAAGTCCCTCCCGTTGTAAAACCTCAAACCCCTCTACTTCAAAACACTCTAAGCAGAATACCATTCATAGATTTGTTGCTTTCACACACAAGAACTACGCCACAAATTTTTAGTTTTATTTCAAATTTCTTGAATTATAATTCAAGAGGTTATAGCCAATCTCCCAAAGGAGAGCCCTTTTTTACATGACAGGTGTTTCGGCTTCACATGAGCCTTTTTCAAATCAGGGCATATATTCCATTCACGTAAGTCCCATTAGTATTCATTCATTGTTGAGTAAAGTCTTGATTCCATAAAGGTCCCGGGTTAGAATCCCACCTCAAAAGTCCCTGTTTCAGTCTCCACGCGTCAGCTTCAGTGATCCTATTCATACATCAAATTCACAAAACGTACACTCAACATCTCACATCTCTGATGTCTTTGTTCTGAACAAAAATCCTAAACAATATCACTTTAGAAGTCCCATAAATCCTATCTACTCCAACTCCCATAAAGCCTTAAGTACTGAGACGAAGAAGAGGAAGAGAGAGTTCATGTAGATTGAAGGAACCACCAAGCTGAAAACACACACTAGTTGTTGCAATGAAGCCCGAGTACACGCGACATTTAAGAATGGCGTACACATGTAAACAGAGGTCGGAGAAGAGAGAAACTGAACGGGAGAAGCAGGAAGCAGAACCGAGGGACAAGGCAGCAGCACGTGAACGGACTGTGCTGTAGAAGGCAGGTACTTCCAAGCTGCCGTTTGTAAGCATTACCTACTGGCGTGGTGCAAGGCCAAACACAAAAGTACACACAGCAGGCACTGTGCAAGAATCGCTGGGGAGCCAGCCGTAGAGCTACCGCGGACGCAGTCGCTGCCAAGCAGCAGCGCACTTACCGGCAGGTGAATGCGGAGCTGGCAGGAGAGCTGGGAGAAGGTCTGGAGAGCGGGAAATTCTGTCCCAGAGTGGAAGCTTCACCGCAGCAATGTGCCACGGGTCGGGACCGCTACCAGACACCAGTGAGTCTGCTCAGAGATGTTGTGGACCCTGGGGCATTGTGGACCCTGGGGCATACTGACAGGCATGTGAGCAATTAAGAACTTGTTTTGAATAACAACCAAGTAAAATACAAAGACAGCATTTGCACAAATCCCCATGTATGAGATGTCAATATGGGGAAAGTTGGAGCAAGTGTTATCACAAGAAGATGAATGTTAATGAAGACAGATCTGATGAATCCTGTGGATCCCTCATTGAAACCCTGCTTAAAGTCTCCTCCCAGGTGGCCAGGGATAGGCAGACGCTTTCTGATCCTGACCTTGGGGATCACCTGGAAGTAGAAAAGGCTCAGGGAGGTGAGAGGAATCCAGGGGATGAGACACTGTATTTGCCTTCTTTTAAAGGCAACATTTTTACACTCCCACAATATATCATGGCTTGTTGCCACCATAACCCTTGTGTTGCACGAGTTCACCCTCTTAGTGTGGGTGGAATTAGTCAGAAACCCCGCATGAATAAAACAGATGGACGTCTTTCTCAAATTCAGGGAACTCAGACAATTGAAAATGTCCGTAATTCCCCAAAAGTGTAAGAGAAGGAGGTTTGTGAATGTTAACAAAATGTAATCTCAAGACCTATATTCCTCTTTACAATCCAGTCTGATTACTGATTCACATAACATTCCCTTAGTAAAGGTTATAAGAAACAGAGACAAAAACATGAGTAAGAAAATAGTTATGAAAACTAACTTTGTGGTTCGTGACTCCAAGTCCCATAATTTCCTTAGTACTGGGACGAGGAAGAGGGATGCAGAGGAACGAAACTGTAGTAATCAGTTAATTGGTGGAGATTGTCCACACCTGAGGATGACTGGGCAGTTTAAATATCCCTCTCAGGTGCAGACTGTAGAGTAGCTGGACAAGCCAGAGAGGCTGAAGCAGAGGAAGCATTCTATTCTGTACGGGCCGTGTCTGCAGGTGGAGGTAGGATTAATAGAGAAATAAGACGTCCGGACCACTGAGGGTCCTGAGCAGGTCAGTGCCTCTCCTTATCCCTCTTGCAGAGGTTGTGCAGCAGAAAGTTGGCGTGGTGGAAAACACTGAGAGATCTATGGTGACTGGGTTGCGCAGGAGATTCGTAGGAGCTTAGGAAGCTCTGAGTTGGTGTGGCGTTAGCGAGAGCAAATAACAAGGAACTGTTTGCTCAGGTCCAGGAGATTCACAGAAGCTAATGGCCAGCAAGCACAGAGTGAGAGCGACCTACCCGGTGAGTTCCCCACTTGCAAGTGGTACTAGAGCGCTCGGGTGATGCTTGCGTGTGCCAGGTCAGCCGCGTTGTTCGCGTGTGAATGACAGAGGCGCTACTATTGAATATCGAATTATCAGAAAACCACAGAGGTGGCGGTTAATGAAACAAAATAGCTGTGCTGTTCCTTTTGTGAGTTTGTGGAGATTCCAGGAACCCGGTGGGGAAACAATATTAAGAACTATGGCATGCAAGCAATGCTAAAGCCAAAAGAAAGCTAAACCTGGACAATTTGAGATCACCAAGCATTGCCAAAAACCAGAGGGAAGTAATACTAATCCCATGGGTTGTAGGAAGCGCTGCCTGTATGTTGAGAAGAATGTGCCCGATTTAAACTCACATTGCTAAAGCCAAGGTAGCAACAGGAAAAGACTGTATCCTAGCTACTGTGTAACTATTGAAGCAGAAAGGAGGGAAAAGGGACAAACAGGCTGCCCTTCTGGAGTAGACCATCCAGAGAGAGATGAGCAAAGTTTGCAGCAAAGCCCTAAGATGCTATTCTGACGACTATGTTGTTATTGATGCAGAAGGGAAAGAAAGATGGCAAACAGGCTGCCCTTCTGGAATTAGCTATCCGGCGGGAGATGAACATCATTTGCAGAACAGTCCTAATGTGGATTCATGTGAAAGTTCTATTCCCTGAACGCTGCTAACATTTTTGCTACCATAGAAGGCTATTTTATTTGCTGTTATTCTAATTTGAAAGTTACCATTGAAGCACTTTTCTGTTCTGGTGGTTAAAGAAGTAGACGGGCAGGCGAGTATAGCCGTAGGGCAAGAAGTGACCGCCCCGAAGAAACATGGTGAAAGGATAAGCCAGGTAGTAGAAGGTGCATGTGTTGAATAGTGGTACTAATAGAACACAACATGAGTTGAGTTGTGACATTTGCAAAAGAGTTGTGAAAGCTGGCTGAAGAAAAGTTACAATTCTTTCTGCTGTTAAATGTGTGGTAAACCATCCTAACCAAATTATTTGTTTTCATTACAAATGTGAGGCTGTTCTTATTCCAGGAGGAGTGAAAGTGTATGACTTTATTGAAGCAACAGAACATTGTGAACTTGAGTACAAGAACGTAAGAACTGTACTTTGTGTGAAACCTGAGAGTGTCCTCCCTCCTTTTTTCCCAACTTCCTCTGCTCAGGTGGCCAGGGAAAGGCCATCGCTTTTGGATCCCGACCCTGGGGGTGGATATGCAAGGGAGGATCACTTGACTGGAGGAGACTTGGGGAATGGAGAAAAGATATCCTTGGGTGAGACATGGTATCCACTATTCCCTTTTCACAATGAACTGTCAGTCCCAGCAGCCTTTATAGGTTATTATCATCTGTATCCCTTTCCTTCCTTTCAAAATGACCCTCTGAAATACCATCTTTAAACTAGGACAAGAAAGAGATCAACTAAGAGGGCACCTCATAGTTTGGGCAAGTTAAGCACACATCGGGCCTTATTACGGGTCTGGCGATAGCTGTGCCTGTAACAAAGGCACGGCTGCCGCCATGCCCGTGATTTTACCGGCACCCACAAATGGGCTATTACCGGGTCATGCTGAGGTCGGCGGACCCGATAATTGCCCATTTGCGGGTGCTGGAAATAAGGGACTCCCCTCCCCATTCGGCCCCATAGGGCTGAATGGGAATGGGGATGTCGGATGCACCGGCACCGTCAATGACGGTGCCGGTGCATCCGACATGCTGTGCTCGCGGATGCCGCTCTGCCTGCCAGGCCAGACCTGGCGGGCTGACAGGTACCCGCGAGCACAGCTCGTAGTATGGCGGTCTGGGAACTACGGTACCAGCATGCTTACCGGTACCGTAGTTCCCAGACCGCCATGCTTATAATGAGGCCCATCCTCTTATTTATACAGAGGAATATCAGATCCATAATAAGACAAGGAAGAAACAACTGTGAATGGTATCCCTACATAATATCCCGTACAAAAATATCAAAGTAAATATGGCCGTTTGAATCGCCATAGGCAATATTTTTGTAGGGGATATTATGTAGGAGCGGGGGTTGCAGGGGTGTCCCCGGCACATTTAAAAATGATGCGGAGGTTGCGGGGGTGTCCCCCGCAGGGTCTATGTGTCTCCAAGTGTCCATGTGTAGCCATGTGTCTCCAAGCAACGAGTTGGGGGGGATCTCTCTCCGCAGCAGAGGCCTCCCTCTGGAACAGCCTTCCTGCCTCCCTGAAACTTGAGGAGAACCATCTCCGGTTCCGGAAGCACCTCAAAACCTTCCTCTTTGCTTCTGCTTTCTCTCCCCCTCTCCCCTGCTAAATCACTGAAACTTTACTGAATCAGCAACTGGGCCACTCGCCAAGCCACTCTCCCCTTGGCCCAGCCACTCTCCCCTGCACTGCCTCTCTGGCAACCCCCGCACTACGGGACTGTCTCTGTATCCCTACAGCCCCCCCCTCCCAGCACTAGTCTGCACTTATCCTGCACTTGCCACCAGCTGGCCCTTATTATTTATCTTGTATTTTACTAATCACTTTGTACTGCACTTTCCCCTCTCCCTTTCCCCCTTGCACTTTTCCCGTCCCCCCTACCCATGCACTTGTGCGATCTGAATGACACCTGGCCTTGTAGGATCGTTTGTCTGTCTCCCCTTGTTCCCCCCTCCCTGCCTCGTCGCGACTTGAAACACTTGTGTATAGGCGCGTTACAAATGCCATATCATATCATATCATATCAATATCGCAGTGAAAATATGTATCACAATATTTTCACGGGGATATTAACACATGGAACCTTGTGAATTATACACTGTTCTATTCAGCAAATACCTTTTTCATATGATATGATAGTTTATTTATATAGCATCTATACACAATGGCCCTCATTACGACCCTGGCGGAAAGTGACTGACCGGACCGCCACAGCGTAAATAGCGTTTCCGCCATTGCACAATGGAGCAAAGTGCGGCTCATTCCGACCCATCGGGCACGAGCACCACGCCATGGCGGAAGTGCAAAGTCCGCGATGGCGGAAATGACCCCAAAACGGCCCACACCGCCGCCGTACGGCGCCCTAGGTGCAATACCGCCACCCATCTCAGCGGACACCGCAGTGAGCGCCAACCGGAAAGTACGGTGACCGTAAATATACGGAAACGGAAGTAAAAGCATGGTCCCGGAACGGGAAACATCACGCCGTACACCTATAAAACCACTAAATCCACACAACCATTAAAAATACTACCCTGAGACACATCCCAACCCGTCATCCACCCTAGTGAAACCAAGAAAAATGGGAAAAGTAGCGAAGAAAGCGTGCGACCGCAAGCGGCAGGTCCACTTCTCCCGTGAGGAACTCACCGTACTCACAGAGACCCTCCAGGAGAATGCAGCCGCCGTCTTCTCCACGCAAATGACCAGGACGGCACTTGCGAACAAGAAGGCCATATGGGCCCTGGTGGCACAGCGGGTAAGTGCGGTGGGGACCGCACCCCGCAACCCACAGCAATGCAGAAAGCGATGGGACGACCTGCGGATACGCGTCCGTAGCATACTTTCTGCCAACCGCAACATTGCCACAGCCACCGGGGGAGGATCGGAATCACCCATCAAGTTGACCCCCTGGGAAGAAATCTGTGCCTCCACCATAGGAATGGAGAGCATAGAGGGAGTCGGAGGGATGGAGAAAGGAGTGCAGACATCCGAAGAATCAGGTAGGTGGCCCAAATAAAACAATGCCAAAACCACAATGTCCAATCATGTGAAGTACCACGTGCCCACATAGTGCAACAGTAACACATGTCCAGGAGAACGTCCACATACATAGGCCTGATAGCACACTTCAAAACTCACATCAAATACATAAATAATTAAAAATCCTAAAAACACCCTCTACACGTGCAGCAGGCACACCCTAACTGCAGGCTGCCAAACAACTGCACCCTCACACCACACACAAATGAAACCACCTCCAAGGCCCCGACCCAAATCACCCTCAGGTACCACCCCAATGCATGTGATACATTGCCATTCCAATTCCCACAGACCCATTAATAACGCTCGCCCTCCTTTACTCCACCACAGGGTCCGATCCAAACGACGAGCTCCAGGACACCCCTACCAGCACACCTGCAAAGAGGGCCAAGACCAACGGCCAAAGACCCTCCACCTCAGCTGCACGCATCAAGACACGGCAGCAGCACAAATCAAGTGGCAGCACAGAGGAGGGAACTCCAACAGGCACCCCAGCAGCCAGCATGCCCACACCACCACCACCACAGGTCCCCCCAATGGATGCCACAGTAGGCACTGCTTCTGGTGGCAGCAGCACCATAGGTGACACTGCATTAATGGCAGCATGCTCCGACACAGAAAACGGGGATGTCGAAGTCAGATCCATCCATGACCTGTCCCAATCCCCCTGTCTGTTCCATCCCGTACACCATGAGGATACCACGCAGGGGCACCCACAAGACGACGACTGGCCATCCCCCACAAGCCCTGTGGCAGGGCAACATGAGGCGAACAGCCACTCTGTGACACCACCGCAAATGGCCATGGCCCAGCAGAGGCAACAGTCCCTCGACCAGTTAATCGTGCAACAGCAGCAACTGGCCACGCTCCTCAAGGACCATGCCGATGAATGTGGGGGCACTAAGGCAGACATAGAAACATCAACTGAGACACTTAGGGCAGAAATGGAGAGAAGTACAGAGACACTAAGGGCACAAATGGAGAGTAGCACCGAGTGCCTGAGAGTCCAAATGGAGAGTAGCACCGAGAGCCTGAGAGTCCAAATGGAGAGAAGCACCGAGAGCCTGAGGGGGGAACTGCATGCGACGTCCAAAGACGTATGTGCCGAACTTGCCGCAGTGCGCCGTGTGCTCACTGAGCTCTCACAAACCCTTAGGGACATGCATGGACGTGAGCAGGCAGAGACATCATCCGTTGCAAGTTCCGTCCAGGGCAGCCCCCAACATAGATCTGGGAGGAACCTGCGCTCCACAGGCAGGGGTGCCCCTGATACCCGCAGAGGGGGCTTGCAATAGCGACTGCCCACTGACAATGAGCATCTCTGGACACTGGTGTTCGGGGGGGAGGTAGGAGGGTGGAGGGGGGGTGTTGGGCTCACTTGGGTGGCGGGTCGATAGGGTGTTTAACATGATATCACATATGCCATAAACAATGCACGATCAACCAATGAGATGTGTGGACATTGATCTTTGTGTACGAGGCCATTATAGGCGTACAGTCCATATTGTGCATGTACCATACACACACAGTGCCACGAGTCCCGTGTCCATGTATCAGCCACCAGGCGTGAGTGCTAGAAGCATGCATCTATGAGATGCTGACGAATGTCACGGCCCTCCTGTGCCTCGCAGACTCCTTGAGGTGCTGCCACATCCCCACCCTCATCATGACCATCTTCAGGTGCTTGCAGTTCTGCGTCAGGGGGCATGGGCACATTTCAACGTACGCACATGTTGTGTAGCATGACACATGCCATCACCATCTTCGCAACCTTCACATGGCGGTACAGGAGTGCCCCGCCAGACCTGCTGAGGCACCGGAAACGAGTCTTCAGTAGGCCGAATGCCTGTTCTATGACTACACGGGTACGTGAGTGGGCATGGTTGTAGTCCTCCTCATGCTGGTCCCGTGGGTTCCGGACTGGTGTGAGGAGCCATCTCTTCAGTGGATATCCGGCATCACCTGTATGTGGACGATAAACGAATCATGTGGAATGCCATTGCTACGTACGCACCCCCCCCCCTTCCTGCCAGGTCATTGCCGCATCACATACCCCACATCATCATGCATGAAATGAGACTCACCGAGTAGCCAGGATCTGTTCCCTGCGTGTCGCTCCATGTAGCGTGGTATTGTAGAGTTCCTCAAGATCATAGAATCATGGGTTGATCCAGGGAATCGGGCACAACAATGTGTAATGATCCTGTTGGAGTCACACACCATTTGTACATTCAGAGAATGAAATTGTTTCCGGTTGCGGTACTGGGCCTCCATGGCATGTAGGACGACCAATTCCACATGGGTGCAGTCGATGGCACCAATGCAACCCGGTATGCCGGCAAGTGCATGGAATCCCACTTTTGTGTTCGTAATTTCCTGCTCCGAGCGTGGTAGAGAGATGTAGTCGTCTGCGTGCTTCAGGAGGGCATCGAGCACTTGCAATAGTGTCCGTGAGAACAGTGGCTGTGAAATGCCATGCAACTGTCCGACTGTGTGCTGGTAGGTGCCTGTGGCCAGGAAGTGGAGTACAGACACCACCTTCAGTAGGGGTGGGATGGCGGTTGGGCTATCTATCATGCTGACAAGGTCAGCCTGTGTCATGTCCACAATGGCGGTTATGGTGTCCCGGTCCAAACGGTAGAGGGTGTGGATCTGCTCATCAGTGAGGTTGAACGGATGTGCTCGGAGGCGTGGGATTGCGGGCTGCCTGCGTGGTGGTAGTGGCTGTGCTGGCGGCCCTTGCTGGCCCTGCCTTGCCCTCCTCCTCCTCCTGCGTCTCCTCCGTGCGGCCGGTTGTAGTTGGTGTTCGTCTTCTTCTTGAAGTTGGAGTACCTGCAGTGCTATCAGGTCCCCCAGGGCCAACATAGCTAGTCCTGCCGGTAGCATTTCGGAGTGGTTGTGGGAGGAGACTGGGCGTGCAATTTATGTGTTTTCAGGCTGTATGGCCTCCACCTGTGGTGATTCATTCCACCTGTGCAAGCTGCTCTCCCCTTTGGGCGAGCACGTCCCGCACACAACGCTGCAATTCGACGAATGGCATCTTGCTATTACAATCATGTATTTGTACCCGATGGCAGTGTAACATTGGTTGATATGTTCATTCGGCTATGGTCCCATTGTTTCACATACTATCTTTGCAGTCGCGAACAGACTTGTGAAGGGTCAGTGGAACGTAGTACTCGAGTAACGGTGGACCCTCATGCATCACTGTACCGAGGTTCAACGACGGGCGGGGCGTCCCATTTGTGAGTGAAGGCAGTTGCCATTTTCACACACAGCCGCACTAGATGGATTAATTTGTGATTTCAAGCGGCCACAGATGCCTTTTCGACGTGATGTTGCAAATGAGGAATTCGAAGGGCGGCGCTTTCGGTTTTCAGCTAGCGGCGAGGAGATGCCCACAGGTCTGACTGCAAATATAACGTTCTATTGTTCAATGTCCTTGGGACAGGGGCCATGGCGAGGATGCAATGATTGATATGAATAGTTTGGGATGCGCAATGGCGAAGTGGACGATGAGGCCGGACGTTCCCAAATACATGTTACTTCACAACACTGGAATTACGGGCTGGGGCACAGTGGATTTTGCAGGCTGCATAACGCACAGACTCAATGGAAATTTCACATGTTATGTGAGTATGGAAACAGGCGTTTTCATTACGGGATGAGGGAATGATGAATGGATGCATGGACAGATGAATTGATACAGAGTTTGCCATGTACAGGGCTTCTTGGAATCTGTCCGCCTCCCCTGCGCTATGTGATGCAGGGCTGCCATAGTGGGACCATCGTCTATCTGGCCTTGTTGAGCCCTCCCTGTCTCGACGCGCCTTCAGACACTTGTGTCTATGCACGTTACCAATCCCATCTGATGGATTCTGTTTTAACAGACGCATGCACAGGTACACTCGTTTGTGATGGTGTTTTCACCTCGATATAGATAGTTATGATTCGCAAGTGGTTTTTGGGTGGTGATGATCCTTTGGAGTGGGCTAGCATGCATATGGCTGTGGATTTGGTGTGATCATTGAAGTGAGTAATTCAAATGTAGTTCTGATGGCCATACTGTTCTTTTTCATTTCATTTGGTTGACAGGTATCTCCTCCCCTTTTGCCACTGCCATCTGTATGCCACTCCTGCAGATGGATTTTACTCCCGACACCTGCTGCTTCGTGTTAATCAGTGGAGCAGCATTACGATCTTATGGGACGATCGCCAATGGGCCACATGCCCTTACGCAGTACTAGTGGCTAGGAGCAACATTTCGGCCTTTCAGCTGGACTAGTGCCTCCCTATTGGGACGGCCCTGCGGTTCTAGGCGCTTCCATGTTGCCTTTTCGTACGAGAATGTAGCCCCTGTGTACCATGAAGGAACAGGGCGTCACACAAGAAGTAGCTGGTCATTTATTGCGGATGCAGCCCACAATGGTGAAATGTGTTTTGGAGTTCATGGCCTAATGGCTGTATGGGCTTGGTGAATTTGTTGTGCATTAAATTTCTATTCTGATATGGACCGTGTAGCGTTCTTCTTTGCAAGTGATGTGGCATATTCCTATTTGGGGAGCGATGTATTGTGAGGAGATCTGCATTGGGTTCCAGCTTCGGAGTATAGTTGCGTGGTACTGTGCTGGGCGCGTTTGCCTACGAAGCCCAGTGAGGTCAGGGATGAGGGCTGCCAATATGACTGTTTTAATGATGTCATGCTCAGGGGCGGGGGATTAGCTTTTGTGTAACAGATGCCGGTCAGCCAGGTGGATTGGTGGAATGATGTGATTTTCGGAATATTGCTGGTCACAGGTGCCTGTGTTTGCGTGCGTTTCTTGGTGGGAGACTGAGGTCATGTCCATTGGGATGGCTTCTGTATTCGTGCCATCTGTGCCCTGCAGCTCCCATTGGCCCCTCTTGAGATTCATTTGTTCGTTGGCAGGCATGGATGACTAGTACATTTCACTGGTTGCATTGTGTGACTTCATTGCACCTACGGGGAGTTGTACAATGTGGCCAGGGAGCGGTGTACAGGCACTCAGTGGGGCCGTTTACGGTTGGTTCGCGATGCCGTACTTCTCACCATGGCGGAATGGTACTTTCCGCCGTGCTTGATGGCGTTAGGTGCATGTCCGCTAGGGTCAGAATTCGCGTACCGTTGCGCCATGGTGGTAATTACGGTTTGGCATGGCGCGCGCGCGCGTACTTGGTGCAGTTAGCGTTGGCGTTCGCTACGGTGTCGCTAATGGCATCGTACTTTGCGGTGACGGGTCATAGTCGCACCGAGCGCTATTCGATGGCGGTAT
Organism: Ambystoma mexicanum; assembly: GCF_040938575.1. Lineage (NCBI taxonomy): Eukaryota > Metazoa > Chordata > Amphibia > Caudata > Ambystomatidae > Ambystoma > Ambystoma mexicanum. The sequence goes on from NC_090936.1 coordinate 622,041,999, forward strand.
TGCATTTCCGCCATCGTTTTTCGATTTCCGCCAGGGTCGTAATGAGGCCCAATGTGTTTCAAAGCGCTTACAAAAAACAAACTGTCCCACAATCATTTCCCTTTAAGACTGGAGTGAGGAGGAGGCAACTGGGAGTTATGCACACTTCCATTAATTCACACCACTTTGGTATTGGGACGAGGAAGTGGACTGTGGAGCAGTTCCATTTGAAAGGCCAGGCATGTCCTGCTAATAGATTCAACTATAGTCAGGCAAAAGACTTACATCTGCAACCTGTTAAAGACCCACAGGTATATAAAATGAGAGACCAGCATGAGAGAAAGAGAACCTGCCTGAAGGGACAGACATGGCTGGCAGATCTTGAGTAGGCTGGAGAGGGCCGGTGAAAAGGACCCTGTGTGTTGCAGAAGGGTGAGCGAGACGCCGGGGCCTGAGCGGGCCACAAGAGGGTTGAGACACCTGCAGTCCCCTGCATTGTGTGTCCACAGCCAGAGCTGTGGGACACTGAGGGCTTAAGACTGCCGCAGGCCGCTGCAGCAAGGTTCGAAGGTAAAGAGTGCTGCTCGCCAAAGCTCCTGAAGAGCCCAAGCGGAGCGAGGATAAGCCAAATGGAAGAAAGAAGACACCCGGAGGAGCATTCATACCGGGGCGCTCCGGGTGGGAAAAGGGGAAATTGAAAATCCAAAACTAACTGGAACTTATAATAACTTTGTTTGAAGACCGAATTGAAGAATTTTGAATACCGAACAAGCTGCAAACTACTTCTAAGAATATAACAAGAATTATTGAATACCGAACAGCAAAGTATATGAAAGCAGAGCACGAATGAAACCGAAGTGATGAACACTTATGAACCAAGTGAAAGCAAAATTATGAGTACTGGTGAACCGAGTGAATAGCAAGTAATGAACATTAATGGTCATCATGAAAGCAAGGTGGTAGAAAAGGATTAACACCACAGAGTGAGTTGTGTGAAATATACGTTGTGATAAAGTTAAGAGACTGTCAAGGAGAAACAGAATGGAATACTGGTTAGTGACACAGGTTCAGTCAGAGAAAACCTGTGTTGGCAAAAAAGCCCGAAGGATTGTGTGAAATATAAGTTATGCCAAGAAGAAGCCAAAATAAGGGTGAGCCCAGAAATACACAAGGTGCGGCAAACATCTGTTGGAGAAGAATTGCGCCCCAACAAATGATCCAGGTGCAGAGAGGGAAACCAGAAGTTGGCAACAAAGTGCAATGGTTACTGGTTTGATGACCTGTAATTGGTGGACTGTGTGGTGCAACAACTGAGCCTAGACAGAATGACCCCCTACCTGGAAAGAGTCAAGGAAAAGCCAAGATACAGAAGTTGTATTGTATAACAAGTGCTGAAGTGATTGAAGAGAAGAACAATCTGTATGCACTATTGCAAAGCCTGGATGGTTACAAAGTTAAATTGGAAATTGTTATTGAAAGCCAAGAGATTTTTTAACTGATTGTAGTTTTGAAGCTAGAAGAGCTGACTACTTGGGGAAGGGAACCCCATGACTTTGCGAACTGTGTTGAACTCTTAGGGACGGGAACCCTGAGGCCTTTTTGAACTGTTAGCTGCACTGACTGAGATTCTTACGCAAGTCCTTCAAAAAACTAGGCTTGGGGTCGCAGAATCTTTAGGCAGAATAACCTAAGTGTGGTGAGCTGGAACACCCAGGGACCAAAAACCTTTACAACCAAAAAACAGAGAAACATTCTTTTTTGCAATACCGATATTGTTCTCCTTCAAGAGACTTGGCTAACCCATCCCACGCAAATAGAGGGCTACACAATCCTTACAATACCAGAAATTCAGAAGGCTAAAGTTCACCCATCAGGGGACTCTTGTTGTGCATTAGCAATTCACTAAGTAAAGAAGTTATACCAATATACAGCAACAAAAATTGTATTTTGGCATCCAAAGTTGGTTTACATTCGCCATTGGGATGGGCACAGCTTATAGCAGTGAATGTTTACTGGAATCCTGCACAGATTGATCTTCAGGCCTTTCACTCCTCGTTATCAATATTAATGGAAAAGATAGCTTTGGACTTTGGAGAGGCCTATGTGATCCTGACAGGGGATTTTAACGCACAGTGCATTCAACACCAAAACGACAGGAACAACTTAAGACGGTCCAAACAAGCTAAGAATGGGGAACAATGGGTGAACTATATGAATTCATGGGGCCTTAGTATGCTGAATGGGGCTGTGCCCGGCGATAGTCCGCCTGGTCCAACTTGGACACGCAGCAACTCTTCTTCCACCCTGGACTACATTTTTGTATCGGAAGGCATCTTCGCAAAAAATGTGTGCATGGAAACCACCTGGGGGGAAGGGAGTGATCACGGCAGCCTCAAAATAACCATCTCTGACTTTAACATCAGCCAAGGTGAAAGGTATGCACATGACCTGACTCTGAAAAAAAGGCAAAGCTACCCTCGTGAAGTACAAAAGAGAGGGGAAGAAATTAAATGACAATCTTGCTGAAATCCCCTTGAGAGAACAAAATGAAAATTGTTTTCCTGAAAATGTTTATAAATTCATTTGGTCTGTTCATCCCCCAAGCTCAGGAGGACTACAGAAAATTACTCATCATCAGCGCACATTTGATGAAGAAACCTGGGCTCAACTCAAAAAAAATATATAGGTGGGATTTTAGACACCTGAGAAAACATAACACCGATCAGTCCACACTACGAGGAGAGCTGCAAAAACTGAAAAGGATTTATAAGCAATGGTCTCTCTCAAGAAAAATCATACGCTATCAACAAGTTAACGAGCAGATGCTGGAGGCCCTTTGTAAGGACAGCAGCAAACATTTCTGGTCCATCATTAATAGCTTGGACAAAAAATAAAAGTACCAACATTACCCAATGCAACTTGGTCTCAGAAAAAAGTTGGACTGACTACCTCACTAAAAGTTTTAAAAACAGCCAACAGGCTCAAGGAATCAAGTTGGAAAGTGCCAAATGGGAACTTACTTTTAACATCCAGCTAATAGAAGACCTAATAGCAAAAGCTTTGTCCTCTAAGGCTGCCAGCCCAAATGGATTAACTTATCAAGTCCTAAAATACAATCCCAATACCTGGGCAAATCTACTGTACCATCTCTTCAACGAGATCCTTGCAAGTCACACCGTCCCGTCCTCATGGAAGCAAGCAATTATTATTTCATTCTACAAGGGAGGTGAGAGGTCGCAACCGGAGAACTACAGACTGATCGCCCTCCTCGATATTGAAAGCAAAATCTCCATGAGGATACTACTGCAGGACTTGGAGGATTGGGCCAAGAAAGCAAATATCTTATCAAAATCTCAGACAGGCTTTAGAAGAGGGATGTCTACTGCTCTAAATGATCTAATACTGAACCTGCTGACTGAACATTCGAAAGAGGCAGCAGAGGGACCTATTTATGGGGCTTGGATAGACTTCTCCAGGGCATTTGACCTGGTGAGAAGAGAACGCTTATGGGTCAAAATGAGGGATTGGGGCGCACCAAGCGGTTTGTTGTCTATACAGATAAAACGTCACAAAGATACCTCATTGATGGTTCTGCTTGACGAATTCGGCCACCTCTCAGATCCAATTATGGTCGAGAAAGGGGTTAGACAATGCTGTCTGGGTGCGCCATTTTTCTTAAATTTATATTTGGCAGACCTGGGACCCTTTTCGCAGTCCTGGACATTGGCGAGCCCACTGCTTAATACAATCAAGATACACTGGCTCGCCTATGCTGACGACATCGTCTTGATTGACAGGACTGCAGTTGGGCTACAACATCTACTGAATGGACTAAGTGAATACGCCAAAATAAACGGCCTCTTAATCAATCCCAAGAAGTCAAAGATCATAGTGTTTAAACATCCAAAGAAACACATACATTTTGGAGGCTAGGCACTTGAAGGCGAAGTCATCCCAAGAGTAGATGAGTCAGTATATCTGGGCTATACAGTATATGCCTCTCCATCAATTGGCAAAATGGAGCGGGAATTAGGATTAAAAATGGAGAGAACAGTGCCACAGATGAAGAAGATCTTTCGTGAACTCTGTAAATTCTCCATTGTTCCCCTGGTGAAATTTTATACTGCAAAAGCAGTTCCGATTATTCTGTATGGCTTGGAGACTAAACCCGTACTGTGGGATCTAAACTGGCAAAAAGTAGGCCGGATTTGGAAAAGGACGTTGGGCCTGCCAATATGTCTCTCTATGCCAACCCTCAGGTTTGAATTGGGCCTGAAATCTTTGGAATCATTAGCAAAATGGAGGCTTCTTTCATTGTACAGGCTAATAGTAGAGCCACAAAAAAACTCATTTTTATGAAGATATCAAATTACATCTACAATCTCACAAATCAAAGATACTAGACCACTTGGAACAAAAGGTCTCAAGAGCTTTGATAGAGGCTGACTCTTCTATTGAAATGCTGATTATCAACCCCTTGAAAGCTAAAAAAGACATTGAAACTAGGGACTGGATCAGAACTGGTGAGAAAATGCGACAAATCAAACCCCAGAACAGCTTCTTAGTAGTGGACAAGAAACTGGGTCACTTACCAAACTATTTAATGAAACATCCAGAGCAAGAATCGAGAAATACATTTTTAAGGGCCTGCTTAAAAATCATCCATACAGGAGAAATACTGAATATCAGAGGGCAAAAACAAAAAACAATTAAACTGCAAAAAGTTGCGCAGATCCAGTTAATCAAAGCCTGAGCCATTTACTTTGGGATTGTGAAGGCACATGGGACATGAGAGCTAAATCATTTTCCAAATTTGTGGACAAAGAGGTCTGGTTGTTCTCAGAAAAATGTTGGAACCTGTTAACATTAGCAGTAAGCCAGGTTCTCTCAAGGGCTGGCTTCACCCACATACCTCATACAGAGAATTTTGACTCTGCTCCTATTGAAGCATAGAGATCCAGCAAAGAAGATGTGTGTGGACTGACAATGGTCTTATGGTCCTCACCAAGAGGAAAATGTTGGCTTAAGCCTAGACAACAGAAGCCCTTTTTCTCTCCTAAATAGTGTGTTGAACTGACTCTGTTAAGCTCTCAAGAGTGTAAAATGAATGTAAACGCACATTTTACTTTTTTCTTTTTTAATTCAATGCTGCTATTTTGTAAAGGTCAGTTGTGACCAAAACAAATTAAAATAAGGAACTGTTTTGAACTTATTGAAGGGGATGCTGAAAAACAAGCCAGGAGCTGGAAGAAGCTCAAAACTTTATTTGGAACAGTGTTTCTTTTGTTGCTGACTTCCCTACACATAGTACATCTTTAGTTGTGAGGGCAAGTATAGGTTTTGGACACATACAGACCTTTGAGTTGAACTTAATGACACAGACTATCTTTAGTTTCTTTAGGTAGGGAAATCCCACCTTAGCATAGGGAAAGTTAGGCCTTACTCCATCCTGACAAAGATTTTAAAGTTTTAAGAAAAGTGAATCTGTTGTCTTTGTCTTACTTCATGATGCCTTCACAATTGGAACTTTGTGTTAAACTGGATTTCCTTTGAACCTTTCTTTTGATCTGGGGAAGGGAAGTTCATCCAGATCATGACAAGAGACAATGATCACATTGTGAACCAGGTCACATGTTATATACTGTTGTTGAACTGAATTGCCATATATTTCCTTTTTGCTTTGATTGTTGTATAAGTGTGAGTGTTAGATATGCTTTGATTAAAATGTTTTCTTTAGTTTATTTTAGGCAGGGAAATCCTCATCATGGCAGGGATAGTCAGGCGTTTATTCAACCTGTTTCTTTAATGAAATGGCTATAGATGAAAACTCCTTACAAAATTGCCTGCCTCACATTTCTGACCACTCACATACAACTTGAGCACGTCTCAATATATCATATGTCAATAAGGGGAAAGTTGGAAGCAAGTATTACCAAAAGCAAATCAATACTAGTAAAGAAGTTGAAAGACAGAACTTGAACAAGTCCCCACATATGAGATATCAATGTGGAGAAAGTAGGAACAAGTAGTATTTCAAGCCAATGAAGTATAGACAGTGAAGGAATACAACTGTGCTATCCTGAAAAGATAGTGGAAACATTGAAAAAAGTCCTGGTGAAAGAAGACCATCAGCAGTGATACCTGGCAGAGAAGCATACCGGAGGACCTGCAAGATCCCGGAAAGGGATGCCTGGTGGGGGAGCACACCAAGCAATCCAGCTGAAATATACAGAAGCATAAGACATTGTTTAAAGATACCTGGCAGGAGAGTATACCAGGGAGTCTAAGAACTAGATGCAAGGAAGCCCTGGCAGTAATACAAATAAACAGGCAAGTTGAAGTTGAATAAGCACGTTAACATTTTAGAAAGATACCTGGCAGGGGAGTATACCAGGGGATTTGATGAAACTACTAAAGGATTCCTGGCAGGAGAGTATACCAGGAAGTCCACAAAAGTGATAGAAAGAAACATACTTACTTTTGCAACACATATGTGTTAGGGCTGATTATCTATACTCTGGCCTGGTGGACAGATGTGTAGAAGGCCAACCTATATTGTGACAGGGACAACCCTGGGGAGCTGTAGCCAAACCAGATTGGATAGCAGTGACAGGTGGTCTAGGCTAAGTTGTTCAGAGGGGGTGAGCTTGTAAAGGGTCCATAATTAGGTCACACAATGGGAATCACAGATTACACTTAGACAGGATGTATAAAAATGCAGTTGTTTATTTATGGCCAAAACACACTATGAAAGATGACTCCTAGCAAGTAGAGTTATCACACAAGACTAATAAACTAAATACATATATACATTCACTTTGTTATAGGGCAAAATACATATCAGAAACTCCTGCAAAGGAAAGGTTAGAGCAGTATTATGTGCTCAAGGACCACCGAGATGATCCCTTATCAAAAATGTCCTGCCCTAGGTTGTCTGGGGCCCTTTGCCCAATAGTTCAGGTTAATGTTCCATAGAAGTTATGAAGCAGGAAAAAATGCAGGTAGGGTCTCTGCGGTCCGTCCAGTGAAGAGTTCTTGGGGTTAGCGTACAAGTAACACTAACTACCAAAAGTAGCCCCAACTTTCAGAGGTCTTGTGCAAGCAAGCAATGGCAAAGCCAATATTGTTAGAATTAATGTTTATTATAAGCCCATTGACTTATAATGGGAGTATAGAGGTAGGTTAGAAGCTCTGTAACCTATCCGCCACTCCATACTCTGATTCTTCCCCAGACTTGGCAGGACAAAGGAAGAGGGTCTGAGGTTGCTTTTCCCACCAAAAGTCACAGTCCTTGATTCCCAGGGGTTGCAGGTCCGAGCTGATCTCCAGTTGGTGTCTTTCACTGTTGCAAGGACTCTCGTTGGTAGAATGCAGCAAAACTCGATGCAGGACCCCTCTCAGGACTGGACTCGGGTCAGGTAAGCAATTTCGGAGGGTGGTCACCGCAGCACAGTGACGCAAACGGAACTCAGCAGCTGCGGTCAGACCTTCCCTCCTATCTCGGGTCCCCTCGATGCTAGGATGCCGACATTTCGCAGAGGTTAGCCTCGTAGGGCCAGCTGAGGATCCCTCAAGTTTCAGGCCGAATCCCGGTATGGTGACACCAGCAGCACGGTAGCCCAAAATCGAAGCTGGTCAGCCACAGGACGGTTCCAGGGCACTTCTGAAGGCTTCCTTTGGCAGGGCACCGAGCAGACATCAGGAATGGATGGTCCCTCCACTCAAGGGTCACAGCTCCTTTGCAGGACTGCTAAAGATCATGAGCAAGACAGGGCACCTCTAGGACAGCAGCAGAAGCTGTTTTCCAGGCCACATTCAGTCAGGTCTCTGGGTTCTTCACAGGTCTCGCAGCTGGACAGGATACTTGGCTCCTTCAGGTTTCTCCAGGATCTCGGAAGAATGGGTGCAGGGGTCCTCTTCGTATCCTAAAAGCCAGGTAAGAGCTACTGTTCTAATTAGCCAATAGCAGGACTAGCCCACACACACCGCAGCAGTGGTTCAATCAGGACCACTGGCGGGAACATTCATGCATACCACTCAGACCCAATGAGACCAGTTTGTGGATTGGGACCAGACAGTCCCAGCCCACATCCTGCCAGCAAACACACACAGCCCTCCAGCAGCCCGCCAACAGCTTCTGCTTTCCCGGTCACTGGAAGTCTTTATAAGGATTTTCCTGGCTTCTCAGGCCAGGAAGAAGGCTAAAGAACAAGATGACAAAAGGACAAGTGAAAAATCTCGTGGCACGGCCATGTTTGACCAGTAGCCACAATTAGTAGCCAAATGTGGTAAAAGCGGTAAGGCTAAAACAAAAATTCCCCAAAAGTAGGGAAAAGTCACTGCTGCCACCATCTTATCCTTTTAGCACACCCAGAGTAACCAAACATCCTCTGAGTGTTAGTATGGGGCAAAAGAAAATGTACCCCATTGTACTGCAGTGTAAACTGCTGTGCACAATGATAAAAAGTAACCACAAGTGATACAAAAGTAACCAAAAGTAGTAACACAGTAACACGACTAAGGGAAACAATGTTTCCCAGTACTGACAACCTGAAGCACATGTCAGTTTCCCATTGACATATGAGCAAGAGCCAGTGCAGTGAAGCTTAAGGGTTCACAGCACTGTAAAAAGTACAGGTCAGATTAAAAAATAAAAGCAAAAAGTTTGGGGGTTCCATAAAGTTGGAAGGAAAGATGCAGTAAAGAGAAATATTTCCTAACAATATGGCAAAACAAATATGCCAGAGACTCTAAGAAACAGGCAAGTGGAATGTGTGAAACTGAACAAAGAACTTTTTCCTGTTGAAATCAAAATACCTAGCGAAACAATATAAGCAGAGACCTAAAGAGTTCACTGGAGGATTTCTGATAGACAAGTATATCAGATGGCCCGCTAAAACAGGGAAGTGGTTGAAGAGAATCCTATGTGAAATATCTCATCGTAAATAATACCCCATTGTTTTGTGAACTCAGTGCAAAGAAACCTAGAAAGAGCTGAATGGTGTGGGACATGCTGGTTGCAGAAAAAACGTCCTGAACAGGTTATAAGCAACCAAAGAAGCTATTGTGTGAAAGAGACACTTTTGCCCTCCTTAAAAAGTTGTGTGAAAGAGACAATTGTGCCATCCTTAAGGAATCATTGTTTGGAAAAGACACTTTCGCCATCCCACCTGAGATAATCCAGGGGAAGGGAACCACCCTCTGGATCCAAGGACTTCTCCTTGGAAGAGACTATTTTTATTGGATTGATCTACTTGCTTTAATTGTGAACACTTTTTGCTAAGCCTAAATCAGAGACACTTTCCTTACACCCTTAGTTGTTCATTTCCAGTGTGAGGATCAGATTAGTATGTTTTGGACACAAGCACAGTACATATAATTGTTGATGACGAGACACACACACTGATCTTTAGTTTTAGTTTCGTAGGCAGGGAAACTCTCCTTAGCATAGGGGACGAAGAGGCATTTATCCAACCGTTTTATTTCAATAAAGATGTCTGATGTTCAAAACGCTACCACTTTGTGTCTGTCTTTCATTTCTGACCCCTCACAAAGGGGATGAGAAAAGAAACCTCTTTCTTGCTTCAGTGAATGTTCCAAGTTTGTAGAGGACTAAAAATGAAATTAGTTCATTTGGAAAAGCTTAAGAAGTGAAACGTGCTTTCACCAAATTAAGTGACTGTTGGCAAAGGCCAATTATAGAGAAGTGTGATGAACATTTATTTTCAAGAACTATTATGAGGTCTTTCCAGAAAGCACATTAAACTGAGAGACATGGTAGAGAGGTGTAATGAGTCCAGGAAGGAAAACTGTTATCACAACATCCTGATTTTGCTTACCAACTCCCACTGGATTGGAGACAGATCAGGGCGCTAGCCAGAATGAAGCTGAAATGGGATTCACCACCTGACTGTGGACGCTAGCACCCTCTGACCTCTTAAGGTCCTATAAAGGCCCTCTTTCATTAGAAGGGGCAGAATGCGGAAGTCCTTAAGTAGAATCCCTTTTTGTTTTCCCAATTAAATAGTTTGTGTATGAAAACTGAGGATAAGGAAGAACGTATTGCAGAGAATTTAACAGGCTTCTCTGAAGGGTCAGATACCCAATCAGTTGTAGGGGCTAGACCCGCAGGAGTTGTCCAGAGACAGTGAACACACTACCCATATAGCAGATTGGGAGGACTTGAAAAGTTCCATAAATTCACGGGTGTCTCTTCCTTCCAGCATGCTACTCTTGTGGGGAACTCAGACATCCCAGGAGAAGGTGTCTCCTAAATGTCTGACCCACCCCCCACATCACCACCATGAAAAAGTCCCAAGAAAACCTTATCCAACGGCATGGAAGAACCCACACCATCTTTAGCTACCACCCTTTATGGCTAAACATTAATAACATCTCCAGACCTGGTGATTGCCCTAAGGGTAAGAAACCCCAAGGAAAAGGGAGGAGTAAATGCTTCTATGTGTGGAACCGAATAGCGTACAAGGTTCCCACCACTATTTTTCACCAGAAAGTGTGGGCCTATCTAGACACTGGGAGCAAGGGGTGTGCCATACACCCTACACTTATACCATCAGGATAGAAGGAATCACTTTGGCGGTCAGTCCAATGTATTCATGGTCACACCAGAACGTACACACTGGGCCTCATCACGAGTTGGGTGGTAACGCCAGCACTATTAGCGCCGGCGCTAATAGTCCTACCGCCAAACCCCCCAGCGCTATTAGCGCCAGATCACGGGTTTTGCGAAACTGTTATTGCCCATTCCCCATTGGGCCCATTCAGGAATTCCTCATTCCCCATTGGGCCCAATGGGGAACATTCACGCTATTACCGCTGGCGGATTTCCCGCAGGCGGTAATCGCGCCAAAAATCAGCAAATTTGACGCAGATTTCCCCCCAGCTAAGAGCTGGGGGGAAATCCGCTAAAGCCATGATCTGGCGGACCCTTAAATGCGGCGGTAATAGTGCTACTGACGCATTTAAGGGTTACCGCCAAACTCGTGATGAGGCCTGACTCAAGTATCCATGACCATCTTGGGAATCACTTTTTCTGTGGAGACATAAGTCGTTCCTAATCTACCCAAAGATTTGTTCCATGGTAGTGTGACAACTCGAGGGAATTCACCACTTCTCCCCAAGGGGGAGCGCTCCCCCCGCCCTCCTTTGAGGCTATTGATGTGAGCCAGCTCTGCAACACCATCCCTAGCGGTAGAGGCAAGTTGGACCTCACCTGGATAGACTCCCCCTTTGGGGACAAGGACTCCTGCTACAGTGAGGAACTCCCTGAGACCCTCCATGTGATGGCTTATATGGACTTGTATAATACACCAGAGTGTTATCAGTTTCATGAAGATAAAGTGAACCAATATCATCAGCAACAAGAAAATGAGGATATTCCTTTAACTCAGACTCTCCAATGGACTGTGCCGAGGAGGCTGATAAGGGATGATATGCCATAGAACCAGCGAGAGAGGGCGAAGAGCAGAGAGAGAGATTGAATGCCGACAGAACCAGGGGAAGCCCCCTGTACGTAAGAGAATGGAAGAGGTTGGGGCTGTCATAGAACGCAGAGTCCGCGTAAGCTAGAGCAGCTACCACACAGAGCAAGAAACATTGGGAGACCAGCATGTCAGAGCGAAGGAAAACCAAGTCCAGTGGAAGAGATAGTTCAGTGGTGGCTTGACCATGAAGAAGTCGTGGTGGGCAGTTCACTCTTGTAACAACACTGACACCACCAGTGGGAGGAAATCACTCCCGATCCGAGTCATGGCATTAGTGACATTTAGAAGACAAGAGTGAGGCACAGAAGAAAGAGACAACACAGAAAGTACGCTGCAGAGCTACAAAGCAGGCGAAAGAGAATCCGATATCCACCAGGTACCAGCACAGTTGCCTCTGAACACAGAAGGTAATACAATGAACGGGAATACTGAAATGGCAAGAGGGACTCAATGTAAATCAAATGAAACTTGTCCCAGTATTGGTGTGAAGGGGATTGGAAATTAAGTAAGAAACCAGAACTGTGTTAATGAAATAGAAAGAAACACAAACACTACAAAGTGGGAGGGAAGAAAAGTTGGAAACGTCTCACGTCGGGAAAAGACAATCCATATCCTGACAGTAAAAGGGAGAATATAAGAGGAAAAGACTCATGGGGGATACAGTTTTCTGATGGCAAGAAGATAAACCTCATACATGAAACAGCACTCTGGAAAAAGGTGAATTATAATTGGGAATTGATTAGTCAGAGTATACGAAAGGAGAACAATATACACAGGGACCCAGAACCTTACATGAGAGAGAGAACAAACTGAAATCGAACTAAGATAATTAGAGAGAAAGAGAAAAAGGACCTACCAGTCCCCTAAAGGAGCTACAGAACATAACTCAAAAGATAACACAATGCTATTTGAATTTGATCGACTGAGTAGAACAGAAGAATCAAAACAGAATCCCGTGAAGAACGCAGTAACCAGGAGAAGGGAACCATTCTCCTGGTCTTAGTTATATTAGTGGTAGGGTTTGAGAAACTTGAAGACACTCTCAAAACCAATCCCCAGGGATATTTTGCCCAGGTGGCCAGGGGAGGGCCATCGCTTTCATTGTCTGCCGTCATATTGGGGTTAGGTTGATTTCCTAGTTGTCTCCCCTTCTCTCCCTATCCTGGTTGCCCTTCCCCGTCCTGTCCCCTTCTCCTTCTGTTTACCTTGTTCAGATTTATTGGTTCGCTATGAGTAGCGAGATGACATCTTCTTGAAAATGCTTTTCTTGTGTCTATAATTAAAATGCCAATAAACACATTTATTTTTAAAAATAGGACTCAGGTGTATAAAGGTGTATAAGGTGGGAATCATGAGCTACTAGGAGGAGGAGAACCGCCGTGCTGGGAACAGATTCAGAAGTCTGAATGCCGGAATCGATCCCAGAGGACCTTCAGCTGGTGGGTGCAGGGCCGGGAGCCTTCAAACTGGAAGGTAGGCAGCTGGAGCTGCCAACCTGATGAGAGAGTGAGAGAGGCACCGTCCGTCCCAAGACCTGGAGGCAGCTGGAGCTGCAAAGCCAGCAGGGAAGACGCAGTCTGTGTCTATAGTGCAGCAAGAAGCCGAGAAGGGAGTTCAGGACCTGCCCGATGAACGTGGCAGTCTGCCTCCCCGCTATGGAGAAGGTGAGCGGGAGCAGCAGGAACCACCGCTGTGGAGACACAAGGATCTAGTGAGTGTCAGAGGACACGGGAAGGCCGGAGCACTCCCAGGGGACCGCAAGCAAGTAACGGTCCAAGTGAATACTGAACTGAATGGAAATGACAATTTGAGTAAGACCATGTTATATTGAATACCAAACTGAATTGAAATTGCTAATTAAGCATATTGAACACTGAACTGCTGAATGGAAAGTGCTATTTGGAATAAGATTGTGAAACACTGAATACCGAACTAATATTTGAAGTTAAACAAACAATTTGAATGTCAAACTGTATGTGAGCAGCACTGTAAGCAAAACGAAAGCATATGGAAAATGGAACAATCACTTGAGTATTATAACTACCAATGTGAGAAAGATTCAATAATCTGTGGCAAGACAAAAACTGATGCAGAAAGTGTTACATTAACTAAAGAGAACACGAATGTGAGAAGTCAAAAAGCCAGAGGCAGAAACAAGGCTAAGGGAACTTATGGTTGCGTGCCCTGTAGTTGCTGGACAGTGTGGTCTGAAAACTGCACCTAGACCAAGGAGTTCCCTAAAGTGAAGATTACAAATATTATGAATCAAGCCAAGGAGAAGCCTTCGGTTCCTGGTTGCGTGACCTGTAATGGGTGTACAGTATGATCTGACAACTGTGCCTAGACCAGAGAGCCCTAAATGATGACAAGCAAAGGATATTGAAAATGAGCCACAAGGAACTGTGAATCAATTGCTAAAGCAAGCCAAAAGGTGGGACAAGTGGACCTATTGTTTTCTCGTATGGAACATTGAACAGATGAGTTCAGCATAAGTGCTGCAGTGAAATCTTGGGGAAGGGAACCCTGAGAGGGGAAATAATTGAGAAACACTGTCTTGGTGACGGGAACCTCAAGAACTCCTTTTTGTGTGAACTATGCTTCATTGAACTGGGGAGAGAGAACCTCAGGACATCCTTTTTGTGTGAACGGTACTGTATTGAATTTGGGGAAGGGAACCTCAAGATCTGATGGGACATTGTTGCAGCAAACAGTGATTGGAACTGTGTTGATCTTGGGATAGGGAACCCAAGAATTACTTTTAAGTTAAGAACAGCTGAGACTTTACTTTTGAACACTATTTTTGTTGGTTAAGATGAATGTTTGCATTGTTCACAAGGCTTTTGGGGGCCTGGGAACTACCTACCTGCAGTGCTGCATCCCTAATACTGTCCTTCACGAGCCCTCCGCTCATCTACCTCCAACCTTCTGCGAGTGAGCCGTTTCTCCAAACAGAGATTTGGAGGGAGATCCCTATCCTCAGCAGGTGCCTACCTCTGGAATAGTCTCCCTGCCGCCCTGCGTCTTGAGCCTGATCTTCTTAAATTCTGGAAACTCCTCAAGACCATCCTCTTCTCCTCTTCCTTCTCTCTCCCTCCACCCTGCTAACCTAGTTCTCTCCTCTTTCCCTCTTTCCCTCCTCTTTCCTTACATCTTGCTGACTGGCCGCCTGCCGTATCTCAGAGTCTCACAGGTCCCTAGCACCCCCGCCAGTCCTCTTTTGCACTTATCTCAGGGCCCTACATCCCACCCACACTCACTACACTTGAGAAATAACCCATGAGAATGGATCTCTCTGCACTTAAGCCAGTCTCCACCGACCGGGTGCACTTGGACCTCCCCTCCCTGTGACCGTTTGTGCACTTGCCCGATCCCTACGCACTGTGCCTGAAGATCGTCTGCCTGTTCTCCCTGGTCTTCACACCTTAATTGCACTGGTAAAACTGCAGAATCGCTGTCAGGCCTATTTGCTGTATCTCAAACTGTTAAATCTACTCTACGCACTTACTCTGCCTGTGCAGACTATTATTGTCTCAGAATTTCAAGGGCTCTGAGCGACTGTTGTTTTTTCCCCATCTTCCCACCCGCCTTGAGCGCTTTGAAACACTTGCCTGTGTATAGGCGCTTTATAAATAAATAATACCGCTACCACCACAACATGTTATTTCTAGATGTGAGGGCAAGCATAGGGTTTTGACATAGACAGACCTTTGATTTGGACTTACAGACACAGACTTCCTTTTGGTTTCTTTGGGCAGGAGCAATCCTTACCTTAGCTATATGGCAAGTTAGGCTTTAGACCATCCTAACATTGAAATAAAAACATTCTTTGAAACTTGAAATGTGTTGTCTGTATCATCTCCATGCCATGCGTGTCTCACATAGGGTTAGATGGTTTAAGTATGGACAGTGGACGGACTTGTTTTGGACATTTACACTGACTGGTGAGCACCTTAGTTAGTAAAATAGGTAGGGAACACCTCATAGTCGTAGGTAAAGATAGGCCTTATTTTACTTTAAATAAACCGCCCAGTAAAAATGTCTTTACTGCATCTGCGTCTTTCTTCTGACCTGCCAAAGAAGGGATGTCCCACAATTAAACCAGTGGATGCTCCTGACTACTCAGGGGATTTTTAAGAAAGGCTGAGACCATGATTCAGTTCCATGGGTGGAAGAAACCAGAGAAACCTGACAAGTCGGAGGGCCAAAGAACTGCGATGGCACATTGTTAGCAACCTGGATTTCTTGTTTATTTTTTTGTTGAACATTGGAACTGAATCCAATTTAAAACCTGGGAAAGGGGAATTCCCCCAGGTTATAAAGAGAGACTGAATACATTACAGATGGAATTATTGTTGTTGTGAATTGCCATATATTTTCTTATGTATTTTGTGTACAAGTGTGAGGGCCAAATATCCTTTGTTATAGTGTTTCCTTTAGTTTGTTTTAGGCAGGAAAATCCTCGTCAAGGTAGGTTTAGTGAGGCGTTTATTGCAATTTATGATTGAATAAAATGGCATTTATTGAGAAATCATCAAAAGTTGTCTGCCTCACATTTCTGACCCCTCACATTGCCCACATCGCCAGAATGTTGGGGGAATGGACGGGTGTATAAAATGGAGACGCTGAGCAGTGAGATAGCAACAGCACAAGAGTTTCCCAACTGAACACATCAGGACGATGTGGACGCTCTAGTCCAAATGTTAAACCAAGCTAAATCGTCTATATTGGCTTCCTATATGCCTATATAATTGTGTGGGGGGGGGCAAAACATTTCCCATTGAGAATCCCATATAGAGTGGATCATTTTGGAGCCACAGCGTCCCCTAGAAAGAGATCCTCAAATTTTGTGGGTCCCTTCTTCCTTCTCTTGCCATTTTGGGACACCCCAGCCAGTGCTGCATTTGTATTTAAGCACATTTTGCTGTGTCCAGGAGGAGAAAGGATTGGTTGCATTCTTGGAAAAAGAGTGCCCGCCCATCTGTTAATAACTGGCCTATTCTCTTCAGCCCCCTTTTAACCACTGTTTAAAGATTCTCGGGTTAAAGCCTGGTGAAAAGGTAGGGTTTCATAGGACTGGGGTAAGTGGGGAAGGCGATGCGGATATATTGCATTTCCTATTAGGCCTCCTGAGATTCTCAACAAGGCCTTGGTAGCAGGCAACATTGAATTGGGGAAGCACCTGTCTTTAGCGGGAATCCAACACCATTCATGCAATGTTGCCCCCAATCCTATTCTCTCAATCTCTCCCCAATGCTTCTGGTTTCCTAAGGAACAAGCATCTAGGAAAGGAGGGAGCTGGGCTGCATAATAATAACTTTCCATGTCGGAGGCCCCCTGCCCACTGTTGATCTTGATAGCTAGTATGGTGCATCGGAAGATCTAGGAGTTTTCTTGACCAAAACTTAATTGAGAGATATGTGCCTGCAACTCTCTTAAAGTCTTCTTTGAGATAATCAGGTGGAGAGCCTGCATTAAATAGAAGATTCTAGGCAGAAGGGACATCTTTACTGCTGTGATCCCCCCGAGCCATGAAATCTCCTGGTGGGTCCATCTCACCAAATCCTCTTTCAGCTGTTTACAAAGGGGAGGAATGTTACGTTGGAACAAAAGTGAGTGGGCTTTATGTATAATATCTGTAACTTGTACAGAGTATTTGTCCCATCTGCTCAAGGGGAGTCACCCCCTGTGAGAATTGGGAGGTGATCCCACTATGCAAGTCCCTCCGTAGGGTTTTGGGCAAGCAGGATCTCACTGGGAGCAACTCATTCTTAGGGGACAAGGATTCCCAGTGGAACGGGACTGTTATGTCTCCCTCAAACCCAATACTGTAAATGTTTTCCACCTATATGGGAGCAGATGTTAATGGCAAAACTATGAAGCCTGTATCTATTTTTAGATGTGCTGCTGACCTCTCCTACCAACCCATGCCCCACAACCAATTAAAATATGTTTCTCGTTACAGCAAAGAACCTAAAAGGGAGAAGGGCCTTAACTGAGAACAGAGGGGAAGAGGTGGAACTGAAGCACATGATGCCAGCTGGAGATATCGAGCGCAGAGTACAGTGACACTGCAGCACTGAACCATTGCTACCTGGAGGCAGGACCACCATTGCTATGTGATGGGCAGAGAGCCCGCTTAATGCTGCTCAGCCCAGGAGCCATGAAGGATTGAAGCCATATTGTCTCCCACGGAGCGAGAAACCTAACCAAGACCGACACGTGAAACCAGACGTTCAGAAGAGCAGATACAGAGAAGAGAATGAAACAAGGACAAGCCCACCAGAAGGTTGCCGCCAGAGAAAACCAAAGGTAGAGAGACCAGCTGACGTTGAGTCTATCAGCTGGACTGGTGCCACACAGAGCAGACTCTATCGCATGGAACCAAAGCTGCTTAGTGAAGGGTCCACAGAGTGTACATGGTGTGCAAGCAGCCCACAGGATTCCATGTGATATTAATGAATAAAAAAATAATTAAAACATTTTTAACGCAACATTTTTACTGAGAAAATACTGAATTCTTTTTTTATTTTTTTTATTTGGGGGGCTCCCTCTCCTCCCCCAATCCTCCCATTTCTTTTTGTTTATAACCCCACCCCAAACTCCTCCCCACCCATTTTGACCTCTTACCCCATACATGTATTTAAAGAAAATTCTGTATTTCTTTGGTAGTAACGTTTAGCTAAAAATGTTTTCCGTTATTACCTATTCAGTAATATCTGTGGATACCAGCCTGCAGAACTTTGCTGAGCACAGGAACGCCAACCAAACAAGGTTTTCCACTCACGTCCTGAGAAACGCTGACAGAGGAAGAAGAAGAGATACCGGCAAGCCACTGAGAACGCTATCACCGGAGAAAGCCAGAGAAAGAGATAACAGCAAGCCCATGAAAAGGCAATCACCAGAGAAAGCCAGATGAGGAGACAACAGCAAGCCTACGAGAAGACTGACGCAGGAGAAAGCCAAGGAAACAGATACCGGTGAAGGCTGCCGCTGGAGAGTGCCAGAAAGCGGTTTGATTGGAGGGTGTCCACTGCTACCAGAGCCACCGACCAATCCTGGAGAGAGAACCACAGAGTGACAGGTATGTAATTTGTGTAAGAGAAAGGGAGGTGAGCGGTCAAGCTCCACAACAAACCTGGGACAGTGAAAAACCTGATGATACCCAAGGGAGGTGAATTCTTTGAATATATTAGTCGCTGCATCCCTGAAGACATACATATAAAGCCTAAGAGAGCAAAGACGCAAGTCCGGCCTAAGAGAGCGTAAACATCTGAGCGGGGTGTACACAGAGAGGCTAGAGGGTCCAGTAAAGGTCTGAAGAAGCCAAGCAAAAGGTCATGTACTGAGACTAACGAGGAGGGCCAGGAGGTCCTTGAGAGAAGGTTGAACATGGCACAAATACTGACTGCAAGCTTGAGAAGAGGATTAATTGCTCTGGGAAGCAGGCTGTAACATATAGCCCAAGGGTGTGGAAGGTGTGATGAATCCTGTGGAGTCATTACTGATCTCCGGCCAGAGATCTCCTCTCATGTGACCAGGATATGGCAGCCGCTACCTGATCCTGACCCTGAGGGTGGTATTATGTGGGAGGATCACATAGGCTGTCGGGGAGAGGTGGTGAACCCATCAGGAGAGATGCAGTATTCTTCCCTTTCCAGAGAAGAAGACCTCATAATTCTAGAATTCTTTATGGCTTGTTGTCACTATACAAGTCCCTCCCGTTATAAAACCCCAAAACCTTTTTCTGCAAAACACTCTAAGAAGAATACCATTAATACATCATATCCACATAATGCACACCTAACATATCCTGTCTCTGATTTTTTTGTTCTAAACAAAAATCCTAAACAATGTCACTTTAGAAGTCCCATGTCCATAAATCCTATGGACTCCAACTCCCATATAGCCTCAAGCATTGAAACGAGGAAGAGGAAGAAGGAGTTAATGTGGACTGAAGGAAACACCAAGCTGAACACGTGGACTAGTTGTTGCAATGAAGCCCGAGTGTGTGGGACATTTAAAAATGGCATACCAATTCAAACGGGAGTCGGAGAAGAGAGAAGCAGAACGGGAGAAGCGGGAAGCAGCACCGAAGGAGAAGGCACCAACATGGGAATTGGCCGTGCTGTAGAAGGTATGCCCATCCAAGTTGCCGTTTGTAAGCATTACCTACCGGCATGGTGCGAGGCCAAAGTAGACACAAGAGGCGCTGTGGGAGAACTTCTGGGGAGTCGCAGCAGCAGCAGAGCTACCAGGGATGCAGTTGTGGCTAGCAGCAGCAGTCTTACCGGTGGGTGAATGTGGAGCTGGCAGGAGAGCTGGGAGAAGTTCTGCAGAGTGGGAAACAGTTAAAAGATAGATGTGATGAATCCTGTGGATTCCTCGCGGAGTCCCTGCCTAAACTCTCCTCCCAGGTGGCCAGGGAAAGGCAGATGCTTCCTGATCCTGACCTTGGGGTTGGTGCTCTGCAGGAGAATCACCTGAAAGGAGAAAATGCTCAGGGAGGTGAGAGGAATCCAGGGGATGAGACACAGTATTTGCCTTATTTTAAGGGAGACATTTTACACTCCCACAATATATCATGGCTTGTTGCCACCATAACCCTTCTGTTACACGAGTTAACCATCTTAGATGGGTGGAATTAGTCAGAAATCCTGTATGAATACTACAGACATCTTTCACAAATTCAGGGAACTCAATTGAAAATGTCCCTAATTCCTGAAAGTGTAAGAGAAGGAGGTTTGTGAATGTTAACAACATTTCATCTAAAGACCGATATTCCTCTTTACAACCCAGCCAGATGGCTGATTCACATAACATTCCCTTAGTAACAGTTATAAGAAATAAAGACCAAAACCCAAAAAAGTAAGAAAATAGCTAAGAAAACTAACTTTGTGGTTCAGGACTTCAAGTTCCTTTAGTACTGGGACATGGGAAGCAGATGAACAAAACTGTAGTAATCAGTTAATTCGTGGAGACTGTCCACACCTCAGGAAGACTTGGCAGTTTAAATGGCCCCCTCAGGTGCAGACTTTAGAGAAGCTAGAGAAGCCAGAGAAGCCAAAGCAGAGGAAGCAGTGCATGCTATGTGGGTTGTGTTTGCAGGTGGAGGCAGGATTAATAGACGCCAGGACCACTAGGGGTCCTGATCGGGTCGGTGACTCTCCTTATCCCCCTTGCAGAGGTCGTGCAAAAGAAAGTGGCGTGGCGGAAAATGTTGTGCAAAAGAAAGTGGCATGGCGGAAAATGTTGACAGGTCTCCAGTGACTGGGTTGCGCAGGAGATTTGTGGGAGCTTGGGAAGCTCTGAGTTGATGGGGCAGTGGTGAGAGCAAACAAGGAATTCTTCGCCAGGTCCAAGAGAGCCACAGAAACTAATGGCCAGCAGGCACCAAGCGAGAGTGACTTACTCGATGAGTTCTCCACTTGCAAGTGGTACTGAAGGGCTCAGGTGCTACTCGCATGTGCCAGGTCAGCCTTGTTGTTTGTGTGTTATTGACAGAGACACTACTATTGAATATCGAATTATCAAAAAAAAACACAGAGGTGGCGGTTAATGAAACAAAGTAGCTGTAATGTTACTTTTGTGAGTTTGTGGAGATCCGCACAACCTGGTGGGGAAACAATATTAAGAACCAAGGCATGCAAGCAATGCTAAAGCCAGAAGAAAGTTAAACCTGGGCAATTTGAGATCACCAAGCGTTGCCAAAACCCAGAGGGATGTAAGACGAATCCCAAGGGTTGTAGGAAGCGCTGCTCATAGGTTGACAAGAATGTGCCTGATCTAAACTCACATTGCCAAGGTAGCAACAGGAAAATACTGTATCCTAGCTACTGTGTAACTATTGAAGCAGAAATGAGACAAAAGGGGCAAACAAGCCGCTCTTCTGGAGTAGAGCATCCAGAGGGAGATGAGCAATGTTTGCAGCAGAGCCCTAAGATGTTATTCTGACCACTATGTTGTTATTGATGCAGAAGGGAAAGAAAGGTGGCAAACAGGCTGCCCTTCTGGAATTAGCTATCCAGGGGGAGAGGAACATTGTTTGCAGAACTGTCCTAAAAATGTAGATTCATGTGAATGGTCTATTCACTGAATGCTGCTAACATATTTTATACCAAAGAAGACTATTGAAGTTGTTGTTATTCTAATTTGAAAGCTACCATTGAAGCACTTTTCTGTTTTGGTGTTGAAGTAGACAGGCAGGCAATTATACACGTAGGGCAAGAAGTGATTGTCCAGAAGAAACATGGTGAGAGGATAAGCCATGTAGTAGAAGGTTCAAGTGCTGAATAGTGGTACTAATAGAAAACAACATGTTGAGTTGTGACATTTGCAAACAAGTTGTGAAAGCTGGCTGAAAAACAGTTACAATTCTTTCTGCAGTTAAAGTTGTGGCAAACCATCCTAACCAAATTATTTGTTGTCAATACAAATGTGAGACAGGGTTTATGACTTTTTCAAGGTACTTTAGTGAAGCAACAGAACTTTGTGAACTTGAGTACAAGAACTTATGAACTGTACTGGAACTTTGTTAAACCGGATTTCCTTGTTTTTCCTTTGAACTGTGAAGAAAACTTTTCTTTTGAGCTGGGGAAGGAACGTTCATGCAGATCGAGACAAGCGACATTGATCACTTTGTGAACCAGGTCACATGTTATATATTGTTGCTGAACTGAATTGCCCTACATTTCCTTTTTTGCTTTGATTGTTCTATATGTGCGAGTGTCAGATATCCTTTGATAAGAGTGGTTTCTTTAGTTTATTTTAGGCATGGAAATCCTTGTGAGGGTAGGGATAGTGAGGCGTTTATTCAACATGTTTCTTAAATAAAATGGCTAAAGTTTAAACTCTTTACAAAGTTGTCTGCCTCATATTTCTGACCCCTCTCACAGAACTTAAACACATCTCATGATATGTCAATATGTGGAAAGTTGGAGCAAGTATTATAACAAGCAAATAAATACTAGTGAAGAAGCTGAAAGACAGAACTTGAACAAGTCTCCATCAATGTGGGGAACGTTGGAACAAGTAGTACTTCAAGCCAATGAAGTATAGACAGTGAAGGAATACAACTGTGCTATCTTGAAAGACAGTAAGAACATTGAAAGAAGTCCTGGTGAAAGAATCACATCAGGCAGTGAGCCTTTGGGAGAAAGATACCTGGCAGAGAAGGATATCAAAGGACCTGCAAGACCACATAAGGGGATTCCTGGTGGGGGAGTACACCAGGCAATCCAATCCATTTGAAATATATAGAAGAATAAGACATTGTAATGGATACCTGGCAGGCGAGTATGCCAGGGAATCCAAGAACTAGATGCAAGGAAGCCCTGGCAGTGAAAACACCAGGCACGTTGAAGTTGAATATGCATGTTAACAATGTAGGAAGATACCTGACAGGAGAGTATACCAGGGGATCTGATGAACCTACTAAAGGATTCCTGGCAGGGAAGTATAGCAGAAGTCCACTAAAGTTATAAAAAGAAACCTATTTACTTTTGCAACACATATGGAAAAACAAGTATACCAGAGACTCTAAGAAACAGGCAAGTGGAAGTTGTGAAACGGAACAAATACCTTTTTCTTGTTGAAATCAAAATACCTGGCGAAAGCGTATAAGCAGAGACCTAAAGAGTTCACTGGAGGATTTTGGATGGACAATTATATCAGATGGCCCGCTAAAACAGGAAAGAGGTTGAAGAGAGTCTTATGTGAAATATCTCATTGTGAATAAGACCCCTTTGGTTTGAGAACTCGGTGCAAAGAAACTTAGAAAGAGCTGAATGGTGTGGGACATATTGGCTGCACAGAAACTTCCTGAACCAGGTATAAGGAACCAAAGAAGCTGTTGTATCAAAGAGACACTTTTGCCCTCCTTAAAAAGTTGTTGTTTAAAAGAAACATCTTTACTATCTTTAGGAAGCTGTTGTGTGAAAGAGACACTTTTGCCATCCTTAAGAAGGAACTTAGAAAGAGATGAATGGTGTGGGACATATTGGCTGCACATAAACTTCCTGAACCAGGTATAAGGAACCAAAGAAGCTGTTGTGTGAAAGAGACACTTTTGCCCCCCTTAAGAAGTTGTTGTTTAAAAGAGACATCTTTACCATCTTTAGGAAGCTGTTGTGTGAAAGAGACACTTTTTGCCTTCCTTAAGAAGTTGTTGTGTGAAAGAAACATTTGTGCCGTCCTTAGGGAAGCATTGTTTGGAAAAGACACTTTCACCATCCCACCTGAGATAATCCGGGGGAAGGGAACAACCCTTTGGATCCAAGGAATTCTCCTTGGAAGAGGCTATTGTTGTTGGGTGTATCTACTTGCTTTAATTGTGAACACGTTCTGCTGAACCTAAATCAGAGACACTTTCCTTACACCCTTAGTTGTTCAATTATAGTGTGAGGGTCAGATTAGTATGTTTTGACACAAGGACAGTTTATATAATTTTGATGACAAGACACACACTGATCTTTATTTTAGTTTCCTAGGCAGGGAAGCTCTCCTTAGCATAGGGACAGAGAGGACTTTATCCAACCATTTTATTTTAATAAAGATGTCTGCTGTTGAGAACACTATCACTTTGTGTCCGCCTCTCATTTCTGACCCATCACAAAGGGGACGAGAAAAGTAACCTTTTTCTTGCTTCATTGAATGTTCCAAGTTTGTGGAGGACTAAAAAGGAAATTAGTTCACTTGGAAAATCTTGAGAAGTGAAATCTGCTTTCAGCAAGTTAAGTGACTATTGGCAAAGGCCAATTACAGATGCACAATTATTTTCAAGAACTATTATGAGGTCTTCCCAGAAAACCCATTGAACCCATTGAACCGGGAGACCTGGGAGAGAGGTGTAAGGAGTCCAGGGAGAAAAACCGTTATTGCAACATCCTGATTTTTCTTTCCAACTCCCACTGGATTGGAGACCAATCATGGCCCTAGCCGGAGTGAAGTTGAAATAGGAATCACCACCTGTCTGGGGACCCTATGACCATCTGACCTCTTAAGGTCCCATAGAAGGGGCAGAATGTGGAAGTCCTGAAGTAGAATCTCTTTTGTTTTCCTAATGAAATAGTTTGTCTGAGGAAACTGAGAAGGAAAAACTTAACCCAGAGAATTTTACAAGCTTCTGCAAAGGGTCAGATACCCAATAAGTTGGAAGAGACAGACCTGCAGGAGATTTCCAGAGACAATAAACAAACTACCCATATAGCAGATTGGGAAGACTTGGAAAGTTCCATAAATCCACGGGTGTCTCTTCCTTCCAGCATGCTACTTTTGTGGGGAACTCAGCTATCCCATGAGAAGGTGGCTCCTAAATGTTTGGCCTCCCCCACTTCACCACCAGGAAAAAGTCCTGAGAAGACTTTATTCATTGACATAGGAGAACCCACACCATATTTAGCTACCTCCCTTAATGCCCAAACATTGATAACATCTCCAGTCCTGGTTATTTCCCCAAAGGTAAGAAATACCAAGGAAAAGGGAGGAGTAAATGCTTCTATGTGTGGAACCGAATAGCGTATAAAGGTTCCGCCACTATTTTTCACCAAAAAGTGTGGGCCTAACTAGACCCTGGGAGCAAGGGGTGTACCATACACTCTAAACGTATACTATCAGGATAGAAGAAATCACTTTGGAGGTTTATCCAATGTATCCATGGTCACACCAGAATTTACCCACTGACTTAAGTATCCATGACCATCTTGTGGATAACATTTTCTGTGGAGACATAAGTGGTTCTTAATCTACCCAAAAATTTTATCCTACATATCCCAAGGGGGAGGGCACCCTCTGTGAGGCTAGGGAGGTGAGCTAGCTCCGCAACACCATCCCTAGGGGTCGAGGCAAGTGGGACCTCGCCTGGAGATAATCCCCCTTTGGGGACAAGGACTCCTATTACCAAGTCCATATAAGCCATCACATGGACTTGTATAATACACCAGAGTGTTATCAGTTTCAGGAAGATAAAGTGAACCAATATCATCAGCAACAAGAAACTGAGGATATTCCTTTAAATCAGACTCTCCAATGGACTGTGCCGAGAAGGCTGATAAGGAATGATATGCCAGAGAACCAGTGAGAGAGGGTGGAAAGCGGAGAGAGAGACGAATGCCGGGAGAACCAGGGGAAGCCCCCTGTATGGAAGAGAATGGTAGAAATCGGGGCTGTCGTTGAACGCAGAGCCAGCATAAGCCAGAGCAGCTCCCACACAGTGCAAGAAATGCTGAGAGACCAGCTTGTCAGAGCGAAGGAAAACCTAGTACGGTGGAAGAGAGAGTTCGGTGGTTGCTTGACCATGAAGCAGTCGTGGTGGGCAGTTCATCCTTGCAACAACGCTGACACCACCAGCAGGAGGAAATCACTCCCGATCCCAGTCACAGCACCATTAAAATTTAGAAGACAAGAGCAAGGCACAGAAGAAAGGGACACCGCAGAAAGTATGCTGCAGAGCTACAAAGCATGAGAAAGGGAATCCGATGTCCACCAGGTACCGATACCATTGCCCCTGAACGCAGAAGGTAACACGGGGAACGGGAATACAGAAAGTGCAAGAGGGACTCAATGTAAAGCAAACGAAAGCAGTATTGGTGTGAAGGGAATTGGAAATTAAGTAAGAAACCAGAACTGTGTTAATGAAATAAAAAGAAACACAAATACTACAAAGTGGGAGGGAAGAAAAGTTGGAAACTTCTCACGTTGGGAAAAGACAACCCAAATCCTGACAGTAAAAAGGAGAATACAAGAGGAAAAGACACTTGGAGAATACAGTCTTCTGTCAGCAAGAAGATAAACCTCATACATGAAACAACACTCTCGAAAAGGGTGAATTATTCAGATTATACAAGAGGAGAACAATATGCAAGGGGACCCGGAACCCTGCAAGAAAGAGAACGAACTTGAATCAAACTAAGATAATTAGAGATAAAGAGAAAAGGGAAACTACCAGTCCCCTGAAGGAGCGACAGAACTTAACTAAAAAGATAATAAAAAAACTATTTGCATTTGGTCTACTGAGTGGAACAGAAGAATCAAAATGGAATCCCTGTGAAGAACACAGTAACCAGTTATATTTGTGGTAGGGTTAGATCGCTTTTTTTTATATATACAAAAAGAAAGTCCAGTATTTCAACCGGTGTTGCTTAACACTCTTCCCCCATCAACGATGGAGTCAAATATCCAAAATACTTTATTTAAATCTCATCTATTTCATAAAAACAATCATAAAAATGATCATAGTACATAAAACATATATCATATGTTAAAACCACACAAGTAAGAACACCATAAGTGAAAAATGTTATAATCATTTCTTTAGGATCATACACTCTGATTCCTATGCCACACAATTGATGGCCTATTTCCTATTGGTGTAATGTAAACAACCCGACTTGTACAAGTTTCTGTCCTTCAGATACAATAATGTAGGACATTCTTCAGGGGATTTTTGACTTGTGCCGGAATTAATAATTCTTCTTTAGGGGAGAAACCTGTTAATCAAAAGCAAAAGGCACCCTATAAGTATCTAGTAATCCAGTATTAATCTTATTTTACTTAAATGGAAACCCTCATCCCTAAGAGGGTGAACAGTAGGTATGAATCCAACTACATACCTTTCATCCCATTGATAAATCCTGGGCCTGTTCTGTAAATCACCGCAGATTCCCAATTTCTTGAGGAATTCTTGCGTTTCCTTAATCTCTCCTTTCTAGGTAAAAATTGTCATGGGCAAAATTTAGAATTACGAGCAAAAATAGACTCAAGGGACTTAACACATACCTATTTCTATTCACTGTCAATCATCATTCTTATAGTCAAACTTACCTATCTCACTGCTGGTCTGTAATATAGTGAGGTAAGCGCTCTCAGTCCTGTGTCTTATTATTCCACACCCGTGGTAATTGGACCCATTCCACCACTCTTTGAGGTTTAGTATTCTGTGAGGAGACAGAGTCCCTATTTAGTGACCTCTCATCTCCCCATATATCATTACATACAATAACCTCCAACATCCAAGTGATAGAGGCCCTTCCCCTTACTTACTTCCAAAAGTTCCTTATTCCTGCCTCACTATTACTGTGTCTGCGTCCTCATCTGGAGATTCACCCATGGAAACGCGGGTCAAAAACAACCTCCTTAAATACCAGCTGACGATGTCAAAAGAGCGCGAATTCGCGGGTCACAACGTGACGCGATGACGTCATCGCGCACGAACGTGACGTCGTGACGTCATCACGCACTTTTTTTTTTCTTTTCACACACTACAAATACAGTGTAACACATCAATAAAGACAAGTGTTTGAACAAGAATGAATGAACAAAATCTTAACAAATGTCACACTGCTCACATGGGCATTACATAATATTGCACACACTTTTGTATTTCAGAACACATAGGGAACGCATGACTGACCCACACCATATCGAGTCTACGGGACCCCAACATCCTAGTTCTTCTCTACCCAGGTCAAATATTGCACACGTTTAGATCGCTTACATTTGGACAGTGGACAGACTTGTTCTAGACATTTACACTGTCTGGTGAGCACCTTAGTAAAATAGTCATGGAACACCCCATAGTCATAGTGAAAGATAGGCCTTCTTTTTTAGTATACCTCACAGTAAAAATGTCTACTGCATCTGCATCCTTCTAATCTGCCACAGAAGTGACGTCTCACAATTAAACCAGAGGATGTTCCTTATTACTCAGGGAATTTCTAAGAAAAGCTGAGACCATGATTCAGTTCCAAAGGTGGAAGATAACCAGTTGAACATTCTCCCTTTTGTCATCATGGGAGGAATTCCCAGAGAAACCCTTAAGTAGTGCGTGAGACTGCCGCAGGGGTATCGTGATCCGGGTGTTAGCCACCCCAAGGGGGTGCCGTCCCGTAAGACTTGGGAGGGCACGACAAAGGGGGTCACAGTCAAGCTCTGAAATGAACCTGGGGAAGTGCAAAACCTGATGATAGCCAACGGAGGCAGAGTCTATGAATGTGCTGGTCATGGAATCCCTGAAGCGATGCATATAAACCCCAAGATAACAGACACGCAGGTCCAGCCTAAGAGAAGGGAAACTTCTGAGCAGGGTGTAAACTCGGGGGTTAGAGGTACCAGTAAAGGTCTAAAGAAACCAAAGGTACAGAATCTGGGAATAACTAGGAGTGCCAGGAGGTCCTCGGGAGAAAGTTGAACATAGCACAAATACTGACACCAATCCTGCAAAGAGGCTTCATTGCTCTGGGATGGGGGCTGTCATGATAGAGCCAGAGTATTAGGAAAGGGGTGAGAAAAGTAACCTTTTTCTTGCTTCAGTGAAAGTTCCAAGTTTGTGGAAGACTGAAAAGGAAATTAGTTTGGAAAGATTGAGAAGTGAATCATGCTTTCACAAAATTAAGCGACTGTTGTAGAAAGGCCTGTTGGGAAAGGCCATTTACAGAGAACTGTGGTGAACATTTTATTTTCAATAACTGTTACAAGATGAGACGGTCAGAAATGAGATCCTAACAACCCAAGCCAAGCAGGCATTTATTTTAGTTTTTATAATTTTTGCTTAGTTGTAGGGCCAGTTAATTAGATTAGGTTTCAGAACGAGTACAGACTTTTTTAGTTGACTAGACAGCCTGATTCAGTTGAAGATATGAAACCTCACTGTAGCTGTAGTGTCAGGGTTAGGCTTTTTTTCATTTATATTAATAAACCTTTTTCTGTTAAACCATGTCTAGTGGTCCGACTCCTATTTCTGGCACGCCACACATTATAAAATCACTTTTGTTTACTTTGAACAGTCAGCATAATTTGCAATGTCCTCAACACACTCAATCCACAGAAGCAGTAGAGAGGAGGAATAGGGTGCTGAAGAATAAGTTAGCAAAGTTGTGCCAAGAAACTGGTTTGAAATGGCCTGAGCAACTGGTGTTGTTTAGTATGAGAGGTAACCCGAACAGAAGAACAGTGCTCAGTTCATACGTAGTACTACACGGATGACCTATGCAATTAACTGTATCTCCTCCTCTGAAAGCTGTGTCTAAAGTCTTGCAACCGACCTATGACAGACTATTAGAGTATTAGAGTATGTGAAGGTCTTAATCTCCTCTGTTATTGTCACCCACAATCCGATCAAAGCTACTCTGCAAAGAAAACCACTTGTCCCTGGCCACTTCTTACAGCCCGGAGACTGACTCCTGATAAATGTCCATCAGCAGAAGTCTGCTCTTGCTCCCCAGGTGGAAGGGGCCCTATTTCGTCCTCCTCACACTGAACTCAGTCGTTAAGCTTCAGGGACGTCCAACATGCGTCCACGAGTCCCACTGCAAAAGGGCAGTAGCCCTAGCAGATTGAAGTATTTGATATTTATATTTTGCCTTTTTGTCTTGGTATATTATATTCTGGTTTCTACTGTAGCTAACGCTTATACTGTAGAGCCTGTGAAGAAATATAACTTAACTAACATCATTTCTACTTCTGAGGTTGAGAGCTTGCCATGGTACCGGAAACGGTACATCATCCACTTGCAAGATGGTAATTGTGCATACTCTGAGTTTGGCAGTGTGGGGTTCACCTATTACTAGAGTTCATCCCAAAACTGGATATTTGGCCTCCTGGAATTTTTCCTTATCCATATGAAGTTTTTCCAAATTGGATGAGTGATGAGGACTGCCTCCAGGTTCCAATTGTAGAGTTTTTGGCCTCAGCAGTAACCCCTCCACCTGAAATGTTTACTAAACCTGAACCTGTAGCTTATCAGATCCATAGAGAGAGCTATAAACTGGGAATTGGCATCAGATGTAACACCACTCTGAAATGTCTAATTGGATGATGTTGATCTGCTGTGTCTTGGGGGAGATGAAACTGAGAACGCTGTCCGAGGCGCCTTTAGGGTGTGGCTTGATAGCCTGCCAGTGCCCTACGTCTCTTGGTCTGTTCTTCTAACCTTCTTCTGCTTGTTGCCAGTAGTTTGTGGTGTGCCGTTTTTCCTAAGTTGCTGTTTTCTCTGGGCATCAGACGCTGATAAACTACAGCCTTTCTGAGCTGTCTACCCTTAAGTTTGATCGAAGCCTGCTGTTCGTGGTAGCACTATGCTTTTAGTGTTACCTGTACCTATAGTGCTGGGAATACCTGGGTGAGGGCTTTGTGTGTTTGCCGACGTCCTTATTTTGTTTTTAATTAGAATCCTCATTTGCACATTGCTTGGTGCTGAACATTCACCTTTCTTACTGGTGTCTTGTGCGTTTTCTTTTGAACCCTTTCAAAATAAGAGCCCTCTCATAACAGAACTATTACACCTACATTGCGATTGCTAATTTTTGATGGTGTTGAGTGCCTTATAACGGCTGCTCTGTATGTTATTTATTTATACACTCTTTGGGCTATGGTTGTGACTAGACTGGGCACCCTGTGTGAGACACCTACTATTAATGGGAAACTGATTATGGAAGTGATGGCCACCAGTACTCGTAAAAGACATCTCCATACCACCAATACAAGTTTTTCTGAGATGGCTAAGGCAAGAAAAAACCTGAGGATACTATTAAACAGGCAGTTCCTGGTTTGATACTGAAGGGGCCTGTTTTAGCTCAGGCTGGCAATACTGAGCTGCAAGCCTCTCTGATGTCTTTGTCATCATTGCCAGGAACTACTAAAGGGCTTGTTAATATGAAAATTTTATCCTCCCCAATACGGTATGCAGTGATAAAATTGCGGCAAAAATTTTGTTTTTTCAAATAATCGCTGCAAAAATGCCGTGGTTTGCTGCGTTAAAGATGTACCCCCTTATACCATTTAAGGGGAGCAGGGGTTCCAGGGGTGTCCCCCGCATCCTTTACATGGATTGCAGCATCAAAATCACAGCATTTTTTTCGCAATATTTTGTGTTCACAGCCATTTTTGCCACGATTTTAACACATGGAACCCTCAATACTTGTGTCTCTGTTGTCGGGAACCATTTAAAGGATGACAGCTGCTGCAGAAACTTCGTGAATAAATTATAAACAGTCTTATGTGTCGGAACAGTTTAGCTCTACCGAATGGCAGCTATTTAGAGAAAGAATTGCTGCTGATGTCTTTCAATGTAGAATATTTTATGACTTTGGGCTGTGGTATGATCTTCTGGATAAAAATGCGACTCAGTGTCAAACCGACTTACCATTGACCGAGGTGATTTTCGTGGGTCCTGTCCTAGGGGATAATCTGTGTCAGACAGACCTTCCACTGAACATCGAGTTGGTAAATCTCTAAACACTGCAGCAGCAATGTGTTCCTGTAAGGTCTGAAGATAAAAGCAGTCAGTCTGAGTTTAACGATTTGAACACTGTTATGCAGCAACATTAATCTACGGCCTGTGTGCCTTCTGTATGTGGAGTTGGGGCTGGGAAAGCCCCACTGGACAGCCGACAGCTGACGCTCAACCAATATCAGTCGCATCATGGGTTGAGTCCCGTGTTTGTACTCTGCCCAATTCTACTCTCTTTATGCCTGTTTGCCTTAGCAAATCTTTGAGAGAATTTGCACTGGATCCAAGGAATCTTATTTTTACCAACGTCTCTCCATCCTTAAGACCTGAACCTAGAGAAGCCTTTAGGAATAAGGTCCTGTCCTGTTTGCAACAAAGAACAGGTCCTGGGATTATTAGACGCCTGGATCGCAAGGTCCTGCATAGGATTACGCTGAATGACTGGTGTGCACAAGCCAATAAGGACTACAGTTGTTGGTTGCGGCATTAGTAACCTTCCTTTTGTTCTAACAAACTGTAACCATTTTTCTAACATGCTATCTGATCTTAAACTGATAGTTGATCGTGGTTAAATATATTTGTTGTATCTTGCTGTTTCTGGTTATTGTTCTTTTGCCTGTCTTTTTTGTGCGCACTGAGGCCTATGGGCGAGTTGTGCTTTATAAGCAATAATTAATAACAATAATAATCCACTCAAACATCTGAAGTGTCTGAAATGTACCGGGAACCAGTGCAGGTTTCTGATTGCATTCATTATTGCTATTCTGTTTTGTTTTCTAGGAGAAGAAATATTGTGATGACGAAGGACAGATATTGGTACACCCAAGTGCCAGATACCTTGGTGGTGACAAGGCGACAGTCACAATGTGGTAATAAAAGGGGACTGCTGATGTGGGAAAACTGCCTCTCAGTATGCACAGAGTCATTTTGTCAAGGCAGTGTAGCATAGAGCACCCGAGTGTGTCATAAGTGAAAGCTCTAAAGGCAATGCACTGTTATAATGTTATTTGTTGGCTACTTTAGATTCCAGGAACAACATTCAGATGTCAATGTTATGCTCAAATTCATACAATGCTTTCTGTAGATTTAATAGGGGCTTAAACAATAGGACTTGTATGATGATACAGCATTTGGTGTCGCCAGTAGTTAAGATTATGGAAATCATGAAGACTATACAAGTTTGCAGTCAGTCTCTCTGTTACTGTAACGCTCACCTGGTATCCACGGGGACGTCACCCAGCCTGTTCTGACCTCTTACGACCTCAAACCCTTCCCCGGAGTCTACTCGACTGGAGACTGGGCCTGAAACACAGGATTGGTAGAGTTTAATTCCCTATTGTCTCTGTGTGCTTGAACCCCTTCTTCCCCGGGGTCCAACCCTTCCCTTTGATCCACAGCTCACCTTGTTTTCTTGGAAAGTGTGCTCTCCGTCCTGCTTTCAGCGCAGGGGCGGGTTGATTGATGCGGGCTTGTTGCTGCCTAGTTACTTCACTGGCAAGAGTCCGACAGGTAAGTATAATGAGTCTTTTAAACAGTTCTCTAACTTCGTTCCTTTACTTCCTTAGATGATGGCCGGTATCAGGGGATGGCGACGTGCTGCTGAGATGAGTAGCGCTGAAGGTGAGCGAGAGCGCGATGCGCAATGCGACCCTTTCGTATTTGTATTGAACTGAGTTCTTTTTCTGTGTCTTTTAGGTGCTGCGATGTTTTCAGCGTGGATGCCGGTTATGAAGAAGAAATGCGGTGAGTAAGCGCGGTATGCGGCGCCTCTAGATGTTTCCCCGCTAACCTGGAGTGTCTTTTCCCTCTTGCAGATGGATGAGAGGTTCCGGAGACAGAGTTCCCCCAGAGCGGCTGGGATTCAGGTAAGCGTTTGAAGCTCGTACATTCTTTAAAAATAAGCGAAGATTTAGGAGTGAGTGAGGCTGGTGCCACAAGTGCCAAGTCTGACTCCAAGTGGGTCTTTGGAGGGATGGAGAGGCCCTTGAGGGCCATGTAGGTGATCGTGGCCTGGCTCCAGCCTGACATCTTGGAGGTCTGGGGACATGAGGGGCAGGAATCATGACAGCACTCCCCCCCCAAGGCCCCTCTCAAGGTGGCTCTTCTGTCTGGTCCTGGTTTGTTTGGATGGTTGTGATGAAATCGTCTAAGCAAGCGAGGTGCATGGATGTACTCACAAGGCTCCCATGTCCTGTCTTGTGGACCATACCCCTTCCAGTCTACTAAGTAGTATAATTTGGATCTGACGTACTTTGAATCCAGGATATCATTGACTTCGAATTCTGGCTCCCCAGCGACTACTACTGGCTGCGGTGGCGTTGCTACTGGGTCCCAGGTTGAACAGGTTTAAGGAGAGACACGTGGAACACAGGATGAATCTGCATGTTTGACGGCAAAGCTAGTCTGACCGCCACAGGATTTATCACAGAGGTGACTGTGAATGGACCCAGGTATCTTGGACGGAAAGTTCGGGTTCCTTTAATGGACACGTGTTTAGACGCCAGCCAGACTTTGTCTCCCACTTGGTAGTTGGGGGCCTTTGCTCGGTGTTGATCAGCAAACTTCTTTTGGCGATTCTTAGCTTGAAGTAGGTGTTCAACTGCCCTTTTAAAGGTTTGAGAAATGGTTGTGTGCAAGGTTTTGACTGCGGGCATTTCCAGGGTTGTAGGAACGTCCAACTCAGAAGTACGTGGGTGCCTGCCATACATGGTATAAAAGGGTGTCTGCCCAGTGCTGGTGTGTAGGGAATTATTATAAGCATATGCAGCTATCCATAATAGGTTGAACCAGTTTCTTTCAGCTTGGTGTAAGATGCAACGCAGATACTGCTCGAGCGTCTGATTTGTCCTCTCAGTTTGACCATCCGTTTGGGGATGGTGACTGGTGGATAGCCGGATGTCGATCTGGGCCATAGAGCAGCATTTTCTCCAGAGGTTAGATACAAATTGAGTACCTCGGTCTGAGACTAAAACTGAAGGAAACCCATGGAGTCGTACAATGCTTTCAAGAAATACCTTTGCCAGAGTGGAAGCATTTGGGAGCCCCTTAAGAGGAATGAAATGTGCCATTTTTGAAAATAGGTCCACGACCACAAGAATAGTGTTAAACCCTTGACTTGGTTGTAAGTCAGTAATAAAATCGAGGGACGTGTGCCAGGGTGCTGGTGGGATTTCCAATGGTTTTAATAGCCCAGCCGGTTTCTGCTTGGATTACTTGTTTTGAGCACACACTCCACAACATAGGATGAATTGGATAATGTCTTTACGCCACGTGGCCCACCAATACCTTTGTTTTACCTTGGCTACGGTTTTATCGATTCCGGGATGGCCCTCAATCAAGGAATCATGATAACCGGACATGACTTGTTCTCGTAGTTCTTGGTTTGGTAAGAATAAACGATTCCTGAAGTAGGGCAACTGATCTTTTATCACGTAATGTTCTCCTTGTGCACTCCACGCTTGTAATTGCTCCAGACTCATCAGATTTTGGATTTCTTCATGTAATTCTTTCTGAGTTATGGTTGCTGTGATTCCTAGGAGCTTGTCACTCGGGATGATTGCTATTGGGTCAGGGGTCTGGTACCATTGCTCTTCCACCCCCATACGGCAAACGGCATCGGCCTTCCCGTTTTTTACCCCTGGTCGAAATGTAATCACGTAGTCATATTCAGCAAAAAAAGAGCCCAACGTAGTTGTCGTGAGGATTGGGCCTTTGCCATTTTTAAGTACTGGAGGTTCCGGTGGTCAGTTATTACGGTGATTGTGTGTCTGGCGCCCAAGAGGTAGTGCCGCCATGCCTTAAAGGCTGACTTAATGGCCAGGAGTTCTTTGTCTGTGATAGCGTAATTGAGTTCAGGGGGTGTGAATTTACATGACCAGAAGGCAACAGGGTGTAACTGGCCCGTTTCGGGGTCCTTTTGTGAGAGGACGGCTCCCATAGCCATGCTTGAGGCGTCCGTTTCCACCAGGTATGGGAGATCAGGGAGAGGGTGGCGTAAGATTGGGGCAGATGTGAATCTTGCTTTGAGTTCCTGGAAAGCTTCCGCGTCTTCTGTTGTCCACTAGAACTTTTTGTTGCTTTTCCTTAGCAATGACGTGATGGGATGCACGATTTGCGAAAATCCTGGGATGAACGGCGGTAGAAGTTTGCAAAACCCAGCATACTTTGAACCCCCTTGAATGAATTTGGGGATAGCCAGTTCAGGATAGCATCTACCTTGTCTACATCCATTCGGATTCCATTCGGGGTGAGAATAAAGCCCAGGAATTCCACCTCGGAGACGTGGAATGAGCACTTTTCGAGCTTGGCGTAGAGCTGGTGTTGACAGAGTTTCTCCAATACGGATCGGACGGGTTTAACGTGGTCCTGCTTTGATGCGGAATATACTAGAATATCGTTGATGTACACTAGAGCACAGACATCAATCAATTCGCGTAGGATAACGTTCATGAAGTATTGGAATGCTGCAGGCGCGTTGCAAAGGCCAAAGGGCATTACTTGATATTCGTACAAGCCGTATTTGGTGCAAAAAGCGGTTTTCCATTCGTCCCCCTGTTTTACGCGAACAAGGTGATATGCCCCCCTCAGGTCTAGTTTTGTGTAGATTTGGGCATTTTTGACTTGACCAAGCAATTCAGGGATCAGTGGCAGGGGGTAGCGGTTTTTTACGGTAATCTGGTTCAGTGCACGATAGTCGATGCATGTTCTCAAGTCCCCCTCCTTTTTCGGTATGAAGAATAAAGGACTGGCTGCTGGAGACTTGGAGGGACGGATGAACCCGTTGGCCAGGTAATGGTCAAGATAGGCCTTTAGGTGCTTGTTTTCTGGTTCTGTGAGTGCATAAATTCGCCCACAAAGGATTTGTGCGCCGGGTATCAGGTCGATTTGGCAATCGTATGGTCTATGCGGTGGCAGGGTATTAGCCTGTTCTTTCTGAAAGACATCTTGAAAGTCCTGGTATTCACTTGGCAGGGTGCCGATTGCCACAGTCGCAAGCGTGGAGGTTCTGGTGTCTATTGGTTGTTTCTCTTGGCGATAACATGTGTGGGCGCAAGTCTCAGAAAAGGCCAATTCTTTTGCTCGCCAATCGATTCGAGGATTGTGAGCTACCAACCATGGCATTCCCAAAATCAACCGGATCTGTGGTGCCTTAATGAGGTCAAAAACGATAGATTCTTAGTGACCATCCTGGCACAGAAGGGTTAAAGCTGCAGTGCATTGGGATACTGGACCAGAGCTATTTCCATGCCGTCGACATTGGTGGTTGATTTAGGGCATAACGGAAGCCCCATCTTTACCGCAAGATCCTGGTCGATGAAATTCCCAACGGCTCCACAATCAATGTACGCTCTTACTGCGTGCATCCGAGATGGTTGTTGGTGATGGATCAAGACCACAGATAGGTCTGTAATTCACTTTCTTCACTCGAGAAGTAGACCCCTACACTTGCCGGGCTGGGGAGTTTTCCGATTCCTTGATGGTATCTTCCTTGCCCGTGGCCCCTACTGTCCTCCTCGGTGGCTTCACAGGGCACTCTTTAAGGAAATTACCTGACCTTCCACAGTACAGACATAACTGCTGCTGTCTCCTTTTATCCCTTTCCGCTTTAGTCAAGGGGGATCTGACCCCCCCGATTTGCATTGGTTCTCCTGAACCTTCTGTTGTGCGAGCAATATTGTCCTTTGAACGCACATACATAGGGCGAGGGTGTAATAATTGTCACATAAATATTCTAACACGGCCAGAAAGTACACAGAAAACACCTACCTGAGTCCTTTCCCTGCGATTTATGGCGAAAATGAGGAAATACCTAGAAGTCCCTCCACTGGCCAGAACGAAAAAGTCCAGGCCAGGGGTGAGCCCTCCAGGGAAAACCCCCGTAGGGGAAAAAACCCTGTGCCGAGAAGAGCTGCTGGGGTTCGAGGCGTCCAGATAGCTGCTCCCCGGGAAGGTTCCAGATGATCGGGATGTTACTTCTCAATGTAGTAAATGATCTTCGTGCAATCAGTAAGGACTACTGGAACTGGATAATAATATAAGGGGAAATTTAAGATTTACCCACAACACATTCATAAACTGAGAAATGGAGTTTAAGAAGGAAGAAATGGAGGCTTACCCAAAACTAGCCAGAGATAAGCCTTGAGTGAGGAAAGGAGTGTCCCCCGATTTTAGACCCGGGATGTTAGTAGGAACTAACCAGAAAACTGTGAACAAAACAGAAAAATATGAACCTGGTAGCAGAGGGAGTTGAACTGACTTCCTAAAGATATTCGTGAGGAATCTTACCCTCGGAATAAAATGGTGAGTAAGGCTCGGCTCCAAACGTGGGTCGGAGTATATAATCACGACAGATGAGATGAAGCTTTTGCCTGAAGGAAAACAAGGAATGAGATACCTGTGAAGGTACAAGATCTCTCCCCACTATACAATGAGAGAGCAGAGGAAAAAAAAATATGAAGAGACGTACCCGCTCAGTGAGCGTTGGTGGTTAAAGGAGGCGTCTCCGCCCTGAAGTGCAGGCAGAGGGATTCGGAAGTGAGGAAGGGATTCTTCTGCCGAAAGCTAGGAACACATATAGGGACGAAAGCCAGAACAAGGATTAAAGTGCCTATCAGGACAGAGGAGCTAAAAAGGCAATTCTAAGTATGGGGAAGAACAAATAGTAAATAGTTAGTGTTCGAACTCACGAAGCGTCTCAGAACTCTGTGGAGAGTAGCAACGCACTGAACTGCCGTCGCCGTCTCGTGATAAGCGTTGCGTGCGTAGATGGGCGTGGCCATGGAAAGGTTGGTCGCTGCTTGCAACACTAGACCGTTGCCTGCAGTACTGCAATTCGCCCTGATACCGGAAGGAGCCAGGTAAGGTACTGCCAGATCGCTGTGCCGTGTCCTCATCTCGACAGTGTTTATTACAGTATGCCCCCTCCTAAGGGTACCGCCCCCTGGTTTGTTAGGATGTTTTGAATGAAATAGACGCACAAGTTTGGGGGCATGAACTGCTTTTTCAGATTCCCAAGTTCGGTCTGAAGGGGAGTACCCTTTCCAATCCACCAGATACTGTAATTTTCCATGATGAAATCTGGAGTCACAAATTCCTGATACCTCATATTCCGAACCTGAGTACCCTAATAAGGGGGGAGGACGTACCGAAATATTAGGATGAAAAGTACTTCGGAGATCTGGCTTTAATTGGGAGACATGGAACACCGGATGAATTCTGGACCAGGTCCTTGGGAGTTTTAATTTGAAGGCGACTGGGCCCCTTGCTGCCTCAACACGAAATGGACCCAGAAATCTCGGTGAAAGCTTTGAAGGCCGAAGATGTCTGGGGAGAAAACGAGAGGACAACCAAACCCAGTCACCGACTTGAATAACCGGAGATGGGGTCCGGAGGCGATCGGCGAACTTCTTCACTCTTTCTTGAGACTCCGATAGGGCTTTTGAGGCAGCGAGATGACCATCATGAATCTGTCCCATCAGCTGTTCAACATCAGGAAACTTGACATCGGAGAGTTTGGTCTTGGGAAATGCGGTTGGATGGAATCCATATGAACAAAAAAATGGTGAGGTCTTAAGTGAGGAATGATAAGAATTATTATATGCAAATTCTGCTAGAGGTAATAACTCTGACCAATTATCGTGAGCAGCTGAGATATAGTTTCTTAAATAACCTTCCAAGGTCTGGTTGAGCCTTTCAGTCTGGCCGTTGGTTTGAGGATGATACCCCGAACTTAAAGCTCGTGTAATTCCTAAGATCTTACAAATCTGCTTCCAATATTTAGATGTATATTGTGACCCTCGATCAGAGATGATGACTTCCGGTAATCCATGCCGGGAAAAGATTTTGTCAATAAACTTCCGGGCCATTTGAGCTACGGACGGAAGTCCCTTAAGTGGCTCGAAGTGTGCCAATTTAGTAAAGGAGTCAATGGTTACCATAATGGCCGAATGACCTCCTGAGGGAGGTAGATCGACCACAAAATCAGTGGAGATGATTTGCCATGGTCTTGTGGGTAATGGCATTTTTACTAAAGTCCCTACCGGATGTTGACGGGGACTCTTAGTCTGAAGACACGTAGGACAAGAATCGACATACTGTTGAACATCCCTTCTTATCGTTGGCCACCAGAAATAACGGGAGATCAATTCTCGGGTGGTAATCCGTCCTCGGTGACCCGAAGTCTTGGAATCATGACACCACTTCAACACTTCCTTCCGTAGTACCTTGGTTGGTACGTAAACCTGAAGACCATGGAAATAACAACCTTCCTTTTTGGTCAGCGTTTTCTGGTGGGCTAGGGAAAGTTTCTTCAATACTGCCGGCCCGGATTGTTCTTCCAGACGTGATACAAAATCGAAGGGTTTGTTTACCTGCAACGTGGAGCAAGAGAAAATGGGTTCTGAACGGAAGAGGCTCGAGGGAGTAGGGTCCTTTCTAGACAAAGCATCCGCTTGCAAATTGTACTTCCCAGGAATAAATGAGAAGGAGATCCGGAAAGGGGAGAAAAAGTGAGCCCATCGAGCCTGTCTGCTGTTGCATGTTTGAGCATATTGTAAAATACGCAGGTTGTGATGGTCTGTTCTAACTTCCACTGGAATGACGGCCCCTAATAATAGATGCCTCCATTCTTCGAACGCTCTTTTGATAGCCAACAGTTCCTTTTCCAAGACAGTATAATTCCATTCGGAAGGGGATAATGTTTTAGACAAATATGCGATGGGTCGTTCTTGGCCCTGATCATCTTGTTGTAGCAAGACGGCTCCTAGAGCATGTTGGGAGGCATCAGTCTCGATGATGAAACCCTGCTTTTGATTCGGAGTCTTCAGAATGGGAGCGGTGGTAAACCGATTCTTTAATTCCTCAAAAGAATCTTGAATAGCTTTGGTCCAGACAAATTGAACCCCCTTCTTTAGTAGATTAGTCATGGGTTGTGTAAGAGAGGAGAAATTTGGAATAAATCGTCTGTAGAAATTAGAAAATCCCACAAATCTCTGGATATCCTTACAGTTTGTGGGTACTGGCCAATCCTTAACAGCTGAAACCTTCTCTGGATCCATTGAAATACCTTGAGCCGACAAAATGTACCCCAGATAAGTCACCTGTGATTGATGGAACATGCATTTCTCCATATTGCAGTGTAAATGGTTTCGGTGCAGTCTGCTAAGGACTTCCTGGACCTGAGATTTGTGTTCTGAAAGATTATCCGAGAAAACCAAAATATCGTCAAGATAGACGATAACGGAATGAAGTAGAAGGTCGGAGAAGAGATGGTCCATGAACCTCTGAAAGACTGCTGGAGCGTTCGAAAGACCAAAGGGCATCACCTGATATTGATAGTGACCAAATGGAGTCCTGAAAGCAGTCTTCCATTCGTCCCCTTGTCTAATTCTTATTAAATGATAAGCCCCTTTCAAATCCAGTTTGGTGTATATCTTGGCCCCTTGGACTGCTTCTAATATATCAGGAATTAGGGGCATAGGGTATTTGTCCGGAATGGTGATCTTGTTAAGGCCCCGGTAGTCAATACAGGGTCTGAGCTCTGAACAATTTCTTTTTGGAATAAAGAATAATGATGCCGCCGCCGGGGATGTAGACTCAGTAATCAACCCGTTCTTTAAATGAGTGTGTAGATATTCTCGTAGTACTTCTTTCTCGGTGTTAGAGAGAATATACATTCTTCCAAAAGGGAGAGGTTGTGCTGGAACCAACTCAATGGCACAATCATCGCGACGATGAGGTGGTAATTGCATATATTCTGAGGTAGAAAAGACGTCAGCATAATTTTGGTAGTCCTTCGGTAAACCTGAAATGTAGCTGACAATCTTGGTCCTTGGACTCTCTAGAACTGGCAATGTAGGAGCTTCTTTGTTCTTCCCTGGATCTCCAATACAATGCCTCACACAAAACTCGGACCCTAAGAAAAGGGATCCAGCCGTCCAGTTAATAAAAGGGTTATGTTTTCTTAACCAAGGTATCCCTAATATGATGGGATAGTGGGCGGCACGGATTATATCCAAAGTTATGATTTCATGATGAGAGGATATTGACATGGACAAAGGATTCGTCTGGCTCAAAATTGGGCCGGAAATTAACGGACTCCCGTCCACACTTTCGACAGGAATAGCCTCGGGTTTAGCCGAACGAGGTATGTTGCTTTGTCTGGCCCATTGATCGTCAATAAAATTGCCAGCGGCTCCACTGTCCACCAATGCTGATATCTCGGGAAGGAAATTTTCACCGATTCTTAAAGTTACTTTTAGAACCAACATATAAGTCAGAGAAGAATCGGGACAAAGTGAACATTGTAAATTATGTGAGGAACCTAAAACTAGAGAGGGTTCCCGAACCGTGGTTCCTCCTACGGCCGGGCGCTGGCGTTTCCCGACTTTCTAGGGGGAGCGATGGGACAATCTTGAACCACATGAGTATGTGCTCCACAATACATGCACAAGTTATTGGTTCTTCTCCGGGTACGCTCCTCTATCGACAAAGGACCTCGAGGGGTAGCGGTTCCTAATTGCATAGGTTCATCGGAACTCGATTTGTTTGTGACCGATGAGGGCTGAGAAGGAAACGGGCGCATGACTCTGCCTCTTCGTCTTTCATTGTTCCGTTCTCGGATTCTGTAATCTAACTGCATAACCAATGCCACTAGTTCTGCCAAGGATGATGGGCGAGGTACTCTGGACACTTCATCTTTTAGCTCCTCTGACAGACCTCTACGGAAAATAGTCACCTGAGCATCGTCTGACCAGGTTGTCTCGCTAGCCATCTGTTTAAACCGGGTGACATAGGTTAGTATGTCTTGGTTCCCTTGTTTAATGTCTAGCAAGTGTTCCTGAGAGGCCACCCTAATTTCCTGCCTAGCGAACATGGTTCGGATGCTGTGACAGAATGCCGTATAGGAGTCAAGAATTGGATTATTGGACGTTACCAATGGGGTGGCCCACGCTAGGGCTGGTCCTGACATTTGAGAAATCATATAACCAACTCTGTCCCTATCATTCTGAAAATAAGCATGTTTGAAAGCAAACTGTATAGTACAGGCATCAAGAAACTCTTTTACCCGATGAGGATTTCCATCAAACATTCCTCCTGGTAGAGCCCCGGGAGGAACCTCTGAACACTGAGGGATCCTCACACTTGTAGCCTGCTGAGCTGCCTGCTGTTGTGCAACCTGTTGCTGGGCAGCTTGTTGGGCTGCCTGCTGCTGATTCTGTAACAGCGCAGCGTTTTCCTGTTTAAGGGTCTGAACTTCTGAAGTTAAAGCCTGTACTGCAGCTATAAGCTGCTGGATTTGCTGATCCATCTTCCTCTAGGTGTTCCCTAGATACGCCCCGGCCGTGACAAAATAATTCTCTTCGTCAGGGCGTTGCTAACTGTAATAATTGTCACATAAATATTCTAACACGGCCAGAAAGTACACAGAAAACACCTACCTGAGTCCTTTCCCTGCGATTTATGGCGAAAATGAGGAAATACCTAGAAGTCCCTCCACTGGCCAGAACGAAAAAGTCCAGGCCAGGGGTGAGCCCTCCAGGGAAAACCCCCGTAGGGGAAAAAACCCTGTGCCGAGAAGAGCTGCTGGGGTTCGAGGCGTCCAGATAGCTGCTCCCCGGGAAGGTTCCAGATGATCGGGATGTTACTTCTCAATGTAGTAAATGATCTTCGTGCAATCAGTAAGGACTACTGGAACTGGATAATAATATAAGGGGAAATTTAAGATTTACCCACAACACATTCATAAACTGAGAAATGGAGTTTAAGAAGGAAGAAATGGAGGCTTACCCAAAACTAGCCAGAGATAAGCCTTGAGTGAGGAAAGGAGTGTCCCCCGATTTTAGACCCGGGATGTTAGTAGGAACTAACCAGAAAACTGTGAACAAAACAGAAAAATATGAACCTGGTAGCAGAGGGAGTTGAACTGACTTCCTAAAGATATTCGTGAGGAATCTTACCCTCGGAATAAAATGGTGAGTAAGGCTCGGCTCCAAACGTGGGTCGGAGTATATAATCACGACAGATGAGATGAAGCTTTTGCCTGAAGGAAAACAAGGAATGAGATACCTGTGAAGGTACAAGATCTCTCCCCACTATACAATGAGAGAGCAGAGGAAAAAAAAATATGAAGAGACGTACCCGCTCAGTGAGCGTTGGTGGTTAAAGGAGGCGTCTCCGCCCTGAAGTGCAGGCAGAGGGATTCGGAAGTGAGGAAGGGATTCTTCTGCCGAAAGCTAGGAACACATATAGGGACGAAAGCCAGAACAAGGATTAAAGTGCCTATCAGGACAGAGGAGCTAAAAAGGCAATTCTAAGTATGGGGAAGAACAAATAGTAAATAGTTAGTGTTCAAACTCACGAAGCGTCTCAGAACTCTGTGGAGAGTAGCAACGCACTGAACTGCCGTCGCCGTCTCGTGATAAGCGTTGCGTGCGTAGATGGGCGTGGCCATGGAAAGGTTGGTCGCTGCTTGCAAC
The DNA here is from genome assembly GCF_040938575.1 of Ambystoma mexicanum. Lineage (NCBI taxonomy): Eukaryota > Metazoa > Chordata > Amphibia > Caudata > Ambystomatidae > Ambystoma > Ambystoma mexicanum. The sequence continues at coordinate 622,086,179 of NC_090936.1, forward strand.
ACTAGACCGTTGCCTGCAGTACTGCAATTCGCCCTGATACCGGAAGGAGCCAGGTAAGGTACTGCCAGATCGCTGTGCCGTGTCCTCATCTCGACAGTGTTTATTACAGAGGGTCCGGTCTGGTTCGATATGCTCTTCAGACCTGCAACCTATGATCCAGTTAAACAACAAGGTCAATGAATTCTGAGCAGTCTTTCGGGGGGTTCACTACTTGTGCGAGAACATCCTTGAGCTCCCCCCCAACCCCCGATGAAATAACGTGGTTCTCTTCTCCACTGGCCATTCTGCTTCAACTACGAGTCCATTGAACGTGGCTATGTATGTTAATAGGTCTTGATTCCCTTGGCGTAGGGACAGAAGTTCGTTGTCTAATGCCTGCCCTTGAGTACGACGGGGGCGAACAGCTTTTCCATCTCCTGCTGAAAGCCCCTGAAGTCATGCAGCAAAGGATCGTCTTGGGCCACAAAGGGTACTGATCAGTCCGCGGCGCTACGACTCAGGTAGGTGATTGGTCATTCGGAAAGGCCCCTGGTCTACAAAGGAAGTGCGGGCGGCACTGGTTCATGAACGTTGCAAACCTCTTGGGATCCCCGTAAATCGTTCGGGTGGGGCCAAGGGAACTGCCCCAGGAAGGGTTATCTGAACGGGATTGGCTGATGGTGCTGGCATCGAGGGCACGCTTCCCGGCAATGGTGCATGCCCTGCTTGTGACTGGAGAAGTTGCCGGCTTAAATCATCAGTGCGTTCTTTGGCTACTATCAGCTCTCTCCTCCGGGTGTTGGTCTCCTGCCTGGCTGCATGTACTTTGGAATGTAGCTGCCCCAACATGTGGGCTAACTGGTCGGTTTCTGACGTTTCCATGACACCCAGGTGGATTTTGATGTGAGGCTTTGTGTTCTGTAATGCTCACCTAGTATCCACGGAGACGTCACTCAGCCTGTTCTGACCTCTTACGACCTCAAACCCTTCCCTGGAGTCTACTCGACTGGAGACTGGGCCTGAAACACAGGATTGGTAGAGTTTAACTCCCTATTGTCTCTGTGTGCTTGAACCCCTTCTTCCCCGGGGTCCAACCCTTCCCTTTGATCCACAGCTCACCTTGTTTTCTTGGAAAGTGTGCTCTCCGTCCTGCTTTCAGCGCAGGGGCGATGCGGGCTTGTTGCTGCCTAGTTACTTCACTGGCAAGAGTCCGACAGGTAAGTATAATGAGTCTTTTAAACAGTTCTCCAACTTCGTTCCTTTCCTTCCTTAGATGATGGCCTGGGTCCGGGGATGGCGACGTGCTGCTGAGATGAGTAGAGCTGAAGGTGACTGAGAGCGCGATGCGACCCTTTCGTATTTGTATTGAACAGAGTTCTTTTTCTGTATCTTTTAGGTGCTGCGATGTTTTCAGCGTGGATGCCGGTTATGAAGAAGAAATGCGGTGAGTAAGTGTGCTGTGCAGCGCCTCTAGATGTTTCCACGCTTACCTGGAGTGTCTTTTCCCTCTTGCAGAAGGATGATAGGTTCCGGAGACAGAGTTCCCCCAGAGCGGCTGGGATTCAGGTAAGCGTTTGAAGCTCGTACAGTCTTTAAAAATAAGCGAAGATTTGCTGAATGCTTACTAATGCCTTTTTTCTGTTCTTTTCCCTTTTCCTTAGGAAGTGGCGTGCCGGGATGGGAATGACACCGCCGAAGATGTCCGCAGAACAGAAGAAGCAATGAATGATGGGCAGAAGTGCCACAAGGTAAGGCTGTTCCTAACGGTGTTCTTGTTCTTGCAGGAGCTGAGCGCAGAAGAAAGATGCAGGCCTACTGGAGACCGATCCAAACACAGTGAGTGTCACGCTGCAGGTGCAGAAAACACAAAGCATGTTTCTCAGCCTGGGCGTGGCTTAAATAGTCTCTGGGTATCCCAGGTGTCTCTGGGCTGAACCACACCCAAAAGACTAGACTGCACATGCAGTTCTGGGAACCGAAATATGTGGGGGCATCCATCTTGTCCCCATCAATGAACTACGAGTCCAATCCCCAATGTTATCCTATGGGAGTGAGTGAGTCTGGTGCCACAAGCGCCAGGTCTGACTCCAAGTGGGTCTTTGGAGGGATGGAGAGGCCCTTAAGGGCCATGTAGGTGATCGTGACCTGGCTCCAGCCTGACATCTTGGAGGGCTGGGGACATGAGGGGCAGGAATCATGACAGTTACAACACTTTTAGTGATATAGATAGAGCAAGATATCGATACCTTGTTCTGAATGCCACTTTAGCGACTATGTTGTTTACATTGCCTCTTCCTGCACAGGGGATGACAGAAAAGTCAAGTAGCAGATCGGGTGTGGAATTTGGCAAATATAACATTTGCAGCTTAGAGTATATATAAATAAAACCTAGAAGGCCGGTGTGACCACCTAGAAGAAGCCATTGGGCTTATCTCTGGGGCAAAGCTCTTTAATAGCAATGCCAACATTTGCAAACTACACGTCATCAGGACCCTCAGCAGGCTGACCAGAGAAGCCGTGCAACAGTTCATGAAGAGTGCGACGTCGGCAGGAATTGAGCTTCAATAGCATATGGCGTGTGAAGAAGTACAAGACTAGCTAAACACTGAGCTGCTCAGTATGTGAAAAGATGTTCAACATAACAGCTAGCCAAGAATCCTGAGAAATTATTCAGGAGTGCAGGAGTCATTGTGGCCCATGAAAGACTTCTGGTAGTACAGTGGCTGGTTCTTTGAATTGAAGGACTAAATGTTCACAGTTAAAGAGCCAGAGGCACCTCATTTCGACCAGAAAGATAGTGCCCAGTCCATGGGAAGACTGCAATTAGGACTGGATAACCCACAGACAACAGTGACTACCTGACAGTTCAGCCCGTTACCTTACTTCTGCCCCAGGAATAACCCCTGATTTGTGGTTAGGAATTTGCCCAACCTGCCAATTATTTTATCCCCAGCTTTAACCCCAGTTGCAATGTCTCATTATGTTTGATTTAGGTCAAGTGCTGTTAGTGGGAGATCGAGTCTGTTGGGAAGGGGTAGCATTTGGGTTGGCCTTAACTGGTAGAAGGTGGTTTCATGGTAAGGGCACATACATAGAGTTAGTTATAATGCTAGAGACAGGTGTGCATTTCATAGTTGACACTGAAATTAGAGAGTTTAATGTGTTTTGGCCAGCTATAGAAAGGAAGTCAGTGAGTATTGATGGGGATTTTTTGAATATATGGCCTTCGTTAATACCCAGAAGGTTCGAGAATGTAGAGAGTTTAGCACAAAGAGATTAAGAAGATTACAGATATTCAGAAGACTCTGCAGTTAAGTAGTGTTTAATGAGCAGATGACGTCACTCTAAAGGCACATCGTACGGCCACTCTATGCAGTCCGGTAGATATTGCATGTGCAGTTAGTAAAGCAGTGTCTAATCAAGCTTACATTACTACCACTTAATGCATCAAGTTCTTTTTTATTTATGGCAAAACATTGTCTCCTGTTGCTGCAGCTGTTGTAATAGAAAAGGATCAGTGATTATCAACACAGTGCCCTGCCGAAGGGTGCTCTTGACTGAACCCCTAAAATGTTTGCTTCCTTTGATCTCTTGGAAGTGCATAGGTAAGCACATGCATTACAACATGAGTTAAAATCCTTGATGACAAGTTAACGTACTTGTTAATAAAGGTTATGCTTTAGTGAAACACAGAAGTAGAAATAAAGGCTGAAAGTTGATGGTCCTTTGAGAAAACACCTTTCAGTAAGAAAATGGGAAAATATTATTATAATATTGATTTTCAAATACAGTGTTAGGTTAGTTGCGTAAGAAGTGCAAAAGTAAGGTCTGTAAATGTACGAACCCCCAGCTTAGAAATTATCATGAAGTAGAATGAGGCTTCCAGATGCTCTTGTCATGCCTATATATACTTCTCCCTCGCATGTATTATTTTTCTTTAAATCACAGGGGACATTGTTGAGGGTTTCCGCTGGGCTACTGGCGTGTGACAATGCTTGTGATAGACTTTTTAGACTGAGAATGCTTCTCCTGGGAATATGCTGAGCGTGGACTTTTTGGCATGACTAGGTGAAGGACACCTACTCCACATTTGTGGAATACACTGGTTTCAGCTGACAAGAATAGTGAACCACACATAGGGGACAGGACAGTTCCTCCTGGAGTGGAGGAACTACACCCCTTGCCTGAATAGGATGAAACTGGATATTCTGACAATCCATCACCTTGCCCAGGAGTTGATTATGCTGTGATTTTCCAAAATCCTGGAATGTGAATATGGACTATTGTAATAATACAATTGATTTAATTGTTTGTGGGAAACGGGCGCAACATGCTGGAAGGCCAACATAGGGCACATCGATGATATGGTGTTGAGCATCTTGAGGGAATATAAGGGGACCGCACTGGGGGGTTGAGCTTGTTAGTTGGGTTTGTTGGGTAAGGATTGGATGCTATTCATTTTTCTTGTAAGAATGTAATCCTAATACAATTTGCCAGTTCATTCTATGAGAGCTAATGGCAGCTTTTTGAATTTTGTTGATAGGGGCCAGGATTTGGAGAAATTTAAGTTTGAATGCTGAGGGGAATGCGCTTAAGGAGATGACTTCCTTTGTTCGATGGTGGTGCATTTGTTTGCTTTTTATTTACCATGGAAAAAATGTATGTGCAAAAGCAGAAGACAATTACTGTAGCATCAACTAACGACAAAGTCGACAGTTTTGACGTGTGTAGTTAAAAGATTTTCTTTCTTGCTATTGTAGGCATTGAGATCACATGCACGTGTACATTCGCGATTTTCCTAGTGTTACAATCACTTGTCCAAGTTACTATCATATGCTAGGATTTGCCAGGATATGTTAACATACAGCCCATTACAAGTATTGTCATAATACAGTAAGGAACATGCGTTGTTGCCGGGTACACACAAAAACTGCCAGCTTTTGCCAATAGACAACAGCAACTAGTACAATTTATTAAATTGTGCTAGTTGCTGTTGTCTAATGGCAAATGCTGGCAATGTATTTGTCATTTCAATATGTTGGCATTGTACTTGCATAATATAATTATTATTTGGTGATTTTTATAGAGATCATGAGGATGGGCCACTTCTAAGCTCTGTATTAATCAGTGTTATTACCCACTGATGGTGCTCAATTCAACACCATCCGAAAGAAGGGCCTACTCAGTGCAACCAGGGCTTTAAACATGTCGCATTGCATTGCCCTAGTCCCAAAATAAGCATGTTACGCATGAGCTATCCATCTGGAATGCAACTCTTTCCCAGACGTTAGGCAGGTATTGGCATCACATGCCTAGTATTCATTTACTTTTCTAGATATTATAATCCTAGATGTTGTTACCCTCACCATATATAGATGTTCTTATTAAATGCTCATGCACTCAAACCGTTTGGCAGGCATTGTTACACTTTGTCTAGGTACTCAGATCATATGGAAATATGATTGCTTCACCTCATAGTCTGCCTACTTCTCTGGTCTCCCCTTTTGGCTTTGAAGTAGTGTCAAGGCAATATGTGCACCCTGACCTTACTTAATAGAGGTGGGTACTGCCTCCTTTTTCCCACCACCCTTTTCCCTTTATTTCACACCAATCTTCCTTTCTTCTGCCGCAGCATTTGGAACAGCCGGAGTGCTGTGTTCACAAACGGAAGAGATTGTCGGTTGTTACAGTTTCAATTGAGAGCAAACTTGTTAGAACACAGACGACCCAGCAGCAATAGATTCCTTTGTGGCAGCAACATCTAGGAGATTCCCCTCCATTTCGCCAATGAACATAAACATGGGATAATGAAAATTAATTCCTTTTTTAGTTTGGGCTATTAGGTGGTGCTTTATAAGCTGAAACAATGTCATTACTGTACATATAGAGGGAAATGGCATATGAGGAGGGGCACACAGATTGTAGGTGTTGTTTGGTTATTTACCCACCAATTGATTGCCCATGGCCATGCTAAACCCTATGGCATTTCCCACCCAGTTCCTGCCTCTCCCTACTCCACTCAAAACACCTCCTCATGGAACCTCTTTGAGATAACTTTATCAAGCCTTACCATCAAACCTATCACTCGAATTGCCTGCCTATGTCTTTTCAAAGCAGTCTTCTGCTTGTTATTCACTTAAGTACTGTTAAAAACAAGCATTTGACAAAGCCAGCAGTTTTTGGTTTGGGTATAGGTATTATGCATTTGCCAGACACTGTCCACACTTAGATTGGTAAATATTAGCATGTCCACACTTAGATAGAATTGTGAACATTAGCCTGTGTCGCATCTAGATGGAATTGTGAATATTAGCATGTCCACACTTAGACAGATTGGTAAATATTAGCATGCCCACACTTAGATAGAATTGTAAATATTAGCATGTCCACACTTAGATAGAATTGTGAACATTAGCCTGCGTCGCATCTAGATGGAGTTGTGAATGCTGGCACGTCCACACTTAGATAGAATTGTGAATATTGGCATGTCCACGGTTGGAAAGAATTGTGAACATTAGCCTGCGTCGCATCTAGATGGAATTGTGAATACTGGCATGTTCACACTTAGATAGAATTGTAAATACTAGCATGTCCACACTTAGATAGAATTGTAAATATTAGCATGTCCACACTTAGATAGAGTTGTGGACATTAGCCTGCGTCGCATCTGGATAGAATGGGAACATTAGCCGGCGTCGCATCTAGATAGGTTTTTGATTGAAGGATAGCATGCCCGTGCCCAGATGAAACTTGAAGGTTAGCATGTGCCACACTTAGAACTGGGAACACCAGCCTGCGCCGCTCCTGGATAGGATTGTAAATGTTAGCACGCCCACACCTAGATAGAACTCTGAACATTGGCCTCCGCCGCTTCTAGATAAGACTGTGAAGGCCAACAAGTGCCACACTTAGAGAAAACTGTGATTGTTAGCATGCTAAAGGTCATGTAACCCACTAACCAATATAACCTCAAACTCTGCATACTTATCTCACTCAAAAACTCACACAACCATCTCTCGCACCACAAGCCACACACACTTCACAACACTGCAACAACACATAAGCCGGAGCAACAGCACACGCGGACTGACACCGATCCAATAACTGCACCAAAGCTCAGTATCTGGTGTATACGGAGCTGAAGCTGCCAACAGAACACCACTCCTCTCCCTATCCTACTCCCTCTTCACCTTACTAACCCATCCCACCTTATCGTTTACAGATCCGCCAGAGCACCTGCGGACCAATTCCGTTGGTGACGGTGCGCGGTACAAATACCTTTAACATTTAACATTAGATGTCCAGGTACTGTACCATTTTGCAGATGCTACCATCAATGCACTTGTCAATGCCACTATACATAGCCTGGCAAGTGCATTTCCCATGCCTACACAAAAGCCCAAAGTGTTGCAATTGTCAATGCTTGTCTAATTGTTGTATGCTTTGTATACTAAACGTTTTTTTTCCAGTATTTAAATTGCAATTACTTAATGATTAATGAGAACAGTGCAGGGAACACTAGCATAGTAGAGGAGAAATGGGGCTCTATTCTGGCATTTCGCCTGGGGCAAAATAGGCTAGAAACTGTCCTGGCTCTCGATTTGTCAGTGAAAAATCTGGCTATTTTTCACTGTCTCCCGCCTGAAATAGCTGTATCCCCAATGCATTCCTATGAGGAAATGTTTGTCTCCCGATTTCCCTGTGGAAATCTCCCTCCCAGCTGTGTCTGAATGTTGACATGTATGGAGGCTCTGCCCCACAAAACAGACACACCCAGCCCAGCACCGGCCCTCCACCAAATTGTGGGTCTATTTGCGACCCTGCACTTACACAGCATAATGTAAACAAGATTATTTAAATATTCACATACACTAAACGACGCAAATAAACACGATGTCAGATCGTACAGAAAATTCAGCATGGATAACATCAGATTGCTGCCACGGCCGACCATAGCAGGATCAGGCACCGCTTGCACGCTGCGTTTTAGAACAAACATCACTCAGCAGATGCAGTTTGCCTGGTCGTAACATGGCCGCCGTTGTGCTTTAGGTAGCTCCGGATGCTCTTCCAAATGATAATTTGTGTTCTAGCCGAGTTCCAAAAAAGGACCCGTTCCAGTAGTAGGAGGTCTGCATTTGACGGATGTTGTACTGTGTGAGATCGGGCTATTAGCACTGTAGTTCGTTCTTAAATGCGGTGTTCCTCTTCTGTATCTACGCATTGACCTCCATCAAGCAATTTCCGCTGAAGGCACTGCCCTTCTTCGGGTTTAGATCACGTGACTTTGTCGTGCTTGCATCAAGTTCTCTACTTCCTTGTACGGCGCTTCTCTCCTCTATCATACCAGTGCCGCCTTCTAAACCGCCCCAGGGCAGCTGCGAGGACCGGCCGCAGTTGCCAGAACGGGGACTGAAACAGACTGGTCACCTCTGTATGCTTTACCAAGTCATCTGCAACCATGTTCAGGAGGATCCTGCAGCTGGTAAGCACACTAGTGATCTAGTTACCTCCCTCCCTCTCGGCTCCGGCAATCCATGCAGTCTCTGGAGGCTGGTATCTTGCACTCCTTAGAATATCACTGCGAGCTAGAACATGCGCCGGAGGCGTGCAGTGGAGTGGATAAGTCCCTTGATTGTGCATGCCAACCCCGCCTAAGCATGCGCGTTTAGCGGGAAGACAGTATGTGCATGTGTTTAAATTTAGTAGTGAACTACACATTGGGTAAAATAACAGTGGGTTGTTTGTGACCTGTAACCCCTCTATAAAATTACTTCATGGTAATAATGTGTTTATGTTTCGCATTTTTCTTTTCTGAATGCGCACAAACACTAGAGAGCACAGTTGGTGATGTGTACAATATTTTTATATTGGTCTTGGTCAGTTCCGGTTGCTTATGGTTTTCTGAAGCCCGTGCGATTGACAGACTTAATCTTCCATTGTCTCTTAGCGCATACATTGTCAAATAATATATTCTGTCCTTAAGACTTGAGGAGTGTCCTGCCTGCAGCATAGCATATGCTTTGCTTTGCAATGAAAAAAGAAGCCGCAAATAAAAAGCCCGTCCCGAATTCATATACACAGGTTGTGCACTGACTGTGCAATATTGGGTTCCACCTTGCTTGAGTCTTTTTTATTCTGGCTGACAGGTAATGGAGCGCGGCAGCCAGTGGGCAATTTTTGTTAGTACTTGTTCTCCTTTGGTTTCATAAGGAACTAGCTGGGGTACCCGGCGTTGCCCGTGTTTTGGTTAAGTGGTGTCTCATGTGCCTTGGAGGATGTTGCTCTTGTCCTCTTGTCAGCAAGTCTTGCTTCAGTTTGCTCTGGCATCTCATTTGCCCCCCCAGAAAGTTGCTCTTGTGCCGCTGTTTGTTGTTGTGTTTCAGAAGCTCTTGATACTGATTCTCACTTTGCATCAGATGGACCTTTCCCCAAGTAATGTTCGTTTTTGGGCTGCATGTTTCAATCACTTCAGGGCTTCAGCACATTTGAGAAAAATGTCAAGAAAGATTGATTGTGCTCTATTCCCGTGAATTAACGTAAGTAAACTATATCCTTGCCATTTCACATATTTGGGGTGGTGTAATAAATAAAAAAAAAACTTTTTCCCCCTTTTTTTATAGAATTAACTGACATATCGTATATATTTTACTTCAGACACTTTTTTCTGAATTTGTCCTCCTGCTAGTACCTACTGTATACAATCGGGTTGAGCATCAGTAAATTAGGGTGTCTATGGAGTACATTTTTTGCATCCAAACATAGACTACAATCTTGCCCCAGACAAATGAGGAATCCATGCAGAATTTGGTAGATGTGGGTTTAACGTGTATAGCCGGACAAACATACAAACATACACACATGCATACATTCAGCTTTATGCATATGAAGATGGAATGGGCAATGTCCCAGGTGTAAAGTAGTGTTTAGTCATACTGTCAATGTGCAATTCTGCAGTGGTGACAAGTGGTGCATCTTGATACTAGAGTTAAGGGATGATGGCTTTTAAATGAAAAGGGTCCAAATCCGTCTCTGTAATTGCTTCTGTAATCAAAGATTTTGGAGCAGGATGGATTAGGTGGCATCAGTGGCTGTCCAGGGTCCTGAACCCCTTGTCGTGTGTATTGTGTCGAGCTGGGAGGGATTATAGGGCACACATACACTGCCCATATCGACACGAAAGACAAATATATTTTTATACAGAAGAGCACAGGTAAGATTTGACTACTAACAAGCCAGTGAATCTACAATTGGAACCCAGGAACCATCTTCACGGTGTTGTCCTAAATCGCCAACCTCATCAGCACGAACAAGGGCAAGTTCACTGGAGAAACCTGGCACCAATAATTATTCATGTTTTATTTGCGCTCACAAATTTGAATTTACGCTGTACACCTATTTTAATATGCCTGGCAGTTTCAGTGGGGACAAATTGTCCATGTGCTGTAAGCTGCCATTTGATTCCCGTTCGGCTACGGCATAATAACCTAACGTATAACTTGAGAAGGAGAATTGCCAGTGGGTCATACCGTAAACTCCCCAGACTCTTGTCCACACATGTTGACATTTTTCTTCTTTGTTTAACTTTATTGTTCCAAATAATTTAATGCAAATAAAGTCAATGCTAGCAAATAGTTCTCCATCCTTGTTTCTGAACCTCCATCTTGCGAGGTCCTACATGTTGTCATATAAGAACTGCAGCAACAGTGTTTAGCCAATAGAGTAGTATTATGAAGGAGGAGAGGGTTGGATCAATCGTTGAGCAGGGGTAGGATAAAGCATCGAGCTCTCAACCTTCTAAATTGTATTAAGATGCCTCTGACATTGAAATTCGAGTCCAACTTTGCATTCCATCATGTAAGGCTGCGTTGGAGGGTTATGGCAAGTAATTTGTCATCTTTCGGCTAAAACAAGACTTGATTCCCCCAAACGCTGGTCAATTAGTTAGTTTTTTTTGTGCTAACTGGGATTTTCTGGGCTTACTGCGCATAATTGAATGTGACCTAATGGAATCGGGTATTGCTGTCCTAGCTTCATAATCATAGTGGATTTTAGATATTATGTTCAAATTGGCTTATTGTAATGTCCTTTTGAATATGGCAATTCTGTGGCAATTATGTATAGTGGAATTCGAGCTTGCTGTCCTATTTGGTACTATCAAATGCACCATTGCTGTGTAAATGTCCTTGCTGGACTTGCTTTGTATATTGGATTCTGCTCCACTATACTTACTAGAAATAATACAGTAATGCCTTGTTGTTCATACTGTACATAATGCAATCCGGCCTTTTTGTGCCAACTAGGCGGTACTAAGTTAAAAAATAGTTTTCAATTGTTTGTGGGAAAAAAAAAAGATCGCTTTAGGCATACCGCTCTGTGACCGCACCGAGCAGTCTTTCTAAATCGAACTGTCACACCCCTGCCGCACACGAGTGTGGAGGTCACGCAGGGGCTGACTGGCACAGCTAGACCCAGAGGAGTCATTGCGGGAGTGTTGGGGAGGGGTGTGGGGGGTGTGTACGTATGTGTGGGGAGTAATTGTTTGTTGTGGTGGGTGGGGAAATGGGGGACGCTTGGGAGGGGGGGGTTAGCCCCTCCCAAATAACAAGAGAACCAGCGGGTGGGGAACGGATCACACTTTGATGGGGGTGGGGGGCAGTATGCAATATTTCGGCATTTTAAGGGCAACACAAAATCGGCCAAAAAAAATCTCTTTTTTTGTGTACCGTCTTTAAAATGCACAATTATCACAAATAATCAATAGATTGATGCCCTGAAACTAGAGGGTGGTCTACAAGTTGCATCCAGTAGCAAGAATTTCAGTATGCCCAATTAGTACAGCAAGGCCAGAGTCCATTATGCCCATTCATCATAGAAAGGCTAAAGCCCATTCATCCTGATCTGTCCAACAAGACAAGGTTGCATTGGGTGCAAGCATTACTCTGGCAATTTATAAATGCACACACGCGAGTGCTACATTTCAAGTGTTCCATTGTTAAAGACTCAACAAACAACTTTGCCTTGCTTCTACTCTTACGTGTGTGATTATTAAGCTGGATACTGTTGCCGGCAGTGCTCGTGCAAGGAATCGGAACACCAGCTTCTGTGTTCCTTTCTCCACATGTTGCACAACATCTACGACTTCTGGGTTTATTTGGGACCCACACCCTTACTCGCTGAAGGCGTCTTCAGTCCAGCCACTCAATTAAGGATCCCCTCTCTCTCCTGAGACCCACGGCTTCACAGCAGCTACTCACCACAGACTCCGACTTCCTGCTGCACAGTCTCTGCAATTAGACTCACATGGGGAAAGTCAGCATTCCTGCATGACTTCCGCTGCACAGTCTCTGCATACCAGAGTCTGGGGGAACAGGACCCTCCCAGGACAAGCAGGTAAAATTTGCTGCAACTGAATCCCGGTGTCCCCTTGGTTCTCCCACTTCTGGCTGGATTGCCAACATTGTGCATTCCTTCTGCCGCTGCTACTACGATTTTTAAGCCTCTCAGCTTCCCTCAGGTGTGGGCTATTAGGCTTAATTGCCTGATCACTACTACAGCATGACACTTCAGCCCTCTTCCTCGTCCCAGTACTTATGGGATCGTGGGACTTGTAGTCCACAACAAGGTTAGACTTTCTGACTTCTTCTATTTGGCAAACAGTCATTACAAGTGTGGGATTATGGGGAAAGTTAACAGGGGGGTTCCCAGTCTTCCTGGCCTGCCCCCTCCACACCCCACATGTGATCCTCCTGCAGTACACCACCCCAGGGTTGGTATCGTGAAGCGTCTGGCTTTCCCTGGCCACATAAGAAGGGTCCAAGGCCAGGTTTCTAGGAGGAATAGTTACTGATTCATCACCGCAGTTTGGGTTGATCATGGAGCAAAAACGTACCATTTTTTTCATGATTTTTTTTATTTTTTGTCTACGGGAAAATGAATGGGAAGTATGCTGCAACTTTCTTTTTTCTTCCGTTTCCTTAATAACCTTTTTATTTTCTAATATATCTTTATGAAAATGTGCAGTCTGAGGGGTAGGGGGGTTGGTTGCCAGGCATACTTACAATTTCGACCAAATCCATTGCACGAAACAAATTAACAATTCTGTTTTTTGGGCTTTCTATGGGAGTCCAACTCACCTTAACTATAGGGCGGCGACTGCTGCACTACATAAAGTGCACTTTATTTAAAAATAAAAAGTGTCCTTGGCAGCAGTGGTGGCTCCTGCATAATGGGCTAGGGAGTGCTGACCCACCGGCACCCCCGCTCATTTATGCACGGAGTGCTCCCTCGGCTGCTTTTTACAGCTGAGGGAGAAATCCTGGGCTGGCTTTACCTTTCAAAGGGCAGCACGGTTTCTCTTTGACACTTATGTTGCCCAGCCGCACATGCTTCATGAGCCATGCAAGGCCAGGTTCTTTTGATTTCCCCAGCCTTGCATAGCCCATTGTGAATGCTGGCTGGGGAACTACATGCTTATATGTGTGAAGGGGTGCACCTGTCCATACAAACGAAGAAGGGCACTTCACCATCAGTGGCCTGGCTCCTATGTGCATGTGCAGAAACCAGGAAGCACTTGCTTCCTGTTTGTGCTACGTGGGATCTAGAGCGCTGGGAGGAAACCTCAAGACCGGGGCAGAAGGTACATTAAATTAAATGTGTATGGATGTGTACACGCTTGTGTTATTGAGTGTATGATGATGGGTAGACGTGTGAATGAGTGAGTGCATGCTGCGTGAGGCATGACATTATATTTTTACTGGGCATCTGTGCTAGATGCGTAGTAATAAAATAAATGCCATGCCTGGGCCCTTCAACGCCTGGCATACAGATCATTTGCTTGTGTAAAGCGGCAGGGGGTAGGCACGGCCTTTTCTACTGTGTATGTCAAGTAAAGAATGTCAAGCCAGTCCCCTGGGATTCAGAGCGTCTCGCATACAATGTCATGCCTGATCCCAGAACTCCCCTCCCCGCGCCTCGCATGGTCTCATAATTATCTGTGTGTGTGAGACACTGAGGGTCTTGGGGGCAGGCATGCCATTTTTACTGGGCCTCTATACCCAGTTAGAAAATGCCATGGTCGTCCCCTGGGACCCCACTTCCTTGCACACCTAATCTGCAGTCTAGGCCACCCAGTGCTTCGCACTCGCACATAATCACATTGAGTGCGAGGCGCTAGCGCATCAGGGGGCAGGCGTTGCATTTTTTATGCGGCATCTATGATAAAGCAAGCTTAATTTATTACGTGGCTAAACTGGCATTTTGGTGCAGCCAGTCTAGCCATTTCTTACTTTGGCATGACCTTTTGTATTGGGCATCATTGATGAAGCAAGCTTAATCAATGTTATGCTGTAGCTAGACAAGCATTTGAATGCATCCAGTCTAGCCGATTGTTTTGTGGTATGACATTTTGTATTGGGCATCTTTGACAAAGCAAGCATGATTAATGTTATTATATAGATAGACTTGCATTTTGATGTAGCCAGTTTGAACATGTGTTCATACTGTGGCATTATGTTTTAATGGTAAAGTCAACTGGAGTATGTTCTTACATGGGTATACTGCTATATATTGGCAAAACAAGAGTGGACAGGCTTTCATATAGTATCATTACTGGCATTGTGCACAAAGCAAACAGTAGTATGTTCTTATATGGGGATACTGGGATATATTGGTGCAGCCAGCATGAAAATGTATGGGCACAACCCGCATGAAAATGTTTTTATACTGGCACATATTGTGGGCAAAGGCATCATGAAAATGCATTGGTGAAATGCTCATGTGCACTGTTGGTGACTTGCATCTATTGGATTGTTTCATTGGGTATCCTAGAAAACCAACTGCAAACTGTTTGGCTGCTTTTTCCCCTTGATATTGGGTAAATATTTACACCCCTCCACTTACAAAAAAAAAATATAAAAATCACCAGCCACCAGTTCTTGGCAGGAAGCGTGGCCAAAGCTGCCTGAAAGTCCACTTGGCGTAAAAAAGGTGGCCCTGTGCCTTCTGGTAGGTGCTCCTGTGCCTTCTGGTAGTTGTCCAATTCCCTGGGCCATGTGTGCTAGATGGGTCCCAGGGCAGCAGAGTGGAGTGGGGCCCCCAGAGTCCTTACCAAGGCTGCGTCAGTCAGGTGCAGATTGTCCTTATAATGTGATGGCACCCTCTAGGACCTCCCTAGCCATACCACATATCTGAAGACCTGTCTGTACCTCTGGGACCATAAACAATCATAAGCAAGATTTTGAAGCCTGCCCTCCAGTATGGCACAGCCCACACACAAGTTCTGCTACTTTTATGCAGGCACATGCTTCCATACCTTTACTCTGTTCTCTCCGAATGGACCTTCCTGATGATTTCTGCATAGCTGTAGTCTATTCTGACCCCCCCCCTTGATAAATGTTTTTGAGGATTGTAATTGGGGGACCCTTTACCCACCCAGCCACTGGTGTCTTCACTGGTTCTTGTTTTGCAATTTATCTTTCAACAGTTGAGCTTCAAACCAAGCAGGAGCTGTCGTGCAGTTCTTAGGCTGCCCACCCAACTGGTGTCTCCTGTGCCTCAAACCTATGTATTGTTTTCCTACATGTTTCTCTGTGGCTGCCTCAGATTCTGAGCCCTCAAGAACAGAATTAACTATTGGTTCTCGACAGCAGGGTGTCTCTGGCTTTCAAGGACTCTGTAGCAATCAGGCAAAATGAGGCTAAATCTCTTTGTTTAATTGTTTAATTAAATTAACTTTCTCTGAGGTGCCTACATTGCCTTTTCCTAGAAATTCCTCTAAGGCAAAGGAAGGGGCCTAGTTTTTTCTGAGTGTTTGCCAAGCTGTGGTTAAACCTTGCTGTCAGTACTTGTCCAGAAATCCTGACTGGGGCTGGTACTATGGATGCCCTTCAAGATTGAGGGTTTCTTTTCATTTTGCTTACTCCTTTATTGGGACAAAACCATGGCACACTATGGTGTAGCCTCAGCAGGGACCAGTACTAAGGACGAGAAGGTTACTTTCCATGCTGCAGCCTTAGGCCTGGCCAGGCTCCTCCTCTTTTCTGTCGGGGTGCCTCATTAAAGCTGAGACTCCTGTTTCTACACAATTAGGACCAAGGGGAATGACTGACAAATAGGGAGCATAGGTTCAGTTACCCAGGAGATGACCATCACCACCTGGATTCTTTGAGGTCAGAGTACTGCCCTGTGTCATCAGGACATCAAGGTAGTCCAGCAACACCCAGAAACATTTCAGGTAGGGCATCATCACAAGAAGAAACATCCCGTAACAATGGGCTCCAGATCATCTATTCCACCTTGACAACACTGCAGTGGCTTGAGTCCTTAATATCTCCAACCTAACCTCTGGGGATCTGTTGCCGAATCCAGATGCCCTAACAATTTCAGATGACTGAGCTCCAGTTCTTTTATCCAGTGCATGTGCTCTTAATCCTGGGTTACTCTGAACAGTTGGCTACAGATCATGGCTTCCTGTAGTTGGTGCACAGAAGTGTTCTTTCACCTTAGCCTTGATTTGAGGGATTTTCAGTGAAGTTGCACATAGCGGATTGCTTGGTACTGTCCACCTACGATACTCTGGTACCAATAAAGGTTCTGCCTCTGGTAACGCCCCTTTCTTTTCCCTACTACCGCACTGGCTCCAACTCTGGTGTATTCTGCCAAAACCACTTTGGGGGTTTGCGTTCCTCAGTTGCTACTGGCTTTGCAAACTTAAAGGATGGAGGCAGCCAGATGTCTCTTGGGCGACAAGCCTAGTTACTATGGTGGTACAAGTGCTTCTTTTCAAGCGATTTGTGGCGCACATCCTGCCAATTGTAAAATGAGACTACTTTATGGCATGCATTCAGGATATTGTTTCAAGCATACCTTCGGTACCAAGAATTCTGGTCTAGCTACCTACAATACTACCAATCCCTTACAAAGGTCCAGCCCCACGTTCCAAACTTTTGCTTCTTGCCGTCGCCTACAATAGATTAAGGGCCTGGGATTGACCACCACTGTGATCAATATTTGCCAGAGATCAAGTTCTTTTACAGCCTACTCTAATAGAATGGTCAGGATGGGCCTGAGACTAAAGCACCCAGTCCATGCCTAAGCAGGAATCCTTGCCCAGCTGCTGTTCGTGAGAATCAAGAAGGTGGGCATCCATCTACAGAAGGATGTACTAAGCTAGTGAAATATGGCAAAAGCCTTTTTCTTGTACGATTAGTAGATGCCCCGCCCTCCCAACGTGTTCCCCACCCTACTGTGCCCTTGGACAAAGTGTGGGCTGATGGACAACCTTGGTCAGAAAATGTACTGAAGCCCTCCCTTTCATGACTGGATTTGCAATTCTGTGTTGGCGAAATGCAACAATCGCATGTGAAAGGGACCCACTTCCTATGCCTCTGACCTCCTAAAGAATTAATTGGGAGCGGTTTGTAAAGGCAATATAGTAGGAGCAGCAAATCTCAATTGGTCTTCTGGGGAATTCCTCCAACCTTGCGGAAGAAGACTCTACAGACATGTACTTTGCGCTGTGTGTTCAGTGACCATCGTGCCACAAAGCTACCACCAGGCTCCTAGTTCATGGATCTGCCGTTCAACAGCAAGGATCGGTTTCGACATTGAGATGTATTATTTGTTGGTGAAGTCTCAAGACTTGAGCTGCCTTTGCCAAGTATCTAGATGTGATTTTCTGAGGTGCCTTTCAAATCAATCTCTGCTTCAGTATATTTGCACCAACACCAGTACGTGCAAAATGTGTTAGGAAGGGTCACTTTGTAGCACGGTGTCGAAGAATTAAGCTGGACTCTATTGTTTTGTCTACTATTGCCATGGGGAACAGAATGTCCCTCTCCTGGCTCTTTTACTCATCCATATGGGGCATAGGCTTCTACACACCCCTATGCTATGCAGTAGAGATGAATACTGCAGGATAGTGTACCATACAGAAGCTTTTCTGGTTCCCAGGCAAGCACATTGATGGCACATATGCACTAATAAAATAATTCTAATAACAGTTTTGTATGCTTCATGATATCCTCCCTTTTTATCTGCGTAGGAGCATTAGCTGTTATTATTATTATTATTATGCTAAATGTATTGACCTCTGAAAGACAGTGTCGTGTTTCTGCATCTCTGCCTCTGGGAGGCACTGTCTGCAGACCTGCAGGTTGTTTTCTACCATTTTCAGAGAAGACACTAAATCATTATTTAACATTTTCCTTTCACAACTTCATATACCCAAAAACATGGACTTCAATTCTCATAATGCACCTGTTGGCAGTGTGCATTCCCTAGATATTCCTGTGCATCATCAGTCTTGGAACCACAATCCCCAGAAGCCCTGGAGATTGGTGCTGTTTTCCCTTTCGCAGGACTAGGAGGCAAATTACCTTTAGCTGTGCTGCTACAGGTGCTGCTAATGAGCCTTTTTCAGCACAGGACAGGTCAGTATTTAAGCAGCTGTCTTCAGGAGCACAGTGCTCTTGCATTGAGGTTGCTTCCAGTTCTTTGTGCCTTAAGCCTCGGAATTCTGCTGTTTCCCGTTGCTGTCAGAACCTGCTCATGCTCCTGTTCCAGTGCCCTGTGCTCCCTGCTTTGCAATCCTGCTACTCTGCCTACTCTCCCTTGCCTTCTGCTCTGCTCCACTGTGCTTCCTCCTGCTGTAAGGAAGGCATGGTATCAAAGTAAGACAGACACAAGTGATCAGTTTGAAGGTGTTTATTAAACTGTACAATGGGTGAGCTAAGATGGGAGCAAGCTACGACCATCAAATAATAATACAGTCATATTAGTCTAGTCACGTTAAAAGGGCCTATACAAAAATAAATATTGCCAATCCATACGGATACCGCTATGCTACAAAATATTATGGGATAATGTTCATAAGTAAAGTGTTCACAAAATGATAAGTCGGGATGTTATGGCCCGTTCCTCCCTTCCCCATGTTATTAGTATGGGCCAAGGCGGCACTCTTGAGCACAGCATACTCCTGGGCTTCTCTGGCACAAGCTTGCAGTTCCTTTTCTCTATCTCAGGGCCTTCTGTGCCCAAGTCTCTTCTCATGCAAAGTCTCTTGCTTCAGAGGGCCTGATATGCCAAAACAACAAAACAAAAGTTCCTTCTGCTAATCTTCACATTGGGTGATTACCCTTCACCCTTGGATCCCCCTCAGTCGGGCCCTGATCCATCTTTCAGTGTCAACCTCCCAGAGCACTTACCAATTTAAACAGAGACTTCCTTAAGGGCGATCTCATCTCTCTGGGTCACTCTGTTAGCCTTTTGCAAGTGCAGCATTTACAAAATCGCAGTTCGCACAGCATACCTCCTGAGCCGGGCGAAAACGCCTGCTTCACAATTCCCTCCGTCGAATTAAAAATTTCACAATCGTCAAAACTTCTGCAACGTGTCGAGGACTTTCGATTGTACAAGGGGTTTGTCATGTCCCCTGATACCTTATGCCGAAGGACAACTCCCTCCTTGACGTCCTTTCAGGTCTCACCGCCTTTCTCCTCCTTTTGAACTGCCGTCCTCGAATAGCTACTTCCTCGTGCGTTTGGCCTTGCTCAGAGTGTGCTCTTGTGCTCTGCCTGTTTATCCCTATGGGGAAGGGAAAGGGCAGTCATTTGTGTGTAGTTGTCAGCAATTGCAGGTAAACAGCTCTGGTATTAGTCTGTTGTTGTTCACAGTGTGAGAAAGTGATTGTGTTGGAAAAGGGGGTTCGGGTAGAGTTTCTAATTATCCTACTGGGCAGTATGGGGAAAAGGTGCCATAAGGAAGGAGATACCGCGTCTCACCCTTTGGTGTCCCGCTGGGCAGTATGGGGAAAAGTTGCCATAACTAAGGGGATACCGCGTCTCACCCTTTGGTGTCCCATTTCCCCTCCCCGAAGACCCACCTTCCCCCACCCCCCATCCACGTGACCCTCCCACACTGGTCCACCCCCAGGAACTGGAATCAATAACGATGGCCGTGTCGTGCCCACCTGGATGACAGATCCCGGGTTCTAGCGGGTAAGACACCTTCAAGTTTGTCACACTGCACTGCAGCGCTGCTCCCCAGCTCCCAGTCTTTTGTTCCATGTCTGCAGCCCCTTGCTCTCTACCACCGGTTATCTTGTTCCCTGCCTGCAAAACCCTGTTCTATGCCCATAGTCCATGTTCCCTGGCTTTAGCTCCCAAGTTTCCAATACTGAGTTTCCTTGTTATCTGTCTGCAGTCCTGTTCTTGTCATCCCAGTCCAGATTTACAGTTCCTTGAATTCCATGTTACCAGTGTTAAGGATTCTAAAGGGGCGTCACACAACAGACCAGGACTCTTGATACTGGCCAAGGATGCAGTGCACAATTAAAACACGTTTTTACTTTACTTATTAAAAAATCAGTTGAGAAGGCACCCATCCCGTCTCAAACGCCCCCTCCCTCTTTGCAAATACCCCGGGTCGCAATGGGCCATGAACCAGGCCGGTGTGTAATAATAGAATATTTATTTATTTTTAAATTCCAATGAAAATCACACATTTAATATAGGGCAGCAAGCACCAGTGTGGTGATAATTACACTGTAAAATGATAGCACACATTTAGTTTGACCTTTTAACGTAAGAAACCCATTGCACAATTGAATAAAAGCAAGAAACTTTTTTCGAGTTTTTTTTTTTTTTTTTTTTTAAAGATAGCAGCAGTTAATGTTTTCCCCCTGCAACACTCCCTCAAACCCCTGTTAACTGAATTTTGTGTGGGTAGAAAGGAGTAGCAGGGAGCCGGGTATACTAGGCAACAAACAGAATTGAAATCCTAATGCGATGCAAAATTGGATTGAAATCCTTTGAAAATTGAGCAAAATAGCACTTGGAATTACTAAATACTTGTTTTACATGTGTGGTTGAATGAATAAGGTAGAAATGAGTATAGCAGTATCAGAGATGTAAGAACACTAGCAAACTACAAGGCAGTATACTAACAATGGGCATACAGTTCAGAAAATCGACTTGGGAAAGAAAAACACAGTGCAGCCAAATCACACGTGGAGAAATTGCATTTGCTTATTTTCATGGGTTTAAAATGACAAAACAGCTTGAAAAATGTGTTAAACAGACAAAATCGGAATGCGCTTTTGATGCTAAGGGACAAAGGCACATCACAGGCATAATATGGAAGTGAAAGGGTTACTCTGGATGGATGACAGTATGAGATTCTTAAGAGAGAAATAAAATCGGATTTTAAGATACTAGCTAGTACACGGGGAAAATCGATTTTAAAAAGGAAAATGACAAGTGCTACTACAACTATAATTTCGTGGCTAGATTCTCAAGAAGAGAAACGCTGCCTGTGAAAAGGGTTAAGCTGCAGTCTTAAACCCCCTCCCCCCACACGCCGTGTATGTCTTTATGTGGGAATTAATTTGTTTATTCCAAATATGACTAGGGACTTATGCAATGGACTAAAAGGATAGAAAAGAATGGTGCTAACACATGGAGATCAAAAACAGGATGCACAGAGGATTCTGACAATTTTAACAAGTTACTAGGATATTTATGCGATTACTTATAGGGTGGAACAAATGGCAAGGTATCAAAATGGGATATGCTACATTTTGCTATGGGGAAGGGGTTATACTTACAATAATCACTTGCATTGGGTATTTTGGACAGCCAACTGGGTTTCTGGACAGCGGGACAAGGATCTGGTCGCAGCACAGCGGCGGCTTTCCTTTAGGGACACAAACCGGGGTCTGGTCTCAGTGGACAGCGGGGCATCAGCTGGATAAAGCAGGTTGCGGGAAGAGCAGGTAGCACTGGAGAATCCCAATGAGGATTCAGCCACTTTCCTCCTTCTCCCTGGATTATGGGGTTATTTGTAGGGTTTGTGTTCAGCAGGGTAGTTCTGCCTGGATAGGAGGGTCTGGATCAGCTACCCCTGTCCTTGCAGTGGAATCTGGAATTTTGCAGGGTGAGTATGCAATGTCTGGATCACTGGATGTGCTGGAGCAGGAAAATCGGAAGCATGTCTGTCTAGAGCTCTTTATGCCTCCCCTTTATATAAGGAGCATGACATCAGAGTATTTTTACTATATGGGCTGAACTAAGCTAGGCCTACCTCTAAATCGGATAGGTGAAGCTGTACTTTCGCCACCTCCCTGGAAGCAGATTGGACTGAAGGAGGTGACTCCGTTTTATGGTGTGTGCTTTTATGATGTACATGGCCTTCCCACAGTTATTTTTGCCAAAATCGGTGATGACACACAAATGCACCTTTTTACAGTTGTTATGCTTTTGAAAATCACATAGGCAGATTCTATATTTTACGCAGAACCTGTCATTCCAACTCCCAAGTTTGTATGGTGTTGTTTAGTCCTTCGAATAAACTTTTGCAATTTCTAATGGGAACCGTCGCCCCTATAAATCTACAAATCGGTACACTGAAGCCTATCAATGTTGGACATATTTGCATCTAACTGTGTCATGTACAATTTTTTTCATAAATGTCATTTTTCTGGCGTTTGCCTTCTCCCCTCACCCCCCCCCCATGCTAGAGAAGCCCACATCGTCTTGTTTCAAAGGCGTGAATATTACTAACTGTTAAACTTTCACATTAGTGTGTTTTCAGGTTGCAGAAATAGGTTTTAAGAAGAAAGTCTTTTGACCCAGGTGGGCCCGGCTTTGTCCCCAAAGAGGGGCAGTCTTTCCACCCCCCAAGCCAAATGTCTCTCACTGGCCCAGAGGTAGTCATGACAACTTCTTTGATCCTGGCAGTTGCAGCTGAGGAGAGGTGTCACCAGGAATTCACACCTATGTGTCCTGGCAATCCATTGTCTTTTGGCTGCAGAATGCCAGGCAGTCTGTTGAGATTGTGAAATCCCCCACTGTGGCCCTTTTCATGTGCCCAAGGAGCTGGTCTACTTGGGGGAAGTAACTTTGAAGTGCCTGCCTTGCAAAAACCGGCTTGACAGCAAGTTCTGGAGTCTTCTTCAACAGCTTTTAAAAAATGTTTATTCCTTTTCTCACAAAAGCCAAGTCTTTTTGGGACTAAGATCATGTACATTTTAGAGCAACCCCCATCTACAATCCCATTTCCGTGCAAGCACAGGGCATCATTTTAACATTTACTTTTAAAATACCTTTTCTTGCTTGGAAAAAGCACCATTTCACACGTGGGTTAATTCTTCTTGGATGTTACTTTTACAGATGCGATTTTTCATTGCATCCATATTCTGAACATTATTAATGGCCCTAGTCAATTTCGCATACAAAGAAATTGTCCAACACAAGGGTTCTCTGAAACTGACATCAAACAAAAGTAGAGAGAGAGCTTTTCTGAAGAGCTTGGACGGTGTTAGATTGTTGCAAAGTAAAACATTTTGCCGTGCGGCGGGAGTGAAATTCTCTGCTATTTTACAGATTTGACTTTACACATCATGCCTTTCAGGGAGGACTGCCCTCCTTTGCTGGGGTGTAACCTGAGGGTAGATGGGCATGAATTGTCTTATCTGGAGTTAACTGTGCCATGTTGAAGGATGAAAAATGGCATCAGTAGCAAGTCATTTTCAAACGCAGAACATTTCCTTTTCTTTAGTCGGAAGATTTAAGCTGGCAGCATAGCATATCAGCGCTGCACTAGGCTGCTTTTGAACTCTTCTTTTTGATGCAAATCAAGAAAATAACTTGCAGCAATTCCCAGGGTGTTCTATGTTTCATCTCGCCCCATATGTGCCTGGTAAAGACAGCGCAGCCATTATTTTGCTGACTGCAAAACAGTTTTGATGCAAGGCAATAGTGCTCAACAGAGCCAGCACAGCCATTCTGCTGGTGACTGCTGAAGTGCAGTTTGGTGATGTAGGGAAGTTCTGCCAGGCTGGTAAATGTACCCCACACCTGTCTGCTGTTCAGTGTTTGTTTTCCTAGTCCTGAGTTTTCTTATTCCTGGTTTATAGTTCAGTCCTCCGTTGCTTGATTCCGGTCCTTGGTTTCTAGTTTGTAGTTCCAGTCTCCTGTTCCATTGCACTTAAATTCTTTTCTACTTGCTTTTCCTCTTTCATTCCTCATTTCAGTCCTGAACCTTGCTTACTTTGACTGCCTATTCTTACATAGATATTTCTGTCCTCACTCGTGGTTCTGTCATTCCTTTTGTTCAGAGTTTGGCCGCTGGGGTTTCCCAGCGGCAGTCTCTGCCCCTTCCTTTGTCTTGTTTTATTTCTAGTCTATAGTGAATTCAATGCAACAGTGTGTTGCGTTCTGTTCCCACAGATGGCATGCACTGTAGGGTCCGGGTTAACCCATATTGGTTTGTCTCGTGTAAGCAAACTCCTTATTTGTGCCCTAAGGTCCACACACAGAAGCCACTCTTGCTGCCCCTTCCATAGGCTTTTATGGTGTGGTACCTGTAAAAGTAACTTGTACAGAAGCATTGAGCCTCCCTTATCTGTGGGTAGTCTAGTCCAACCTGTGTATACACCCCTAGTGGGATTATGTCCGGTGCATGGTTTCCATCCCTTCTTGTTTACAATTGAGGTCTGCCCTTTCTTCTTGTTCCGTTGTTCTGAATTGCCTTGTCTATTCTTTTTCCTTGTTAACCTCCTGCTGTATGCGCTTGTCTGTCCCCTTACATCGACACAGCCATCCCACATGTGCCTGGCTGACTGTGTAACCCCTGAAAAAAGGGCCGAATTGACACCGCTGGGATTCCATGTTCAGATGTGAAGGTTGGGACCATGAGCTATTCTCTTGGATAACTGATTATTTTATTCCAGTAGCACCACTTTGTATGTGCCATAGATCTCAAGGATGCTTATCCACAGATCCCTATCCTGGCCTCCAGAAGGCCATTTCTGAGGTTCCTGACTGAGGATGGGCATTACCAATAGAAGGTGTTTCCATTTGGTCTGTGTACTGTGTACAGCACCATCATTTCTATCAGAGTAATGGTATAACATCGTTTCATCGCGGGATGTTTTTTCGCAGGTTTTTTTACCGCAAATTTTTTAACGAAAAAAAACTCATCTAATTTTTTAGGGGGGTTGGAATAATATATAGATTTGGGGTGTGGGTGTTCGGGATCATATAAAAAATAAAAGTGTATGGGCAAGGAGTTTTTTTTCGTTGAAAAATCTGCGGTTAAAAACACAGTGAAAAAACATTCTGCGATTAAATGACATAGAGCTCAGAGTAATGTGGGTGGTAGGCTTTGATCTTTGATGGCTCAGTTCAAATGTATACCGCCCCCAGACAACTGGTGGATTCAAGCATCTTGAGTGTAGGCATCCTTCTTGCTCCAGTGTCTTCTATATGATTTTATGTCTTTTTGTGTTTTCAGTGAATTCTCTAAAATTCATGCTGAACCCCATTTAGAAAATGACTGATGTTGTACACGACTAGGGGCTTCCCCACCAGATGAGTGTCTTACCTCTTTCAGGAAGGTTTATCTCCGTCGCTTCTATTGCCCTTCTACCATAGCCTCTGGTGATTTCCAGTGTCTACATGGACCCTCATGTCCATTAGCTCAAGTGTAGGATCCCGGTGCGTTGTCCCAAAAGGTCTCCCATCACCTGAGACATGATGGTGGGCTGTCATTTCGGCATATTGAAGGCACGCTTCATGGTCATGGTTGGTGTTCCCTCCACTATTCTGGAACCCGATATCTCCATCGATAGAGACTCTTCTAAGTTAGCTTGGCGTGCTCTGCTGAGACAGCTTGGGCTGATACGCAGGACTACGTGTGAACTGTGAACCCAACACATACCGGCTCCTCACATAAAACCTAGGCAATCTCAAAGTGATGTTCTTATCCCTGAAGGCATTCCATCCATCGCTACAGAGCAAGAGTATTCTTTATTTGGACAATACAACTGCAATATTCTATGTGAGTATCTGTGAGGTGCCCCTCTTAGCTGTGTGTTTTTTAAATGGACCCATGGACCTGGCCTGTATCCAGGGCATCACCACCTTAAGAACAAATAAGGGAGGTATGGACATCTCCAGAGCAGATTGCTTGAATAAACTATGAAGCTTCCACCTGTGTGGTGAAAGTGTCAAAAAGGTGGTGGATTCCATCTTCAGGCGATGGGGGCTCCCCTCATCAATTTGCAATTCAGCAAAACTAGAACTCTGCCATTTCTACATCTTTCCTCTTTAATCACAGTCCTACTCTGAATCTCTCTGGGCGCTGAGTGCTGTTGGTTCATATGGGTAGAAAATAATC
This sequence comes from Ambystoma mexicanum, assembly GCF_040938575.1. Taxonomy (NCBI): domain Eukaryota; kingdom Metazoa; phylum Chordata; class Amphibia; order Caudata; family Ambystomatidae; genus Ambystoma; species Ambystoma mexicanum. The sequence goes on from NC_090936.1 coordinate 622,112,336, forward strand.
TGGTACTCTGGTCTGCCTAGCCATTCTGTAGCTTGAGCATTCCTGTTGTTGCAGGGATAGAACCTCAAATCACTGCAGAAGGGCGAAGGATGACATTGCTATCTTTTGGGTGCCTCAAAATTGGCTTGTAGGCTTCTAGGTCCATTGGTCAAATGTCTCTTTGAGGGACTGATGAAACTGTTCCTTCCTGTGAAAAAGACCTCGCCCTATATAGAAGGCTAATGTAGTGTTAGCGGTCGGTACACGCTCCCTTTGAGCATGTGGCCACCTGTGACCTGAAACTCCCCACCTGAGGGAAGTGTTTTTTGTTGCTATTACATAAGCAAAAAGAGCGCACAACCACTATGCGTTCTTGGCAGGGGAGCCATACAGTTTTCAAATGCAAGTGATTTATTATTTTTACCAGTCCTTATTTCCAGCTAAAAACTGCCAGATTTCCTTATTAATTAACACTTCTTTTCAGAATTATTTTCACCCAAATCAGTGTTCTGAGGCATATAGGGTTCTGCATATTTTACTTGACTGAATGACTCGGAAGTCTCATATTTTGGCCGTCCTTCAGGAATACAGACCTGCTGGAAAGTTTTGCCAGTATGGCTCATCCAACATGGATCTGCCACCTATTATGAAGTAGCCCAGTGACAACCATGAGCGTGTCTTCCATGGCTTACAACAGTTCTCCAGGGTGCATGCCCAGTGGGCCATGCAAGCCTGGAGGGGGGGGGGGGGGCATTTTGCTTCCCCCAGCCTTGCATGGCCTACTGGGAGGCACGCTGTGAAACTGCAGGTGCAAATGTGGCAACAGAGTGCTCCTGCACTGTCCTGCACATTAACAGTGCCGGTGGCAGCGAGATAGTAACAGTCCGGCGTCACCTCGCATGTACAAGAAACAGGAAAGTCTCATTGCTTCCTGTTTGCGTGCTGTGCAGGAACCAAAGGGCTATCATTGAGGACTGCATGAGGGTGATGCTGTGTCTGGAGTCTGGACCAAGGCTGCAGGTAAGAAAAAAACAGTCTGTATGTATGCAAGATATGTCTGTTTGGATTCTGTGATGGATCTGAGATCTGACTCTTTAAGCGGGGCTGGGGACCACTCTCTACCTGGGGCATAAGGCCTACCATGGGGTTTCCCAGAGCCAGTTCTATCAAGACGGATTTGGGGAGTGCCCCAGTATGTCCCTTCATGACTGAGCAGAGTACCATCTTTTGTTGCCCCATACTTGTTATGCACAATGCTGCTTGTCCCATATGGCTACATCTCCCAGAAGGCCTGGCTCTGGAACAGAACAAGCAACCCAGCAAGGAGAGAGCCAGTGAGGAAATGCAGGATTATGGAGATAGCCCCACATCGAACCTGCAACCGTGAAACCATACGGGACGCAGAATTGGCCAGTGATTCTACTTTCAGCATGACCCACGGATCGGTCAGCCTATTAAGCCAGGACTCAAGATGCTCTACGCGATGCAAACTGTATCATTGTTCCTACCTTCAGCCAGACTGCAGAGCGATCCCCATAACAAACGGGGAACAAACAATGCGCCATTTGAGTTTGATAAGAACATGGACGTTTACTGTATTGTCAGAAGAACGCAAATTACCAAATGCTGGTGGCCCCACACACTAAAAGTGGGCAGGGCTTACAGCTCATATGTATTTTTTTACTTGTATCCTGTCTCCTGGGGAGAAGGAGGCCTGCAGTTGGCCTGTGGAACTAGCTGAGCGGGAGAGGGAACAAATGGAGGTGTGTGTGTGTGTGTGTGTGTGTGTGTGTGTGTGTGTGTGTGTGTGTGTGTGTGTGTGTGTGTGTGCACACACACGTACGTACACACATTTTCTTACCATGGAATTGCAGTTTTTACTGGTATTATGGGCAAAGTCAGCATGATGAGTGTGTGGCAGGGGAATTCACTGGTGCAGACAGTGTGCACTTGTTTTTCGGCATAACACTTTTACTGATATTTTGGGCCTACAGGTGTATGGTCTTGGATGGGGATACTGGCATATAATGGCAGAGACCGGATGGATATGTTTTCTTAAAGTATCTTCACTGGCATTATGGGCAAAGCAAACTTGGGTATGCTGGTTTGTGGGAGTCCTGGCAAACCCGGAATATATTGCTGCAGCCAGTATAAACCGGTATGGCCACAGCAAGCATGAACATATTATTTACTGACAAAATACGGCCGTATGTTCTAGGCAAAGGCAACATGAAAAGGACTAACAATGCTCCACAAAATGCTCCTTGCACTGTTGATGACCGGGCCTCTACTGGACTTTTCTTTCGTGCCCTGCCCTACAAAATTGATTGTGCAGTGTGTGGCTTTTTTCTCAGAAATATGCTGTAAAATGCACCATGTTCATCTATTTTAAAGATACCCTTGGATGGGGCCTCCTTTTAGGGAGATTTTCCTTAAACCCTGTAGTCAGGGCTTTTAGGTGTAGCTTCCTGATGTAGGTACTCTTAGTGCTTCCCTCAAGCTCACCAGGCACTTTAAGAGGTAGTGTGGCTGCTGAGCAGCCTAGGTTTTTTCGGAGGAAGTGGTGTGGGTTGGTTAACGGGTACATTACAATCATTTAATGCTAAACGAGCGCATGTCCACTCTATTTGTATACCGATATAATCTTTATTAAAGAAAAGGCAATCGATAAATGATTACACTTGCAGGTTAGTAATCTTTGAAAAATAAAAGATGCCACAGTGAAGCAAGAAAGTAAAACCATTTGAAGAAGCTTTTAGAGTTCAGTAAGAGTCCTACTTAGAATGGCAACATGCAGTAATAGGTAAGTAAAACCGTTTTCATATTTAGGTCTGAAAGTTTCAAGAGACCGAAGTGTGAGGAGTCAGAAATGCGAGGCAGACAACTGTTTGAAGATCTTTCAAAATGTGCCATTATATTATAAAACCATTATATTGTAAAAGAAAATGCATCCAAATGCCTCACTTTCCCTACTCTGAGTAATTCCCTGCCTATTCTTAAAGCTAAGGGAACACTCTAACACAGGGCAACTGGTCCTCACACTAAACAACAAACATAGATGAAAGGTATTGCAAATTCAACAGGACATGAATTGAATTATATGCAATTTCTTCAAGGACCTTCTGATATCCTGGGTGATCTCCCTTCCCCAGGATTTAAAATCACTTCATGAAAATTGTTCTTTCATAGAAAGAAAATGTCTTAAGTTAATTCTTGATGATGTTTCAAGTCAAAACAAAAGTTCATCAACAATAGGTTCCAAATGGTAACAAATCTCCTCACTTGGGTATTGTCTTCCACTTCTCACTTCTAGAAAAAATAGCCACAATGCTTTATCACTCCCATAGGTAGATTCACCACAGTTCAAAGAAATTGATAATGTCCACACTGTTACTGTTACATAGTTCTCTGTTAAAAATGAGGACCTCTTGAATTATAGTCTTGGCATTCAAAAGGGTATGTTGATTAGGATGCCTTCTCAATATTGCTACTTCTACTTCAACAATGGTTCGTCTACTTGCTTTACCTTGAGAACAGACACCTCCTGTCCCCCAGTATTTCACCTTGGTTTAACAACAGTAACGTAACCTCTACTGCGAACCAGATACACCTCTTTAGTTCCAGGGCTTTAAACTACTGCTACAACTTCAATGACTCTTAGACTGACTGCTACAACAAGGCATGAATTAGTTTTCAAAAATTGATTAGCAGAGTTTGCAAATTAAATGCTTCTTGATTAGCAAACAAACCCATTTGATTAGCAATTTTGTACTAATGTTTTTCATGCCACCAGAAGATACTTGTACCCAAAATATAAAATGAGCAACAATATAGCATTTCTGTGTAACACTTAAATAAGACATTAGTGTGAAGGCAGACCTTGCAAATTCTTTAAAATTCCACTAGACCTGCAAGTTGAGTAACTTAGTTTACCCACTCGACCGATCGCAATGGATGACAACACTTTTTAATGCACTTTCTGTAAAATGTGCATGTCACCACAAACCTTTGGCACACTGCTGCCACCCAGAGGCCAACCATGCACAGTGAAACGTTTATTTGACATTTACTGCAAAGTAAAGTTTTAAATTGTTTCCAACATCCCCTGCACATGGTACTGGCCCTTCTTAAAATCTACTCGACTAGTCAAGTGGGAGAAAATAGTTTGCAGGCCCTGGATGGGCGTCTTTAAAAAGGTTAGCTGCATGAATGGACACAAATAAATAGGTATGATTAAAAAGGCTCTGAAAACAGTTTGGCCATCTTGCTCTACTGCAGGTGCAAATATATAATGCAATCATATTCATAGAGCAAAATGAGCTCTGGAGGCCAACTACAGTGTACAGTTTTGCAGTAAGTCTGTAGATGTACAGACCAGATGAAACTATTGGTCGCTACTTTAAGTAAATAACAAGTTAGCTTTGTGTACTCCTTATGTATAATACTAAGCAGAGTGGATGGCGTAGCAGGCAGAGAATGGGGAAAACTACGCAGAATATTGTAGTTTGCGGCATCTCACTTTCAGGATAGCGGGTATAAAGCAACATGGTAAGATAGAATGTCAAGGAGAATGGGACCAGCTCACGGGTTGAGCACCAGTTTCAAGCTGTATGTAACCTGGAGGCCACGGCACTAGGTTTACCATCAACGCATCTGGCCGCATGGTCATTTACATTTTTAAAACTGTCCACTAGTCAATATGATGCATCTTCCCCAACAAAATGAAATCTAGTTGACTCTGAGATTTAGATACATTTCACTGTAAAACATGGAGACAATGCAGTGTTTCACATTAGCAATACTGTAATTATGCATTATGTAACCCATTACATTTTTAGAAAAGGAATTAAAAGCTTCTATCACATACTGGTCTTTGGCAGACAGGATACAGTTAGCTTAATAACAGTATTTTCCCGATTATTTCTGGTTTGCAATTATTTGAAAAAGAAAACAAAATGTGTGTAGCACTCCCACACAGGCCTTTTGGCACATATGTGAATGGGATGATTACTGCTGCACTTTAGCCCCTTCGAACTTGCAGTGAGTAGAGTAAAGAGGGTGGAGAGAGCTCTGAAGGTAAGAGAGGAATGCAGGGTGAGCTGTGCTTTCATTGAACAGGGTAATTTAAATAGCTAGCTTTGCTACACAAGTGCCAATTAAATTAGCAAACCTACAGAAATGCACAGCAAATTGTTCTGCAACACTGCTTATTGTATGCCTTGACTACTTCAATGATTTTTCGACAGACTTCGACAAGATAGATTTTCAAAATGTTTCAACCTCCTCCGGTAGGCAAGGCACTCTTCCTTTGAATAGCTTTCTTCAAAGGGGTAGCCTCTCTGCCTCTCTTGTCTAACTGCCATGACAACAACCTGGATTTGCCTTCAAAGCTCACTTTTCTCTCGCCGTGACCACCTTGGGCATTACAGGTTAAGTGCTTTAATGTAATATTTACATGCTGCCAATTCCCCTTCCCCCAACTTCACCTTTGTCTTTCTACCAGCTATCAGCCAATACAATTACCCAGAAGCCTTGGTGCCACTCTTAGCTTCAGGTAGTACGTATGCACTTGTTTCTTAGGCCTTTGGATTGTTAATAACTTCACAATACAGCTGGATTGCTTTAAACTCTGAGAAAGGTTCCGTTTCAAACTTGGTATGTGGGTACCTCTTGGCTTGGGCAATGCTTGTTCACTTCAGTCTTTTATACTCTAGTGAAAGAAAGGTATGTCATTTTTATAAAAACTATAGAGGTCAGTCTTTCAGGAAAATCTATAATTGGGCACATGCAACCACTCTTTTGTGTAACTGTAATCCCATAGAAGGAAAGGATGAGTTCAGGCCTCCTTGGGGGAATCGCAATAAGGCATATGTGACCATTCGATAATGTTGTTTTCCCATGATATAGATTGTAACTTTGAAATTATCACTGTTAAGTGTTCTGCAATGGTCTTCGCAGCATTCCCTTTTGTTAACTAGGGGCATGCAATCACTCCTTAAACATCAATAGTCTTTGGTTTGTGGAACAATGGGCTGTAATGGCGAAGGAGCTGGTTACTGTTACCGACAAGACTTGCTCAATGCTTTAGAATGCAGTGTTTCACTCACCGGCTTCTGAAGGGTTTTCTCTGTGGGTCGCACTGCTTTCCCTTATTCTACTACAACTTCTGCTGCTTCTGGCTCGCTGAGGACCCACACCATTCTCCTATACAGGTGTCTCAGGTACGGCCACACTTCATGGGAATTTCCTCTACTCGTGAGACCCTTGACTTGGCAATTGCTTCTTGCCTCAGTGTTCGACATTCCAGCAGCTCAGGCTCACATGGGGAAACTGTTTCTCCAGCACATCTTCCGCTGCGCAGCCTCTGCACTTCAGAGTTTGGGAGGACAGGACTCTTTCAGAACACGCAGATGAGCAGCGTCCCTCTTGTTCTCCCACTTCTGCTTGGTTTGCCAGCCTTGTGTCTTCCTTATGCTTCCATTGCCACAGCCTGCACTCCAGCAAACGTTCCACCTCCTTCCACTCTTCCCTCCTTTTTCTCCCTGAGGGGGCCTTTTATGCTTCCCAGGTTCAGTGATAATTTTTTAGGTGTGGGATATTAGCCCCAATTGCCTGACTATGCAATGACTACTAGGCTTAATTGCGTGACTTTAACAACAGTATGCCTCCTCAGCCCTCTTCCTCGTCTCAGTCCGTATAGAATTCTGGGACTTGTAGTTTCCTTAAACAAAGTTAAGTTTTAGTATATTTGAAGTACTTTTAAGGGTAGGTTTAATTCCCTTTAAAGTTATTAAGAGAGGGGCTATGAAGTTTGGCCTTTACAGAGGACGCTAGTTTATTGAAGACATTTCCACATTACTTTATAATGTACCCTTGGGTTTGAGGAAGGGGTTTAGTTTGGGATGCCAAAAAGGATCTTTCTTTTGATAACCTTTGCTCAGATGTTACAACATTAAGGTCCAGAACTCAGGATCTAACATGAGTTGGGGACATTAAAATGGGAATAAACCATCACGTATCTAGGTACTTTGGGAAGATTTTTCCGTTCAGAGGAAATCTACTTCTTCTCATCCCAAGGAATCTCCTTACGACCCTGGGCCCTGATCCTCCCAGGTGATCCTCCCGCAGTACACCACCATGGTTAGGATCAGGAAGCATCTGCCTTCCCTTGTACACCTAGGAGGAAACTTTAAGCAGGGTTTCAGTGAGGCATCCACATGATTCTTCACACCAAGGTAGACCAATTGTGTGAATTTGGGCAGTCTTAGGCGAGAAAGAGTTGCCTTCTGTGGCAGTACCCCAAGGAGGATTTTCAGTGACGTGAGACTCGCAGAAGACCCTTGATGAACAAGAGGTCCATAGATGAGGAAATAAAGGAAGAAAAGGTGTACCAGCAGTGCTGGAGAGTCTGAGCAATAGACCCTGGGGTATCTAGTGAAAATATTGTCAAGAAAAATGTTGCCTTCCAAGCAAGACATAGTCAAAAAGTGCAACTGAAAAATAGCAAAAAATGCAGTGCTGCTAGGGTTTAGTAGGCTTGTGAGTGCCTAGTTTCTGGTTAGGATAGAGCCTAGTTTATGGTTAGGATAGGGGTTTGGGGTTAGAGTACAGATTTTGGTTTAAATTATGCTAAGGGTTGGATTCAGGGTGGTTGTGGGAGGGCAGGGTGATGCTGGGCTTTGGTTAGTGGTTAGGGTAGATTGTGTTCCGGTAGAGGTTATGTTAAGAGCTAGGGCTAATGGAGTAATGGTTTTGGGTAAGTGTTAAAGAAAGGAATAGGGCAGTTGAGAAGTTGGTCCAGGATAGCGGTTTGGATAAAACTACTGATTAGGTAATAACTTGTCATTTTAAACAAAGTGATTTACAACAACATTTGATGTACAATTATTATGAGCCAGTGGAAATTGGTACACATTTATTGACCTTGGAAGGATGAAGGAGTGAGTCGACCTTGCCAAGATTCAAACTTGTGGCCTACAGATCGCAGCAGCAATTGCTTAAACTGCTGAGTTTACCAGCTAACAGTAAGTGATAGAGATGTGATTAGGGCAAGGATATGGTTTAGATTCGAGCAAGGGTTAGGACAAGGGCTGTGGCATTTTTGGCAAGCTGGTAATGGGCTTGGAGTTGGGTTCACTGATCATTTTTTATTTATTTGGTGTTTTGTATTGCGTAACATGCAAATACAATAATATTTTGTGTTCAAATCTTTTTATTAAGGATTTCAAGAGAAAATAACAAAGAGAATGTAGAATCACATCACTGAAACTCGGTGTGCACTTGGTAATGATGTCTTAACAGATCTTACATTACAGCTCACCCAAAAGATTAATTTTGAACTTGCAACAAACCTACCCACTCCCCTCTGTACCCTTCCCGGGTTCCCTCCCTCATAGCTTCTGAGCAGTGAATCTCTCACTGTCTCGCGTCACAGAATAGTATCTCTTATGACAAGTTCAGGAGTCCCAAGGCTCTAAATCTAGGGGGACAGGAACAGTCCTTGTTTGTGTCTTTGCTGTAGTGTAGACGACTTCCCACTTTGTGAAAAAGGATGCTATTGTATTGTGCAATATACAAGTAATGTTTTTACAAATAAGAATTCACCACATGCCTCTTAACAAGTCATCCAATGTGTGGACTTGCGCGGACTTCCACCAAGCGGCGATGGTGTTTCTGACCACAAGTAACATGAGCCTAAGTAGCTGCATCAAATGTCTTTGGTTGCTTGCTACGCTGGCTTGTTGAGGTGTCCACCAGCCCAGCAGGCAGAGCTCCAAAGAACAGTCAAGCGGGGTTTGTTATCTGTTAAGTATCTACCACCTCTTCCTAGTATGGTCTCAGCATGGGGCAGTTTCACCATATATGTACAAGGGTCAAAATTCAAGAAGCAGGAGCTGAAAGTAGCAACTGGATGTCGATGATTTCCTTCTGACCAGGAGTTATTCTCCTGAACCATGAGCTGTTAAAGTAAAGTCTCTGAGGTTTTCCATTTTTGTCTTTTTTTTTAACCCTTTAACATTTTGAACAACAAATTATAATACAACAATCTTCATATCTCAACATCAACGTGTCCAATTTGCAAAATACATAATAACAGTAGATCCAAGATAAATAAATACAACACAAAATGGACATCTATAACATACACAAATTAGCATATTTCAACACTACAAAAGAACCACAACACATAACCAAAAAGACAAAACAGAAAAACGCACAACTAAACAGTCTCTCACCACTCCCCACTCAAGAGATGGATCATCAAGTATTGAAACTGTATATTTAACCATGTAGGTAATTAAAACGTCCCCAAAGCCGAGAATAACGCCCCTCCCTTCCTTGACCAAATAGCATAACTTTATCATAACTTGAAAAGATTTGCATGTCCAAAAGCCACTCCTCCACACCAGGTTTCTTTCTAGATTTCCAAACTCGCAAGATCTGCTTCATTACCAAAACTCTATTAATCCAATCTGCAATATTCCTAGCCCTGAATCCTCTTCCCCTGTTGGACAATAATATGGTCGAAAGGAAAGTGCAAGGAAGTTTCTCTTCCATCACAAGATCTAACCTGTCCAATACACTGGACCAAAAATCAGATACTCTCGAGCACATCCATAACATATGCATCAAAGACCCCCCCCCCCCGCCACAAACACAACCCCAACACGAATCAGAGTCCGAAAGTCCTAACCTAGCCATCTTGGACGGTGTCCAATATAATCTGTAGAGTATCCTTTGTCTAATGTATTGCAGCTGTAAATCCATCTTTGCCTGCACTCCCACATGAAGTAAATAGGTCCACTCCTGAACAGGAATATCTGTACCAAGATCATTTATCCAGGTCTGATGAATTTTATCCCAAGGCCTCACATACGTTTCTTCCATCGGCATTAATCCCATATATGTGAAAACTACATACGGGGCAGAACGAAGAAGGTCACACATTGAAGGTCTCCGTCATGTCCCCGTCCAACATTCCTATTCGTTCAGTCAAGAGTGTATTCCAAGCATTATAACGACTTTTCGCTCTATTCCCAATCCCAAAAGACATTTTCAATTGGTCAAAGTGGACCATGCGACCCTTTAGCCACACATTACGAATACGAAGTATGCCTCTACTGATCCAACTCTTCCAGCATAATGGTCTATTTGCTAACTGCAAAGATGCATTATACCATAAAGATGCATCATAATGCACCCAAGCACTCCCGCCACCAATTTCCACAAAGCGTAACAATGCCTCCCTAGTAGCGCATATTGTAGGTAGCTTCTTTACAGAAGGCGGCACTCTCAACATAGAATATATATCTCTAAGGGCATAAGGGGAAAATTGGGCACTCTCAATAATATACCAATTGGGGACATATTCATGATTATCGGAGAAGTACGAGGTCGATTTCTTCAAGAGAAAACCCATACAATAATTCTTTAAGATCGGGTATCCAAAACCCCCATCCTTCACAGGACTTGTTAAAATATATTTAGGAACTTTAGGCCTTTTACCATCCCCCCAAAGAAAACCTTGGAATGCTTTGTCAACAGGGGCAAGTACTTTTTTCGTGAATTGAAGGGGAATGGACTGTACAATGTAGAGTATTTTTGGTAAAAGCACCATTTTAATGGCATTAATCTTGGCCCATATCCCCATCTTCAACTGGCCCCACTTTAATATATCCCTTTTAATTACCTCCAATATTTGTGATATATTGAAAGCAGTCATTCTATTCAAGTCTCGGACCAAGTAAACACCACTGTGCTTCATTGCCCCTGTCTCCCAGTGGCAGTTCCAAGAGCCCAAAACCCCACGTGGGATACTAACATCCAAAGGGAAGGCTACTCTTTTCCCCCAATTTATCTTGTGGCCCGACAAATGACTCACTTCCTCAAACATCTGTCTAAGTTTCATACATCCCTCTGCCGGATTTGGACAAAATAATGGTCATGTCATAAGCATAGCACAGAACTTTCATCTCATTATCTCCAAATCGAAGGCCATGAAGGTCCTGCTCCTATTTCAAGTATAAAATGAGGGGTTCCAATGCCAGATTAAATAGGTATGGAGACAATGGACAACCCTGCCTAGTCCCTCTAGACAACAAGAATGAAGAGGACATAACCCCATTTACCCATACTTTCGCACTAATATCAGAAGTTAATGCTCTTCTAGTTTTAATGAACGTGTCACCAAATCCCATCCTCTTAAGAGTGTGATAAAGAAAAGACCAATTGACCCTGTCAAAGGCCTTTTCCGCATCCATAAAAAGCAGCAGGATATCCCGAGTTTTTCTGTGGCTGACCCATAATGTCAATCAACGTCCTGATATGATCATAGCCATATCTACCTTTCATAAATCCAACCTGAGAACTACCAATCAGCTTGCCAATGCACGCATCCAGTCTGTTGGTCAATATTCTAGTAAAAATGTTGAGGTCCACATTCAAAAGTGAAACCGGCCTATAATTTTCACATTTCCTACCATCTTTCCCCGGTTTCGGAAGAACCACCACACAAGCCTCTTTCATGGTGGGACAAATGATCCCGTCCCTCATGAAGCCATTATACAGGTTGCACAGGAATGGAACCAGCACACCACCCAACGTCTGATAAAATTCTACCGGAAGACCGTCCATTCCCAGTGATTTACCCTTATTAAGTTGACCAATTGCCACTAATAATTCCTCCTCTGTAATCGGGCTATCCACCATCATAGACTGGTCCTCACATAAACTTGGCATGACAAACTTATCAAAAAAGGAGTCCATATCAACCTGAGTCGGAAACTGATCTTCCCGATATAAAGTATCATCAAACATCCTGAAACCCTAGCATATTTCATCCTTTTTTGATAATATGTTCACCGTTATTATCTATCAGTTTCTGAACAAATGAGGTATCCGACAGACCCCGCAACCTATTTGCCAGCAGCTTTCCATTTTTGTCACCTTGCTCCCAGAACTTTTGCTTCATAAAGAACATGCCCTTTTCATATTGGACATCCATCTTTTGCTTTAGTAGTTCTTTGAGCCTATTTACCGCTTTCCTATCCTCAGCGCTCTTAGAAACTGCAAAGCTTTTCTGTGCCTGCTCCAATTCCCTTTCCAACTTCTGAATCTCAATCATACTTTTCTTTCTAGCTCGGGATGTAATTCATCAATTCCCCCCGCACAGTTGCCTTATAACTTTACCATACCATGACATCAGAAGCCGAGCCAACATTAACCTCAAAGTAATTCCTCGTCAAATCCTCCAGGGATTCAGCTACCCCCCCTGTTCCTGTAAAATATAAGTTTTAAGTCGCCATTTAGAAAACCCTGACCTCTCCTGTCCTATATTCAACTGCATCATCATTAGAGAGTGGTCCGAAATACTCCTTTCCTTGATAGGTTAGCTGACAAGTTACAAGATGTGACTATCAGAAACAAGAAAATAATCAATCCTTGAATGAGAGTCATGCACTGCTGAGTAAAAGGAGAATTCCCTCTCCTCCGGGTGAACAAACCTCCAAGCATCAACTAAATCCAGGCGATCTATAAACTCCTTAAAGGTTCTACTTGAGCTCTCTGCAGTATACCTACATTGTGCCGAACGGTCTATTTTCCCAACCGTCGCACAATTGAAATCGCCCCCCCAAGATCATATGTTCCCCGTCCATCTCCCTCAAAAGTAATGATAGCTTCCCAAAGAAAGAGCTACCACTAGTACATGGTCCGCCCAAATATTCATGCACCACACTCACCTTCTTTCTGTTATGTTTCTCTCTTTTGCACTCTGTTGGTGACTGAATGTTGATTGTGGCCTGGAACCAAATTGCTTTACATTTCTTCCCCCTTTGTTTACTCTTTGGCCATCCTCTCTTTCTCCATTACAACCTTTCTCTCTCTGCTACCACGTTGTCCTCTCTTTGGGTGAATATATAGGGTACGGTTTTACTCTGGTTGCTCTTTTGGGGAAGATGAACTGAAATAAGGTTCATGGTGCAGGTGGTGAATATACTGGTTGCTGAGATGTGTGCTACAGTATGGGGAGGCACCACATGACTAATTCTATGACCCTTTGTTTAAACTAGCCCACAACAAGGTGACCAGGAATCCATCCCTAGACCCTCTTCAACTGAACAGTAGACTCCACCGTGAGCCCATCCGTGACCAGAAAAGCACGCACGAATCTATGCCACCACCCCTAAACCCAGCAGATCTAGGGACTAAAGGCGCACTAATAAATGCAAGTTCCATGGTAGCCCATGCATCAGACATGGCTGACCTGCTACATAATGAAGACCTGGACTTCTTAGCAGTTACCGAATCCTGGCTTCACCCCACGGCAGGCCCTGCAATTATGCTAGCAGTTCCAGATGACTACACGCTATTAAGACTTTATTGCACCACTTCTAGAGGTGGAGGTCTTGCCATCATAGCCAAAACTAAATTTACTATCACAATTGAATCTCCTATCAATGTTAGCTCCTGTGAATTTCTAACAGCCACGTTAACACTCTCTAGTACTCAATCCATCTCCATTCACCTTATCTACCGACCACCGGGCCCCTTGGGATCATTCGAGAAGACCTCACAGACATCTTATCAAACAATCTCAAAAACTCCTCACAACGCATCCTACTAGGAGACTTTAACCTTGGTTTTAGCGACCCTGCAGACGCCAATGCTAGTACAATCAACAATACCCTAGAGGAACTGGGCTTCACCCAGAAGATTACCGAGCCTACCCATATCAAAGGGAGAACTCTGGACTGGCTAGCTGCGCACAACTGCCCAGTCCTGGTCTCTGCCATACTCCCGCAGCCCTGGACAGACCACTATTTGATCTTGTTTACCCTAAAGGCAACCCCAGCACAAGCTAACAGCATAGCTCCAGCTGTCCGATCCCGAAATAAAAAAAAACATCACCCCGGAAAACCTGATCCCGCTTATCACACCAACCTTGAATGCCATCCCGGATCACACTGATCCACTCACGATGGTGGATATCTACAATAAAATCATGCTCTCATCCCTCGACGCTATAGCCCCTTTGAAGCTAAAAAAAGAGTAAGCCCCGGAAACACATTAACTCCTGGTTTTTGCCTCATCTCAAAGCCCTCAGACAGGAAAAGCGACGCTGTGAAAAAATCTGGCGAGCTTCCCCCTCAGAAAAAAACAAAAAAACTTGAGTAGTCTAGCCTCCCAATATAAAAAAGAAATTATACTGGCTAAACAATCGTCATTCAGCACGCGAATTTTACAAGCCAAATCCAACACTAGAGAGCTTTTCACAATACTTAAAGAGGTTGAATCCCCGATTCAAGTACCTGATTCGTGTATCAAAGATAAAAATTGGTGCACGGGCATTCAAAATGCCCTAGCGAACAAAATCTCATCCCTTAAGACTAAGATAAGCACTAAAAAAGAATCTCTACTCTCCTCCACCAAGCAGAGTACCGTCTTCCACAAAAAGGTTCACCCGACTCAATCCTCCCCCCCCCCAGCGCTTAACCCCTCCTTTAACTTCCACAAAGTATCCACCAAAGAGGTAGAGAATACTATTCTCACCCTCAAACCCTCAAACTGCCACGGAGACTTATGCCCCGCTCAACTGATTAAGGATGCTGCCCGTGATCTCGCACCATTTATTACCAAACTAATAAATGCGTCTTTCGCATCAGGCACCGTACCTAATAATTTAAAACAGTCCTGGGTCCTCCCTCTGCTTAAAAAACCGAATCTGGACCCATCCACCCCAACTAACTACCGCCCTATTACCACAGTACCTTTCCTCCTTAAAATCATCGATAAAGTAGCATACCTACAGATCCAACACTACCTTGAGCACTTCCAGCTCCTAGGCGTCCGTCAATCAGGCTTCAGGCCACAACACGGAACAGAAACCGCACTCATAGATCTCAAGGCACAGATAGATGAGTTGAGAGACCAGGGGAAGACAGCACTATTGCTTCTCCTTGATCTCTCTGCGGCCTTCAATCTGGTCGACCATGAGATCTTGTGCAACCACCTACAAATAGCTCAAGATGCAACTAACTGGATCCAATCCTTCCTTAATAACCGTACGATGAGAGTCTTCTCATTATCAGCAGCAGCCGACCCTATCCCGATTACGTGCGGCGTACCGCAAGGATCGTGCGTCTCCCCTACACTTTATAACATTTTCATGAAGCCCCTTTTTGATGATCTAGACGATCTGGGTATCACCTACACTAATTACGCCGATTATACCCAGATCCTCATCCCGTTGTCGGGGGATTATGACAAGGATTTGGCCTTCGTTAATAAAGTGTACCTCATAATCCAGGCATGGATGGCCTCACACGGACTATGCCTGAATGATGACAAGACGGAACTTCTCATTCTAGACTCCACACACTACCTCAACAAACTGGGCCACAAATACTCATCATTCATAATTGACGACAACAAAATCATGGTAGCTAAGGAGGTTAAAACCCTCGGATTCTATCCAGATTCCACCCTTACCTTCAACAAACAAGTGAACGCAATGGCCTCCGCCACTTCTTACACTTGCAAACTCATCAGGGCAGCCAAACCCTTTCTCTCCCCCACCAACTGAACCACCTTGGCCAGGGCGCTGATCCTGTCCAAGTTGGACTATTGCAATGCCTTATATGTAGGCTGCAACAAATATATCTCTAACAAAATCCAAATCCTCCAAAATAATGCCCTCAGAGCGGCCCTTAGTATCCCGAAGAAAGCCCATATTTCAGATTCCAGAAGATCTGTTAATTGGCTCTCCACCAAGGACAAGATATTCCTTAAATCAGTGTCTCTGATTCATAAAGGCCTCCACCAAGCAGCCCCCCAATACCTCACCGCCAGATTTACTAGACCTACCCTCTCCCGCCCCGCGAGAACGGCCAACTCCAACCTTCTTCTGGTGCCCAGGTTTAAACGTACTACATCTGGAGGAAACAGCTTTCCAGTAAAAGCAGCACAATTCTGGAACTCCCTCCCTCCGTCGTGCAGGGAGGACCTACCCTACCACCAGTTCACAGCTAGGACCGTCCTCTGGCTCAAATCTCTCGACTCATAACGACTCTTAGAGACCCAGATTCGCCACTACCATGTGGCGCCTCATTGAATGTAAATATGTTTATAGTATTGCCCTAATGTACATGTTCTACCCCTACTCATTGAATGTAAATATGTTTATAGTACTGCCTTTAATGTACATGTTCGACCCTCCTATTTGGCGTGATACGTCCGGCAATGTAACCCTAGCTGGACCTCACCACACCGTATGTAACAAAGCTTTGCAACCCTCTTGCTGCCTCTGCGCCTGGCTACCCTCGGGTTAGGTGCGCATTACAAATAAATAAATACAAATACAAATACAAATTCCAAAGTCTATTGCAAGGTTTAGTCAACCAACTAAATAAAAGTGCATTTTTTAAGGACCTTGGGAGAATGAATGGCTGGTTGATAACTGCTGTGATTCAAACCTGAGACACATGGATTATACTTCGGACTTATTCATCCGATGCATTAACCCACTATACAATATCACTGGCAAAGAAATATGTACAAATTGGTTTACCGCTCAGCATGTAGCTGCAGAGAAATGGCAAAATGATCATATAAATAAGGGGCACCAAAATATGTATTAACAGGTTTTAGTTTAAAAAGGCAACACAGCTAATTTATTATGTGGTTTCTCTGCGGGGCTAGATACAGCATGCTTGCATTGGAGAGTTTTGTTGATCGCTGACAACCTGTTGGACAGGTGTTGTTTTAACATGAAAACGTTGAACTCGCTTGACATTTCTTTTGCCATGGATTGGACTGAAAGCATTTGCGAAAGTCACAGGAGGACAAATGCAATTCTTTGACCACCTGTTTTTACAGCAGCTGGAATGCTTTTCAGGTTAGAACACTCATCTCTATACAGGGGCAAAGGGGTCGTCAACTTCCTTACATAACCTTTTCTAGTTATGCAATGTAGTGGCATAGTTTGTAATTTGTATTGTCTGCAATCCATGGTAAAAGTCGTTGTACATTGGCACTTTTGTTTAGTCTCTCACGCAATGGTTCTTCTTGTAGTAATCACTTGCATTGCCTTTTGTAGTAGTGGGAAAGAAAATGTTTAGACCTTCTAACAGGCTCTACAATAAATATCAGCACTGCCACTGCTTTCCAGCGCTCGGCGCCCCCTCAATTTCGATCTCTGCATGTATGTTTGTGCTTGCTGTCCCGAACCGCCGTCAACACAGCCCTGATTAAGTGGATCCTGTGTGAGACCCTCTCACTGAGCAGATATACCACCTTGCTAGCATCTTGTAATTGTTTTCAGCATACTGCACAGTGACTGTCATTTTCTTTCCTAGATTGATCAATCAACGCTCTCCTACACAAAATCTCTCTTGTCGGCAATAAGTTCAATCTGAACTTCATCATAAGTGACGTAAAGAAATGGTTAGGATACAAATTCAGGTACACAGCAACACTCCCTCTTCTTTGGTGTTCATGGGATAGATGGTAGAGAGAGGGATAAGCATGAAAAGAGCCAACTGTATTCCCCAAGTCAAAGTCAAATAGGAGACTTTTGACACTACCAGGAGTCAACGTCAAAGCCTTCTTATTCAGTCCTACCTTGTTTAATAGTTTTTCAGTTATTCCTCAGGTAACCCCGATAATTAGACTTTTCCCCCCACAGAGGAGTCACTAATCTTTGCTTGTTTGATTTCAAAATATAACGATCCCCCATGTGAGTCCATAATGTACCTATATAGTGACAACAATCTCCAACTGTCTCTGATTTTCAGCGACAGTGCACCCAGCTCACAAGGAATAGCTGGGAGCGGGACTGACTTTGGAAGGAACAGGATGCACCGCCAAAGCTCTGCCTCTATTAAACTTAGCTCTGCCCTGTAAATCAGCTTGGGAACAATCTTCAAGGTTTTGTCGAAATATGGATCAACCCAGTCCTGTAAAATCTGCAACTGTCCTGCTTAGAAATATTTGTGAAGGTTCGGGAGAGCTAGACCCCTTTCCAACCCTGGCCTATATAGTGTCCTGGCTGCAACCCTAGCAGGTTGATCTTTTCCATACACATCTACCTATATCCCTCTGGAGATTCTCTAGTACTTTCCTGGGAACAATTATGGGAAGAGTCTGGAAGAAGTACAAGAGTTTTGGCAGTTAGTCATTATAATTACTGCAACTCTTCCCAACAGTGATCACTTGTTGCCTTTGATTTCACCTATGGCCTGCGGGTAGTTAGCTTCGTACAAGTCTTTCGCTCATGCTGTGAGAAATATACCCAGATACCGAATGGCCTTGATAGGCCACCTAAACAGAGAAATGGCTAGCAGGACCTGCAATCTTTCGCGCCCCAAGGATATGTTCAGGAGTGCCTCACATGTATCGAGCTTTATTTTAAACCCAAAGACTGCTCTGTAATTTTCTAAGAGGTCAAGTGTCAGTGGGACCTACTCTTCTGGCTTTGTCAATGCTAAAAGAATATCGTCTGCGTACAGCACTATTTTATGCTCAGACCCTTCCTAGCTGATCCGCTGAATTTCCTTCCTGCCCCTGATTTGCCCGGCTAGTGGTTCCACTGAGAGTTGCGAAAAGTAAGAATGAAATCGAGAACTCGGCTGTGTACCCCTGCTTACCCAAAAGCCTGAGAGAGCTGTGCATTAACTGCCGCCTTTCCCGTCGGAGCACTGTACAATGCGAATACCCCTGTTGTCAATTGCTCGGTGGAATGCCTTTTCGGCGTCTAAGGCTACTTGCATGGCCGAGAACTTTTCTGTATGTGCAATATCAATGAGATTTATGACCCGCCTGGTGTTATCTGCCGCTTGCCTCCCTGTTACAAATCCTGATTGGTCCATTGTCACCAAGTAAGGTAGGGCGTGGTCAAGCCTGGTCACAAGCATCTTGGTATACAGTTTCCTGTTAATATTCAGTACCGCTATAGGACGGTCTATAGGACGGTATGTCGAGTAGAGACTCTGGTCTTTGCCCTCCTTAAGCATCATGAGACCCTTGGCTCTTTCATTGAGCCCGGGACACCGTCCACCCTCCAAATTGTGTTGAATAACGCGTGAAGTGGCCCTAGGAGTGTGCTGACGTATATGTTATTAAATTCTGGTTTTAACCCCGGGGCTTTGCAGGCTTTGAGGGAACCAATGGCTTTTAGAATCTTTTGTTTTGTTTTGTTAAATCCCCTTCTAACCTCTCCCTCTGCTCTGTCGTCAGTTTCGGTAGACTGCATCTGCTCAAAAAAGCTTCTATCAGATCAGATGTGGGGCAGTTGGATGTGTACTACTCTTTATAGAAGTCATCAAATAACATATGCTTCTCCTGTTCAGAGGAGACCGTGCTCCTGCTAGATGCTCTCATTCCTCCTCTTTTCGGAACCGTTGAAGATTTACAAACCACAAGACAAAAGAGACTTTTTTAAAGTCTGTGGCCTTTATTTATGAAGAGGAGCAAACCCCTATTTATGGTTTTGGACAGCAGTACAGTACATCTTGTGTTCCAGAGGAACTGATATCCCAGTAATCAAGAATGTGGGACCTTGTGGAAACCCTGAAGGATGCCAGTGGTCTGGATACTTCCCCAGATGTTGATTTTGGCACCCCTGAAGGCTCAGGACATGCTGATGCTTCTTATAGAGCAGTAACGACAACGTTTATAGAATACCTGGGCTGGGGTAGATCATATTTTGAGTATGAACAAGATGACTTGACTGATAACTTGAATAAGGGGCCACCTAAAGACCCAGTCCTTTCCTTTCATACTACAGTCACGAATAGGCTATTGGAGAACTGGAAAAGTCCAGGCACTATTCCTGCAGTCCACAAGGACTTCACTAAGAAATACAGACCCACATCAGTGGATCCAGAGTTTCTTTCGAAACATCCAAGTCTTCAAAGCCTTGTTGTTAAAGCAGCCACTGCTGCTTCTACGTGAGCAGCCTATCGCACGATTCCTCCAGACGGGGAGAATAAAAGGCTCAATGGTATTGGAAATAACTTTTTGTTTTCTTTAGGGAGTATGGCATTGAAGGCAGTCAATGCAATTTGTGCACTGGCAAAGTTTAACTACACTTTGTGGGAGGTAATTGCAATGGCATCGGAGCACATCCTAGAGGGTGAAGAAAGGGATGGTTTTATGAGCATTATTCAGGATGGAAAAGATGCTATGCGTCAGTCCTTGCAGTCCTGTCTGGACACTGTGGACTGTATTAGCCATTCTATGGCTGCTTGTACAGGGGTTAGATGTTTTGCCTGGCTAGGAAAATCGGAGGTTTGCTTCTGACGTGCAATCCAGACTGTTGGATATGCTGTTTGAAGGCTCTTATCTGTTTGGAACAAAAGCAGATGAAAGCCTTCAGAAACTGCAGTTATCTAAGGCAGCAGAAAAATCTGAGTCGGGCCATTAGAGTGCCCGGACAGTCGACCAACTCTGTCTTCTAATGTGAGATGTAGAAATTGTTTCAACACTAAACCTCTGTTGGGAGGGTAAGAGGTCAGCTTACACAAAGGGGACAGAGAAGACAACCACAGGGCGGCCGAGTTTGGTCGATCAGAGGAGCTCCTACAGCTATTACCTCCTTGCCTTCCGCACCGGCCAGTACCCCAAAACCGCTTTGAAAACTATTTGTCTGCAGTGGGAGGCCGGTTAGCCCAGCATCTGAAAGAATGGTGAAGCATTACAACAGATGCTTGGCCTCTGCAAGCTGTCGACCATGGCTACTGCCTCCCCTTTCTGAAGAGACCACCAAAATGTCCCCCAAGAGGCTAGTCCTTGAAAGTACCTGATCCGCTCCTCCTACAGGAAGTTCAGACACTTGGAGAAGGGTGCAGAACAGGTACCTGTAGCAGAAAAAAATCAAGGCTGGTACACTCCTTATTTTATGATCCCGAAAAAGTACAGAGGGTTGCGACCCATCTTGGACTTGAGATGCTGAACAAGTTCCTCAGGAAGGACAAGTTCTAGATGGTCACTCTTTCACAGATCCTCCAGGCCCTTCAGCTTCAGGATTGGATGATGCCCTTGGATCTTCAGGATGCTTATTTTCATGTGCCGATTAATCTCAAGCACAGAAAATACCCGAGATTCGCCTATCCATTTTGAGTACTGCCGTTCGGGCTGACCTCTGCCGAGGGCATTCACCAAGCTGATAGCGGTGGTAGCAGCAAATCTACAGAGGGTCAGGGGAAGAGGGAATTCACATCTACCCATAGCTGGACGATTGGCTGTTCACAGCCCGTTCAGCTCACCCCAGCAGGCTCTGGAACATCTGGATAGGCAGCACCTGTCGCTCTCTCCAGACTGGGCCTCTCCCGCAACTTAAAGAAATCCCACATGACGCCGTCCCAAAAGCTGCAATTCATTGGAGCAGCCCTCGACTATTCCTTGGGAAAACTTCACCACCCGAGATGAGGGCTATCAACATATCACAGATGGTAAGCAAATTTCAGTGCCTCAAATCTTCCGGCCTTTGTTTTTCTGAGGTTGCTCGGTATCATGGCATCCTGCATTTTTCTGGTGCCAGAGGCCCACTTGAGAATGAGGTCCCTTCAGTGGGCTCTCAGGACTCCGTGGTGGCAGTTCTCTGGCAGGATGACAGATCTGATTCGGATCTCGAGCGGGGTAGCGCAGGTGAGCCATCCAGGAGAATGTGCTAAAGGGAGAACTTTTTTGCCAGCCATGGCCTGCTATTACAGTGGTTACAGATGCTGCCTTCTCAGGTTGGCGGCAGGGTTGTCACACCACCGGTTTGACTATCAGCGGAAGTAGATCTGTTCGCGTCCAGCGTCAACAGGTAGTGTGACCTGTTCTGCTCAAGGGAATTTCCTCAGAGAGGAGCTCTAGGGGATGCATTCATAGTGGACTGGGAGTTTCCACTTCTGTACGTGTTTCCACCAGTCCCTGTCATTCCTCATGTTCTCAGGAGGTTGAGAACGTTTTGGAAATTAATTATCCTGATTGCCCCAGACTGGGCCAGAAGGACGCGGTACCCGGAACTTCTGGAAATGTCCATCTGCCCTCCAATTCATCTTCCACAAAGGGAGGATCTCCTTCTCGCAAGAGGGAGGTCATATTCTTCATCCAGGGATAAGGAGCCTCAACCTCCACGCATGGTTTCTGAGAGGTTGAGGTACAAAGTTTGGGACCTTCCGGAAGACATCAGGGAGGTGTTGCTTTCAGGCAGAAGGCCAGAAATTAAATCTCTATACCGCTGCCGTTGGAACAAGTTATGCAGCTGGTGTAGAGATAAAGGAATTTACCCTTTTTCTTGTGACTTTCCATCGGTTTTGTCTTTTCTCCTACATCTTACCCATCAGGGGCTACAGGTTACTACAGCCCAGGGCAATCTGTCTGCGCGGTCTATTTTCAAGCGCTCTCCTGAACTATGTTCCTACTTCAAGGTTCCTATTGTCATCCAGTTTTTAAAAGGATTACGACATCTTCCCACCCGTTCCAGTCATCTTTCGGTGTGGGATCTCAACCTGGTTTTAAGCTTCCTGATGGGTTCCCCATTCAAAACATTACATTCTTGTCCACTTGGGATGTTACCTTTGAAAACAGTATTCTTAACGGCCATTAACTCTGCTCGCAGAGTAAGCAAGCTTCAGGCCTTATCTTCTAAACCACCGTTTACGGTCTTCAACAAAGAAAAAGGAAGTTTTGAGGGTTTGTCCTTCTTTTCTAACAAAAATTGTGTCCGAATTTGATTTGACGCAAAACATGGTTTACCAGCATTCTACCCTCCTCCTCGTCTAAAGAGGAGTAGAGGGTACGCAGACTTGACCCTAGAAGAGCCTTGAGCTTCTATAGTAACAGGGTTTCTAAGATAAGACTGGACGACCAACTTCTTTTGTTGGTTACACAGGCTACAGAGTCGGACAAGAATGGGACAAGTGGTTACTAAACAAACGCTGTCTCGGTGGATTATACTGTGTATTTCTTGAATGTTACAACTTGGCTGGGTAGGAGGTTCCCGAAGGTCTAAGGGCCCACTCAACTGGGTGTAGTCATTACTTCAGCCCTCCAGAGAGGGGTACTGCTACAGGACATGCAATGCTGCCATCTGGTCTTCAGTGCATACATTTGCTAAGCACTACAGTTTAGATTCCCTTTTGGGCCAAGAATCCTGATTTGGAAAGGCTGTTTTTACACAGCGTAAATCAAAGTTGAACTCTTCTTTCCCACCAGTCTTGGAAAGCTCAGGGGCAACATGCTCGCCTTGGAAGCAAGACCACATGGAGCAACACAGGTTCGATCCCCGAGTCTGTGCTTTGAAACCTCTGAGTATTACGCATGTTATAAATGACCTATCATATCATATCACCTCCTGCAAAACACTGTTATGGGAGAATATCAAAGATGAGGAATATGTGGTAGGAAACAATCCTTTTGAAGAACAAATTACTTACCCCTGGTAATGTTCTTTCGACTGGATGCTCCTCCCACGTATTCCTCATCGCCCCTCCCTGCCATCCCCTATGTCAAGAAGGAGTGTCTTTGATTTACACCTTCTTCTCTGTTAGCGCTCAAGTATGAAACACGAACTGAGGCAATGGGCGCGGTACAAGCCTTTTATACCAGAGTCAACGTCCTACTCTAGGAGAACAGGGGCCCTCGAAGGACACAATGTTGACGCATGGCGCACTCTGTTGAGAAGTTTCCGAACTGCATATCTCTGTTTATGAAAGATGAGGAATACGTGGGAGGAACATCCAGTCGAAAAAACATTACCAGGGGAAAGTAATTTGCCCTTCTCGACTACTCCAGGTAAATACCAGCCCAAAGGGGAATGTCCACCTGTATCGGACCCAGGCATCCAGATAAGGTGTGTATCATCCCCTTTTACGCATTTAATTATTGTAAATATGGAACATTTCATGTTCTGCTGTGTAGCATTTTACAGAGGGTTTTCACAGAATGTATTCATTAAAAAAAGCTTCCCATTTCCTCGACTAGATGGCACTACAGTCTGCATCATTTTCGTGGCCGTCATGAAGGGCAGTGAGGAGGTCAGGGGGACAAACTGCCCCAGGCTTCGCCTACAGGGGAGGCCTAGCTGCTGCAGTCAGATGCCACAGTGCCAGCCTCGTTGCTGGTGTGTTGCCAGTCCACCACGGGCCCATCGGGCCGCACCAGTGACGCCTGACTGTGTGTGTGCAGTACTTATTAGTATATAATACACGTACCCAGTGGAGTGACTGTTAGCCCACATCATGTCACTTCACTCGGTGCCTGTATTATATACTATACATCTATTATGCCTGCCCAGTGAGGATAAGACCGTGTTTTTATATTTTTCTAACACTTGAATTCATAGGTGAATGTGTAGTGACAGTTGCACCTCTTGCACTCGGGTGTAAAACGTGTTTTCCCCCTCCATATATACTTGGCAATGGTGAGCGTGGTGCAATATTAAGCCTCCTAACATAACCTAGCAGTTCATGCGCATCCGCTTGTGATGCAGCTGCTGTGATAGTGTTCTTTTGTTGGCTCTTGTGATTATGAATAAGCTGAAAAACTCCTTTGAAATGCTGCCTTTACATTCGGGCAGATGCAGTCTACGCTTGGACCCGCTCAACAGCCCCAACCCCTGTTATTTAGATAAAAACCTTCCTACATGTTCCCTCCTTCCCTGCCCCAACCCCTCACACGACCCTCTATACTCAGTGTAATCTTTTACTTTGTTTGCTCTGCAGATTCACTTGCACAACCAATACTAGAGCTGAAATCCGAGGTGCACACCCCACTGCCTAAATAAAAGCAAATGATGCATGTGTTCACTCCCAGTGTTGGTCCGCCCTCTGCAATGTAGAGTAGAAACGCAATTCTCACCCTGCTCTGTTAGCCCATCATCTGCAATCTTGACAACCAGCAGCACCTTCCTCTGAACATTTAGGCCCCGCTAACCATGCACAGAAAAGGAGGGCTTGAAAAACGTCAACCATTGCTCGGGTTAGCAACAACACTTGACGTTAGCATTAGGAGAACTATGTGCTGCTCAGCACTATCCCCCCTTGTTAATTTGCATAATTTAAGTAACTTAGTTACATGGGGAATCCAGACGTGGACCCTTTGCTCACTATTTTTAGAGAGGCACCGCTCCACCCTACTGATGAGGTCCAACCAGACCGAAACACGTGTCTGGGTTTGCTGTTGGTACTCTTGTTCAGAGGAAAATTGCCTAGCATTTCGGTGCTTTAGTGCCCCAGGGCAGGACAAAGACCGATATGTTTTGGATATTTCTCCTCTGTGAAAGATAGTGAGCTAAAGAATCTGGGTAAGGCTCTCGTAACCAGGACTAATGTCTGGCAGAGGGACTCCCAGGAACCCCCTTGTTAATCTGCTCAGCACTATCATCATAAAACTATCTTGCGTGTCCGCGCCCTGGGATGAAAATGACAAACCTACTTTCCACGACAAAGGGGTTGCGCTATGCTTTGGAACCTGAATTACAAAACCCCAACCTACATAATAGAAAAAAAATCCAAATAAGGCATATACTAAAGCAAACTTGATTTGAAAGTAAGGTGAAATTTGTTTCTAGATTTGCAAATTGTTCCTTTTTACTGCATAACTCTACAGGTAATTGAGGTCATGGTTGTTGGTTTGGAAAGTGAATCAAACACTTACCGAGTGGATAGATTTCAAGTAAAATAACTGCCTCTCACATGGAGCCAGTCAGCACCTTGTGATTTCAAATCACCAGTAGAGCCGACTTCATATTAAATACCACTATTTCATTCGGCTTCCACCATTCCATTATAACAAATACGGCACCCAAAATTTAGAAATGTGCTGTAGTTAAAAACGAATTAAGCTGCACAACTTCATAAAATGTTATACCCAACTGACCCGCACATCCCTATTTAAGGTTTTGGGGTGGGGGAGGGGAGTCTACATTTTTTTTATTTTTATTTTTTTTAATTTATTCCGACATTCTCGCTTACCGTTTTTGCCACGTCACTCACAACAAAGCTTTTTGTGAGCATTCTACAGGGTCATGTAATGCTCTATTCACAATAAAAACCGTGTTAGACTCTCTAGGTTTAATATGTGTAATGCATTGGTCGTTTAAAAACAAATATTTTATCATTTGAAGGCCACGTATCAGAGTGGCCAAAGTTTTAATTTTTTAACAAAAATGATGGTAATACATGTTTGTCACAGGCCATTTTTTTTTCATTCATAACACATTGTGGCACATTGCAAAGAGTGTTCAGAGCTCATTGCTCACATTTAATGCAGTTTACGTGTGGCATTGGACAGACATCCAGCATAGGTTTTACAATTACCAGCCTTTGGCTTGCCAAGTGTGTTCACCGTAAGTACACTATAGGTACCAAGAAGCACCCGGAAGTAGGAGGGGTCGAATGGGAACCAAAAGAGGCCCTAGAAATCATTTTCAAAGTGGCCCCAATATTACGCATTTTCAGTCTCCGCAACCCCAATCCTAAGAGGACATTTGGAAATAAAATAGGTTACCGCATAAGAGGCCTAGGGTGCAGAGGCCTATCAGGAAATCGCCAAAGTTCCCTATGGGCCAGTCCAACCCTGCGCGAAAGTCTATTTGTAAACCACAAATTGATATTAATAAATGTGTCTGATCATAGACGATGCGTTTCTGGTCAGGCGGTCAGCCAGTGGGTCAGGCTGTGTGGAGAAACTTAAGGACTTGACACCACTGACAACGGGTCATTACTTGGAACTAAGAGATGGGTTGTTTAGACATCTAATAAATAACTCGTCCACTCACTCTTGGCAAACATCAATTACTTAAATGTGAATTTATGTGAGACAAAAAGAAAACCCGAAAAGAGCAGCATAACCAAGTGTCACATGGGCGCTTCTGAGTGACTAGTGTAAAGATTACAAGCCTCCTGAAAAATACGAGCCTGCTGGAAAATACCCTTATTAGCCAACACTATAATTGGAGTAAATGGAGGAATGCCATATGAGGAGAATCAGTCTGTAGGTGTTCGTTGGTAGGTTATGTGTCCAGCCATTGACTGCCCATGGCCATGCTAATTCCTATGGCCATTCCTGTCCCTTCCAATACACGTCCTCACGGGATTCCTTTGAGCTAGCTTTACAAGCCTTACCATCAAACTGCACTGAAAGTGCCCGCTAGTGTTGTTTTTTTCTAAGCAGTCTTCTTAATTGGAGTTGTAAACCTGCCAGTCGTGTAATATAAATGTCTTATCAGGCTTGCCCTCAGCCACTCAATTTCTAAGCACACTGGGCCTGATTCATGGAAGTGTTTTATAATGGCGCAATCCCATAGGAAAACGTTCCATGAATCAGGTCCTATGTATCCTTCACTGAAGTTTTGTTAAAAGCAAGCATTGGCAAACCCAACAGGTTTGGCTTGTATCTAAGTATTCCGCTTTTGCCAGGGACTGCTATTAGATGCCCAGGTACTCGCCCCATTTTGCACCTGCTACTATCAATGGCCAGTTAATCCCAATACAGCTGTGCCTGGCAAGCGCCTTGCCCATGCCTACATGGATATGCTTGGACCAGAAGTGCACGTAGTACCACATCAAAACTGCTATTACTGCCTGATCAGAAAAAGTAAATGTGTATCTTTCAATGTGTATGAATAACTATGTGCAAAGAGACAATGATCACAAAAACATTTCTGTTTTCCAGTTAAAACCTTTTTATTTGCTTTATAAAATGCTCCCATTGGGAATTGGACTTGCATTTTTACTCCCTAAAAATTATTTTGCTCCCAACTATAAAAAATGGGGAGTAAAATGCTCCCACGTCAGAAACTTATCTGGAGCACTGATCGGACCCCTTCCTTTTGCAGCTTTCCTGTGATCTGCCAAAAGGCCTGCCTTTTCTGTACGGTGAGTGCTGCTATATCCTGGAAAATTAGTAGGGATAGCAATCTTCCTGGACGACGCACGTAGTATCTCTCCCTTCGTCTGATACGAGTGGAATTTCATGTCTGTCTGTCGGTTGGGCCTTCGGGGTTCTTCTCAGTGGGCCAACTCTAAGGACACTGTCCAAAGTTATCCCTTCTGCGGTTACCTCCGGGACTATGGCTTAAAAGACCAGCTGTGAAGATCAGAACCCTCCACTCCCTCTGGCACACCGCGTATGCAGAGATGCTTCCGCCGATGTCTATTTTGCAGGTCCTCTATAGTTGTCACTAGAAGAGACATATCTTGCTTGGTGCTAGCAAGTTCTCCCTGGAGGTGAATAACGTCCTCCTGTAGCGACTGCAGCGTTGTTTCCGTATCTCCTACTCATTTGTTGGGTTGTTTGTATATTGGACTAGGTCAGCAATTCATTATTTATTTTTCTTTTTAGTTCCTCAGCGTTGTTCTTCATCTCTGCCCGTATGGACTGCGCAAGCTCCTCCTTCAGCTCAGTTTTTAGGCTCTGAAGGCAGTCTGAGATCTGCTTTAGAAAGCCATGTGGGTGGACGCTGCCATTTTCTCCATCGCTCCTTCTGCCTTAGGTTCAGCTACTGTTTTTGAAGGTTGTTTCACTGCCGCTGTCGGTCCCGGAGTAGACCAAAAGGTGCTCAGTGTTTGGTCCTGTGTGCCTCGAGGCGCTGATCTGGATTGCGACATCCACTATCTCAATGCATTAAATGGGGACACTTTTCTTTGGAAGTGATTGTCACTCCTGAGTTCATCTGTTTCTATTGGGTCACTCGTGTAACACATCGCTCCAGGTTACATTATCAGTACAGCTACTATATGTACCAGTGTCTGAGCTCTAACTCCTGTGCACCGTTTCCACTTTGATCTTGGGTGGCTTACTCTGCCGGACGATTGCAAATGACGGCTGAGTCTGTCTCCCTCTGTAATTCAGCAATTCTCAGTGCTCAACTGCTGGTTTGCTTTCTGACAGCAGCAACAAAGTGTTACAGCTCTAAAACTCCTCCAACGCCACGTCTTGCAAAAATCCATTTGAATGGGGGACCGCAAAAACCTTGGGGTTCTTTGTGCCTTCCATGCTGCTCTGCCGCTGACCGCAGGGTGGGCGTACAGCTTGCATGCACCGGCTGAATTTGTTGAGCAGGCAGACCACCACCACCATAGAGAAGATGTTTTGTATGGTAGCATCAGCAGGCTGAAGCCCTCCAGAGTCCCCACTAGCCTTGCTTGTGCCCTATTGCAGTGAGCCTATACAGCGCCCGTTTGCTTAGGCTGTGTAGTGTGGGCTTCTCCTTGCTCTTGGTTCCTAACTCCTATACTATGGAATGACTTACAGACAGTTATGTTGTGGAATAAATGATTGGCCGTAGGCATTTATTTTCTACAGAAAATACACACACAAGAATCATGATAACAACATGTGTGTGTGCTTTTGGGCACACCGTGTCCAGGGATAGAGATGCCAGCCTTCTCCTTGGCCAGTCTCGGTTACCCTCGAGCATCGGTTCCTGGACACGTGCCACCTATGACTTGCTTCTGCCATGTACCGAAGAAAGTACTCAGCGTTCCAGCTCCTCCTCTTCCTCGTCTCCTTCCTCCGAAGTTTTGCAGGGTGGGTTGGGTGGCAAAACTTTCCTTTTCCCTTTTCCAGGTCCCAAGACGCTTGCCCAAACGAGGTGAGCGTCTTGCCTGTTTTGTTCTTCCCTCTGCTTTTGGGCCGTACTTGTACTCCTTTTGCCCATTGTTATTTTCATGGGGGCCGGGCCCTCCCCGGTCCCCCTTCTGGTTTTCCCTCACACCTTTCCCAGTGTTGGGGGCTGTTGCCCTAGCGATGCTGGCGTAGTGGCGCCATCTGGCTGCCCCTCCCCTTGCCTCTTCGTGCCGTCGCGCCCCCACCCTGCACCTAACCCCCCCAGGCCCTCCATCAGGCCGTACTTCGCACGGCCCAGGGCCTGGGGCAGAGTGTGTCCTGGGACAGTCTTGTTGTTGCTGCTTTGGAGTTCATTTCTGTTTTATTATATCTTTCTTGTTGTTTTTCCTTTTTTTTTTTTTTATTTTATTATTTTTTTTTTTACTCCTTTTGATCCCCAGCCTTTATTTTCCGCAGATGATGCCATATACACAGTTCACCCGCACTGTGGGCCACTCCACGCCGTTCTCATCAAGTGGATGCAGCCACCTCTGCTCACCGGGGCACAGCCTCCTCCACCCGCTTTCGCTGGCGGCAACGTCGCTGGGCACTCGGGTGCCGAGCCTCTGAGGGCTACATCTGGTGCAGCGCCTGGAGTATGCAATCCAGGGTCCCAGAGAGAAATGTGGGCCGCCAGCTACAGGTGCCTCGTCAGAGCAGGCAAGCACTGCTGCCGCTGCCTCTAGAGCTCTGCACTTGCCTGCTGTATCCCTTGCTGCTCGGAGTCCCGGTATCTGCTGGGCAGCAAGGTTCTTCTTGGGTGCAGGGATCCCAGATTCTGCATTGCCGCGCAGTCGGCACATGCTGGTCCGCTGCGTCTCACGGCCCACAGTGGAGGTGTTGGTTTCCCCGCTTCTCTGCAGCTTTTCCCCAGCTGCCCCCCTCGTTTTCTAATGTTCCTGAGGACAATATCTGCACATATTCAGCGCCTAATCTCCCATGGGCATTGATGCGGTTAATTTAGGCAGACATTTTTGACGGCCCTTAGCCACGCCCCCTCTACAATGTATATCTTGATATTGTTTGTCGCAAATGGAATAATTTAGCACGCTGAATAGTTTGTGTTAGATTTGTTTTCAGAGTACAATAAGGGTTGCAATTCAATTTAGGGTATGTTTTAGGAATAGAGTGATTGTGGCGGTATTATTAGAGTTTTAGTAATTGTCAAGCTCACAGCCTTGTGCTTTTGTGCATTTAAATATTTAAATGCATTTAAATATACCTTTTTTGGCAACCTTATTATTTCACACTTTGCATTGCTTCAATTGCACGACTACTTTTCTGCTGACTACATTTTCCTGGGGACGTTTTCACATAGAACCTAGAATGGGACCGAAAAACAATTTCACAGCACGCTGTGACGAATCAACTTCGGGGGCACCGGTGGTCTAGGGATGAATATCTGTTTCTAAATCATCAATCAGCTCCACACCTCCAGTACCCCTGAAGGAATCCAAACAGATTGGAAACGCAAGCAAATTATAAACCTCATTGTCCAATTTTGGTAACGTGGATGGAATGGCAGGCTTATCTCCGAAAGGTCGTGAATCGTTGGTTAGTTGCAACACCGCAAAAATACAATTATTTCCCAATGATAAAGGGGGCTGTCCAGTCAAGGTTGTATACAAATGTCTACTTTATTATCACAGCAGACAGTTTTAGCACACTACGAAATGCAACCCACCCTGTATAGGAATGTGGAGGACAGACCGTTTCAAAGCTGGAAAATGGATGCCCCCTGGGTACTGACAGAACGGTAGTCGGTATGTTAAATAATCACAACCATTCAAGGATACTTGGTTTCAGCACAAAGGGAGCAATGGGTCGTAAAATGTCTCTAGGGGCCGTAGAAGAAGGACCAGGGGACAGAACCACAAAGTACCTTGTGCTTTAGGTGTTCCTGGTGCTTGACAGGGGTCGAGTCAGTTTCAGGGGACTTTAAAGCTTCTGTGACAGAGTTCAAGATGGGAGTCGGCTGCGGGTATCAGGCGGCCGGCAGTTCAGCGAGCAAAGCTCGATGGATGGCTGCAGTCTGGCCTACACAGCAGCTCAGGGTCAGGAATCATTGTCTCAGTGCTGGTCTACTGTTCTGAAGCACTGGTCGAGGCATCTCTGAAGTCTTTAAGTGACTGTGGCATAACAACAGTAGGTGTTCTAGTCGGTTGCAGCTTGAGGGACTTGAATGGCTCGAAAATGTCCTTTAAGGCAGACGTCGGTAGATGTTCAACGATGCACTTCACTGGGCGTTTGTCGTCCTTTAAGGCTGATGGCCCAAAGCTGAGGAGTGTGTTGCAGGTAGCTGCCTTTTCCTTGGCTTAGGGTTCAGAGACTCTCTGGCACTTCCCACCTAGGAAGCTTGCTGCAGAGCCTAGTGGGGCACACTGTTTGCTGGCTGGGTCCCGGTTTTGGAGCTGCTGGAAGGTCCTCTGGATTTGGTATCTCCCTCTGTTCCCTGGGAGATGTTTAGGGGAGGGATCTTGCTTCCCTCTTGAAAGTCCTGCCCCTCTTTCCCTGGCGGAAGATGTAAGGCAGACTGTACCTTCAGCCAAAGTCCAATGCCGAGTTCTTCTTTCTGCTTCTGGTGAAGCCTTCAGATGATCTGCCAAAAGAGGGGCTCTGCCCTCTTTTAAAGCCAAATGGATCACAGGGATTGGTGTAGGCTAAGCCTACCTTAATGAACCAAGCCTGTGTCCCCACCAAAATTCTCCTGTATGTGTGAGGTC
This sequence comes from Ambystoma mexicanum, assembly GCF_040938575.1. Lineage (NCBI taxonomy): Eukaryota > Metazoa > Chordata > Amphibia > Caudata > Ambystomatidae > Ambystoma > Ambystoma mexicanum. Next base: position 622,144,636 of record NC_090936.1, read on the forward strand.
ATAACCGGAGTGCTTTGCAACAGAAACGGTAAATGGATCAAAACATGTAATACTAAGTCCTAGCCATCTTCCTGTCTGTTTGGATTAAAGGGTTTCTCTGGTTAATGGAGCTCTCTGTGGTTCCTGATTAAAGCAGCAGTTCTCCCTTGAACCTGCGACCAGAGCAGACTCTCTGGCTCCGGCAAACCACATACTCATACCCATACCTAATGAATGGGGTCCCCCTGTGGGGTGAACTACTGTAAACACGTTGTCCCAGACATGACAGTTCACTGTCAATCGATACTGAGGGTGGGAACTGACTTCAGGTTGACACAGTGCATATCAAAGGTTAATGGGGTTTCCTGTCTCCTTTGTTAACCTCTGCAGTCAGGCCCTATTTGAATTACCCTATGAATGGTATGCAAATCACTGCCACCAGCTGCAGGGCCCAACAAAAGGGCAGGGCGGATCCATGGACATTTGTTGGGTAATCAAGGGGGAAGGTATAGATGCATCGTGTACTCCTCCTGTCATATCTCAACCAAATATGACAGGGCAGACTGCGCCTGTAGGCTGCATCCACCCGAAGTACACAGGTCTATGCGTATGTCGTTAGGTGAGCATAGGAAAATGTGTGTGGATTAGCCCCACACATTTTCCGTAGGTTGATCTACCAACATTCAATTTCATTTAAAATTTCAAAAAAGCCCAGGCGAGCGCACACACACCGTGCGGATGGTCAAATTCCTCACACATGCGTTTGCCATGTTTCCAGAGATGGTCACTGTGCATGTTGCTTTTCAACCACCTTAGGTTCCAGCAATAAAGGACCAGTTCAGGAAGAACACCAAGAGGTTTGAGAAGCATGATTATTCATGATTCAGTGATTCCCAGATCGCAGGTCGAAAGCAGAGGAGCTGACGCTGTGGTTTTATTTGATGTAAGGTTCCCACTGATGCTGAGGTTGCTTTAGGTGACCACCGAGGAGAACAATTGTTAAATATTTGCTTGTGTAGTCACACCAGAGAGGAGCCAGACTTGTAAGGATGACCAGGAGAACTGTTCTGTGGTGCGGATGCAGGATCGGAGGCCGCACAGGCCCCTGGAGCTGCCCAGATAGGAGATATGGAACCAGGGCTCTTGCCTGGTGTCATCGGATGAAGGATCTCTAAACTGTTTGGCACATAGTCTCTTAGGGGAGTCCTGGCAGTCTCTTTCTGAGTCCTGGCAGCAGAGGGGCTTGCGCCTCTAGATTTAGCGATGTAGGCTTTATCAGGATATTTAGGAAGACACAGTGGTGCTGTGATCAGTTCTTACCACTAGATTCAGTTGAAGATCAATACAGTTGGTTCCTTTACATCTTCCGGAGAAGCAGAGATTTGCTGTCTGATTCAGTTAAGTGACAAAGGATGCTGGAGCAGAGCTTCTGTCCTTCCTTGAACATCAGGGCCGCCCAATAGTGCAGCAACAGAGTTCCTGTAGTAGACCAGGTGAGTAGTTAAGGGGGTGCTGTTTTTGAACCCCATCGGGAGGCAGTGAGTGAAAAAGGCACCCAATAGCACACAAAGTATCAGAGGGGTTGTCTGCCAATGGCAGTCCATCCCTCCAAAGACACCCATGCATTCTGGAAGGGTCTACTACACAAAGGAATGAGTCCACACTACCATAGACGGGCATCTGCACACGCCAGTCCAAACTGGTGTCATGCTTACTACTGTGGTGTCTGTAATAATACTTGCAGCATGTGTTTGCAGGTTTTTTTCTTTTATTTGTATCAGAGAAGGAGGCGTGTTGTGTCTTGTATTGTCCCTTTTATGTCCCTTTGCAGATCACCTGCTGGCCTTTCCTGTTAGTTTGATGTTTGAATGCTTGTGAATGTGTGAGATTGACAGCTCAAATAACTAACTAAATAGATTTTTATATAGCGCAACACTCACCCAAAGGTCTCAGGGCGCTCACAAGGACAAACAAACAAGAAACAAATTTGCTCATGGTAGGGGAGATTTAAAAAAGTCACTAAGAAAAGTGACTAGCGGAGTCCTTTCAGGCATCCGTGTATGTAAAATGCTCAGGAATGACCTTAGACATCAAAGTAAACATCTTAAGATGCTTTCTAAACTGCTGTAATATTACACTTGTTTTAGGTAGAGCAGGATCATATTCCAACTTTTTGGAACCCAGGCGGCAAAACTTGCTCCACCTAGTTTCTTCAGAATAATGCGTGGTGAGCCAGTAACATCTGGCTGTTGGATCGCAGAGCACGCTTTGGTGTGGCCGTTTGTAGCCTAGATTTAAGATATTCCGGGGCATTACCTGAAAGACATTTAAAGACTAACTCTAGCCGTTTAAAATGTAGTCGCTGCTCTATCGAGAGCCAATGTAATTGTTTTCCGATATTCTCTAATATGTGATTGACGACTCAACCCACAGACAGCCCGTACTGCTCCTTTTTGTATGGTCTGAAGACTCCTGGTATTGCCTTTAAAGGTTCCTATAAGAAGTCAGTAGTCTAACTTGGTGTTGATTATGGCTGCTGCAATTGACGCTCTCTTGACTTTCGAAAAATAGGAAAGTATTTGCCATACAAGGTAACAGTACATGACGATTTAAGATAAGACACATGCTTCTGAAAAGTCAAATGAGAATCAAAGAACACTCCCAGAGTCTTTACATGTTCGAATACCAAAATGTTATTGCCACCTATTTCAAAGGCCTTATAACATGCATCCATATTTTTTTGCCTGTGAGGTGTACTAATGACCAGTAACTCTGTTTTCTTGTCATTAAGGGCAAGAGAGTTTAGGGCCATCCAATTCTGGATTGCCTCATAGACCCCATTAATAGTAGCCAGATCATCTTTGAAGACCCCAGATAGTTTAACAACTATCTGAGTGTCATCGGCATAGTTGGCAAATTGTATGCCCATAGATTTTAACAGATTGCATAAGCATTTAATATATTTGTTGAAAAGTAAGGGGGACAAACATGATCCCTGAGGAACACCACATGTGACGGGGACTCTCTGAGACTTTGAGGATCCCTTGGCAACACAAGCACTCCTAGGGCCAAGGAATGATTTTAACCAACGCACATCTTCTGGGGAACATAGGCCTATTGTCTGAAGTCTCTGCTAGAAGTTTATGATCGACCAAGTCGAACGCAGGGGACGGGTCCAACAGAAGCAGGAGAGCAGAGTTTCCTTCCTCAATAATTTCCGTTGTACTGGCCTTCAGATCTAAGAGTGCTGTCTCGGTTCCATGGTTGGTTCTGAAACCGGACTGCTAATTGGCCAAGATGTTTAGTTTCAACAGAAGTTTGAAGCTGTGTATAAGCGATCTTGTCCAAGATTTTAAGTATAAACGGAACGTTGGTGATAGGACGATAGTTTTCTGGCACCAAAGGGGTCAAGATTATCTTTCTTTAAAATCCATGCCTCCTTGATGCCAGTATGAACAACATCCTCGTCAAAAGAACGATTAATACGTTCTGTAACCTATGGTGTAAGGGTATTTTTTATTTTATTTATTTGTTATTCGTGCACAAGCACCTTTTACAAATATTTAATTCCATAAGTGTATAAAACATATGTTCATATACTAAAACATGCATTTTTCTAAAAGACGTAAGACACTGATAACAAATTGCATCTGATTAAAAAAAAAACACAGAGCTAAAATCCACATGAGTAACATATATCGTTGTGATTTAATTGTATCATAAACCCACATAAGGGTAAAGAAATAAAAGCAACAAAATTGATACAAAACCAAACAAAATACAGTAAGGGTATTTGCAAATTCTTTAAAGAGTGTGGTAGGGAAGATATCCCCTTTACATGATGTAGGCTTAAGTCCTTCATTAATTACCAAAACCTCTTGCTCCGTCAATTTGGTAAATGTAAACAGTTTTATCTTTTGATCCGGCTCATCCAAAGGTGGAGACACTGAGACCTCGGTTAAACATTGAGATTCAATCTTTTTTCTGATGCAATTTTGATGAAGCTGAGTCTTCTGACAGAAACTGTCCAGTATATCCTGGCACTAGTCATTATTAATATTTAACCTGTGTTCAGTAATAGGGCCTTTGAGCTCTTTAAGAACTGAAAAGAGTTCTTTAGATTTTATCGAGGCCTTTTCAATTCTATCATTGAGGGATAGTTGTTTAGCCTCCAATGTGAGATCCTTGTACTCTTTGGCCGCTCTTTTATAGGCCATGAGAGTAATAGGGGAGGAGTGATTGCACCATTGACGTTCATGTTTCCTTTTATTTTTCCTGGCTGAAATTATTTCAGGAGAGAAACTAAGTTTATATCCTGTTTGTTTCTTGTTTTTTTAAAGGACAGAGAGGGGCAAGAATGTCAAAGGCTTTATTAGTGGCATTTCTGAAGGCAATAGTACATTCTTACAAAGGCAATTTTCCACCCAGGAGTGGTAATGGAGGTTGTATGGTAGGTTTGAAAGCATCAGCGGTAATATTGTTTACATTGCGTATTTCAACAGCAGCGGTTGTTTTGTTCGGGGCGTTTACGAATTTTAATGTTAGTACAAAATGCACCAAAAAGTGATCTGACCAAGGGCATAGTTCTACGTTTTTTAATAGAGGTTCAATATTTTTTGTTAGAATCCAATCAAGTATATTACCAGCTTTATGAGTTGGTTTATCCACCAGTTGTGTGAAGCCAAGAGAGGAAAGTGTTTGCAGTAGGCATTGTACCTCCATATCCAACAGGTTATTGGCCCAGAGATTGAAATCTCCTAGAATGGCAACAGCCGTGTTTGTTTTGTATAGGCCTCCTATAAGTGCCAGTAGTTCTTCAAAAAGAGGAGTATCTTGTGGTGGCCTATATATAATTATTGGGCTCAGTGAATGTGTTGCATCAGTGTTAAGTTTAAGTAAGTTTAAGTTGAATTGCTTCACGTAGATCCAATTGAGGGGATGTGGAGATGTAGAAATTCAAGTATTGATCTAGAAGGAATTGCAACCCCTCCACCTCGCCCGGACCTACGGTCAGCATGTAGACATGTATAGCCATCGGGTGTGGCAAGTGCTGTGTAGTGTAGTGCTGCATCGTGGAGCCATGTCTCAGTTAAGTTGAGAAGATCGAAGTTGTTAGATTGTTAAATTGTTCAAGGAATGTTAGATGAATCGTAACTTGCTAGTGTTCTGAGAAGTGTTAGGTGAGACCTGAGCTGGGATGCCTGAGGATGGCCAGTTGGTGTGCCCATGCTACCAACATTTGAAGAGTAAGTGGATGGAATCTGTATCTATTGTAATTGTAATCTATGTAACGAAAGAGATGAACTTTTCTGCTATGGAATCTGGAGCCATCTGTCCTGATGTCCTTTACTGGAGAATTTCACTTTACAACTACAGTCCCCAGACCTGACATATAGGCATTTAATGATCGAAAATGACCACACACACAGGGACAAGATATAGGCATGTGACCCACCGGTCTTCAAGACATACGGACAACCTCCATTGTGTTGAAATAGGGGTAAAAAAAGACCCAACCAGCTCAAATGGATTCTACACAGTGGTACCATATTACACAGGCAAAAGATCCATGACCAGCCTAGCTACATGACTAAAAGAGAAGGGGATACCTTCTCTGGGACGCTTTGGATTACCTTTGGGGTATTCCTGCCTTACGAGTCAGACTCCAAAGGCAGAGCACATAACAACAAACCCGCTCTGCGAGACTGAGTTAAGCCTGGCCAGGAGAAAAATAGTCCAAAACCCAGAATAACTAGTAAAAAGTACAGGGGCACAGCTCATCAGGTAAAAAAGTGGGCTTTCTACCCAAAACCACTCCCCCCACTCCCTCCCCCCCCCCCCAACCCTCCTTGGTTTGTGCGGGCTACCTCGCTACTCTGCCACTCAAGTATAGTCATGGGAAATTGTTACATCCCTCCTTTCTAGTGAGATTTGCCTCTAGCTCAGGGGTCTCCAACCTTTTCTGCAATTACAGCTACTTCCGGTAAACCGTTATCTTAACCTACAAACCAAGGCAAAGCTTCACACTAATCCCTGTTCTGTGTAAAGGGATGAGTGCATGGATTGCAAATTGGTGGGAGCTATCCACTATCAGGGGATACTTGGACTGATGGCATACACGCATACCTATGTGACATTAACTGTGTGTTTGGGAATATTTATAAAAAAGCATTGGGACACAGCTAGAATATATAATGGGTCATGTATTGTAGGATAAAGGGTTATAGTGGACATCTAATGTAGAAGGTATCTAGGAACCTGAAAAGTTTGTTTTTGATGGCCCTCCTTGTTTTTTGTTTTTTTTTTACCGTTTTGATAAAAACAACTTTGGGATTTTCCTTCATTCGCAGTTGACTTAATTAACCCTGCATATTTATGCCAAAGAGCAACTGGTAAAAGCACTAAAAGGCATAACTAGTCATTTATGATTTGTATGTAATTCATGAGCAATGAAAACATTGATTTTTAGCACCTTACATTAAAAAGGTTAGTGATCCTCTAATTCATTATTAGAAGCAGCCTTACAGGCGAGGTGGATTGCGCCCCCTTGGCTCTAAAACCGGCAAATACTCTCACCAAAAAAATGGCAAACTGGCACTTATGAGCCATCCCTTCTACCTATACGGCTCCAAGCATCTGTTCATAGCAGTGGCACCAGCAGAGCAGTTCTGCAGGAAGGCGCTCTGTTACTATGATTCTCTTCTGCAGAGCAACCTTAAGGTGAACACCCCTTTTTTTTAATGTGCATGAATTACTAGATGCATTGTTGGCAAAAAGATGTTAGTTCTAGAATTAAAATCGGTTGTTGCTTCCAGCAAATAAATTGGAATGGGAACTACTACTTAACCCCCCACAAATATAATTTTACTCCCAACTTTGAAAAATAGAAGTTAAATGCTCCCACCCCAAAATCATATTTAAAGCCCAGATTAGATGCTTATTATGTTTCAAAATAGTCTCTGGTCACAAGCAAACCTTCTAGCTGGCAAGAAATTGGAAAATGTGTTGCATGATGCATTTCTTTTATGTAAGGCTTCCTTCCTTAGACTTGTACTTTCAAAGGACAGTAAATAAGAGCGTTGTTCTCACACCTATTTCAGAGGTTTTGATGTATTCTTTGCAGCCCCACTGCCCCTTTCATGCCCTCAACCCCTTCCATGATTAATATAGAGAGACTGGGTTTTCCGTCTAGTGCATTATTAGTAGCAGACCAAAAAAGACAACTACTTAAGACAGTGGCGAGCTGCTCGCTGGCAGTTGGCAAGCCACACGTAGCTATTGAACTCCCTATTGGAGACCGCTGCACCATGTCTTCTGTAGACCTATCTAAAAGCATTACTCGCAGGACACCAGCTGGACCTTTTTTATTTATGTATTTGTCCAGGAGCTGTTCAAGAATTATCTTTTTAATGGGGAGGGCGCAGAGCACAACTATTTATTACTTCTGGATGTTTTGTAGTATATCCTGTGAGACCGGAGGAAGGCGGTTAGACATGCAAATTAGTTACCGCAGTCACTCCAGTACAGGTAGGCCATTGTCGATACTGAATGGATGGAAGCGGTGATTGTGTAGCAGTAGCGGAACCTGGTCACACGTGGAGCTGTGACTGCACACATGCGTTCAACCCTTTATTATGCTGAGCAACACATTCTTTTTTTTCCTATATGTTCATTATGGATATCTCAGGAGTTTGAATGTTGAACTCCGAGTAAGAAGCTCTAAATATTCAGTGCTGGAAAACTAGTTTACTTGCAACTAGTTATCCAATGTTGGTAACTGTCATAGATTGACATGCTACTGAGTAAGCCTGGAAGTGGGGGGAGGGGTCTGGAAGAGGGGAGGGGGGTAAACTTGATGCAACAATTGACCTATATCAATCCGAAGAAGGATGCTGAGAATGGGACGGAGTGCCTGTTCCCTGATTGGCCAGGGTATGAAAAGGATGAAATGGAGGAGTTTGGCTACATGTTTTGCTGTTTTAACATTTCATTGTTCCAAGTATTCATGCCATATGATTCTATGAAATGTACCAACGCTGAAGAACACAATTTTGTGATAAACCACCCGATTTATTTTTCACTCCCCAATCGGAACTTTCAGGGCTCTAAATTTGCACTCTTGCCTAGCCAATGGCGTGTGATAGTTGATCCCTGGCAAATAAGAAATAGTGTGCTGTGTGCATGTGCAGAATGGAGGCGCGACTGACTTTTTCTTCCTGGCTAGTAGTTTGCAACTTGGAATTTACAGAGCTCTATAAATGCAAACTCTTTCATAAAGGTTTCCTTTGTGTTTCAGACTCCAGGAAGATCGGGGTCGCAGTCCAGTGATTTAGATGCACCTGCCACCGCAGGGAACGTGGTGGATGTGAACAATGATGGCTCATCAGAGGTAATTCTCAAACCTTCAGGTTTATGCAGCTGCTACATTTTAACATTTTTTTCTCTGTACGTCAACAAATACATGCTTGAAAAAAGGGCATTCTTTGAATGGGCGTGTCCTGTTTGTCCGTAATCATTTTGCATGATAATTCATACACGTTTCTACAAGGAAGGTGCTACAATCTAGATGGACTCTAGGGAGCTTCCCTCGGGTTATTTAGTACTTTTCAGCCAGTGAGCAGGCGCGTTCATAGTCTATTTTCAGAACAGTGTCCAAGCCCCTTCTTCGAGGCTCTGCATTATCTGAGAAAATGTTACACACAGAAGTAGCAGTGTCCTGGATCCATTTGCCAGTTGAGGCTGGCGAACCTGTGGGTCAGCACATTTACAACCTGCATTGCTAGCTTGTATCCAGTGTGTAGTAGGGAAGGTGGCAGTGCTCAGTGAGGGCTTCAGAACCAGCCAGACCTGTTGGTGTGAGGCTGAATAGTGGGGAATGATGTGAATAGGCATTTGCTTAAACCAGGCTTGCAGACAGCCAAACGGATGTAGATCTGAGTGCATGCAGAGACTTCTAATTATTGAAGAGCACCTGTATGTAGTCAACTGCAGAGTGTGCATTAATTACCAAGGTACCACAGTAGATGCAGAGAGATGGTGGGCATCCAAATACTTTACATGCCTCTCACTCGACCCTGCGCTATGGGCAGTTTCTTAATTTCCTCATTTTTGCAAACCTGACAGGGCCGTGTGTACTATGTATGCTTTTCTGTATTCTGGAAGTTGGGTCCTGATGAGGGAGCATAACTTGTTGTTACTTGGCCCTACTTGTTTTAGCTGCGCATGATCGAAGTAGTTGCTTTGCGCCAAACGGCTCCATTGTTGACCTAATGTATGATTGCGGTATGATCCTTTTGTATATAATTTTGAATGTAAATAATGTAATTGGGCCAAATGTAATATTCGTGGTTCGGAGGGTTGATATTCTATACAGGCATTTTCCTGTATCCCATGGCACCTTCTAAATGTTATAGTATATACATATTTTATCATGCTCCTATGAATTGACCAGAGGTTTTAGATTATTTGAAGCTTTTGCGAATTTTATGAAAGTCAATCCATCGGGTTGTAAGAGTTAGAAATCATTTTTCTGCAGAAATGGTGCTCTTTGTTGAAGTTTTTTGTATCCTGGGGTGCCCTTAAACATTTAGTCAGGAATTTAGACTTGTATTGGTATTTCATGCCATTCTGTGTCATTCCATGTAATGGAAACTCAGGTCCGCCTCCTTTTTTGTTCCCTTACCAAAGGTGTCTTGTGTGTTTATGTAACTTCAGCATGCATAGTGAATTTTCCAAGGCAGATGTGTTCTGTTCCAGTTTGATGAACCTGTTGCCCATTGTACCCAAAAGTCCTTTTAATTGGTTGAAACAAGATGTATTTTGCCCATTAAGGGGCACAGACCTCAAAATTGAAATGTCACTTCTGTTGCTACATGTATAACGTGCAACTTTCTTTTTTTAAAAGACATATATCACTGGGTATTGCGGTATAGGACCAACTGAACACAAACACATTTTATAAGAGCCTTACTGACTTTGGTCAAGATGGGTGTAAGGCATGCCTATAGTGTTTGAGGTAATCAGATTAGGAATGATAGAAATCAATATGGTAAAGGTGCAGGGACGGTTAACCTAATGGTATCTCAGTGGCCAAAGTATGAGCTCCTTAGTAAATATCCAAACTACTTAATTTACATGGTTCTTGTGTTCTGTTTGTTTTTTTAATAATCTCAGTTTGAGAGCTGTATCTTCCAGCTTGCTTTCTCTACCAGCAAGTATTTCTCCCCCACTGGTATAGGGTTTTAGTTAGACTGTGATATTATCGCCCTCTAGCAAGGTACCATTCTGGGTAATGGTTTCTCATCTAATTGAAGACGCACAGTATTCTCACCCTCTGACCTGGATGCCTTTATGGGCCAACTGAAGAGCTTCTTCTTGGTGTGCTTCCAGTCTTTGGTTGGGCCTTGCTACAGGCACTAGCATGCATGGTTAAGTGGTCCGTATTGTCCTTTTCCAGGAGTAGCTCCCCCAGTCAGTGTCTCCTCTTCTCTCGGACTGAGATGACTACAGCAAAACTCGGGGCTCTTTTATAGCCCTCTTGATTAGTTTGATTGTGGACTACAGGTCTGGATGAGTTTATTTCCAAGTTTTCAAGTTCTTGAAGAGCACAATTTGTTGTTCCCACTTTCTGCTGGTTCCCCTTTTAGGTGTTTGCCTTCTTTTAGGACTTGTTAGCTGTATCCTGTCATTGTTTCCCTGTGGGTAATTGGTACTCCCTAGTGGTGGTGAAACAGAAGCGGAGTGCTTAAATGGCCCATCTATAATTTTAAGGGCAGGGTGAGGTATGAATCCGCTCCACAGACCCAGAGCATGGCATACCTGTCTCTCCACCGAGTGCATGCCTGACCGCTGCAATTAATGAACAAGGTGTTTCTATGCTGAAGTCAGTAACAGCAACCGTGGTCCCCAGCTAGATCTAGTGCCGGCCTGCCTAGACAGCTGGACAAGCTGTTCCCCTTGCCTTGAACGACAAAGGTCTGTGCCAGAGATTTGAATAATTTACTTTTGGTGACAGGAAAAACAGCGATTGGGACAAGGGCTCTGGGAAGTGCCCCATTTAACAAATTGTATGTAGCACAGCAAGGTGGCATCCCTCAATGCCATGTAATCCCACAGAGGGAGTTATATAATGTGATTTTTGTCACAGCATATGCAGTTCAGTTTGCAGCAGAATTATTAAAGGATATATTAGAAAGTGATCGAATAGGAGAGATGAGAGTGGGAGGGAGTCGGAGACAACAACACTGACCCAGACAGAGCGAGACGGAGAGAGACTGAAGGAGGATGGCAGGTATTGCAGAAAGAGGGTCAACATATATTGCCATCTATATTCGAGAGGGCGGGGGGGAAGGGTGATGGAGGATGGTAGGCATTCAAAAAGTGGAATTAGTATCGGACCTTTTTTTCCAAATCAGATCTTCCATTTGCAAATCACTGGTATCAGCTGTTGGTCCCATTATTTCAGTTGATGTGAAAACTGCAGGTGTCTCAAAATGGAGATGTGAGAGTTGTATACGGGTTGGGCAGAACTGATCATGTTAGCAAGACTAGAAGATATCTTCATTGGATGCCTGTCCACCACTGGCTATCACATAAAATCCTCTCCTTCACTCATGTGTCTTGCTGGTAAAACACCTGGCTACTTATCGAAACGGCTGCACGAGCCTGGTGTCATGGGACCTCTTCACTCCAATGGCACTAATAAACTGTTTTCTCCTCGGTACAAACTGAAAGATTTTGGTGGCATTGGCTTTGATGCCTGTGCACCAGGCTTATGGAATTCCCATCCACCTAGAATACGTGCCATCTTGTGCCTTTCTAGCATTAAGAACACTATAAAGACCCTTTTCTTTATCTCTAAGGATAAGTATACTACTTTGTCTGTGTTCCCCTAATTCCTGTTTGTTTTCTATGTGCGCACTGAGGCCTGTGGCAGTGTTGCGTGTTAAAAGAAATAAAATAACAATGTGAGACTGTACGCCAACGACCTTATTTTGCTGGACCAAAACCCAGTTGGACTCCAAAGACAACTGAACAACCTGGTCCACTACATTGAGCAGAACAATCAATAAATAAGGGCAAGACAAACATTCTGATCCCGGAGGAAGCGCCAAAGAAAAGCTCGAAACCCAGCTGGCATGTGGATGGGACCAAAGTCGAACAAGTGGCTCTCTTCAAATATCTTGGTGTAACAATAGACTGCTAAACAGTTGACGCCGGAATGCAAATAGCCCTCTGGAGCAAAGTCTGTAACCTAACTGCTCAAACTCGAGCAATAGACGGAAAATATGGCAGGTTTTCATTGCTTCCCGCTCTCCAATTCTATAAATCCAAAGTGATTCCCGCCATCACCTATGGGATGGACGCAAGCCCAGCAATTCCTTCCACACTATGGCCCAAATTAGAAGGCTTCCTTTGGCGATGTGTGCTCAACCTACCGAAGTCCACTCCCATTGCAGTAATTTGTCAGGAATTGGGTCTGCTGTCTTATCTGCAACGGTAGATCATACCAGTATGTAGCTTTATAGGAAGATCTTAATGTCAGACAGTCCACCAGTCTACAGACTGATCGCCGATGAAATCGCTAAAGGAACCTGCCGCATGCTAAACACCTGGGTGGAAAATAAAAAATCCTTACTTGAGTCAATAGCATGCACAGGGGAAATCTTGATTTCTAATCTGCTGAGAGTAAAACAGAAAATGGAAGATCACGACTGGACAATTACTCAAGAAAAAACAGCAAGCAGCAAGTCACTGTCTCATCTCCCTCCGACTGCACGAAAACGTAAAGACTTGTTAGAGTACATCATTAAATTCCCTGACAAAAAGTTAAGAGGAACTTTTATGAGGGCGCAGCTCAATCTTCTCCCGACTCGTGAAATCTTGGAGAGAATATCCCAGTCTAATTCCAACGAATGCAGACTCTGCCCAGAGAACCACCAACTTGAACCCATCAGACACCTGGTGCTGTCCTGTCCAGCAACCATAGACCATAGAAGCAAGGAGTGCTTACCTTTGACCTTTTTCTTCCTGTAATCTCCGCGAGGAAGAAGTGTGGTGGGCCCGCCTCATCTCTGGAGTAAACACTAGATGGTCAATTGCAGGTGCCAAGATTTTAAACGCAGCCTTACAGAAAATTGCATCCGTGGAAAAACCAAACAGCAATTGAATGAGTAAGGTTTTAATTGTACTCACTGAATGATGATCTTCATCCTAGTAAAAGTCGAAATGTGGCTATACACAAGTATAATATGAAAAAATAATAATGTGAGGCAAAACCACACCCAAAATTCACTTTTTGTTAAAAGAAAAGCCAAGTCTGGAAAGAATTGAAACTGAATCCTGCCCACCTCCATCTACCCATGCAGGGTAATGAATATTGTGTAGACATCGGGGGACCTGGATAGGCTGCAGGGGACCAGGATAGGCTGCACTGCACTGACTAGCCTGCTTGCAGGTCGTTTTCAGTGCCCCACTTAAACCTTTGTGGCTGGAATGCATGGCAGCGAACCTCTGAAGTGTAAGCCACCTTGTGAAGGAAACCAATCGGAAGGAAATGCAAACAGATGAGACATTCCAGGAGTGAATCCTTGGGCTGACCTGCCATTGCAAAAGCCTCATTCTCCTCCTATGCCTGATGGAATAATTTGAAAATGATGTAAGCTTGGAAATAAATGACTTTGTTAGCCTAATTAAGGTAAATCAAAAGAGGTGATGGCTGGAAGGTTTTGAATTGATCTTAACCTCTGGCATTGCTCTGGGCAACCCTGCAGCTCATCGTTCTTTGCCTGCCAAGCCATTACAAAAGGGGAAAGACCATATGCAAATCGGGCTTCGTTCCACCCCAAAAGGGGTAGTCCATTCCGAACTGCTTTGTCTCATCCCTTCTGCATGAGACCACCAGCATCCCCAAACATGTTTCGGCCTTGTTGGGCTTCATCAGTGAGGAGTAGCTTGGGTGTCTAAGCCCAGCAGGTACGGGACCCACGTCTGGCATACCCATACCTCTCCGGGTGACAAAGCAAATCAAAGGAGGTGATGGCTGGAAGGTTTTGAATTAATGTTAACTTCTGGCATTGCTCTGGTCAACCCTCCAGACCATCGTTCTTCTCCTTTTGGGGTGGGACCAAGCCTAGTTTGCATTTGGTCTTTCCCCTTTTGTAATGGCTTGGCAGGCGAAGAACAATGATCTGGAGAGTTGACCAGAGCAATGCCAGAGGTTGAGATTAATTATAAACTTTCCAGCTATCGCCCCTTTTGTTTTGCCATAGCCTAATTAAGGTATCATCTTGTTAACCTTTTTTTTGGAGCATCACTTTTTACATTTATGAAGGCCTTTCATGGGGCATGCCACTTGACTTCCGCCCCTTCTTTTTTTTTTTCAAAGTGAAAAACAGTTTGTCAAATCACAGCTGTGAAATAGGGACACGCCCCTTCAAATTAAATTTTGAATTTCTTTCTTTCTTAAATTGACTTGGCAACCCACTCCTTTCTTTTTATGAATACTAATCCATACCGCAAATTACCACAATCTTGGATAACAATCGCACTTGCACCAATTCTGGCCTGTTACCTACCAATATTTTTATTGTGAGCCAATATTGCCAACTTAGTCCATGCTTCCACTCCATTGATATTAAAATGCAATCTTTTGGGATGGTAGTTCAGTCAAATGCTTTGGAATACCGCCAAATCCCCAGTGCTAGTTAAGATAGTCTTTGGAAAGAGACTGAATAGAGATTTGAGAACACAGGCTCCAGTAATTTCTTCCTCCCTTGCTTTCCTCACTTGGGGATGTGTGCATGCATGCTAGTGTCAGTGTGCGTGCCACGTATGTTTGTTGCTGTATGATGCAGAATTGATCACCAACATTTGTATTTTGTATTTGTATTTTATTTATTTGTATTGCGCTCCTTGCCCAAAGGCTTGCGGGCGCATGTTTGGTAGGCAGTAGCAAGTTACAGAGAGGACGTTTCAGGTTACAGACAGGGTGATACAGTATACCATTACAGATGCAAGTAACATAGATAGTAACAACAAAGTAGCAGTACCCGGAGGTTACAGAATAGGGGTACGAGCTGTGTGCAGTTATAAGTTACAAGCTGTCTTGTTCCCGTAACCAAAGTTTAGCTTTGGCTTTGAATGCGTGATTGTTCAGATTGTTCACAAATTTGTGGACAACACCATGGATGATTATCAACTGTGACCTTGAGATTGGTTGCTTACAACCTTCTTTGTTCCCAGCAGCATTGATTTTCTTTGTCTTTGATTTAAACACATGCCAAACATCAAATTGATGCCTAATGTGGGGAAGCCTCTCTTGTAGGACTTTGGCTATCCACACGTCTGTCAGTTGCTATCATTTCAGTTTCTAAATAATGAGATTGATTTGGAAAAACCATGTGTCTCCATTGCAACATAGTATGTACATTCTATAGCCTCTGCAAAATTGGAGCTTATTTCTCTACTGCTCAAATCCTGAAAATTGCAGTATTTGGCACTAAACCCTGGGCTATTGCATTGACCATCAAAGCCATTGAATTGAGGTAGAGCTCCTTTTGTATCGCCTTCATTTTAATTCATACAGCAAGAGTACTGCTTCATATGCTTAGCAAGAATTTAATTAGACTTGTGGTCGGTTGGCTGTAAATACATTGACAATCTAATTAGTGTAAATTTAAAGTAATTTTCTATCGGAAAATAGAAGCATAATCAGTACTAGAAATGGCTGGAAACTACCAGCAAGTTTTAAAGCTACTGCAGCGTCGGGCACTGCTCCTTTATCACCAATCCGAATAGAATGAAGACGTAGAATTAGAAATAGTTTATTTGTTTGTAATGTGTGCCAGACCCTGGGGATATCAGGGCTTAATGGAACAGGAGGAAACATGAATACTTTCATTTTATAGTTACACAGGTTACATAAGAAGGTTACAGGGTTACAGATGAAATGCAATTGGGAAGCTGTGTGGCAGATATAGACATACAAATAGGAGAGAACGTTGTATAATTACAAAATTTACAGGGTCAAGTTCAACATATAATAACTTTGCACAATCTATTTACAATTGGATCTAGAGGGTAATGCAGTGAGGCATTAAAAGGAAGGTCAGTCACTGGGTGATTTAGAGGTCTTTATCTCTAAGCCATTTAATGGTGTTATGTCTAAAGTTCAGAAAAGTTTGATCCGCCCTCAAGGAGGGGGGAGGGAGTCCCATAACTGTGCTGCTTTGACCGGGAAACTGCTCCCCCCCCCCCCCCCGACTTTTGTCAATTTGAACCTAGCAGTCCTGGTGGGGCGGCTAGAAGTTTTTCTGTTGATTCTCTCCACAAGGTAGCGAGGTGCAGCGTGTTAGGCATTTATGGGTTTACAAGGCGGCTTTGAGCTGTTTTTTGTCGCTGGTGGACAGCCATTTGTTCTGTCTCCTAGCCGCTGAAATATGCTGTTTTCTGGCAATGCCCTGTGCCGTTCGTAGAGCATTGTTCTGGAGAATTTGGATCTAGTTAACAATGTACTTGCAAGCGCCCAAGTACAGGGAGTTACAGTTGTCCAACTTGGACAAAATTGGGGCTCGGGCCAGTATGGTGCAGCTATGCTTGGATAGAAAAGGTTTGCCGGCTCTGATCAACTTGCATGTGCATGCAGAAGCTGAGGCCATGACATTGACCTGTTTAGAAAAAGTGAGGGTGGAGTCAAGGTAAAAGATTAAAGTTTTACTTCTTTAGCAACTTATCAGGTTGCCGTCAATTTTAAAAGAGGTGTATTTGTGGTTGAGTTTGAGGTTGAATGCAGTCCCCAGAATGAGGAGCTCAGTTTTGTCATCATTCAGGCATAGACCGTGGACAGCCATCCATGCCTGGAGGATGAGATAGATTTTATTTACTAAGGCCACATCCTTGTCATAACCCCCAGTAAGTAGTGTAAGAATCTGGGTATCCTCTGCATAATTTTTGTAGGTGACATCGAGATGGTCCAGTTCATCGAATAGGGGCTTAGTAAATATATTGTACATTGTGGGTGAGACCCAGGAACCCTGTGGCACTAAGCATGTAATAGGAATGGGGTCTGCCGCTGCTGATGGCGAGAAGACTCTTATGGTCCTGTTGCTCAGAAAGGATTGGATACATGCCATGGCATCCTGTGAGAAGTAATTCTTTTAGTCTGTATGTAGACTATTCGGTTGGTCGTAGACCACTATCTATCATGAAGGTTAGCAGATGTTGTTCTGTCAAATCTACTTCTATACTTTTGGTAGTAATATTTTACTATTTAAATGTCAATATATGTTAAGAGGCTTGGGGGAGAGAGGATATATTAATCTCCAAACTTCTAGACTCATGGACATTTTAAACCATGTGAATCAACAGCTAGGAGGGGAGTTGACCTCCTATTTTTGTGTTTTTAAATTAAGGACTGCCTATTGTATTTCTTCTTTGACGTAATATATGTATGTCTGTGTTTTGTTTTTTGTGGGACTTCCTGTCATGCACCTGAGAAAATGAATGGTACGCTCAATTGCACCATCACTTTTTTTCAATGGTTTTGGCATCCAATACTGGAGAAACATGAATATCAAGGTGGCAATAATATATTTTATATTTCATTAAACATGCTCACTTTTACTTTCTAACTTTTCAAATGAGTAATCCATTAAATATCCTCTCTTGGAAAATTGGAAGCTCGTACAAGCCAGTAAATAGACAGAAGGTTTTGTGCAAAATTTATAATAAAAAAGATTTTGTAATGTTGCAAGAAACACATCAACAAAAAGTAGAACTGTTAATACAATCTGATTTGTAGATATAATATGCAATACTCCTAATGCTTTGACACTAAAAGCAGAGCTATGTGTGTGCTTTTACATAAAGATTTGAGATCTGTCAACGGAACGCAACAGAAGATAATGTATGCATTTTTACTAAAGGCTTGTGCTAATACTTTTGGGTAGGGTCTGAGCACCGAACAATTGTTTACAAACCTGAAATCGTGATGGGCAACTTTATAATGTGGATATTTCAGCCTGAGTTTGGACCCAACATCAGACCTGTGGAGGTTGTTACCCAAATGCCACTGAGTATTCTCCAGCCTCCTACCCCCCCACCCCTCCCATGGCACAGCGCTCATTCTTGCATTGATTATTTTCTAGTATCAGAAGGTCTCATGCATGCAGTTGTTGCAACAGCATTGGATTTCTGGAAGGCCTAACTCGAAAGGAGCCACAGTGGCAACAAAATGCAAACTTGACAGATAACGTGTTCATCACTTAAAGGAAGCAATGAATACATTTCTTGACTTGAACCAATACTTATTAAACGGTAATTTCATTATATGGGATACTCAGAAGGTGAACATACGAGGGGAAGCAATCCCCTTTGCAGCGCACAAGAAAAACCTTATAAAGGGATGCTTGCTGATCTTAAAAGAAAACGAAAAATAGAACATAACCTTACATTGCCAGAGAATCTGTGCAGCCTGTGAAAAGCAGAAGGGGAATTGGACATCCACCAACTGCTCAAGTTGAAAAATCGAAATATTCTGTGTGCCAAATATATTGGGAGCAAGGCGAGCAGTCACGGCGACGTTTAGCGAGCCGTATATAAAAAAAAAAAGCAGATGAGTCTTGCAGAATTCTAGAGATAAATTATCTCATACCTCAGGGTGAGGTGCGCTTTATAAATAATAAGCAAACAAACAAACATAGAATTTTAAGGACTGCAGACCGAACTCGTACCTTAGCCTAGCCATGGGCAGCGATCACGGTACGTAAAGGACTGGTTTCCAAATTAAACCCTCTATTCAAACCCAATTGATCTTAGTTTGCAAATCTTTCTATTCCATACATATTAATGGGTATGACCTTACACTTGTAGAATTTAATTAAGGGTAAGAGGGTAAATCTACAATAAGTAGAGAGGATTTCTTTCATTTGGCAGACCAGTTGATTAACCTTACTCCATATATCAGCTTCCAATGCTGCAATCAAGGGGTTTGATCTAACCATAAAACCCAAATATTTGGTTTCTTTTACTACAGGTAAGATTTGATCTGCCATCCCCCATTTGGCGCTACCTGTTCTTTTTTTCTTTAGATGGTTATATGCCATGACACAGTTTTTAGTTGGATTGATAATGAGGTCATTCTGACGGATGTAGTTTTCGAAGGCTACAATCAAATGCTGTAAGTCGACCGGGGTACGGTCTACCACGTCGTCTGCATAAGCTAGACATGTTACTTTAAGGTTACCAATTTCTGGTGGTGCCATCGAGTGTGGTGCAAGTTTGTTCAACAGGTCAGCCACAAAAGGTTAAAAAGGCATTGTGCAACGATGCATCCCTGTCTTAGACCTTTAGCCATGGGAATAGGGGAAGACTGGCCTCCTGCAAAATTTTATCTAACCTGTATCGTTGTTCTAACGTGTATTTGAATTAAGATGGAGGGATTCCCCATTCTTTTAGCTTATACCACAGTTTCCTGCTATGGTGTCGAAGGCACTAGACACGCCTATCCAAGACCAGTAGAGACGAAAATCTTTATCTTGCCTAGTATTTAGAATATTTAGGACCAGGCCATTTAGTGTGGTAGACTGTCCCTTCCGAAAGCCGATCTGGAACTTCGAGATGATATTTGCCTGGGCCACCCATTTAACCAGGTCCTTAGAATGATTTGTGGTAATCTCTTACTCTCTATGTCCCTTAAAGCAATGGGGAGAGAATTAGCTGGGTTCCCACGATCACCTATCATAGATAGGAATTATAGGAATTATTTTTGCTGAGCGCCAAGACTCGCGGCATTCACTTATATTGTCTTGTACTATGGCTGTGTTTAATCATTGGCAGATGCAGTGGTCAGGAGAGGGGTTCAAGTCCCTTGGTATCTGGGTGAGATGGAAGTGGAGGATTTGAGGAAGGCAAATCTTTGTCCTATTATGAGTAACTTGGCAGTATCCTATGAACATTGGAGTACTTTAAACCTATCCTTCGAGGGGATTGGGTCCTCCGACGTATTCCATATCTATGACATGTAATCACCACAGCTGTGCTGCTTCAGAAACTTTTTTCGGCGTCTGCGTCCTGCGTCGATGACGTTGATGCGCCGTCGTCGAGGGCCTCGTCTGACGTCATCCGATGTGATAAGTAGGACGCACGACGCCCGTAGCCTCAGTTCCGTTTTTTCCGCGAACGTGTTGCTTCGTGATTCTCGGTTCACGCCTCGACTCTTTGGAGTTCTGTTCTTCTCGGTTCTTCGAACCTGTTCGTTTTGTGCAAATCCTTCGTGTGAAGATGTCTTCTACTTCGTCTTCGACCCCGCGTCCGGGTTTCAAGAAGTGCGGGGAGTGTGGGTCCAAGATGTCGGTGACGGACTCGCACGACGCCTGCCTCTGGTGCCTGGGGGAGGCCCACGACACGGATGACTGTATCGACTGCCAGTCGCTCACGTCCAAAGCCTTACGCGAACGTAAGAAGAAGTTGTCGGTAGGTCGGGTGTCCAAGCCCAGGAAGTCGAAGTCTGCGGGGCTTTCGACGGATGATTCGAGGGGTGACGCTCCGCGTCATCGTCGGAAGTCTCGTGGGTCTCCTTCTAGGAGTCGGTCTCGCCACTCCTCAGCCTCTTCGAGGCGTTCTCGGAAGCGCCGACACCGGTCGTCTTCCAGGTCCTCCTCGGAGGACTCTGCCCGGCACGTCGCTTACCCCACCAGCCGTGCGACGCCGGAGGAATGGGCTTCCTTCGGGAAGAAAATGCTGGCGATTCTTGAGTCGCTGGGTACTAAGCCGTCCGCGCCCCCGAGTGGGGTCGGTCGTGAGAGGTCGAGAGACACCGCTCGCATGAGTGGTCGGCACGAGTCACGGGAGAGGTCCCGTTCGGACAAGGAGACTCGTTCTCGCCGTACCCGTTCCAGGTCCCGGTCCTCGACGCGTTCGAGACCGTGTGCACCTGTGAGGTCTTCGAGGAAGACATCGACGTCTGAGGCGTCGAGGGCGTCGACAAGCTTTCTCGAGGCTCCGGCTTCGAGGAAGCCGTCGACGCTCGGGTCGTCGAGGGACACGCTCGGGGCTCCGGCCTCGAGGGCTGTGTCGACGCCGCCGATGCTGGAGGCGCTGCGTCTGACGTCGACGCCGATTTCCTCGGCGCCGATCCTCTCGGCGCCGATGCCGGTTCTCTCGACGCCGGCGCCGATTCGCTCGACGCCATCGACGCCTTTCGTGTCGGAGGTACCCCGTGGCACGGGAGAACCCCCTAGGAAGGCTCTGGTTAAGAGCAAGCACTCTCGGGTGCCTTCTTTTCGCCACCTGGACTATATTTCAGAGGCGGATGAGGATTCTGATGGCCTGGTTCCTAGTCAGGTTCCAGATGAAATTGTCTCGGGCCATAGTCAGTTTGACGATTTGAGACAGTCACTGCATGATGCCAGTGGACTGGACACCTCTCCGGAGGTGGAGTTTTGTAGGCCTGAGCCTGGCTCTCATGCCGATTCCTCGTACCGGCGCCTTATGGCTAGGGTTTCTGAGTACTTGGGATGGTCTGCTCCCCCAGGGGAGTTTGTGCAGGATGATCTGACGGACATCCTTGATGTTGGTCCCCCAACTGACCCGGTACTGCCGTTCCATATGGCTTTACAGAGAAGGGTGGCGGCGGCTTGGACTGCTCCGGAGAGTCTCCCGGCGGTGGGCAGATCCTTGTCGCGAAAATACCGTCCAGCCAGTAGCGACCCCTGCTACTTGACCAGGCACCCCACTCCGGAGAGTTTGGTGGTGCAGGCGGCCACGGCCCCGGCAAAGCAGGCGGCGTACCCTACCATCCCTCCTGATAGGGACGACAAACGTTTTGATGGCTGGGCGAAGAAAGTGTTTTCTTCTGGTGGTATGGCGCTTCAGGCGGCCAACTCCATTTGTGCCTTGTCTCGTTTCACACACACTCTGTGGAACTGTGTTGCGTTGGCGGCTGAACATATTCCCGAAGGGGAGGAACGGGATGGTTTCCTTGCTATGGTCCAGGATGGTAAGGATGCCATGTGTGAGTCCGTTCAGTCGGGATTGGATTTAGCTGAATGCGTCAGTAGGTCCATGGCGGCGAGCACCGTGATACGCAGGTTTGCGTGGTTGCGGAAGTTGGGGTTTGCTCCTGATGTGCAGTCCCGGCTCCTCAACATGCCCTTTGACGGTGAACACCTTTTTGGCAGCAAGGCTGACGAGAGCCTTGAGAGGTTGCAGACCTCAAAAGCTGCAGCGAAGTCATTGGGCGCTGCAGTTCGCCAACCTCCGCCTTTTCGTCCTAGGGGACAGCAGTGGAGGGGTGGTTCCTTTCGCTATTACTCATCCTTCAGTAAAGCGAGAGGAGCTGGCAGTCAAAGAGGCCAACGCAGGGGTACCAGAGGTGGACGACAGGGTTCCCGTGGTGCCAAGGCCGCTCGGGCAGTTGCCTCTTTGCCCTCAGGTAACGCCGCAGCCGCTCCCACTCAGTCGTGAGGCCATGTCCCATGGTTCGCCGGTTGGGGGAAGGCTGGCGCAGCATCTTGTAGAGTGGCAAGCCATTACTTCAGATGTGTGGGTTCTGGAGATCATAACCCACGGCTACTGTCTTCCCTTTCGGCACAGGCCTCGCGACAATCCACCGGGGAACCTCTCTTTGCAGAGTCCAGATCCGCTCCTTGCGCAGGAAATTCAAGCCCTGCTGGAGAAAGGCGCCATAGAACTGGTGCCTGTAGCGGAGAGGAACAAGGGATGGTATTCCCCTTATTTTTTGATTTCGAAGAAAGACGGGGGATTGAGACCCATCATGGACTTGCGCGGTTTGAACAAACTCCTCAGGAAGGACAAGTTCAAGATGGTTACTCTCTCTCAAGTCCTCCAGGCCCTTCAGCTTCAGGACTGGTTGGTGTCACTCGACCTCAAGGATGCTTACTTCTATGTGCCGATCCATCCCAAGCACAAGAAGTACCTGAGGTTCGCGGTTGGCGACTCGCACTTTCAGTTTCGGGTCCTGCCGTTGGGATTGACCTCCGCCCCGAGGGTTTTCACCAAGCTCATGGTGGTGGTGGCAGCGCATCTCAGGCAAGGGGGGATTCACATCTACCCCTACCTGGACGATTGGTTGATCAGGGGGAGCTCTCCCGAGCAAGTCCTGGATCATCTGTCCGTCACCTGCCGCTCCCTTCACAGGCTGGGCTTCTCCCTCAATTTAAAGAAGTCCCATTTGACGCCAACACAGCGGCTCCAGTACATCGGAGCAGTGCTCGACACTTCCCTGGGGCAGTGTTTTCCTCCCCAGGTGAGGGCTCTTCACATTCAGCAGATGGTGCACAAGTTTCAGCATGCCCAGACGCTCCCTGCGTTCGAGTTCTTGAGGTTGCTCGGCCTCATGGCATCCTGCATTCTTCTGGTGCCAGAGGCTCGCCTGCGGATGAGATCTTTGCAGTGGGCACTCAAGACGCAATGGTCGCAGTCCTCCGGCAGGATGTCGGACCCGGTTCAGGTGCCGCCCTCGGTCGCCCGGGATCTTCTGTGGTGGGCCGTCGAAGGCAACTTGATGAAGGGGGCTCCATTTTGGCTTCCCTGGCCGGAGGTGACGATCGTGACGGATGCATCCCTCACGGGGTGGGGAGCTCATGCCAACGGGCTGACAGTCAGCGGTCGTTGGTCTCCGTCGGAGTCCAGACTCAATATCAATCTTTTGGAGCTGAGGGCCATCAGGCTAGCCCTGAAGGCTTTTCTGCCGACTGTGCGAGGAAAGAGTGTCCTGATCCTGACGGACAATACAGTGGCCATGCACTACCTCAACAAAAAGGGGGGGGCAGGGTCACTTCCTCTGTGCAGGGAGGCGATGCAGCTCGAGTTCTGGGCCATCCAGCAGGAAGTTTCGATCTCGGCAGTTCATCTGGCCGGAGACGAAAACGTGACGGCGGACGCTCTGAGCAGGCAGAGCGCAATCTCTCACGAGTGGGAGGTGGCTCAGGAGATTCTCCTGGAGATCTTCGCCCTTTGGGGGACCCCTCAAGTGGATCTCTTCGCCTCCAGTGTCAACCGGAAGTGCGAAAGGTTTTGCTCGCGGGAATTTCCTCCAAAAGGAGCCTTAGGAGACGCGTTCGTGGTGGAGTGGTCATTCCCGCTGCTGTACGCGTTTCCTCCAGTCCCCGTCATCCCGCAAGTGCTGCGGAGGTTACGGAAGTTCGGTTCCCGGATGATCCTCATTGCCCCGGCGTGGGCTCGGAGGACATGGTACCCGGACCTTCTCGACTTATCCATCTGCCCTCCACGTCGTCTTCCCTACCGAGACGATCTGCTCTCACGGGAGGGGGGTCAGGTTCTCCATCCAGAGGTCAGATCCCTCAACCTTCACGCTTGGCTTCTGAAAGGTTGAGGTATAAGGATTGGGACCTCCCTGAGGACGTGATGGAGGTGTTGCTTTCGGCCCGAAGGCCAGCAACAAAGTCTCTGTACCGTTGGCGTAAGTTCTGCGACTGGTGCAGAGTTCAGAATGTGGATCCTTTTGCATGTGACATCCCCATGGTTCTTTCCTTTTTACTTTCTTTGGCCCACAGGGGCTTGCAAGTGGGTACCGTTAAAGGTTACCTGGCGGCGCTGTCCATCTTTAAGCGCTCGTCTGAAGTCACCTTTCCTGGTGCCCGGTTGGGATTTAAATCTTGTTCTTAAGTTTCTTATGGGTGCTCCGTTTGAGCCTTTACATTCTTGCCCTTTGAGGCTGTTAACTCAGAAAACTGTGTTTTTAGTTGCGGTTACTTCCGCTCGCAGAGTGAGTGAGTTACAGGCACTTTCAGTTAAGCCTCCCTTCACTGTATTTCACAAGGACAGGGTTGTCCTTAGAGTTCGTCCTTCTTTTCTTCCGAAGGTAGTGACGGAATTTCATTTGGCCCAGAAGGAGGTTGTTCCGGCATTCTATCCTCCTCCGCATCCTGGTAAGGAAGAGGAGAGGCTCCATAGGCTTGATCCTAGGAGAGCTTTAAGCTTTTATGTTTCACGCATGTCCCGGGTCAGAGTGGATGATCAACTCTTTATTGGTTACGCTGGAAAGCGTTTGGGGCAAGCTGTGACGAAACAGACTTTGTCTCGCTGGATTATTTTGGCCATCTCGGAGTGCTACCGCTTGGCGGGTAAGGACCCACCGGCTGGCTTGCGGGCCCATTCTACCAGGGGTATGGCTGCGTCTACTGCCCTGCAGAGGGGTGTTCCTATTCGCAACATCTGTGATGCAGCCACCTGGGCTTCAGTACATACATTTGTACGTCACTATTCCCTCGATTCCATCCGAGCACAGGATCTGGCCTTTGGCAAGGTGGTCCTTTGCTCTGCTATTTGATTGGCTATTCTAAATTTTGATTCTAAATTCTTTCCCTCCTCCTTGCTCTGGTACTGCTTTGGGAGTCTGTCATAGATATGGAATACGTCGGAGGACCCAATCCCCTCGAAGAACAAGTTACTTTCTTACCTGGTAACGTTCTTTCGATGGGATGGCCCGACGACGTATTTCATATCGCTCCCGCCCTGCCTTCCCCGCTGCAGAATTTCTTTTGCGATTGCAGCTTACGTTCCGCAAGGCTTTGTGTCTGACTGGCAGTTGACTAGTGTCACACGTTCTGGGGGAAAAAACTACAACTGAGGCTACGGGCGTCGTGCGTCCTACTTATCACATCGGATGACGTCGGACGTCGGAGGAGGCCCTCGACGACGGCGCATCGACGTCATCGACGCAGGACGCAGACGCCGAAAAAAGTTTCTGAAGCAGCACAGCTGTGGTGATTACATGTCATAGATATGGAATACGTCGTCGGACCATCCCATCGAAAGAACGTTACCAGGTAAGAAAGTAACTTGTTCTTATGGGGGAAGGTTAATATTATTAAAATGTGTGCATTTATTAAATGTCTTTACATTGTAGCTCTCTCAGTCCCTTTCCCAAAAAAAACCTGACCACAAAATGTATCCTGGGTTACCATAGGGGGAGTTGGCAAATGTCCTAACATTCTCCAGTCCTGGATGTTCAGACCAATGCAAGAGGGGGGTTTGCCATGTCAAGGTTACATTTATATTCTCAGGCTTTCACGTTGCAATCTTCACATCACTGCTTTACTGAGGCGGATGATGGAAAACTTAGATGGCACTAGCTTCGCTAACGATTATACTGTCCGTGAATAAAGTCCTTATGGTGGGGGGGGAGAAACCTAATTTACCCTACACAAGCATACATGTAAAATGTGGAGAACCTGTCAGGAAAACAGTAAAGCACTGTTCTTGCTACACTGGGAGACTTTCCTATGGAGAAACCAGGTGATACAACTGAGAATGGAAACCTCTGGTCCAGAAGTTGGGTTAAGGCAGGGATTCTTGTGATAAATAGTGCATGGGTCGATAATTGCTTACTTTCATTTAAATTTCTGTGGTAGAGATCAATGCTTGGACTGAGGGAAGAAACTAGCTATAAGAAATTAGGCTACATATTAGAGCAACTGTCTGTTATGGTTGGGAGTTTGTTCCCTACTGGTTTAGACCTTTGTGGAGTAGTGAGGGAAAATATCTTCAGCTTCGTATTCACTAACAAAAAACCTTGTTAAATGGATGTTATGGTTAAGTTGCACCACTACAAAACCTATGAAATTCAATGGAAAACATTTTGCTACAGGTACTTTATGGTTACAGCTAAATCCTAAAAAAATAAATAAAAATAAAAAGGAAATTCGACAGATATGGTAAGCTAAGCAACCATAACTTGTGCCGCAAGTGTGCACTGCAAGGACTACCACCCATGACATCGAAGATGCCATCACAAATCTCATTCATGACATCACATGTGCATGTCGTTTTAATAGGAAGCCTCCACAAGGGATTGTTATTGTAATGGTGGCAGAAAACTAGGAAAGATTATTGGAAGAACTATCATGACATAAGTAGATAATGGAGGAATGCATTGCTATACACACCATTGTATAACCCACTTCTTCACTGTACATGAAGGAACTTATGTGCAAACATAGCTATTGTCTGCACCATGCCTCATGGAAGTGTAACCTTTAAAACAAATGCATTCATGATTTCACTATGTAACATGGAAAGATTTTGGAGTGTCGGGTTCTGTGAAACATGTAAGAAGTAGCTACCCTTGCCTTTATCACTACATAATTGCACTACTGCACAGAAACCATACAGACGCCACAATGCATGCAAACATGATCATATACAAGGGAATTAAAGTAAGCTAAAAGGGAGAAGTACTACCAGAAATTGTTCATAACATAACTGATTATCTTCATGCACAGAAACCAGAACTGCGTTTTACGCTCTTCTCTTCCCCTATATGTGTATGTATCCTAGGATATAAGTGAACCATAAGGAAAGTTGTGCAAGAACATATGAGAAGGATGCCGTACACAAATGTAGAACCTTTTTGAATTGTTTGTTCCTTACTGTTAGCAAAGAAAAGCACCTGGCCTACTTATGATGGTGAACAAAACCGAGGGAGCCACACATGTGATGTCATCAGTGATGTCATGAATGAGATTTATGATGGCATCTTTGATGTCATGGGTGTTAGTCCTTGCAGTGCACACTGGTGGCACGAGTTATGGTTGCTTAGCTTACCATAACTGTCTAATTTCGGGGGGGTTTTAGGTTTTACCTGTAACCATAACGTCTCTGTAGCAATGTTTTTCCATTGAATTTCATAGGTTTTGTAGTGGTTCAACTTAACCATAACGTCCCTTTAACATGGTTTTTTGTTAGTGAATTTCATAGGTTTTTAGTAGGGCACTTTAAGCATAACATTGCTTTAGGGAAGTTTTTTCAGTAAAGGGAAAAGGTTTTTAGTAACATATATAGACTTCACCTGGTTGGCGTATGTGCAATTACATGGCAAGTATCCATAGGACTCCATTAGTGTTTGCATCTTCAAATGCACTTTTAAGTAGTTGTGAAAGCGCACATGTTTAGGTTCCACACCTAGACCCATGCATAGGTCATGCACTGGATGCTGATAACACCGCCTCTGTCGCCAGCCCTACGTATTCATGCAGTAGGCTACCGCATTTAAAGTATTGCTGTCCACTTCGTGGGAGGCTCTGCAAACTTAGCAATGTGTGGTTAAAGTACTCCTAACTGTATAATGGCCACTGGTAAACAAAGAACAGCAACCTGAACTGTGACGTGGGTGTGTTAAATGTGGCATTACTTTGATGTATCTGCTGCTTCCCTTTCCATGAACTGTGAAACTGATACATTGTGTGTGCACTCAGCTGTGTGACGGAAAGTATGAACAGGTCGCGTGCCGGTTATACAGTTGAAGAAAACATGTAACCGCAAGTGGGACAGTTTGTAGTAAGGCTGCAAAATTGCAAAGCTCGTGCACCTTCTGCATGCACATACTAGTGCATGTAAAGGAAAGTAAGGAAACAGCAGAATATGCAGAGCGCCAACAATGTTACTGGTGGTTAGAAAAGCGCTGTATGTGCATGGGTTGCACAGAATAAATGGCTTCATGGCATACGTAAAGAAGCTGTGATTAGCGTTGTTGTAAACATTCTTGTATTCCACAATGTATGTATATCCGTGAATGGTACCGCTAACAGTAATGGCGTAACATGAAGTGTTTGTACTGCATGTGATGACAACTCAAATTAAAGGACAAAGGAGCAGTGGGCCGGTTACCGCCTTTCAAAGAATGACGTTGGATACTTTCATGTACAGCATTTGCCACATCTGCTGCAGGCAACAAGTGGGGCACTCCTGTAGGGCAGCGGAGCTGTAAAACAACCTTTCCAAAGCATATGCTGCGCTACAGACCCTTACCTGCAAATGGCATTGTATTGTACATGTAGTGCAATGCGCTACTGTACACAGGTAAGGTACCTGGAAGTGCATTGCAACGGTCGTTACAGGAGCATTACAATGAGTGCCGCCTATATAGGGGAGGGCCACCCAATAATTCTGTCTCCGGGCACGTTCCCTATAGTATCTAGCCAGGTGCTGCCCCTCCTGTACCAGACCTTTCCTGGCTTTCCTTCTGTGGTGTGTGTGAGAACACGGTAATAAATAAATATGCACTGGGGAACGAAAAAAGGCAAAAGAAGAAAGCACCTTTCACAGATGAACAACGGAATTGGCAATGCACGCATGCAGGGCGGGAGGCGTGGCATTGTGGAAAACACTGTAGTTAAGTTGTTTAGAAAGGAGTGCGCTGTTCAAAGAGGTTTCTTTACATGTGGAAGAGCGTTTTCAAGAGTCACGGCGCAACACTTAATACAAGAAAGTATCACTACTTGCTAGAAAGGCACCAAGCCAATTTAGATGGGGTGTGCAGAAATCGAGATCGCTGGCACAGTAAGATGAACGTTGCAGGTAGGAAAAAATATTAGTGCTGTGAAACGTCATAATGCCACGGGCGAAGTATGCCATTGGCACATGACAAAGAAATTCACAAATACACTTCTTTGCAATGTACTGCGCTGTCTCCATTGACGGACCAAATAGAAATGATGCTACCACAGCGGTAGTTGCATACTGCAATAGAAAGTTATGCAAGAGATCTGAAAAAAACGCTTGAACAGAGCAAGTGCCTCCTTCATCGCAAACGGCACTGAAACTCGTGTAACATGCGGTGCAATTTTCCCTGCACAATTGACAACAATAATGTCGTCATGATTGCGTACCACACACAAACCAAAATCAGGCACTTCATTGTACCTAGTCCATAGCACTACACATGCACATCATAGATTGCAAAACACTGCACTCACTACACATTTACCATTCACCTTCACTGAATGTATGTCAGAATACCCTAGAATCTGATCGCTATACCTCGTAAAACACACACACCCCCAAAACGGCACCCTCTGCATTTCTGTGAACAAATACACAGTGTAGCACCGTCTGTCCGTACACACCACACCCACAAACTTTATTGCCCAATCCTGTAGCCTTTGCAGGCCCATTTCTATTCACCCTACAACTATCGCAATATTCGCTGACTTTTCATGCTGCACGTGCGCAGGAGTGGGGGAATAACTTTGTACCAGGGGAGTGCACGTTGTTGGTTGTGGTGGCTCTTAAAAGAACCTTTGTGGGTTTTTTCTTTTTTTTAAGTTGCTTCTCACTTTTATTGCAGTTTTCATACATGAATGTGTGTTTTCAACTTCAGCTCACATTCTTACAGTAGGGTCTTCAGTGCACTCTGTAGATTGTGCACAAACATTTCATTGCCACTGGCCGACAAAGACATGCCATTTCCCTTGAAAAGGTGTATGTATCAGGAACCAATGTTCTCCTTCTCACAGGAGAACATCCCAGCAGCACTCAAGAAGTCACACATGCTTCTGTTGATGACACCCCTTCTGACCTCTGGCTGGCGACGGGAAGCATTGGAATAGTTCCAAATAATTCTCGGCAGTATACATGAGACAAGTACCTTGGCAGTAGGAAAAATGCACTGCACTGCTTTCATCAAAATCTTCAGTTGACTGAACACACGGGAACAAGGCATGGAACCCAAAAAGAAGCCTCCAAAGTGCACGATCACAACATGTACAGTTGCCGAAGAGGCCATTCATCAACATTCTAGAAGCAGTCTGCCGAAACAGCATGATTCCATACCACTCCACAAAATGTTCACTCCCTCCAAACCTAAATTGCTAGACAAGTCTACTTGGAGGGCAAACACGTACAGATCTTCCACAAAGTAATAACCCACGACGAAAACTCTGCGTCTTGCCATGTTTGCCAGCCGCAGTACACAAACTTCTGGAAAAGTCACTGCCTCCCTTTCCTGTGACGCACACCCAGAGCACCTGATTGGCCAAAGGCCATAGTCCCATTTCCATTGGCCAACATGGTGAGAAGGGCAAAATGTGGCACGTGCCTTTCTCCAATCACAGCAGGACTACTCCTTCTCCCTATTGGTGCTCTTTTCTGTAACATACACCCTAACCACCTGATTGGCCAAGGGGCATAGTCCCATGTCTATTGGCCAGCATGCTCACAAACGCAGAATATGGCACGTGCCTTTCTCCAAGTACCACCAGGGTCGCACCCCAGTAAAGCCAGAGGAGTCC
This sequence comes from Ambystoma mexicanum, assembly GCF_040938575.1. Classification (NCBI taxonomy): domain Eukaryota; kingdom Metazoa; phylum Chordata; class Amphibia; order Caudata; family Ambystomatidae; genus Ambystoma; species Ambystoma mexicanum. The sequence goes on from NC_090936.1 coordinate 622,175,667, forward strand.
TCCTTCCTATTGGCGCACTTTCCTCTGACGCGCACTCTGAGCAGCACATGATGGGACAATCGCTACAGTCCCATTTCCATAGGTCAGCATGGTGAGGAGCGTCGAATGTGGCACGTGCGGGTCTGCAAGTACATCGAAGGCCGGTCCCCAGTGCAGCAGAAGTCCCTCTTCCTATTGCCAAGCATCCTAAGCAACTCATTGGACAATCCCCACAGTTCCATTTTTATGGCCGCCACCCGCAAAATCCCTGCATGTGACTTTCGTGCTGCGTGCGGGCGTGGGGGAATACGTGCAACCTGGGCAGGGGGAGTTCGTAGTTAGGGGCTACTCTTCAGAGTCTGCTTTTTTTTTTTTTGTAGATCCTTCACAAAAACACCTTTTTTGTCTGTTTTCAGTAGCTTTTGTATTTTCTTCTTCGCACATTACTTCAGTAAACTCTTCACCACATCCTGTAGACGAACAAACAAAACTGCTTTGCCAATGGATGACAACAAAATGCCATTTTCTTGGAAACACTCTGCATGTCCACAAGTAATAAGGTCATGGTTGCAGAAGAACATTCCACAAGTGGAAAAAAAAGTCTACATGCTTCTGTTGATGTGACACCTTCTTTTGTCTGGCTCGGAACAACATCCATGAGCAGTAGGCCATATCCTTTGCAGTATTTTAGATGAGAAAAGCACCTTGGTGGTGGTGGTGGTGGGGGGGGGGGAAGCATCCTCACGACATCGAGACACCTCCTCAGTCTATGGGACAAATGTAAGCAATGCAGGTAACCCATATGCATGCCGCCGTAATACATTACGATAACATCTTCTACTGGAAACGTGGCGAGGTCTTTGCAAAGTGCATGCATATCGACGAAATGCCACTCGTGCACAGCGTTGCGCAATGCGTCCACTCCTTCCAAACCAAAATTGCCATCAATGTTTCTTTGCAGAGCATAGTTGTGCACATCTATTACAAAGGGATCACCTACAGGCAACACCATACGTTTCACCATGTCAGCCACCCTCAGTACGCAGAGTATATTGTGCAACAGTTTCACCTCCCGCTTCTGTTAACCGCACCCACACTACCTGATCGGCTAATCTCCACACTGCCATGGCAATTGAGCAATGTGGTGTAAAGGCCAGATTTTTGCCACACGCGCCTCCCAAAGTCGCTCGTGGCCCGCACCCCTATAAAACTGGAACAGTCCTTCTTCCCTTTGCACTATCTTCTCTGCAGCTCTACTTCATTAGGTTATTGGTAAATGGGCACACACACATCCACCAATCGCATTAAAGCTGCCATCATCGAACACTGTCACGGCTGTACAACACATGAAATGTACTGTTATACATTTACAGTACAAATGTCGTGCCGTTCCAAAGCACGTCCAGTGCAAAGTTCAATGAAAGTATGCATCATTTCTCCATCAGCATACATCCACATAGCCACCCAGGATGTGGCACGTGCCATCCTGAAAGTACAGCGTAATCCACTACCTTTTCGTGATGGTGAACGGGATGCGGGGGTGGTGGTAAACAATATCTCATAGTGGGTGGAGAACATGACAGCAGTCTGCATAAACTGATCCATAAATCTGTTTATAACGCACCGTCTGGCCTCTGGCTGGGGACATATTACACCGTCATGGACCCACACGGCTCTTGGTGTTATGCATGAGAAAACCACCTTGGCAGTAGGAAAAAAACACATCACTGCGGTCCGCAACCTCATCAGTAGACTGATTAATCGTCCACATGACATGTAACCCAAATGTGCACTTCCATAGTGCACCACGACACCCTCCACGTTCGTGACGGATGCCACATATCTGCAAAGGCGAACCATCCCACCGAAACTGCAGTCACCCTGACAGGTCCAGAAAGCGTCTACTCCTTCCAACCTGAAATTACCAGCAACGCCTCTTTGCACGCAACACCTGTGCATATGGTGCACAAAGGTATCACTGACGATAAGCACTGTGTATCTCTCCATGTCCACCACCCTCATGACACAGTATTGTGATGAAATGTTAACGCCCCTTCCTATGAACCACGCCCTAAACTCCTAATTGTCCATTTCCCACAATTCCATTTCTATTTCAACCCTGCTCATAGTGGGAGGATGTGCACGTGCGCTTTCCCATCTACAGTGAGGCCCACGGCCCAGTGAAGCTCTGACAATACTTCTTCCCTTTGCACTGTCGCTTTTTGCAGCACTCCCCAAATTGGGTGCTGTCACATTTCAAAACACACATGCACCAATCGCATACAAATCCTCTGCATTGCACACTGTCATTTCTATACACTCCCTTTTTACTGTTAAAACACTCTCAGTACACGTTCCGTTTCATTGCAAAGCCCCTCCACCAGAAATTCTGAAAAAGAAGGCACTATTGCAGCATCCACAAACATCCTAACACACCCCCAGCAACACTACACATCCAAGCAAGAGACCATGTGGGCACCTAACATTATGCACAAACGTTACATACGTAGCAGCAGTTCTATCCATCTTCCCCCAAACCATAAAACACCCATTCATGAAAACGTGTCCCACTAAGCAGATGCCACAAACCTAGCGCAGGCTGCACCACCCCTACGCACTACCATTCACAGGCTATTGTGTCACTGCCAACCTATGCACACCATCTTCACAGCATTGGGCCTACTTCAGTAAATCTGCACACAGCAGAGTAACCAACCACATATAAACTGCCCTTCACCAATACCCACTCCCATACGTGCATTACGTACGCACTGCACCCTGTGCCACACTACCCAACTTCTCACTGCACCATCTCCTGCCGCACACCAAATACTGTAGCATGTTCCAACTATCGCCACAACCATAAATTGCACAATATTTGCTTTGCAACTCACTTGTGCTGTTGTAGCACATCGACAATGTGCTCCACACGCATTCTCCAAAGATCCCTACCCTGTACCTCATACACTACCAAACCTGCATTGCTCCAGTGGGTCTGCTGCTTGCACACATTCTCCCCACCGTAATTGAACAATACATATCCGCATATCACCAACTACCACTATACACATATGCACCACTGACACCAGCACTCCTAAGCAACCTCGACACTGCAATGTACATACACATCATTACGTACAACTGTTACCATAATGTATAAACATTACACCGTCTCCGGCATCCCTATGCCCTTTCACTCACATACTATTTTATTACCCACTTCCACTCAGAAAGGATTGTTTCACTGGCAACGTAAACAGAACATGTTTAGAACATTGCCCATACTACAAGCATTGTGCACACTATCCAAGCACATATAAGCTACCCTTCAACCATACCCTGTAATTTACTGACAGTATACAAGCATTGCACCCAGTGCCCGCACAGCGTGACTTCCTTGCAGCATCTCCAACCACAGAGCACCGCCATGGAGGTATGCAGTAACAAATTGCAACAGTTACCATCATGTACAAACAAGACACTCACTCTTGCATCCCTGTGCACTTTCATTCACATACTATGGGCGTACCCTCTACCATTCACAAAGTATTGTGCCACTGCCAACATACCCACAATCTATGTGCAACAGGGGCCTATAACTGCTTAAATGGGTTGGACCCATTCCCTATGTCACCACCCTCTAACTCATGCACATTGAAATATACATTACTGGCATGCGTGTCTTCAGGGCCTAGGCTCTTGAATGCATGGCCTACGGCCTTCGGGCATGCATCCAATAGTCTAGGCCTTGAACACACTCACGGCAATGTAATCCCACCATGCATGTCTCCATATCAGCATCTGCAACAATCCACATAGACACCACTACCACCAAAACTCCTACCCAACCTGTACACCACCATGGTGCTATGCAGCAAAAAATGGCAACAGTTAACATAATGGCCATGTGGGCAGCTACCATTATGCACAAACGTGCCAGTCGTAGGTAGCAGGACTTCACCCAAACTCCCCCACACCATAAAACACTGAATCATGAACACAGGTCGCACTTGCCAGAATGCACAAACATACCACATCCTCCACCATCTCTACTCACAGCCATTCACAAAGTATTGTCACTAACCACAACATGTTTACAACATTCGGCCTACTTCAACAATTCTGCACACAGCATAGGCCTTGAACACACCTACAGCAATGTAATGCCACCATGCATTTCACCATTTCACCAACTACGGCCATCGACATAGACACCACTACCACCAGCAGTCCTACCCAACCTGTGCACCACCATGTAGCTATGCAGCAACAAATTGCAACAGGTAACACAATGTGGAAAGAAAACACTCTCTCCCGCACCCTATACACTTTCATTCACACACTATAGGCGTACCCACTCCCATTCACAAAGTACTGTGTCACTGCCCTGCCCACATTCAGTTTGCAGCACTAATGCTACTGCAACCATTCGGCACACACTGCACTATGCAAGGACTACCCTGTACCGGATGCAGACTAAAACATGCCTTCCTGCGGTGTGTATGTTGCAGCCCTACGCTCCTCAGTGCGTGCCCTACAACCTACGGGCTTTGGCCATGCACCCAATAGTGTAATCCTTCCACAGACCCACCGCACCTTAATTCACCCATGCATGCTTCCATGTGCCCAACTACCGCATTCCATCCGCAGCGCACCGCCATCCGCGCTCCCACCCAACCTATGTCATGTGTAATTCACTTCCCATCTCTAAATGACCTGCCACCACTCACCACGGAAAGAATTTGCCGCAAACAGATCGCGGCAGAAGCTAAGTCACCATTACGACAGCTGCTTACAATCACCACAGAAAATACTAGCCTACATATGTCACATAAAAACAACTTCACTCCCCCAGCCATTCCCTCCTTCATGGCCCTCAACACAATGCGTATCGTAAATTTTCCAGACCCTTCCGCCGCCGCACTGTCCTCCGGTATAGCATGGCGGCTTTCCCAAAAAATGTTGACGCACAGCACGCTTTCCTCCAGCCAATCACCGGGCGCGTCTAAACTTCTCAGACACCACGCCATACTGTGATCCAATGACACTTCTGTCCACGGAGCGAACTGGGAAATGGGTCCCAGATATCACTAATTTTTTGGGACGTACATTTCAGTGTTTTGTAACAAATGTACTGGTCTGATTTCCACCGAACACACAAAAGCATGTTTTCTGGCCAAAGCTCCCGCTCCTAGCGCAAATTTGGCAAAAATCCATCCAGCCGTTCACGTGTAGCCATGCCATTCAGACTATTGGGGGAAAAAAATGGGGACCCCCCTGCACCATCCCTCGCCCGCACAAAACCTTGGCCAACTTGGCTAAAAAATTCAGAGCCACCCATATACTTTATTGGAAAAGTTTGGTGAGGATTCGTCGAGGTGGAGCGAAGTTATAAGCCGCAGAAAAAGTGCTCTTCCTTTGAGTTTAGCAACTTAACCATAACTACACGCTCGCTACTGCGGGCCGTGTAATATACGCAACTATGTGGGAAACGTCCTTCTATTGGGGACTTCACAAAATGTAGGGCACAATGGACCGCTGAGTTGTCATATGAAATGGATGACATGATTTGGAAAAAAGTATGCAATTTGATAACGTTGACCAAATTAGATGTGGCCGGAGGTTAATACAACACAAACTGGTGATCTGTAATTAATGGGAACCTGTTCAAATGGCCAAATTGGGTTTGAGCTTTGTGTGCTTGGTCACTTGTGCCCGGAACTTTGTCACATCTCTTTTGGTAATGCGTTAAGGTTTGTCATTTTTACGGGGTGCATATGATAGTCTAGATTTGATCTTGGGGCCTGACGAGCACAATCCCCTGTTTCGACTATTTTAAACTATATGATTGATGCAAAAGATTTATTTTTTATCATCCTGTATAATGGTTCTTTGTCTAATTATCGTCCCACACATTAGGGACACCGTTTTAAACATTAAGATTAACCTACATATGTTAATCATTTCGTGGCTACCTGTTTGTGCATATTTGCACAGCACAAATAAAAAAGAAAGTAAGAATTGTTTACATTGCACTTGCGTTTGGAATGTTATGTCATTTTTGTGCATCATCTGTTAACAGATTTTTGTGAGGCGAACACTTCAATAAGCTCAACAAAAGACATGTTGCTCTGCTTTTGCAGTACAACAAATTGCGTAGTCTGTGAGGCGCCAGAAGGGACTGTGACAGTACATGGACTTCCCCCATCTCCTCCTGTGAAAGAGAATGAATGGGTCAAGAGGAAAAGGGACAATTCAGACATATATGTAAAACAAAGCCATTGGTGACATACTTACCTCTCCATGACAACAATCCATATTATAGCTACTGGCCAATTTGTATGTGCAAGAACATTGGTACAGCATTGGGTAGTAATCTTTTTGCCATTCTGTGATGTTCCAGTTTTGGTGACTGCTTTGACAGGATCAAGGTCATGTCCCTGCAAGAGGAGAGCAGGGACCCCTCTCAACTTGGGCTAAGTGTCCCACCAATACATTGCCAGAGCCTGACCTACACTAGAGGTAGTGCATTGAGATGAAGAGGACCCCAGTCCTCACCGCCCCTCTGTGTTCTCTGAATTGGAACACATTGGTACCACTCTCGCATCCACAATGCCCAGCAACCTATTATCTGGCCAAATCTCTTATTTTTCAGGATTACATATACCTGTGTTTCCTGAGCTGTGGCAGAAAGATATGGAATGGACACAACAAAACAAACGGACTCCCATGCAATACGTTACTATAAAGTGTGTAGTGGGTGTATAGATTTAGGGATACAAAATGAGGAGTGACCATGCCTTTTAAGATGTGTGCTGTCAACCGTGATAAGCATTTGAGCAATGCATAAAGTATGCCCCTTGCTATCATGCTGCCATGCCCTTGGCTCGTTGGTATGAAATGATCCTGGGCAAACGATAATTATGTTGAGCGCTTATGTTTTTTTAGTTTCGTTTTTTTGCGGTCAACTGTTATGTTTTTATTATGAGGAAAAAAAACATCAATAACATTGTTATGATATCGTGATAAGTGCCTGCTATGTTTAGATCCTTTGCATAGCGCTTATGTTCTACCTGAATGTGTTACTCTGCTTTTTTGACCCATCATTCATTGCTATATACCAAAGGGAATTGTCTTAAAAATGTGTTTTATTGCACACTTTGTTATCACTGTTACCTCCATTTCTTCACCCCTTTTCTCTTTTAACATTTTTCTATACTGACTGTTTGTTTTGGGTTGCACCAGTAATATTGGGAAGGTGCCCATCATATCTGCATTATCTCAAGTGTCTGTCAGGAAAGTGAAGAGATATGGTCGGTTTGCAAAATGTGGTCAGCGGTGGGGGTTGGGGGGAGAATACAGTGTGCAGCAGGCAACATTGTTGTGATAAGTTTATTTTTCTTCCTTGAAGTGTGAAATAAATCAATAGCAAGACAAACAAGTACTCCAAATTGGCGAGCATACATTTTGCAGACTATAATTACTGGATTACAAGCCACTTCCTTTGAGACCTCATGTTGTTTATTTGTTGATCATTCTATTACGACGAGAGCAGTCACACTTCTAGGTTTGTTGAATTGTACATGATAAATGAATGATGTTGCTTTAACTGTCTCATAGTGTGACGCTGGAAATGCATTGGAGGGACAGGGCCTCGTTGTCCCGTACTCCCTTATGTGTTTTCTTTGTTCTTTTCTGCACATGAGTCCAGTTGGGACCCCTGGCAGCAGCACTAACTCTTTTTGATCATGGTGAACAGAGACCCCTGGGGTACCCTCATGGCATCCATGGGTCGGGATACAACCCTGTACCCCTAGTGTATGTTGTTGAGCACCTGTCTTTTGCCCACAGAGCAGGGATGGGCTGGTGGCAGCCTCATGCTGAAGTGACAGGTGATATGATATGCTATTTATAACACGCTTAATTCTCGGAGGTTTCTAAGCGCGGACCAGGGGATCGAACCTGTGTTGCTCCACGACGTCTTGCTTCCAGGGCGAGCACGTTGCCCCTGAGCTAACCTCCTGAGGTGCTCCGAGTAGCCTCCATTTTGGGATACCCAGGCCCTGCCATGGGAATCAGTGGATTCCTGATAGAAGGCAAGGTGGGCCCTGGGGCTTCTTGGTTTCTACTGCCTTTTTTGCCTTGTTTTCCCAAAGTCCTGGGAAGCCCAGACTCTGTCCCTTCCCCTGACTAGCTGTTGGGTGGAAGAACCATATATGATATTGTGGGGGAAGACCAAGCCAGACTGGCTGGAGCCTGCCCAGTGACTGTATGTTGTAGGTACGTACACCCTTTGGGTGGGACCTGTGTCAATAGTGTGTGACCAATATGCATTCTATGTTATGGGTGTCTGGTTTCTGTGTATGTGACGCAACAAATGAGCCAGCCCTGCCTGAAACTGACATGGCGTCCTGAAAGGCTGGGTGCTTGCTCCAATCCACATTCCTTGGTATGAGTGTCTGGGTGGAAGTGAATAGCCTAAATGTCTGTGAGGCTGATTGGCTGCCTGCTTGCATGAATGCTCTTCTGTGTGATTGGCTGACTGAGCCTGGCTCAGCCAGAGTGAATGGGGGACAGATGTGTATATCTGGGAACCTCTCACTTAGTAATTTGTTCAGAAGCTGAAGTTGAAACTCGCTCATTCTTGAAGCCCAGCAGGAAGAAGAAGATTGCTGCTGCATTTCCTTCAACGGAATCGAATAGCTGTCAAGTCTGCCGAGGACTGATTTGAGTGAGGGCCCCTGGCTAAGAGGCCTCTCCCCAAGCTATGAGGGACCATCATGCACCATTTGCTATTCTTCATCGAAGCACCGTGGAAGCCAGTTCTGTGAGTCTGACGTCCAGAAAAGGGGTCAGCCGAGAATCTTGAAGAGAAGCGGCGGGACATCGAGGCCATCGAAGTCCATTGCTGTTGACCGGTGTTTGGAACATTTCTGTGACGCTGGAAGCCATTCGAGACGTGTTGCCCAGAAGCGGGGATAACTTGACACTGTGCTGCTTGACGACAGGAGCCGCGAAAGCTTCACCTTTTGCTTAAGAACATTTGACAACGGCTCACTTGTCATCACCATTGACCACGTTTTCCCACCAGAGAAAGTCGAGGTTGCGGGCTACTGAGGAAAGTCCGCTGGTGGGTTTTTCCGCCACCCGAAGCCAACAAAGACATTCCGAGGACACTGACGGAGTGAAGGTCCGAGGTCCAGTCTGTGGTCGAGTCCCGATCGCCAAAACAATCCTGAGGTGCGTGCTGCGGCTGCAGCACCGACAGGCCAGAGGATCGCAGAAGGAACTCCTGACACTCGATGCCCAGCAGGCGGGCGTCGAGGTGGACCCCAGGACTTCCTGGAATGATCTTCGAAGGGCACTGTGAAGATCGGAACTGCCAGTGTTTCACTTTTCTTCGAGGATCTCTATGCCCTGTGTCTCCTGCTTTTAAAGGGAGTCCACCTTCGAGGGATCCGTCAATGAACCATCGAAGAAACTCTTCTATCCCAGGTACATTGGAGTGGTTGAACCTTTTGACCAGGAAACAAGACTGTTTAAACATTAATGGACTGGTCTTGTTAATACTTTTGTTACAGGTTGCCCAGGTGGGGGGGACCCTCACTCAGAATTGTGTCTTAGTAGCAAAAGAACCAATCTGCCATTGTTTAACCTAACCTAATCTGCCTTCCTTCCTTATGATCTATGCTGTTACACCTTGCTGCATGATTTGTATGCTATCATATAACTGTCAGCAGTTGATGCATTTTAAAGGAATCTAAAGCTAAGTTTTGTACCACATGGACATTGTATATATTCGCCATATTAGAATTGCCAGAGTACAAAGTGTTATTAATTGTGTATATATCTTGAAACTTGCCTTTATATAAATAACTGTGTTAGCACATAACATAGTGTGAGGACATTACTTTGTGGGGGCTTGGGGACTCGCTGTACTTAAGAACCAGCCTTCATCACCTACTGAGAGCTTAAGCCCTACAAGAGAACCTTGGCTCGGGTGCTCTGTGCTTCTACTCTGCCATATAGAGGGCAGAAGTACAGATACCCCCTTCCAGTCTTCACATCTAGCAATCTATAAGAATTAGTTACAAGTCGATACACCACCTGAGTGTTTAATGTAGACACTAGAATATGTTATGGTAGCTAACATGGCTTACAAACTAAACACAAGTGCAAGCCTTGTGACATGAGGTGTGAAAACATATGTGAAAAAGATATGGCCTTAGGAAAACATGAGAAGCATGAATGGTGGAATCCTCATGTAGGGAGGGTGTTCATTGTTTAGGGATAAAAAGGGAAGGAAAAAGGGATATGTCACAAATATGAGGATCAAAAGACATGAGTGACTTGAGTAGAGTAACCTCGAAAGCTATTTGTGAATGGTGGCTCATCCAAGATGCTCGATAAGGATGACGTAAAGCTGGAATGAATTTACGAGAAATGCAGAGAAAACAAATTGTAGCCTAGAGCAGAAGTTTAGCAAGTGAAGGATAAAGAAGATGGATTCAAGATTACTTTTTGGAACTGCAAGCATATAGGCAATGAGAATGCAAAGAACAGATGAGCAACAGTTACATTTGAAAAGAACCAGGTTTGGAGGCAGAGGCTGGAGCACAATTAGAGTTTCAATGTGTCTGCTATTATACCGTAGGTTTCTCCAGGTGCACACTACAAAGGAGGGTAAGCCGAGGAGCTAAAAGCAGCATTAAATGTAAACCCAGGTTCCGTGCAGATGAGGAAAGTGCAATAGTCGTAGGTTGGACTAGAAAAGAGGTTGCAGCGGGCCGGCTGATGGTGTAAGGTAGGACACATGTATTTTCTTTTTATTTGATGTGAGCTGTAGCATGTGTGTCGTGTGACCAATCTGGATGGCAGGGAGACCGTTGAACAAAGTATTGTCTAGCGATGGCTCAGAGAGTGAAAGGAGTTGAATATTTAATAATGAACCTAGCAGTTGCAGGAGGTTGAACAGAGGACAAAATGATATCCGTAAATGCAGTACTGGATGCTGTAAAAAGATGACCAAGAACTAAGCCCTGAAGCAGTCCATAAAGAGAGGGCGTACAAGGTTGACAAGTCCCACACACAGAGTTGAACCAGTGGAGAGTTGAAATGCTAACCAGAACAGTACAGTCCCTAGATACCAAGAGAGGACAGTGTTTACTGTAGAGATCAGAATAGTGATATTAGCTGTATCATTCAATACAAGATGGAGAAATTAGTAGCATGGAGAACTGCAGTTTTTAGCATAAGAGGGATAGAAGCATGATTGGAGTCAAGATGAAAATGAGATACTACCATCAAGAAAGCCATATTCTCACACCTGAGGAAGTTCACATGGAGGACTAGGTGGTTGATAACCATGTGTTCCTAAGCAGGTGGCTCCATTCGTCTGTTTCACGGTTGAGAGTTGACAATGCAACCTAGCTTCTAGTAGTACCCTGGTCTTTGTAGCCACCATCATGAGGACCTGCATACCTTCTTTATTACAGGTTAGGGTTGCATTGTGATCAACCTAGGAGTGCAAAATATCTAAAAGGGTTGGTGTGCACTCAGTGGTCAATTTTTAAAGGCCGCCTATGACACAGTGTTGGTCTTGGTCAGAGAATTATGCTGGGTAAATCCCCAGCCATTCTGTCACCAAAGTAATATCGCAGCTTACTTTTCTGGCTTCAGACAGCTTCATCTGTGCAAAAAAACAGGGTGTGGGGTGTGCTGGGAGTCCCTCTGCTGGACATTAGTCCCGGTTACGGGAGACTTACCCAGAGTCTTTAGCTCACTATCTTTCACAGGGGAGAAATATCTAAAACATATCAGTCATTGTCCTGCCCTAGGCCAGTCCAGCACCAAAATACTAAGCAATTCTTCTCTGATCAAGAGTACCAACAGCAACCCCATACACGTGTTTCGGTATGGTTGGACCTCATCAGTAGGGTGGAGCTGTACCTCTCTAAGGAAAGTGAGCAAGGGTCCACGTCTGGATTGCCCTAGTAACTTAGGGTGAGACCCAAAACCACTTAAATATGCAAAACACAAGGGGGGTCCCGGGAGCCCCTCTGCCGGACATTAGTCCCGGTTATGAGAGATTTACCCAGAGCAGGACAAAGACTGATATGTTTGGGATATTTCTCCTCTGTGAAAGATAGTGAGCTAAAGAATCTGAGTAAGCCTCTCGTAACCAGGACTAATGTCTGGCAGAGAGACTCCTAGGAACAACCTTGTTTTTTGCAGCTTTATCTCTGCTACATGAGGCCTGGCACCATCATGGTGCAGCAGACTTGCATGCAATCATAAATCGAGATTTTTCCTTGAAATAGCACAGGCACCTGATTGTTATGTATGTGTGTGAATGTAAATGGACGCACTCAGTTATGATATACAAACACTCTCTGTTGGAGTTATGTTGTTGCACCCTGCTACAATTTACAGATGGGTCTGCCGGCCATAGCATGTGTAATTGAATATACCAACATCTATATAGGACACCACATGTATACTTTCTACGAGGCGTCAGACATTTGCTTGCCAACATCTGTTGGACCACAAAGTACCTAACATAAAAGTGTGCATTGTGCACATGCTAGAGCCGAGTAGCGGCCCCTCAAGTAGGTTTCATTGGGTACTAAAGTAACAGTTTCCTGTCATGCAGATGTCTATTGGCACATGGCATCTTCTTAATCAAGTAATGGAGGTTGACGGAAAGTATGGTGTGGATTTATGTTGAAACTAATGTCATTTTTAAACCGCAGTGGGGCAACACTTTTGAAACTACCCCAGCCGATTGCTAACTTAGAAAGTGCAGGCCTGTTTTTGGTTGGGAAACCCGCGACAAATGTGCCAGCAGTCTTCAAATTTGAAAGAACATTCCTGACCATATGAAGAGCATGGCCTCCAAAGGATTTAGCATATCTACAAAGGTACGTATTCCAAAATGTGCACTGGCATTCTATGGAATACAAATGGCAATCCGTACAATGGTAAACCTGCTCCAATTGTTAAATGTTAACTTTATGAATATGGTGGCAGGGCTACCATCACTTTTAAGTTGGAGAAACTGCTAAAGCAAAGATTACACTCTTATCTTATTGTAAGACAGATCTAGTGATACATGAAGGTATTTAGTTAATCAGCCAAAAATGAATTTGCTGACATAATTTATTCCACCCTTACTTTGGGTTCCATTTTGGCTACAGATGAGACATCTGCTGCAGACCTCAGCCTTTTAAAGCTGTTCATCTACACCCTGGAAGCATATTGTGCTCCTCATATAGATTCTTATAACTCTCCCAGAAGGGGGGCTTCCTCTAGGGGGAGGGCTGCTAACGAGCACTTCAAGGAAGACCGCATGGCAATGGGGAAATACTTGAAAGGGGAAAGCTAACATGGCAACCATTATGATCTGTGACAGATAGCTGTGAAGGGAGGGCCAGGGAAGCCAAGAGGCCAGAAACCTACAGAAAGAAGACTTTGGCATCTTGGAACTTACTGTGCATCAGTTCCTTTTAACCCTTGACCCTGGACGTTTTGCATATCGAGGACTCTGGATAGCAGAGGGGACCTCTGTAACTGGCACAGGTTGGCCTTTTAATAGAAAGCTTGAAACAGGACCAATCCACTGTTTGAGGGTTGCACTCCGATATATAGTAAAATCCTATTTGGTGAATCATATTTTGGACTCCTGGAACAGAAGGATGTGGACCAAACTATTCTTGGGGGGTAATGCTGCTCAAGGTCCTTTCACCAGGAGTAGATCAGATTTACAGGAGAGCAGGCAGATCTCTCCCTAATCACCTCTGGGGGGTAAGGGGCTCAAGTGAAATGAATGCTAGAAAGAAAGCTTGCCTGTCTCTTAAGACGGCTGGTACTGGGCCAGAGCCCTGCAAGCACCTCTTAAGAGCTTCCCTGGACTAGGAAAAGCAGTACAAGTATTGTTTTCTTCAAAGCACTTGATGAAAGGACCCACAACATGCTCCACGCCCAAGGGTGCCACCTTTAGGAATATGTTTTGCAGAAACACGCATTTCCTGATTGGAGCTACATCAAGACAAAGTTGAACTACCGTTGAGCTACTGACACTATCCTACTCCTCCTTTGCGTGGGCTTTGAGCCAAGCTTTGCCATGTTGAGCCACCCACCCAGGAGAATCCATTCGAGTTGTGCAATAGAAGCTGCCACTGCTGATCCTACACATTCCAGACCGATTCTTGCTGTTGAACCATCATGAAAGAATTGCTTGCTTTTTTGATCTTCGAGTGATTGAGCTGTGACAACTGGCACTACTTCCTCCTTCAACTGGACAGTCAAGTTCCTAGAGCAATACACAGGTGCTCAAATTCAGTCGAGCCGTTTGCCTGCTTCGAGCCGCAACTTGCGTCATTGAAAAAGCACTAAGAAGACCTGCTCAACATTGTCGAGCAACCACAAAAGGCTAAAGTAGTGTTTCGAATGAACAATAGACCCCTAAAAGAGAAAAGGCCCAGCTCCCTCTCAGAAGCTCTCCGCTGCTTGACGTTGCGATTTGGCGCTCCACGCATGTTCCTGCAAGGTAAGGGTCCCACCTCTGGCACGGCTAGACTCCCCGTCGAAAAACATGCATCTGCTACAGCCATATCCCGTACTAATGTCCCATGCGCTACCAGGAACGCCCGTCTCTGTGTGCGCACCTTTCCTTGCTCACCCCGCACTTACACACCCTCTTCATGCAACCGTATCTTCCGGCTGGGAGGCAGACTGCTCCACTCCACCTGCCTCACCCAGGGTCAAGGCTGCTCCAATCCGCGTCAGCCTTTGGTCGCCCACACTCCTATGGCCGGTTCTCAAGCACCAGTTCCCATGACTTCTGGGGCCTGCCTCATCCTCTGTCCCTTCCACGTGTACCCCGAGCTACAATCTGCCACCCTCCTGTGCCTACCGGCACCTCTTCACGGGCTCCCCTGCATGGCGCAATGGGATCCACGACTCCTTCAAGCCGCAGATCTCCTCCCTCCAAGATTCATCACACCGAAGCAGCCCCGAAGGATTGTCCACTCGGCTGTCGTCCACCGTCCTGCCGATACCTTCTCACAGGCACCTGGGGCAGTCTAAGCCGTGTACTGCCGTAACTACAGGTACCATACCCGTGCAAGTGCAGCATGACATGGACATGTGTGACAACTTTAACGTTCGTTCAAGCGCCTTGCCCTTCACCTACTCTTCTCCAATTCCTCAAACTGTGCGCTTGCCTGCTGCCAACCTATGTTCCCATGATGTTATTACTGTGCCACCACCCATGCCTCAAACTGCATTTGCCTCTTGCCAACCTATGTGCCCATGATGTTGGTTTTTTTTTCTTTTTTTTGTAAACAGGAGAAATAAAAACATTTTACTTCATTATAAAACTGCCTAAAATATATATTAAAAAAAACAAGTCCACGAATTGCAACAGCTCACAATAAAATTATGGAAATCTCCCCAGGTTTGGTCCAGAACTAACGTTGGAGCTTTCCCTCTGGACATGGTCTGACGGATAAAGGCCTTCACCTTCTTTATTCAGTCGTTTCCATGCTCTCTTCCTCTTCTGCTACCTCAGGTACAGTCTCTTCTTTCTCTTCTTCCTCACCTTCTTTCTTCTCGGAGGGTGTTTCATAAGCCTTTTCTGAAGGTGTAACGATAACTCCATCCCAAGTTGACATTTCAGTAGCAAGGTAGCCTGCATCGTCTTCTTGACCAAGGATCTTTCGGTATCCCTGTGTGACAATATTCGTACCAAAGTCTGTGCTGTAAAGAAAACCATATCCTGACTGTATGAACCCTAAAATTTCCTGTTTCGCATGGGTCAGTGATTCCTACAGATCCAGGAAGAAAGAGTCCAGCAGCTTGAATTTGTAGGCAGCGTCTGAAGGCAATATTAGGAGACAGGGGTCTTCTTTGAGGGTTGTTCATCACTGCATAATGTCCCAAGAGGTCAATTGTCCATGGTGTCAAGGGCGCAAAACCATCAAATCTATTCCGGAGATCCTTCAGCAAGCGAACGAGAACTTTTACTGAGACTGCAAAGCATTCTCCTCAAACCAGAATGCATGTCTGATGGCAGCCAGGGCACCCTGCAGCACCTTAATATCCAAATGCAGATCAGGATCCAGCGTACGCAGGTTGGGGGGCACTGTAGTGATCAGAATCTGAACCATTGCATCCCCAATGCTGATGTCAATGCCAGTGTTGTTGGTCTCCATTTCCAAATCTTCAGAAGCATCCTGGGCTCTGACTTTCCACTACTTTGTTCCCCAGTGCCGTAACTGCTTCCAAAGTAGGTAAGATCTTCAAAATAACCACCAGATCAGCAACATTATGCCCGGTCATCATTGTGCCTTTTTTGTACGAGCCAACGTGACAAACTAATTCTGTTTGCACTTCAAATGTTCCTGGGGCAACAATAAGGTTATCTATCACATTGTTGACCTTGGTCACGAAGGAAAGGATGGATGCCTGTTCCGTTGGTGTTAGTGCAAGGTCCTGGTTCCTCTTCAACAATGCGTCACTCGGGGGGGAGTCTCATCGGGGGCAGCTTTAACACGAGGGAAGGCCATCTCACACACATTGAAATCAAAGGCCCATGATGTTGTTACTGTGCCACCACCTAACTTTCCAACTGTGCATACGCCAACTGCCAGGCTCCATCCCCGCTCTGCCCACCCCATGCCACTTCCTAAATCTGCCATATACACCCCTCTGCCCAACACTACGCTTAAATGTGCTCTTGTCAACGCCCGCTCAGTACCAGCTCATGCCCTAGATATCCATGATCTCATCATCAAGCATAACATTGACCTCCTCATGATCACTGAAACCTGGCTTAATGACGCATCTGGCCCCGCCTTCACCCTCGCCATCCCAGAAGGGTACACCATACTCGGACAAGACCGTCCTCTGCAGAGAGGGGGCGGAGTTGCTCTTATCAGACTCCTTCAATATTAGGAAGATTGAAGGGCAGCTCAGTAACTGTGATTACCTTCCTCTCAAAATCAACATCTCCTCCAATTGCACCATTGCCTTTCATTAATTCTACAGACCCCCCGGTCCGAGTACTGAATTCCAGGAGGCCTTGCTGCATGCTCTCGCAGATAATCTGAAAATAACCTCCCAAGTCCTGCTCCTAGGTGATCTTAATCTTGGACTTCATGACCCTAAGGACACCCAGGCCACTGCCCTTCACAAAGCCTTATCCCCACTTGGGTTCATTCAAATTATTTAGAAGCCTACCCACTTTAAGTCGCACACTGATTGGGTCAGTCACCACAACTGTTCTATTCATCTCACCGGTAATATCCCATCCCATGGTCAGACCACCACTAACTGCAATTTGACCTTAACACTCTTAAAAATCCTCCAACTCCTGTGATCCCACTACCCGCGATGCTTACCAGAAGCTTGCGTCAATTTACAGCAGAAAAGATCTCCCCCTTCCTGAATGCGCCTACCCTGCAGCCCCCTTTCCCAGAGGACCCGGACACCCTCGCCGTGGCATTCAAACTCTCAATCAACCAAGCCGTTGACGCGATCGCTCCCCTAACCCTAAGGAAAGCGAAGAAAGCCAAGCATTCTAATACCTGGTTCTCTCAAGAGCTGTTGGAATTACGCACAAAGAAGAGGCTTGCACTCTGTCTGGAAAAAAAACCCTAACGAAGTTTCGAAACGGGCTTTTAATGCCATATCCAGAGAATACAAATCTGAGATCATTCAGGCCAAAGCAACGTCCTTCAATACTAGGATTGCCAGCGCCAAATCGGGGACAAAAGACATTTTCACAATTTTTAGAGAGCTGGAAAAGCCATCTGTCCCTCCTCCTACCTTTCTAAGGGATGATGAATGGTGCAACAACATTCAATCGGCTATGCTAGACAAATTGAACACCTTACAATCCAGAATTCTTGTCCACCAAAAGGCGCTTACCCACATGATCACTGACCTATATAGTTATGTTATGTTATGTTATTTTGCATTTATATAGCGCCTTATATACCATTGGTATGGTCTGAAGGCGCTGGTAGGTTGAACGCCCTTGGGAACCGAAGTTCATATCAGTAGAGAGAGTAGAGAGAGTCAAAAGGTGCGTGTGAGCACCGGGTATGTGTACAGCTTGTGCGGTATCAGTGTAATAGCTGCTTTCTAGCGGTAGGTGTGGTGGTTGAGGGGTCAGGAGTATGTGTTCGTTCTGGCAGGATTTATCCAGATCGGATGTGGCTGCGTTAGGCCTGAGGAGAACGCCTCGCTGGGGGGTGTGTAACCAGCAGTGATTACTTAGAATGATGTGGAGTGAGCGGCGAATGTTGATATGAGAACAGTTATACCGAATGGTGTCATAGTATCTCTGTGTTCTATTTGAGTGGTGATGTAAGGAGAGAGTAAGCGTGTTGGTGAGATATGATGGGTTACATGCCCTTTCAGAGACTTCTAAATTCACAGAGAGGTTATTGGGCACACTTCTAAATTCACAGAACGGCTACTGGGCACACTTCTAAATTCAGCGGGGCTGTTGGGCACATTTCTAGAATCACAGAGAGGCTATTGTGCACATTTCTAAATTCAGCTTCTAAATGCACACTTCTAGAATCACAGAGAGGCTATTGGGCGCGCTTCGAAATTCAACTTTCTAAATGTACTTCTAATTTCAACTTTCCACAGAGAGGTTATTGGGCACACTTCTAATGCAACTTCTAAATGCACTTCTAAGTTCAAACTTTTTAAATGTACTTCAAAATTCAACTTTTCTACAGAGTGGGTACACTTCTAAATTCAACTTTCACAGAGAGGCAATTGGGTACACTTCTAAATTCAACTTTTCACAGAGAGGCTATTGGGTACACTTCTAAATTCAACTTTTCACAGAGAGGCTATTGGGTACACTTCTAAATTCAACTTTTCACAGAGAGGCTATTGGGCGCACTTCTAAATGCAACTTCTAAATGCACTTCTAAGTTCAACTTTCATTGAGAGGCTATTGAGTACACTTCTAAATTCAACTTTTCACAGAGAGGCTATTGGGTACACTTCTAAATTCACTTGTCACAGAGAGACTATTGGGTACACTTCTAAATTCACTTTCCACAGAGATGCTATTGGGTACACTTCTAAATTCACTTGTCACAGAGAGGTTATTGGGCACACTTCTAAATTCAACTTTTAAATGTACTTCAAAATTCAACTTTTTCCCAGAGTGGGTACACTTCTAAATTCAACTTTTCACAGAGAAGCTATTGGGTACACTTCTAAATTCAACTTTTCACAGAGAGGCTATTGGGTACACTTCTAAATTCAACTTTTCACAGAGAGGCTATTGGGTACACTTCTAAATTCAACTTTTCACAGAGAGGCTATTGGGCGCACTTCTAAATGCAACTTCTAAATGCACTTCTAAGTTCAACTTTCATTGAGAGGCTATTGGGCACCCTTCAAAATTCAACTTTTTCACAGAGTGGGTACACTTCTAAATTCAACTTTTTCACAGAGAGGCTATTGGGTACACTTCTAAATTCAACTTTTTCACAGAGGGGGTACACTTCTAAATTCACTTTTCACAGAGAGGCTATTGGGTACACTTCTAAATTCACTTGTCACAGAGAGGCTATTGGGTACACTTCTAAATTCACTTTCCACAGAGAGGCTATTGGGTACACTTCTAAATTCACTTGTCACAGAGAGGTTATTGGGCAGACTTCTAAGTGCACTTCTAAATTCAACTTTTAAATGTACTTCAAAATTCAACTTTTTCCCAGAGTGGGTACACTTCTAAATTCAACTTTTCACAGAGAGGCTATTGGGTACAGTTCTAAATTCAACTTTCACAGAGAGGCTGTTGGGCACCCTTCAAAATTCAACTTTTTCACAGAGTGGGTACACTTCTAAATTCAACTTTCTACAGAGAGGCTATTGGGTACACTTCTAAATTCAACTTTCCACAGAGAGGCTATTGGGTACACTTCTAAATTCAACTTTTCACAGAGAGGCTATTGGGTACACTTCTAAATGCAACTTCTAAGTGCACTTCTAAATTCAACTTTTAAATTTACTACAGAATTCAACTTTTTCACAGAGTGAGTACACTTCTATATTCAACTTTTCACAGAGAGGCTTTGGGTACACTTCTAAATACAACTTTCCACAGAGAGGCTATTGGGTACACTTCTAAAGTCAACTTTTCACAGAGAGGCTATTGGGTACACTTCTAAATGCAACTTCTAAGTGCACTTCTAAATTCAACTTTTAAATTTACTACAGAATTCAACTTTTTCACAGAGTGGGTACACTTCTAAATTCAACTTTTCACAGAGAGGCTTTGGGTACACTTCTAAATACAACTTTCCACAGAGAGGCTATTGGGTACACTTCTAAATTCACTTGACACAGAGAGGCTATTGGGTACACTTCTAAATTCACTTGTCACAGAGAGGCTATTGGGTACACTTCTAAATTCAGTTGTCACAGAGAGGTTATTGGGCACACTTCTAAATGCAACTTCTAAGTGCACTTCTGAATTCAACTTTTAAATGTACTTCAAAATTAAACTATTTCCCAGAGTGGGTACACTTCTAAATTCAACTTTTCACAGAGGGGCTATTGGGTACAGTTCTAAATTCAACTTTCACAGAGAGGCTATTGGGCGCCCTTCAAAATTCAACTTTTTCACAGAGTGGGTACACTTCTAAATTCAACTATCACAGGAGGCTATTAGAGATTCCATCTAAGTGTGGCATATTCTAACAATCACATTTCTGCCTAGATTTCGCGCAGGCTAAACTGTGTGGTTCTCTCGGGCTATGGTACTGGTTAACATTAGACTGCAGGCCGTTTAAAGGTAGGTTAGAGTGGCAGGAGCTTTCTGGAGTAGAGTAATTGCTCTACCCCCCACCCAAGCCAGCACTTACAGTTTTGTTGGTGTCTGGTAGCTTCATTGGCTTCCCCTGCTGACACCTGCAGACACTCTCTGGAGCCGCCACCGTAGGAGCCGCCCTTGGCCTTGGGGCTCCGGCTGCGTCGGAGTGGGTTCGGGAGCAGTCAACTGCGTCGGTATTGTAATGGCGGTGAGCAGGGTCACTAGGGTCGATAGACACACAACACCAGGGAGCCTGGCCCAATCACGGTGCGCGGGTAGGGTGGGAGGAGGAGAGGGAGGAGAAGACTCTGCAGGGCTGCAGGGCATGGGAAGGCAAACTTCAGTTTTTATTTATTTATTTTGAAAATGGCCTGAAATGGGTCTGGGAGCCAGGTGTAGACTCTGGGGAGCTGCGGGGGTATGGAAACACCAACTTTCCATTTTAAAAATGGGGGCCATGAGGGGTGCTTCACTCACCTGCATCCGCGTTGTAATGGCGTTGAGCAGGGTCACTAGGGTCGCTAGACACACAACACCAGGGAGCCTGGCCCAATCACGGTGCGTGGGTGGGGTGGGAGGAGGAGAGGCAGGAGAAGACTCTGCAGGGCTGCAGGGCATGGGAAGGCAAACTTCCGTTTTTATTTATTTATTTTGAAAATGGCCTGAAATGGGTCTGGGAGCCAGGTGCAGACTCTGGGGAGCTGCGGGGGTATGGAAACGCCAACTTTCCATTTTAAAAACAACATATGGGTCGGAATGGGCCCGGGGGCCATGAGGGGTGCTTCACTCACCTGCGTCCGCGTTGTAATGGCGGTGAGCAGGGTCACTAGGGTCGCTAGACACACAACACCAGGGAGCCTGGCCCAATCACGGTGCGCGGGTGGGGTTGGAGGAGGAGAGGCAGGAGAAGATTCTGCAGGGCTGCAGGGCATGGGAAGGCTAACTTCCGTTTTTATTTATTTATTTTGAAATGGCCTGAAATGGGTCTGGTAACCAACCTGTGGCCACACCAACCAACCTACCCACCCCTTTTGAATTCAAGGAAATTAGTGAAACTGAAGTCACTGCCCTCCTCATATCAATCAAACCCTCCAACTTCGAAGGGGATGTCTGTCTGGCACAGCTCATTAAAGATTGTGCCCCCACTCTGGTTCCCTTCCTAACAGAATTTATTAATGCTTCCTTCCAAACTGGCCATGTCCCAACTGGCCTTAAAGAAGCCGGGGTACGCCCGCTCCTCAAGAAACCTTCCCTCGACCCTTTGGTCCCAGGGAACTATAGGCCCATCACCACTGTCCCCTTCCTTCTGAAAATGTTGGACAAAGCATCCTACCTGCAAGTCCAAAAATACTTTGAGGACAATGGCCTCCTGGGCCTCCGGCAGTCTGGCTTCCGTCCACGACATGGCACCGAAACGGCTCTCCTTGACCTTAAAAATCAAATGGATGACCTTTGAGACGCTGGCAAACTAGCGCTCCTCCTACTCCTTGATTTATCGGCAGGATTCAATTTGGTTGACCACAACACCCTCTGTCACCATCTCTCCAAATCGGCCAACTTCTCCCCTAAGGCATGTGCCTGGATCGCATTGTTCTTTAAAGACGGGGCCATTAAAGTTTTCTCTGACTCTTCCTGTGCCACCCCCAGTCACATTAAATGTGGAGTCAGTCAGGGGTGCTGCATTGCGACCACTCTTTACAACCTGTTCACCAGGCCCCTATTCAGCATTCTGGACTCCCTGGGCATCTCATATAACAATTATGCAGATGACACACAGGTGCTCATCCCCCTCTCAGGTGAATATGAGGCCGATAGTAACACCCTTAATTCAATTTACTCCAAGATCCAATCCTGGATGGCAGAGAATTGGTTATGCCTCAACAGCGACAAAACTGAACTCCTGCTGATTGGGTTGCTCACCATCCTGGGCAACTTGGATAATCAATACTGCTCCTTCACCATAGACAACATCCCCATCGCTGTGTCCCAAACCATCAAAACCTTGGATGTTTATCTCGATTTCGACCTGACTATGAACAGACAAGTCAGCGCCATTGTCTCCTCATCGGCCTACTTCTCCAAGTTACTTAATGCAGCAAGACCTTTCCTCTCCCTACCTAACTGCCTCACCATTGCCAGGGCAATCATCGGATCAAGACTCGATTATTGCAATGTACTCCTTGTAGGGACCTCCGGTAAAAACATTGCCAAACTACAGGTGGTTCAGAACAATGCCCTTAGGGCTGCAACTGGGATCTCCAGGAAGGACCACATCTCCAACATAAGGAGGCAGGTGCACTGGCTCCCGGTCAAAGAGAGGATTCTTTTTAAAACCCTCTCACTGACGCATAAATGCATCCATGACGTAGCACCTCCCTACCTTACACCTGTAAATTGAGAAACTTTCCTCCTGTAGGCCTACAAGGAAGTCCTACACCAACTTGATCGCCACTCCCAAGACTAGGAGAGTGCGGGCAGGTGGAACCAGCTTCCTTACCATGGGCGCTGCATTTTGGAATGCCCTTCCAGCGCACCTCAGGATGATTGACTCCCACATGGCCTTCCGCAAAGCTGTCAAAACGAGGCTATTTGTTTGACTCCTCAACAATTATTTCATGCAGTCTTTCTCCGATTTGCCTGTGCTAAGTCTGACTCTGTCCGTTGCATAATTGTTATAACATGCTGTGTAACCAAGATGTATTCTCTTGAACATCAATTAAACCTTCCTACATTTTCATGTAAAGCGCCTCGATGCCTTTGGGGGTTTAGGACGTTTTTCCCCGCATATAAAGGTTTGCATGAACCAAAAGTTCTAAAAATACTACCACCAAAGGTTCGAACACCAAAAGTTTGAAACTTTGGTGGTAGCATTGAAAAAAGAAAACGGGCTGCGGGGTGTCCCACGCATCGCCCCGTTCACTATACTTTACGGACACCCCGGCAGCCTTCCGTTAAAGAAAAAAAACAGGGGCTGCGGGCGTGTTCCCCGCCCCGCTCACTATACTTTATGGTACAGTGAACAGGGGCTGCGGGGGACACCCCCGCAGTCTTCGGATAAAAAAAAAAAAAAAAAGAAAAGGACCCTGCAGTGCCAGTTCCGGAAGTGAAAGGGAACTGGCGCTGCAGGAACCAGCGTGAAGATGAAGGTAAGTGGGGTTTGTTCATGTTGGGGGTGTGGGTGGGGGTGTGCTGAGGATATGGGTCGGGGGGGTGTAATGGGCTTGTTGTGTGTGAATGTGAGAATATATGTGTGTTCGCATGAGAAAGATGCAAACTTTTGGTAGTTCGCACCTTTCTCATGGGAACGATTTGCCCGCGGTACTTTCAGCCGTGGGCAAATCACCCGGATTCGCCTTTGGGCTGCAGTGCACTCTATAAATTTAAATAAATAAAAAAATAAAAGGTCTTTGTACGTTCTGAACCCTTAGCCTTTCTGCTTTGGGCCATAGAGACCATTGGGTCACCGTTTTCTCTCAAGAATCTAAAAGTAACCATTGCTGCATTGTTACACAATTATGTCAGTTTTTCTTCCCTTCTTTGTTATACCCAGAGTCACCAGCATACATTTAAGTTTGCCTTGATGGTGTAATTACTGGGTGAGAGTGTGTAGTATTTTAACTAACTGTTTTTGTTTTAGTGAATTATCTATATTTTATGAGAAGCCTGCATGAACACATTTTGGTACCACTGTGTTATTGTTTGAATGCTTTTGCCATACTGGTTCACAGATCCCTGGAGAGTATAGCCTAGCCTTGGCCCATGCTTCCTTAAGAGGCAATCGCTGATGTGCTAGTAGTAGTCCAGGATTGAGTATATGCTCAGAAGCCATTGCTCTCATCTGTACTGTAGCTGGGCAATAGTCATTTGTCAGAGATGCCTAGACATGAGCCTTACTATATAGTACACTACAGAACAGAGTAATGTGCTTTTCTAGTGATGCCTAGATGTGAGACATAAAACATATTACAATGAAGAACAATGCGCTGTACTTTCTTAGGGAAACTTGGATGCAAGACACCAGTTATGGTACAATGTAGGGCATTGATAACCTGGGTATCACTGTTCCGGCTCTGGCGTGGTTGACCCCTTTCCTCTCCGACCGACCCTCCCAGGTCCAACTTGGGTCCTTCCTCTCTGATATCTTTTTCTCTACCTGTGGTGTCCCCCAGGGATCTAACCTCTCTCCCTGGATGTTCAACCAATACCTGGCACTCCTTGCCCACTGCATTGCCGCTCTCTGCCCCAACTTTCAGTGCTGTGCAGATGATATCCAGTTCATTTTCAGGCTACCCTCGGCCTCCTCCTCGCCTTCCCTCATCTCTGACTGTCTGTCTGCTATCCAGGAGTGGTGTGCCGCCCATGACCTCTGCCTTAATGCCAGTAAGACTGAGATTGTACTCATTGGCACACCCACTCCCTCCTACCCTGCAGCTCTCTGGCCAGCCTCAATTAGCCCTCTTCCTGCTCCCACCTGCAAGACTAAAAACCTCAGGGTCATCTTCGACTCCACACTCTCCTTCTCCCCTCACATCTCTATTTATTTATTTATTTATTTTTGCATTTGTAAAGTGCACTGCAGCCCACAGGCATAGAGGCGCTATCAAGGATACTTAAGAAGGCTTGCTTGAGGTTTACAATAAGCGGCCCAAGTATATAACGTTTGCTTAGGTTGGTACAGTTACAGAACAGTATTATACAATGTAAGGTGTGAAACATTCAGTGAGGGAGCATATGTCAGGGATCATACGTGGGTAAGCCCTCTAGACAAAAAGCTTAGTTTTTAATACCTTGCGGAAGGCAGCATGAGATTCGATTGATCTGATCTCGTTTGGGAGGTTGTTCAAGAGAGAGGCTGCCATTGATGGGAAGCTCGAGCCCCCAGCACGCACTCTACGCGTGTGAGGAGTCAGGATGCGGTTGGCATAAGCGGCCCTGGAGGGTCGGGTCGCTGTTTGTTTGTAGATCCTTTGTTCAAGATAGGGGGGTGCGAGTCCGTGAAGACATTTATGAGTTTGGGCAAGGGTTTTGAAGACCACCCTTTCTTTGATGGGTAGCCAGTGTACCTCTCTCCTGACCAATGAGATGTGTTCTCTGCGTGAAATGCCTGTTGCGGCCCTTAAGGCATTGTTCTGGGCAATCTGGAGTTTAGCCAGGTTTCTTTGGGAGGTACCGATGAAGAGGGCATTGCAATAGTCAAGTCTGGAGCCAATGATAGCTCTGGCTATGGTAATCCAGTTCTGTTGGGTGAGGAATGGCCTGATAGCATTGATCAGTTTGGAGTGGCACGCTGCTGAGGAAGCTATGGCATTGACCTGCCTATCCATGGTCATGCTAGGTTCTAGGTATACGCCCAGTGTCTTAATGGTTTGTGATACTGCGATGGGGGTGTTGTCTATATTGAAGGCCTGATACTCCTTGTCAAGTTTGCTCAGTGTGAAGGGGGACCCGATCAACAGTTCGGTTTTTTCACTGTTTAGACAGAGCCAGTTATGTGCCATCCAGGATTGAATGGTGGAGTAGATGAGGTTGAGGGTATCTGTATCAGTGCGATAGTCCCCCGATAGGGGTATGAGCACCTGGGTGTCATCTGCATAGTTTGTATATGAGATGCCCAGTGAGTCCAGAATACGGAACAGCGGTCTGGTGTAGAGGTTATATAGAGTGGGGGCAATGCAGGAGCCCTGGGGGACTCCACATTTGATCAGACTAGGTGTGGCGTTGGAGGATTCTGAGAAAACCTTCATTACTCTCTCCTGCAGGAACGAGTTGATCCAAGCACAAGCCTTTGGGGAGAAGTTCGCAGTGGTTGCGAGGGGATGGCATAGGGTTTTGTGCTCTACTAAGTCAAAGGCTGCAGAGAGGTCTAGGAGCAGAAGGAGCGCCGGTTTGCCTGCATCTCTGATGTCATCTATTTGATTTTTTAGATCAAGTAGTGGCATTTCAGTGCCATGACGAGGGCGAAATCCGGATTGGCGCAGGCCAAGAAGGTGGCTGTCCTCAATGAATTTCTGAACTTGCAGATAAGCTGCTTTGTCCAAGATCTTTAAGAGGAAGGGGGCCATACTAATGGGTCTGTAGTTGCCAGGTATCTCGGTCGAGCGATGTTTTTTTTAGTAGAAGTCGGACCCAAGCTTCTTTAAGGGAGCTGGGTACAGTGGAAGATTGGAAGGAGGAGTTAATAAAAGCAGTTTCAAAGGGGGCGATGACTGGCGCACAATCTTTAATGATGTGGGCTGGGCAGGCGTCTCCCTTACAGTTAGACGGTTTAACAGACCTAATGAGGGCAATGACTTCCGATTCGCTCATGGGAGAGAAATCAAATTTGGGTACCTGGTTGAGTGTGTCCAGTGTAGGGTGTGCCGTTTGGGCTGCTAGTAAGGAGGAGGCAGCCTTTTGATGGGCTAGGATTTTGGTGTGAAGGGAGTCGAGTTTGTCAAGCTTAGCTTTTTGAATTTGGTTACACCAGGCCTCGTCTTTGACAATGCTGGGTGGTGGGGTTGAAGGGGATTCAAGTTCCTTGAAAATAGCAAAGAGTTCTTTAGTCCCGGAATCTGCATTATTAATTCTTGTGTTGTAGGATTCAGCTTTGGCCTGTGTGATAGCAATTTTGTATTCTCTGGCAATGGCCTTGAAGGCGGTTTTGTTCGGTTCAGTAGGGTTTCTTTTCCCTGTGACAAGTGATGCCCTTTTTTTAGATCTAAGATCCATGAGTGCTTGGGAGAACCAGGCATTGGAATGCTTAGTTTTCTTAGCTTTTTTGGCTGTCAAGGGAGCAATAGTATCTACTGCAGTGGTTATGATATGGTTGAAGGTGTTGGCTAATATTACAGGATCATTGGGAAAAGGTGGGTGCAGGGCTCGAACCTGTAGGTGTGGGAGGAGGGTATCTTTCGTTAGTTTCTTGGAGCTCCTGGATAGTGCCGCGGGAAGCAGGATAGTGGGTTTCGACGGCTCTGTAGAGATGGCGATGTGAAAGTTAATACAGGAATGTTCTGACCAAGGGATAGGGGATATGGTGGACTGGAGAATGGGGCAATTATGTTGCACAACCCAGTCAAGGGTCCGACATTTAATGTGGGTGGGCTCAGTGATGGCTTGGACAAACCCTAAGGTAGTCCTTTTTGTAGGGCAATGGCATTGGAGTCTTGGGGGTCGTTGAGCCCTAGGTTGAAGTCACCCAGTACTACTACTTTGGTGGTTTTTTTCAGGTTGTGGGACAGAGAATGGATGAGGGTTTCTTGGAAGTCGGTGGGAGGGCCTGGTGGGCGATACACGAGGTAAAAGGCAATGGTGGAATTGGGAGACGTTTTGAGTTTGATGAGGTATTCGGCGTTGTGCCCTAGTTCACCCTGAATTCTTCTGATGTCAAGGCTGTCCTTGGCTATGATGGCTACCCCTCCCCCCCTTTGGCCTATCCGATCCTGCCTGAATATGGTGTAACCAGATGGGATGGCGAGCGAGAGAGCGGGTCTGCCGGAAGGTGTCTTGTAGCCAGGTCTCGCAGACAAAAAGAATGTCGAGATTATCCCTGCTGATGAGATCATGTACATCAAGTGTGTGCGCTGGAATCGAGCGGGCGTTAACCAAGGCGCAAGTTAGGAGTTTGAAGGGGTGACTACAAGAGGAGGTTAAGGTAGGTTTTTGGTTGGGGGTGGTGGTAGGTACAGGTTTGGTGGTGTGGGGAGCATAAGCCAGCCTGTCATTGGCCATCAGGGCAGTGGGGGCATCATCATTGCATAGATTAGCAGTGGGGGCATCATCATTGCATATAATGGCAGTGGGGGCATCATCATTGCATATAATAGCAGTGGGGGCACCATTGACCAACAGGGCAGTGGGGGCACCATCATTGCGTATAATGGCGGTGGGGGCATCATCGTTGCATATAATGGCGGTGGGGGCATCATCATTGCGTATAATGGCGGTGGGGGCATCATCATTGCGTATAATAGCAGTGGGGGCACCATTGCATAACAAAGCGGAGTGAGCAAGAAGAACATCTAGGTTAGTGCACAATGAACTTACATCTCTGAAGTCTCTAAGAAGTCACACTACCAGCTACACCTCCTCGGAGGTAGTCTTCCTTTCCTCTCCTTCCCCCAGAAGCTCACCGGCTCCAGAGCCCTGGTTCTCTCTAGGCTGGACTATTGTAACAGCCTCTATCTAAATCTGCCTGCTTCTACTCTCCGCCCTCTTCAACTTATCAAGAACAGGATTGCGAGACTTGTCCTTGTCCTCAAGCCCAGGGATCGTATCTCTCCAGGACTGAAATCTCTGCACTGGCTCCCAGTGGCTGTGAGGATTAAGTTCAAAGCCCTCTGCATTGTCCACAAGGCCTTCTGGGGCCTGGGGCCGAAATGCCTTCAACTCTCT
This sequence comes from Ambystoma mexicanum, assembly GCF_040938575.1. Lineage (NCBI taxonomy): Eukaryota > Metazoa > Chordata > Amphibia > Caudata > Ambystomatidae > Ambystoma > Ambystoma mexicanum. Next base: position 622,204,870 of record NC_090936.1, read on the forward strand.
CTTCCTAAATATCTTCCTTCTTGAGCTCTTCGCTCGTCCGCCTCAAACTCCCTCAGTGTCAGGCGCTTCTCCAAGCAACGAGTTGGTGGCAGATCTCTCTCTTCGGCAGGGGCCTCCCTCTGGAACAGCCTCCCTGCCTCCCTGCAACTTCAGGAGAACCATCTCCGGTTCCGGAAGCAACTGAAAACCTTCCTCTTTGCTTCTGCTTTCTCTCCCCTCTCCCCTGCTGAATTCCTGGCTGAAACTGCACTGGTTACCTGGCCACCCTTTCTGATCTCGGGCCCAGGCTCCGCCAGATGCACACCTGCACTGCCTCCCCGGCAACCCCCCACTTGGGGACTGTTATTCTGTATCCCTACAATGCCCCTATCAGCACTTATGTCTGCTCTTAACTTGCACTTGCCACCATCTGGTGGCCGTTTTTATTATCTTATTATTCTACTATCCCATGCTGCACTTTTCCCCCTCCCTTTCCCCACGCACTTTTCCCTGTCCCCCTTCCTATGCACTTGCGCGATCTGAATGACACCTGGCCTAGTATGATCGTTGTCTATCTTCCACCTGTTCCCCTCCCCCCCTTCCCTGACGACCTGACCTGGAACCACTGAACGCTGTGCTGGTGACCCACACCTATGAGAAGTACTCATGCATGTGTCCATGTTGGCCCGAGTGGGCATGCTGATCAGGCTAGGCACTGAGATGAAGGCACACTGTTAGACACCTGGCAAGCGGTCGTTGGGTTCGGGCATGCTGCAGGGTCGGATGTGAAGGAGTGTCAACTGCTCCTGAGAGCTGGATTGTGGCACAGGAGAGTGGTGCCAAAGGAGGCCGCTCGTGTCAGTGGTAGCGCAGCCATAACTCATCTTGGTGGTGAAATTGGTGCAACAGTTCTGTGGGTGAAGCCTGGACTGCCTGTGGGTGTCCACACAAACGAAGCGCCCCCCTGCAGTCTTACATGGCTGTGCACAGAGGGCTCTGACTGCTGCACATGCCAGACTCTGGGTTTTACATTTTTAGTGGCCGGTGCGTGCTATATATGGATACACCAGTGTGCTTGCTGCGCTCAGTTGGCTAGGAGGTGAGAGATGGTTATCTAGGAGCCGACTCGTAGGTGTGTGGGAAGTACTGGCCATGGTTGATCTCCGGAACACAACACTGACCCCTGGAGGTTGATTGGCGGAGGGTGAGTTGAAAACTGCTTGTGGTGCAGCCACAGGGGACATTGGAGTTTGGGAGCAGTAGCTAGTGACACCAGTCACCTTGAAGACTACGGACTACTGAGTTTCACTATAGATTTGAACAAGGGCTTTGGCTTGTCATGGGCTTGCACGCAACAGGCATGAATGGACAAGTATACTAGCCCCTAAATGCCGAGGCGGTCCCCTTCGCCACTGACTTTCCCTGACAACATTCCGCTGAGTGAGGCAGAGAAGTGGAGCTATCTACTGCTTGCTACTCCAGGTGTTCGCCGAGTCCTTAAGGTAAAAAATAGCCAGTTGCCACGGATCACCAACGAATGAACAGATCTGCATAAGGTGTGTGAGAAGGATGCAAATAATTTAATTCAATGACTTCGGAAGTAGGTGGAAGGCCTCCTGCACAGGGCAACAACCCTGAAAGCTAGAGCTGAGGATGCAGAAAACGGGAGGATGGTCAGTTTCTTGGAGGGGACAGATGGCTGCCCTCCCGAAGCATACTTGGAAAAATGTATAGGAGATCTGGTAGTGCTGGGGAAGTTGTTTTGTTTTGGAAAGGGCGCAAAGGGCCCTGCCAACTCAGCCCCTGTAGGGTGCCCAAATCCGCACCCCATTATTGCAAGAGTGATTGACTGCAAATATTTTGATCTCATCCTCTGAGAAGCCAGGCATAAGGTGGACATCCACTTCCACCATAATCCAAAACGTATCTTCCAGGACTTGGCTTAATGGCGGTGGTCCACAAAGCCAGCAGGTCATTCAAGGAAGTTAAAAGAAAATTGAGGTTGATGTTGGTGAAATATATTCTCTTCTTCCCCTCAAGACAAAAAATCCTTAATGGTGACTGGTCAGTCTTCTTTGAGACTAAACAGGAAGTGTGGCAGTTGGTGGAGTGGGGAACTGAAGAGGAGAGAGGGGGGTGTTTGGTCCACTCGACCAAGTCCTGTCAAAATGAAATGGGACTCTGGACCGGGTGTGGGTGACCAGGTGCCCCCTGGACCACGATCATCAGGGGTCTGGGAGGGAGTGCCTTTCATGCAAAACAGGTGATTGCTGCACAATCTATTCCGGCTGGCTGTGGAGACTGAGCGGGCCCGATATGCTGTGTGCTCACTCAGAATGGCTCAGATAGGGAGAATCGAGGTGTGTGGGAGTTAATTTCCCATTGTTTGATTTTCATTGATGTGGGCCGGGCCATGCGTTTGTGAAGGCTAGGAATGGTGCACAGGGTAATGATTTGAGGTACGCTTACTTGGGCCGGTGTCCTTGGCTGGTATATTTCTTTCGCTTGGTAATGTTGTGGATAGTTGGGTAAGGAGGGTTGTGTTACTAGAGAAGGATTTTTTCCCATTCAATAGCCACTGCTCCTTCCAGGGGGGTTATTTTTCATTGCAGGAGCTCTTGGTGCATGTTCCGATGTAGGTGGAAATTGGGGAGGGGGGAAGCACCTCCCCATATGTAGAAATTGTTAGAGATTGAGTGTTGGGGATGGTGCACTCTGAATTGTTGGCTTTCTGGTCACCTTATGAGTGGGCGTTGTGACAAATCTGGAGGTTTCGTCCCTTCTTCCTTCAGGATGCGGGGGGGGGGCATCCCCTTTAAGGCTAGGGAGGTGAGCCCGCTAAGAGTACCCTCCTGGGGGTTTGGGAAAGCAGGACCTCACTGCGAGTGACACCCCACCAGTGGACAGGGACTCCCATTCCAGTAAGGAACTCCCTACAACTGAGTCATTGTCTGCATGCATGGCAATACCTGAAGTGGACCTGACTGTCCGCTGTGGAACTCCAAATAATGTAGAAAGTGTATTGAACAGTTGGCTCAAGGCAATGCTGGCTTCTCAGTGGGCTTGCCAGTTAAATTCACCCCTTTGGTATCTGGTAGCAAGAATACAAGGACTTTGTCCCTGGAATGGAGGAGAAGCGATACGCAGAGGTGAGCCTCCAACGTACTTGGTAGGTGGTGCCAGGCCGCTGAGCAGAGCCGACTGTGGTGCAGAGGAGGACCTGAAATGAGGTCTGGAGGTAGATCTGGAGAGAAACTAGGAGAGAAGCCCGAGAGCACAAGAAACGTGCCCACAAGGCACAAGGTTATGCAGAGTCATCTAGGCCGAGCGGATCCAGCCCCAAGCATGTCAACCAATTTAAACTGATGATTTCCGAGAAATTCTGGTCCCTTTTAGACAAGATTTGCTCAAATATTCCTCACTGCCCAGCTGGCCTAATAAGGAGGTCCTTGGTGCCTGTTTCACCTTAACTCCACCACACTTCTGCGCCTCACCTCGTCTGCGCACCTGTCCTTGCTTCTCTGTAGCTAAGGTGGGAGGCTGCCTCTGCTGCGTCGGGCTCCTGGCATGCGACTGCTCAACACATGCTGTTGCACGCCCCACCCTTCTGTCGGTGCATCCCCCCCAACAGGGATTTGATAACATGGCTGTGTGCTTCAGTGTGGACTCGGCGAGAATCCTCTCCTGTGACTCCTTTTTAAAAATATTTTTATTTGGGATGGGCCACGCCCCATGGGTTTTAAAAGCCCTAGCACACTGGTTTGGAGTAAAAATTCCCGGGCTTTAGGTGCCCAGAAATTGCGGCCCTTCCTGCCGTTAAGGCTTCTTTAGAAATATTCTAAACGAACAATAGTGTCATTGTAGCATTGCTTTTGCCGTCTTGCATAGAAGACCACAGCTGCTAGAATGCTAAGTAATGCGCGCCTAAACTATTTCCTCTGGGTTTTGCCAAAGTACTTTAAAGATTTAGATAAAAGGTACTGTGTGATAAGGTCACTTTCTTGTAGTCCTTTATTTGACAGAGGAATGTTGCTTATATTTAATGTGAAGATGATTTTAAAGTTCCACAAAAAAATATTTTTGTGTACTTCAAATCATCCATGTGTAAAATAAGCTACACCATATGAAAGGTTTACTTTCAAGACTAGGTTAAATTTGTCTTGAAAGAAGGCACAGATGTGGGTACTCAAGTGTATTGTGTGGGCTTTAAGAAACAAATTCAGACATCATTTCATATCCCCCATGCATTAACAATGAGGGTCTTGTCCGGACAATTGTTAAGTTAATGAACTAGGACCGATAAAGAGCTTCCCATTTAAATATTCTGCTGATAACAAAGAGTGTTAAGAATTTGCGAGGTCTGCAATGGGGGCCTTGTTGAGGGAGCATTGTCTGGTAACCTTTTTACCACAGCCATCTTTTCATAACAGCGATGATGGCAAGCAAAGGCTGTGAGGTCCTGTGCCACCTCACAGGCTGCCCATGCCTTGCTGGAGCCCTGAATGCAGCAACCAAATTCCAGAGTGTACTAGGACTATAGATCCGGCACTCTTGCCATGTCGACCTTGCATTTACTGCATCGCCTTTCCGACTCCATCTTCTCTCTTTCCACCTACTTTATCTCCATTCTCGCACCTTACTCGAGGCATAACATCATGTACCTCTTCTAAATTCTTGGCCTATAATACACTGCCATAGCTGAAACCTCTGAAACTGCAACATTAATACATGTGTTGCTCTTTCGGTGTTGCTATACGGTATATCTAATATGTGTGAAAACTAACTTCTTCCGCGCAAAACTCAAACTGCTCACACTGCAGCACTTACTAATAGGTCTTCCTCAGCCTGAACCTTTTTGCCTGGCTGGGATGCAATACGTGCATCCCAACATAGCCAAGACAGAATCAGTGATGAATCCTCCAAATAATCACTAAACAAAGGACCCCAGATGCTCAACGTATACATTTCCCCAGATTGTCACATGTGATAGCTACATATTTGTGTCTTAACTATTTATAGCCTGTTGAGCAAAGAGCCGCCCTCATGTGAAACTGGGGGTATCACAGGAAAGGCTGTGGACACCTGGGACTGGGCCATACTGGAAACTTAGCAAGTGGTATGCAAACCAGAGTGTGAACTCTTCCACAGAGATCCAGAGCACATAGCATGATTCTGGTACCTCCGTGCCAATGCCGCAGTTTGGGCAGGCATGGGTTGGCTGCCTTTCATCCACCATCTCTGAAATGTGTGTGGACTCTCCGAACCATGGACGGCTAAAAAGGAGCATCAGTTCAGCTTGGGTTTGCTTTTCTACCTGCTGTATACATGGGTCTTCTGCTGCTGCTAACCAGCCCCCGCTGCCTAGCCTCCATGATGTCTGGCCTCTCTGCAGACTGCCAGTCAAAGACCTTGTGGAGCCTTCCTACAACATCCCTATTATTCAATGTGGTAGCCCGGCCCCCTCTTCTGTTTGGTTTCACAGGTGAGTTAATTGACCTTTAGAGACTTCCCAGGATTGATTGTAGGATTTGAGCAACAGTACAATTTGATGGGGATTGGAAGTCGTGTGGTGGACATAGTAATCCAGAAACTTTCCTTCTTGTCAGAAACATTGTTTGTTCCGAGCTGCAACTGCAATAAAAAATACAGTAAAGCACGTTTTTCACAAATCTGACTTTTAAAACAAAAAGTTATAAATGGTGCCCATCCGAGCCTTGAGTGAGTGGTATACTGCTGATCAATGAGCAATGCGGGTCCTACAAGAAAAGAACATGCTTGTCCAGGCCTGGTTTTTCATTGCATTCTAGGACACATAGCCATTGCTTTAAAATGGGAAAGGCCATACTGCAAGTCCCTGAATGAAAAGAAAAAACATATTGACAAAGCCCGTAGCTTGTGGGTCATAACATTTCTTCAGTTTTAACATAGGCAGTGCTTTCTGTTTTAATGGTAGACCCTCCCATATCCGGCTGTTGCCATTAAATGCTAGGTGTGGCATCAAATACCTTAGTAATGCTACCAAATTCCACTTAATACGTCATATGCATGGTAAAGTTGCCATATGTAATGTGCAGCCTGAAATATCAATTTTTGTGAAATTTTATGTCAAGTGCAGCCTCAAATTTCATCCATTGCCGCCAGGGGGAGTCTTACAAGGGCTCCCCCGAGCTGGGGTGGTGGGAGAAATTAAATGTGCCCTGATCGTATGCTGGCACTGGGCTTTCCAGTGCAGGAGCGGGGGTGCATTCAATAACAAAAGAGAGCAGGAGTTAAAAAATAATAATTACAGTGCCTCCCCTCCCAGTATTGACCAAGGGCGCATGAAGGGGGTGCCACATTTTTGTTGAATTACGTGGGGCACTGCCACTATAAAGGCCGACCAATTAATCAGGCCTGTTGGGTGTTGGCTAACTCAACGATACTGCTACCTTAATTTGCACTCACAGCCTCACTGCCGACTGCCCTCTGCAACCTGCTGTAGTTTCTGCTTCTAGATATTCTGGGTAATGCTGGTTCTCCAGGCATTGTCTCACAATCTTGTACTTTGCCCCTGCACCCTATCGTTTCCCCAGCAATTACCAGGCTCAAACTAAAATGTCTTTTGCCGTACACTGCTCTGTGCCACCCTCCACCCCCACTCCACCATTTAACTCACCGGATCTGAACCCCCTTCATTGCACTCAACGGAACTGAATGACCAAGGAGTAAAGATATGCTTCAGCCCTTGACCACCACGAAGAAACAGTGTTGGCAAAAACAACATATGTGGGGAACAAATGTCTAAACAAAGGTTTGTGAGAAAATTTAGTTTACAGGAAGATTTTGTAGGGTTCGATCACACCGTTCTTTGATCATTGCCACCAGGTTTTCTTTTGTCTTGTGCATGAGCTGTGCCATCTTTCTATGAAGGCTTAGTTCACCACATCATGGGTTGAACTTTATTAAGATGTGCCAACTCGCAACATGAGCAAACAGACCATTGGACTAAAACCCACTCCCTTCTGGAGTAGTCTTTGATAAGCAAACAACAAGCATAGTTGCAGGAGATCCCACTTTATCATGACGACCTGCTACAGAGTGCCTATCATCCTTTTCAGGATTGTGATGGCCCAGTGGGGTGTTTGCGGTGGTGGCTCATGGCTAAATGTTAGGGTTCTGAAGGTGGTATGGGAAGAATCCTCTCTTCCTCCCTCCCCACAAAACTATGGTCAGTTGCCATGGGATTGTCACATTGGCACTGGCCCACAGAAGTAGTGATCCAGCGGACCTGGAGAACTGAATCCTGTGGTTATTGAATGGTTCATGTGTGCTTACTGGTGATTTTGGGAGTGGGAGAAAAGTGATCCATGGCCAGAAGAAACCAGCAGAACCAGTTGGTGGGGGAGTGCAGGTGGGGCGGGAGATGGCTCCACAAAGGTGGTTGTGTGTGTGTGTTTTCCAAATACAATCCCAAGATGGCAGACTGTTCTCCTGTAGGCTCAGCACTTGCGACCGGTAATTAATGTGTTTTCAGGATGTACACTATACCACTCTACCAGTAATCGTGACCTTGAACTGCAAAACCTTAAAGCAGACCAGGCCAGGTTTCACACTGTGATTAATCACAGGATTACGTCACTTTTCCCCAGGGGGGAGCCTTTCCCTATGAGGCGAGGGAGATGAGCCTGCTGTGCCAAACTGTCTCTATGGGCAAGCAGGGCCTCACCGGGAGAGACGACTGCTCGGGAGACAAGGAATTGAAGATATGAAGAACAAACCAGAATAGATTGTCAGCCAAACACTCTTGATTGTACCTGTGAAGGAACACTTAAATGGTACTGAGATGAAGAAAACCACTCGAAGAATAAAGAGTATAAATCATGCAGAGAAGGACTTTGACACTCTACCAGGGAAATGCAGCCTCATAAAGCTGAGAGGCAGAGACCTTGAAAGACAGGGAATCCACAACTTTTGATAAGCTGTCAGGTGTACGCTGAAGGAAATTTGATTGTGCAGCATCCGAGGCTTGAGAGAAGCCCAAGTGCAGATCCGTCGCGCAGCGTTTGAAAGGAGAGGAGACGTGAGAGACCGAGGTGGATGCAAGGTGTCCTAAGCTTGAACGAGAGTTAAGTGGTGGCGTGAGCATAAGCAATTGTGGTGGACTCAGAGGATCATAAACAACACTGATACCTCTTCCATTAAGGTATTGCGAAGCGAACCGACTGAAGAAAGAACTGAGAAACTGTATGTGACGGCACAGACGAAACCAGAAGCCAATGTGACAAGCGAAGAAGAGTGTTCCAGCCTGTTAGAAATACGGGTGACATTTATCTCTGTACAATCCATGTAACCGGGAAAGCAGGAGACCCTGCAGGGGCACTGAAGGTAATTACTAAAACGGTCATGCTCGTCCCAGTCGAAAGATAGTATTAAGAGTAGATGAAGGACAAGAGAATCAATACTGAAATCCTCAAACTCGTCCCAGTCAAGATAAAGTGTGGGCATTGAATAAATGAAAAATCTTAAATCTGAATAAAGGGAAAAGAATAAACTTGTCCCATAGAAGGAAAGTGATAAACCCAGCTAGAATAGGACAAGAAGGAAAGAAAGGGTAATCGAGTGAAAGACAGTTGAGACCTTGAAGATCCCAGTATCGGAACTGGTGATTTAGTTACCAAGAACTACCTAAGGATACCTTATTGAACTGAACTTGGTGAAAAACCTCCTCAAAGAAGAAGGGAGTCTTTCTCTTGTGCTTTTGTTGTTCTAATAGTGGTAGAGTTAGTTTGGACAGTGGACTCTCACTGAGGACTGACAAGCACCTTAGTTAGTTTTGTTAGGTAGGGAACACCCTCAGCATAGGGAAAGATGGAAGTCTTCACCTTCATTTAATAAACAGCAGTGAGATGGAAAATCGAGGCTGTGCTCTTCTGACCTGCAACAACCGCTAGTCGAAGCATGCAGTTTCAGCATGCTGTTGTTGTTGTTTGGAGCAGTGGAGGTACAGAGAGGCTAAGATGCAGGAGCATGTGGCGGTTGAGGTGTGGAGAAAGCAGGCGGTACATGAGACGGTGGAGGTGCATAGCGATTGGCTGTTGCATTAGGATAACTGAAGAGGTTCGAGGATGAGAATAGGGGGCAAGCAAAGTACTGAAAAGGTTGAAGGAATTAGACATGACTGCAGAAGAAATGATTGTACGATGACACCAAGAGGGAAGGGAGAGAGCACAGTAGGTCAGAAGTGTAGAACAGAAAGGAGGAGGTGGTGCAGGAAGAGTGGGAGGAAGAGTTGGACCATCAGTAGAAAGGAAGGAAAAGAACTAGAAAAGAACACTCGTTCTTATTTGGAGGAGAGTAGGAAAAACTGAAAGTAAAGACGGTACATGATCAGAAGTTCAATGGAGGAGCATTCTGATTATCAGTTGGTGAGTGCATGCTAATATACTAGTTATGTGGAAGAAGTGAGGGGAGGAATTGGCTTGTTGTGGAATGGCGAGGAGTCCAGCTGACTGACAGCCCGAGAGTCTGAGCTGAGGTCTAGACTCTGGATCCTAGGCACGAGTGATCAATGACCCAGTGAGGAGGAACACAAGTCTGGCTTGGGTAATGGGATCCGGGCCCTGGGACAGGAAAACATGGTAGAATATGACCAGGCATCTGTGGTCTACCTCACCACTGATGACAGGACCTTGTTGAGATAATGCTTGCAAACTTGAACGTTATCCGAAAGACTGGGACCAACCCATGTCCTCCAGGAGAGGCCTAGCTGGAGCCAGGAAGCCTTCGGACCAGGAGGTGAGCATACAAGACTGTGGGTGACACCAGGGAGGGAACTGAAACAACTGTTTGAGAACTTTCCTTGTGAAGCCAGAAAAGCCATCAACCTGTAATTGGACTGAGGCTGTTTCGCAAACTCTATACCATTTAGGCAACGGGCAGGTAGTGATCCTGGGAGCTTGCTGCCAGGAACCAATCCTATCAAGCTCCCAGGGAGCCTGGCATACCTTTAACACCCAGACTGGGCTTTTTCCTGGGACATACTTTTCTTTAATGGTTTCTTGGCTGGAGTGTTGTACAGACCATGCAAAAGCAGGCCACTAGGGAGACCTCTCCCTAGGGCTGTTTGTTCGTAATTAAATAAAGAATGAAGTAAACTAACGCCCCATTTTGTTATGAAACCACAAACAAAACAATGAATTAATTTTGCTCCAGGGCGTAACATGATTGAAAGGCGTTCATTCACGTCCTGCCCCATTTTCATTCATTTGTATGGCACAGAGAAGGGACAGATTATAAATGATTCTACCGCCCCCTTTTTCTCCACCATACAAACACTACAGCATTTTCGCCTGCATGGATTTTCATGCTGGCACACATGCTGTGGATTCCTATGGAGTCTGCTAGCTTTTTGCACCAGCATAAAGCATTCAGACTCCATAGGAATCCATTGTACACACTGCCATGTGTACATGACAGGCAGTGTTTACCTCATTTGCACGACGGGGTGCAAAAGGGTTGTCAACAAGCGTATATGCTGCTTCTTTATTGTCGCCTTTTGTACTGTGCTATGCACATGGGGGAACTTCGGCGGTGGAGACCCATGTACAGAAAGTATAAACGTAACATGTTCCCGCTGCGGAAGTGCACAGGACTCGAAAATGAGCCCCTGAAGTGTTGAACCAAAACGTTCTTGTCTGGTTAAGTTTTCTGCAGATCTTTGTGACAAGATCTTGTTGAAGCAATCCACTAGACCACAAACAACATTTTTGTTATTAGATCTCATGTTTCATTTCTTCTGCTTTTCAGCGCTATAATAACGGATGTTATTACTCACTTTTAATGATGCTCAGTTTATCAACCTCGAATGGGCAAATAGCTTATTTGGTCATACTTTGGGATATTTAATTGGCTTAATGCAGACAACCGCACCCCATCACCCCAATCTTAGATGCTGTTTTAACTTGTGAGCTATCCACCCAGAGCCGCTTAAAGTGTTGAACCTCTGGTGCTCCCTGCGGATCATCCACATCTGATGAGATCCAGATGTACCAAACCCCTAATCAGCTGCACTTTAGTGGTGAGCGCTGGAGACGGTTGTGGTTTCCCTGGGAGGCGCATCAAGCCTGATTAGCCTCCAGAAAAAGGCACCCTTATGGTGGCCCGCCTCGCTGCCCTGATGGCTCCGGAAAGAATTGCAAAAAGGCAGCAGTAACATAGTGAAGTTGCGGAGGGAGTGAGTTGGCAAAGAGGTGTACTCGCCTAGAAGATTGCTGGGTGCTCTGCTTCTTCTCTAACTGGAGTCCTCTCCTCCTCTGGGGACTGAATAACTTGGAGCTCAGACCGCTTCGTGCAACCCGTCTGGCACTGCGTGAATGAGTCCAGGAGTACAGGGATGAGTTGTGAGCTTGCAAAATGTATTGGCAGTTTCACTGAGATGGAGGGTAGGTGTTGATGTGTGCATGTGGAAGTGATAGAGTTGTGTTATGTACAATTGGAAGTGTGTCTTAAGTAAGAGGCAAATTGCTCTTACAACATAGAGGTATGGTTTTATGTATTTACGCATTGAAGCTTTCATATATCACAAAGTTAATGTAATTTTGATTATGGTGATATTTTTTTTTTTGTTGTTGCATATAGAGCTTGCCTAAATTGACTTGGCTGCACATTGACAGCAATTTAAATTATGCAAAATTGAGGTTGGTGTGTATATGTAATGTGGTTGCGTCTTTGATAAAGCCTTAAACCCCGAGTCAGACAAAAAGGTTTTTTTTTTGGCTTGACCATTTGTTTTGTGTTAATGAAGCAGGATATGCATAACATCTGCAGGATTATTCCATGGGATTTAGGGGGTGGGAGGGATAGATGATACTTTTTCCCCCCAAGAGCCTTGGTGCAGTATCAAAAAATAATTGGTAGAAAAGAGACATCACTAACCAGATTTGCTAAAGACATGGCCGTCATGCTATTGGTGACAGTTCTCCATCATGGTCTGTGGTGTGATGGGGAAGGACTGGAAAAAAGTTCCGACGGTCTTTGACCGAGTAAGGGTGAATGGGGATCATTCGAGTGCAGAGACGAAGGGCTCTCTGTAGTGCTAGGTCTTATGCTGAGCAACTAAGGAAGATAAAATGGGCAATGATATGCCATCATCGAAGTCCCATCAATCCCAAATAGACCGGTTTGTGAAAGGACTCCTGCCTCTCCCCACCCAACATAGGAAATCAGTACCGCTATGGGGGAAGTTTCCTCCACTCAACTACAACGCATCGTAAAAGACTAGATAGTTGGTTGAACTTGGCTCGTTGGCAGGTGCTTCAGAAAGCCGCTGTGGGAGTCATTGAGACGGATTATACAATCTGGCATGCACTATGCAGTCCATACATTGCAAAAAGACTTCCAGATACTGGAAATAGCAATTTTGGGAGCCAGAGCTGAGGATACAGAATTGCACTCTAGGAGGAGCAACTTGCAGATGGTTGATGTTTCTCAAAAGCCTTGAGGGACAAGATGTGGAATGATGGATGAATACCCTGAGAAATTGTCCAACTGCTTTGGGGTTGAAAGTGCATACCCAGCATAGGCTTGAAGATGTCCAGAGACCCACACTCTCATCCCCTGCCCCTGAGAGCGATCACCACAAGGTTCATTAGGTGTAGTAATCAGGATGGCATCCTGCTAGAGGCAAGGCTTGGGCATGGAATGGGGGGCATCAAATATCAGATCAGCACTATGTACGTTTTCCCAAGCTACACTTGCGCAGTTCAGTATGCGCAGAGTTCATTCAATGAGGTCAAACGATGGTTACGGACATTGTCAATTCAAATGTATGCAGATTTTTCCACCTAAATTAAAGGTCGTATATGATGGCAAAGCATGTTCCTTTGAGACACTGCAGGAGACACGTGAGTAGGCAGAACAAATGAGGCAACCCTGAAGAAGAGCTGGAAGGGGACACGTAACGCATCAGAAGCCTGGGGACCAATGTGGAACTAGGATGGATATTGCTCAGGAAGAAGTGGAAATGGAGGAGGGTGCAATACGCAGAGTCTGGTAAGAGTGTACCAAACACAAAGCGGGGGGGGGGTCTTATTGTGAGAAGAGGACCCTGAACTTCTGTCTTGGACATAGCCTTTGCTGATTAGGGACTTGACAAGAGCCCTAAAGAATGTATTGTGTGACATGAAGTGGGAACAGAGTAGGCGATTAGCAGTTTATGATCTACATTGATTTGTCAATTTTGTATTGGTTGGTATTGTTAAAGGCATATACTCGTAACACTTCCCTGGTCGCCTGGATGGAGAGTGGCGAGGACAGGGCTGTCTATATAGCTGGAAGGATTTGGGATGGGGCTCTACACATGTCCCAATTTAGGGTGTTCAGACATGCTCCAGTAAGGCTGAATCTACCTCGGTGGGTAGGTTGTTTGGGTGTTGCAGCAGAAACCGTTTCAGAAAATGTTAGTGCTACAGCAAATTATCAGGCTTGGAGGGGTGGGTGAATTTGCGAGCAGCGGGCTTTGGATAGAGAATGCTGCTTTGAACGAGACACATGTGGTGGGACTATATGTTTAGTGATATACTGCACCAGTATGAGTTATTGTGCGGTCCTGGTAGCAATAACGTGAAATGTCATAATGCGAGGTAACGCGGTTAAGACACCACATGAGATCCTCCTTGCAGAGAAGAGTGCAAATAGCACTCCTACAGGCCTCGCACATGGGGCTGGAGGATGCTTGGCGATTGAAGAATAGTTAGAGGGGGCAGATCTGCTAATCTTGCTTGTCTACGAGATTGTCCCCACAGTTCCCTCCCATGTGTTGGACATCTGAGATCATAACTCACAATCCCTGCTCCTAACTGCTTGACTGCATTGGAAATTGCCGTGGCGCATCAGAGACAGACGGTGCAAGCGGCTACTACAATTCCCAACACTCTGGTGCTCGTTCACCTCTTACTACACGCGACGTGGTTACGTCCGTCTCCATGATGGTAATACAGACGCCAGAAGCGTAAAGCACTACGCTTACCCTCACTTCAGTGCTTCTCAGCTAAACTGCTTGCCGGTGTGCTCTGTGGCCTTTGCTTTGTAACCTGTGTGTGCTTTTGAACTCTGACTCTTGCTTCTATGGACTGCCTTTGGATTTACCCCTTTTCTGGATTTGTAGAAAATGGGCTTGAACTCACGAACTGCTGATACACCACAGAACCTTTCACGGATTGTCTTGGGCATCGACTTTGGAGCTTAGAACTCTGAACTTGGTTACCTAGCATTTTGGGATCCAAACTTTGAACTTGCATTATTCCCATGATTCTTCCTACACCACAAGACCTGCTGCCTGGCTCGCTTCCTCCAGGAATCAGGGGAGATCCGCAAGATTCCTGCAGGTACGTGTCACGACAGGGGAACCAGTGCAGGGTGGATTCATCAGACCCTTTTGCTAACCCCTGTTTTCCATTTCAGCATCGCAGGTATCGGGTGGCACCTGTTGTTCCTGGGATTCTTTTTCCCCAATTATCCGGCCAGTAGAGTATTTTCTTATCCTCTCTGGCCCTTTCATTGAGGTAAATGACATTAGATAATCTGGGATCCAGACCGTGACAAAACACGGAGAGGCAAACTGGTGCCTGGGTTGCTGAATGGGACATAGCGTGTGACGCATTCTTTACCGGACTTGTAGAGGTTTTATTAAGACGAGCAATAGACACAGTTGTATGATCTGGCAATTATAATTTAGTGTTTGGATTCAATATTGGACATGCACCTCCCAGTGAATCTGCAAGGGCTTAGTAGTAGACTCACGTGGCTATATGGCTGCCCATACATGTGTTGGGTGCATTACCCAGTGCCACAAAGAGTTAATTGTATCTGCCCGTACTTGGGGTATTTATGAGAATAGATGTTCGCAAGTTCAGATGTGATAACCGTTGTGGAGTAAATTGAGAACTGGGATATGTCTATATCGGATCACTCCATTACGCAATGAACTCCAAGGGGCTAGTGGGATGGGCTAGGCTTCCTCGCTGGCACATGAGCACTGATCTGGTGATGGTCTTACTGCAAGATGACCTTGTGCCCCCCTGATGTTTTTCAGTTGGCTGTGAGACTGACTGACATACCATCGGCAGTGGTCTTGTTGGTTAGGCATGCAGTTTTTAACCTGATCCTACCTGGGGTTGGGGAGCCAGTGTAATTGGAGCAAGGTTGGTGGTGATGTGGTCAAAATATTCACATGTATGTACATGAAAAATGGGATCACTCCTTTCCAAAGGTGAGCTGAATGGTAGCGACCTTGTGGTCGGGTTGGTTTCGGGATTTCTGGCCGTGGACGTCAGTTCATGGTGGAGGTGGTAGGTCAACGGCGACATTTGCCGTGATCTGGATCCCTAGAAGCAGTTCTGCTGCAACTGATGGAGATCTTCAAAAGGGACAGGTGAGGCAGCGCTGAAGATAATGGGGTGCTGAAGAAGAGCAGAGCAGAGCTACAGGTGTTGGGGTACTGTAGATATGTTCAGGTTGCTGGAGGCTCCGTTCCTTTGTCAGAAGATACGTTCAGTGTCTTGCTGTGACAGTGAACACAGGCGACCAATTCCTCAGAGCGCCAGCGTTTCCCTTGGATTTCTTCTATGTAGTTGGCAGTAGGTTATGGCCCTGGTTTCTAGTGTCTTTAGCAGCCACTATCAATTGTGATAGATATTACCGGTGTGCAGGGGGCGTTGTACATGGGGTAGGGCCTGAGCGGGAAAGGCAGACCCAAAATCTGTAAATGCCCACTCGGCAGTGCTGTCTGTAGTTCCCCCATAACACTTGTAGACAGCTGTATATCAAATACAACTTCTTCATTTTTTCATTAAAATATCAAATTAAATAGGCATTTTAGCTATCCTCTCGGGGGGATAGCTCAGGGGCAACGTGCTCGCCTTAGCAGCAAGACGACACAGAGCAGCACGGGTTTGATCCCCGGGTCTGCACTTAGAAAACTCTGGGTATTCAGCGCGTTATAAATAACCTATCATTTCATAGTTGCATATGTATGTGCTGTTCACACTTCTGACAACCAATACACCACACTCGTACTCTCATTCATACTTTACTCCCAACCCTTCACTCCCAATAGAACAGTATTCCTTTGCCTATCCCTGCCACCTCTTCTCGAAATGATCATTTTCTCAAGAACATCATTGTTCCCTTAACCATTTAGAAAATTATCTCCATCGGGACTTCAAGCCGCCCATATACTCCCTGTCCTGGTCCGGCCTTCCTCGGGTGTTTATAACGTTGGCTTGGTGTGCAAATGATCTTGAATACAGCCGCACAACACACGGTTCCGCGTGACTCAAGGGAGATGGCGGAGAGATGCAGCAACATAATAAATGACTCCGTAATAGTAGTTACATTTCAACAGTAACAGCAACAGAAATTATCTTCACTCTACGTATTAAACTTAGACATTCCCTGTCAAGGCTGAATGATTGTAGTTTCTTATTTGCTCAGTCATTTCTTACATAGTCCGTTCTGTTCCCGAATGGATTCAATCGGCAGACAATCCCGCCTAATCCATAAAGTCTCGCAGCGTCCCGTTACTTGTCTTCCATCGAGGGGCTAGATTTGGACTCGTGCTGAGTGTCCTCGCGCCACACCCGTGACGCGGTTTAGCAGGGTGATGTTTGTAATAGTCATCACTAGGGTAAGGCTACTGTTACGTGCATTGCATGGGCAAAAAGCGAGCGGCACACTATCTTAAAAACGCCACAAGTATCGGGAAGAAACAATGATTAATCCCTCCATTGATTGAATGTTTTATCGTTACACAATAATTCTAGAGCATTCTACACAACATCCTATGCATATCGCAGCTTAATTGCCTCTCCCAATCTCCGTCGTTCGGGAGGTGAAGTTAGTTATTTCTTATGGGCAATATTCTAAATATTCTTTGCATTCGGGTAGCCCGAAGCAACTTGGCCAAGTCTTATTAAAGAGATATGTCTTTTACCTAGTTCTAGCCAAGTCGAGGACACGGTTGGTCGTATAGTTTCCTATTGGTGTATACATTACTATTAATGGAGCCACACAAGGCGTAGCACATAACTCCATCAACTTTTAGCAATATGTGTACGTTTGCTGTGATGTGCACCATTCGTAGCTTCCTCTAGAGGGCACTGTTGACTCGCTTTAGGCTCTATCTTTTACATTTATGGTCTGCAGTGCGAAACAGAAACCCCCCGCGAAGTTTAATGTTAAAGGATATCATCACCGAAGTGTCCCGTGGCGCTCTGGCGGCGCTGGAAGGTTAGAGGGTAGGGTGGGTTAGTATTGGGGCGTTTCAGGCCTTGTTGCTTTTGGGCATCCGTCACTGGCTGCGTCCCTCGCTGTGTTCTGAGCATAGTGGTGGCGTGTCCCTGTAACTATTTGGTGGTTTGTGGGTAGGAAGGTGGTGAAGGCTCCCCCCCTCCCTGCACCTCCTCTTGGGTTGATAAGTGTATGATACTAGGTTTGCTCATAGGTCGCCAAAGGGGTTACCTGCCATCGCCTATCTCACTGTGTGCCATTTATTGGTTAGTGCTCCCTCTCTGCAGCTAGGGTGTCTGTCCTTAGGCTATGCCTAGAGTAGGTGTTGGCTTGGCAGTGGGTATATCCTGGGTTCCCTCCCTCCCCGGCTTCTTCCTTCGATCACGCTAGTTTTGGCCCGTTTTATGTTCAGTGGTGTCTTTTTTTCCTTCTCATTCCCTTCTGATTGTGAGCTGATGGGCTAGGTTTTAAGTGATTTTCTGAATCTTAAGTGATCCTTTGTATTACGCCTTTTTTCCAGGTGTTCCATGTTTTGGCTGCCAGGTGAGAGAATGAAGATCCTATAAGTTTTTTTCTTGTGTATGGTTTTGGTTCCAGGCTGATGTCGTTGCTTGAGAGTTCTTGTCCGTAGGTAGATGGTTATTTTCTTTTGTAGGAATTCTGCTCCTTCGCCATGAATTGCTCCGTGCCTTATGCAAATCGTTTTGAACGTAATTCGCTGTTTGATTGGCAGCCAGTGTAACATTTTTAGCACTGGGGTGATATGGTCCCTTCGTGATCGTTTGAGGAAAGTCTGGCCGCTGCATTTTGGATACGTTGCTGTTCCTTCAGGAGGTGTTCAGGCATTCCGAGGTAAAGGCTGTCGACATAGTGTATTCTGGACATGACGAGTGCAAGGATGGTCCGTGTTTTATGAGCGAAGGAGAGGAATGGTCAGATTCTGACCGAGACCACACCGTTTCTTTATTCTCATAATGATAAGTATTGAAACAATCTAGAATGGGGTGGAAAAACACCTATTCATTCTGATCATCAGTAATGCTGCTAAACAGCAATGTTCAAGCAACAGCCACTATAGGTGAGACTGGGCTGAGAAAGCCGTAAGTGGGTAAGGAGAACATGAATGCCATTGTAATTTTGGAAAGATTGTTTTGTAACAGAGCTTAATTCTTCTGTGTTTTAATGTAGCGACATACCTGTACAAGTTGTCTGTACCAAAGCATGTTCTGTCCGAGGAAGTGATGCTGCATGTAACTTGTGTTGAAAAGAGAAGTAAGAAATGTGAGGCTATATTAAAAAAAAAAACATTTATTGAAGAAAATAGAACTTTAAATGAATATGGTTTGTGAAATAAATGGCAGTTTGTTGCTTTATTTGTATTAGTTCAAGTGTACAGTTCTCATGGGAGTCGATCCCTGCTTCTGTGCAACAGGTTCCACAAAGGCAGATGCTGGAAACAGAGGAGTTGGGGGTGGGGTGACCGAGGGGTACGGGACGACCCGTGCTTTGTGATGCAACCCACTAAGGTGAGATATGGGTGATCTTCATGGTCTCTCACTGTATCCACAGCCTTGTGGGCAAAGTCAGTCACACTGACCGACCGCCAAGACAGCCCAGGATTAACTAGAGCAATGCTTAAAACACAGAGTTGGAATATCATTTGAGCCATCCGCAAACATGCCCTCATGAGGTTCGTTTGTCCTTTAGCACACTCAGAAAAGAGATGTTGGAGAGCCCGAAGTCCGCAAGCATGACTCACGGGTATGTCTTTGAACCATACTGACATCCATGAGTAGGTTGTCATGAACATCTGCATCTAGCCAAATACGATACCTTATAGAAGTTAAGCAATACAGAGTAACCAGTAAAAGGAGCGAGTTGGGGAAATGATTCCAAGATGGCCAACTCATATTTTGAAAGTTCTGCACTGAGCAGGATAGCCATCTTCTATCCAATCTATAACTGCTGTAGAACCAGTAGTCTTCATAGCCTAATCCTATTTTGCGGCACACTCGCCTTACTCGCACATCTGCTCTGAAATAACCAGTTACACAATCCCCTAGCAACCCCATTTCGCCATCAACTTTCAAAGTCCAATGCCGGCTCTCGGGATTTCAGTGGGGTGACTTTGCCTTAAAAGTTGGTGGATGATGGCCCTGGGTGTGGTATTTGAAGGGTCCTTTGGTCACCTGCTTCTGTTCCCTTTATGGCAGGGGATGGTTACATGAGGTCCAACATTCGTCTCTTTAAGAGGCTACGCTACTGTACAGTGAATCGTTAGAATGAGTGACAACAGTGACAGTTTCCCTTATCCCCCAACAGCAGCCACTCATGTATTCATGGTTGTGATACAGTTACTGGTACATTTAAGAGAACAGAGCTTTGTGGCTTCAAACAAATATGTAGCCTTCCGAACCCTTTCCCCTGGTCCTGAACTTTGCGCATCATGCTTCGCAGACTCACACAGGTGCCAAATGCACACTAAAACGAATTTTCTGCACTGCTCTCTACACTAGCCAGAGTAGAGCACAGAAGAACATTACATTTTAGGCCACACCTGGTCCGTTTCCCTGCTGCATGGATACACTGTGCTCGGAAGAAACTGGCAGCATTTCTGAAAATGCTTTTCTCTCGCTTACCAACCAAGGCTCCTGAAGTACCCAAACCCAGGACCAGGGGGTATATATCTCACAGAGAACAGTGGTGGGCAAGCATGGGACACTCAGAGAATGAAAAGCCAAAATGGCGGCTCCTCTTTATAAAGGATTGGGTTCAGCTGCGAAAACCTAAATCCCATGAAGGTGAACTGCTATTTCTAGCCCTTGCACACTTGCCCAAGGAACAGCAGACCCTCCCAAGGAGGTCCATACCAGAGAGTACAAGTCGGGTGTTTTGCAGTGGGAGCTGGCATGAGAGCAGGATGAGAGAGGGACGAATAATAATGCTGTGGAGGTGACAGAATACTTTGGAGAAGGGGGAAGAGTAGAGGGGGAAATTGAGTATCTGGATGAAAAAGGCAAGACCATTAGGAAGGGGGAGGCAGGCAAGGGTATAGGTAGGTAGAAGGATGGAAGGAGGTAGAATAACATCAGGAGGAGGTTGGTGCAAGGAAGCATGAGGTTGTTTGGACCCACTGAGAGGATGGGAAGAACATCCAGTGGCTAGTGAGGCCCTAACAAGTAATCTTCAGAAGGTCCGATCAACGCAAGAGTAGTGAGGTGTGGAAATGGGTAGGAGTAAGGCCTCTAAGACAGGGAGGTGAAAGATACCCACTTATAAGCCATTCCACTTTTGACAAAGACCCCTTCCTAACCTTGGGGACCCACACTATGGTGGCCATTGGGGCAGTGTGCCATCCTGAGCTAGTAGATGCTGGGCCTGGATGAGGATGCCCCCCCACCCCAGAGGCAGGTGGCTGTCACACCCGCGCCACTTCTACAGATACACATGAACACCAATGAGGCATTCACACAAGTCTTTACCCCTTCACCAACATCACTGGCCACCAAGGGAAAGAACAGACAAGACCCCCTTAGGGACTGCCATAACATTAGTAGTGGTACACAATTCAAACTATTTGTCAGACCCAAAAACTCCATTGAAGTTCGCAGTTTCCCTTTTAAGGGAACACCTCATTAATGGGATTTACTACTGACGCCAGCAATATGTTTCCCTCAGCACTACTGACGAGGGGAAACTTAGACAAGATCCCAGAGTGCTGCAGAGTTAGAGTAACCCGACTTCTCATTGGCTCGAAGAAACCATCCGGATCTGGTGCATGCATATGGCACATGGAAACACACAAACAGTTCCCTTCAACAAGTTTACCAGAGGTCTTCCAGGGTAAAAAGTCCTGAAAGCCCTGGCTGTAGGGGGCGGGGGCACAGAAATGGCAGACTGTTGCAGTGAACCACCGGGGGAGTTAGCAGACTACCTCCAGCAGATCAAGTGCTCTATGCAATCTAAAATGGTAGCTCGCCCTAAAGTAACCAAATGCTATACCACCCTCAGCCCACATACCCCCTAGACACAAGGCCCATTCAAGGGCTATTTATTTATTTTTTATTTATTTGCATTTATCAAGCGCGCTTGCAGCCCATAAGGCATCGAGGCGCTGTTACAGATGATAAGCAGACTAGATTTACAGGCGGGTGCCCAATTGGGCCTATGGTTACACGGTAACGAACAAATATGCAGGGAATTGTTCAAACCAACTCGTGATAGATATTCTGTTTAGACAAAGAGTCTAGTTTTAATAGCCTTACGGAAGGCTAGGTGTGGCCCAAACCCACAGGTGCAACCTATGAGGAGTGCCACTCATTCGAAGAGGAGACTAGAGTATACAAGCAGCATCCCCAGCCTGATCGTGTAGTGTGGAGTTGAAGGGAGGAGTTTGTCAGAGTAGCAAGGAAGAGCAGTACTGATGCGAGAGCAGGAGGAGAGCACTTGAGGTTTTAAGAAGAGTGTGGAGGAAGAGAGGTGTCCTTAGAGGGAGAGTGGTTGTTGGGGAGTGGAGGAGAAGTATCAGACGAAGAGGGAGACTTGGGAGGTGTTTGGAGAAGAATGTATCTCATTTAGAACAAGAGTGTGGAAGTTGGAAAGTACCATCAGGAGGCCAGTCGTCCAGGTGGAGGAATGAGGTTGAAGCCCTTAACATCGGTGGCTAAGAGGAAAGAACTATGTGGGGAAGATAACACTGATGATGGGTGGGGGGAGAACAGGTACCCCTTCTAAGAAGAGAGAGCCGGGAGGTTCCAGTGGAGCAAATTTGTCTATGGCAGAAACTAGTGGAAGTAGGTACAAGATGGTGCAATCTCATTGTTTATTGATAACTGTCTATTACCCTTCCTGGCGGCTGTAAAACAGAGATACAGAATAGGCGGTTTGTGGTCATTAGTAGTCCGTGTGTGAGTTGCAGAGCTGTGCGGTGCATGTGTAGAGAGAAGACTGATGGGTGGATGGGAGGCAACAGAGCGGAGGGAGAGGAGACTTACGAGCGGAGATGGAGGTGAGGAGCCCCTTTGCAGTTGGTGAGCAGGTACAAGTGGATCTAGGTCACATGGCCTAAGCCCCACCCACCTACCAATAACTGCTAAACCTTTGGTCCTTCCTGTGTTGCCTCCCTTTTCCCTACTTAAGCAGCCCTCCAGGCTCTTTTCCTTTTTCAGTTGGTGAGCAGGTCCAAGAGGATCTAGGTCACGTGGCCTAAACCCCACCCACCTTCTTAGCCCTGCCTCTTTCCTTCTGTTAACTCTTAGATCAAGGGCATCTGAAGTGAAGGGCAGATGAAGAAAAGGGCAATTCCTGTTTGGACAGGGAGGCCCGGACCCCTGCTCAGACAACAGGTAAGCATGCACCGTGTGCTTTTTTCCCCCCCTCCTTCCCCATAGGCCATCACCAGGCAATGCCAACGTCATTGCCCCTACTCTAAGGCATGGACTTTGAAATGCAGCCACATCAACCTCAAGCCCATACGCACACCCTCACATTCACCAGTTGATACTCCCCAACGTCCGTTCAGCTATCACCCATGCAGCAGACATCGCCGATCTCATCACTTCACATAGCCTTAATGCCATCTTCATCACTGAGACCTGGCTGACACCCACATCCTAGCCTTCATTATCCCCGACGGCTACAGCACCCAACACAGATACCGGTCGAACAAGACAGGCTGTAGCCTTGCAGTCATTCACAAGACCTTGTGGCTCTGCACCAGATTTGACATCGACAACATTGGCCTATTCAAAGTTCTCTCCTGCCACTTCCTGCTCTCCCTGATGGACACAGTCACCTTCCATCTCATCTACAGACCACCTAAACCCAACACCACCTTCATTGGAGACTTCACCGACCTGGTCACCACAATGTCCTTCATGCACGCCAACATCATCTTGGTAGGTGACCTCAACCTCCCAGGCAACAAGGCCACCAAACCGATGAAGGAAGCCCTCCTCAGCTTTCTCAAAACCGTTAGCCTCACACAGTACACGAAAGACTCCATGCACAAGAAAGGGAACATCCTCAACCTAATAATCGCTGCACTGCCTTCTATCCACTGCAGCTTTCCCCTCCCGCCTTTCAACATCCTGCACACCATGACAGTCGAGCACTCCCAGCAGAAACCTTTCAGACAAACCTTCAGGTCCTTCAAGAACTTCACGGTGTAAGCCCTCACGGAAGTCCTTGCATGACTCCAGCTCACAGGGACCAAACAACCCCAACCAATCTGCGACTCTCTACTGGAAGCACTCAGCGCCAGCCTCCATCGACTGAGAGACACCTCTGAAACAACGCACCTGCAAACTGAAATCGCCAGCACCCTAGTACACGCAAGAACTCAACTTCAACAAAAGTGTCATCAGGAAACTAGAGAAAGCATGGTGCCTCTTCAGGACCGCATCCGACCTGGAACTCCACAAGGAACTCTGGTCAACCCGCTGACAACTAATCAACACAGCCAAGGCCTACTACTATCAGAACACCATAGCAGAAGCTGACAACAAAAGCAGAGCTCCCTTTAAAGGGGCGAAGCACTGCATCAACCCTCTGCTGACCCTTACATACCGCATCAGTCGAACAATCCACCTCCATCAACGCCTTCTTCGACAAAATCAGCACTATTCGCCAGCACATAGACACCAGCTCTGCATCCACAGACCCACCTCATGTCCCTCCTCGCGAAATCTCCACACCCTGGACAACATTCAAGAAACTCTATAGAGGACCTGGTAGAAACCCTGGCCGCCCTCAAAGCCACGTCATATACAGACGACATCCTCCCAGCATCCATCCTCAAGACCATCCCTGCAGAAGCTCTCCTTCCCTACCTGGAGATCATCAACAGCTCCCTAACTCAAGGCACCTTCGACCCTAAAGGCAGCACATATCCTCCCTCTACTAAAGAAACCCACTCTGGATCCCGAAAACCTAGTTAACTCTCGCCCCATCACCCATCTTCCCTTCCTAGGTAAGATCACTGAGAAAGCGGTAGCCGCGCAACTGCAGCAACACATCGACCTCAACAATCTCCTTCAAACCTACCAATCCGGGTTCAGAATCAGATGCAGCACGGAGACGGCAACCATACAGGTGATCAACACCCTCAACTTATTTGACGACAGTCACCCCATTGCCTCCTAGTTCTATTCAACCTCTTGGCCACTTTCGACACAACAGACAACCAGGTGCTCACGGACACCCTACATCAGTGCATGGGGATCAGTGACCTTGTTCTATGCTGGTTCAAGTCCTACCTCGCCATCCGCCAGCAGTTTGTTCAGATGGACTCCCCTAAATCACCAATGCTACCCGTCACCTGTGGAAACTGGCACGGTTCCATCCTCTCCCCAGTGGTCTTCAATCTGTACATGTAGCCGCTGGGATACCGTCTAGCCACACACAACATCCACATCTACCAATACTCTGATACACAACTATACCTCGAGATGAACTCATCAAGGACATCCACATGCTCAAAACCTTCCTCTCGCTATCCAGTTTTGGATGTCCAGTGCACACTTGACGTTCAACCCCTTCAAGAGCGAATTCCTACTCCTCACCAACAACACCGAACACCCGGGCATACAGACCTGGCCATCAACCATGAACATTGAGGGTTTCACACCTGAGCTTACCTTTTGTGCAAAGACCCTCGGGTTGCACATCAACAAACACCTCTCCTTCGAGACCTAAAAAACGAAGAAAATAAACTCGGACAGCCTAGTATCTGCTCTCCCTCCTGTGGAAAGTCAAGCCCTTCCTCCCTCTGGACAGCTTTAGATCCACCGTTCAAGCACTGTTCCTATCCTACCTGGATGGGACAATGCCCTCCTCAAAGACCCCCCCACCCCCCTGCGTCCGAACTTGTGCCCCTGAGAAGTGTTCTACACGCGCCTGCATGCCTCATAAAGGGTCTACACAGATACGACCACATCACCCCGGCCCTCATCGGCATTCACTGGATCCCACTGCACGCACAAATTACCTTCATGTCTTGCTGAATCATCTATGATATGGCATTTATAACGCGCCTGGACACAAGTGTTTCTAGGTGCGACAAGACATGGAGGAGGGGGCGGAAAACAGAGGGATGACAAAACAGCGATCTTACTAGGCCTTGCGTCATACAGATCGCGCAAGTGCGGGGAAGGGAGAAGTGCCAAGGGGGCATTCACTCAGCTACCTTGTGGAGAAACTCTGCATCAACGGCGGACAGTGCACCACCAGAAGCAAGGAAACGTGGAGACTTGAAATCTGCTGCTGCAAAAAGGAAAGGACCAGAAAACCAGCCTTCTCTGCCTATGCCCCAAGACTAGGGAACTTCCTCCCCGTCCACATCAGACTCGCCCCCACGCTACTGAAATGTAGAAAAGAACTAGAGACCCACCTCTCCTCCTTAAGTTGCCCCGTCCCCTGTGACACTGGACTCGCTAGATGTCGTCCACCCCTCTCCTTCCCACCACGCTGTACAGCTGTACCCCTCGTCCGTGCCCCTCTGTATCCTGCCCCCAGCTGTATATGTGTTCTGTTATTGTCATCCCAATCCAGACATAGGTTTGCAACCTCGAGTCCAACAAAACCCAAGTCCTTGCCCCCATACTCTTTTCCTTTGATTGCAACATCCTCCCTATGGCACGCACTGAACACAAATATTGTGGAGGCTGGCGCTTCTCCATCATAGAACCCCACATCCGGAACAACCGTCCCTTTTTTCTGAAAGCTAGGCAGTCTATCATGTAGTGTCAAGCAGCAATATAAGCATACTGTTTTTAAAGTGAAATGTGAGTCCTTTATAACTCTGTAATGCCTGCCATGCTGCTGTATCTCTCACTGTTAGTTGTATCTAACACCTCCATCATGGTTATGTAAAGGAGATGGGTAACCCTCCTGGGTGCTGTGTCAGCCTGCAACACACACAAGACCTGCGCTATAGACGTAGAGTTTCTTTTAACATTCTGCTACAATACTGTTTTCTGAGCACCTGCAAGCAATTCTATTTGTTGTGTGCGCTCTTCAAGTCCACAGACCATAAAATGTCTCCATTACCAAAACATTTCGGAATGTGGCCTCTTTTACCTATGTAATACCTTCCCCCTTCTCTGAAGAGCAGGAGTCTCTTGATTTCTCCCCCCCCCCCAAGCACCCCATATCAAAGTTTCATGGTATGGTGTGGCACACATGCATACCGTTTGTGATCATAGTGTAGATGTAGTTACACTGAATAAAACTCTTGGAAGACAACGTGGATGGTTCTTCACACACACCAATTGTTTTATCAGATTTACCTGCACATCACATTTTGTTTTTACTTTATGGAGTCTGTGCAATATGTAAATCAAGGTGAAGCCCTGTGTCCACAGAACTCTAATTGAGCATGAACACTTCCAGTGATTCAATGTTAATGAACATAACCATTATTCATTTGTTTTTCAATTTTTTTGTTTTATATCACCAAATATCATGTTTTTTCAATCAATACATTTTTTGTTTTCTTGCATTTTGTGTATCATAATAAAACATCAACTCTCAAACAAAAGTTCTTCAACAATTGATGTACAGAAGCAATTTCAAAAGTAAAGCAATTTTTTACCATTGCAGGTTTACTTAAACACAATTATCAAAACAAATATTAATGGGGAAAAAAGTGTATAAAGATTTTGAATGTTCATAGGATTGGGTGGTCTTTAGTAGTCCTTACGCGTTTCCAAACAATTCCTTTATCAAGAGTCAGTCCTATTGACTTTACCGAAGTTTCCTTAATTCATTCAAGGGTTCTTATCCCTTACAATTCTGTAACAATAAACACACAAGCCTATATTAATAGCACTGGCATTTAATTTAAAAAATCAATTTACTAGTTAAATAAAAGTAACCTCGATTGTAGACACCACTTTGGCACAGTTCAAAAAGAATTCCTACCAGTGTATCAAATTGTGTATGAATGCACTACAGAATCTAGTGTCCTAAAGAAGGAT
This sequence comes from Ambystoma mexicanum, assembly GCF_040938575.1. Lineage (NCBI taxonomy): Eukaryota > Metazoa > Chordata > Amphibia > Caudata > Ambystomatidae > Ambystoma > Ambystoma mexicanum. The sequence goes on from NC_090936.1 coordinate 622,232,091, forward strand.
ATATTGTTAAGAGATATAGCTTTCCATAGCATTATGTCAAGACAAATGTATATATCTAATCTCTCCATGCACTTAGCCATACCTTGTTTTATGTTTTCAACCAATGGCTCCTGTTCAGGATTACTGTACCAGATAATACTCACAGGTTTAGAAACATCTGTGAGTAACCTAAAACTATTCAGAGTCGATCTATAAAGTTACAATTATAATCTAAGTACCTTGCAAATTTAGAACTTACCTGCCCAGTTGGGGTTTCACAGGGCCGTTGTACATAGTGCTCAAGTAAAGGAGAGTCAACCTCCATAGTACCTCTAACTCCGTTCAATAAACAGAAGTGATGTATTGTGAAATGACGAGAAAGTCCCTCTTAGTTGGTATGTGTTGGTACTAGGTAAGCACCATATTAATTAAGGCTTCCCACCAACCACATACTGCTGTTGAGACACAATAAAATGTTAATTAGAACAAGATCATGCGAATGTCAGAATGTATAAACCCTAATCTTAAAACTTGCTATATTGTGAATACTAAAGATAATCATTGTAAAATTCTCTCTGGCTGTTATCAAAATATGTATGTTCATCCACCATACAATAAGTGCAAAGTACATTCTGAGATTTAACAAATATACCCTAACAGTGCAAGCATGCTCAAAAGCATCCTAAATCTCGCTCTAAATTCATACCTTGGGGACTCAACATATCTAGTCTGGTAATCCACCAAACTGCCAGTGTCGCTAAGATCTGATTCCGATCACCTCCTCTCTTAGGATATGTTCATTTGCAATGATTCACCTATTTATCTCTACCCCATGGTACTAAGGGTCTTTGTCACTACCTGGAACAGATTTGATGTTGCTCATTGTTTCCAGTCCGACACAAATTAGTGTTAACAATTTATTTTGTGGTGTATTATATAACAAAACAGGCCTACACAACCAACCCATGGAATAAAGGGTGTCAAGTGCTAGTCCCCCCCCCCCTTTATATCTCCACCAGTGCTATGTTCCATCCCTACACTGCCTTCATTCTCCCTCGCCCATGTGGCCTTACAAGTGGGTAATGCTGCACTCTACAAAAAAGCTATGACTTATTGTAACCATGTTGTGATTTTTTTGTTTTGGTAAATTTAGAGATGTATCTGGGATTAACAGGTTTGGTAATTTGGACCCAGTTCTACTTTGGCTGCTCAGTTGGTTTTGTGTGGTTTGTGTTCTTGATGTTAACATTGTATGCTTTAAAAAGCATCCATCTTTCCTTTAGGGCTTTATTTGTCCCCTTTGTATGAAAGCTCATGGATCAGCAGAAGACCTTTTCAAACACTACGAAGCGGTTCATGATTCGGGCAATGGCTCCAGTCAAGGTGGTGAAGCTCATCTTTCATCAAAAAGGTGAGAAGAAACCATCTTTCTAATGTATGAGGCAGCTTCCATGCTGCTTTTTAATCAAAATTGTTACAATTATGTTGAACTTATTGGGCAGCATTGTGCTATTTCCGGTTCCGATTCTCTAATACCATGGGAAAGCAGTTCCCCCTCAGGCCATTGTATTGACATGCTTGTTTACATACTGTGACAAAGTCCCCTGCCTGGTTCTGGAAACCACCATGGCAGTATCTCAGGACTAGCTGTGACCCCAAGCCAGTGGATGTTGGATGTAAGTGGATGTAAGGGATGATCTGCTGGTCGCTTAGCCCTAGTCTCTGGTGTGGTGGCGGGGGTGCCGAAGGAGGAGTCGGAGTAAATACTGCCATGTTTCAAGGGTGTTTTTTTAAAGTAAAAAGAAAACTCCTATCTAGCACTACTGCTATGAGGGAAGTTCCCTGCCTATCAAACTAAAACTAATGGTGCTGAAAAGAAAAGTGTCATTAGTCTGAAACCTAACCAACTAACTAGCCCCACCACTTTAAGAAAACAAAACAAAAAAGGAGGAGGCTGGGACAATGGCCTCAGTCTTGGACTTCTGCCTGGCTCCACCCTTGGATTCCTTTTTCTTCAGGAAACCGGTTTTTGAAGGTTCAACACAGTCTTGGCAAAGTTCAGCAATTTCTTATAATAGAGTTCTCATCCTCTCTGTAGGTTCTGTATGCCAACGTTTCAGTCTTTATGTAAGCTTCACATGGTTTCCTTTTCCTCAAGAAAATAAGGCTTTTGTTAACACAACTCCCATCAATTTCGACTTGGTACTTGTCAATGATCCTATTTTATTGTCAAATAGTTGAACCATCCATGTCCTCTCTCCCACCATTTCTTTGTGTTATATTTCAGGTTTCTTGGACTCCGCAAAGTCATCTGGTCCCGTAACGGGGCTGTTTTAGCATTTCTTGTACAAGGCTCTTGCCGCTCAGTTTTTGTAGGGCTCCTGTAACCTTCTGCTTTTCCCATCCTCCGATAGTAAAGTCATTTGGTTTCTCATGGCTTTCCAACGCCCTCTAGGCCTTGGATAGGTTTGCTTTATCTTTATTCGGGTTTATCTGGCTCCTGTAACCCTTGTGTCTTTTCCAGCCTGGGATATTTAAGTCTCTGTTCGCCCCTCTATACGGCGTAACTATTTCAGGAGCATTTGCATCCCTCCCGTTGCTCTGCTCAGCAGCAAATGCACTTCTCGTTCGAATCTCATGCTTCGTCCCTCTCCACAGCGTTAATTCTCAGCTCTGCAGTCAAACCTCTCAAGTGGAGCTCGGTATTCCGGGCTCTTCTCTGCACTCTGGTCTCAGCATCAGTTAATGGACCTCAGGCCCACCATGACTTCCATGTGGTCACGCAACCAGGCGAGATGGTTGCTTCCCTGTCTCTGTGATCAGGATGCCAGCATTATGGTATCTGGCTAGAGATTTGCTCGCTCTATACGCTGCTGCTGGCTTTGTGGTGCAGCGTGGGTCCACCCCTCCAAGACGTATCCCCATCAGGGGCTTGCTTCTGTGTAAGATTCACACTCCTCAATTCAAGCTTCTTCTTGATTTTATGTACATCTGAAACAAAAGGGGGGCTGTCTTTCCTCTTTGACTGTGGAGTTCAGTTCAGAGATCCAGCATTACCTGAAACCTAAGAGATTGAAGAAATTTCACTACTTGTTGGATTCAAAATGGAAGCATTCAAAACAGAATTAACAGTCTTTTTCCAATTCCCATGTAGGCAGATAATGTACCCTGGACAGGGAGTTACTTATCGGAACGGGAGTCCTTGTCCCCGATAGTGGAGTCACTCCCAGTCAGGGCTCACCTCCCTACCCACACAAGGGGTGGTTCCCCTCTGGTAAGAAGGGACAAATGGTTCAGATTTGTCACACTGGACACATGGCAGCAGACAGTCTGGTTCTGCCCCACCCACCCTACCTGCCCTGTAGACTCAAACCGTGATCTAGAATATTCTAATTGCCTCAGTGGAAAAGCTCTCGTCCCAATTTAGAAAGCATACAGCGTGCCCAAGTGTAAGGAAGGCATGGTATCAACAGCAAGACAGACAAAAGTGGCCAGAGTTCAAGGGTGGTTATTGAACTTCAAAAAGGGTATGATAAACACCTATCTAATCCTAAATCTACAGATGGGAGCAAGCTACGACCATCAAATAATAACGCAGTCCTAGTGGCATCTTGTTAAAAGAAAAGGGCCTATACTAAAAAAAAAACTATTGCAAATCCTTACCTCTAAATACTAATAGTGTGGGGAATAAAGTTATGAAAATGAAAGAAGTGTTCAAAATGATATGTCAGGATGTTCAGGCCATTGGCCTCCCTTCCCCATGTTTTCAGCACGGGACAAGGCGGTTAACTCGAGAGTAGCACAGTCTCTGGCTTCTTCAACATGAGGTTACAGTTCAATCATGGCCTTAGCACCATGGCCTTCTGAGCGTAGGTCGCCTTGCTTCTCAAAGTCTCTTTACTCAAAGGGCCTGATGCAACCAAATAAACAATTCTTTTTCTCTTTAGCTTGTCACCAGTGTTCACATCAGGTGATTCACTATTCAGGCCGGATCCGCCTCAGCCAGGCTCGGATCCCCTTTACACAATTAGTCTCCTTCAGCCAGGCTTGGACCAATGTCAATTTTACAACAAGTATCGAAGGTGTGTGTGTGTGTGTGTGTGTGTGTGTGTGTGTGTGTGTGTGTGTGTGTGTGTGTGTGTGTGTGTGTGTGTGTGTGTGTGTGTGTGTGTGTGTGTGTGTGTGTGTGTGTGTGTGTGTGTGTGTGTGTGTGTGTGTGTGTGTGTGTGTGTGTGTGTGTGTGTGTGTGTGTGTGTGTGTGTGTGTGTGTGTGTGTGTGTGTGTGTGTGTGTGTGTGTGTGTGTGTGTGTGTGTGTGTGTGTGTGTGTGTGTGTGTGTGTGTGTGTGTGTGTGTGTGTGTGTGTGTGTGTGTGTGTGTGTGTGTGTGTGTGTGTGTGGGTGTGGGGGTGTGTGTGGGGGTGTGTGTGGGTGTGGGTGTGGGTGTGGGTGTGTGGGTAGGTTTGGCCATGAACGAGCTGAAGGCCGCACTAGAGCTCAAAGTCTGGGCAGTACAAGCGGAGGTGAATCTACTCCGGCAAGATGTCAGGGCACTGGCAGAACGCACAGGTGACCTAGAAAAAGCGGTGGCCCCGAACACAGCGGCGTGTGCAGCCCACAAATCCGAACTTCATGCCCTAGTACAACGCGTGGGCAACCTGGAAAGCAGGGCGGAGGAGGCGGAAGGACGCGCCCGAAGGAACAATATACGTATCGTTGGATTGACTGAAGAAGCGGAGGGACCTAGCCCTACGGAGTACATCGAATCAATGCTGCTGCAGGAGGTAACCGGAGGAGTGCTGACCCAGGGGTTTGCTGTGGAAAGGGCGCGCAGGGCCCTGATGAGGAAGCCACCACTGGGAACTCCACCCCCCACCAGGCCGGTGATAGCCAAGATCGTGAACTATCATGATCGGGAAAAAATCCTTGAGCACTTCCGGAAGGGTGGAACGATACAAAGGGCGTCGGCAAACATAATTGCATATCCTGTTACACCTTGCAGGTGCAACGCCGACGCATGAACTTTGGGGCCGTGAAAAGAAGGCTGCGTGAAGCAGGCGACAAGTATATGCTGATCTACCCGGCAAAACTGAACGTGTTCCACAAGAGCAGAACATTTGTTTTGAAACCCCGGAGGACGCTATGGAATGGTTAGACACGCAGAGCTTCCCCCAAGAATCGGGTATCCAGAAGGAAGACGGCGCAGATAAGTAACAAGTGACTGTGGCACCCACGGTGTCGCAGTCTAAGACATTGGGACTTGAATATAGTACAGGACATAGCCTGCTGGAGGTGTGTGACTAGGGCTATAAATATATGCAAGATCTCGGGGCACGAGAAACCTAACTAATGGCGTAGGAGCCTAACGGAACCAGCCCTCGTACCCCCCGAATGAATAGATTAGTTGGGTCACCGGTAGACCGGTGACACCCTGCCGGGTTCCTGACCTCGGTATCCCGAGGCAGGACGAAACGTGGGGGAGCCTGAGATCCAGGGATGGAGCTGGGCACTTGTTTAGGTTGGGTAGGGTGGGGGGAGGGAAGGGGTTGTGTGCAGGGGTTTATAGTTGTGCAGGGGTGGGGTAGTTGGGGAGTTTTTTTGGAAATGGGAGGGGAACGAGCCCAATCTTGTGTCAAACCAGGCGGGAGGGGGAAACTGGGAGGGGAGCCGGGACAACCCACAGATGGCGTCGGGTGGCCTCAGAGTGGTGACCTGGAACGTGAGGGGCCTCAACAGCTATCTGAAGAGAAATAAAGTAATGATGTATCTGAGAAGGCTGAAGATTGACATAGCATTATTACAGGAAACCCACCTTACTAGGGAGAAGCTGGAGGTGGTCAAGAGAAAGTGGAGAGGGAGTACCACGGGAGCCACATACTCAGCTTATGCGAGGGGGGTCATCACGTGGGTGGCACCGCATGTACCATTTCAGCTGCTTCAGACCACAATAGACCCAGGAGGTAGAATGACAGTGGTGCGGGGGATGCTGGAAAACAGGGAAGTGAGCATTATAAACGTATATGCCCCTAACCAAGATACAGCGGCCTACTTTAGGACCCTATATGGCGAAATTGGCCCCCTATTGGGCGGCGCGATCGTATGGGGAGGGGACTTTAACTGTACATTAAATCCCAAAATGGACAGATCAGACGGTAAACCAGATAGACCCACTCCGGCCGCAAAGGCATTACAGGCCCTGCTGAGAGACTTTGGACTCAAAGATATCTGGAGACAGCTGCACCCAGCAGATAGGCAGTACTCGCACTACGCGGCCCCACATAACCTGCACACGAGGCTGGATTACATGTTTGCTGCTTCGGAGCTGATGGGAGAAATGACGGGTGCGGAATTCAAGGCCAGAGTGCTCTGGGACCACTCCCCCTTGGTCCTGGAGTGGTGACACCAGCCCCCTAGAGCGAGAATCCCGACGTGGAAGCTCAGAGCTGAGGCCTTGCAGGACTCAGGATTCCGTGAGGACCTGAGGGAGGCGATCGAGTATTTCGACACTAACACGCAAAGTATACAATCGGTAGGAACCTTATGGGAGGCATTCAAAGTAGTAATACGGGGCGTGGCCATATCAAAATCTAGAGGGCTCCAAGGGGGCATAGAGCGGGAGTTACAAGAAACAGAGAGGGAGCTGGAAGGCATAAGGCATAAGGCGTAAGGTGGGCACCTCACAGGATGATGAGGAAAGGATGAAGCTGCTACAACAAGCCAGCAGTGAGCACTGGGACAGATTATGTAAGCTGAGTTATAAGAAATACGTCGAAAGGCAACATGCGGGAGGAGACAAGCCGGAATGAAACACCACGGCCAGTGATCAGAGAAATCAGAGGGGATGAAGGCCAGATCTGGGATACCCAAGAGGGAGTAAATGAAGGGTTCCTTAGATACTACAAATGTCTTTATGGGGACGCAGGGGAAGAGATGGATCAAGAGATACAGGAAACACTAGAAGACATAGGCTTGCCCAAATTAAACGATCAGGAGCGGGAGGACCTGGACGCCCCAATCACATAAGAATAATTAGATAGTGATCCAGCACCTGCCCACGTGCAAAGCCCCGGGGTCGGACGGGCTCCCCAGCGAATTCTGTAAAACATACAAACAAGAGGTGCCCCCCCTGGTGCTGGCCATGCTTAATGAGGCGTTTGGGCACGGTAGGCTGCCAGAGTCCCTACGGGAGGCGGTGGTCATCCCGCTCTTAAAACCGGGTAAACCAAGCACAGACGGTGGATCATACAGACCCCTATCGATGCTCAATCAAGACAGCAAAATCCTCACAGCAGCGCTGGCAAACAGGCTCAAGTGAGTCATCGGTAAATTGATACACCCCAACCAAACAGGCTACGTTCCTGGCAGGAACATAACCGACAATCATAGGAGACTCCACCACATTTTTGATCAATCAGAGCAGGACCCCGGTGAACTGGTAATAGTCTCGCTGGATGCTATTAAGGCCTTCGGCTCGGTGAGATGGCCTTGGTTGCTAGCGGCTCAGAGAATTTGGGATGGGGCCGGGGTATCTGAGGTGGTTCAAAATGTTATATAGTTCCCCAATTGCTAGGGTCAAAACGGGCGTGACAATCTCAGACAAATGGCAACTCAGCAGGGGCATTAGACAGGGCTCCCCCTGGTCGCCCATGCTGTATATCCTTGCGCTGGAGCCACTGGCAGTCTGCCTCAGACAACAGTATGGGGAGAAAGGGATCCATACTGCAGAGGGTTTGCACCTCATATCATTGTACGCCGATGATATACTCTTATATCTGCGCTTCCCAGAGGAAAATCTACAATATGTCCTGGAGGTGATGGAACGTTACGCCACCTCAGGAAATCAAGCATGTTCCCTCTGGGGAGATAGAGACGCACCCTGCCGAGGAGCCTACCGGTCTTGCCAATACCCTGGCGGAACGAGATGTTCCGATATTTTGGAATCGACATATACCACACGACGGAAGAGGAACACAAACGCCATACGGAAAAGGCAGTTGAAGGTATCACGAATAGCATGGGGTTTTGGTCCAGGCTACCCCTGGCCATGATGGGTAGAGTGGCCTTGATTAAGATGATATTCCTGCCCAGATTGTTACATTTTTTTGTAAACATCCCGTATGTGATTCCCCAAACGTTTTTTTGTCAAACTCCACAGCCTGTGCAGGGGTTTCATATGGCACAACTCTAGGAACAGGGTGGCCCTCTGGAAATTACAAAACTCGTGTGACAGGGGGGGGTATAAACCTACCAAACTTTGAGCTGTACTATTTGGCGGGACAGCTGCAATATGTGGCCAGGTGGTTGTCTGAAGAACTGGCCGAAGCCAGGCTATTGTACTAGGACCCTGCCCCCTTCTTTCTTAGAGAGACTGTGTGGTTGCCTAAACCAAAGGTGCTAGGAATGGCAAGACTGTTGGTGCCAGGCTGGGAAATATGGCGCAAACCATGGCAAAGAGTGGGAAACCCAACCCCATTCTCCCTGCAGGTGCCGTTAATGGCGCTATGCAGGGAGGACTCCCAGCTGATAAAAGGGATCCGCAGATAGTGGGAACCCATGGGCCCGGCGACCTTTGGAGATATGTGGCAAGAGGGGGTGGTACTAGACTTTCAGAGATTAATGGAGGACACCGGGGTACATAAGGGCCAACACATTACTTATGCCAGACTTATTAAAAGGGTGCGAGAAAGGTGGCCTGAGGCAGTGCTCGCAGAACAACCTGATTCAACCATCGAGACGATGTATAATATTTCGGAGGGTGGGCATGAAATGTCTCGTTTATATGAGCTACTGGAGACTAGGGTGGGCAAGGAGCTGCTCCAACTGAGGCGAGACTGGGAGGAGGAGGTGGGAGAACCCATGTCAGATGGACAATGGGATAGAGCTCAAAGGTATCATAAGAAGGTGTCCCGAAACGTGAGACTTCAGCAGATTCAGTTATGTTACTCATAGGGCATACATGACCCCCAGTAAAATCGCCAGGTTTGGAGGCCTGGTGGCACAGAAATGCCCATGGTGCGGGGAGGAGGAAGCTGGGATGCTGCACATGTTCTGGGCTTGCCCGGAGGTGGGTAGGTTTTGGACAGAGCTGAAGATATGCCTAGCGGAAAAAGGATCACGCTGGAGGTGGAGTCAGCTTGGGCATGCATGCTGGGGGGTTTTACCAGACCACGCAACCTGAAGCACATCAGTAAGATGAAAGATCTGGTCTACATCCTGGCCAAACTGAGAATTGCAATGTGCTGGAAGGCAGCCCAACGGCCTAGAATTGAGATGTGGTGGGCGGACCTCAATAAGTGGGCAGAGGCAGAAACGGCTGCTTGGTACGAAGCAGCCAGCGGGGGGGTGAGGTGGGACCCTTGATAGCATGGAGACAATTGGTGGCCTCGATGGTGGGACCCTCCCAGGCCGACCATAGTGAAGATGATACGGATGAGAGAATTGAAGTAGGCACGCCTGGAGATAAGTAGGACAGTGATATGGAAGTAGGGGCCCGAGTTAAGGGGGCGGAGGTGGGAGGACCGAAACGTTTAATTTGTAATATAATGATGTGAAGCTTAAATGTGGATGTCCTCAACGTTTGTAATGTTTGGAGTGTTAATAAAATAATTAAAATATATATTTTTTAAAAGTATCAAAATCTTTAGAATGTGCACAGGATTTGGCTTGGCCCATCACAGGACCACTTCGATTTCACAATTCTTATGTTCGCAACCTTTCAGCTGAATACCTAACGGAGACATTCGAATGAGTACCCAAATGCGCCGGACCACTCTGTGTTCGGTATTGTATTTTAGCTTCAAAGTTCATTCACTCATCTGCTGTTTTAATAATCTTCCAAGGACAGTACCAAAGTGGCAAATGCTTATCCCCGCCTTGACTATCGACGCAGGAGAGCCCCAGCTACCTCCGACACACAATGCAGGATTCTTCAGCTTTAATTCCATGTCTTAGGTTTCCTATTCACCATGGCCCATTGAAGATTCAGTCTTTCGGTGAAAAGATCAAGGGCTTTTCCCGCCTTGAAATCCTCTTTGGTCTTGCCGCCTTCCGCCTTGTATTAAACTGCCATCTTGGAACTGCTGCTTCCTCATGTGCTTTGCCTCACTCAGAGTGTGCTTTTGTGCTTTGCCTTTTATCCATGTGATGTAAGTCAGGTGTGTGCAATAATCAGTAATTGCCTGACCCTGCCTGACCAGGTATACGGCTCGTGGTTAGTCTGTTTTCACTCACAGTGGGAAAGTGGGAAAGTGTTTGTCTGGTAGGATGGGGGTAAAGGTGTTGCAGGGAGGGGGATACCGAATCTCTCCATCCGGTATCCCACTTCCACTCCCCGAAGACCCCTCATCCAGGTGAACCTCCTGCGCTGGTCCACCCCAGGAACTGGATCCAAAAGCGATGGCCGTGTCCTGGCCACCTGGATGACGGATCCCCAGGTACTAGTGGGTGAGACACCTTCAGGTTTCTCACACAAGCCAGACCCACATCTCCATTGCTGAAACAGAGGGCTTTCCCTTTGAGGAAGAACCTTTTGGGGTGATCAGAGGTAGGTGTACAAGACACTGTATGAATGCTGCTGTGCCGTGCCTACAGTATTTTGGGCCTGTGACTTCCCAGACATACAGAAACAAACACTGGCAACACCATTACAATGTCTGTGTTTCCCAGCAATAGAATCTTACACTGGGTAAAAAAATGTATCGCACCCTCCCCCCCACCCCAAGTGAACCATGCTATCAGTTAATCAAATATAGAAACACCACAGCCCTCAGGTAGTGCCAGAAGCCTGAGATAAGGTCAGAACAGCTTATCTAAAATACAAGATGGCAGACAGGCCAGATATAGGCTTTGTCCAACATCTTGAGCCCAAATCAATTCATGGTGTACGCCAGAGCTAGTCAATCTCAGCTCTCACTTAATCAGTACTCACAGGTGCAGACCCTCAGAGTAATGGGCACTCAGGGGAAGGAGGGAGCACAGTATAAATGCAACCAGCCCCAGTTGTTGGTTTGGAGATGCAGGAGCAGGAGGCTCACCTTTGGAGACAACTGGAGAGTGATGAAAGAAACATACGCTGAAGAGGTGATGCAGCAGAGAGAATGAGGAGGTGAGAAAAACAGGATTGGCGAGCGGTCAGCGGCATGTGTCATGGTAAAAGACGAAGATGAAAGGTGCTAACATCTAGAGGGAAGAGCGAGTAGTGGTATTAAGAAAGCATGGCAGAGGTGGTAACATCTAAAGATGCGGCGTAGCACCCTGAGGTTGCAGAATGAAAGAAGTTAAAGGGAAAAGTAGGGCGGAAGGAGACAAGTAGAGGTGGTGAGTTCAGAGGTAGAACACGCTCAGGAGTACGGAGGAGGAATATGGAGGAGGTGTATGGAGGAGGAGTACAGTGGAGGAGGAACGGCAAAGAGTGAAGGTAATAATAAAACGGCCACAACACAGTCCGAATAGGAAGGTTCCAGCTGGCCAGTTCGGCCCTATGTAGGCCAAGACAGTGGTACGCAGAACCCAGTCCTGGGGATCCCTCTTGCCCTCTCTGCTGACCATGACCCATCCTTTCGCTGGACTTGGTACACAGGCCAGTCGTGCGGAATGGGACTCTGGAAAGCCTACAGATAGCATTAACAGGAGGGTGTAGGACCCCCACACATCAGCAATGCCAAAGGAGGGGGTGGTAAAGCAACCTCCTAGGAACTGTACAGATTCAGCCATTGGCTACAGGGGACCAAAGACTTAACTATCCGCCCCAGTGGGAGAGCGATTTCTCTGGGAGAAGACCATCCTGATTATTTTTATTTCTTGATCCAGTTTTGTATTTAAGTTGCCCCCTACTTGTGGATATAATATCAATAAGCCAACAATACTTGGTCTTGGCATCCTTTTTGATTCAAGGTGTCCTATGTGACAATACATATTGCTGGGAATGGAGGTAGCTGATCATTGTCCAGCATTGGGCCTGTCATGTATTCACATGCTCATGAATATTTCCTGTAGCCATGATGGGAATCCTTGTAAAAGAAAAAAGAAAAAAAGTTTCACTTTCACTTGTATTTCTCCTCTAAACCAATCACTGTCCGCAAGAGTGTTCTTGACTCCCGCCAAGTGAAACGGAACGAGGAACATGCCTTGATGCTTGGCCCACTGCCACAAGTCCTGGGCCTCTATGGAGAGTGCCAGAGATGGGGTACCCCCTTGTTTCCGGATGATGAACATGGTGGTGTTGTCCGTGAAGATCTTCACCACCTTGTCCTTCAATGACGGCAGAAAAGACTTGAAGGCCTAGCACAGAGCCCGAAGCTGCGGGACGTTGATGTGCATGTCCCTTTCCTCTGGTTGCCAGAGGCCTCTGGCATGCAACTGTCCGGTGTGGGCTACCCACCCCTCCTAGAGAGGCATCCGTGGTGACCGTCTACTGGTAAGGAGGAATCGGAAACTAGACACTTGCATCCACCTCGCATCTAGGAACTCCTGGAGAGGCCACATGCGCAATCTGCATAGGCGAACAAGGTTGATGCAAGAGAACAACATGCCCAGAAATGACTTCATGGATTGCACCGTCTGAGGACTCCCAGCACTGAAGCGTGCGGTAGAAATCTGAAGAGGGCCACCATGGTTGGAGCTTAGGGAGAGGACAGTCTCATTGAATGGGGGCAGTATGACCCAGAGGACAGTGATTGATTTAGAGGAGAAATACAGGTTTAAAGTGAAACTGTTTTTTCTTTTACCAAGGATTCCCAGCCTGACAACGGGGAATATTCATGAGCATGTAAATCCATGTCAGACCCATGTTGGAGAACAATAGTTATAGGTAAATAACTTAAACCTTTTGCTTAAGCTCACTCAGTATTTCCTGGAGGACATTGAAGAGGTGATGTGCTGCATGTGCTACTTTCCAGTCACATCTGTGGAATTTTTAAACTGCTTACTCCCAAGGCGCCCATGCCTTTTTGTCACAAATTAGAATGACTTTAGCACACCAGCTTTAGTTTTTTTTTTAAATTGCAAATTCTATTTAAACAACCTTTGATAGTGGTTCAAAATGAGGACTTGTTGTTTAAGCTCTGGGAATAGGTGAAATGAGTAAAATGCAAATAATGGGTCCTCTTGCTAGAAAGCAGTCATCTCAATACTAGGCTGTCTTAGCTTAGTAGCATTAGGCTAGGGTCTAAGTCTGCAGTTTTCCTGAATGTTTTTCCATTTTGGCAACTTTGAAATAACTAAGTCCCAAGAGTGTAAAAATGGATTCCGCAGTCCAAGAGGTTACTTTTAAGATATACCTGGTAAGGGGACAGAGGTTATATCCCCTATCCCTCCAAATGGTACCCTCTGAATTAGTGATCAATGACTTTTGATTAGTGGCTGCCTTTGTAATGTAGCTATTAACTTACCCAGGGGGACGGGGGTTAGCTGATTGAACCCCTTGTTTAAATTTGAAGAACATCCCCATTAAAGTGGTTTGCCTGTACTACTATTTTGGGAGAGAGTTTTGACTTGCACCCTGTTTTACCTGGGACTTCCCAGTTACCAATAGACTATGAATGCCATTATTTAGAGAATAGGTCTTCATTTGTGGGATCCTGCCTCATCTCCAAAGAATGTTTTTATATAGTGTGTCAACCAAGTGGCAAGATACAATACCCTTTAGATAATTCTGGATCATAATATCCCAACCCTACACACCACTCCCCACACACAAATGTCAATACACACCACCACAACAAGATTCACAACATTTTACATTTTGAAATTTAAATATAATTTCTGCACAAATCTTAACAGGCATATTCCATAGGAAATATGGGAAAATCAAATTCATAAACGTTCACACTAAAGCACAATAAAATAACAAAATACAACTCACAATCACAACAATGGAAATCCACTGTCATTAAAAGCATAATAGAAGCCTTACTGAAGGACAGGACACCAATAGAAGCATATTTCAAGGCCCAGCAAAACTGAAGTAAAATATAATTGATTTCATTTTTTTAAAATAAAATGTTATTTATCGACCAATACAGAAGAAATAAACTGAGGCAAATATATAAGCATGAGGAATCATAACATACCACGTGGTTCGGAAGCAAGATGAGAAAATGCTAGACAATGTGATGTTATAACCGCTCGCCATCATGCTCGAATCATGCAACCACTTTTGCAGCATTTCAAACCAGATTTGCTGGCAAGCTTTTAAGGAGTCTTTTGTTTTGGCATTCAAAGACACATATGGTGAAGTTTGCTGAACATTGGATGTCAACAAAGCCATCCATCTTGTACAGACGCTGCAAAACGTGTTTGGTCTATGCCATAGTCTTGTGTATTGGGTGGTGGCACTGTCATCTCTTACTGTGACACAGAGCTCTGACTGACAGGAATGGGATTTTCTGGACCTTTGATATTGTGAGGGGAGGTGCTGTGGTGCACATCTCATTAAGTAGTTTGTCCTTTAACACCATGGCCCACAAGTGTTTCACACTCTGGGCTGCTTCCCCGTGAGCAATGAGTTCCTACGTATGCAGCTTGATTCAAAGTGCAATTTATTCAGAGTATATGAACAAGCATATCACGTTCATTTGCTTGCCAATGTCTGTTGTGTTTAAGCAGGCATGAAGCCAGAAAAGGTTCTCTTCTAGCCCGATATTTATCAGTGTTGAAGCATGAATGGGATCACTTAATTTGCCGACATTGATCTAGGCATGAATTGAGTGGCTGTGGTGGGGGTTGCCTGTACAGAAGTCACTTTTTATTGAAGTTGTTCTTCATCACAAGAACTTGTAAGGATTCCCATTGTTCTGCTCTTGCTGCTTTTGGTGGAATGCTCTGTTTGTAGGGTAGAACCTGCAATACTGTTCCATTGACTGGCACCAAGGGAGGCAGATGAGTCTATGAGCACACACCACCCCACCATTGTCAATAGTTTCTATACATGGTAACCTTTGGTGGTCCTGACAGATTAGTCAGTGTGTAGTACACAGGAGTGGTTCTAAACATTTGCTTCTGCAACTTGGGGAACTTGGGCTCATTGTTTAGAGAAGCAAGGAGTCAGACTGGTGGCTTGTGAATTGTTTCAGGAGGGTGTGATAAATCTGGACCTTTCATCCCTTCTCCCTTTGAAAAGACTATTGCATCTGTTTTTGAATTCACCAAATAGTGACATTTTTTCAATTTCTTTGGCTTCAGGTCATTCTGGATCTTATTAGTCCTTATTCGAAATCCTATGAGCTAACTAGTCCTTACCACTTTAGAAAAATATAACAAGAAGGAGGCCGCAGCAATAACCTTTGGTCCTTGGCTTCTGCCTGGCTCAGTCACTTGGATCTCTTTTTAAGCAGATTTCAAACATTTGTTAAAGTCTCGTAACACAGTTTGCAGTCTCTCTGTAGGTTCTATGTACAAAGTCTAACTTCCATATATTTCCATCTTTCCAGGAAGAAATGTTTGCCTAATGTAATGCCACCATTTGACTCGGTTTCGGTTCCTGACACCTCCCCATACCAACCCAGACCCAGGCCACATTTCCCCACACACCTGTGGTGAGGCAGGGGACATTATCAATGTGTGGGAGAGAGAGGGAGTATGTGCGAGATAATGTGTGTATATGTGTGTGAGAGAGATGGGAAACGTAGAGATGAGAGAGGGAGAGAAAGAGAGAATGCTTCTGTATATTTTTAGTGTGCTGGTATTAATTGGATGTATTCATGCATTACCCTTCAGAAGCGACTTTGTGAAAAAAAATTGGGTAAAAAGCCGCACAAAGGTGTACTGTAACCCCTCTTAGGACCTGGGAAGTAGGAGGTAGGTGAAAGCAAAATTGGTGGGGAAAAGGAGGGTGACAAATTTGACCCAGGTGAAAAAATGGCTGTAAAGCAGGTCTGATACCAAGGGGAAAAGGGCCTTGTTAAATTCTAGGAATAGCATTTTCTGCAGAGTAGGCACCATTCCAAGATGGCGCCAGATTTAATAATTTTGTAGACACCTAGATAAGTGTCTAGCTTGCTAAGGGGATAGGACTAGACTATAAATAACAGAGACTAACCTTACGAAGTTGCCTGGCAACTTTCTACGCTTGCTCTCCTCTCTGCCCCATTCCAGCCCCTTGCTGATTGTGATTTGTGGTTTAATTTCTGGCAGTTCAGGCCGCTTCTCCTCCGTTCTTTTGCTTCCTGCTCATTCTTGCTTCTCTTACCTCTCTCCATTTCCTGTCCTACCTTCATGGGCTTCTGCTCACTCATGATTTGTTAATCTTTGTCGCGCCTGCCTCTACATCTGCCATGGCACTCCCCAATTGGTGGCACTCCCGCTTTGCTGCAGCATACCTCCTGGCCCTACCCTTTAGGCTCCCTCTCCATGCCCACTTTCTTCCCTCACCTACATTTCTCCAAGAAGAGTGTCTCTCTGCTTTACATCCAGGGTCCATTAGACAGGAAGGGGTTGGTGGAAGGGTATACAGAACCTACTGCCCAGTTGGGGCAGATTGCCAATCCTTAATAAAATGGACTCTGATGACAACCCCTTGGTGGGTATGTCAGAGGCCTTTAAAGAGATTTAGAATGCGCTTTAGGTAGCCTAGACCGCGTGAGGTATCCTGCTAGACAAAATGTATTTACTCCAAACAAGGTTATCCCCTAGTCGGGAGATTGCAAACAATATGATGTACATAGGTTGACATCTAGTGGAAGCTGCAGAGTATTAGTTTGTTTTTCGAAACTCAAAAAGGGGCATCGAAAAACAAACTAATACTCTGCAGCTATCCCTAGTTTGACGTCCACTGTATGTTGGCCAGTCCAGAAAAATGTTCGTCAACGGCATCCTTGCCCAATTTAATTCGTGTTTTATGGCCAAACTGCAGGATCTATCAGATCACTGCATGTTTTTTTATTGCAAATCTAAACAAAAAACAAAAAAACAAAATATATAATTTGATGCCAGTAATACTATCCCTAGTTTGACGTCCACTGTACCCATGATCCCTCGTGCGTGTAGGACCCTCAGATTGTATTCTTTTGCCATACTGTTGAACGCATATTGCGGAGTTCCCTTGGCATTGCCAATTATTCCTAAATATTGTTAAAAACTTTCCCCGTTATCTTCCATCCTATGCCGAAGATCGACGTCGGCGAAGATCGAGGGAACCAGCCGTCGAAAACTGCACAACGGACATTGGGCCTTAGAAGGCCTCTGACCTCAGCCCGGGCCTTGGAAGGCCTCTGGCCTCGGCCCTGTACAAGTGGGGAGAGTGGGGGGTGGTCATAACTTTCCCACATTTATTTCCTACATATACACAGCCCGCTGCCAGATTTAAACCTATGGAGAGTACTCCTTTCAAATTCTGCCCCAAGTGTAACAGGAAGTTTCCCTGGGTAGATGAGCACAATGCGTGCATCTGTGTCTCCCACGAGACCATCCCGAGCTACGTGTCGAGCTTGTAAGCTCTTCAAGCCAAAAACACTTAAGGACCGCTCGACGAAGCTCTGGGCCCACTACGCCAGGCAGCTAGAGGCCATGGATGTCAAAGGAGTGTTAAGCGATGGCAGCAACGCCACCTTATCAGACGGCGAGGGCAGAGGGGTGACTTCAGATACCCACGCGCAAGCCCCCGACCTCGGAGGACTGGCCAGCTGCCCATTTATGGGGACAACACCCAGCGGCAGAAGCGCAACCCACACCACTTCCTCTAAACACATTAGCCCCAGCCGTGACTCGACACGTGTGTCGAGCGATCGGCAACGGAAGTCACCGAGAGAGCGGTTCAATGATTCTGTGTCCTCTGGGCATTTCCGTTTGCGATCGCCACATGACAAAGACCAACCGTCCGCAGTTGAAAAAGGTGCCGCACTCCCAATAGTTCCAGAGGCTCGATCGTCAGACGATTCCGACCTCTATGCTCCCAAATCAAAGTGCGTAGCGTCTACTCCCGAGATTCAGCGCCCTCCATCTGCGACCTCCGAATCTCGACGTGAAGCGTCGAAACCCTCGGAAACCCCTAAAACCTCAGGAAAACATTCCTCTAGTCACGGGAAGGGGGAGAAACAACACAAGAAACCTTCAGAACACCATAAGGAAAAACAGAAGTCTCCTAAAGTAATAGAAAAATCCAAGGTCCCTGACACTACCTCTAAGAGTAAAATTGTCCCTCCCATTCCTCATGATATGGGCATGGATGAGGAACCAGAACAGGAGAGGTTTATTCCCAGTTCCAGGGAATGGAACTCGGCTGATATTGACAGGGTGATGAGGAGGCAGACTTCTATAAGAAAGACCCTAACTATTTTCATAGTTATGCTAACACCCCCACTACCTCTGCCCCTTTGGGGTCTAAGGACTCTCAGTCCTCTGCTAAAAGACTCCACTCTGAGATACACTCAGAGTTTGGTCACAGACCCTTTGGCGGTTGAATCTTACCACCCCGGATCATACTGCAAGGAGACAGAACCACATATGGTAGATGACCAGAGAGGGGTCTCTTACTACGGGGATGACGAGGACCAGGAGGAGGCTGAAGACTACAATCTCGACTCCCCTATTCCTAAAGACCCTCCGGTGCATGATTCACCGGTAGATAACCAGCCACTCCTCAACGAGATACTAGCTAAGGCAGCAGCCCAATTCCATATCGACACACAGGGTGTGCAAGAAGATGGGGATTTCGCGGAAGAGATCCTGGGAGACGAGAGCCATTACCCAGGCTATTCCTATATTAAAATCTATCCAGCGTAGGATTGATCCCTCGCTTGTAACCCCAAATTTGACTAGTGCGGTCAATCCACGAGTAGAAAAATTGTTTCGCGCTGCACCCTCTGATCCTATGTACATTAGGGGTCAATTAAAGCCCAACTCCCTGGTAGTTACAACCACCAGAAAGAGGGTAGGTACACCTCTTGCTTCTTCTGAAGCACCCCCCGATAAAGAGAGCAAAAAAATATACTCTCTAGGTAGGAAAGTGGCTTCCACTTCAGCCTTTCAGGCACGCATCGCCAACAGTGACACTCTTCTGGCAAGCTATAACTGCCATCAATGGGAATGGCCTTAGTATCCTCCGCACCTGAGCCCCTAAAAAGCCAGTTGTCCCAAATTGCAGCAGACGGAAGGTCCGTATCTGGATGTATCCTTAAAACAAATTTCGATGCTACAGATAATGCTGGAAGATTGATAGCCGAAGGCACAGTAATAAAACGCCACGCTTGGCTAAGGCAGTCTGGGTTCAAACCCGAGACCCAAGGCACGCTTCTAGACATGCCGGTGGAGCCAAACATTCTGTTTGGCAATGCAGTGGAGGAGGCACTAAAGACGGCTAAAGATGAGTACGAGGCCCTAAAATCTCTCGGACAACTCACAAGTAAACCCTCAGGGCAGAGGGGAAATAATCATTTTCGTCGCTTTCGCTGCCAAGGCTCCCAGAGGGGTTCCAACTACTACCAAAATCAAGGAACCTCATGGGGCAGCAATCGGTTCCAGACATCACAGGGATTCACCAGAGGCCAGCGCAGGGGCCGCACTAGGGGTAGAGGCAGCCCCCCCAGAGGTGGTGTGCCACCCAGTAAACAGTGACGTTCTGCTTCGGGTCCCCTCCCATTCATCCCCAGTAGGGGGGCGCATTTCCACCTTCAACTGTGCATGGAAAGGGATCACTTCAGACAGATGGGTGCTGTCCACAGTGTCTGCAGGATACTGTATAGAACTACTAGAGCGCCCCCACGACCATCCTCCAAGACAGAAGGTACACTCGTTGGAGCACCAGAAAATCCTTCTCGAGGAGATCGCCATTCTACTGGCAAAGGACACCATAGAACTCGTCCCGGGCAAACAGGTAAACCGGGGTATTTATTCAACCTACTTCCTTGTGCCAAAAAAAGATCTAACAATGCGCTCAGTATTAGACTTGCGCCCTGCAAACAAGTATGTCAAGCCACAAAAATTCTGCATGACTACACTCCCAAGAGGTAATCCCCCTACTAAAAAAGGGGGGATTACATGGCAACATTGGATATGAAAGATGCCTATTTTCATATTTCAATGTTCCCAGCGCACAGAAGATTCTTGTGTTTCAAAATAAACCAGCACTACCAGTTCAAGGTGCTGCCCTTCGGTATAGCCTCGGCTCCAAGGGTATTCACCAAGGTAATGGCGGTGGTGGCGGCGCACCTACGCAGGGAAGCAATCCCAGTGTACCCTTACCTGGACGACTGGCTCATCACAGGGGAAACCCCCGTAATTTGCAGACTAAACATCTAAAGAACTATCAACCTCCTCTTCTTCCAATTGGGCTTCTCGATCAACGAGAAAAAATCAAGCCTGGTTCCAAGCACCTCAAAACAGTTCCTAGGAGCTGTCCTAAACACCCAAGAGGGGGTGGCCTTTCCATCAGAGGAAAGAATTCGGAATCTGTTGCTGCAAATTCCTCAATATCAGGCCGGTCGCCAAATAAGGGTGCGCAAAGCGAGGCGTTTGCTAGGCATAATGGCATCTTGCATTTACCTGGTTCCCCAGGCGTCTGCGTATGCGACCCATGCAGGAATGGTTGGCGAAACAGTGGTCTCAAGCAAGTGGTCAGTGGGATGATCTAGTGGTCGTTTCGCCAACACTTGTACAGAGTCTTCGCTGGTGGACAAGAGAGAATCTTACGAATGGGAAACCCTTCTACGATCCAAAGATGTTTGCCTACGCTTTTCCACCAAGCCCGCTAATGAGGAAGGTGATCAACAAGATCCACAGGGAACCGATGACGCTCATCCTAGTTGCTCCTATGTGGGCGAGACCACCGTGGTACCCACACCTACGCAAACTGGCGGTGTGTGACCCCATCAGACCCCGTGCCGGTACAACCTACTCTCCCATCACGAGGGCCTAACATGCATCCTCAGCCCAACTCCATGAACTTGGCTGCATGGTTCCTGAAATCCTAGAGTTCGGACATCTCAAATTACCCCAGAGATGCATGGATATCTTGAAAGAATCAAGAAAACCTAACACAAGGCACTGTTACTATGACAAATGGAAACTATTTGTTATTTGGTGCCAGAATAAGCAAATCAACCCAGTTGATTGTTGTACTACTTCTAATGTCATCACCTATATGCTCCACCTAGTGGATGCAGGGTTAGTGTTTAACTCACTTAAAGTGCACCTGGCAGCTTTATCAGCCTATACCACTTCCTATAACAAGGTGTCAGTGGAAAGTGCCAGTTGTCAAAGCATTTATGGAAGGGGTAAACGGACTCCACCCTCCAATTTCAAACCCACCACCACGTTGGGACCTTAATGTGATACTTGCTAAGCTCATGGGACCCCTCTTTGAGCCCATGCACAAATCTAGTCTCAAACACTTGACTTATAAGACTGCCTTCTTAGTAGCCCTCACATCCATAAGAAAGGTCAGTGAGATTCAAGCTCTGTCAGTGCAGGATCCTTTCTTTACTGCTCATAAGGATAAACTGGTTTTACACACTCACGTTTATTTCCAAATTTCATGTTAACCAGTCTATTGAGCTACCGGTCTTCTTCCAGGAACCCAAAAGCTCTGCTGAGGTAAAACTCCACACACTAGATGTGAGGAGGGCGGTCCTCTACTATGTAGACAAGACCAGACCGCTAAGAAGGACAGATCAACTGTTCATCTCCATAGCTGCAGGCAGAGAGGGAGATGGCGTATCTAAAAATGCAATCTCTAGGTGGATAGTTGGATGTATCCAACTGTGCTATTCCTTTTCAGATAAAACACTGCCTTTTACGCCGAGGGCCCACTCTACAAGAGGTACTGGAGCCACTCTGGCTTTCATTGCAAATGTACCCCTTGACACATTTGCAAAGCAGCTACATGGAGCTCTATTCATACCTTTACTCAGCACTACTGCTTTGACACTCATTCCAAGACAGATGCTCAAGTGGGAAAAGCGGTTCTAAGACATTTGTTTGCTCATGACCCTTCTCACATCCCACCTCCTCCTTCTAACACTGCTCGCTAATCTATGCATAGCATGTGATCTAAGCAGATTCCAGAAGCCTCAGAAGGGATACATTACACACCATAATCGTATTTCTGATGGTTGTATCTGCTTAGATTCACATGCTCCCGCCCTTCCTCCCCTCTGAGAGAAGGTGCATGGATGCTTGTAGTCTTATCTATCTTATCTGCTTGGATACTCTGTACTCGCGCTACGCCTCATGCTACCTCATGTCAGAAAAAAACAATCTGAGGGCCCTACATGTGTGAGGGATTATGGGTACAGTGGATGTCCCACTAGGGATAGTATTACTGGCACGCCCTAGTTCGATGCCCCTTTTCGAGTTTCAAAAAACAAACTGTAATACTCTGCAGCTTCCACTCGATGTCGGCCTATGCACAGCATGTGAATCTAAGTAGATACAAGCATCAGAAATACGATATATGTTTGAGGCTTGTGGAATCTGCTTAGATCACATGCTGTGCATAGGCCGACATCTAGTGGAAGCTGCGGAGTATTACAGTTTGTTTTTCGAAACTCGAAAATGGGCGTCGACACAGGGCGTGCCAGTAATACTATCCCTAGTGTGACGTCCCCTGTACCCATGATCCCTCACGCGTCTAGGACCCTCAGACCATACTGGTCAGAAGCATTTCACTGAGTTCCTGGCCTAAGCCATAATATTGCAAAATATTGATAATTTTACCCCTTTCTCCACCCCAACGTCGAGATACCGAATTTCTACACTTGACGCTGGATCTGAGAGGATTTTGACCGTCGACTGCACGACGGATTTGGGCCTCGAGGCTTCCGTCTCGGCCCGGGCCTGGGCCGCTGGCCTCGGCCCTGCAAGTAGGGAGAGTGGGGGGTGGTCATACTCTACACTCTTGTAATATATAGATACACTTATATATTCCTACATTTACCAGCCCGCTGCCACAAGGTGCGTATGGAGGGTACCCCTTTCCAATTCTGCCCCAAGTGCAATCGCAAATACCCTTGGGTCGACAGACACGCCACGTGCAACCTCTGCTTGCCGAGGGACCACCCCGAGGCAAATTACAGAGCCTGTAGCAGGTTTAAGCCTAAAACACTTAAGGACCGTTCAATCAAGCGTTGGGCCCACCACGCCATGCTTCAAGAGGCAGCGGAGGGCGCCTTCAGCGATGGCAGCGACGCCGTACTTTCGGACGGCGAGGGCTTTATGGCGTCGAAAGACAGCCGAGCGCAAGTCCCCGACCTCGGAAGGTCGACCGGCAGGCCGGCTATGGGGAACACCCCGGGCAACACGAGCGCTTCCCATGACACTTGTCCAACCGAGACGCGACACGCACGTCGAGTTCTCGGAAAGAGGCACGTAGAGAACGGTCCGAATCGGCGTCCTCTGGGCGCTCTCGATCTAGATCGCCGCACGACGCCAGGCAAACATCCACTATTGCCAAGAGTGCCTCACTCCCTAAGGTCACGGAAGCTCGATCGTCAGAAGACGAAGCCGACTTCCACCCTCAGGCCGCACTCCAAGAGTCGGCGCCCGCAGACCAAGTACCACAGATCCCGAACCCCTACCTCCACGCTCGAAGGATAGGGTCAAGACCCCCGAACCTCGACGCCAGGCGTCGAAAAACTCAGAGGGCCCTAAAACACACGGGAAACACTCCTCCAGTCACAGGGAGGGAGGGAAACAGCAAAGGAAGCAGTCTCCACCCAGGAGGAAAGAGACCTGGTGCCCAGGAGGAAAGAGACTTCGCAGAAGAGTTAGTGGGGGAGAGGAGGCCTGTTGCTCAGGCCATCCCTATCCTAAAATCTATTCAAAGAAGAATAGACCCGTCACTCCTCAATCCTAACCTCACCAGAGCAGTGAACCCTAGGATTGAAAAACTTTTCAAGGCGGCCCAATCAGACCCACTATATATAAGGGGGCATCTGAAGCCGGACTCCCTGGTTGTTACTAACACCCGTAAGAGGGCTGGAACACCCTTATCGTCCGAGGCTCCTCCCGACAAGGAGAGCAAAAGACTGTACGGTTTAGGCAGGAAAGTGGCATCCACTTCCGCCTACCAGGCAAGGATTGCCAACTCCACCACCCTGTTGGCCAGCTACAACTGCCATCAGTGGGAAGAGGTCGCGGCACTCATAGACTCCGCACCAGAACCCTTAAAGAGCCAATTGGCACGAGTTTCAGCGGAGAGAAGAGTCGTGTCCGGTTGCATTTTAAAGGCAACCTTTGATGCCGCGGATAACGCCGGCAGATTAATAGCAGAAGGAACTGTTATTAAGAGACACGCTTGGCTACGCCAGTCTGGTTTCAAGGCTGAAACACAAGCGTCATTATTGGACAAACCGGTGGAGCCGGATCTGTTGTTTGGTAAGGCGGTCGAGGACGCACTAAAGAATGCTAAGGACGAGTATGAAACACTCAAATCCCTAGGCCAGCTAACCACTAAACCCCCGAATCAGAGAGGGAATGGCAATTTTCGTCGCCCACGCGGCCAAAACTCCAAGAGAGGTTCTAACTATTCCCAGGGGCAGGGTACACAGTGGAACAATAATAACCGGCAGTCTACCCAGGGTTACGGCAGGGGTAATGAGAGGACGTGGTAGAGGTAGAGGCAGCCCCAATAAAGGAGGCGGCACGCCTCCACCGAAACAGTGATGCTCCGTTTAGGGTCCCTTCTCACGCAGCCCCAGTAGGGGGATGCATTTCCAACTTCACCCAAGCTTGGGAAGGGATCACATCAGACAGATGGGTGCTGTCAGCAGTATCCGCGGGGTACTGTATAGAACTACTAGAGCGTCCCCGAGACCATCCTCCACGACAAAAAATACATTCTTTGGAACACCAGAAGATCCTCCTAGAAGAGATTGTCAATCTGCTAGCAAAGGACGCGATAGAACTCGTCTCGGGACACCAGGTAAACAAGGGTATTTATTCAACTTACTTCCTTGTGCCAAAAAAAGATTTGACAATGCGCCCAGTATTGGACTTACGGCCTGCCAACAAGTATGTCAAGCCCCAAAAGTTTCGCATGACAACTCTCCAAGAGGTAATCCCCCTCCTAAAAAAAGGGGGATTACATGGCATCATTGGACATGAAAGATGCCTATTTTCATATTTCCATGTTCCCAGCGCACAGAAAATACTTGCGCTTCAAGGTGGACAGTCGGCACTACCAGTTCAAGGTACTGCCCTTCGGGATAGCTTCGGCCCCAAGGGCATTCACCAAGGTACTGGCAGTGGTGGCAGCACACCTTCCCAGGGAGGCAATCCCTGTGTACCCTTACCTGGATGACTGGCTCATCACGGGGGAAACCCCAGTAATTTGCAGAACAAACATTCAAAGGACTATCGACCTCCTCTTCGAATTGGGCTTCTCAATAAACGAGAAAAAGTCAAGTCTAGTGCCAAGCACATCCAAACAATTCTTAGGAGCTATCCTAGACACTCAAGAGGGGTTGACCTTTCCTTCAGAGGAAAGAATTCGGAATATACTGCTGCAAATTCCGCAATACCAGTCCGGTCGCCAGATAACAGTACGCAAAGCAATGTGTCTGCTGGGCATGATGGCGTCATGTATTTACCTGGTCCCCCACGCGCGCCTGCGCATGCGTCCCATGCAGGAATGGTTGGCGAAACAGTGGTCTCAGGCAAGTGGTCAGTGGGACGATCTAGTGGTCGTTTCGCCAACACTGGTACAAAGCCTTCACTGGTGGACAAGAGAGAATCTGTCGAAGGGGAAACCCTTTTACGATCCCGAGATACAGGCGGTAGTCACACCCGATGCATGCCTGACGGGGGTGGGGAGCTCACCATCTCCACCACACAGCTCAGGGTCTCTGGTCTCACGCAGTGGCCAAGAATCACATCAACCTGCTAGAGCTTCTGGCAGTATTCAGAGCGCTTCAAGCTTTCGAAGCCTACCTTTTAAACCTGTCAGTGCAAATCGGGACTGACAGCACTACAGCCATGTTCTACCTGAACAAACAAGGAGGGACTCGCTCGCCAAATCTGTCCAAGCTTGCCCAGAAAATCTGGATATGGGCACTCAGACGGAACATCTTCCTGTCATCGCAACATGTTCCAGGGGATCTCAATTCCATAGCGGATGCTCTGAGCAGAGACCCCCTCCCAGAGGAACACGAGTGGTGTCTACACAGAGAAGTCGTAGAAGATATCTTCTCTCAGTGGGGTTTCCCCACTATAGACCTATTCGCCACAAGCGAAAACAGACCATGCCCAGGATTCGCATGCAGGTTCCCCCAACCAGACGCCCAGGGGAACGCCCTGTGGATGAACTGGTCAGGGATGTTTTCATACGCTTTTCCACCAACTCCTCTAATCAGGAAGGTGGTCAACAAGATGAACAGAGAATCGATGACGCTCGTCCTGGTTGCTCCCATGTGGGCGAGACAACCGTGGTTCCCACACTTACGCAGACTGGCGGTGTGCAAACCCATCAGACTTCCGAGCTGGTACAACCTATTGTCCCAGCACCAAGGTCAAACAGTGCACCCTCAACCCAACTCAATGAACCTGGCAGCATGGCTCCTGAGGTCATAGAGTTTGGACATCTCAATTTACCACAGAGGTGTATGGACATCCTAAAATAGGCTAGGAAGCCCAACACGAGGCACTGCTACTTTGACAAATGGAAGAGATTCGTAATCTGGTGCCAGAGTAAGCAAGTCAACCCAGTTGATTGCACTCCTTCCACTATTGTTACTTACATGCTCCACCTGCTGGATGCGGGACTGGTGTTTAACTCACTGAAGGTACACCTGGCAGCCCTGTCAGCATACACCACTTCCCAATACAAGGTGTCGTGGTGGAAAGTACCAGTAGTTAAAGCCTTCATGGAAGGAGTAAAGAGACTTCACCCTCCTATTTCTAACCCACCTCCAGGATGGGACCTTAATGTGGTGCTATCTAAGCTCATGGGCCCCCCATTCGAGCCCATGCATAAGAGGAGTCTCAAACACCTGACTTATAAAACTGCCTTCTTAGTAGCTATTACATCTATAAGAAGGGTCAGTGAAATTCAGGCTCTGTCAGTGCAAGATCCCTTCTTTACTGTCCATAAAGATAAACTGGTTTTACGTACACACCCTAGGTTCTCACCTAAGTTTATTTCTAAATTCCATGTAAACCAGTCCATCGAGCTTCCGGCTTTCTTCCAAGTCCCCAAAAGCTCGGCTGAGGTGAAACTACACACACTAGATGTGCGTAGGGCGGTCCTCTACTATGTAAACAAGACCAGACCGCTAAGGAAAACAGATCAGCTGTTTGTCTCTGTAGCCACAGGCAGAGAGGGGGATCGCGTCTCTAAAGGTGCCATCTCTAAGTGGACTGTTAACTGTATCCAACTGTGTTACTCACTTTCTGAAAAGACTCTGCCTTTCACGCCTAGGGCCCACTCCACAAGAGGCAATGGGGCCACTCTGGCTATTATTGCAAATGTACCCCTTGACTCCATTTGCAAAGCAGCTACTTGGAGCTCTATTCACACTTTTACTCAGCACTACTGCATTGACACTCATTCCAAGAACGATACACAAGTGGGACAAGCGGTTCTAAGACATTTATTTGCTCATGAGCCTTCTCACATCCCACCTCCTCCTTCTTCAGGTACTGCCCCCTAATCTATGCACAGCATGTGATCTAAGCAGATTCCACAAGCCTCAGAAGGATACATTACTCACCGTAATCGTATTTCTGATGCTTGTATCTGCTTAGATTCACATGCGACCCACCCTTACTCCCCTCTGAGAGAAGGCGCATGGATGCTTGTAGTCTTACCTTTCTACCTTCTATCTGCTTGGACTATCTGTACTCGCGCTACTCCTCATGCTACCTCATGTCAGAAAAAACACAATCTGAGGGTCCTAGACGCGTGAGGGATCATGGGTACAGGGGACGTCACACTAGGGATAGTATTACTGGCACGCCCTGTGTCGACGCCCATTTTCGAGTTTCGAAAAACAAACTGTAATACTCCGCAGCTTCCACTAGATGTCGGCCTATGCACAGCATGTGAATCTAAGCAGATACAAGCATCAGAAATATGATTACGGTGAGTAATGTATCATATATATATATATATATATATACATATATATTTCTTTTTTTTATTAATCAACTTTTTATTAAGGTCTCAGCATTTACAGTGGCACCCAATCAATACATCACATGATCTTACATACAACAATGTCTACACCAAACGTTCAATATTTACAGTCTACATAGCTGTTTCGTTATCCGAGGGCAGGTCACATAGATACGCCCTGAAAGGGCTCCAAATGTCCTTTGGTCGGCTCTTGCTCGGTTGGGTTAGCACATATTGTTCCTCGCATTCATTTGCATAGGTTAATTCGCGTAAAAAGGTATTCATGGTAGGGGAGTTCGGGCTTTTCCATGATTGCAATATACATTTTTTGGCGTTAGCACATGACACATTAAACAGCCTTCTGATTTTTTCGGAACATTTCCCAATATCCCCGAACAAGTATTTTTGGGATATAAGGATACAAAGGAATGACACTGCCACGGATCGAAGTTTGGAGAAAAATTCCTTACCCGGCCAAATAGGTATCTTTACAAATAGGTATAGCAATTTTGGGAGTACAATCATTTTAAGAATGGCAATTCTACCATGTAGTGAGATTGGGAGGTGTCTCCAGGTCTGTAGTTTGGTATGGAGTGTTTGTAGCGCCTGGTCATGGTTGTCCGCATACAGGGTCTGTCTATTACTTGAAACCAGGACTCCCAGGTATCTGATGTGTCGCTCCGACCACTTAAGGCGGCACATCCGAGCCGGGCGGCTTGTGGATGGGGTGAGGGGGAACATTTCTGATTTAGCATTGTTCACCGTGTACCCAGAGTACTCCGCGAATTCGTTGCTGTCTGCCATAATAGGAACAATGTTTTTGTCTGGTTCGCGGACGTACAGCAAGGTATCGTCCGCGTTTAGGGATATCATTTGAGTGGCACCCTTCAGTGGTACACCCTTGTTAATATGTCTCAGACGAATTGCAGCCGCCATGGGCTCTATTGTCAAAGCAAAGAGGATCGGGGAGAAGGGGCATCCCTGTCTGGTGCCACGTCCCAGCTCAAACAGCTCGGATATAGTTTTATTCGTGCACACCCTTGCACCCGGGGCTGTGTACAGCAGCCTGACGTACTTGATATAGTTGGGGCCCACCCCAAACGCCTCCAGCACCAAAAAGAGGTACTCCCGGGAGACCGAGTCAAACGCCTTCTTGGCGTCAAGGGACACAGCGACGGCTTGCTTTCTCGGGTTGATTTGCGACATTATGCCGAATAGCCTATGCAAATATAGGGCAGTGGACCTACAGGGAATAAACCCGCTTTGATCTGCATGAACCAGTGTAGGTGTTATGGGGTAACATGCGATTCGCCAGCACCTTCGTGAAAATGTTGGCGTCTACATTTATCAGGGACAGGGGCCTATAGGATGACATGTCTTGTGGTGGGCGTCTGGGTTTGGCCAACACTGTAATGATGGCCTCACGCATTGTCGGGGGCAGCATTTGTTTCCCCAGAGCCTCTCCCCACATCTCTAATAGCACAGGTATCAATTCTTCCCGGAATTCTTTATAGAATTCAGCACCAAGCCCATCTGAGCCGGGTGCCTTGCCAGACGTGAGGACCTTTATCGCCTCAGTAAGCTCCTCGGCAGTGATAGGTTGTTCGAGTGCTAGTTTGCTTTCTTCTGGGATTGTAGGGAGATCTAGCATAGCAAGATATCTTTTAATCTCATTGGGGGATTTTCCATCTCTATTCTTATACAAATTTTTGTAAAAGTGAACAAACTCATCATTTATTCCCTGTTCACTTGTTATTATCTCGTTTTGTGCCGTTTGGATCGCTGTAATCGGGGTCATATGTTTTTCGTGCTTAACCAAGTTGGCCAACGTTCTCCCTGCTTTATTTCCTTCTCCGTATCTGCGAGCCCTGGTAGGGGCTGCTGTATATTGTACTCCCCTTATTGCCAGTCGGTCAAAATCCCTAAGTAACTTATGTATTGCAGCCAGGGTGTCTCCACCATGCGTGCGGCTGTAGATTTCTTCTAGTGCGTTCAACTCTTTCTCCACCCCTTTTCAGCTCACGGCGCACTTCCCTCAAAAGACCAGTGGTCTTAGATGTTAGGGCCCCCCTCGCCCAGACTTTGAAAGCCTCCCATACTGACGATATGTGTTCTACAGAACCAATGTTGTCTGTGAAAAAGTTGGCAATTTCAATGTGTAGGGTTTCAACAACATTCGGGTCTTTTAGTATGTCTCTTGGCATTCTCCACCTCCTAATTGGTCTGGGGGCATCTTTCAAAACGATCTCCAACATCAACGGGGAGTGGTCCGATAGTGTACGAGGAAGGATTTTGCAATTCTGTAGGGTATGCGCTATGTTTGTGGATATAAACCAGTAATCTATGCGTGACTCACTATCATGGACAGAAGAATAGAACGTGTACCGTCTGCTGGTTGGGTGGAGCACTCTACAGGCGTCCACTAGAGACAGTTGCGGGATAATTTGCTTCAGAACTAGTGCCACCTTGGTGGGTGCCCTGGTTACCTTAGTAGATCTATCCAGGGTCTGGTCTAATATCACATTAAAGTCCCCTCCCCATAGTACCGTGGTCGCATCATGTTTGGCAAGGATCTCGAGCATGTGTAGGTAAAAATCAGGATCGTCCAGATTCGGACCATAGGTGTTCAATAAGGTTATTTGTTTCCCTGCTATTTCCCCCCCAAACCAGAACATATCTACCCATCGGGTCCGCCAAGTGGCCTTTGGCAACAAAGCTAAGAGGATTATGTATGAGGGTGCAGACCCCTCTGGACTGCGATGAATAGTTCGTGTAGTAGCGCAATTTGCCCCATTTTGCCAGTATTTTCTCGTTAACCGAGCCCTGTGCATGCGTTTCCTGTAACATTAAAATGTGAGGCCCGTGTCTAGTGACATAATTGCCAACCTTTC
This sequence comes from Ambystoma mexicanum, assembly GCF_040938575.1. Classification (NCBI taxonomy): domain Eukaryota; kingdom Metazoa; phylum Chordata; class Amphibia; order Caudata; family Ambystomatidae; genus Ambystoma; species Ambystoma mexicanum. The sequence goes on from NC_090936.1 coordinate 622,263,000, forward strand.
TGACCTTCATTGGATTGTTCAGGCCCCGGACATTCCATGACATTAATCTTATCTTCAGTCTGTCACCCATTTTTTGCATTTTTACATTGTACCATACAGTAATGACCATCAATGCTCAAGTGACTAACATTAGAGTAGCACCCGTGCCTGCGAGACCATGTTTTAATTAACCTACAACTTCCAATAGTGCATGCTCCCTCTCCAGACTCCTCCACATCCCAGGTCCCTAACATGCCCTGGAAGCAATAACATTCTGTAACTTCCCGATTTCCCCAACCCCACCCTCCACCCACATCATTCACCCCAACTTGACGATGTACCCTTAAACCTTTTAGGAACTTTCCTGTGGGTGCCACGTTGTCGTCACGGGGCAACCAGAGCGGGCTCACGACCCGCTTCGAAGGTTACTCAGAGCCCCCCAGCGGGAGCAGAAATCTGTTACACATCACTAAAGCAGCAACAGAGGATATGTGCGCAACCAGGTTTAGTCAGCAGGGCCCCGGTCCCCACCTCCCGGAGGTGATCTTCCGTTCTGGTCCGGCCCACGGCCTCTCGGTGGTAGGGGTATAGTTGCTTCCACATACGCCTGAGCGGCGGCCGGTGTCTCAAAAAAGTGTGTTCTTCTTCCATGAATATTAGCGCATATGGGACCTGTCGTGCCCTCAGTAGCTGCTTGACCGGCTCGTATGATCGCCTGCTAGCCTGTACTCCCGCAGCAAAGTCCGGATAAACATGTATGCGGTTCTCCTCATATTGTAGTGTCCCAATTTCTCTAGCCTTTCTGAGAATTGTATCTGTCTCTGTAATTCAACAGCCTGGTAATGATGGTGCGCGGCGGGGCTCTGGGTTTCGGCACGGGGGCCAGAGTGCGATGTGCTCGCTCAACCAGGAATTGGCTCGAAAAGGATTCTGTCCCAAAAAGAGTCTTAAGAAGGTTTTCCACTTGCTGTTCCATTGCGCCGAACTTTTCAGAAACCCCCACAATCCGAATATTGTTCCTTCGGGATCTGGATTCTAGGTCCTCGCATTTACTTTGCAGCGCGTTCATGCCTGCCTTAAGATGCGCTATGTCGCGATGGTGTCGCGCAATGGTGTCTTCGTTGGTACCAATTCTGTCTTCAGCCTCGGTGATTCTGAGGCTCTCCTTGTCGACTCTGGTTTTCAGTGCTCCTATGGTGTTAACAATGTCATCTAGCGTCACATTTAGGGATAGGAAGCCATTCTGCACTATCGTGGTAAGGCGATCAATCCTGTCGCCGCTGTCCACGCCAGGTTCAGCTGTTGATGTTGTCGACCGGTCTGGTTCGTGGCCGACTGCCTGGCTACTGGTGAACGAGTCCATCGGGCCTTTCTTTTTCCCGGTGGCCCCCTCTGCCGCTTTTTCCTGTTTCCTCGTGTTACCCATGTCTGCCACACCAGCCGGGTCACCAACACGGCCCGACAGTACACTATACCGCGGGGGCAGGCTGCGTAGGATATTATTTGTCGAGTGGGCTTGTTCAGGCCGGGGCACCTCAAAACTAGTGATTCACGGAGCCACCAATGTCCAGGCACCAGTGGTAACTTGTTAATTCTCCCACTTACAAAGGACTGTGTCCTCCCATGAAGAAATGAGCTGCACCCCAGCCGCTGAATGCCGCACAACTCACCGTCTCAGCGGCACCGTGCCCCGCGCCATCCCCGCCGCCAACTTGCAGGAAATATAGCACGTGTGGCGGGCCCCGGCTGCAGGCCAGAAAATGGAGTCGCCCCCTCGGCCACGGCCCAGGCCCGGGGGAAAGGATATCACGCCGTCCGACGACGGCCCGCTACCCAGCACCCGCCGCGTCACGGCAGGGAGCACCAGCTCTCACCAAACAGGATCGCCTCAATAACCGCAAAGGCAGGGCCCACAAGCCAGCGACACTCGGCCGCACAGCCTCGTGTACGGGACCCAGGGGGAGACACCTCAGTCGATCAGCAGCACCCACGGGCCAGCTCCGCGACCTCGGCACAGCAGCCCCACCTCTCTATGCCTCTCTGGCCAGAGCGTCAGCGGCGCGGGGCGCAGACCAGCCGGACGTCACACGCGGCACACCCCGGGCCTTCTCCCGCTCAACCCGCCAAAGCCGATATCTCTGAGTTTTGGTCCGCCGCTCTCAGAATTTCAGTCCGGTGTGGACCGGGTCAAGGTGCACCCTCTGCTCGACTTCGCTGTCCGCTGGTGGCTCCGAAACAGGATTCAAATATAATTCGGATTTTTGTTGGGCCGGAGCTCTCGCTTCAGGCGGCCATCTTGGTCGTGCGCAACAGCGCCCCCCCTATATATACATTTTCTTATATATTCCTACACACGCTAGCCCGCTGCCACAGGGTGCGTATGGAGGGTACCCCTTTCCAATTTTGCCCCAAGTGCAACCTCAAGTACCCTTGGGTTGACAGACACGCCACCTGTAACCTCTGCTTGCCGAAGGACCACCCCGAGGCGAACTGCAGAGCGTGTAGTCGGTTTAAACCGAAGACTCTAAAAGACCGTTCGATCAAACGTTGGGCCCACCACGCCAGGCAACGAGAGGCCATGGAAACGGAGGGCGCCTTCAGTGATGGCAGCGACGCCGTGCTATCGGATGGCGAGGGCAGCATGGCATCGAGACAGCCAAGCGCAAGTCCCAGACCTCGGAAGTTTGTCCGGCAGGGCAGCTATGGGGGACACCCCCGGCGACACGAGCTCTACCCACGCCACTTCCACTAAATACTCATAGTCCAACCGAGACTCGACGCGCGTGTCGAGATCCCGGAAAGAGGCACACAGAGAACGGTCCACCAGATTGGTGTCCTCTGGGCGTTCTCGATCAAGATCGCCGCATGACACCAGGCAACCATCCACTGTTGCCAAGAGTGCCTCACTCACTAAAGTAACAGAGGTTCGATCATTGGAAGACGAAGACGACCACCATCCCCAGGCCGCACTTCAGGAGTCGGCGTCAGCAGACCGTGTGACGGTTACTCCCGTGTCCCGACCTCCACACTCTATGGAAAGGGACACTACCCCCTAATCTCGACGCCAGACGTCGAAAAGCTCAGAAAAGGTGAAAACACCAGGGAAGCACTCTTCCACTCACGGGGAGGGGGGAAAGCAGCAGAAGAAACATTCTCAGCCTTCATCTCCACCACAACATAAAGACAGGTCACAGGGCCTCATTACACGGACGGCGGTGGACCAAGGTGCTACTAGCACCTTGGTCCATGCCGGTAAAATACCGGCACCGCCTTGGTGGAAAGGGGAATTACCGCCCTATTCCAAGGTTGCTGGGGCGGTAATTCCCCCTTCCCCCATTGCCCTTCCCCATTCCCATTTTTGCCCCATAGGGCATAATGGGAATGGGGAAGGTGCTAATTACGGCACCGCAAATTGCGGTACCGTAATTAGCTCCCTGGTCCCTTTGCGGGTTGGTTTTTAACGCCTGCAAAAAGCAGGCGTTAAATTCTCCAACCCGCAAAGGGACCTCGTAGTAAGGCGGTAAGGGTTAACGGTCACCGGTACCATTAATGGTGACCGTTAACCCTTACCGCCGTCCGTGTAATGAGGCCCACAGTCTTCTGTAAAAATATCCAAGTCCCCTGCACAATGCCAGGATATCGCAGGGAAACCCTCCCAGGAAAGGGTAATCCCAGCTCTAAAGAATGGTCAAGTGAGGATATAGACAGAGTTATGTCTAGAATGTCATCCCTAGCAGACTTCTATGACAAGAATCCAGAGCACTTCCTCTCCTATACCCCTGACGGGGCTACTCCCTCAGGGTCTAGGGACCCGCAACCCCCTGGTAAGAAACCTCGAGTTGAGGCACTAACGCAAAGTCGGTCTTCTGACCCTTTCTACGTACAGCCATACTCTCAGTATGATGAGGATCCATTAGATGTAGATCCAGAATTGGCCACGTTGGACGACCAAACTTGGATGGATTACTATGGGGATGACGAGGACCAAGAGGAGGACGAGGATGACCCAGGAGCCTACAGAGTAGACACCCCAGTAGGCAAAGAACCTCTGGTTACCGACTCTCCTATCGACAACCATCCTCTCTTAAATGAGGTTTTGTCTAGAGCGGCAGAACACTTCCGTATAGATACTCAGGGAGCACAGGAGGAGAGGGACTTTGCCGAGGAACTAGTGGGAGAAAAGAGACCCGTTGCCCAGGCCATCCCTATTCTCAAGTCTATACAAAGGAGAATAGACCCTTCCCTTCTCAATCCCAACCTCACCAGGGCAGTAAAACCCAGGATCGAAAAACTGTTCAGGGCAGCCCAGTCAGACCCGCTGTACATAAGGAGACAACTGAAACCTGACTCCCTGGTAGTGACTAATACCGAAATAGGGCGGGAACACCCTTATCGTCTGAAGCTCCCCGCGACAAGGAGAGCAAAAAGATCTATGGGTTGGGAAGGAAGGTAGCCTCCACTTCTGCCTACCAGGCAAGGATTGCCAGCTCCACCACCCTGCTGGCGAGTTACAACTGCCATCAGTGGGAAGAAGTTGCGGCATTCATAGACTCCGCCCCGGAACCTTTAAAAAGCCAGCTGGCACAGGTTGCGTTGGAGGGGAAGAGCCGTGTCCGGTTGCATCCTTAAAGCAACCTTTGATGCCGCGGATAACGCCGGCAGGCTGATAGCAGAGAGCACTGTTATCAAAAGGCATGCTTGGTTAAGACAATCTGCGTTTAAACCCGAAACACAAGCATCCTTAATAGACAAACCGGTGGAGCCTGATCTACTGTTTGGCAAGGCGGTATAGGACGCATTAAAAAAATGCCAAAGATGAGTACGAGACTTTCAAATCCCTGGGCCAGTTATCCAACAAACCCCCTAATCAAAGAGGGAATGGCAATTTTCGTCACCCACACGGGCAAAATTCACAAAGAGGCTCCAACTATTCCCAGGGGCAGGGTACACCATGGAATAACAACCAGCAGTCTACCCAAAGTTATGGCAGGGGTAACAAAAGGGGACGCGGTAAGGGTAGAGGCAGCCCCAATAAAGGCAGCGACACGCCTCCCGCAAAGCAGTGACATTCCGTTCAGGGTCCCTTCTCATGCATCCCCAGTAGGGGGACGCATTTCCAACTTCACCCAAGCTTGGGAAGGGATCACATCAGACAGATGTGTGCTGTCCACAGTGTCTGCAGGATACTTCATAGAACTGTTAGAGCGTCCCCGAAACCACCCTCCACGTCAAAAGGTACATTTCTTAGACCACCAGAAGATCCTCCTCGAAGAGATCGCCTATCTTCTAGCAAAGGACGCGATAGAACTTGTCCCGGGACACCAGGTAAACAAGGGTATTTATTCAACTTACTTCCTTGTGCCAAAAAAAGATTTGACAATGCGCCCAGTATTGGATTTACGGCCTGCAAACAAGTATGTCAAGCCCCAAACATGTTGCATGACTACTCTCCAAGAGGTAATCCCCCTCCGATAAAAAGGGGGGATTACATGGCAACATTGGGGGATTACATGGCAACATTGGACAAGAAAGATTCCTATTTTCATATTTCCTTGTTCCCAGAGCACAGAAGATTCTTGCGCTTCAAGGTGGACAGTCAGCACTACCAGTTCAAGGTACTGCCCTTCGGTATAGCCTCGGCTCCAAGGGTATTCACCAAGGTACTGGCGGTGGTGGCGGCACACCTACGCAGGGAGGCAATCCCAGTGTACCCTTACCTGGATCACTGGCTCATCACGGGGGAGACCCCAGAAATTTCCAGATCAAACATTCAGAGAACTATCGACCTCCTCTTCGAATTGGGTTTCTCCATAAACGAGAAAGTCAAGTCTGGTGCCAAGCACCTCCAAACAGTTCCTAGGAGCTGTCCTAAACACACAAGAGGGGTTGGCCTTTCCATCAGAGGAAAGAATTCGGAATCTACTGCTGCAAATTACGCTGTATCAGGCCGGTCGCCAGATAACAGTGCGCAAATCGATGCGTTTGCCGGGCATGATGGCGTCCTGTATTTACCTGGTCCCCCACGCGCGCCTGCGCATGCGTCCCATGCAAGAATGGTTGGCAAAACAGTGGTCTCAGGCAAGTGTTCAGTTGCACGATCTAGTGGTCGTTTCGCCAACACTTGTACAAAGTCTTCACTGGTGGACAAGAGAAAACCTGTCAAAGGGGAAACCCTTTTACCATCCCGAGATACAGGCTGTAGTCAAAACAGACGCATCCCTGTCAGGGTGGGGAGCCCACCTCCACCTTCTCCACCACACAGCTCAGGGTCTCTGGTCTCACTCCGTGGCCAAGAATCATATCAATCTGCTTGAGCTTCTGGCAGTATTCAGAGCACTTCAAGCGTTCAAGCCCTACCTGTTGAACCTGTCAGTGCAGATCCTGACAGACAGCCAGACAGCACTACAGCAATGTTTTACCTGAACAAGCAGGGAGGGACTTGTTCGCCAAATCTGTCCAAGCTTGCCCAGAAAATTTGGATATGGGCACTCAGACGGAACAGCTACCTGTCATCTCAACATGTTCCAGGGTATCTCAATACTCTGGCGGACGCTTTGAGCAGATATCCCCTCCCAGAAGAACACGAATGGTGTCTACACAGAGATTTCGTGGAAGATCTCTTCTCTCAGTGGGGTTTCCCCACTATAGACCCATTCGCCACAAGCGAAAACAGACAGTGCCCAGGATTTGCATCCAGGTTCCCCCAACCAGACTTCCAGGGGAACGCCCTGTGGATGAACTGGTCAGGGATGTTTGAGTATGCTTTTCCACCAAACCCTCTCATCAGGAAGGTGGTCAACAAGATGCACAGGGAATTGATGACGCTCGTCCTAGTTGCTCCCATGTGGGCGAGGCAACCGTGGTTCCCACACTTACGCAGATTAGCGTTGTGCGAACCCATCAAACTCCCGTGCTGGTACAACCTACTGTCCCAGCACCGAGGTCAGGCAGTGCATCCTAAACCCAAATCAATGAACCTGGCAGCATGGCTCCTGAGGTCATAGAGTTTGGACATCTCAATTTACCTCAGAGATGTATGGACATCCTAAAAGAATCTAGGAAGCCTAACACGAGGCACTGCTACTTTGACAAATGGAAAGGATTTGTTATCTGGTGCCAGAATAAGCAAATCAACCCAGTTGATTGCACTCCTTCCACTATTGTCACCTACATGCTCCACCTGCTGAACGCAGTGTTGGTATTTAATTCACTGAAGGTACACCTGGCAGCTCTGTCAGCATACACCACCTCCCATAACAAGGTGTTGTGGTGGAAAGTACCAGTGGTTAAAGCCTTCATGGAATGAGTAAAGAGACTTCACCCTCCAATTTCTAACCCACCACCAGGATGGGACCTTAATGTGGTACTATCTAAACTCATGGGCCCCCCCTTTCGAGCCCATGCATAAAAGCAGTCTCAAACACCTGATTTATGAGACTGCCTTCTTAGTAGCCATAACATCTATAAGAAGGGTCAGTGAAATTCAGGATCTGTCAGTGCAGGATCCTTTCTTTACTGTTCATAAAGATAAACTTGTTTTACGTACACACCCTAGGTTCTCACTGAAGTTTATTTCTAAATTCCACGTTAACCAGTCCATCGAGCTTCCGGCTTTCTTCCAAAAGCCCCAAAGCTCGGCTGAGGTGAAACTACACACCCTAGATGTGCGTAGGGCGGTCCTATACTATGTAAACAAATCCAGACCGCTAAGGAAAACAGACCAACTGTTTGTCTCCGTAGCTACAGGCAGAGAGGGAGATTGCATCTCTAAAGGTGCCATCTCTAAATGGATTATAAATTGTATCCAGCTGTGTTACTCCCTTTCTGGAAAAAACCCTGCCTTTCACGCCAAGAGCCCACTCTACAAGAGGCATTGGGGCCACTCTGGCTTTCATTGCAAATGTACCCCTTGACACCATTTGCAAAGCAGCTACTTGGAGCTCTATTCACACTTTTACTCAGCACTACTGCATTGACACCCATTCCAAGACAGATACACAAGTGGGACAAGAGGTTCTAAGACATTTATCTGCTCATGATCCTTCTCACATCCCACCTCCTTTTTCTAACACTGCTCGCAAATCTATGCACAGCATGTGATCTAAGCAGATTCCACAAGCCTCAGAAGGGATACATTACTCACCGTATTCGTATTTCTGATGCTTGTATCTGCTTCGATTCACATGCGACCCACCCTTCCTCCCCTCTGAGAGAAGGCGCATGGATGCTTGTAGTCTTATCTTTCTACCTATCTGCTTGGATAATCTGTACTTGCGCTACTCCTCATGCTACCTCATGTCAGAAAAAATACAATCTGAGGGTCCTAGACGCGTGAGGGATCATGGGTACAATGGACGTCACACTAGGGATAGTATTACTGGCACGCCCTGTGTCGACGCCCATTTTCGAGTTTCAAAAAACAAACTAATACTCCACAGCTTCCACTAGATGTCGGCCTATGCACAGCATGTGAATCTAAGCAGATACAAGCATCAGAAATACGATTACGGTGAGTAATGTATCCCATATACACAGCCCCTCCCACATTTATTATCAACTTAACCCATCCCTCCACATATATGCAATGAAAAGGGGCTTTAAAAAGTCTCAATTTTGGGGTTCGCAGTGATGGTCTGCAAAGTGGTACCAAACTGCAGCAATTCAGTTCCAGGGATGCCAACATTGCCTTCATGCTATCATTTTTATGAAAGGAGGAATTTGTTTCGTCCACGCCTTTCATTTTGGAAAAGTACATGGTTGCTAGATTACTGTGTGTTCTTGGCACAATTGAAGACCATGTTTAAACAAAAACTAGTAACACAAACAGCCCATATGAAACCACCTATGTTCAGATGGGGCTCTATAGATTTCTTGACATAAATTGCTAAATTGCAACAATTACAAGTGGTAGCACAGTGGGCGGACATATCTGACTCCACAGAATTTATGCAGGCTTAAAGGAAGAAATAAAGGATGTTTTTTTTATCCTTAATCGTTAATAGAGCCACTACATGAACAGAGTTAATCAGCCTAATGCTAAAATTTGAATAACTGGTGCAATCCATAGGTACAGAAAGGAACAAAGAACATATGAAACCTGAAGTATGTGTATAAACAGCTAGGGCTCCCTCAATAGCAGGATGGGGACAGAGTCTATATAGATTGGCGGTCTGTTTGGAGGTCTGTTCCAATGATTCGCATTTTTGTGAAATGAAATGCCTTTGAATTGGGGTGAACGATGCATCTAGGTGGGCAAATGGAAAGTACAGCAGCAATTCAGCCTCCTGAGCTCAGCAAAAGGGAGACAGTAGACCGTGCAAGCATTCTATGGTGCATCTTTCTACCAGGTTTCAAAAGTGCCATAAAGCCCCCCCTGAAATGTCGAGGCTTGTTCCGCCCCTGAATAGCTGTCTAATGTATTGCAAGATGAAACAGCAGCCCAGAGACACTGAGCGAATACCTCTGAAAATGTGCATTTTGTCTTGGGCAGTGTGGGAAACAACCAAGATCTGCAGAGGCTCTTAAAGCCACTAACTGGAACGTTAAGGAAGCCACCGGTCTCTGACCGCCTCCTCTAACTGAAAAGGCATGCAAGAGAGTACCAGCCCATACTAGGGGCCCAACTAAACCCGTTCAATAGGGTATGCCTATGCAAAACACTTTGTGAACAACAAAATATATCTAATGCATTTAAATTATTTCACCAGCTACAATTTCTCATCTTTGAATTGGGCCACTTGCAAGACAGCACCACAGAACTTGCCTGAAGTTAAATACAGCCACTGTTAACTAAAAAGTAGGAAAAATAAGTCCTGATTAGCAGTCTAAACACAAGAAAAATATTAAGACCCATCCATACAAAGGCAGGTCACAGCGGGTCCTGATTACCATTCAGGAATGCACTCATTTAATTTATAGCTACACCACCTGAGCAAAATCCTCAAAGTTCTACCTGTTAGGGAAAGCAGTATAAAGGAGAATGAGTCAACTACATAAAATACTGTAGCAAACCTCATCACCAACCAGGCAAGGAGTCTTTGGAGAGCTGATCAACAGGAGAAATGCCTCTGGAAGTGGACGAAACACCATTTTCAAAGAGCCCACCCTAATAGTAGATCACTGATTCTTATCCATGGGGAAAGTAGGTCAACTTTGACCTAATACAAAATGGACCAGTGAAAGGTTATCAGAGAAGGAAGCTGACACAAAGGTAGCTTGGTGGTTGGCAAAGACTTTTTTATTTTTATCAAAAGAAACCCTCGCTATCCCTATCTACAAAGAGGGGGGCGTTGTTCCCTACCTCAATCTAATAACAAAAATGCAAAGGAGTGTGGGAGCCCCTCTACTGAGAACGAACATGGGTCAAATACCCTGTTATGTGGACTTTCTTCCACTCAGGAGAGTCTACAAGCATGACGTTTTAGCTCACTGCACCCTTGCTCACTGTGCTTATGGAGGCAGAGCTTCACCTCACTGATGAGGCCCAACTAGGCCGAAACGCGCGTCTGGGGTCTTCTTCAGAGAAGAATTGCCCAGCATTTCGTGCTGGACTGCCCTTGTGGGTGGGACAAAAATTGATGTGCAAATGGATATTTCTCCTCTGTGAAAGTTACAGTGAGCTAAAACGTGGTTGTAGACCCTCCCGAGTGGGCACCTTCCCATAGAACAGGTTATTTGACCATGTTCGTTCTTGGTAGATGGGCTACCGGACCTTTCTGTGCATTAATACTAAAAATGGGCTGTCGGAATGTAAAAATCAAACTCCACTGTCTTGTGTCATAACCTTCTTCTATCCCTTACACTGCAACTAAGAATAAGTCCACAGAAAAGTTCCTTCTCCAGGAGAATAACTTCCTTCTCCTGGTAGTTCAGTAAATGTTCTTTGATTTAAAAAAAGAAAAGGTTGCTAGAGGAAATGACTGTCTTTCCCCTGGCATGCTTTGCAAGAACATGTGATGTAATTCTATTAACGATTTTATGACGTGATTTCTTTTGATATTTTGTATATTATAACATATTTTTGAATGTTTTGTGTAAAGTTTTGTACTGAAACACAATAAACAAATAATTAAAATAATAGTTCATACCAAAGCCCAGGGGAGTGGCTCACTTCCCCTGGCGTCTCTTGGTAAAATGTCTTTCAGTTTCTTTCAACTTTCAGAACCAGGAAAATGACTCCCTTCTCCTGGTATTGGCAAAGTCAATATACTGGTACTAGTGTCCCAGTCCCTTCTCTGTCATCAGTGAGCTTGTAGAGGCCACTGCAATGAGGTTGTTCCCCTCTGATGCTCTATGTGCTCTTCCCAGTAGTTTGACTGTTACTACTGGGTCAGGGGAGAGCCTCTCGAGTCTGTCTCTCTTCCACCCCAGTGTTGCCCTGTGTCTCTCGTACCTCCCGTTACCTTTTTGGGGATTTCCGTATGCCAATGGACTTCCTGGGACTGGGGTGCATCTCTCTGGCTCTTCGGGCTGCTTTTCTTCACCTCTGCAGCAGCACAGCAGCTCTGTGCTCTCCTGGACTGCTCGGCTTCTCCTTCCTGCATTGCATACAGGTCAGCTCCAGCTGGACCCACACAGAACTCGCTCACCATCTCGCTGGTGTCCTGCGCTGTTCTGCTTCTGCGGTCAGCCGACAGGGTTCAAAACTCCTGCTCGCACTTGCTGTCTATCCCGGCTGGGCTTGATGAAATCTTCAGTCCTTCTATTCTCATACAATTTTGCCAGTCACGCCCTGGCGGATTGTCATAGTCCTTTGTTGTTCTTGATGAATTGATCTTCATGCATCCTTTGGGTCACCTCGTATTATGAGCGGTCAGAAATGTGAGGCAGACAACTTTGTGAAGGTTTTTCAAACAATGCCATTTTATTAGCTCAAAGGGTTGGATAGACGCCTCACTATTCCTACCCTGACGAGGATTTCCCTACCTATCAAAATAAACTAAAGGAAACTCTCTAACAAAAGGTTTCTGTCCCTCCCGCTTATACATATAACAAATTTAACAAGGCAACATATGGCAGTTCCAATATAACAGAAACAACAGTTATGTTCACAACCTGGTAACTGTTTCTCCTTATAACATGGGTAAGTTCCACTTCCCCAGATTCACAGGATCTTTTTCAACAATTCCAAAAAGATAAGGAAATCCTGTCTCACAACAAAGTTCCAGTAAAGTTCTTCTTTTTCCAACAAACGCCACTAACGGTTCACAATGTTCAACACGTTTTCATCTTTCCACTTCTGATAAAGTGTTCAATACAACTTCTTCTCATAAAACAAGAACATTTCCACAGTTCTTTAGGAGCAATGAAACATTTTCTTTTGCCAGGACGATTCTGCAACAGTTCACAAAATACAATAGCAGTGTTTACACTTCTTCCTCAATACTTGTAACCACAGTACTTCCACCTGGTACACTCACCTGCCAGGTCTACCACTACAAGGTTATTTTTCGTGGCATACTCTCCTGCCAGATCTAGTGTTAGGCAAAGTGTGAATGGAGTACCCTCTGGGAACACTACAAACAACTAGGACTACAGGGATAGGCAACCCAACCTTTGGTATAAGCTTGTACTACACAGTTTTGGTGACGTGTTGAGCAGCCAGGCTTATCTCGAGAGGGGAAATGTGAGCTGTAGTGGAGTTACACAAAGATTCACAGTTACAGGTATTTAAATAAACTCTTACACTCAAGGTTGCTTGCATAAACAATTAATAATTTATTTATCCGCCAGTTATAAAGCCTTCTTCAGAAGGGAGCAACAGAATAGTAACACACAAATATACTTCAATACTGTACACTTTGAGTTTCTGAATCAGACAAGGCCCTTTTGGCATGGCCCACAGACACAACCTACACCCACAGGTGACTTCAGTAACAAGGGTGTTGGACATTAATACCTTACTGTTGGCATTCAGAATACTCTTTAAAAGTTGGTAAAAGGCAAAGGTTATTAGAACACAAGAGACCACAAATAGTCTTAAGCAATGCAGATACTTTTAAAGTTCACTAGAAGTCATTCAATTTAATAGGCTAAGCCAAAGTCGATGGGCAAAAGTCTTGGATAGGATAAAGCGCTTCTGGTAAGTAATGGAAAAGACTTTGCACAAGTTCTTAGGAGTCTTTGATGAAAAAAAGAATCAAATGTAGGGCCACAAGCTGATTAGGCTTGTCAGTTGTGGAAGTTACAAGCACATCTACCATAAGAGGTAAGTTCTCTTAGACTTATCTTACAGTACCTTGGTAAAGAGGAAAAGATGCATCTGATGACTTCTGTTCTTGTGCAGCTCTGCAGATCTCCCTGTTCCTGGGCCTCAGTCGCGGGGACAAGAGGGAGGAGGTCGGGGGTCTCCTGCACTGTACTGGCACCATCAAAACTGCCAACTGGCAAACTTTACTTTCAGTGGCTGTTTCGCGTTTCACCTCCTTGCGGTACAGCAAATAGCAATAAGCGCGGTTCCTGGCTGTCGAGGTGGACTGTCCTTGCTTCTGGTGTCCCTCACTTTGCTGAGGGGGCTCACGCTTGGTTAGTCCTGCTTTGTGGGATTCCGGAGGATCTTTCAAAAGCTTTAGGCCAGCTTAAAAGTAACACACACAATCTGGTGTCCCTCTCCCTGGCTATACGGTTTCCTGCAGCAACTCTGTGGAAATTCAACCAGCTCTGAGATGGGTGTCCAGGTGGATTACGTTGGAGTTGATTGGTCCCACCAACTCAAAGGGAGAAGTCCTCCTTGCAGGGGCTTCTCTGTCGGTGCGAACTTGGCAAGTAGTCACTGCAACAGGACTTCACCGGGCAAACCAGCGGTCCAGGAGTTGCAGCAGTCGTCCTCTTCAAGCTCTTCTTCGGTTCCTTCATCCAGTGGTCGACTCTGCCTTCCAAGTAAAAGACTCGCCTTTTATTCAGTTCTCTCCCATTCATTCCAGCCAAGCTGCCACTCACCCAGCAGGATGGCTGTCCTTACCGGACAGTCAGCCAGCCAATCACCAAAGAGTGCTTTTGGGTCTCCTATGAGACTTAAGCAAAGGGAGTTTCGGGCACCTCCCTCACTTCCTGCCTACCCCAGACACTCTGGAGCCAGAGGTGGGTTTCACTCCAGAAACCCAGCCAAAGGTGAAATGAACAAAGAGACCAAACCTGGTTTGGCCCGCAGAGAACATCTCTAGAAGGACCTTTCTACAAAGACATGGCAAAAAACAGACCGGGACCACTTTTGCAAAGATGGCTGAACGCCATTTTGAAAAAGATGGCTCCCGCTGTTACTTTACCAGAGCCGCGAACAGTTGCGATAAATTCAAAGCAAAGTAGTTCAAAATGAAACCACTGCCACCAGCCAGTCAATTGAGGAAAGGGTAACATAAGACTAGACATACGGTTAGACACAGAGGATACTAAGTAACCCCTCCAGCACTCTATTGTACAATAGGGTGTGCTGGGTCTAGCAAGTACAATGCTAAGTAAAGTCAATTTCACTTTACTGTTCTGGGAAACAGTAGTTTATCCCAGAGAAGATATTTAAACCTTGGGAAATCTAGAAGACTTCCCTGTGGCACTGCACTGACAGTGCTTTGTGACACAATTGTAAAAGATGATGCCTATGGAGTTGGTTAGACTTCATAACCAAAAAGAAACAGTGTATAAATTCACATAAAAATACATGAGTGGGAAAAGGGGTCTCACCCTCTCCAGGTAAAAAAATCAAGTCCTCAAAATCCAGCAAAGTTGCTGGGGGTCTCTAAGGTGGAGGTTATTAGCACATTTTTGAGAATTCTCCCTAACATCTACTAACTACTAAAAGTACTTTGTGGTAAAGGTTAGCTTCAAACAATTTAGCAATGTGTTTTGCTATTCCACAACATTAAGTTTAACTACTACTTTTGGGATGACAAACACATTTGTGCTGTTTGTTCCACACCTGTGAGTGCCACACAAAATGCAGGTTATGCTCCACTCCTCCTGACTATCTTCTGTCAGAAGGGCAGCTTTCCTGACACTCTTGTTTCCCCACTCCTGTATTAACCAAATGCTGATGGTTTTCTCTCACTCTTTCACTTCTTTGGCTTTGGCAATGTGGGTTTAGGC
Source organism: Ambystoma mexicanum (assembly GCF_040938575.1). Classification (NCBI taxonomy): domain Eukaryota; kingdom Metazoa; phylum Chordata; class Amphibia; order Caudata; family Ambystomatidae; genus Ambystoma; species Ambystoma mexicanum. The sequence continues at coordinate 622,278,057 of NC_090936.1, forward strand.
CAGTTCCTCTTCTAGATTTTTACACACTGGCAATAGGATTTACACACACTTGGATTCTTTTTTTTATTTTTTATAAATCTTTTTATTATTTCGGAAAACATACATAAACCATAGAACAAAACGTACACTTCCTTACAGCTGTTCGTTTTGCGGCTAGAAGTAGAAGATCAACCGTACAATAAGAATAGCAGGATACTATCAAATCAGACCAAAGCAGTTGGCTCTTTCCCTTATCGCAACGTCTCGAGCGCTCCTATTAGTTCCCCTCCCATTTGCCCCAGATTTTTGTGGCTTTCGCAGGACAGCCATAGGCTGTATATATTTGGTGTTCCACTTTAGCACATATGTCCATATCTACAATCCATTGGGCTAACACTGGTTTCTCCGGTGAGCCCCACAGGCGGGCTATGTTTCTCTTAATCAGTCCGACTGCCATGAAGACAAACAGTTTCTCCCATTTGTTAGTAATGTGTTCGTCGGGAATACCCAACAATAGTAGCTTGGGGTCCATCGGTACCTCTTTCCCCAGTGTTTCTGTCAATTTATTGCAGCATTGCTGCCAGTAACTCCTAATTTGAGGACATTCCCACAGGATGTGCATGAAGGTTCCTTCTCCCTCCCGACATTGTGAACACTTTGGGTTGGGAGCTCGGTCCCATCGATATAGCGCAACCCTTGGGTAATACTCTATGCAGCATCTTAAGTTGTATCAGGTGGATTCTAGAGGCAATTGCTATGTCCCTTGGGTGCATTATAGCTGGAATCCAATCTTTCGGGTCAATTGTGCCCACCTCTACCTCCCATTTCTGTTTAAGAGTGGCCAGTTCCGGAGTGGCAAAGGCTGTTATGGCATTGTACAGAGTGGACGTGACCTTGGCGGGCACCCCTTCTATCAAGAGATTGCGTTCTAGGGGGGTGCATTGAGGCATATCTGTTATTGAGGGTATGTTTCTGTGCAGTGCATGGGTAAATTGTGTATAGTGGTAGTATTCAGTCTGTGGGAGTTGAAATTTCTGCCGGAGTGCCTCAAAAGGGGTGAACTATTTTCGGGAGACCGCCAGGGGGGCGCGGAGCATGCTGGACGTGTGAGACCAGCGCTCCTCCACCACTGCAGGGCCTAGCACTCTGAGCCAATCCCCGGTCGGGAGTTTGGAGTAACCCCGACGGGAGAGTGCGCCTCCGCGGCAGCGGCCCAATGAATCGATCGCTCCTCCGAAAGTGGATACAGCCTGGCCCCGATCTGAGGCCCCCCTCGCCAAGCAACAGAGAGGACACCTTTTCGGAGGCCGTGCAGCGGAGCCACTGGGGGCGTCACATCTCGCGGTGCCCCAGGCCTCGGCCGGACCCTCTGCGGAGCCTGGAGCTGCCGGTCGTCGCCTCCGCGGCCCGCGCCCATAACACCAGGAGGAGGATGCCGGAGCACGCCCCCCACCGTGCGCGGACGCCGAGCGGGCCCCAGAGCTCTGCCCCGGTGGTGTGTGGACATCGCGCGGGGCCAGGGACGAGTGGGGTGTCCTGGGGGGAGCCCCCCACCACCAAGAACCGCTCCGGTGCGGACCACCAGCAGCAAATCAGGACTCTGGGAGCCTCCCGACCCATCCCCCGCGCACGGAGGCCTACTCAAAAAGGAGCCGCCGGTGAAGGGGTCCGGGCCCACAATGGACGTGTGACGGCCCTCGACAGCCCGAAGAAGGTGAGGAGCGCAGGGGGGAGAACTGATTCTTGAGACTCGGCGGACTGTGTTTGGCCCCCCTTCCGGCGCCCTTCGGGCACGGACCAGCGCAACTCACCCCGTAAAAGCTGGCACGGCCTCCCCCCCCCCTGGAATACAGGGGTCCCCCCGGAACATTTCAGCTGTGACGAATCTGGGGAAACAGGCCCCAATCACAATCTTAGCCCCCCTCATGAGGACCTGAGCCATCACCGGGGTCCCCCCCCCACATATGAGCTTCCCTCTGCGGAAGCGGGGAGGGCCCAAGACGACCAGAGGAAACCTCAAGGCATTAAGGCAGGGTGAGAGGCGCCCCCCACCCTAACTCCAAAGGGCACCCAGAGACCGGAGCCCTGGAACCGACCCAGCCCACGTGCGCTATCCGCTCCCTCCGCCGGTCCAACGCACCCCTCGGTGAACCACATAGTCACCATGCCTTCAAGTGCCGACCCCCCCCCCTCCGCAGTGCTAATGAAGGACGACCTCAAGGACATCCTCCAGGAGATAAAAGCGATTCGAACGGACATACAAGCCTCTATAGTTGATCTCAGGGGGAGAGTGGAGACGCTTGAGGAAAAAAATGGAGGGAATGGAAAATAACCACCTCCAAATGGACCTGTTAGACATGAAATACGAAGCGAGGTTAACGGACCTAGAAATCGGAGAGGAGGACATAGCCCTGAAAATGGACGACCTAGAGAACAGAGAACGCCGAAACAACCTGCGCATTATGGGTGTGACTCAACAGAGGCGAGACTGCCGCAGACGTGGGGAGAAAGGTTCAGGGCCTCATCAACCAACTCTTCACACTCGAGGGGGGCAAGGAAGTCCAGCTGGAAAGAGCCCACCGAGGGGGATGTGGCGCGAGGGGCGGCCCAAGGTTCATAGTTGTGCGCTTCCTCCGTTACAGAGAAAAAATGGAGGTCCTCGAGAAAGCGAGGAGGCTGTAGATTTTCTTGTTCGAAGGAGACACAGTGAGGATTTTCCAGGACCTCTCGGCTTTCACTCTTACCCGCAGAAGAGAGTGCCGGCCACTCACCCAGTGGCTCACCAGCCAGGACGTAAGGTACAGGTGGTCCTTCCCATTCGCCTTGTCTTTCGAACGCTCAGGAGTGGACTATAGAGTGACCAGCGGCAAGGAGGCATCCCAAGTGCTGCAGGTACTCAAAGGGGATACCACAGAGGAAGGAAACGAGATGGAGGTGCAAGAGCCTCGGAGCGCCAGGAGGGAGCCGGAGGGCCCCTAGTGTAACGCTCACCTGATTCTCGCAGAGGCGCCGGTCTTGACTGGGCGACTACCGTATCTTCAAAGGTGATGTGTAGCACCCGGTTGGCTCTTTGGGCTGGACCTCTGTGCACTGTATGCCTGACGTGTAGAGTAAGATGTCTTAGGTAAGTGAATGCCGAGCTCTCCATCTGCCTCGGGGCAGGGTGCTGTAACCAGTTTCTTCACTGGATAGGTAGCGCAGGCCTCTTGACTTCAGAGGACTGCTGTCCGTCGTTTACTGCACGAACGGTAAGTTTCGAGTCATTCAAATGTCTTTAAAGTCTTTAGTAATGATGTCTCTTGTTTTGCAGGGTTCCGGCGATGGCGGATGACGGGCTGAAGTGAGTTGAAGATGGAGCCCGTGTGATGAATAGAAGCGCCTGGAAGCACGTAAGTAAGCGCTTGTTGCCTGCTTCACTATGCGCTCTAACTGTCTTTTTATTTTGCAGGTACGAGTTCGGAGCGGCTGCAGGGTGCCGGAATACCCACTGGATTAGATGTGGAAAGGAGTAATGGCACGTGAGTATTAAAGTTCCCCAATGTCTTTAAACGCACCTTGTTTTGTCTTTCAGATGCGGGATGCAGCGCCGAAGGCCTCCGGAGCGTACGAAGAGTAGGTAAGCCTTTGCCTTTCAGATGCCGGAATGCTAACCTGTTCTTTCTTGTCTTTATAGGTGTTGCTGAAGACTGGATTCAGGATGGTAAGCCTTTGCCTTTCAGATGCCGGAATGCTAACCTGTTCTTTCTTGTCTTTATAGGTGTTGCTGAAGACTGGATTCAGGATGGTAAGCCTTTTTCCTTAGGCCCAGGACCGGATGCAGAAGACACGATGAGCGTTCTGCTGCAGAGGTTGCAGAATAACGCAAAGCAAGATTCATCCACCGGGTGTGGTTTAAATAGCCTCCTGTAGTGCTTAGGTGTCTCCTTCCACAGCCACGCCTAAGTAAGAAAAGAGTTCCTGGTAAGAAAAGAGTTCCTGCCTTCCAGAAGAGTTCCAGTGTTCTGAATCTAGGGAGTGGCTCCAGCCCCACCCAACAGGAAAAGTAGTTCCAAACAGAAGAGGATCAGAGGCTCAACTGGCAGGCAAGTAAGCAGCATGGTCTGCTGAAGGTAAGTCCACCCAAGCATTATGAGCCCGGCGCTTCCAGCGCTGGGACTGGGCATATTTATGAGCCTGGTGCCACTGGCGCCAGGACTGGGTCCAAAAGGTCCCAATTGGGACTGGTTGGCACTCGGAACCTGGGTTATGGATCTGCTTCCAAGGGAGTTGGGAAAACCCTGACCTTTTGGAAGCAGAGATCATGACACCTAGTCCACAAAGAAGAAGATAAAGGGCCGAAGGAAATTCAAAAACTAAACACCCCCACAACGGAAGCCGAAGGGGACTAAGTGGTCAGAGGCTCGCTATTAGAGAAACTGAGATATGGAATCAAACAGTCCCGGCCGGGGACGCGGAGCTTAACAAGGGGATTGCGGTGGATGGACTTGCATTCACCCTGGTGGCTTGCCCGTTGGCAGGTGTCATGACAAAGGGGGGGAGAGGGGAGGAGGGAAGGCAGGGAGTTGGGGTTGGGGATTTTGGGGATCCACACAGTCTCAAAACCACATTGGAAGGCGGCAGCAAGCACAGATCCGGGAAGACGGTACACACAAGACAAGGACCCAATGGCAGACAATGAGGATAGGGGCCGGGCTGAGTCACTGAGAATTGGTTCACTCAATGTAAAGGGTCTGAACTCCCCAGCAAAGCGCTCCCTCGTGGGGAGGGAAATGAAGAATGCTAAAATAGATATCCTCTTCGTACAGGAAACTAGAACGGTTACGGGAGAGGAGAGGGCCATCCCGGGAGCACACGTGGGCAAGACCTTCTGGGCATCCGCTCCCACGAAACAGAGCGGAGTCAGGATCATCCTGCAGAGAAACCAGAGACTCACAGAGGTAACCAGGTGGGGGAGGGAGGACGGTAGAGCCATGATCATATTGGGTGACTTGCACAACTCCAGGGTCTCCCTAGCAGCTATCTATTGTCCTAATGTGGGCCAGGTTGAATTTCTCAAAGAGGCGATGGGAGAGATAATAGCCAGGACAGATGGGCTCCTCATACTGGGTGGAGACTTTAACATGTGGGCAAATCGGGAATTAGATCATAGTGGAGGGGCCATCCCGCTAGGCAGCCGAGGGGGTAGACCCCAGGGGAAATTCCGTGAGCTGATGTGGGGTTACAGGCTCGTGGACACATGGAGGGAATTGCATCCGGAGGGAAAGGGATACACCTTCTACTCAGCGGTCCATGGCACCAGAACGAGAATAGATCACCTTTTCATGGGGCACCAGAACATGAGCCGAGTGGAGTCCTGCTTCATCCGCCCGGTTAGCTGGTCGGACCACGATATGGTCTGGGCAGATATTAGTGTATTGGGTCTGAAGCCCAGAGAATCCCTGTGGAAATGCAATGACTTCCTGCTAAGAGATGTGGTTTTTAAGGAGGAGATGGAGAAGGCGATCAATGAATATTTTGAACTGAATAACACGGGGGAAGTCAACATAGAGACAGTTTGGGAGGCAGCAAAGGCGACCTGGAGGGGTGTTCTGATTAGAGAGGGGGCTTCCAAAAAAAGGACCAGGACTCTCCTGGCTCATAGGCTACGGGTGGAGATAATAGCATTGGAGGGATCTGAAGGGAAGAGTGATGAGGAGAGGGAAAGGGACTTGGGGGATGCAAGAGAGAAAAGGCAAGAGCTGAGAGCATTGGAGATGGGGAAAAAGGTCAAAGGTATTCTGAAAAAGGGGATAAGGCTGACGCCATGCTGGCGGCCAAACTCCGGGGCCAACGGAGAGATAGATGGGTGTCGAGGATCTCGTGCAGGGATGACGGGACTAAAACGGATCCCGAGGGAATAGTGGAGGAATTTGCTGGGTTTTATGAGACTCTACGGGAGGGAAGGGGAAGTGGAGGCGGAGGCACTGGGAGCATACCTCGGAGGAGTAACATTACCTGTGATGGACGCCCCAGAGGCATCAGCCTTAGACGCCCCAATAACGAGCGAGGAGGTACTCAAGGCAATTTCGGGTGTTAAGCTGGGCAGGGCCCCCGGGGAGGACGGATTCACCGCAGGCTTCTAAAAGGCCTTTGGAGGCCTACTAGCAGGGTTTTTGACGGGCCTATTCACAAATATCATGAGGACCAGGAGTGCGCCTCCGTCTTTTGGCAAAGCACTGATAACCGTGATCCCGAAGGAGGGCAAAGATCCAACAGACTGCCGGTCATATAGACCATTTTCCCTCCTGAATGTGGACGCTAAACTGTTCACCAGGATCATAGCCACGAGACTAGACAGCCATATGCCGGTACTCATCCACTCCGACCAGCTGGGCTTCATACAGCGGAGACAGGGGGCGGATACCCTCCGAAAAACCCTACACCTGATGAGGGAAGCGGCCCCGAAGGGAGACAACCCTGTCCTGGTGGCCAACGACGCCGAAAAGGCGTTCGACAGGGTGGACTGGGAGTTTTTACACTGAGTCCTTGTCAAACTGGGCTTTGGCGAGGGAATCAGGTGAGCCGTTAAGGCCTTATACACAGACCCCTCTGCTAGAGTCACGGTAAATGGTCGCCTTTCATGAACATTCAGCCTTCAAAGGGGGACGAGGCAGGGCTGCCCCCACTCCCCAATCCTGTTCGCCATGACCATGGAAATACTCGCTGAGTACATCCGATGTGCCCCGATGGTCCACGGTATTGACGTTGGAGGTCGGACCTTCAAGCTCGGCCACTATGCAGATGACATACTGCTCCACCTGAGGGAACCCACTAGTTCGGTCCCGGCTGCCGTTCGGGTTATTGAACGGTTTGGCCAATTCTCAGGCTTCAGGATGAACATAGGAAAGTCAATGATCTTCCCCTTTGCCCCAGATGCAGACAGGGACCTCACAGAACTGTCCCCCCTGGGGTTCCAAATTCGTACCGAAGGGATTAAATACCTGGGGATCAACATTGTCCGCCCCCACGAAGACCTAAGCCAGGCAAATGCCCCCCCGCTGTTTGACAACTTATTCAAAGATATGGAGACATGGGGTAAGGGACAAAGCTCGTGGATGGGAAGGATAAACGCCGTAAAGATGAACCTCCTCCGGGTCCTGTACGTTTTCCAGATGCTCCCTTTAGAAGCCCCAGAAGCACTCCTTAAAGAAGCCAAAAAACGCATAACTAAATTCATATGGCAAGGCCAGAGACCCAGAATAGGTTATGAAACACTCGCCCTCCCCAAGGATAGAGGGGGGGTCGGCCTCCCAGACTTACAAACTTACCACAGAGCAGCCCAGCTCAGAACCCTGGCCCCCCACCTCAGAGAGGACCCCAACAAACAATGGGTCTTTCTTGAAAACTCCCTCCTGAGCCCTGTTACAGTGAGTGAGTGGTTATGGGTCCCGATGAAAAAGCTCCCAAGGAGAATTAGGGATCACCCAATACTAGCAACAATGTGGAAGGCGCTGGAGGGCAAGGGACACGGTGAGAAGGTGACCTCCTGGCCCTCCCCCATGAGCCACATCTGGTCCACACTAGTTTTAGAGGAAATCCCAGGCCATGAACACTATCAGCCCTGGTTTGACACGGGCCTATGCAGAGTTGGTCAGTTGGTCAGGGAGGAGTCCTTTATAAGTATCCAGGAGCTTGAAGAATCCATGGGAATAGGTAGGCTCTCCCCACTCCTTTACCTGAGACTTAAGGGAATCCTAATGAAACCAAAACTAAAGCCCAAATTACAAAGTAAACTCACCCCAGTTGAGAAAATCTTAGTTCTCCAGCATGGGGTCTGGCATGGATTCACATGCTCATGAATATTCCCCGTCGTCAGGCTGGGAATCCTCGGTAAAGAAAAAATCAGTATCAGTTTCGTTTCTGATCTGTCTTTCGTAGTAGTAACCAATCACTGATCTCTGCGTCATACTGACCACAGCCAATGACTGCCCTCTACCTAAGCCCCGCCTCTGGCAGCCATCTTCAGATTTTTACCGCACGTTCAAGTGTTGGGAGTCCTCGTGCTTAGCTCTCGAGCTTTTACTGCGTGTTTCGCGCTTTTTCAGGTGAATTTTCACATTTTTCCGGTTAATCGAGCCTCAAGCTCCACCGTTTCTACTCCCGTTAACGGCTACCCGTTGCAGGATTTTCCTACGCCCCTCAAGGGTGAAGATATCGTCGAATCAACTTCTTGGAGGATTCCAGAAGATTTGCGGCCTGCTTCGAGATGGCCCAGGATGCGAGTTCATCGCCCGGACCGAAGCTGTTTCGCAACTGCCCTGGATGCGGGCTGCAGAATGTGTTTAAGGAAGACGAACATTCGCAATGCCTCTACTGTCTTCATGGGGACAAGACTCATGTAGAGAAGGACTGCCAGTTCTGCAAGAACTTGTCGGAGCGGACCATGAGGGACCATCGATCCCGTCTCGCAAGCTGGTTGGAGAAGGGCTTGACGGGTGAGAAGAAGAAGAAAGGGTCCGAGCGGGCTTCTAAGTCCTGTGCGGGCGCCCCAGCGACAGGGGCCCAACACCAGGCCAAGCGCCGCGAGTCCGCTGGCTCCGGGAGCGCCGAAAGGTCGGGCTCTTCGGTCGCCAGGCAGGGCGCACCTTCCCCGGCACCGTCAACCACAAGCCAACGCTCCAGTTCGGGGAAGAGAAAGTCTGAGACCCCGGGTAAGCTTCGGGAGAAGCCCCGTCCGATCTCGGAAGAGGGGGAGCGAGGCGTCGCCCCTCCCCCGAAGGAGAAGGCCCGGGACGCCCCTAAGGTGGTGAAGGCCCCTACCCAGCAGGCGAAGGCCTCTATCGAGGCTATCGCAGCGACTCTGGCCAAGCCGGCAGAGACACCGCCAGCGGAGACTGCCTCCGGGACTAGAGTTTCCCTGCCGCCAAGGAGGGAATCCTCTTTTCAGCCCATCGTCGTGGCCGCCATGATGGAAGAAGCAAGGGGGGGCACGGTGCCCTCCTCGAGCTCGGAGTCAGCCTCGGAGGAGGAACTGACCGAGGCCGTGAGGAACCTCGAAGTCCAATTCGAGAAGGTTCGATCCCGTCAGGAAGATCCTCGGGAGATAACCGAGGAAGACGACGATGGTGAGGAAGAGCGGCCTTCCCTTCCGGAACAGCCGGATCCTAGGCCTCAGGATGGCTCGGCGGCCATTTTGTCTGCCATCCGGTCCTTATGCTCTGAGATAAGGACGAGATTTCCACGGCCCAGGCCGGAGGACCCACAACCTGGCCCATCGGGAAGTCCTCAGAACAAACGACGGAGGACCCAACCCTCTCCTCCGCTCGCCCCCGTAAGGCCTACAGTTCCCTCCTCATCCTCCCACGTGTCGGGAGTTGACGGTGCGTTGGGCTCGACGACAGGTTCTGAGGGCGACGACGACGGAACTGGTCTCCCGTCGCACGGGCCTCGCCGCCCGACGAGGTTGGCTCATTCCACGCCATGATCGGCAGGGCGTCCGAATTGTTCCAGCTCTGCCCGGAGGAGCAGAAAAATGAAGGTTTCCTCTATCAGCGCCGGGAGGCCAAGAGGAAGACGGTCATCGCGGTGCCCCTAATCGATGACATCTGGGAGGAGGGCCTGACGGTTCTCAAAAACCCCTCCACGGCATCAGCCAAACGGGACCGGTACGAGAAGAAGTACCGGGTCCCCGAAACCGCTCCCCTGTGCCTCAGGGCCCAGCCAACGCCAGACTCGGTCGTCTCGGCGGCGGCGAAGAAGAAAGCGGTGGGGTCAGGAGACTCGACGTCGAATTCCCCGCCGGACGGCGAGGGAAAGAAGTTGGACGCCATAGGGCGGCGGGTCATTTCGTCGGCGGCAACGACGATCAAAGCGGCCAACGCCCTGGCGATCGCGGCCCGTTACGATAGGGAGCTCTGGTTTAAGCTGGCCCCCATATTGGACTTCCTGCCGAACGACAAGAGGTCCGAGGCCCTGGAAATACTGCAAGAGGGCGAGGTGGCGTCGGACCACGCCATAACGGTGGCAACCGATATTGCCGATACCGGGTTCCGCCAGCTGGGCAACGGTGTTTGCCTACGACGACGGGGTTGGCTCCGGGCGACCGACTTCCGTCAGGACGTCCAGACCAGGGTGTTGGACATGCCGTTCGACGGCAGCAACTTGTTCGGGAAGGCGGTGGACGAATCCCTCCAAGCCATAAAGACGGACACGGAGACGGCCCGCGCCCTAGGAGCCCTTCAGCAACGACGGCCCTTTCAGAGCTCCGGAGACAGACGGGGTGCCTCCAAGGGATCCAGCGGTGGCTCGTCGTCCTACCGCCAGGCGGCACGCTCCTCGACTCAGGAGGCCTACAGGTGTTGCGGCAAGCAGGGAGCGCCTCGCCGCCGTCGACAAGGTGGCCAGGGCGGCAAGGCCACCACCTCCAAGCAGGACTGAACCGGCCGTGGTCTCGGGCCCCCACCGAAGCACCCTGGTGGGAGGCCGGCTGACGAATTTCGTCGGCGTGTGGAAGTCCATCTCCACCGACCATTGGGTGCTGGATACCCTGGCAAGAGGACACTCTATCGAATTCCTGAAGAGGTGCCCTCACGTTCCACCTGTGGCCAGGAAGGAAAATCACGTCCCGCAACTGCTGTTGGAAGTACGGGCGATGCTCAGGAAAGGCGCCATCGCGCTTGTCCCGAAGAGGCTCCGGTGCTCCGGGGTGTACTCAAGGTACTTCCTCGTCAGGAAGAAGACGGGCGGCTGGCGCCCCATCCTGGACCTTCGTCGTTTGAACAAATACATCAGATCACAAAAGTTCAGGATGGTCACCCTCCAGCACGTACTGGGACAGCTGGAGGAAGGCGACTTTCTATCGTTGTTGGACCTGGAGGATGCATACTTCCACGTTCCCATCCTCAAAAGTCACCGAATGTTCCTCGGGTTCGTCGTCCAGGGACGCCACTACCAATTCAGAGGACTGCCGTTCGGATTGAATTCGGCCCCCAGGGTCTTTACCAAGTGCCTAGCACCAGTGGCGGCGCGGCTGCGCCTACAGGGGATTCACGTCTACCCCTACCTGGACGACTGGCTCATCCGCTCAAGGACAAGGGAACTCGCCGTCGAACACACTGCGAGGACCGTCCAGCTACTCACAGACCTGGGATTCGCCATAAACTACCCAAAGTCCCACCTGGTGCCGTCGCAGGTGGCCCTGTTTCTGGGAGCGAAGCTCGATACAGTGAGGCGCCTGGCGGCCCCGTCGGAAGAACGGACGAAGACCATTCTAGGCAAAGTGCAGCGCCTGCTAGCCACGGACGTGGCCAGGGTGAGGTCCATCAAGTCCCTCCCTGGTGCGCCTCTGCAGACTACGGATGCGCCCTTTTCAAGAATTTCTCGACGCCCGTTGGATACAGGTGACGGGCACCTTCGAAGACAGGGTCCCCCCTCAACGAGGTGTTCCGGCAGGCGATTCAGTGGTGGGGCGTTCGAGCGCACCTCACGGCGGGCAAGGACTTTCAGATGCCGGCGTACCAGGAGACGGTGACGACGGACACCTCCCTGGAAGGTTTGGGGCGCCCACACCGGAGATCTCCACGCAAGAGGCCTCTGGCTCCCGGAGGAGAGGCTCCTGCACATCAACGTCCTGGAACTCTGAGCCGTGTTCTGGGCTCTCAAATCGTTCCTCCCGTCGCTCAAGGGCAAGGTGGTGCGGATCTTCACGGACAACACCACGACAATGTTTTACATACGGAAGCAGGGAGGCACCAGATCCCCAGCCCTATCCAAGGAGGCACAGGATCTGTGGCACTGGGCGGTCGCCCAGGGATTTCCTGGTTCCCTTCCACCTGGCTGGAGAAAGCAACACCATCGCCGACTCGCTCAGCAGGGAGCTGCGCGCGTGTCACGAGTGGGAACTGCGCCGGGATCAGGTGGATCAACTCTTCCGACGATGGGGCAAACCCCAAATCGACCTGTTTGCAACAGCGACGAACTCGAAGTGCAAGAGGTTCGCCAGCAGGTTTCCCCAGCCGAGAAGCATGGGCGATGCGTTCTCGTTCCCCTGGGACGGCCTATACCTGTATGCGTTCCCTCTGTTGCCGTTGCTGCTTCGACTCATCAGCCAGCTCAAGAGGTCCCGGTGCAGGATGATCCTCGTCGCACCGGCGTGGCCGAGGAAGATCTGGTTCCTGGACCTTCTGGACTTGTCAACGTCCCCTCCCATCAAGCTGTCGGCGGACGTGGACCTTCTCTCCAGAGAAGGAGGCGCCATCTTCCACCACGACCCGGTGTCGCTGAACCTGCAGGCTTGGCTCCTGCAGCGCTAGAGTTTGGAGGCTACGATATACCGGCCGATTGCAGAGAGGTTCTTGCAAAGGCCAGGGCGTCCTCGACTCTCAAATGCTACGGTCATAAGTGGAAGAGGTTCTCTATCTGGTGCCGAGCACAGAAGATCAACCCCCTACGGATTACGGCCCCTCAAGTGCTGCCGTACCTGCTATCGCTGGCAAAGGCTGGGCTAGCCCATGCCTCCATTAAGATTCCTCTGGCGGCGATCTCCAGATATACCAGAACCACAGGCAGGACGTCCCTGTGGTCCCATCGACTGGTAAGAGTTTATGAAAGGACTGTTCCGGTCGTTCCCGCCGGTGAAGGCCCCGGCCCCGGCGTGGGAACTTAACGTGGTGCTGACCAGGCTCATGGGGGGGCCCCCATTCGAGCCGATGCACTCCGCACCTATAAAGTTTGTGTCGTGGAAGAGTGCGTTCCTGGTGGCCATTACCTCCGCATGACGAGTGGGAGAGATCCAGGCGCTATCCTGCAAAGCACCGTACTTGACTTTCCATGCCTCGAGGGTGGTGCTTAGGACGCACCCCTCCTTTATGCCCAAGGTGCCGTCGGACTTCCATCTTAACGAGCCCTTGGTGTTACCTGTTTTCTTCCCGTCTCCTTCTTCGCCGGCCGAGAGGACTTTGCACTCGCTGGATGTGGCTAGAGCGCTGAAGTTCTACGTGGACCGCATAAAGAGTTTCCGGAGGACATCACAGCTGTTCGTGAACTTTGGACCTGTGAATCAAGGGAAGGCTCTCTCGAAGGCTTCCATTTCCAGATGGCTCTCCGGCTGCATCATGCACTGTCACCGGTTGGCTAACCGACTGCTGCCAGGCCGTCCGAGAGCCCATTCGACCAGAGCGATCGCTGCTACTACGGCGTTCTTATCTGGTGTGCCCCTGCTGGACATCTGCAGGGCTGCTACGTGGAGGTCGACGCACACTTTCACGAGATTCTACTGCGTCGATCGGGATTCCAGGGAGGAGTCCAGGGTCGGCCAAGCAGTGTTGCGCAACCTGTTCGCTTAAGGTGAGCCTGGTGAGGAGGCAAGAGATGCTTAATGTTGAGTTTTTTGTATTGCTTAATGTTGAGCCTTTTACCACCCCCCGTGGTTGTGCATGTGTGTACTGCTATTTAATCTTATATTCATGAGCATGTGAATCCATGCCAGACCCCATGCTGGAGAAGGAGCAAGTTCCTTACCTGTAACTACTGTTCTCCAGCATGGGTCTGGCATGGATTCACATGCGAAGCCTCCCGCCTACCCCTCTGCGGCTCTTCACTTGGTCATGCTGCCACTTCACGTGCTACCAAATCTGAAGATGGCTGCCAGAGGCGGGGCTTAGGTAGAGGGCAGTCATTGGCTGTGATCAGTATGACGCAGAGATCAGTGATTGGTTACTACTACGAAAGACAGATCAGAAACGAAACTGATATTGATTTTTTCTTTACCGGGGATTCCCAGCCTGACGACGGGGAATATTCATGAGCATGTGAATCCATGCCAGACCCATGCTGGAGAACAACAGTTACAGGTAAGTAACTTGTTCCATACCCATGTAGAAATGAAAGGCCTCATCTCACTCCTTTACTCGGCCCTTTTAACCCCACGGGAGGGAACCACCAAAAGCCTCAGAGGGAAATGGGAAAGAGACTTGGGTTGTAGGATCGGAGAGAGTCTCTGGGGAAGACTCTGTAGTAGATCATTTAAGACCTCGATTTCCTGCCAATACAAAACCCATGCTGTTAAACTCCTGCACAGATGGCAGTACGACCCGATCACACTCTCTAGGATGTTCCCTGACGTAATCCCCCTTTGCTTGCACGGGTGTGGGGAAAGGGCAAACTATTGGCACATGTGGTGGATATGCGGGAAGGTCCAAACTTATTGGGCCGAAGTCCTCAACAAACGCAGGGAATAATAGCCTATAGTTTGATTTGTTGAGGGCGATTGCCCAAATCTTGTATTTTGTGTACTCATGCTGTTGTTTTCCAAAAATCAATAAAAATTGAATTAAAAAAAAAAAGGGGGTGATCTCTCCCTCAGAGAACATCTCGGACCACAGTAATCTGAGCTTCAGCCCATCGCGGCCATATCGCACACACTTTGATTCTTAATTGCCCTCTCTTGGCTTTGGCAATGTTGGTTCTTTTTAACTTGCAATGATATTACTCTCTTTTGTCTTTGGAAATAGTTGTTTGAATTGATTACTCGTAATATTGCCCTCTCCTTGTTGCTGGCAATTATTCTGTCCCACATCAATACAATCACACCTTTCTGGTCTGCTTGTCAAGTTCTTATTCTCACATTTTCTCCTCTTGGAGTCAACTTGGTTTTTAAAAGGATTATTATTCTGCTTTATATCGGTTTGGCATTCAAAATACTGTTTTTTTCCACTTCACTCTTTATATATTAGTTCTGTATTTAATGTACCTAGACTTAGCCAGCGGGCGATCAGAGTGCTCCGTTGTCACAGTACTCCAGTGAACTCATCGGGTCTGGCGTGCGCGTCCGCTTGCTCCGCTGCCTCCAGGTGGTCTTCTGCTGCATGGCGTGGCCTGTTGCTCGGCATGGCCTGGCAAACAGCCTTTTTTGGTTTTCGTGGCCCGCTCTAGTCTGAAAAGGAGCACTCCTCTCTCCAAAAGCTCTCCGGTGCTCGCCTGCCACCAGAGCCCGACTTACTCTGGTGGGAAGCCTGCCACCGGAGCCCCACTTACTCTGGGGGAAGCTTTTAAACTTCACCCTTTCCGCTGCGCGACCTCTGCAGCTACGGTCTTCAGGGGGAAGCTCTTACCGGCAATGCTTCACCACTGCACAACCTCTACAATCAAGGTCTCTGAAGGAAGAGACCGTCTCAGGAACGGCATCCGTTCGGCACCAGGCGTTGGTAACAGCAGCTCTGCTCTCTTCCAGCTTCTGCTTCCACTGCACCATGGAGGTACAGCGATCACTCCACTTCATGCTACTGCTCTCCTTCTTGATGGCCTGCACCAGAGGGGGCCTTTTATGCCTCCCAGTCTCCATCAGGTGTGGGTCATTACACTATTAGGCTGCTTTTTGCACTCTCATGCCTCTGCAGCCCTCTTCTTCGTCCCAGTACTTTGGCCATTGTGGCACTTAAAGTCGCAATGTTCAAATCATGTTTTCTTATGGAAACATCACTACTAATTTATATCCTTAATTATATTCCCTAAGGGTGTATTATAAGGATTCAATGAAGGTTTCGCCTTTCAGGGGAATTGGGTTTTTCAGAATATAGTTTGTTAATATTAAAAGATTCCTTTTTAATGTTCCCCAGGGGGTAATGGGAGCTTTCCCCTGTATGAATGCCAGTGACTTTGATTGCAAGTTTATTTTTCCCAATACATGACTGGTTATGATTTTCACCCACATTCAGATAGTTAACTTTCGGAAATAAAAGCTCTCTCCGACAGCAAGCCATTACAAATTTTGGTATCACTGATATTTCCTTCCGTCTTCGAGGAAGACGCATACTGTGTCTCACCCAATGAAGTCCTCCTGTTTCCCTGGGGCCCTTCTCCTCCGGCTAATACCATCCTGCTAGTGAGAATTCTCTTATAAGGCTAATTTCCCAAACCTAGTCAGTCCCCCAGTAGCTTTGCTGTATTTTTGGGGTTTGTTTTTTTCTCCTGCTAAGAGTGACACTCTTTTCCTCCCACTCTTAGACATGATTTGAGGTGCTTTTTGACTTAGTATGTGTTCATGGGCTATGGAGTAACCTCTTTCTACTCCATAGGGCATTATCTGTTTTTGTATGTGTGTTACACTGCACCCTCAGTGCAGTAACACAGGGGTGTCATAGTGACTCCCCAACATAGACTCCATACCCTGGGACTGACTACTGTCTCCCAGAGCATGTTAAGTCACCATTGACTTTGCTAGTCCTAAATTGTGAACAGAACCAGTACACACCATCATATTGTGGAAGTACTGGTAGGGGTAATTCGATTGCCCCTGGGTCTGTTTCCAAGGGGGCACTGTGCAGTTCCCCCTTGTCGAGTTTCTGGCTGGTGGCAGTGGTTACCACGCAAAATATTCCTTCGGAATATTCTCTATGGGATTTTCCCATTGAGTTTAAACGCACCACTTTTTGGTGCAATGTTAAAGATACCGCTGCTTTATTTATTTAATATTAAATCCACCGTTGGGTCTTTTTGCCAGAACTCAGTTCCAAAATGGCGTTTGTGTCTGTCTCTGTAACTCTGACCAAGGTCGAGCCCTTTGTTCCACCATTTTGGCGGGCTTCTCCACAGAAGCCCTCCAAATGGTGCCACTCTGTCTGGGTTCCATAGGAGGGGTGGAGGGGGGATTTGGCACCCTGGACTGAGTTGCCGTAGCAACTCAAGTCGCACTCTTCTCTGATTGGCCCAGTGGTGAGCCGCCCAGCTCACCACTTAGCATGTGTGATTGACAGCTAGGCTGATGAATGGGGGGTTTTGTGCATAAAAGCAGGGCCTTTGGGGCTGGAACTTCAGAAGTCGCCACAGGACCTAAGAATCCGAAGAGGGAAGAAGCTGAGCCATCTGCAACGACGACACCACCGGTGAAGCCCTGCTGCAACCAACTCACCACTTTCTCAACGACAAGAGAAGATCTTCTGCTGGACGAGTCTTCTCCCCCTGAGCTGGTGGGACCAACCAGTTCGCCTCTTTCGCCTTCCAAAGACGTCTCTTGGTCGAATCGCACGTGCCAAGCACCCCGGCGGCCGGATAGCCAGCTTCACTACTTTGACCGCAAATAAAAGGACTGCACCTTTTAATTGGGAACTCCGTGGCTGGTTTCATCCCTGGGCAGTGCAACGACTCCAAGTTTCCTCCTCAACGAGATCCTCTCTTCCCCTGGTCGGAACAACGAACTGCAACCACTGCCAGGAACAACTGCCACCGCTGGAGCTTCCTCTCTTTTAAGGTACTGTGTCCTACCTGGCCTCCCTTTCTACAGATTGCTAAAGGTGACCCTTAAATCCTTGGCTTTCTATACTGGGTTGGCCACAGACCTTCTAACTTTGTTTCTTGAACTAAACCAACCTCTTTTGAACACACTGCAAAGACTTTTAGTGCAACTTAAATTGTGTGATCCTGGGCACATTTCGCTTTGCTCCATTTAAAGTGGGCCTGGCCTCTGAACTTTGGCTCTACAGTATATTCTGCCTTTATTCCCTTGCTCTGAAAAAGTGTTGGGACTGTATTATTCTTATGCTCTGCCTTTTTCTCTCCCTCTAACCAAACTATTGGAGTGCCATCTTAGTTGAGCGCTCACATCTGTCTTAACAAATAGTGGTGTTTTAACTCTGACTTGTCTAATAGTTATTAAGGGAGGTGTGTATACTTTATCTGACTGTGTTTTAACTTGCTTTTGATTTGGAGTGCTAGTGTATTGCCTAAAGTGTGTTTTAAATAAATAACTCTATACTTTTGATACAAATCTCTGGTCAGTGTTTGTTTGCTCTACTGTGTTTTTAGCCCTATTGTGTATACTCTACATATACTGCCTTACTCTTTCTTGAGAAGGGTCTGACTGCTCAGCCACAGCTTCCAGGTAAATCTGGGTGGTGCACACTGCTACCAATTGGGTTTACTGCTTACTCCTGTAGGCTTCATCTTTTTGCAGTGTTCCCTTAGGGAACTGCACAGGATTCTGCCTAACGCATCCCCAGGGGGATCATGAAGCGGCTGTCTTCCCATGGCCACCTGGAAGGAGACTTTATGTAGGGTCTTTGTGAAGACTCTGCAGGATTCATCACAGAACCAGTACTAGCACAGCAAGTATAATTTAATAATTTTTCTTTTATAACCTGCTTAATACCAGAAAGTGGTTTCTAAGCGCGGGATCAGGATTCAAACCTATTTTGCGCTGCGCTGTTTTACTTCCAAGACAAACGCGTTGCCCCTGAGCTAAACTTGCTCCCCAAATCTTCATGTCTTCTGTGCTATTCTTTGTCCTGTTAATTTCTGCTGTGATGGTTTCTACTACACTACAGAAATACATGGATCTACTTTCAAGAAAGTTGTTTGGCGTGGAGGGGGGTGTTAGGTTAGGTGAGGTTTGGTGCTGACGTTGACCAAGGGGCTATACCCTAGGGGTGACCGTCCGTATTCCCATGGGGGAGTCCCTCCCCAAAAGGTACTCTCGTATTATACCACCCCTTGGAGTCTACTGGGTAGTGGCTGCACCTTCCTAGTCTCCTGAGAACCGGATCCCCATTAGGGAGAAGTGACATTACCTTTGCGAATCGTCACACCAGCCATCTGTAATTGCCTGGCAACAGGAAGAATGAAACTATCTGTAAATTAATTTAAGTGGAGAACTAAAGCAGTTGACAGATAGCCCTACCTAGCATGAGTTGTAATGCAAAAGCAGTCTTATATAAGATCAATAACAGTACTATTTAGAAATGGAAGGACAGCTGTTAACTACCACAGACTAAGACTACACAGGTCTGAATCCCAAGGTCAACCTGGGATGATTGGATCTCAAACCATAGATACAACAAGGGTACTAAAAAGACAAGTCCGCAATAAACACCAAACCATTGTAGTGTGTCTGGGCATAACCCAATATAGACAACATTGTGTTCATAATTGAAAATAATAGACCTAATGGAGGCTTGACACCCAAGCCTGAAGAATATACAAGGATAATATTTGAAAAAAGAACACCAGATTATTGTCCCTTCTCCTGGGTAGGACTTTTGAACAAACCTTCAGCGCATGATTGGTCCAATTACAAAAAAATCATTAGTCGTGTTAGAAGAAGGATTTCAGCTAAAATTATGTAAAGTGAAAAAGGGGTAAGCTTCACTACTTAATAGGAAAGTATTGCCATTGGCTTATTAGAAGGAACAGTAGAACTGGGAAGATATGTTTGGAAACTTTATTCATAAAATACCTCTATTCATTTCCTTCGAAAAAGAAACAAAACCTAGTTGGCCAAGGCATACATATCTCCGCCCTCAGACTGTCATCAGTGAATGATTTGTCATTTATATAGCGCTTTCACCAAAGCACTGTACATGAAACATTTTGCATACAATGATCACCCAACCAAAGTTGGTTCTCCTTTATCATTCTCAGAAGGATAAAAGGCTAAGTTGGCCTTGCCGGGATTTCAACCTGCGGATCATGCTTAAATCACAACAGCGGGCGCGCAACTCGCTGAGCTACCGTACCGCCTGTAAACTAGTGTTCCAACTGATGTTGTACCTTGCAGCACTACAACAAATGGTTTGTCAAACCTCCCTATGGGAAGACTACTTAAAAGTGGTGGATTTCAAATTAAAGAAAATTAGCAAATGGCCGTTAGCATTGTACATGTTCTTTGCTTACCCAAACTTCTAATCGTAGTGGTTAATCTTACCTCCTCCTATCCTAATGCATCTTAGGTTTGAAATGACAGAGTGGATATTGCCTTCATAAAGGAGTCCACAAATTGAAAAACAACTCCCAAAACAAGCAATGACTTGTATGGTGTTTCATAGTCATATTTTTCGTGATATTGCTGGCCATATTTCTCTTGGGTATGTTCAGAATGTGTTGGATAATAAAAGTCCAAAGCACAGAGATCCGTAAGGTTCTTTAACACAAAACATATTTAGGAGTAGTATGAAGCCACTGCTGCTTAAGTCATGAATTTACACCATGCAACACTGATGTAACTAGACTGGTGCCTTCCTTGGCTTCCACAGGACCAGTTGCTTTATAGGTCTCGAACACAGCACTCTGTGTTGAACCCGTTGAGCTGCAGCCACTGTCTTGGACAACGTAGACCTCTCTGATGAATGAACTTCATCCCCAGTCGCTACTCATTGAATTAACCTGAACTCTAAAATATACTCTACAGCGGAGACCCATTTAGAATTGTATCAGTGTCTGTTTCTCCTGTGCTTAACAGAACCCAAACTAGTAGGAAGCACCATTTCAAGCTTCAGCCCCATTTGGGGTTGTAACTTCCAGCCATGATACTCAAAGGCCAATGCTCCAGCCACTGTGAGACCGTTTTACCCAAATGGCAGCAAAATTAATCACATGGTGAATTCTATCCAATCCAAGTGTAATTGTGAAAACTGTTTATTCACTGAAAGCAAAACATTTATTCAACATGCATGCTTGTATCTTATTATTTTTCCTTTGTTAACATTCATATCCTGAATAGACGTTTGTTTAGGTCAGACAGATTTCTGTGAGTAGCAAAAGGAAACAAAAAGTAGAGAAAGCAGACTTGGCAACCACACACCTTAATTTAATTTAATCTGCAGAGCTACCTGGAAGTGAACCAGATTATCAGTTTCATTTCAGCTTCTGGTGCTGCCAAGTTACCATATTAACCAGAAAGAAAGTCACTTTTTTAGTGCAGACACTCCATCTAGCACACACACAAAGTGCCGCCTTTATCTGTTGCTCGTTACTCCATTTTTCATGCATGGTGCTATGAAGAAAGCATAAACAAGATCCCTGTTACTATCCAGATCTACCTGGGACTTGGCGTAAAGAAACAGATGCAACAAATGGGGAATTGGGGTGGGTCAGAGGAAAGACTTCCAGTCAGTCTGCCAACTCAGCTCTTTGTTAGGCTGTTTATTTTTTTGAGCATCAATATATTATGTTTATGCCCCACCCGAGAATGTTAATTGCAGGCATAAACAAAATCAATAGCATAGGTGCTTAAAGGTCTGAGTGCACCATCATTTTCTGAAATATAACTGTTACTCATATGGTATAAGAAGTTCAAGAGAACAGGTCTGCCGAGCAGTTGCTGCCTCGAAGCAAAGGAAGGGGCCCACATGACCCAGTGGAGGCTCAAGAGAACAGGTGTGCCCAGCAGTGCCTGTCTGAGTAAGTCTGTTTCTCTGACTGACCTAGACCACTGCCATGAACCACTGGGGGCCCTGCTTCATTTTCTAATGAATAGCCTCAACAGAGTTCTGGAATTAAATGCGGAGCATGAGAAAGGGTTTTCCCAGCAGCTCCCCTATTCCGGAAAATGTACAGGAAACTGGGCTAACTTTACCGTGGGTGCTGGAACGTTATTTAGTCACAGGGCCTGCCCAACGGAAACCTATAGCATCTTTTTTTTAAATGGAAAACATTTCTGACATGCAGAGCGAGTCCTCAATATGTTGTCACCCATGCCTCTGTGCATATTGCACACAATCATCTGGCCCAAGGAGCCAGGAAATATCCTAAAAAGGAAACACATATTTATAACAGATAAAATAGGTCTTGCTGAGTCAGGGGCTTTTATACCCAGCTTATAGAAGTTTCAAAAAATGTGAAGACAAAAACCTTTTTCAGGGGGCTTATGAAGCACTCGTCTCCTGGTTGAGGACTCTCATAGAGTAAGGATTGTGACGAGGATGTAATTTAATGAGGGCAATATAATGCCCAACACAGTTACAAAAAATACCCAACTGAAGCAGCAGGAAAACAAAAATGACCTTTAAAGAAATCTTCATCAAATTTCTCACCAACGTAAACAATTCAACTGGTCCAGACTGGCTCCTGATTTAACAGAGCTTTTGGCATGATGTACTGGTTATGCATAAGGGAGCTGCTGAATGACACCAGGGCTCCTTCCTTATATGTATCTTTATCAGCTATGGCAGCGCTTGCTCCAGACAAACCTAAAAATGACATCCACAACAGCTTGGATGATTCCCCTATGAAGTGAAATACAAACTCATTGATTTTCAGCTAAAATTCCATTGGAAATGTGACAATTGAACTGAACATGCGTTCTGAGGGTCCAAGTCTGTGGATAGAGGCATTGCCCAAGCAGCAGCATCAGCAGGGTGTGAAGCTCAAGCACTGCCCTCAGCCCGTCGCACCATAACCCAAAAGCACATCCCTATAAGGGCTGCTCTGACTGCACCCTCTGGGGAGGCTGCTTCTTTCACTTGTATGCGCAATATGTTTTCACCCTCTCTTAACCCACCGCAGAGCCTTGTCCATTCGTTAGACTTCATGAACCAGCTGTGCATGATCAAGATAATCTTTGTGGAAAGATTTTGTTGATCACTCAGTTCACATGACAATTTTGACGACACCCATTGGGCAACAATAGGCATTTACTTTTTATCTTGAGCCATGTATTTGGAAGATCAAAGAGTATGATGGCAATTATGAAGCACAACGGGTGAAGAGCGGTTCTGCTGGCACGTGATTCCCAGCTACAATTGTGACTCCAGTGTTGCAGTTCTTGTTCATGATATGGCATATATAAACTCATTCCAGCAAACCACAACATGGATTGATGTCAGATCTGAATGAGCAAGTGATGTCCTCGTCCTGCTAGACAGGAGTAAAATAGATTTTGCTGATAAAGCCAGTGTACATTGAAGAGGGAGAAAGGAAATCAAACGAGCCGAATGTAGTGTGTATTGAAAGATGGACTAAAACAGGATATAATGTACAATGCAATGCATCTTTTCTAATGTGTGGCAACAGCCTTGCCCGGAATGGAATGCTCACTTGATAAAAGAGAAGACCTAAAGCTGGAAAAGCCCTGGGAGCAACCACTCCCCGAAGGGGGATGCTCCTGCTGCTACAGCTTGTACTTCTTCAACGTCACAGCTTCGGTCTCTATTTGTTTTACTCATCGTTGACTTTAGTGTTAATATTGGCTTATGCCTGCCCCAACACACCTTTTACCCCCAGCCCCAGGAGTGGACATGGAAAAGAAATAGTCACGGGCAGCAAAAAAAAGTGGGCCACATTCACAAATCTCAATTTTATTTACTTTATGAAAATCTGAGCAGTATATGGGGTGGCATTGTTCTGCAATTATCTGGGGTAAAATTGTGGTCCACAGTCAGTTGTTTCTGGCTGTTTCGTGGAGAAGCTCTGAGCTTCACAAGCACCAAATTCTTTTCTCAATGTGCTTTGTTATTCTCATGAAAACCTAATTAAAACCCCCTGTTTAAAGTAATTAAATTATGTAAAATTAAGCGATAACTGAGTAAAGATTGTACCATATTGCACCCAATGGAAAATACTCGATTGGTCAGTTCCAATATTGTTCTAAGCGTTTATAGTGTGACAGGAACACTACCCATGACCTATTTTTCTACTTTAAACAAAAACAAGTGCTATACTCTGAGCTAACTGCTAGATGATGGACTATGCAAAGCATGTGATTCTCAGTAGATACAAGCCTAAGAAAGACTATCACTGAGTGAGTAATATTTGTCACATATATTGTGGTGGGAGGGGTGATGAAAAACTGAAATGATCAGAGAGAGTCTCTCAAAAATCTCCTTTTGGTGCTACAATGGTTCTGATGTCAAATCCAGGTATTATTGTGAAAGAAAGGGGTCTAGGATTTAAGTGTCCGGAGAACAATGATGAAATACAAACTGAAAAAGAATGTGACTACTGGTGAAATATTTGCACAGATATCCACTAAACACTGAATGTTGAGAAGCTGTTCACTATAACAAATCTCATATTTTTTTCATTTTCTTTTTTCTATGTGTGTGCCATGCAGCAATGAAACGTTACTACTACAGCAAGAAATCCATGACCTACAAACTACGTTAAAGGTTAGAATCCATTAAACGGAAACAAGACATCTGCTTGGGTTGCATACTATATAGATTATTAAACTAATTGTGAGTTTTGTGTTCATTACTAGGAGGAGAAATGGTACTCGGAAGAACTGAAGAAAGAACTGGAGAAAGTCAAAGAAGAGCAACTGAAGCAAGTAATTCTTTTAAAATACTTTTTAGTATGTTTCTGGCAATTAAATGGAGGAAATAAACTTACTTGTGCTTTTTGTATGAGCTTGCAAAATGCAAACAGGAATTTGAGGTAGCGGAAAAGATGTCAAACAAAAATGTTTGTATTGTTTGCAGTTTCCCATTTTTTTGGGACAAACTGTTTATTCTTTAAAGATGTTTTAAGCTTTAGCATATTGCCTTCTAATAGAAGAATGTGTGTTCTGTCGTTACTTTAAGCAGTTCACACCAACAATAACACCACAAACTGCTAGTCATTCCTACACTGGAGAAAAGCATACTAGTAGATTATTTTGGACGGTTCACGTTGAATGGATAATAAATCATTTGAGATGTCAATGTTCTCCATTAGTTGTAAAACATTTTCTAATGCATGCCATTAGTGAAAGCTGTATTTGGCATCAACAAGAGACATTTATTTGAAGGTAAACCCCTCCTTTTGATTTTAACTTTCTGGTACAGTTCTTTCTATAATTTTGAGAATCACTTTTTAGTTTTGTATGCAATGAAGCGCAATCCTCACTAGGTCAAATGTGTTGATGGGCCTTACCTCGCATTTGGCCCATCTGTGTTGGTGGGCAATATCTTGCCTTTAGACCGTCTGTGTTGGTGCGCAGTAGCTCGCATTTGGCCCATTTGTGGTAGTGAGCCAATATTTCTCTTTGTCCATTTGTGTCGGTGAGCCTAATCTTACATTTAGTCCATCTGTGTTAGGGAGTAACATCTCCCATGGATGGACTGCAGGGCACAGGGAACACATCACCCCTGGAGGAACCCTGGGGGGATTTAGGGAGAGTGGGGTTAATTGCTGCACACCAGAATGTACGACGGGGAAGTTGTATGGGCCACAGTTAGTCAGAACAGCGGGGATCGGAAAGGGTTCTGCCACTAACTAACCCTACTAAAAACTTGCCCTTCTGCATACACCTTATCAAACTCTGTACTAAACACAACCATACCTCTACATCACAACAAACCACTCTCACTTCACAACACCACAACAATGAAACAAAACCACACATAGCCCTGCTCAACAGCACATGGCGGCTGCCAACAGAAAAACACACACTTCCGCTCAATGAACGGTATCAACTGGACTGAAGCTGTCAACAGCACATCGCAGCTCTCTTGCTATTTTCTCCCGCTCGGTCCTACTAACTTACCCTCCCCCCCGTCTTGATTTACAGAGCACCAAGAAACCACGCAGGTGACAACAGTACACGGTATAATAACCTTTAACATAACATAACATGTGTGGTGGTCCAGGCTGGCCTGTAGTGGGGCATGGCCAGTGCTTTGTAGAAGAGCTTGAGGGGGAGAGTCGTCAGCATAGCTGACAGGGGCCCCCGACATTTTGTGTTATGCCGCTTATAGGGGAAATGTTCCTGGAGATACTGGGGGGGTAGGGACCACTGCACTCTATGTAATAGTGCCTCACGTGATGGTATTTGGGGTTTGCCAGTGGTTTTCACACCCCAACCCTACCCTCATAGGTAAGCTTCTTCGCCTAGTGACGACCCCCAGAGCACCACCTTGGTGAATGCAGGTCCATGAGCATAGTCCACATAGCAAAAGAGACAACTGTATGTAATGCATCTCGCATGTGCCCACACAGTAAACCCTGTCCACACTTGCAGGCCTGAATTAGGCAGAACATTGAAGGGGTGCTGGAAGGGAGAAGAAGCAGAGGAATGAGGGATAATGCACTTGCATGGCAGAGTCGGACAACCTCCCTGACAAGACCACCTGACACAAAATGGCAGGGCAGCAGGCTTTCTGGCAGGCTTACACAGACTATTTCACATTGTTTGGACGCTTGAGGCTGGACAAGCATGCATTTGTGATATGTGGTTGTTGTCATCATGTGTTCTCCATGAGATGCTCAGCCCAATTATCCGGAGAGCACAGATATAAAAAGGTGCGCAGTCTGGTCAAGAATGTGGAAGTTGGGAGACAGATTGTGAGAAGCGTTGATAGACAGGGAGGAGAGCAAGATGAGGGGGAAGTGGAGCAAGGAGAGAACGGAGGTGATAGGGGGATGGTGGATAAATGTGACGGGAGGTGTTGCAAGGAGCTAACAGCATAAAGTGGCAATAAGAGAGAGAAAGGGGGAGAGTGGTGGGCAGTACGACTCAGGAAAATGCGGCAAGAAGAAAGAGAAAAGACCAGAGTTTGGAATCCAGAATCCTTGCAGGAAAGAGGAATACTAAGGAATGGAAAGGGCGGAGTGGCAATAGGGAAAGAAAAAAGTAAAGTAGGATGGACGAGAGCGAGGCTTCTGGGAGAAGGGGGGAATGCTGAAAGAAGACAAACAAGAGAAGGAAAAGGAAGCAGTGGTAGGAGGTAAAGCTCAGGAAGGAGACAACTTCGAGGCGTGGAATGGACGGAGATGAGGAAGGAATTTCACCTAATTGCCCAACTTTGGTACATAGACTAGGACTAAGGTTGTGGACCCTGTTACAGTCTTGGTGGCATACCATGACTAACCCAGGAGCCAAGGAGTAGACATTTCAGACCAGCAATAATATTTGGCAGAGCAGCTGAAAGCGAAGCCCTATATTACAGGGTAACATTATGGTACCTAAAGTACCCTGGGGCCCAACTACATTGCAAGAGTTTGACGCCAGACCCCTGTTAGATGACCTGAGAGCACAGGAGTAGTGTTTCCTGGCAAGAGTACATCCCCAGGGACCAAAGCAAGTTTGTAATCCATACACCACCTGCCAAGAAAGATCACCAAGAGCCAGAAAAGTGTCCTGGAGCACTTAAACCACCACCGGAGTCTGACATCCACAGTCTTGTCTGCACACTTTGACGTAGCCCTAACCTAGAGATTGGGACAAACTCAGGACCTTGTCCATTAGAAATTCTAGGCCCCATAACATGTTAATCCTCGACATAAACACTCTTTCGTTTAAATTAGACCCATGTTTGTCTCCTATGTTAGCCCTGTAGGTCTTATTGCCCACCCATAACAGTTGTAAACCCCAATAAAGGGGAAGAACATCACAGCAGGATCTGTCTTGAAATTATAAAGGCGTGTATATGGGATCAAACCCGCTTGGACCCTGAAGAGTGGTGGGATTTGCAAGTCTCATGCCTTCCCCGTTTCTGACCAAGTGAAATTGATCCCCCATGAATGAGCACAAGGTCGGCATACAATCCACATTAGTAACAAACATAGTAAAACACTGCAATTAAAAGTCTTTTTCACTGTCTTTTACACCTGTGTCTTATACACCAACCTGCAGACATGTTTGGAACTACTGACTATGTGGGGCCCAAGTGTTTAATGCTTTCTTGACAATCATTTTTTTTTAACTAATAACTGCAAATGTCAAAACGATTTGGATTTGCCAATGCTTAAGTAGCACCGCTGCCAGTTTTGTTTTCCCTTTCTCCTTACTGTCACTTTTATTTTGACATTGTGCAGCTTCCTCTTTTATACTTTACACATACCTCCCAGCCTCTTCTTCCACAGACTTCATGATGGTTGTTTATTTTGCATTGTCGTAAGGTTATTCTCTGTCCTTTCTTCCTTATTCCCAAGCCTTTCCTTCTTCCAGACCTCTTCCCTCCTCACCTTGACCTTGTTTCTTTGCCCCACATACATTTTCTGTGCCTCCCACCTTGTTTCTTTGCCCACCTGCTGATTTTAACTGTTTTTTTTTTCTCGCTCTGGTCGTTACTACTTTTATTTCCCCCATGACCTTGTTTCTCTACGCCCAATTTCTTTCCCCTCCTCCAACCTGCTAGGCCAATGTTTCTTCTCCTGCCCCTTGGGCTTCTTCTGCTCCCCCTCTTTCAAATGCTTTTTTCACCCCCTCCTCACACTGGGTCCTCTTTTAGTTTCCCTTCCTCTGACCTTTTGTCGTTCTCCCTGATAATCTGTCCTTCCACCCTGACCCTCCCATCCCATGACATCCTCTGTTCTTTTCTTACCTCCCCCTCTACATCTTTTTCCCATATATGAGTAACATTTCCAAATCAAATGAAATGAGAAGCATCCATTCCTCGACTATTAAGCAGGTCTTTTCAAACGTTCTTAAAGAAGGGGGGCTTTTCTAAGGAAACCAGGCCATTACAAGTGGTAAAAAGGTGTACGACTAAAAGAGGTTTACTGGGGCTTTGGAGTTACTCTACGAGGAATAATTGGCAAATGGTGTCAAATGTGTAAACACTTCAAGCTGTAACATTGGTCACACATTGCACCCTTCTAATGCTAGTTTACTGAATGGTTTGGGGTTTCTAACTTTGATATTTAGAGAAGCGTATCTGCATTTTAATTGTTAATAGTAAGTTTTAATGAA
The DNA here is from genome assembly GCF_040938575.1 of Ambystoma mexicanum. Taxonomy (NCBI): domain Eukaryota; kingdom Metazoa; phylum Chordata; class Amphibia; order Caudata; family Ambystomatidae; genus Ambystoma; species Ambystoma mexicanum. The sequence continues at coordinate 622,306,393 of NC_090936.1, forward strand.
AAGTTATGCACAGTATTAAATCATGGACTACTTGGCCCGAATTTTGCTTATTTGTGCATTATCCAAATGCCAGATGGGTCAAGTATTGGAGGATGAAATATTTTCAATAGGACCCTTCAATGAGTGTGGCATATTTCAAACTATATACAAGGCAACATCAAACACCCTTTGCTTGTGCAAAATAAGCATATTCAAAAGATTTAATGATTAAACTTTACACATGTAGGTGATTTATTTGTCATTTACCCACATGTCAGTGATGCAATGAAACACAAGATGTGAGGGTCTTATTTTGCCCATTTATGAATATGTAACATGTCAAACAATGTGAATGGTGTATGAAAACAGATACCTTACATGTGAGAAAAGCCATTCAGAATTGTTTTACTTTTGGGCAGTTGGGAATTAACTTTTTTTCTCTGCCCAATATGCACCTGCTAAGTTATTGCTAATAGCCCTTTTACACACTAGTGTGGCAGCCAGTGCTGATGCTCCTCGTGTCTTGTATCTCCATGTGGTGCACAGTTAGGCTGGCTGGGTAAATGTAGGTTCACGGGTGGGTGTTTATTGTGGCAATAAGCCCCAAGACGGTGGGCCATTACCGCCTAAGGTAATGCCCCTGGGGCCCACAGATTGGCCCGCTGTCGAGGGGCTTATTGCGATTAGTACCCCAGCCCGTTAGAAAGGGGTAGTAATGTTTTTTTCCCCACTTGCGAAACGCGTTGCGTTTCACAGCTGGAAAAAAAAGTTTTAAAAAGTTAAAAGAAAATGCCACAGCGGACAGAAAATGTAGTCCGTTTTCTCTTTCCGCGGCGGCCATTGAAGTAAGTTGGAAAAAAAGGAAATAAAAAAAATGGCCGCCATGCAACAGCAAGAAGGCCCTTCTCCCTTTCCATGGTGGCCATTCCGGAACGAAAAATGCTGTCGGAGATGGGAGCGAGCTGCACGCCATTGCGTGATCGGGATCACCATCAGGTAAGTCTCGGAATCCAGCCAACCACAGGTACGATTTTTTTTTTTTTACATTTTTTGCTGCACCGTGTAATAATGCTGGTTACAGCAGTATACACATTTGCCTTCTGTGGGCTTGCAAGGCTGGCCTCCTTGCTGGCCTTCAGGTTCATCTCAATTGCCACCTCACTAGGGCAATGCACATTTTATTAGTGTATTTATTGAGCGAGGACCTAGCTTCAGGAAGCAACGGAGCGCTTTACAATAATAGGGGGACGAACACAGTGAGGGAAGGAGAGAAAAAAAAGGAGCGGGGAGCTAACAAGGGAGGGTGGGCAATTGGCAGCATGGGGGGGGAAGACCATGGGAACTAGATCACATTGCACACTCACACTGCCCAGGCAGTGTGGATGGAACATAAGATGGTTATTCCTTGTGATTAACACAGTAGTTTGGTTTTCAATAGGCGTGTCTAATGTGCAGTGTCAAGATTCACATCAGTAGCCTCCTACTATGGTGCTGATGCATGTTATTACACTATTAGATCTTCCAAACGCCTGCCCTTCAGCCTGCTATTAGGATGTTTCCACGACAAGTAATATGTCATGTCTCTGCCAAGGCAGGCTGATTGGCTGGTTTTCCTACACTTACATGGCTCTGCCCCTACACTTCCATTGTTGTCTCATCAATGTAGCATCTCCTCCTTCTGTCCTCCACAGGCCAACTGGCGGGCAACGTGTTTCGAGCTACATGTTGGGGATCACTGTTCTAGATCATTTCATTTACTGTGGTGGAGACAAGGTCGCACAATTCCACATCATTGACTTGCTGGGTCAAGCATTCCACTTGTAGAGTTCAGATCCTGGTCTCAATCAATGTAAGATGAACGTCAGCTTCTCCCCACTAATGCAAAAACAGAACCAGCATTGAGGGCTACATTTTTCGCACTCTGCGATTTGGACATGCAGAATCCCATAGGGTGCAACATATTTGTCTGAATGATGACAAACTGTTAAGTGAAAAGTAAAGGTGACGAAATGATGTCAGTGTGGAAGTTGTCCGACTTCACCTAGAAGAGCTGCTTCAAGTAGGGGTAATTTAGAAGTCCTACAGCTCCTACGCTTCACCCGTCTTGGTGGCCCGCAAGAAGAACAATGGTACTGTAAAGATTAATGAAAACCCAAACAATGTCCAATGTCCAGTGTAAGACCAGTACACAACATTTTGGGTCGCTGTAGCTCTTGACTGTCTTACTCTCATTGCTTTACTATGTTGGACCTACACAACAACTATTAAATACCTGTGTGCCTTAAAAACCAAGGGAAGACTGTCATTTTAGTTTCTGTGATTTTGAACACGACCTAAGGCATATCTGGTGCACCAGCCACATTACGGTCTCTGATGGAGTGCTAGGTTTGTTACGTGAAACTGTTGGAGATGCTTGTTTAGTGCAATGATAGCTTTAGGAAGGTGCCAGAGGAACAGTTATGTGTTGCTTTCCCAACCAAGGTTATTCCATTATTTTGTGACCAGGTTGTATGCAGCAGATTGTCCAAACTCCAGCCTGTCACCTCAGTTGCTACCCAGTGCAGTACTGCTTCCTGGAAGCAGGAAGAGTGACAGTTGGAAGATTGAGGATAGCGGATGCAGACAGTATCGCTAAGTGTGTAGCAGTGGGGTACCTTCCCAACAACATTGCAGTTTGACTGACTGCATATCTACATCTACTGAGTGCCATTGGTGTATTAGTGTTTTGTGTAGTTCTGGACTATAAAGGAACATGGAGCATCCTGGGTATCACTGAACACTTTACATATTATGCCCAGGATCTATGCATGAAACACCAGAATACCATGGCCATTGCAAACATTCTTAGGGAGATGTTCTTTGTAGACAATGACTGGCCTGTCCAACTTCACTGAAATTAAGGGCCAGATTTTGATTTATGACTGATTAACGAGATGCTGAAGCTGTTTGGGCTTAAAAGACTAGTATGTCACCATACCATTTACAATGAGATGCTCAGACTGAACAGTTAACTGGACCCTCTTTACCATGCGGGGAACCTACAAAGCAGAACACAGGACACCATGGAGCCACATGTGGCCACTGTGTTGAAGACACAGTGTGTGAATGTCCTTCTGTAAGAGCATGAGGGGCTCTGGGGACCAGGGATGCCCACAATCTACACAAGGGGCTTATCCAAAGACTGCACATGGGAGAATTTCCAGTGAAAGGAGCCGACGCTGCCCAGACTACCTACTATTTGGCCAAGAGGGATAGATCAGGGTGTACCGTTGTAATATTACCACAAATTTCCAGCATTCAGTTAAGTGGCAGTAAAAACCCTTCAAAACAACTCAAATATCAAACCAGTACAAACTTTGTTGCTTTCAATGGGACAACCGGCAACTCCTCACAAATCAGAGGAAAACACTGGCATTTCCCACAATCGCAAATGGTGCATCACTTCACTCAGTCAGAACAACACAGTAGAACACTCTTCTCTCGACCAGATTGTTTCTGTTATCGTTTCATGTGCACCCTGATGCCTTCAGGCTGAGGTACATAATAAATATATAAATAAAAAATAAATAAACAAAGTGTCCCTCCCCATTCAGTATCTGAGCTTGCATATACAAAACACTGATACAGTATGGCCCTTATACACTGAAAACACCCAAATAGAAACTGCCAGCTAAAAGGCGAGCCAGCAGGCCACAAAAACATAACAATCCCCAGCCTTAAACTCCTTTGTCAACACGGAAGGCAGCACACCAGGGAGCGGGTAAACTGTAGCAAGTTCAGAAAACCAACACCAGCAGCATATAACTTGGATTAAAAATGCCCAGGATCCTTTGTCGAGCCCCCCCCTACTCCCTAAATTCTGAACTTCAAATTATTACTCTCAATGAGTTCACTGTAGGAACCACCTAACCATCCCAGCCAACTAGGCTGTAGATGCATAGTCCAGTCAAGAGAAAATAGGCTGGGTCTCCTCCACTGGAGAGAAAAGAAAAGAAACAGAGTTCTGAAGTGAGCTGGAGAACTGAGACCAGAGCCATTTGAAGAACCTGGAGAGCTCCTGGGAGGCATGGGCATGGAAAGACTTCAGAGATTATGGATGGCACCATGACCCCCCCCCCAGTTCTTCCAAAATCTACTCGCCCACTCGCATAGTCGAGATTTTATGAAGGTTGAGTACCATTTAAATGGTACTCGACTTTGCTGAAGAGCACGGGATGTTTGAAATTTGTATTTACATACACTGCAAACTTTGCTGTAAATGGCAACTAACAGTTTCACTGTATGTGGCTGGCCACTGGGTTGCAGCATTGTGCCAAATATGAAGTGGTCTTATGGTGACATGCACCATTTCACAGAAAGCGCTGATAAAACTGTCACCCGTCACCATGGGTCGAGTGAATTTCTCTTTGGTCGAGTAGGTGAACAAAGGAACTCGACCGGCAGGTCTAGTGTGATTTTTAAGTGTTTGCAAAACATGACCCCAGTTATGGGGAGAAGGACACCCTACCCCTTTCAGAGTGGGAGAGGGACCCACTCTTGGAGAGAACCAAACCCTGGGATAGACCTGTGGGCGAGTAGATTTTGGAAGAACTGGGGGGGGGGGTGGTCATGGTGCCATGCACTTGTACATTCTCAATGTCACTGGGCCTAGTAAGATCGCTGTTTTGTTCTCCCCTGTTCCCCTCCCTTGCATTGTCACACTCTGAAACACTTGTGTATGAGCGCGATAGAGATAAAATATCAATATAAAAAAAAACCTGGGATAGACCTACTCAAGGGGAAAGTAGTAAATTTCCAAAATAATGCATCAAAATAATAAACTCTCCATACAAACACTAGTTAACACGTTAAAACAAGGGATTTTTCAATTATTTTAAAATGTGCTGAAAGCACCTTAAAAAGTTCTGCAAGTAAAAACGTAATCAAACCAATAATTTAAACGAAGCAGAGACCTATTAACATAAATCAGTTACAGAATTTGCATCAACACAAGACAGAACAAAAACCATTACAGCTGAGACTGACCTAATGTTACAAATAAAATGCCTTCTCTGCCATTTCCTTCTTAGATTTAGTAATTTTGTGCAAGTAAGCAAAAAAATGAGGTATATCCTCGATCGCACTGCTACCGCAAGTACAATACCTAGTCTTTGCCATGTCATCCCACCCTTTACCAGCAAGACATTTAATATCGTCATAGCTAGAAAACGTCTTTGAAAACGTCTTTGACTAGGTGATCGAATAGAGCTCATCGAGACATTATCTGTGTGAGTACAACATGCCATCATTAAATGTCTCAGTGAGCAGAGATGTATCATACTATTCATGACTTGATCAAGTTCTAGCTTTCTTGCTTTCATTTTTAGATGTCGTCTACTGATCAAGCCCCCCTGGGATGCTTAATATCTAGGGTCCACTTTCTAAATAACGTGGAGCATTTCTTGTACCAGGGATAAATTTCACAAGAAGGATTTCTAGCTAATTCTTCCATTACATTCCTAATATTCAGGTTTTCCGAGGAGCTTCAATGTAATTTCCTGAAGTATTCCAAGAATCTGAATTCAGCCAATGCCCCTATGCTTGAGGCCTCCACTTCTAAGGTTAGGCAGGACCTGGAGCACTCTGGCCAAGGCCCCATACCTTCCTCGGGTAAATATGTAAAACACAATCCAGAAACAATCTATTCACACTCCCCCAGATCTCGCTAATATACAAAACAGAGGAATGTTTCTTTACTTCAAGAGCCTTGAATACATTTATCAAGGCGAAAACCACCATGCTTACAATAAAATCACACCAAGCCGCCCAGGCCTGAGCGTTGCGGGTTTTTAAGTGACTCCAGGTGTGCAGATCATGTGCAATTATTTGAGAGTAGCACTCCTAACTAGCAGTAAGAATCAGCTACATTAACTTTGTTTATAGACCAGGTAGATTTCTTTTTACTGGTACCGAACACCACTATTTATTTTTTACTTAAATTCAAGATTAGGCCGTTGGCTTCAAAATAACCAGCTGTGTATCTTAGACTGTGCTCAAGACCCTTTGGCGTCAAGTCTAGTAAAATGACATCAGCATATAGAAGGGTGGGGTACTTAACACAGTTCAATGTCAGTGGAATAGGCCCCATCTTTAACGGGGCTGGCATAAAATCTGAAAGAAATACTATAACAAAGCAAGTGGGCCAAGGGACAGCCCTGGCGCACCTTTGTTAGTGGCAAACTCCCTGGATGCCTCATGACTAGTGTGGCCGATAACTGAAGCCCTTGTATTTAAATAGAGACAGATGATTATCTGCAGAAGAGAAATCGGCACACCTATTTAATGGAGTTTGCTCCACAAGACAGAGCAATCCAGGGAGTCGAAGGCCTTTGCTCAATCTAAAAAGCTAGCATATAGTGCGCCCGCTCTTATCCACAAGTATTTGTCAATTATAGTTGTGAGGACAACCACATGGTCAATTGTCGTAAAGCCTTTTTTAAAGCCTGCCTGGCACAGTGCTGATCTATTATTTTCTCTTGCTCATAGCTCAAGCCTAACTGCCAGACAACTGGCGAAGATTTTAGAAGCATTGTCCAATAACGATATCGGACAGTAACAATGGTTTAGAGACAGAGAGTAAGAGAAATCAGAAAGCCTTTTGAGGGCTTTATCCCAGATACTGGTGGAGGCCAGATACCCAGGAAGAGAGACTGAGGCAAACATCTACTGAGGACAGTTTTTTTTAATCCCTGGCAGGAGCAAATGACTTGGGAGAACATTAGCCTGAAAAGGGCTGAATGCTTTTGCAGTGGAGGGCAACCCCTGACTGGTGGGTTTAAATATTGTAGCTTGGCAACTCTAGGCAAAGGGAAAGATGTACCTGCTGGCAGTAGTTTGCCAACGGTAAATGCATTTAGCAAAAGAGAAGGAAAACTTGCTGGTAGGAGTGTGGAAAAATTAATAGCCCAAAGAAAGGGTAAGGAAATACTTGTTGGTAGCAGTGTCATGGTAAAACCCCTTTATCCCTGAGACCATGTTTTGAGCTTTAAGGTGATCAGGCTCTATAATCCAGACGGCTGTGTCTTCTAAGATAGGTTTACACCCCTTTTTCCAAACTGTCCATCTTGACACTTTTAGCAAATAGTTTGTGTTCCCTGGCAAACTATCTCATGGATACAAAAACAAGGTCTAGTCCTTGTCGTTGGGTTCAGTACTTATGAAGAGAAGGTGCCAACACCCTCTCTGGGCTTCTGGCACTCCTGGATCAGGGAAGGCAGGCTGGAGACCAAGGAGGAAGGCATCAAGACACGCAGGCTGAATTTCAAAGTCATCTTTTATTCTTCACAACAAACCAGGAGACAGCAGACAACATACAGCAGGAACACCAACAACAATCAACCGGAGCTCTGAATTCATCTCTTTTTATACTGTTTCAAAGCTGGTGTAATTTAATAATTAATACACAAAACATTTCTATTGGTCCTTATAATTAAAGACAAACCATCATGTGCCTGTGATTTGCTGGCTTAACTGCCACTCACAGGCCCCTATGACATCAATTGGCATACAGGCTAATTACATTTGTATGAGCTGCTCTTGACCTATAATATGAATCCTTTGATGCTTTGAGAAAGAACATCTTTGACCTCCTCTTCGAGGTAATTTTGGCAGGCGATAGCATGCTTCCTTGCCAAAAAGTCTACATAGGGGCATCGGCTGTGTGGACTGTCCATGAACTTAATACAATTGTTGCTTATTTGAACAGCTACCTGCTCTAATTGCAACCTTCCCGGTCCATCACTGTCAGAATTGCTGCCAAGAAGTCCAGGCATTATGTCCCAGACATGTTCTCCCCTACTGACCTCTCAATGAACTGCTATGAGGGAATTATTTCATTATTTCAATATGACTTGTAGAATTCCACCATCTTAGAATCTGCCTGACCATGTCTCATTCTAAATGCCTGATTATTACAAAATGGTTGCTCTATCTGTTTTTAAGTGAAACTCCTTTTCTGCTCAGTTTTAAGCCTCGATTTCTGGTAACTATGATAAATGTATACTACCCAACACGGCCTCTGCTGCGCAAGGCATTCTGACCCCAAAAATGTATGTCGCCCTACAATGTGCTTGTTTTGGTCTTTTAAGCACTATAATTCTGATTTTCGCAGTACTGGAACTATTAATCAACCCAACAAGTTATCTGCATTCAGTTTGGGGGGTGGGTGTTTAGCCCTTTAGCACCTCCTCTACACTTACAACATCCCTGAGTTACTCATCCTGATACTTTTCTATAAAGTTCCCTTTTGAGTTCTAGGTGAAACGCCTAGGCCCTAGCAAAGATAATCCCACCAACACTATTGTGTTTACAAATAGATGCATTGAACTATGTTTTTGTCTTGTTTCATTAGGTCACGCTTACATGTGCTCCAAAAAGGATGTCTCTAGTTACTTACTGCACTACTTAATATTTGCAATATATGCTCCCTTTGCAAGTAGATTTTTTTTTTTTAATGTCACCCCAGATACAACCAGACCGTACACTTTCCACAAGTATGCCGCCTAGCTTCAACACCAGCTTCATCAGGCTCATCAACCTGATCAGGCAGCTGGTGTCAAGAATGTTGGTGAGCATAAGAGGTGTGACAGTAAAGTGAGATTCCAAACCCTTCCACCTGGTGATTGGGTGCCGATTGAAAGTCTGGAAGAGGGGAAGGAACAGGTAGGCTGATCGATGGGTGTCCGAGGCATACATTGGAGATCATCCGTTTTATCCAGTCTGCTTCCATACAGACTCTGAGAGGAAGGTCAACTGAGCATGTGCCAAGACATTACATAGAAACCTTCTTCTGCCACTTGGACCTGAAGTACAAATGCCTACTGAGAAGACTACGGAAAGCGAAATCCACCCAGAAATGACAAATAAGAGATACCCTAGCAGTCGGGGTGTAGTTTCCAATAGTTGTACAAAAGAAAGTGATGCCAGTCCATCAGTCAATGTGCCCAATCAACCTCCTCTCACCCAAGACCTGACATAGCAAGGTGGTGCTGAGATGCTTGCTGCATCATGCACTCCGAACTGGTTCTGTGTGCACACCAAGTTAGACGATTCTAGAAGAAAAAGGAATTGAGGCCTTACTGCAGGATCTGCGATCTCTGAACAATGGACTGGCCGCATTACACCTGATGTTACAGAGCCAGCCCAGTGGATGGTTTTTCTCTTGGATCCTGATGCCCCTTTGCCATCTCCCAAACCTTTATGCTGTTAGCACCACAAGGTTTGAGCAGTGCAAAAGCCCCAAGGTTTTTATGTGAGGTGCCCATAGGAGGGAAGTACTTATCCCCTCCTCTTCCACTGAATCCATACCTTTGTGGTTCTTTGTACATGCACCTTAGTTTCGCCACACATCAAAGTGTGCACCACACTAGGAACTCCTCTTGGACACCAAGGTGCCCTCGACGACAGAGTATTCAAGCAGGGAGATGGTGGACCTCCCTAACAAAAGCACGAAAGGCAGAGTGTGGCACAGGCAGTTCCCTGCAGGAGAAGCAGAGCGAATGTAACGCATGACGCCACTGTGGGTTACCAGATTTAAAATGTGCCCCATTGCTAATTCAAACAAAGTACAGGAATTAAGGAGAAATCTAATGTTGATTTTACGTTTTGCAACATGTAGGAAATTGGATAGCCTAATTCTAATGTATTAACAGTAATCTTCACCTCCATTCCCCTCTACACCGGGAATCGGGGTCTCCCTTGGTAGTGCCTTGTGATCACCTCACGTTGATGATAAATATAGGCACTTTAGACCGGAATGTAAGCTATTGATGGTTGGGACTTTCTGCTGTCAAGAAGCAGCACTGTTGGAGACTGGCATCTTTCAGAGCAAAGATGTGGCCTTCCCTCATGGCCCTGTCCCTGCCACACTGCTACACGGACCATTTGGAGAGCCCTGTTGCAATCTTTGGTTTTGTTTTGGTCTTACTTGCACCACTGGTGGTTGGAGCTGCAAAGCATGTCAGTGCTTGAAGGATTGCTTCTCTGGCCAGTCAGGTTGTCACGTTTTTGGCTTAATGGTGAGTTGAGGCCACTCGAATAAAGAAGCACTGGGGCATCCAACCCATGGAGAGGGAGAGGCGAGCGCACAGGCTCAGTATAAGACTGGGTAGCCTTCACTCTTCCCAGACCCACAATAGGGCCAACGAGGCCACACAGAATTACCATGACCCTCTGCAACTGAAGGAGCCAGAAGTTCTCTTAAGGCAACCCAGAGCCCTACCCAGGGAAAACCAAAGCTTCCCTTCAAACAAGGCCATTTCATTTACTTGACACTACCCATGTGTGTTCTGATACTGTTGCAATTCACCTGGCATTAGCGAAATGCAGGAAACGATCGGAGAAACGATCCATGAATCCATCCGGAACCCTGTGGCTGATGCACTGTTGTAAAATCGCGCTTTTCCTAAACGTGGATTTAACTGTGTGAATTTAAAAAAACAATCCATTGTCTCCCGGCTGAGCGTTCCCCCAGTGATGATATAGTGTTACACATTCAGAGCAAGACATCTAAAGTTTAGACATCTTCCCTGTAGTTCGATTCACACAGCTCCTGCCATAGGGTCTGTGCAGAGAGAGAGTGCAATGCATGATGGGTGGGCCGCATGCAGGGTAGCCTGGCTCCCTGAGCCCAAAGCGAGTCCAATCCCAGCCGTGCCTCGTTCATCTATCTCTCCCTCCCTTTTGAGTATTTCTTTACTCACATATGACCCCCGTCTTCATTTTCACTTTCTCAGCATGGTTATGCTACCACAGCTTTGCCCCTCCCTAGCGTTCTGCCGTAATCTCATCCTAGTCCCCTTCGTCTCAACATCTTCACCTCCTTTCTTCCCCCAAACCTCATTGTGCCCCTTCTGGTTTTCTTTCTTTTCCTCAGCTAGCTCCTAAACTCTGGAATTCCATCCATTTTGATATACGCTCTGCACCCTCGCTTCACATCGCTCGCACAAGCTTAAAATCCTATCTTCTTTCCTCTCTTAATTCCCGCTAAAAATCTTTTTTGCTACTACTTACCATGTCACCATTACTAAGTTTATATTGTATTGTTTTTTTTTTCAACATCTCTATTTGTTTTTGCACTTGAACAGTAACCTAGAACAAAGGAAAAATCAACAGAACCCTCCCACCTCCCCCCACGGGCCAGTATCCCCTCCTTTCCAGTAATGCCTCTGGCTGGGCACAGGCATTATGCTTGATACAGGTCCAAGATCTTAAGGCGTTGGGGGGCACCAATTCGCTCTGTAGTCGTCTCTGAGGAAGGCCAGCGTCTCTCCCCAGTCGTCTGCGAATTTCGAAAGTTTCCCATTCATTGCATAGGTCGCCCACTCAAGAGCAACAGTGTCCCATAGCCTTCTTAGCCAGTCTTGGAAGCTCGGAACATTGATACTCCTCCATCTCTGGGCAATAAGAGTCATAGCCGTAAGTGTCAATATCACCGTTGCTCTCACTCTGCTGCGCGGCTCACCGGCTGCGCCCCCGCCACGGATGCCCAGCAGAATTTGCTCTGGAGGTCTACTCTCACCCCCTCCCCCCCAGTGCTTGTTCCTGACCCCTCTGAATTTCCTCCCAGAATGGAACGATTTTAGGACACCTCCACCAAATATGTTCGGCTGTTCCCGCCTGCCCACAGCCTCTCCAACACTCCCATGCGATCTCGGGATTCATCTTATGCAGGATTTCCGGTGTATAGTGCTACCCATATATTATCTTATACCGGGCCTCTTGTGTCTGCGAAGCCTTTGCCACCTTAGGGATTTCCCTCCACAAGCGGGACCAGTCCACCGGTTCCAGCTCCCTCCCTAATACCCGCTCCCATCTTGTCATGAAGGGCCATCGTTCGTGAGGAGTAGCTTCTTCCAAGATCTTATGCAGGTTGCCAATTAAACCTTTAGACCCATTGTTTGTGAGTAGGAATTTCTCGAGGGAAGTGACCTCTCTTGTTGCCGCCTGTTTGTTTGGGGGATGGAGCAGCCAATGGTGCAATTGAGCATACCTGAGCGCCTCTCGCTCGCTGACCCCAAAGGCCTCCTTACAGTCACCAAATGACAGGATTTCCCCATTCCGAAACATGTCACACATTCGCCTACCTCCCCCCCTCGTCCCATTGCGTAAATGCTCCCTTTTCGGTTCCGGGGGTGAAGTCAGCATTGTTGAATATCGGCGTGAAAGGGGACGGAAGGGACGTAATCCCCTTTTTCTTAACCAGCCGGTCCCAGTTGGATGCCATTAAGCCCATAATAGAGCTCTCATGCATATGCTTAGGACGAAGGTCCCTCCTCAGCCATAAACCCCCGCCAGGTCATATTTGGTCACAGCCCTATCCAGGTCTACCCAGAATGGTCCCTCACCTTCCCGCAACCACTCTCTAATTATTCAGAGCTGGGTTGCTTCATAATATTGCCCAAATTTAGGAAGAGCCAGTCCCCCTCTCCCCCCCGGAGGACTCTAGCAGGCACTTGCTGAGTCTAGCTCACCTTCCTTCCTAGATGAACTCCTTTGTTAAGCATCGGATCTTCCTAAAAAATTTCTCCGGGACCATCTGCGGGATGGCTTGAAACAAAGAAAGCAAACGTGGTAATATAACCATCTTGATCGCAGCCAAACGCCCTAGCCAAGAGATATGTAATGACCTCTAGCTCCTGAGGTCCTTTTTAATCCGGTCTAGGAGAGGAAGATAATTTGCTGCGTACTAGCCTCTGAGAGTAGGGGTAACCCGGACTCCTAAATATTTAATTCCCCCGGGGGACCAGATAAATTGGGTATCCCGTTTCAATCTATCGCTCAAGGCCCCACCCAGGGACAAACCCATAAACGCTGATTTCCCCAAGTTGATGCGTAGTCCCGAGGCCTCCCCAAATTTTTCCAGCACCTTCTTGCTAGCCTCGATGGAGTCTACTGGGTTGGTTATGGAGAGAAGCATATCCTCAGCAAATACTGTGACTTAATGTGATTTTCCCCCGAACGGAATCCCCTGAATCCCCTCTTCATCCCGTATCAATTGCAGGAGTGGCTCCAAATATATGGCATAGAGCAGAGGGGACAGGGGACAACCCGGTTTTGTACCCCTATTTATGCGAAAGGTGCGCGAGAGGGTCCCATTCACCATAATTCGAGTTTTTTGGTTCTTGATAATTGACCTTCGCTATTTGTAAAAAGATTCCCTCCCAGATACGACCACTCAACGCGGTTGAAAGCCTTCTCAGCATCTAAAGAGAGTAGGACCGCGGGAGTGTTCGTTTTCTGTGTTTTTTACACTAAATGTGCTATACGCCGTAGATTATCAGCCGTCTGCCTGCCGTGGATAAACCCTGATTCGTCCCAGTGGATTAATTCCGGGAGCAATCCCTCCAATCTGATGGCCAAAATCTTAGTGTAGATATTATATCAATGCTATCGGACTATATGTGGACCGTTCCAGGGGATCCTTATGGGGTTTCAAGATCAGGGACATTTTAGCTTCCTCCATAGGTGGAGTGATGCTTCCGGTGTCCTTAAACGTATTGAATAAGGTGGTCAATTGCAGAACAAGAAAAGCAGAGAATGTTTTATAAAACGTGGCTGTGTAGCCGTCGGGGCCTGGGGCCTTACCACGGGGAGATTTAATATCACCTTTCTCACCTCGTCCTCTTAAATCTCTTGGCTTATGCACCCCTGGGACTCCTCATTGATTTTGCGCAAATTAACTTTCCCTAGCAGGTCTTCCTGAACTCGAGGGGCAGGGTGCTGTGTTGTGTAGAGTGTCTCGTAGTAGGCTACGAGGAGTTCCTGAATGTCCTCATTGCGCATTAACCTTTCTCCCGCTTCTGACCTAAGGGCTCCTATCGCCTTCTTCGCTGCCTCCCCACTCAAGAGTCTGGCCAATAAGGCATCAGATGTATTGGCTTTGGCATAGTATCGTTGTCGAACAAACAACAAGGCCCCCCTCGGCTTTTTTCGTTTGAAGGATTCGGAGTTGCCCCTCCGCTCGCCTATAGTCTCTCAGAGGCTCTAGACGGTGCCGCCTCTACTCTTAGTCGGGTGGCCTCGACTTCGCCCTCCAGTTGTCTCTCTAATTCCCTCATCTGCCTATCCCGATTGGCCTTGGCCGCAATAAGTTCGCCTCTGATAGAGGCCTTAAACGCGTCCCATCTTATCCCCTCAGATGTATCCCTTTTTCTATTTTCTTCCATGAATTTCTCCATTTTACCCTCTATTTCCTCCCTGAGGACCGGATCTCTCATGAGGGCCGCCGGGTATGTCAAGCTCCAAATCCCCCTCCTCCTCTCTCCTAATTCTGAGCGCATAGTAAGAATTTTATGATCTGCTATACCAAGGGGACCCACCTCTACTTCCTTGACCTGCCCCAAGAGGGTCGCTGAAACCCAGATGTAATCTATCCTAGATTCGGTGCCATGCACTCCTGAGAAAAACGTATAACCTGCCTCATCCCCCCCGTGCCTCCCGCCACACGTCCCTCAGGCCCAACCCCACCATTCTCTCTCGCACATCCGCCGAGATGCCTCTCACCATGCCCGCTCCCCTCTCCCCTGATCTGTCCCGAGCCCCGTCCCAAGCTAAATTAAAGTCCCCCATGATCACCATAGGACCCCCTTGCCACTTCACCTAAAATTTCAAGGAATTGCTTCAAAAACTTTTCCTGTCCTGTGTTTGGAGCATATATAACCGCGATGGTGCAAATCGTCCCCAAGTATGTCCCACGCGCAATGAGGTATCTGCCCCCCCGCCCCCTTGTCCCGGACTATGCACTCCTCTCCTCTCTGCACCGAATTCTTAAGTGCTAAGGCCACTCCTGCCGTTTTGTTGACCGCTGAGGCCTAGAAAATTTGGTCAAAGCCCCTAATTCTCAACCTCTTTTGGTCTTTATATAGCAGAGGCGTTTCCTCCAGACCCAATATGTCCGGCCCCTCCTTCTTCGTAAAACTCTCCAGCTTTTTTCTACTCAGGGGGGGAGTTGAGCCCCTGCACATTATGGGTCATCCATTTGAATTGACTAGATCCCAGCTAGACCTCTTATTGCCACCCATTTCTAGGGCCGCTCCAATGTGAGGCTTTCCCCCTTCGGCCTCTTGCCCCCTGTGTCTCCCGCCTGTCAGAAAAACTCCCTGCTCTGCCTCTTCTGAGCCATAATGCTGTCCTTCCTGTGCTCTGGAGTTCCTCGCCCGTGTTCCTCCCTCATCCCCCAACTCTTCCCTCGCCCCCCTTTACCCAACTGGGGAGAACCCTCCCAGACCCCCCTAAATTAATCACTTCCCTTACCACCTCCAAGATGTTTGCTCCTTGTTGCTCCTTGCCTTAACAATAGCTTCGAGGCCCACCACCCCTTTTATACCGAGCTTTACCTTCAGGGGGACGACCTGCTGGCAGTGTCACCCCCTCCATTCTGTTGTTCCCTCCTCTCTGCCCTCTCAGGGGGTCTCACAAAAGTAGGTTTCCTCCTTTTTTTTTTTCTCCCACCGTAGACCAAGCCCAGGCCCTAGATTTGTGTGCGTGATCGGTCCCCTGCGACGTCTCCGACGACCTCCTTGTCTCATCTTGGTCTAGCTCCAGATGAAGCAGGTCTGCTCCTTCCTGCAGCAATGTTATCCTTTTTTGGCCGCCATGCCATTCAAAGAGGAGGCCGAAGGGAAAGGTCCATTTATACTTGATCCCCTTAGCTTTTAAGAAGGTCAGGATAGGGTTCATTTGCCGTCTCTTCACCAAAGTGCTGCTGGCCAAGTCCTGATAGAACTCTATTGTATGGCCGTCATGGATTAGGGGTTCCTTCTGCCTGGCAGCTCTCAGAACTGCCTCTTCTTGTGCATACCTGGCGAATGCCGCTAATACATCCCTTGGTCTAGCCTTAGCTCGACTGTTGGGACGGCCCACCCTGTGGACTCTGTCCAACTCCACTGATTCTGGGGAAGATTCATTCAGTAGCTTCGCAAATATGTCCTGCAATGTCTCCTTTAAAACCTTATCGTGGGCTGCCTCTGGTAGCGATTTCACCTGAATATTGACCCTCCTTGACCTATTTTCCAAGTCCTCCGTCCTCTGCTCCAGATTTCTTGTTGCCGTGTTAATTCTTTCAATCGCCTCGCTATTCTCCGTGACCTTTTTGTCCACCTCTTGCAGGCCTCTTTCTAAGGTGTCCATTCTTTCCCCTAGGTGGCCCCCCTCCTGCTTCATTTCCGCCACCACCAGATTAATATCCGATCTAAGCAGCTGAATTTGGTCTTGGAACATTTTGACCAGGTTGTTCTGGCGTGTTAAGATTTCAATGTGGAGGTCCTGTCGTGACATCGGGGCCTGCATGGCATACCCCCCGAGGGGGCCCAAGTTCCCGCTCTTCTCCTGGGGATCTGTCTGCTCGTCGCCTTCCTCTCTTTGCTCCCACAAGGTTGTCAGGGTGCCTAGGGTCTGTTTGTGAAAGACCACACTTGGGCTGTTTATTTTTATTCTTTGAGGACATGGTCCACTGTAGGGCGGGGGCTCCTCTTTAATTAGGACTACCTGTAGTACCGCGCTTCCCGCCCTGCCACCTCCCACCCCCGGGGCCTCTCCTCCCCGGTGTCCTCCACTCTGCTTGCAGTCACACAGCTTTAAATCTTGACTTGCTTCTGCTCCCAGCTGCACCCCGAACCCACCGCCCGACTCTTATCCGCGGCTATGACCCTCTCTGCTAGGGTAACTTTCCTCTCCTAATTCGCCACTCACCGGGGGATTCGCAATGCCAGGCAGAGGGGAAGCAGGGCCCCGGTATCTTCCACTCCTGTAGCCCGCCTCCCTAAATGCAGAGCCCCCCGTTGCCATGCCGCCCAGTTGTAGCCCAAAAGACAGTCCAGGACCAGTCTGTGAGTTATGATCAAAGGAGAACCAGCTTTGTTTATAATCGCAGGCACTGAAGTTCCAAACACAGAGCTGGTAATTGTGAGCACAGTTAACACTCACTGCTCCACCAAGGTTTCCCGTGACTTCCAGAGTGTGGGGTGGTGAGCTCGCACACACCGAGCTACTCAGCCCCAGATGCGGGCTGGCACCGCGGGGCCCACCCCCAGTCCCTGACTCTCCTGCACTCCTGCTCCACACAGAGTACATTTTCTGCCGCAGATCCACTCTCCGGTGTGCTGCCAAATCTCACTGCGGGCAACCGGGGGACACCACCCGTGCCAGGGACCCACTCCGAGGAGTCCCCTCCAGAGGGCTGCGTTGTCCTTGAGGGTGGCTAAAGCCACCGGCTTCCCCCGTTCGCTTCTCTCTCCCGGGCCTGCCGCAAAACCCGCGGTGCGCTCTTGCTCCTCCTGCTCAGGTGTTGGGGGGCCGCGGTCCTCCACCTCATTCCCGTCCGTCTCCCGAACGGGCTCCGCACCCCCCATGGGCACCGTTGTCAACGGGGGACCCCCCGCTCAGGTGAATCCCTTCTTCCCGAGTTCTCAGCCCAAGCACTCCGCTGGCAAACTGGGCCCCTCCGTGGGGGCGGCCGCGTTTCTACATCGGCGCCAGCCCCTGGTGAGCTCCTCCACTCGCACACTCTCCCCAGTTCTGGTGGTTGTGGTCCGGCACGTTTCCATGGACCCGCCGAATCACAGGCAGGGTCCACCCGCTGTGCACTACCAGGGAGCCGCTGGCAGCCCCGGGCTCCCCCCGTTCAAGCAGGCCCCTTCTGTCGCTGCTTTCAGCCCAGGGGCTTTCCTGATCCCGGCGCGGGCTGCTCTCCTCCCGGACGCCCGATGGCTGTCTTCTCCTGTCAAGCGCAGAGACCCTGCCAACGCGGATTATTTTGCGAGGTGGTGGGAACGCTTATCTCATCTGAATGCTTCGGAGCGCTTTGGCACGTCTATCTCCTGTTGGCGGCCATCTTGAAGTCTATTGTCTTGTTTTTAATGTAATTTACTGTGCGGTGCTTTGGCGAAAACACTATACAAATACCAATAAAATACAAATAAAAAATACAAAAATGAAGACATGAAGTGTAACTCGCGGGGCGGCGGGGGGGGCACGCCAGAGTGCGCCATTGTGTTAACCCTTGCTGGTGATTCGAGAAAGCAGATGCTGAAGAGGTGATGCATTGGAAAGCATGGAAGGGGTGTGGGGGTTAAGGAACTGAGGGAGGCAGTAGGAAGAACAAGGGTGCAAAAGGAAAGGAGAACATATGGGGAAGTCTATGGCAGTCAGTCAGAGGTGTGATCAGGAGAAGAGTGTGGTAGCCAGGAGGAGTAGGTAAGATCATGGATGCAGGATGAGGTGACTTCATCTGAAGGAATTGGTCAGTCATGAGGGGGCAGGAGGTGATACCATCGGGGGCCGAAAGTGATATGGAAGAGGTGAAAACAGGTGGTGAGAGTGATACAGATGAGGTGTTAGCCTGCAATTAGAGGCATCAGGAGAAAGGTTCGGGAAACCTTAAAGCATGCAACTCCCAGATAATCTGCAAAGGGGTGGAGAAATCTCTCTGGAACGTAAGGCTAGGGAAGGGCATTTAAATCCCTGTGATTCTGGAGAGTTGGGGAGGACATTGTGGGATTCTCCTGGGGGAGAGAAAATACCTGGTTTAAAACCAAGGCGAAGAACCATCCTGACCATTTTGTTGGAAAGAATACCCTTTTCACTTTGATTTGTAATTCTGTCTTAAATAAAAGTTGAATTTGAGCATTTGGTCTTGGCGTACTTCTTGGTCCCAGGCGAACCCTGTGACAGTACTTATTCTGATTTCTGGCATAATGGGGAAAGGAAAAGTGATACATAGAGCACTCTTTTTTTTTTTTAAAAGTTTTTTTTTTTACACTTGATTTAATTGTTTAAAACAATTTTTACAAGATGAGTTCCCTTAAATAACAAGAAGAGATAAAACCAGAAAATCCTATTTGATTCTCAATCAAAGTCTCTTTTGAATGCAACATTCTTGGTGTCTCCAACAAGACCAAACGGTGTGAGCAGCGTGGGCGTTTGCTGTCCCTTTTCTATTGAATAATTAAACCAATATCTCGAAAAAAAACCACCACTGCGATGACCCAAGTCGTCTTTTCTCCACTGATTAGTCGACACCACCATTCATCTTCATCGAAAGAATGTAAATTTCTGAACAAGGGCCCGAGATGTAATGTGCGAGAAGCCAACGCCCCTGGACAATTCATCAGCAGATGTTTAATAGTTTCCACCTCTTCCCGGAGCTGACAGAATCTGCAAAATGTTTCTTCTGACTGTTTCCATCTTGACAAAAACTTCCTTCGTATGTATGATGTTCAACCGAATTCTCAGAAAACACTCTCGAACTTTCTTGTCAGGACATTTTGACAAATAAGGTTTTAGAGAGTTGACTTTCGGCCAGATCAAAGGTAAATCATGTATCAGTTTCGTAGCCGAAGCCTTGTCCAGCGTATCGATCCAGTCTCTTTCCATAATACGCTGTTTTACCTTTACAGGATTGATAATGAGTTCCTCGCTGGAACTACCCGCCCAGTGTAGCAAAGTTTGTATCCTTAGTGACCAATCCGACAACATTTTGCACGATCCTGACATTATTTCCTGATGTATTTCCTTCAGGATCAGCGGCGGAGAGGGTAACAAAGTTTTGCGGTAAAGCATAATTTCATTTCGGGCCACAATAGAACTGAAAGATTGAAGCGACAGCTCCCTCCTTATAAGTACAATTGGAAGAGACTGTGGGAGATTGAGGACCTTTTTCCAATAAAGTCCCTCTACTCTTGCCCAGAAGTTCGTTGGTATGTTTGGCAGTGCTTCAGCTCCATAAGTCAGGCTGGGTACTACCTTCGTTCTATAGAAGGTCAGTACTGGTAATAGTGTGAAGCGCCCAAATTTATTCGCCACTGCACACGACTGAGCTATGAGGAGACGAGCTTTCTTCATTATGTTTTCCTGCATTGGGACTTCTTTAATACTTTTATTTTAGATGATGCCAAGATACTTGAAATTGGTTACACTTTCAAGCTGTTTATTATCCACTGACCAGACAAATTTCTCCACGTCCCGGGGCGTCTTTCCAAAAGTCATTACTTTGGTTTTATCAAGATTCATCTGGAGCTGATTTTCTTTGAGGTATGCATTAAGGTTGTTGATCTGCCTCTGTAGGCCTATAGGGGTGAGGTCCATGAGGATAATGTCGTGTGCATAAAGCAGCCTTGATATTTTACTTGTTCCCAATGTCGGGGGGAATGAGCGGACTCTATCCTCATAGTCCTTGTAGTCCGCTATATAGGCGTTGTACAATGCCGGGGCCAGTGGGCATCCTTGTTTAACCCCTCTCTGTCTTGATCCAAGAAGAAAGCCGACCCAAGTTATTTAAGCGCACACACATTGAGGTTTCTGAATAGAGGGCCGTTATTGGATCCAAGATCTCAGAAGGACAGGCGTGGTGGTGTAATTTGGCCCACAGTAGCGTTCTATCTACTCTGTCAAAGGCCTGTACCAGATCAATAAATGCCATGTATATTTTAGGTCGGCCCTCTAATACCTTTGCTTTCAGTGTGCTCATTGCCAGGATATTTGCAGTCGTCGCAATGTTTTTCACAAAGCCCCCTGTAGTGGATCAAACAGGGCTGATGTAGATATCCAGGATTGTAGATTGTCTAAGACCAATGCCCCAAAAAGGTTTCCTATTGTGTCCAATAATGCTATGGGGGCGATAGTTCGAAGGATTGTCTTTTGAGCCCTTTTTAAAAATTGGCACCACAATTGCCTTCTTCCACGACGGTGGAATCTCTGAGAGCTTGACACAGATCGTGAATACCTCTTTGATGAAGACGGATCAAGATTCCAGATTTTTTTTTTCAGGTCAAAATTTGTAATGCCATCAGGGCCGCTGCTCTAGAACCATTAAGCTTTTTGATTTTCCATTGGATCGTCTCAAGATCAGTTGGAATAGCCCAGGAGCTCTTTCGTTTGGTTGTCTGAGGATTTTTAGATGAAGCTAGGTCACCATAAAGATCATTGAAATGAGATACCCATGTTTGGTCACTTATTGAATTTTGCAAAGCTTGGTTCAGCACTTTCGAATCCCCCTTAATTAGGGACCAAAAGTCCCGCGCATTCTTTCCACAAATGGTGCGTAGCATGGTCTCAGCATCTTCTTGAGCATGCAGGAATTTAGATGTCCTTAGCCAAGATTTATAGTTATTAACCGCCAAAATTGCTTCTTCTTTTTTTCTGTATAGACTTAGAAGTTGCCGCTGCCCGTTTCAATTTTCTCACCCATTTTCTACGTTCAACTAGCTGTGCGTTGAATACATACTTGGGTGGGATTGCAGACGACGACTTCTTTCCCTTCGTGGAGGCAAATATTGAGAGGACTGGAACATAGTCTGCCGATACATAGACCCCGGTTAGTTTCTTACTTTGTTCCTCCACGTACAACCGTGTCAGCTGAACAATTGCTGTTTCAGGCAGCCTCAACCTTGTACCACTTTGGTTGACTTCCAGGTTAGAAGTTGTGTAACGAGCTTCAAGTCTTGGTGAGGACCAGGTAAAGCTCAAAATATTATGGTCACTGAAATGGGTCCTAATCACCTCAAACGATTCCTTTATTGTTAAAAAGCTATGTGAGACCTGAATATAGTCGATGATAGCAGTTTGATTTTTTTCGCTCCCATGTGGGGGATATGGTCTTCTTTAGGAACTGGTCGCTGGAGGAGATTATGTATATCTCTCGACTTTATTAAATTTGTCCATCACCGGGCTCTCCCCACCGGAAAGTTTAGGCCTTTAGTTAGATCGATATTCAAATCTCCCACCAGAATGATATTACTGGAGTTGCTCGCTGTTAAGTGATCATCAATTATAGTCTCCATTTGTATCATATAATGATCACTGGTCACCCATTTCGGGTTCCAGTATGTATTCACCAGCAGTATCTCAACCTAAGAGTCATTTCCCCTGCAATTTAGGGTGGGGCCCCATGCGATGGTTATTGCAAGTATAAACTCTGTTGCTTTGAGCACCTTTATCAGGTAGAGACCACTTCCCGATCTAATGGCAATGATAAGTCCTGATCTGGGTCTACCCTTATTTTCTTTACGTGCCGGCAAATGTATCAGTTGGTAGCCATCTAACGTGGGTTTCTCCCTCAGCCATCTTTCTTGTAGGCACCACACATCGAAGCTTGTAAGGTCAACATCTGACTTGACAGTCAGGTGCTTAAAACCCCTGGTGTTCCACGAGCCTAGCTTTAAAGAAGCAGGATCACGTACCATACTCGTCTTATCATCCTCAAAGAAGTCTGTAATTAGTCCTTGTGATGGCTACTTTCTTCTTTGTTGTCCCCTACTGACTTCAAGCCTGTCTCCTTTTTGGTCAAAAAGATTTTTGGTCTGTCTTTCAGCAAGGGTTGACCTACGTGACCTTAGATCATCCTGTGATTGTTCCACTAGTTGAAAAATTCGACGAGTAGATGGTACAAGATTAATTTCTGCATCCTTTGCAGTCTCTTTTCTGCCTCTTCCAGGGGCTATTTGCTGAGTGCTGCTTTTATGTGGGGGTATAAACTCCTTCTTACCAGTACCAATTAAGCCTCCCTCTTCATTACGCGATTCATGCCTTCTTCTCCTTTGGTAGTCAGGCCTCTGGCGTCCATAGTCTTGCCCCTTAAACATGGGGCTTATCAGATTCAGAGGCGGCAGCTCTTGCGGTGATTTTTCCGTGATGATTCCTTCCGCAACATGAGATAATTCAAATCCCAGTTTGAATATTTTTCCCTTGCCCTCCAAATCTGCTGTTGGATGTAGTTTGAATCTATGTTGAGATGAGAGCTGTCCTTTCTTCCGTCGGGGTTTGGCTCTAAGATGTTGCTTTCTTTTGTAATATTAATTTGCGAAAGGTGGATCTTGTTGAATAGTTTCGCTAAGGCCCTGCGATTCAGGGTCCAGCTATCATGCTTTTCTTGAACCCTTTGGAGTTTGAAAGTTCTGGTGGTATTTTCTTTTTTTCCATGAGCCAAAGAATCCTTCCGCAGCTGTCCCCCGTCAAGGCTCCTCCATCATTTCTCCTATGATCGTGGACTCTAGGTTTGTAATGCACTTTTTGTCCAACAGGGGAGGCTCTTAAAGCCTTTGTTCTCTCCTTTCGATCTCGTTCTTCGTTCGATACCCGACCTCTTGTTTCTTGTAAGGCACTTGTATTATCACTATAGTGCTTTTTCCTATTATTTTGTCGGGGGGGTTTGCCAGTCTTCCTAGACTTGTAGGGGTCTTTCTCCTTACTATGTCTCTGACCCTCAGAGGCGCAAATGCTACTCTGGCTTGCATTTCTCTTATTCTGGGCCAGTGGCGTAATGGATGGCGAATCCAGGAGCAGAGCTTTTGTTTTTGGTTCTTCCAAGGCTCTGTTTTCTCGTGTCTCCGGATTCTTTCTTTTTTGCTGGTTGGAGGACTGAAGCTCTGACTCATCCTCTTCCACAGTATATGTGCTTAGATCGATTAAATCAATTGAGTCCAATTCGCTCGAACACTCCATGCTGGAGGACTCCACCAGAATTTTGTCAATTGACTTTAATTTAAATACTTTTCTGTTTTGTACTGGCGAAGAGTCATTTACCGACTTTTAAAGCTCTCCTGTATTGTCCTGGTGCTGGTTTTGCTACTCTTTGGGCCTTTTTTCTTCTTTGAGCCGGTTGAGAGGATCCTTTGTGCTGAAAGATTTCAAAGGTCGATGGGACCTTAATTGCGGCGAAATTGATTCCTTTCACTGCAGGTTGAATCTGTCCGTCATCCGGGAGATTAAAAGCCACCGCGCCATTTTTCTTGCCGGAGGAAACCTTCGCCTGTGGCTCAATAAGGCCCACCCCGGCTTTTGATGGCGGCTGTATGGTAGAATTGGCAATTGAAACCGTCGGTCCTGCAGGATTGGAAAGTCGTTCCCCTCCAAGTGAGAGATTACCAATCTTGTCTATTTTTGGGTCTGTTTTTAATAGATTATCATCCGATGTTGAGTTTCCTGGCAACTTGAAGAGACCATTTTTGAGGCCGCAGAGCTGGCGGTCAGGTCCCCGCCCCCAGGCAGAGATCTCATGTCTCTTGTAGAGTCTTGTGTTTCGTGGCAACAAATCCGTTGAGCAGATACGAATCCTTCCAGATAGTTAAGTTTAGTGTGCATGAAAGCTATCAAGGTGTTTTGATCTTTAAGCGTCTCATGGATAGATTCGTACAGCTTCCCAAACGGAGCCAAAGCAATTGTGACTGTAGACAGAATAGTCGTGGGATCCAGCTTTTTTGCAGGTGTTTCCGGCATCGGTTTGGAGGTAAGTTCACTCTTCCGTCTTGGAAGCAAAGGAGATTTCAAATGATGATCCATCCCTATACATTTGTCTATGGAAATTCCATCCCCAGGCTTTGTAGTTCCACTGGGGGAGTTAGTGTCTCGTGCACACTGGGAGTGGTTCAATTTAGATGAAGAGACTGCACCCTCTTCGAAAGCCAGTGGTAAAACGAGCGGCCCCCCTCCTCTCGCGCGAACCCCGCGTGTCCTTATTCTGCTCCTCCATGGGTTGCCAAGGGGAATCCTGGAAGTCTTCAACCTGGACGATATCTTTTTCCCCGCAAACCACTTCGGGGATTGCTCTAGCCTCTGAAGGATTTCTCATATCTACAGGGCCTATCCGACCTTCGACTTCGGGTCCAACCGCGTCTTCTCGCCCTGATAGAGATTTGCCGGAAGGATCTTTTACAGGCCCTGAGAACAGGCTTAAAGGGGCCTTCTTGTTAATCTGTTCTTCCGCATGAGACATAGGTTTTAGCGGTAAAATTAGATTTGATAAGTGTAGAGCGGTGTCCTCCACTATAGCCAGCAACTTAGCATCAGAGAAGTCCTGCTGACCACGACCTTCGCGACGCGTTTTTATTTTTCCAAAAAAGTCTTTGAGAGAGGTCATAGAAATTACGGGATTCTGCTGCTGTAGTCTTTTCCCTCCCGCTCCCCCTCTTTTGTAAGGTGCTTTTAATCGAGCTGGTCTTTTGGAGAGCATTTTCTGGGCGCTCCCCTGGGTCTTCGGTAGGGAAGAGGACTCCCTGCTCCCTTTTTCAAGTGAAACATCCGGAGGTTGAATGGTAGCAAATGGAGAAATGACAGGGGCCTCAATACTTGGCTTGTAAGGCACTGACGGGCTTTGGGTCGGAGTCGGTAAATCGTCTTGTTGCATTCTTGGGGAGCCGACGGGCCTGTCCTCTCCTTGCAGCGAGAATGCACTTACACCTTTGGCTGGCCCCTCTCTCTCCAGCGTAATACATTGTTCCGAACTTGAACCGGCAGGGCTTGCAGAAGGGCCGGATGGAAACGTGGGAGGGGGGTCCCCTCGTTTCCCGGCAGTGTTTTCAGGTCATCCAGCTCCCCCACCGTGTGAATCATAATGTTGATTTGTTCCCCACCATTTGCTGGCCCGAAGAGTTCCCCATCCCCCCAGTTCAGCCCAACAAGGGCTTTCTTCAACTAGCCCCCTCTCTATGACGAGCGGGCTAGGATGAGACCCAATCCCTGCAGGGGTGGGTTTCCGACAAAGAAACTGCATCCATATCATGGATCGCTTGGAGTTGCCCGCTTCCCGTGAATGCAGCTGGAAATAAAGTTTCGGGAGGGTGCATTTCACTAATCGTGTTAGAGTCAAAAGCCCCCTTGCCCATGGTGATCTTTTTCTCCCCAGACTTTCCACTCAGTTCAATAGGAGGAAAGTTAAAAACACTTTCTGTTTGCTGTGATGGCTTATCCGTGCTGATGTGCAAAGCTGTCGAGCAGAACTTTTTATGCAAGTCAGACGGAGGACTCCGCTCAGTTACCTGCTCGAGTGTCTCCGAAGAAGTTGACAGGCTATTTGGAAGCCCTGGGCACCGCAGCTTTGCACTTCGTAGATTTCTCGGTTCTGACTCGTTCGCTGAAGGTTTCCTTTTGACACTAGCCGCCTGCTCAACCATGGTGGACGGGGTCTTCGGAGCAGTCACTCGATTTATTCGTACTGTTTTTGTTGCTGAAGGTGAGCTGTAGCCCGGCCCCCTGCCGCCTCCCCGCGGACTGCTGACTGCCCTTGTCAGTCCCTTGTCAGTCCCTTGGCGGTCCGCTTCGCGGAGGGGAATGTTTTTGTAGTAGAGGCTTCCCGGGCACACGTCTCTCAGCACACACCTCAAAGAAAAAAAAGTGAAGAAACACTGCGCTCTCGACTAGCGCTCGCTGCTAACACTGCTGACTGCCCTCGTCAGTCCCGTCTAGAGCACTCTATTGAAGGATTTGGTAATACAGCCCACCCAGTCTGCCTTTTTTGTATGCGAGTCTCCACGGTGTGTCATATGCCAATCTTGCTGGATGTGGCCTGTTGTGGGCCCTATTATGGTTGCGCCATATGCTCCTTGTCTGCAGCAGCTCTGCAGACAGTGAATGGTGGGCTAGCTCGTGTGTGTGTGTGTGTGTGTGTGTGTCTGTCTGTCTGTCTGTCTGTCTGTCCCTCTGTTGTGGTGTTTGGATATATGTATGTTGTATCTGTTGATATGTGTTCTCACTGTATATCGGAGTTCGGGATGTGGATGACCTGCGAGGAGCCAGGCTGTCCCTATGTGGTGGAGCTTATACAGACAACCTTGGGTATCTGTACATACATATATATTATTGCTCCTTCACCTCTGTCCATGGATACCTTTCTCTACCCTCCTGGTCCCCCCACAACCCTTGCACCTGCTTCCATTTAGACTGGAGGCACTTGTATTATTCAGAAAGTCAGGCTGCGACAAAGAAATGCGGTGTTTTGCAGTTTGTGAACTAGGCACCAGTTTACAATTACATTTTCTGGATCTTGTTGGAAACAGTGGGTGTGTACATGTTCGGTGCCTCTGACTTTAAACTGCATTCTGAGCTTTCACCACATCGCTGATCCCTGACTCCCTCTTCTCCAGGCATTTGAAAGGCCCGGCTGAAACACGTTGTGTTCAAGACCTAGATGCTCTTTAGCTCCCCAGAAGCAATATCTGAAAAGCTCAGGGCTTCATTTTCACCAATCTTCGTATCGATTCTAGAGTGCTTAACCATGCGTTTAGCTAGAGCGGAAATCCTAGAACGAGTACTTTGCATCTCTGTTTATTCGATGTTTGAGACCGTGTTTTGTCAGTGATCTCGAATTTACTTCTCTTTTTTTATTTATTTTAAAGGAACCAACCCTTGATGGCATAGAGGCTGCTACATCAACTGGTAATTTGTTTTAATATACAGCTGCACTTATTTGCATTAATGTGTTTGTGTGTATCGAGAAGCCTGGTTTAAAGCTTCCATTTGCATCCTAAAAAAACTGTTTGCATTGATCAAAAATCTGACTTTTCTCTGCATTTGTTTTATGTATGCCCTTTTAATTGCTTTATTTTTTGGCACAAAGCAATCTGCTTGCCTTAAGGATCAATGAGGAACACAATTTTGTCCTCATATTTGACAATGCACCAGTTTCAGTACAAAGGCTATTCTTTCACGTTTTACTCCTTGAACAGCAAGTACATTAGTCATTTCAGGATTTAAATAGTTTGAACTGGTGGTTTTGCGAGTGACTATTTGCAATGAATTTGTATTACCATACATTACAATGTTAGATCAAATGCCTCAGCGCAATTAATAACTTCGACATGTGCATGCAGTAGGCAAACGTACATAACATGAATATTTGCAGAAGGCAAATTGCAAATGAAGCTGATCCACATGATTCCTGCATCTGTTCTGAAATGTTCAAACACAATAATCGATCACAGTGCTTATCCGCTGATTTTTTTTTTTGTAATTTTTATTTTTTATTTTTATTATTTGAAAGATTCAGGTTTGCAGGAAATGGTGAAACATTGATTTATATGTTCACCCAGTATCCCGACCATCCAGGGTTATCCAGTGTAGTAGCTTGTTACTCACAAGGGGTTACAGTGGGAACTCCTTTGTGAGTGTGGGCCAAATCCCTGTGGGCCAAATCCACTATCCGACTCCTTTTGCTTGGAAGAATGCAGAACAGGATTGTGGCAATGTCCACCTCATGCATACATTCCCAAATTCTTTAATCATGAGTGTGCCTGCTCCAGTACAGGGTTACTGCACCCTTGTGGAGCGATATGTCATAAATGTGGGAAACCACAGTATTCGGAGTGTACCTGGGTTTGCTGTGCGTGGAAAAAGCATTCTCAACATGTGCAAATCAGTGTGGAGGAGAGGTGGGGGAATGGTGGCTGTAATTTTTGCTATGTTGGCTGTTAAAGGTCTATTTACATAGGCATCATCATACAAGCCCCATGATGACACAAGGGAACATCTTGAGGTTCTAGAGCTTTCACCACAAGCATGCAATGTATCTCTGATCCTTATGTGTGGAGTCGGATCAGGATTGAGGGGGGGGGGGGGAGGCCAGATCAACCGATATTGCATCAATCTGCACAATCCCTCTGATCCAATGTCACAATCAAAATGATGAGCTATGTGTTTGTTGTTTTCAGTTTTTGACTTCGAAGTGGTGTCTGTTCTCTTTGCCATGCCTTCCCTTCACTTGGGTCTAGTAATGTCCTATCCATTCCTCGGAGCCCTTCAGCTGTGCCTGTAACTAGTACATTTCCATTTGTGTCTCTATAGCATGCCTTGTGTCCTGGATGTGTAGTTTCCTTCTCCTGGCCTGAACCAGTAACTTCCTCCCCATGAATATACATTGATCGAGGGCCAGGGCACCTCACACTACCCCCAGCTCGACATAGGTAGATGGCCTTGTTAGGCAGAATTACATGCAGTACCCTTTGGGAACACTACACACAATTAAGACTACAGGTGTAAGCACAATCTCACCTTGGTACGAGCCTGTACTACGCAGTTATGTGGTAGCAGTGGCTGAGCAGATGTGAGCAGTACAAGATGTTACACAAAGGACTTGCAATCACAGTAGTTCAAACAAACTCTTACTCAAGGTTTCTTGGTAAAAGAATATACATTTATTTTAATTTTAGTTAGAAAACATTCCACTAGCAATAAGCAGCTCAGTATCACACTATAATACACAACAGTACACAACCAATACGTTTCTGAACATGTTAGGCTCCTCTGAAGTGGGAGCAAAATGGCACTTCAGTATCTTTCAAAAGGGGTAGAAAGACAAAGGTTATAAGAATCAAAGCACAATTACTTTGAGGCAGGGCACATAGTTTAGTTCCCTACAAGAAGCAATTTAATTCAACAGGCCTGGACCAAAGTCAATGGTTCAGTGTCTTGGATATAATAGCACAGTTCTGGTAGTAGACGGTTAAGTCTTTGCCAATGTTCTTAGAAGTAGTTTGCCAGAAAAAGAGTTACATGTCGGATTAGCAGCGAACAAGACTCCAAAGTTGGGAAAGTTTCACAAACTTTCACCGCGGCAGAAAGGATTGCCACACCGCATTTGCACAGTACCTTATGGATGAAGAAAAGCTGTAGCTGAGGCAGTTGTTGTTGGCAGTTCCTGCAGATCTCGCTGTTCCTGAGCTTCAGTCGTGGGGATAAGGAGGATGTTGGGAGGTTCCTGCACTGTCCAAGGAAGAAACCACAAGCTTGGCTAAAAGTCGGTTTTAAGGTGCGAGTGCCTTTAAGTCCACAAACTGGTATCCTTCTCACTGGCTATCTGGTTTTCAACAGCACTCGGAAGAAAATTCGACCAGTATGGAGACGGAGTCCAGGTGGCTTGCGAGTTGGTTGTTCCCATCAGCTCAAGGGAAGAAGTCGTCCTTGAAGGGGCTTCTCTGTCGTGGGAGTTTCAGGCAATTCAGACCTGCAGCAGGGCTTCACCGGGCAAACCAACGGTCCAGGAGTTGCAGCAGTCGTCTTCCTTCAGCTTGTCTTCGGTTCTTTCGTTCCAGTAGTCGACTCTGCTTTCCAAGTCCCAAAGACGGTTTTCTCCCATTCATTCCAGCCTAGCTGCCACTTACCCAGCAGGGTGGCTGTCCTTGCCGGACAGTTAGCCAGCCAATCACGCCACAGTGCATTCAGGTCTTCTAGCAGACTAAGCACATGGAGTTTCAGGCACCTCCCTCACATCCTGTCCACCCCAGACACTCGGGCGCCAGAGGAGGGTTTCAGCACTCGAGTCCGCCAAAGGCCATCGAAAAGAGGGACCAAACCTAGTTTGGCGCACAGAGACAAACACTAGAAGGACCTTTCCTAAAAGAAACGGCAAAAAAAGATGACCGGAGTCTGTTTTTACAGAGGAGTCTTGGGCGCCATATTGAAAAACATGGCTGACCCGATTTTTAGCTACCAGTGTTTGTGGTCGGGAAAAATCATGGTAGTTTGTTCTAAAACCACTGCCATCAGCCATTTCAAGAGGAAAGGGTAACATTTGACTGTTACTTGAATGTTTAGACATGGGGGTTTCTAGGCAACCCCTCCAGCACTCTGGAGATAGTTTTCTCCTGGGTCTATGAATTTAAAAAGACTAGCAAAGTCAGTTTTACTTTACAGGCTCTGGGAGACAGTAGTCAGTCCCAGAGAAGGTATTTAAACCTTGGGAAGTCTGAAAGGCATCCCTGTGCCACTGCACTGAAGGCGGTGTGTGATGCACAAGAAAAAGATGATGTCTATGGAGTTTGTCTAAAACTCCATATCCAAAGAATACAAAAGTAAAACACACATCAAAATACAAGAACGGGTGGGAAAAAAGGCTCGCACTCTTTCCAGGTAAATATGTAAGTCCTAGAAATCCAACAAAGTTGCTTGGGGTCTTTACCTAAAGGAGATTATCTGGGTGCCTAGACTTGGAATGAAAGAACGCCCGGGTATGATGTTGCTTGGATGGAAGATGTGGCGCAGAGTATGCCGACTGATGGAGAACTCGTACCCCTGTTCCCCACAGGTACCGCTAGTCGCCTTAGCTGGGGGAGACAACCAACTCAGAATGATAATTAGGACCTATTGGGAATCGGTCGGGCTGGTCACAGATGTATGGCAAGAGGGGATCATTAAAGATTTCGAAGAACTGGGAGAAGAGGCAGGTTTGCACAGAGGCCAATATGTCACGTATCTTAGGCTAGTGCAGATTATTCGTAAAACCTGGCCAGAGACTGTACTGGCGGAGGAGCCAGACGTCCTAATGGGAACAATATATAAAATATCAGAAGGAGGGCACGAGATCTCTAGACTGTACGAGATGGTGATGACCCGGGTGGGGAAGGATTTGATTCATTTGAGGCTGGACTGGGAAGCGGAGGTGGGGGCACAGATGACCGATGGGATGTGGGAACGTGCTATGGGATACCACAAGAAGGTGTCCAGAAACGCCAGATTACAGCAGATTCAGTTATACATAACGCATAGAGCCTATATGACCCCAAAGAGAATATCTAAGTTTGTAAACGCAGGAAGACAAGCATGCCCAAAATGCGATGAAGAAGATGCTATGACGCACATGTTCTGGTCTTGCCTAGTGATTGAAGCTTTTTGGGGGGAAGTGGCACGGAAACTAGCGGATAAAGAGGTCACGCTCAACATAGATATGGCCTGGGCCTGCCTGTTGGGAGGGTTTCCCAGACCACGGAATACTAAACATGTTGGGAAACTGAGGGACCTGGCATATGTGCTTGCTAAAAGAAGGATTGCTATGGGCTGGAAACCGTGCCACAAGCCACGTGTTGAGGTATGGTGGCGGGATTTGCAAAAATGGGCGGAGGCTGAAATGGTAGTGTGGCAGGAGGCATGTAGCAAGTGTGGGGAAGAAGATGTAGGTAACCTGATGGCTTGGAGAGTGTTAATAACAGGACTGTTTGGCACAATAATGGATTCTGCAGCTTTGGAAGGAAGCGATACCCGGCCACACGCAGCAAATACAGAACGAGAAACGCAAACAAGCTCGTGAGGGGGGAGGGATTTGGGGAGCAGTAATGTGCGTTAATTGATGTTCACAAGCCTATTGTAAATAATGCTGCAAGTTTGGTTTGTATTGTTTATTTGTTTTCAAAATAATAAACCTTTTAAAAAAAAAAAAAGTTGCTTGGGGTCTCAAAAGGTAAGGGACATTAGCATGTTCCTGAGAATTCTCCCTAACACTCGTCCTCCCCCCAGACTAAGGGACAGGAGGATTTAATCCACTCCTGGATGAATCTCCTTACTCCAGTCGGTCAAATATCCTGGAGAGACCATCAGCATTTTGGTGGTGACACCCAGACCTGTATTAAATGGAAAAATCAAACCCTTGCAGGCTGATTGGCCATCTCAGTAGTTTAGGGTTTTCCCCTTTCCATTGCATCAACCATCTGAAGGGTTGGTGGTCAGTCTGAATCACAAAAGTAGATCCATAAATGTATGGCCTAAACCTCTTCAGTGACCACACAATTGCAAAACATTCTCTTTCAGTGGTTGCCCACCTTGTTTCAGGTTCCTTCAGCTTCCTGCTGATGAAGCAAATGGGGTGCTCCCTACCTTGTTCATCCAGCTGACTCCGAACTGCACCTATACCTGTATTGGAATCATCTGTTTGCACAGTGAAGGTTTGGTTGTAGTCAGGAGCTCTTAAGACTGTGTAGTCAGGAGCTCTTAAGACTGGAGCTTGACAAAGGGCTTTCTTTAGTGCACTCCTCATTCCACCTGACCTTTTTGGGAAATTTGGGTGAGGAGATCACATTCAAGGGAGAAGCTATGGTCCCATAGTTCTCTATGAAGTTCCTATAGTAACCAGTGAGGCCTAGGAAGGCTGTCACTTGGGTTTGAGTAGTAGGGGTGGCCCAGTTTTGTACAGCTTTTACCTTGCTAGGCAATGGCCTGATTTCACCTCCTCCTACCTCATGTCCACGGTAGACCACTTTACTCTGACCAATTTGACACTTACTTGCCTTTATGGTCCGATGGGCCTGCTCAAGAGCCTGCAAAACATTCCTAGGTGGTCAACATGTTCTTTCCAAGACGGGCTGAATACTGCAATGTCATCCAAGTATGACATGCAGAAGTCCTCCATCCCATTCAGAACTTGATTAACCATCCTTTGGAATGTTGCAGGTGCATTCTTTAGTCCAACAGGCATTACCTTAAACTGGTAGAGGCCTGCTGGGGTGGAGAATGCAGTTTTCTCCTTGGCATGGTCTGACAGTGCTATTTGTCAATAGCCTGAAGTGAGATCAAATGTACTGAGGTACTTGGCTGAACCAAGTTTGTCCACCAGTTCATCCGTCCTTGGTAAAGGATGGGCATCGGTCTTTGTGACTGCATTAAGAGCTCTATAGTCCACACAGAATCTCAACTCCTTGGATCATGCCTTTGGCACTAGTACAACTGGACTAGACCATGGACTGGAAGATGGCTCTATTACCCCGAAATCAAGCATCTTGTTAACCTCTTCCTTTACGTGGGTTCTTACATGATCTGACATCCTGTAACCCCTGCTTTTAACAGGTAAACAGTCACCAGTGAGAATATCATGCTGGCCCCAAGGGGTCAAGCCTGGTGATAGTGAAAACAGGGAGGCAAACTGATTTAACAGAAACTTGCCCTCATCCTGTTCTAGTGTCAGATTAGAAGAGAGATTGACGTCTTCTATTTTCTCATTTAATGCTGTCCTCTCGGTAGGTCAGGTAGAGGTTCACTCTCCTCCTCTTGAGCTGAAGCTAGAAGCAAAGCTCCCACCTCTAGTCTTGAGACATAAGCTTTTAGACGGTTGGTGTGAAAGACTATGGGAGCCTCCTTAGATTGCGTAAATCCACCAGATATATATATATATTTTTTAAACATGTTTTTATTAACCGATTCACATCATCAAATCAACCAATCACATTTGTATTGCTTCCAGGTCGATACTTATATTATACAGAACACATGAACAGAAGCATATGATCAAAAGAACAAAAACAAAAAGGTTACAGCCGTTAGCCCACATGGGTTGACATGTTGATTAGTGTCCACACCAGAAGCCCCGCATCTGCAGGTGATCCAAAGTTCTTTCCCCTGCTGAGCCCCTTTTAGGTTGAAACCGTGTCCAGCGTTGACAGATGAGCCGTGAGGGGCCCCCATATGTCCCTGGGTTTACTCTGATTCCCACAGAGGGCAGCACTGTCCCTGTCCACATTGCTCATCCAGATCAAGTCGGCCAGCCACCTGGAGGCCCCGGGCAGGTTCACATTGGTCCACTTCATCAAAATACACCGCCTGGCCAGTATCATTCAAGTCGCCAGTAGCTTGCGATAATGCCTCGGCACCCCCGGCGACCACCCGAACATCCCACACATTGGTGTACACTGAACCCTGTGCCCCAGCATATCTGACACCATCTTCACCACATTCTCCCAAAAGGGTCTTAACTGTACACAATCCCAAATCATGTGCATGATTTCCGCTGGGCACCTGGCTGACCTAGACTCCTCATACTTATGCACCCGTGCCG
Source organism: Ambystoma mexicanum (assembly GCF_040938575.1). NCBI lineage: Eukaryota > Metazoa > Chordata > Amphibia > Caudata > Ambystomatidae > Ambystoma > Ambystoma mexicanum. Next base: position 622,340,711 of record NC_090936.1, read on the forward strand.
CGGTGATGTACGCCCTCCCTGTGAAGCGTTTTGAGTTGTATCAATAGCAGCCTAGAGCTGAGAACGCCTGTGTGTGTGTGACCCCACATAACACCCTCCATTGTTCGATGATAAAGGACTCCCCGGCATCCTCCTCCCACCGCCGCTTGCACTTGGCGGACTCCCTCTGTGAGCCATCTATGATGAGCTTATATATAGAGGACAGTAGCCCCTGACAGCCGGGGGAGTTCCTGAGATAATGTAGGAGTGGCGTGGTGTCCGGCTTGGCGGGGAAATTTGGGTACCTTTCCCTAATCGCGCCTTTCATTCTAAGGTACTGGAGTCTGCCCCGAAGTCCACTCCCCACCCTGTTTGATATTCTTGCGTCGCAAACACCCCCTTGGGTTACAAATCCTCCATCCGCTCAATCCCTGCACCTTCCCAATCGCGGGCCAGAGCCGTGTCACACATCGGCAGTAAAACCTCTATGCGCCACAGTGAAATACCAGGTTCAAAGGGATGTCCCACCCCTAGCCTTTTCATCACCCTCGTCCAAGCGTGCACGGTGCAAGCCACTGGGTCAATCCCACACCTATCCGCTACTTTACCTGAGATCAATACCCCCTGTAGGGAGTATTGTCTGACTGATCTCCGCTCTATGCGCACATGAGGTGCACACGGTGCACCCGGCATCCAGTACTGAACCACATTATAGTTGCGCCGCTATGAAGTACGCTTCCATATCCGGTAGACAGACCCCTCCCTCCTCCCAGGGTTGTATTAACTCATCCCAACCTATGCGCTGGGCTTTAGGATGCCAAGCCAACTTGATCAGCTGGGTACGCACCTTGCGGAAGAAATCACCCCCCCACCCCCCCCCATGGCCACACCGGAATGTTTTGGAATATGTACAAAAGCTTGGGTACTACCACCATTCTAGCAAGAGCAACCCTACACATAAGCGAGAGCTGGAGCCTATACCACTTAACAGTCTTCGTCGGGGTCTGCACATATTGCAAGTGATTGTCTCTGAGTAATGATTGGGCCCCTCTGCTAAACTTAATCCCCAGTTACATTACAACTGACTGTTCCCACCTGAACCCTTCAGTGTTAAGTGGGCGCGTGGTAGCCCGATTGAGGAGAAACGGTGGATTTGGACCGGTTCAGCATGAGTCCGGATGCCACTCCAAAATCCGCAATCTCTTGCGTCAATGGGCCCAGGTTTATTTCCAGATTCCTAAGGTACAAAATGGCATTGTCAGCATATAGTGAAATGAGTTATCTCGCCCCCCAAATGGGTATGCCACTGCGGCTTTGGCATTTCCTAAGTCCACCAGATAGTTGACCGCTCCAAGTTTGCCCACAACTTTCAAAGGTCCTATCTATTCGTCCTGTAAGGCCCTCTGCCTTGTAGGTACCATAACTAAAACTTGCTGGTGTTGAGTAAACTCAACCATGTTGGTCTTCTGGTCATGCCAATGTTTCACCAGAGCCTGACCTGCTTTTAAGTTATCTGATGCTTCTGTCATCATGTGTGACATTCTCCTCCGGAGACCTATCACATAGTCAGGGACTCTCACTGGCTTGGGGGAAGGAACACTCTCCAACCCCTCCTTAATTAGGGCCAAGGGACGTTTAACTGGATGGCCATAGAGAAGCTCAAAGGGACTAAATCCAACTCCCTCCTGAGGGACTTCTCTATAAGCAAATAGAAGGCATGGCAGTAGAAGGTCCCACTTTCTTCTAAGGGTTTTCTCTAAAGCACCTATCATGCTCTTCATTGTATGGTTAAACCTCTCTACCAATCCATTTGTCTGTGGATGGTAGGCAGTTGAGAACTTGTGGGTCACTCCACAGTTTTTCCACATGGCCTGCATGTAGTGGGACATAAAATTGGATCCCCCTGTCAGAGATGACTTCCTTCGGAAAACCTACCCTAGTAAAAATACCAAGTAGGGCCTTAGCAACAGCCTGAGCTGTAATAGTCCTCATAGGTATTGCTTCAGGATACCTAGTAGCATGGTATACTACAACCAGGATTAACCTGTTGCCTGAAGAATTTGGAGGGTCTAATGGACCAACCGTGTTGATTCCTACCCTCTCAAAAGGGACTCCCACCACTGGGAGAGGCACCAAGGGTGCCACATTCTTGGCTGGCTCCCCTCTTACCAGAGGTCTGACAAGTGTGACAGCTCCTACATAATGTATCTACTTCAGACCCCAACTTAGGCCAGTAGAAATACAGAGAAAGCCTCTCCTTAGTCTTCTTGAAACTCAAGTGACCAGCTAGAGGAATCTCATGGGCTTACTGTAGGAACTGTTGTCTGCTCTCTAGAGGCACTACAAGTCTTCTGTAGTCCCCTGGGGTAGACTCAGTCGGTTCACTGTAGAAGAGGCCATCTTCCCAGTATAACCTATGCTTCCCTGGCTCTTGCACGTCCAGCTGGGAAGCTGCCTGTTGGCAAAGACCTTCAAGAGTAGGACACTCTTTGACCTCTCCTGAAGTCTGCCCTAAAGGGTCCACCTTCTGCCAGTAAAGATTGCAGCTCAGGATGGTCTGCAGGATCCAGATCTCCAACAAGAGCAAGGTCATTTTCCAGCTCTGATTCCTCAGCAGCTGATTCAACCACACTAGGTTGTTCCTCACCCTCACCCTCACCCTCGGCCTCAGTTGGTAGAGGAGTCACAGGTATGACTTTGGACAGTCCTCTCTGGGATGCCCTCCTAGGTAGAACAGGAGTGCTAGCTGGCTTCTTCTTTGAGGTTTTAGGTTTCCCCCTTTCCTCCTTTTTCTTAGAAATGGCAGTCAGTAAGTCCTGCGGACTGGGGGGCTTATAGGGTCCTTTGTACTTTCCCCTTGAGAGCCTCTTAAGGTACTCTCTCTGGCCTTCCTTGACTGCTTCTGTTTCCTTTTGCTGGGAGGCCTGGGGGTGCTTGATACAACTACAAGAGTTTAAGTAATTCCCCAACAGGACTCTCCCAGGTACTTCACTCTGCACACTTACAGGTATCTTGAAAGTCGTGTCACTGCACTGGATGAGAGCTGTTAACTGTGGAAACATATGGACAGGGCCTCCAGCAAGCTTAGTGAGCTATTTGTGCGCCTTAGCAACATCCTCTACCTTGGAAAAAGATTCATCCACTACAGTAATGCTGGCCCCAGTGTCTCTGATGGCAGGGGTCTCCTGACCATTCACAAGAGCACTGTCTTTGTAATACTCTTTAGTATTGTCTGGGATGGAATTGTAGGTATCTAAGTTCTGTTTTTCCCACAGACCCAGGGACACTAAACAAACACTGGCTGACACTTTAATGGGTTCCTCAGCCAGTAGGTAAAAGTTTCCACTTGCCATTTGTACTTCTTCCTCTGGGGAGAAGGCTAAGGAGACAGTGTGGATCCCTGAAGGTTTACCCTTACATCTAGGATCCCTTTTCACATGGTCAGTTGACCAACAAGCATAACATTTACCAAATGTCTTTATGAATGGGGGTTTGGTCTGACCTCCCTCTGGTTTAGCACCAGAGGTTTCACTAGCCTGATTCGGTTTCCCAGGGGGCTTACCCTTCTTATGTTTGTGGCCCTCATTTGGATTGGAGGTATTGGAATTCTTTCTTTCTTGTGCTGCTTTCCCTCATCCTTCTTCGGAGTTGCCCCAGAACCCTTGAGTAGCCCTGTTGGCAACCCACAAGTCAGCAGCCCTTGCTAACTTCTTTGGATCAATTTCCTTAGAGTCAGCCAAGTGCTGTCTCCGTTCAGGAGACCAGGCATCATAGATATCTCCAACATAAACAGATTTCTCATACCTTTATAAGTGTCAACTCTGTAACGATTAACCCAACCATCTAAGTTTTTCAAACATTCACACACCAAGGTAGCCCAAGGGATACTGTCATGCTTTTTGAGGGTTCTAAACCTCTTCAGATACTGGGAAGGAGTTTTCCCAAACCTAGCTATCAAAGCTAGTTTCACACTTTTCATACTCCAACCTGTCTATTGTGCCCATTTCCATTACAACATCAGATGCAACTCTGGGTAGCCTAGACAAAAGCCAAGTAATTAGCTGATTCCCTGTAATTTCCTGAATCCAATGGCTATATTCAAAAGTTGCCAACCAATCCAAAATATCAAGCTTAACCTCATACATACTTATTGCATCTTTGGGCATGCGAGGCCTCTTAGTGTTAATGTTAATGTTAAAGGTCATTTGTACCGCGCACTATCACCACCGGAGTGGTCCCCTGGCGCTCTGGCGGCTCTGAAAGAGGGGGGGAGGGTGGGTTAGTGGGTGGAGGCTGGAAAAGTGCAAGATTGCAGTGATGTGCTGTTGGCAGCCTCAGCCCGGTGGTTCCGTCGGCTGGGCCTGGGGTGTATGCGGCCGGTAGTCGTCGTGTGCTGATGTGCGAGTCTGTGTGTTTTTGTTTTTTTGTTGCAGTGTAGTGAAGTTCGTGCGGTTTGCTGCGCTAGAGGTTTGTGGTTGTGTTTGGTTTGGAGTTTGAGAGGTGTATGTATGTTTGAGAGGTGTATGCGAGGCCTCTTAGGACTGGAAGACATAGAAGACTCTGGCAGAGAACCATTCTCAAGAGATAATTTCTTCATTTCAAGAGCATGTTGTAATTCCATGTCCCTTAATTTAAGTTTTTGATGTTTACTTTCAGTTGGGCTTGGATCCTTTTGAATTCTAACTCGAATCTCATCTTCTCAAGAGAGACACACTCTGGACTCTGTATTGAACCTGGTAGGGCCCCTGTGGCAACAGGATAATGTCTAAGAGCAGGTAGAGGTACAGTAGGGCCTACATCTTGAGACTCTTCTGCCTCTTCTAACTCATCAATAACATTTGCTGTAGGGGTAGGTATAGCAGACCTACTTCTTAGACTTTGAAACTCCAACAACTTTTCTATCAATTCATTCTTTTTGCCTTTAACAGTGAGGTTCCTAGTTTACACGTTTCTCTCAGTTGATCAACTGTTAAAATGTCTGAGGTCTCCTGTCTGTAGCTATCCATATCAGGCATTATAAAACAATTGCTTTTCTAGTGGTGCTTAGCCTTGTGAGGGTTATTTGAACAAAGGTAAGAGCAGCACTGTGTGTAATAACTATACTTTATCCTCACCACTTGCCACCAGTGTTGGGCAGAATTACACGCAGTACCCTTTGGGAACACTACACACAATTAAGACTACAGGTGTAAGCGCAATCTCACCTTTGGCACAAGCCTGTACTACACAGTTATGTGGTAGCAGTGGCTGAGCAGCCAGACTTATTCCAAGAGGGATGTCAGCAGTACAAGATGTTACCCAAAGGACTTGCAATCATAGTAGTTCAAACAAACACTTACTCAAGGTTTCTTGGTGAAAGAATATACATTTATTTACACATTTAGTTAGAAAACATTCCACTAGCAAGAAGCAGCTCAATATCACACTATAATACACTACAGTACACAACCAATAAGTTTATGAACAAGTTAGGCTCCCCTGAAGTGGGAGCAAATGGCACTTCAGTAACTTTCAAAAGGGGTAGAAAGACAAAGGTTATAAGAATCACAAAACACAATTACCTTCAGAGGCAGGGCAAATAGTTTCAGTTCACTACAAGAGGCAAATCAATTCAATAGGCCTGGGCCAAAGTCAATGGTTCAGTGTCTTAGATAGGATAGCACAGTTCTGGTAGTAAACGGTTAAGTCTTTGTCAATGTTCTTAGAAGAAGTTTGCCAGAAAAAGTTATGTCGGATTAGGAGCGAACAAGACTCCAAAGTTGGGAAAGTTTCACAAACTTTCACCGCGGCAGAAAGGATTTCCACACCGCGTTTGCACAGTACCTTATGGATGAAGAAAAGCTGTAGCTGAGGCAGTTGTTCCTGGCAGTTCCTTAGATCTCGCTGTTCCTGAGCTTCACTCGTGGGGACAAGGAGGACGGTGTGAGGTTCCTGCACTGCCCAGGGAAGAATCCACAGGCTTGGCTAAACGCCGGTTTTAAGGTGCGAGTACCTTAAAGTTCACAAACTGGTATCCTTCTCACTGGCTATCCGGTTTTCAACAGCACTTTGAAGAAAATTCGACCAGTATGGAGACAGTGTCCAGGTGGCTTGTGAGTTGGCTGTTCCCACCAGCTCAAGCGAAGAAGTCGTCCTTGAAGGGGCTTCTCTATCGAGGGAGTTTCAGGCAATTCGGACCTGCAGCAGGGCTTCACCGGGTAAACCAACGGTCCAGGAGTTGCAGCAATCGTCTTCCTTCAGCTTGTCTTCGGTTCTTTCATTCCAGTGGTCGACTCTGCCTTTCAAGTCCCAGAGACCTGCTTTTAGACCGTTTTCTCCCATTCATACCAGCCGAGCTGTCACTCACCCAGCAGGGTTGCTGTCCTTGCCGGAGTGTCAGCCAGCCAATCACGCCAGAGTGCATTCAGGTCTCCTAGGAGACTAAGCACAGGGAGTTTCGGGCACCTCCCTCACATCCTGTCCACCCCAGACACTCAGGCGCCAGAGGAGGGCTTCAGCACTGAAGCCCGCCAAAGGCCATCGAACAAAAGGACCAAACCTGGTTTGGCGTGCAGAGACAAACACTAGAAGGACCTTTACTAAAAAACGGCAAAAAAGTTGATCGGAGTCTGTTTTTACAGAGGGGTCTTGGGCACCATATTGAAAAACATGGCTGACCCGATTTTTAGCTACCGGTGTTCACGGACGTAAAAAACATGATAGTTTGTTCTAGAAGCACTGCCGCCAGCCATTTCAAGAGGAAAGGGTAACATCTGACTGTTACTTGAGTGTTTAGACATAGGGGATGCTAGGTAACCCCTCCAGCACTCTATAGGAAGATAGTTTGTGCTGGCTCTATGAATTTAAAAAGACTAGCAAAGGCAATTTAACTTTACATGCACTGGTAGACATTAGTCAATCCCAGTGAAGGTATTTAAACCTTGGGAAGTCTGAAAGACATCCCTGTCCACTGCAATGAAGGTGCTGTGTGACACACAAGAAAAAGATGATGCCTATGGAGTTTGTCTAAAACTCCATATCCAAACAATACAAAAGTAAAACGCACATCAAAATACATGAAAAAAGTGGGGGAAAAGGCTCACACTCTTTCCAGGTAAAAATGAAAGTCCTAGAAATCCAGCAAAGTTGCTGGGGGTCTCAAAAGGTAAGGGAAATTAGCACATTCCTGAGAATTCTCCTTAACAGGCCTCAGGCCAGGACAACGTTGTCATAGGACCTCTGTGACCCCTGAGTCACTATCATGACACAGGCACAATGACTGGTTAGATACACACACCCCCAAGACTGGTACCCCAATGTACTGTAACTTCAAATGCTGTAGGTCCACAGCCCATAGACACTCCTAAGCAGTGCATATGTGCTGTACCTTTGTCTGTGGCCCTGGATCTTCCTGCTTGTGCTATTGGGTGGCAGTCCTTATGATACATTATTTTCTCGTCTTGATGATTTCTCACTGGTCTTTTAAAATGCCTTGGCTTTGTTCCCATGTTGTAGACTTCAGGCTATCCTTTCCTGGCTTCCCTTTTGGATTTTCCTTTGGCAACTGTTGAAATAAAATTATTTCTTCTCCATTACCAGTTTGCTTGGGACCCTTTTACATTTTTCGGCATACCATAGGGTTGCTCAGACTCCATTTGTTGTTTTCCTTTGCCTGAATTTCATCAAGTCCTCACCTCATTCGCTGTGCTTCAACCTTCAAAAACTGCACCTTGGTTTTGGGATTTGCCATTTTTTATCTTCCTGCTAATTCATCTTTCATCTTTATTTTTTAGTTTGGACACCCAGTCAAAAGCATGGAGAACCCCCCCTTACCCCCCCCGTGTGCCTTCTATAATACGACTGCACCGTGACTCTCTCCTGAAACAAGGTCTTAAGGAAACAAGTTGCTGAAACTGCAACACGTCTTTTACTATAATGTCCCTTCTGCCCAAGGGACTATGGAGGTGAGCCCACTGTGTTTAACACGGTTTATAGTCATAAAATGGAATACAATAATGTTGAGTCATAAAATCGAAAAAATAATGTCGAAAAAGTTGATCCTTTTTTATTACGTTTTTTATTCGAAATGGGGGTTCCACCCCAACCCCCCCCTTTTTTTTTACCTTTTTTTTGCGGAACCTAAACAAAATATATAAATACAAAAATTAAAAATTCGACTTTTTTTTCTCGAGTCGGCTCAAGTGGGTTCACACTGGAGGGTGACCTCCCCCTTGTGGGACAAGGAAGTCCCAAGAAGAGTTTTTAATTCTCCCCCCATGCCTCATGTACCGAATAATTATTAGTTATATGGCAGTTGAGCATGTGCAGGGACCTTTAAAGGTTGGGGGCGGGGAGAGAGGGGGTAGAGGGAGATCAAGGAAGGAGGAACAGCGTGTTGGCATCCAACAGAGCAGATTGCGTCATCGGGATTCCAGGTCATCATTCTTTTTGCTGATGGATAGCACTTGTTTTGACAGCGAGGTGACATCTGCTCTAGGGGCCATGACCTAGTCTTCAGCCATTCCCATTCTCGTCTCCACTTCCATGATGCGGGCATCGGTTTTCTCCATCTGGGTATTTATTGAACTAATTGTACCACTCATATCATCTTACTTAGTGCGTACGGCAGTAAATCCCTCTTGCATGTACTCCATCATGCGGTGAAGTTCACCAGGCTCCAACACCCCACCCACTGTGCCGTCCGCACCATCCAGTCTTGGGTGCAGCTTTAGCAAACATATTTATTGAACTTTGCTTTTTCCTGGCTTCTTTAGTTATTCATCTTGCAGCACAACTGATGCCCCAAAGCTATCACTGCAATTTGCAGTAGAGCGGGCACATCATAAACTCGCCCCCAAGCCCGGGGCTCCTCCTTGCCCGATAATAGCCTGTGTACTATTGCGACAGAGACACGCTGCTACGAGCCGCAAGAGCCAAGGGTGAGCTACTACTAGGCTCCTACAGAATCCACTTCTACCCTGATTTTACGATCACAGTGCAACAAGAGCGCAAAACTTTCATCGCTATGAAGAAGAGGCTTAGTAATCTTAATGTGAAATACGCCATGTTATATCCGTCCAAATTGAGAATTGAACATGGTAACAAGGTATACTTCTTCACTATACCCGAGGAAGCCATGAAGTTCTTAGATGCCCACTTTCCTGGGTAAACCCAGACAGTATTGTTCCGATCCCTAGGAGCCCTTGTCAACTGATCCCTGTTGGGGCATTGACAGTGAACGACCTGTACCCGTGTACTAACACTGCATTTCCCCCGATGAGACCGTTGCTATTTTCTAAATTAGATTTTGTACATTTGGGAAGTATGCACTCGTAACCTATTTCGAAGATGTAAATGCTAAGGCTGTGTTGATGCCGGGCTGTAGTTGGCGGACAGCCCCCCATGCAAAGTTGCAAGCGTTGTTGGGTTTGGGATGTTCATTCCTCTGATTGGGAGAGAGGGGTGGGGGTTGGGAGTTATGGGATGGTTCTACAAAATGTGTTTGACATGTACGTTTTTGTTGATAAGATGCAGCGTTACTTGGTACTGGCTCCATTGCACTACCCAATATTTGCCCCATGGGGGCTTAGGATCTAAGTGGTGTTGGCACAATGGGAGTTGAACCACTGCAATATATGAGCTGGAACATGCAAGGACTGGGCAATCAGACAAAAATTGCAGCGACTCCAGCTTTATATGGAGTGAAAAATCTGCGCATCCTGTTCCTGCAGGGGACGCATGCATTGGCTGTAGGCTGTGAGAAATTTGCTAAGAGCTGGGGCACACAACAATATTTTACTTCATACTCAACTCAATGGTGGGGGGGGTTCATGACCCTTATCCACAAGTCCATACACTATGTCCATAAAAAGGCACACTTGGACCCGCCGGGACTACGGGGCATGCTGATGGCTCAGGAAATAGTTTTACTGAAAGTATAAGGGCCAAAAATTGATGACCCTGAATTTTACTGAGAAGTAATGGAGCTATTGGCGTTATACCCCGTAGTGGCTCTATTGTGGGGAGATGACTTCAATACAATAATGGATATAGACCTTGATGGGCCAGGATGTGAATCCCGGCAATTGACCAGATCTGCCCATGTGTTGCGAGAGGGCCTAACTGAACTAGGGGTGGTAGATGCATGGAGGATGCTTAATCCGACATCACAAAAGTATTCCTATTACTCCAGGGTGCATGATTCCCATTCCTGGATAGACCTGTGGGGGTTGTCTAATGCTCTCATAATTCAGATCAACAATATATTGATATATTGCCCGGAACCTTCTCAGACCATTCCCTGATTACACTGACACTGGGGGATACACTGGGAGTGAAAAGGGTGTGGAGATTTAAACCGCAGGCGCTGCTGGACCCTGTGTTTGAGGCTGAAATGGGGAGGTGTGTTGATGAATACTTTGAGATACATACAGGCTGTATTGACAAACATGCAACTTTGTGGGAAGCATGCAAGGTTTATGTGTGTGGCATAGCCCTAGCTACCGAATCAGGGCTACTCTGGACGATATAGCAGGACATTCACACTAACAAAACTAATTTGCACTGGCTATAACTGAAATATGCATCCGAACCCAGCGTCGCCGCTCTGGGGGACATGAGGATTGAACTATATAGATTTCGGGCATATGTAGATAGGGAATTGAAATTCCTCGACAACCCGGGCTTGGCGACAAATTATGGTGAGGGTGAATGCCCTGGCAGGCTGCTGGCCAGGATAGTGTGGAAGGCAATAGGCAACCACCTTATCCCATTTGTGCAGGACACGTCAGGGACGTTGGTCGACACTACACCAGAGGTGAACCAGGTATTCCACTCCTTTTATGCTACGCTGTATGCCAATTCAGATATGGTAACCCTTCCCGACATGGATGCATACTTAGACAACCCACCACTATCCGTATTGTCTGATGAGGCCAGGGAAATCCTTGATTGCCCCATGTTCTCAGAGGAGGTATCCTCTGCTATTGAGGCCCTCCGATCCAGAAAGTCCCCAGACCCGATGGCCTCACAATGGAGTTTAAGCATTTCAAATCCTGCCTTGTCCCTCGATTGGCTGCCCTATGGGAAGAATCCTGTGCTTCGGGAATACTATCCTCCTCCCCCCCACACTACGCAAAGCCGTGATTACAGTCTTGCTTAAACTCAATAAGCCGGCTGAGCAGCGTGGCTCCTACCGCCCATTTCCCTCATAAACTCTGAAGTTTAAAGGTTAGCTCCTAACATGGGACACATTATTAACCCAGACCAGTCTGGCTTCGTTCCCGGCCGGTCCACGGCACCTAATCTGAGGTACCTTTTCAATCTCATGACTCAGATAGACCCAGACACGCAGGCAGTTGGAAGCAGCTCTTGATGTTCTGAAGGCCTTTGATTCGGTGTGCTGGCAGTTTGTGGGCAATACTGGTTGAATGTTACTTTGGGCTCTGGTTCATTTCATAGGTTCGATTACTTTATACAGCGCCCATGGGGGCTTACCATTATGAATTTTCTTCCTGTCATTTCCTAAAATAAGCAAAATAGCTTTGTGGCAATGGGCGATAAATGGTTACTCAACTCTAAGCAATGTTTACAACATGGAGTCCTTCATCACGTTTCAGGATCTACCATGGCCCTCGCGGAGACAGTTCTCGCATTGGCTACAATATTCCGGGCACCTCTGTGCTGCCTAAAAAGCGTGGTCAGAGTTTCTTGTGCTATCGCCTGATGAACCGCTGTTGGGTATCATCATGGGAGGGAACCTCTGCAAGGGGGTGGAGTGGCCAGATTGTACGACCTGCTGCAGAGCCGTGGTAACAAACCCCTGGTGAGGCTTTGCCAGGCTTGGGCCAGGGATCTAGATGCAGACATTACTGATGGGATCTGGGAGGCCATGCGCCTGCAAACCTGTGCTGTGTCCCTTAACTCCAGATTTCGCCTAATACAGTTTAAAGTACTATACAGGTTCCATTACACCCCGGCTACACCTCTTTTCATGCACTCATTCTGCTCTGTGCCCTAGATGTCACTCGGATGGAGCGGGATATGCTTTCGCATGCTTTGGGATTTTCCGAAACTGGGGGAGTTCAAAGTCCGAAAGTCAAAGGTACGATATCAGGTAAAAATCATGTAAAAGGGTCATTTGTTCGAAACAAAAGGATCGAAGATTAAAAAACATTGAATGAAAATTCAATCGAGAAAGGGTTAAAAGACTAGATCTAACCGAAGAGTAAAGAACCTTGTGTAGAAAGCATATGCACAGGTATGCACAGGTGACGGTTGGAAACAAACTGTCAGTGCGTGAGGGAAGTGTTACATCTTCCACGTCCACGTCCTCTACCTTACGAACTCCTATGTTTCCCACAGACTCAAGTTTCCACACACCCACATTACGTAGCCCCCGAGGCTTACCTCTGGGCGCGCAGACAAGGCGACACCAGTGCACTCGTCATGTCAGGGGGGTCCATGGCAGACTTGGTGTCTATCGCCCTTCTCTCCGTTGGCAATGTAATTGGAGGTTCCCATTTGGCCGCAATCACCGTTGCCCATGTGGACCTGATCGTCACGTGAGGAGACCAAACGCAATCGGTATCACGTGACGACCCCCACGCATCAACGTTTCTTGTTGAGCATCACGTGATTTTCCCCAATGGTTTAAATGCATTCAGAAACACCGAAACGGTGCTTCACAGCTGGTCTTTCTCTTGGACATTGCTACGCTTCGAATCTACCAGGAAACATTTGGTCTCTCGACAACGGTTTGCTTAACGGATTGCTTTCTCTACGCCCTGAACTTGCCTTGAACTCTATCGGAACTCTTGGTTACTCGACAACGGTCTGCTTAACGGATTGCTTTCTCTACGCCCTGAACTTGCTTTGAACACTATCGGAACTTTTGGTTACTCGACAAAGGTCTGCCTAACGGAGTGTTTTCTCTTAACCCTGAACTTGCCTTGATTAGCTCTGGAACTCTTGGTTTACTCGACCACGGCCTGATTAACAGATTTTCTCCACGAACCACGATTCTTTGGAACCTGGGCCTATGGCCTTTCACTAGGCGTTCGCCTGATCAAGCACTTCAAGTCCCAGTGCTTACCGTCATCAACCAGAGGTTATGGAAACCTATCCTAACCTGAGCTCAGGTCCAATCACTCTCCTTCCTTTCCGGGTGGACCCACAGTACACATACAGTGCACATAGGTAAGAACATTTAGTTTCTATTCCTACATACCCTGTGATTTGCATTTCGCCCTGTACTAATCCCTCCTTGCCTTACAGCGCTCAAAGGGTCCTTCCGGCAGTTCCTGACTCCAGCCTCGACGAACTACCACACCTGTGGCTCCAAGGATTGCACAGGCAGTGTTCATATATTGCCTGTGTGGTACTCGGGGACGGAGGTATTCATATCTGCACGACCGGCAACTTTGTAACAGGAAGGTGACAAGGAGACACAAAAGAAAGAGACGATAACGTATTTCCTACAGTAGAGAATCGACACGTAAAGAAACCAGAAGTGTACGGAATATAAAAAATGACAGTGTACGGGAAGAGCAATAACTGAAAATGAAAATATAAGAGGTACAGGGGAGCATAATCATATGTCCGACACTACAACTATATTAATTAAATGTGGAGGAAAATAAAAATGAAGCGAACAGCTCGCTAGTAAACAAAGCATATGAAAAAATGCCACTACATGTTGGCGCAAAAATGCCAAACACTAAGCTGATGAAAAGAAATGTAAATAGACAGAAACAGCAAAAGGAAAACCTGCCGATGACACCACAAACATATTTTGGAGGTGGTGATTTCCATTTTTGGGCCCAGCAGCATCTAGCCGCGACTAGAATGACTTGCAACATATGTTCGTGTTTCACCTTTGGACCCCCCTCAACCTCGATACCAAACACTAGCCAGGGGGACAGGGTTCTCACCATTCCATCTACCCCTTTTATCCATGATAAGACCTCACTCCAGTAAGTTTGTACCACCTGACACTTCCACCACATATGAACATAGTCCCCTTTTTCAACGTGGCATTTCCAGCAGTGGGGGTCGTAGCCTTTTCTCATTCTGGCTATCCTCTGTGGAGGGTAGTGCTATCTATGTATCAGCTTCAGGGCCTGGTGGCGGTATTGGGGCGCGGTTGTGGAACGGTTAGCCTGCCTACAGATCTTGGTCCATCTTTTTTCAGTTATGGGGGTGCCTAGGTCCTTTTCCCATTGTACTTGGGAGGATGGGGGGTCCCGTGGGGCAGAGGACAGCCAGAAGCCATAGAGCTGTGATATCGCCCCCTTGGTCCCTTTGTGTTATGAGGAATTTCTCAAAATCTGTTAAGTCTCTCCTAAGCGTGTCTCCCCATCTACTCTCAGTAAGGGCACCCTTGAGTTGTAGGTAACGAAAGGGGGTGAGGTTAGGGAGGCCCAGGGTGTCCTTCAGGTCCCTAAGAGATATTAACACCCCATCCGCCCAGAGCTGTCCGGCTCTACAAAGACCCGCCTCGTATCATTGCTGAAAGGCTAGTGGTTCGTTGATCCCTTCCCAAAGTGGGGGAGCCCAGATGCAGCTTAGGGGGTGAGGGACATGTTGTGAGCCATCTGAGGTAGCCCCCCTCCTTCCATATGGACCACAGCACCCCCAAGACTGGATGTTTCAAAGCCCTTCTCGGGATAGATGCCTTAGGGACCCATAGCCACTCGTCCAGTGTGACCGGCGAGAAGAGTGTGTTGTCCAATGTTACCCATTGTTTCTTTGGGCCAGTCATCAAATGGTCAACAAGGATTCGCAATCGTCACGCCTTATAATAAGTGTCTAGATCTGGGAAATTAACTCCACCCTCATCTTTGGGTCTTATAAGAGTGTCATAAGCGATCCTATGGGATTTTCCGGCCCATAGGTAGCGGAGAAGGGCCCGCTTGACCTCTAGGAGGAATGGTTTTGTTATCTGGGTCGGCAACATTTGAAATGGGTATAAAAATGTAGGGAGGATTACCATTTTAATGGAATTAAGGCGAGCCGTCCATGAGAGGCCAGATTTCGACCAGCGTTCTAGGTCATGTTGAAGATCCTCTATGTCTGATGCTATTCGGATTCCCAGGTGACAGAGTCCCTCGGTTTGTTTACAGAATGGGAGTTTATCAATGTATTGTCTCTCCACACCACTGAGCTGGCCTACTGGGAAAGCAACTGATTTATCTACATTTACCTTATAGCCCGCCAAGAACCCATATCGTTCCAGACTATTCAACACCTCCGGGACTGATTGGGATGGTTTAGAGAGGTACAGGAGGACATCGTTAGCGAACAGGGTTATTTTGTAGTCAATTTCCCCTATTTTAATACCCTGGATCTGGTTGTTACTCCTGATCGCTATAGCCCAGGGCTCCATCACCAGAGCGTATATGAGGGGAGACAATGGGCACCCCTGTCTTGTGCCTCTCTCCAAAGGGAAGGGTTCCGACTCTCCCCCATTCACCACCACTATAGCGGAAGGGCGGGAGTAAAGGGCCGTCATCCATCCCCGCCACTTGGGTCCCATCCCCAACGACGACAGAACCTCCTCCATGAAGGCCCAGCTCACCCTGTCGAATGCCTTCTCCGCGTCTAGAGACAGGAGGTGGGCACCCTCAGATTTCACTTCTTTTGAGCTCAATACGTGTAAGGTTTTGCGCATGCTATCTGCTCCCTGTCTGTTCACTACAAAGCCTACCTGATAGGGGTGGATCAGTCAGGGGAGACACTTTTCAAGGCGTGTCGCCTGGATCCTGGTGAAGATCTTAGCATCTGTATTCCGGAGCGAGATGGGCCTATATGAGCCATACTCCACTGGGTCCCTGCTGGGCTTAGGAATTACTGTGATTATGGCCTGTAGGAATGTCGGCGGAATGGTTTCTAAGGTTTTAATTTGGTTAAACAGTTTGGTTAATGGTTGGGTTAGCTCTGATTGGAATTGTTTATAGAAGTCAGCTGTGTATCCGTCTCCCCCCGGGGTCTTGCCTACTTTAAATCTTTTGATGGCACCCTCCACCTCCTCCTCTGTTATTTCCTTATCCAGCGTCTCCCTCTCTAGATCAGTGAGCTTGGGTAGGGGGTGGTCCTCGAGATATCTTCGAATTTCATCTAGTGATTCACCCTTTTGTTTAGTATAGAGGGCCCTATAGAAGGCCGCAAATGATTCGGCTATGTGTTCTGTTTTTATCTGGGTGTTGCCTGCCCCGTCTTTGACCCTCTCTATTCGTCTACCTGCCCCGTTTCCCCTCAACCTGTGTGCCAAGAGAGTTCCAACCTTGTCCCCCTTCTCATAGTATCTCTGCTTTGTGTATCTCATCTTTTTAACCACCTCTCCAATCAAGATTGTATGTAGGGCTTGTCTCTTCTCTCTCATTTCACTCAGGAGGTTTTCGCGGTCCACATTTCCTTTGGTGAGCTATGACCTCATAGCCCGCAGGTCTTCCCGGAGTTTGGATTATATCAGAGCCCTCTCTCGCTTCTTGCTCGGGCCCTCCGCAATGAGGAGACCCCTAAAGGTGGCCTTCGCTGCCTCCCAGACTGTGACCATTGGGATTTCCCCTGTGTCATTTGATAGAAACAAGGCTTCTATTTCTTTCCTTAGGAATTCCCTAAACACCTGGTCCCTCATGAGGGTGTAGTTACAGCACCACCTGTATGATTTCACGGTGGCTTGCAATCGCCACTCCATAACGAGAAGTTCATGATCTGACCAGGTCACCGATTCAACCGTGGGGTTTCCAACCTCTCCTCCTCCTTCCTCTGATACCAATAGCAAGTCGATTCTAGTGTATGTTTGATGGGGAGGGGAGAAGAACGTGTAACCCCCAGGGACTTGCCAGCATTTACACCATACATCCACCCAATAATATTCTTGTAGGATGTCCCTCAAGGCAAGGTTATCTTTTGTGGGGGCCTTTGGTCCCGTCCCTTTGGCCGACCACCAGTCCAGATGAGGGTCTGCGATAAGATTAAAATCTCCGCCCAGGATCATGGCCCCTTCAGCCCACCCATCCATGACCTTGAGAACTTTATGAATAGACTTGATTTGGCCAGCGTTGGGTGCATACAGGGTTTCTAGTGTGACACATGTGCCCTGGGATGACCCCTTAATCGCAAGAAATCTGCCTCCAAAGCCCCTTTTCGTCGCAACATCGGTGAGATGCAGTGATTTACCCAAAAGGATACCCACTCCCTCCTTCTTTGAGGATTGGTGCGAGGCCCAGAAATTTCTACCTATCTCCTTTCCTTTAATCGTCGACTCTGCCCCCCTTCTATAGTGTGTTTCTTGTAGGAAGAGGGCCAGCAGTTTCTGTTTGCGGAATAAGTTGCTTGTGAGAGACCGCTTGTTTTGTGAGTTGAGGCGCTTAACATTGAGCGTACCGATCCGACCTTCAACCATGATCGTCGCTACCCTTGCCCTGTGAGACTTCAGTGAGTACCCCCATTGTCATCGTAAACTTGAACCCCAGAACCATGACATGGCATCCCCTTTTCTTTCCCCCTTACCCCCTCCCATCCCTAGTTCCCTGTTTCCCTTACCCGTTTTGTTAGGCGTTCGTCTCCATCGCCCGACATACATCGGGGTTAGTCAACGAACCCCCAAGGCCGGTGCCCCGGGCCCCAGGAGAGAAAATGATGTGGATCGTACCCTCCGCATTATTCATTTAGGAACTATTCCCAGTTTTAGTTGGGGTTCAATCTCTCTACAGGACCTCCTTCAACCTACCCCTCTTTGCTCCCATAGCTTATATTGTATCTCGGGGGGGGGGGGGGGTTCTTATTGGTCTTGGAGGTTACACTCGGCTACCCTCTGAGAATAAAGAACACCTTTCCATATTTCAGACAGGTGGGCCCCGAAACCTTCAAATATCAATTTCGGCATAAACCTCGGCAACACCCAAATACAACATACAACTCCTCCCAACATGGAGGAGCCCACAAGGACCATGCGGGCGAATGCGATACAAAAGAGTAACATCACATTTCATTACTTTCTCCCTCTCCCTCGTGATCACGCGGATCCATCTCGCCAGCCGTAGCAAGACCAAAATGCAACATATAATTCCCCCCAACCTGGCGGAGCTCACGAGGGGCGAGCGAGTGAATTAACTACAACAGAATGACATCGCATTTCTTTTCTTTCTTCCTCTACCCTATGATCACGCAGGTCCACCGCGACCCGCCGGAGGGATGTCTGATTTTTTGAAATTTCCGGGTGCCCTTCACTTTGTGCTTCCCCTGGCTGAGGTCGGGGCCCTGTGGGGCGTGGCTCGGGTCTCTGTCAGAAATGCTTTGTTACCTTGAGGTCCCTGGGGAGTCCCCGACTAGTTTGTCGATGGCTCTTTGGATGTCCTCTTCCGTAACTAGCTGATGGTTCTCCCATTGCCATTCAAAAGATAGGTAGAATGGATGTCCCCAGCGGTGCCGGACCCCCTTCTCCTGCAGCCTAGTGATTGGTCCGCATTTTTTCCTCATGTGTAGTGTGAAGGCGGATAAGTCTTGGTAGATTGTCACCCTGGAATTATCGTATTGTATATCTCATAGGGTCCTAGCCCTTTCAAGTATTCTTGCTTTGTCTCTGTAATAGTGGAACCTCGCAAGCCCAGAGCGTGGGCCCCTACCACCTCCACCAGCTCGATGAATCCTATCAATCAGGATGGTTTCTCCGGAGTCAGTTCCCAAGACAATCGTAATGATCTCCTGTACTTTGCCCTCCAGACCAGTCTGGGTCTCCCCCTCCACCCCCGTCAGGCCAAAGAATCGCAAATTACATCTCCGTTCTCGATTTTCCATGTCATCAACTTTGAGGCAGAGTTCCCCCCCTCCCGCCGCTGCATCTCCTTGAACCTTGCCTCCATCTGTGTTTCCAGGAAGTCGGTAGACGCCTGGTTGTTCTCCACCTCTTCCATTCTGTCCTCCAGCGTGGAGACTTTGGCGGTGAGGTCAGCCAGCTGGGCACCCATGTCCATTCTCATCCCCCTGATTTCGTCCAGGATTGTCTGGATATTATTCAGGGGTTGGCGTGGGTGAGGTGTTGGTCTCCATCTCTGGTTTTCCGGGGGTGAATTGGTATCTTGCTAGGGTTTCTTTCCAACTCATGAGGTGTTTCCGATCCTAGATCCTTGTGGTTTCTCAACGTTCCTCGTGATCCCCCCAGGAGTTTGGGGCCCAATTCCCCCGGTCCCGTCTCAGCTCCAATAAGGTGTCGCAGGGTGGGCGGGTCCTGGAAGCTGGATTCGTTCTGTGGGGTCCCCCTACGTCTCGCCGGGGTCCGCTCTGGGGCCTCCGGTGCACCTTACTCCTTATGGCATTTTTTGGAGGGTCTGCATCTATGGTTGCAGGATGGTCAGGCGCCTCGAGTGTTTACCTATATGGGGCCACAGTGGACCCTCTATTCGTGTTTCTGCACACAGTGTGAGGGGCCTTTTCCTGCATTAGTACTCCCCTGGCTATGGCTCTCCTGCACAGCGGTGGGGAGGCCAGTGGTTGGGGCAAGCAGCCCGGACCCCAACTCCCTCCGAAATCCAGTACTCACGGTTACACCAGCGTGGGCCCGGGGGATCCGTTTTGAGGTCGCTGGAGTGGTCGCCCCTTTAGCACCCACTTAAGTCTGGTGGATTCCGCTGTGGATGGTGAGTATTGGGCCCCTAGACAGGGGGTGGGGCCCGCCGGGTGGAGAGTGGCCTTGTAAGGGTATGGTGTGTTCACTTTTGCTGGGGGGGGGGCCCTATTCCAGGCTGTCCTGCTTGGTCAGGGGCGATTAACTGCGTGGGGGGCCCGGCGTTTTATGGAAGGGCCCAGGCGCGCTCCCGCGTCGGCCCGGGCCTGTAGGGTGTGCGCCTCTGCAGGCCGTGTCTCACCGGCAGCTGGGAAGAGTCCTTGAGGCACTTGGTGTTGTGATGCTCCCCACAGCGGGGAGGAAGAGGAGAAGGGGCCCGGGCGCGCTCCCGCGACGGCCCAGGCCGGCGTGTAGAAATGCAAGTGAGGGCTCAAGATGACACAGCTGTGTCAGGTGAGCACCCGGCGGTGAAAGCCCGGGCCGTTCCGCCTCCCGAGACCGCCCTCTCAACCTCGCTGCGGTGGGAGCAGGAGGCAGGCACGTCGCGGGCGTGCGGGGGCCCAGATCCCTGAGGGGCTCCAGCAATCTCTTGATGGTGCGGCTAGAGCCGCAGGGTGCGGGCTCCGCGGGTTAGCCGTGGCGCTGCGCTCGCTTGCAGAGAGGAGGGGCTCGGCTGCGCAGCTCCGTCTCATACGCGGCGTGGGCCTGGATGGAGGGAGGGGGACCGCGAGCGCTCCAAATCGAATATCTCTGGGACCCGGGCACCTCCAAGGCTCGGGAAGGTGTCCCTGGGGTCCCCAGGACTTCCCCCACTTACATTGCGCCTTTATAGGCGGGTAGCGTTCCTTTGTCACAGTTTGCTCCACATTTCTCCCAGGGCCTTCGGGGAGCCGAACGATCAGGCAGCCATCATGCCTGCACCCCTTGGTGGCCTCCCACAAACATATTTAAACATAAAAAATATGCCAGAAATTCTACAAAAAAACGGACAAAGGTGAACAGTTTCTGTGGAAAACATCGGATATAAAAAAAGAGAAAATGTTGATTTTTGCTACAAATTTATCGCACCTAAGTGGATTTAACAATATTGCACGGAGATGCAACTTTCAAATCATGTCCAGCACCATTTCATCAATTTTATAGTATTCACGGAACAATCAATGGAACAGTTATACCTTTAATTTATGTTTTAATGCCAGGGAAAACAGAGGAACTGTATAGATATGTATATACAATAATCAATGAATCATTGCCAGACAAATCACCAAAGACCTTAATCATGGATTTTGAACAAGGACAAATGAAGGCTTTTGAAAAAATATAACCGGACACTCACATTCAAAGCTGTTTTTTTCATTTCGGACAATCATTGTGGAAATAAATACAGAAAATAGGGCTGAGAACAAAATACATAGAGGACAGTGAATTTCAACATCAAATCAAGAAAATATATGCATTGGCATTTGTGCGAGAGGACAGTGTAATAAAGTATTATGAGACATTGATTTCAACACAGTACTTTACCGATCATGAGGAGGAATTATCTGATTTAATGGACTATTTAGAAAATACATGGATTGGACAGGTAACGCGACAAGGAACAAGAAGAAGAGCAAAATACCAAATTAAAATATGGAATTGCCACAAATCAATAAAAGAAAACTGGCCAAGAACCAACAACACCCAAGAAGGATTGCATAGCAAAATCAACAAAGAATTAAATCTAAACAATCTGAATTTATGGCACTTCATCAATCACCTTAAAACAGAGCAGACCACACAAGAAATACAAATAGCACAATCAATTTCAATGGAAAACATCCCTAAACAAAGATTACGAGGAAAGAATAAACAGCAAAGTAAACAGTTTTGAAACAATGGAAGCAATGCAATACTTAGAAGCCATTGCGTACAACTTAAAATGCAAGAATAAATGAAGATCAACTCACCCAAAAACGCCATATCTGTAGTCCAAACGATGTCACCAAAAACAGGAAACAGATAAAACACACATCCGAAGGAGGTACAAAAGATAATCCAAGTGGAAATTCCATAAAAAGGTACAAAAAAACAATCCATTGGAAAAAAAACCATACGAAAATAAAATCCAGGAAGAAAGGCTCCGATTCAAAACAGCAATCCGAAGTACAAATAATCCAAGCTGGAAAAAATAAAAATCTAAAAAAACATTTCCATTGGGGGGAAAAAAGCAAATCCATTTAAAAAAGGGAGCGCGTATAAAAAGCGACCGAACGAGGAACAAAGAAATGGCGACCACGTAATCTTACGTAATGTAGGACGTCACACGTTAAACGCTAAAGAATACATAAACCAAACTTTGAAATACTAAAAGTAAACCAACACCGCCATCTACTGTTGAAAAGTGATACGTGTTTTACAAAGTTTAAAAACGTTCAGTATATTTATTTAACAAATGTTAAATTTCACTATATTTATATATTTAAAAAATGCAAAAATGTTTACATGACTTTATTTGTATATGTTAAAAAATATACAAAATGTATTATACTGTATTTAAGAATGCATTCAAAACAACATACATACCTTAATAAACTAATTTTTGAAACACAATACAGAGTAATTCATTACTTTTATTACATGTTATGTTCAAAATTGATCGAAAATGTTTCTCAAAAATTACTATTCGACCCTATTGTATTTCAAACAAATGCGCTCACCTTTGGCAGTCGATCCTTTTGATTTCGGTACTTTAACTGGACACCCAATCAGTCAGAAAAAATACTCCATGATGGAGGACTCGGGTGCATGTCAAAAGCTAGCTTTATTCAGACTACGAATCTAAGCCAGGACAGCATAGAAGCATTTCCTCTTGTAGTTCTCATGTTCCAGGCGATTACAAGCTTGTTTTGTTACACATTTACATCAGAAATGACATAACTTTACATTATCAATTTACGAAACATACGGGAGATTGGTGTTGGTTAATAAACCGAGCTACATATAGAGCAATTAGAGGTTAGTCACTTAATTGGTGGATACCTACCTGATGGCTCCATTCTACCTACCCTGGGCCCATCCCACCTACGGATACTGTTTGAAATACATCATTAATTGGCTTATTGATTGGTTGGCGCTATCCATCATGGGCGGTGTGGTAAGGGGACCTTTTTATTGGTTAGCATCGAACTTACCAGCCTTGGACACTTTGATAGGATATCAATATACAAGTGAGACACAAGTGGGGAAAGAGACTTTGATGGTCTTACATATTTCCAATTAACGAATTCCCCTAATTATCCCAAGGCGACAAGGTCTCCTTTATTCTTTGAACTTGGCCTTGTGTGCCATTTAGTGTCTCTGCCTATTGAGGGAGTACTGCACATGTTCTATCTACGTTAGGCACATAATAATAAATAGGCAGTGTTTTCCAAATCTGGGTCACGTGTTGGGATACCATGTTTGAGAATTAATTTCGTTCTATTTATTAAGGTTTTAGCTAATTCTAACGTGCATGTGTGTTCTTTGTGACCACTCATGGCGCTAATCTGCTTCACTCTATAGAAGCCTTTGGCTTGCTGATCTAATGCACCTGGACTTCAGAGGTTATTTGTGATCTTATTAAAACTGATTAACGGGGAAGTCTACCATCACTCCTCCTGGGTACTGTTATCTGGTGTCTGCGCTCTGCTCATCCACGTCTCCCTTCCTAGTTTCTGACCTTGGCTCTTAATGCAAGCTAATGCTTGGGCTCTGCATGAATATGTGTTTATGTGGATTCAGCCTTTTGGGTTTTCTGAGCCTGTGAGGCCTGTGCTTGTTCCGAGACCCGCTGTGGCTTCCTTCTTTGGGAAGGTGGCTGCCCAATGACACTCTCGCTCCCATGTTAGCGAGCTAGATTTGTGTGTTTATGTTGCATTCACTTTATAAATTAGTCATGTTAATATTCATCATGTCTTACGGATGCTATATTCGTTTTTTTCATGTCTAAATGCATATATTACCTATTGTACACGTTCTTCGTGTGGAGTGCATGTTTTCTTCGTGTCTAATGCATGCACTTCTGCTAGGTGTACTTTGTGGGTATATGTATCGTCATCTAATTAATATATATATATATATATATATACATTTCTGAGGCTTGTGGAATCTGCTTAGATCACATGCTATGTATAGGCTGACATCTAGCGGAAGCTGCAGAGTATTAGTTGTTTTCGAAACTCGAAAAGGGACGTCGACAGGGCACTTGATGGAGGAACTTGACTCAGGATCGTCACTAAGTGCAAATTCCCCCGCCTCCTCACCTGTATCTACGGTAGAAGTCTCTGGCATCTTTCCCTTCTTCTTTCGATCTTTGTTTCTTTTCGTAGAGATAAGGCCTCCCTCGAGTTGAAGCCACTCTGCTGCCTTTCTGTTAAAGGCAGGCAAAGGACTCCCTCCCAAGAGTGCCCAAGAGAGGAAAAAGCCGTAGGCAGAAAAAACCTCTTGTGCTTTCCGGTATGGCAGAAGGAAGGTACCAAATTCAGGGATCTCCTGTCGAGATGGAAATCCAACAAGTCCTATAGATACAGGAAGATATCTCTGCAACAGGATGGAGTAGCAGGAAGCCAAGACTGTCCGGAGGAAGGAGTTTGTGTTAAAGGGGAGGTTTGGAGTAGTGTCATGATGCCCGTTCCCGGGGAGCTGGTTCAAGCCCGGCGTCCCCGAAAGCGGACATCCAGTCCCCAAGGAAGGACCCAGCAACCCCATATAGGGGCCCTTTGGACAGTGTTCTGGCGCCTATGGCGCCAGGCTCATAAAAGACATCAGTCCTGGCGCCATAGGCGCCAGGCTCATTATGGGAATGCTTGGGTGCACTTACCTGATGCAGACCATGCTGCAGGATCCCGGCCTCCTTGAGGCCTGAAAGGAACTACTTTACCTGTGGGACTAATTTACCATCCGGGCGTGGTCGGGGAAGGATACATACCTGATTGGAGGAAGGATACATACCTGGAACTTCTTCCAAGGCTATTTAAACCCCACCCGAACAGCCACACGTGCTTCGCGTTGTTCTGCATCTAGCAGCTGGACGCTCACTGTGTCTGCTCCTGCATCCTGACTTCTGCCACGCCTGCCAGCATCCTGGATCACCTGCAAAGGAAGAGAAGAAGAGAACAGAAGAAGGAAAAGTCCTTACCTGCTAAAACCGCATCCCGGAGACCTCTCGCCGACAATCCTGAAAAGGAAGACTTTAATTTAAAAGCTCATTGCGTCGATCGCTGCAGCGCCGCATTCCACTCACCTTTACAGGGCGCCTCCATGTTCAGCAGCGATCATCCGGATTCGCAGTCACGCCCCAGCGCCTAGGGAGAAAAAGACCAGAACAAAAGGTGAGAGAGAGAAGGGAATAAGGAAAGCTAAATCTCCATGTTAAGACTTAACTATTGATTCATTCCCTCTTCATTTCGGGTCCGCGCCGCATCCTGGCATTTCCGGACCCCTTCCCCTAAGGGGGAAAAAGAGACATCAGCGTTAATGAGCGAATGAAAAGACATTACCAAAAAACGCTCATTAAAGACTTACCTGATTTCTACAAGGATTTCACCTCTCATCTCGGGTCGGTGCCTGTTCCCCGGCATTCCGTACCCCGGCCCCTATGGGGAAAAAGACACTAGCATTAGTACATTAATGCATGGACACAAGGGGAACCTCTTATCAAAAAACTTACCTGGAAGCCAAGCAAGTTTGGTTCTCACCAATCCGAAAATCCAGTGAAGTAACTGGATACCAACGCGCCCCTGCATCAGAAGCAGGATGGAGAGCTCGTCCTTCCAGACCCTAAGGTGAGACGCTACGAGAAATCACAGAAGGGTTTCAAGGAGGGTGAGAGGGGAAAGTGGGAGGCCGATTGCATTTCCCCGCAGACAGTTAATCCCCTATTTTCACCTACAGAAGGATACTTCTGCGATCCAGACAAGCCAGATTTGGGGGCCCGGTCCAGTCCGCCTTCCGAATCCTGCGCATCACTTTAGAAGAGGTCACAGCAGCGCGAACCAGGCCAGCGCCTCCGTGGGAGTCAGGTGAGCGTAACAGTAGGATTGGAATCGGTTGCTGTACCCAAAGGGCACAGACAGAGAAAAAGGACGGTAAACAAGAAGATTAAATTGATGAATACCGCAAGAAGTAGAATAGCAGAAACCAGGCACCCAAGAAGGAATGCCGGTAAGGAGGAAGGATTCCGGAAGGAATGTAAGACGTGGAAATACAAGACTGACAACCAGGTCGAGACCTGCCAAAGGGGGAGGAGTAAGATGGAGACGGAATGAATAGAGATCCGTTCCGGCAGATGGGAAAATTGGAGAGAGCAGAAGGTAAGAGTGAAAGATGGAGAGAGAGAGCACAACAGTGTGAAGGCAGGAAAGTTATCACTCACAGCAAGCGAACAGAATAACAGCGCCTAAACCCAGGAGCAGAGGGCAAGAATGGGGTTGCAACGCACCACGGTGAAAGAGGGGCAGAGATGTAAAGGGAAAGCGAAAGACAGAACAGAAAGACTAGACCTATGCTCCCGGAAGAACGGGAGCATATCGGAACAACCTAATGGCGGCTGAGTGGACAGGATGAATGGACAGGACAGAAAGACTAGACCTACGCTCCCGGAAGAACGGGAACATAGTGGAACATCTTAATGGCGGATGAGTCGCCAAGCAGACCACAAGCGACAAGGGGTCCAGCGTGTGACGGACGTCCACTGTACCCACCGTCCTTCACGCGTCGAGGTCCCTCCGACTTTTTTTTTCCTGCCATTGTGAGCGGTCACATTAAGCAGAGTTCAGTTTCGGATAACACCATTTGCTTCTGCAAAGTTTAAAAGATAGTTTCTCTTTCTGTCCTTTTGCGCCCGACGCCGTGCTCTCAACGTGGTGAAGAACAAGAAAAAGGACAAGCCTCTGTCGGACGAAGTCCACTTTCGATGGACCCGTTTCGGCCTAGGCCCTTACAGTAGGGAGAGTGGGGGGGCAGTCATTATACGATGTATTTTTCCTCCCCTTACCCTTATTGCCCAGCTTCTTTCCCCAGACATGGATAAGACACCCTTTAAATTCTGCCCAAACTGTATTAAAAAATGTCGGTGGATCGACAAACACAGGGTCTGTAACCTCTGTTTAGACCACGACGAAGGGCACTGTCGAGCTTGTAAGCTCTTTCGACCCAAGACCATTAAGGATCGCAGAACGAAGCATTGGGCCCATCACGCCATGCAGGCTGAGGCCTCCGTGAACGTGGAGGGAGTCTCCAGTGATGGCAGCGCTGCTGCCTTTTCGGACGGCGAGGGTGACGGGGAACAGTCACATTCCCAAGTGCTAGCCCCTGACCCTGGGAGACAGGCCGGCAGCTCTGTTGTGGGGACTACCCCCGGCGGCAAGAGCACTACTTCTTCCCACACTAAACACACAACCCGCGGCGATGTGCCGGCTCTGCCAGACAAACGCAGAGATTCAGTGTCTAGGGGCAGATCGGTGGATTCCTTGTCCTCTGGGCACTCAAAGTCACGGTCGCCTCATGACAGGCCCCATAAAACAAAAGACGCCACCCATAAAACTTCTATAACCGAACGTCGGCTGATGCGGTAGAGGTCCTCCCCAGTGCCGAAACTCGACACGTTTCGTTGAAACCGGTAGGGAAGCCTAAAGATTCA
This sequence comes from Ambystoma mexicanum, assembly GCF_040938575.1. NCBI lineage: Eukaryota > Metazoa > Chordata > Amphibia > Caudata > Ambystomatidae > Ambystoma > Ambystoma mexicanum. Next base: position 622,367,896 of record NC_090936.1, read on the forward strand.
GGGTTATCACACCTGATTCAAAAACATGTCCCAGAAACCCTTATTAGAGGTTCTAATTCCCAAACATCTTCCTCCTAAGAGCCCAAATCATAAGGACAAGTCCCAGAAAACCAAAATCCATAAGGAAAAGTCTCATAGGGTGGAAGACACTGTAACTGCCCCACAAGAGGAGGGAGGAGTATGTCCCACAAGATGAGGGGGAGGGCCCATTAAGTGAGGCCCTACATAATAAAGATCTAACCAAAACACCTACTGTACCTTACTCGGGGGTCTTCCCCAGCTCAGCTAAGTGGTCATCAGAAGACCTAGATAGTTATGTCTAGGATGTCCTTCTTTGCAGATTTCTTTGAAAAAAATCCTAATGCTTTAGAAAGTTTTCAAAATACACCTCCAACTGAACAGGCCTCAAGCTCTCAGCCCATGTCTTCCACTATTCAGCCCCTGTCTTCATCCCAGCCTCCACCTAAGAGGTCTCGCACTGCAGACCTTTACGACATGTATGCAGACACAGAGGATGAATACTATGATGGGGATGATATTAATGACAAGGAGTCAGAGGTTTACACTATAGACTCTCCAATTCCACAAGACTCCCCCCTTACCTTATTCTCCCGTGGATAATCAGCCAGTCTTTAATGATCTCTTAATCAGAGCAGCTGAGCGCTTTGGAAATGAGACCCATGAAACTGAGCAGGACAAAGATTTTGCAGAGGATATCCTTGGGGGCAGAAAAGCGGCCATCCAGTTTATACCCATCTTGAAGTCAGTTCAAAGGAGGATCCAACCCTCTCTTGAAACACCCAATCTAACCAGGGCAGTCAATCCACGAATAGAGAAACTATCCCGGCTAGCACCATCTGATCCCTTATATATCAGAGGAGAGCTTAAGCCAGATTCCCTAGTAGTCACAACTACCCGGACGAGGGCGGGTACACCTCAAGCCTCTTCAGAAGCTCCCCCAGACAAGGAGATCAAGAAGCTCTACACCATGGGTAGGAAGGTGGCAACTTCGGCAGCGTACCAAGCTAGGATCGCCACCAACTCCACACTGTTGGCGAGCTATGACTGCAACAAATGGGACGAAATTACCGCCTTTGGTGATTCTGCTCCAGAGCCTCTAAGAAGTAAACTTGCTATTGTAGCAGCTGAAGGCAAAGCTACTGCCAGCAGCCTGTTAAAGAATAACCTCGATGCTGCAGACAATGCCGGACGCATAATCGCAGAAGGAACCATTCTCAAGCGCCATGCTTGGCTTAGCCAATCCGGTTTTAAACTGGAGACACAGGCAACATTGCTCAACATGCCAGTGGAACCAATTGTGCTATTCGGCAAAGCAGTGGAGGATGTTCTGAAGTCGGCCCAAGAGGAGTATGAAACTCTCAAATCTCTTGGCCAACTTACCAATAAACCAACTGGTCAGAGGGGCGGATACACTTTCCTTCATTTTCCCGGTCAAAACTCCCAAAGAGGTTCAGGCTATGGACAAAACCAAAATTCTTCATGCAACAGCAACCAGGTTGAAGCGTCCCAGGGCTATCCTAGAGGCCAGTGCAGGTCCCGCGGCCAGGGCAGAGCCTCCACTTCCAGAGGTGGAGGCACGCCTCCCAAACAATGACAGTCCGCTACTGGTCCCCTCCCATGACTCCCTATTAGGTGGACGAATTTCAAACTTCACCCACGCATGGGAGGGAATAACCACAGACAAGTGGGTGTTATCGACAGTAGCGGAAGGTTATTGCATGGAGCTCCTCAAGGATACCATCGAGATTGTGCCATACAATGAGGTAAACAAGGGTATTTATTCAACATACTTCCTTATACCAAAGAAAGATCTTACAATGCGCCTAGTATTGGACTTGCGCCCTGCAAACACTTATGTAAAGCCACAAATGTTCTGCATGACAACGCTTCAAGAAGTTATTTCCCTGCTAAAACAGGGGGATTACATTGCAACATTGGATTTGAAAGATGCCTTTTTTTCATATTTCAATGCTCCCAGTGCACAGAAAACTCATGCGATTCAGAGTAGAAAACCAGCACTACCATTTCAAGGTGCTGCCCTTTGGAATAGCATCAGCTCCAAGGATATTCACCAAGGTGCTGGCGGCGCACCTGCGCAGGGAAGCAATCCCAGTGTACCCCTATCTGGACGACTGGCTGAAAACAGGAGAGACTCTCCATCTTTGCAAACTAAACATGCAAAGAACCATTGATCTTCTCTTCCAATTGGGCTTCTCAATAAAAGAGAAAAAATCAAGTCATGTTCCAAACACATCAAAACGTTTCCTAGGAGCTGTATTAGATACAAAAACAGGCTTAGCCTTCCCTTTCATGGAAAGAGTGCAGAACATGCTTTGGCAAATACCCCAGTATCAAGCCGGTATCCAGTTAAGCATACGCAAAGCTATGCGTTTGCTAGGCATGATGGCCTTGTGCATATATCTAGTCCCACACGCACATCTGCGCATGCAACCGATGCAGGAGTGGTTGGCGAAACAATGGTCTCAGGCAAGTGGTCAGTGGGACGATCTAGTGGTCGTTTCGCCAACACTAGTACAGAGCCTACGCTGGTGGTCAAGAGAAAATCTGTTAAAGGGAAAACCCTTCCACGAACCGGAAGCGCAAGCGATTGTCACAACAGACGCGTCACTCTCTGGGTGGGGGGGGCTCATTATCTTCACCACACAGCACATGGTCTGTGGACCCAAGTCACTGCACAGAACCATATCAACCTGCTAGAACTATTAGCTGTACTCCAAGCACTCCAAGCATTCGAAGTACAACTGACCAACCAATCGGTTCAGATACTGACGGACAGCATTACTGCGATGTTCTACATCGACAAACAAGGGTGCACACACTCTCCAATTCTGTCCAAGTGGGCACAGAAAATCTGGAAATGGGCACTATCCCTATCCTTACAACACGTTCAAGGGGTACTTAACCCTCTAGCAGACTCTCTGAGCAGAGATCCCCTACAAGAGGAACACTGGTGGCAACTAGACTCGGGCGTCGTAGACCATATCTTCTCTCAGTGGTGTTCCCTCAAAATAGACTTGTTCGCTACAGGAGAAAACAAGCAATGCCCAGACTTCGTGTCCATGTTCCCCCAGCCAGACTCAAAGGGGGAACGCCCTATAGATGAACTAGTCAGGGAAATTTGCTTACACGTTTCCCCAAACTCCATTAATGAGCAGGATAGTGAAAAAGATGCACAGAGAACAAATGATGCTTATCCTAGTTGCTCCTATGTTGGCGGGACAGGCAAGGTATCCACATATGTGCAAACTGGCGATGTGTGATTCCATCAAACTGCCATACCTAACCAACCTGTTAAACCAACACGAGGGAACAACAGTGCACCCTCTAACACACTCAATGAACTTGGCAGCATGGCTCCTGAAATCCTAGAGTTCGGACACCTTATTTTACCACAGCGGTCTATGGATATCCTCGAGGAGGCAAGAAAACCTAACACTAGACACTGTTATTTCGACAAGGGGAGGAGATTCGTAATTTGGTGCTGGTCTATACAAACCCCATAGAAAGTGCTCCTTCACACATTCTCAACTATATGCTACACTTGTTAGACTCTGGCTTAGTATTCAACTCTATAAAGGTTCACCTGGCGGCTTTGTCACCTTATGCCACTTCTCAGAGTAAGATATTGTGGTGCAAAATTCCAGTCATTAAGGCTTTCATGGAGGTAGTCAAGAGACTCCACCCTCTTATTACAAACCCATCGCCAAGATGGGATCTCAATGTAGTACTAGCAAAGCTCATGGGGCCCCCATTCGAGCCCATGCATAAGTCAAGCTTTAAACACCTGACATACAAGACTGCCTTCTTAGTGGCTATTACTTCCATTGGAAGAGTTAGTGAATTGCAAGCATTGTCAGTGCAGGTCCCATTCTTTATCATTCAGAAGGATAAATTGGTTTGACATACTCATCCTAGGTTCTCCCCTAAATTCATTTCTAAATTCCACGTGAACCAATCCATTGAGCTTCCGGCTTTCTTTCAGAGACCAACTAGCTCAGCTGAGGTAATACTCCACACACTGGATGTGAGGAGACCGGTCCTTTACTACGCAAGCAAGACCAGAACGCTTAAGGAAAACAGATCAACTATTTGTCTCCTTAGAACCAGGCAGAGAAGGGGACCGTATTTCTAAAAATGCCATCTCCAGATGGATAGTAAGATGTATTCAATTGTGCTATTCGTTATCAAACAAAACACTGCCTTTTACACCAAATGCTCACTCCACAAGGAGCACTGGAGCTATGCTGGCTTTTATCGCTAATGTCCCATTAGACAGCATTTGCAAAGCAACTACATGGAGCTCAGTACATAACCTTTACTCAGCACTACTGCATTGAACCACATTCCAAGACAGATAAACAGGTGGTACAAGCGGTTCTAAAACATCTATTTGCCGCTGCTCCTTCTCATGACCCACCACCTTCTCCTAACACTGCTCGCTAATCTATGCATAGCATGTTATCTAAGCCGATTCCACAAGCCTCAGAAGGGATACATTACTCAATGTAATCTCGTATTTCTGATGCTTGTATCTGCTTAGATTCACATGCGCCCACCCATCCTCACCAGAGAGAAGGTGCATAGATATTATGAGCTTTCTGCCTAGATCTGCTTGGATACAACTGTACTCCCACTACACTTTATGCAACCTCATGCTTGAACAAAACAATCTGAGGGATCTAGACGGGTGAAGGACCATGGGTACAGTGGACGTCACACTAGGGATAGTATTACTGGCACGCCCTGTCGGCATTCCCTTTTCGAGTTTTGAAAACAACTGTAAAACTCTGCAGCTTCCACTAGATGTCGGCCTATTCATAGCATGTCAATCTAAGCAGAGAATCACATGCTTTGCATAGGCCGCAGTCTAGTGGTGTGTGCAGAGTATTGCATGACTTGTTTTCGAAAGTCAAAAAGGGATGTCGGCTGGACGCGTCTGTAATACTATCCCTAGTGTGAAGTCTGTAGTACCCATGGTCCTTCACATGTCGAAGTCCCTCAGACTGTTTTTATCTGCCATAGTGGATGGTTGCAAGTTGTGGAGATTGTGGCTTGTAGCCTTTATATAGTTATATCCTTATTCATTTACATTTAATATCACGTTCGAACAATGCTGTTATTCCATCTCGACAGCACTTCTCGACTGATGAAAATCTTCGATTAGAGTCTCCTCGTTGACTGCCGTCGTGGCTTCGGACTACCCTATTCCCTGGCCTACAAAGTAGGGAGAGGGGGATGTTACATTTAAAATATTCCTTAGAGAATGCTTACATTTTCTCTTACCCTCTTTTCTTCTTACACCTTTTATGGCTTCTTTTATTATGGCGAACACTCCTTTTAAATTCTGCTCCTCCCGCCATAACAAGTATCCCTGGAAGGCCACTCATACAGCGTGTAATCGGTGCCTTCCCAGAGATCACTGCGAAAAATGCACTGCCTGTCCGGTTTTTCGCTTAAAGACCCTTAAAGATAAGCGCACAAAATGTTAGGCCGCCCATGCCGTTCAGGCTGAGACTTCAATAAATGTACCAACAGGCGCTGAAGAGTCAGAGGAGGAAGAATTCAGCACACAAAGTGACACTGAAGAAGAAAATGGAGCAGCCAGTCCTCCTCCCCGCCCAAAAGGCATGCTGATGGCATCGCTATGGAGACTACAACCGGCGACAGTGGCACACACGCACGTAGAAAATAGGTGGAATCCTGCTCACATTCTAGAGATAAGCATACTACCCCACGCCTTTCAACAAAACATTTGTCGAAGCCTAGCCACGTGGATCAGAAACGCTACTCCAGTGTTCCTGCCTCGACGCAGTCCTCTGCGCCCACATCTTGTGCGCATCATGACAGCCCTCCGAAACAAACGCAGAGTGAAAATTCTTCCACGCATAAAAATCAAGGGCAACTCATTTCGACGGCACACGTGATTGAACGAACGCAGTAACCAACACCCATTTCCTCTAGTCGTCGAACCACCGAGCGTGTATTGAAACCTAGCACAAAAGACAAAATGCCATCGAAACGCACTCCTTCTCAAGTTAGTATTTTGATGCAAGTCCATACATCACCGAAAAGCACTCATTACACTGAAGCATCTTCACCTTTGTCACAAGGTTTACTTCATAGTCTAACACAACTCTGAAGAGGTTATATTCCCTTTTGAAGAATCACCCACAACAGGTTCTTGGACAAAGGAGAGGTTTTAGCAGACTATGGATAAAGTCTTTGTATATTTTTTGGAAAAATATTCTCTTAATCAAAATTAAACTGATGCCAGGAGAGCCGCTCTCTAAATCCTCTATATTACAGGTAGGAACCCTTTTACAGCCCATGTTACATGGCTTACAGAAGAAGAGGTCATCTAGATCAAGACAATACTGATTATAATCAGGATGAATATTGCGATGATGATGATTGTTATGTCGAGGGCAACCAATTTTTAATAACTTCACCTCCAGATGGGGGATCAGCCTATAGCTGATTCTGCTGTACAAGATCACATTTAATATAATGATCTACATAAAACGGCAGCAGACCACTTCAAAATTCGAACACAGGAGTTTCCCCAAGATTTAGACGTCATAGACGAAATGCTCGAAGAAAGGTCTGCAGTAGGTCCATTTATCCCCTTACTTCTGTCAATAAATAAAAGGATAAGCCTTCTTCAATAACACCATCACTTACCAGGGCTCTTAATCCCAGAATAGAAAACCTTTCAGCTAGCACCTTCTGACTTATTGTACATCAAGGGTCATCGGAAACCCGACTCTTTAGTTGTTACTGCTACCCGCAAAAGAGCAAGGACACCATTAGCTTCTGCTGAAGCACTCCCAGAAAAAGAAATCAAGAAGCTTTTCACATTAAGGAAGAAGGTAGCAAAGTCGGCTGCATACCAAGTGTGAATTGCAAACAATACAGCGCTGCTCTCCAGCTACAATAGATCCCTTTTGGAATAAAGTCCAGACTGAATTAGATTCCGTCCCAGACCCTATTAGTTCAGAAATTCTAAAAACAGTCGCGGAAGGTAGACCGGTTGCAAATAAAATTATTAAGGGCAACCTTCATGCAGCTGATAATGCAGGCAGAATTGTTGCTTAAGGAACCTTACTAAAACACAATGTCGGGCTGCGTCAGGGTTTAAACAGGGGGATGAGATGGCAACATTGGATATGAAAGATGCATACTATCATATTTCAATGTTGCCAGCTCACAGACAATATCTCAGGTTCAAAGTTGGCATGACTCATTACAGTTCAAGGTGCTTCCCTTCGGAATATCCTCTGCGCCAAAGGTATTCATCAATATCCTTGCGGTGGCAGCTTCCCATCTGCGCAGACAGTCTATTCCAGTGTACCCTTATCTCGAAAACGACTGGCTAATAACAGGAGAGAGGCCTCAAAAGTGTTGTCAAAATACCCAAGAGACAATCAATCTACTTTTCAATCTAGGCTTCTTAATCAACAAGAAAAAATCAAGTCTCATTCTGAGTCAAACAAAATAGTTTCTTTGGGCCCAAATTCAGAGAAAAGAGTCTTTAGTCTTCCCACCCAATGAGAGGGTACAAAATGTCCTATTACAACTAACACATTAGGTAGCCAGTCGTCGGATAGCCGTATCAAAGGCCATGCACCTCCTAGGGATGATGGCCTCCTGTATTTACATAGTACCTCACGCCCATCTACGCATGCGTCCTATGCAAGAGTGGCTGGCAAAACAATGGTGGCAAGCAAGCGGTCAGTGGAATGATCTAGTGGTAGTTTCGCAGAAATTAGTTAATTCTCTGCAGTGGTGGACAAAGGAAAACCTTCTACAAGGGAAATCATTCACCAACTCTGCAGTGGAAGCCATTCTTACCACAGACACCTCACTATCAGGATAGGGAGCACATCTCCTCAATCACACGGCAATGGTCACAATCACTAACAAAGAAGCACATCAACTTTCTGAAGTTATTAGCAGTGTTCAAAGCCCTTTAAGCTTTTCAGCACCTAATTAAAGGGAACACAATCCTAGTCCTAACGGAGCATGACCACTGTGTTTTACATAAACAAGCTGGGGGTGAGGGGCACATTCTCCAGGTCTGTCGAAACTAGCCCAGAACATATGGAATTGGCCATTAAAATGCAACATGTTTCTTCTCTCCCAACACATTCTACGAGAACACAACTGCCGTGCCAATGTCATAAGAAGAAATGTACAGCTTCCGTTGGAACACGAATGGCAGTTGCACAAATGCATTCTACACAGCATCTTCTCAAACTTTGGTCAACCAGACATAGATCTCTTTGCAACCAAGCACAATGCCCAGAGTACGCCTCCAGATACCCCCAGATGGAGTTCAAGGGGAGCGCCCTCTGGATGAACTGGTCAGTGAGATTTGCTTACGCTTTCCCCCAACACCACTTCTTAACAAGATCATCCACAAAATGCACCTGGAACTAGTCGAACCCATTCTGATTAATGTGTGCATGGCAACCATGGTTCCCACACCTGCACACAATGTTCGTTTGCTTGCCAGTAAAACCTCTGTGCCTTGCAGCATGCTGTCCCAAAACCAGGGGACAGTATATCATCCATGCCCTCAAACTCTGAACTTGGCAGATTGGCTCCAGAAGTCATAGAATGTGGCTATCTAAACTTACCACAAAGATGTATGGACATCCTCAAAGAGGCACACAAACCTAATGTCAGACATTGCTACTACAGTAAATGGAAACATTGTGTTATCTGGTGCAAAGCTCAAGATATCAGTCCAACTGATTGCTCTCCTTCACACATTGTTCTATATTTGGTTTACCTTTTGGATTCAGGGTTAGTATCAACTCTCTTAAAGTCCATTTAGCTGCACTGTCTGCATGCTCCACCTCTCAAGCAAAGGTTTCATGGTGGAAAGTGCCAGTTGTTAAAGCATTTATGGAAGGGGTTAAAAGTTTATAGCCGGCTAGTTCAAACCCAAAGGTTATACCCACCTATTTCATACCCATCTCCCGGATGGGATTTAAATGTTGTACAAAGCTCATGGGTCGCCGTTTTCAGCCAATGCATAACATCTTAAACACTTTGCTTACAAGACTGCTTTTCTCATTGCCATTGCATCCATCAGAAGGGTCAGTGAGCTGCAAGCACTCTGTTCAAGATCCCTTTGTTACCATCCATAAAAACAAAGTGGTGCTAGGCACACACCCATGTTTTCACCAAAATGTATTTGTAAGTTAATCAGTCCATAGAACTTCCAGCTTTCTTCCAAAACCCTATCAATTCGGCAGAAAAAAGCCCCCATAAATTAGATGTTAGAAGGGCTCTTATGTTGGCCTTAACAAAACAAAGCCAATCGGGAAATCAAATCGGTTATTTGTGTCCATAGCTACTGGAAGAGAAGGGGATCCTGTCTCTTAAGTCGGATATCTCAAAGTGGATAGTCGAATGCATTCAGATTTGCTACTCCCTTTCGTTTAAAACTCCCCCTTTCACACACAGAGCTCACTCTACACGTGGCACAGGGGCTACCTTAGCCTTTATTGTAAATGTCCATGTGATTTGACTACGACAGCTGCTGCTGCAGTAGCTGATGCCGACAAGCCCGGGGCTGTCTGTGACTGAGAGGCCATGACGGGGCAGCGCTGTAGGTGGCGTAGGAGGGGCAGCCGACTTCAAAATGCCTGGCATGGTAGTAATGGTGGGAGATGCCACAGGCAAAGCTGCGGTGGTGTCTAACAGCAGAGAAAATATAATGGTAGGGTTAACTACCACCGCAGGGACAGCCAATCTTTTAACGCCGGCATGCCGGGTAGAGGCTGCCGGCAGGAAAACAAGTAAAAACACGGATATTCACTGCGCCAATAGGAAAACAGGACACCACGAGGGGGAGCCGAGTACCCATTGAGAGTCCCCCCCCCACCCAAGCGGTGAGATCTCAATAGCATTTTTCCTCAATCCAACATTTCCCAGCATAACAGAGGAAGGTAGATACATGTTATCTTACATGGATCAAATGCACACCCAAACCATAAAGGTGGACCGGAAAGAAAAAATGGGTGCAGGAACTGCTCTTGTCTTTGTGAGGAGGGGGTGGGTATCTCGTGCGACATCACCCAATCAGGGTAGGGGAGGACCTTTCAAGGAACAACCTGTGATGGTGATTTCATTTATTTGCCAGACTTTGACAGAGGAGGTGGTGTGGGAGGAGCCACACTTCACCTGGGCTTATTAAGAGGTGAATCTACGCAAGAAGAGGAGACCTAAAAGTTGACTTTGGAAGAACAAAAGAAAGATAACAAGTACAGCCAAGATAAAGAATGTAAAGCGGCCAATCGTGGCTTGAGAACAGATCCAGAAAATAAACAGCATTTTCAGTATCAGTTTTCTTTCTTTGGCTCATTTGTGAAACCCATAGACCCACAGTCCCTTTAGATGCCATTTGCAAGGCAGCTACTTCGAGTTCCATACACATTCCAAACAAGATTGACAGTTGGGACAAGCAGTATTAAAACATCTATTTGCTGCTGTACCTTCAAACATCCCACCATCTTCTCCGGGTACTGCTCGCTAGTCTATGCAAAGCACATGTTTCTAAGCTAATCCACAAGCCTCAGAAGGCATACATTACTTACCATAATCATATTTCTGATGCTTGTATCTGCTTAGATTCACATGCATCCACCCTTACTCTCCTCTTGGAATTGAGTGTACATAGACATTAAACATATTACACTTGCTATTATGTACTCACATATACACTTAATGCTCCCTCATGTCAGAAGCAAAACAATCTGAGCACTTCAACGCGTGGAGGACCATGGGTACTACAGACTTCACACTAGGGACAGTGTTTCTAGTGATAGTATTACAGACACGCCGAGTCGACGTCCCTTTTCGACTTTCGAAAACAAGTCATGCAATACTCGGCATGTACGACTAAATAGCAGCCTAAGTAAAGCATGTGAATATAATCCGATACAAGCATCCGAAATACGATTACAGTAAGTAATGTATGTCACTCTACTAGTCAATTCAGCTATCTTATTCATAACAGTAACTTTGGTTTTAGTTGGTCTTATCTTCCACTCCTAGGCTCTTGGGGCAGTAGGGCTGTCTCAATTGGTACAATTCTTTACCTGGACAATAATGGCGAGGGGCAGGGATTGGAATTGGTATGTTCATCTGAGTATGGGCAGTGGGTATTACCTGTGTATTCATCTGCCCAATCAGGTTGGCAGCCAAGTCATTCTCTTGATATGGCAGTAGGGGTTATAGATCTGGATTACTGAGTGGATATTCAAGTGTTGCACTATTCAGGGGCTATTTTGTTAAAGAAGGGGCACCCATTGTCAGTGAGGTCCTAGAAAAAGCAATGACATGCTCTTTGCAAGAATTTAACAATATTTTCCAAGCATCTTGAGGCTCCCTTTGCTTTGGGGACGCAGAGGAAAATGCCCCTCTCCCCCAACTTTCTTTCCTGACTGATGACAATAGCACCTCTAGATTAGCTGATTTGGCCTTCCCTCAAAGGAATGCTCAAAATCTGGCCAAAAGAACAATCTGTGAAGGTCATGGTTTAGAACAAAGCCGGTCAGTCTTCAAGGACATTGATCTATTACATAGGGACTACAGCGAACAAGACCGGGCACAGAAAACCCAGTTGGTGTTTCCCAGGAACTGGTGACCAAACACAAGATCAGGTCCTCGATACATTCTTTTCACCCGAGTGTATGCCGATGTTAAAACCTATGTAGCAAACTGTAATATCTGTCAGAAAACCTTAGCTAACCCATAGCTCCCTTACAGCCATTGCTGGTTATTGAAGTCCCCTTTTCAACAATTGCAATGGGTATAGCAGTGCTCCCCGACCCATCCAAGTTTGGTAATAAGTAATTCTCGAATATGCTACCTGCTACCCAGAGGCCTTTTCCCTGAGGAACAAAGTGAGTCAACTACTCCTCAAACACCTTATTCCCTTCCTCTCTCGAGTAGGGTTCCCAAAGGAAATCCTCACAGACGAGGGCACAACATTTATGACCTGTGTAATAAGAGGTGAAGGAGGTACTGAATATAAAACACCTGACGACATCAGTCTACCATCCCCAGATGGATGGTTTGGTTGAGCTTTTCAATTACACCCTGATATCTATATTACGCGAACTAGTCAACATTGAAAAAAAATGGCATCTGATGATACAATGGACCCTTTTTGCATTTTGGAAAACTCCCTAATCCTCCTTGGGGTATTCCCCGATCGAACTCCTGTATGGGCGAGAACCCAGACATTTACCATATATGTTGAGGGAAATCTGTGAAAACAGGGAAGAAGCAGCGTTACCCTTCTTCCAAGCTGCCCATAAACTGAAGTCCCATTTGAAAGCTGTAAAGGAGATTGTAAACCAGCATGTCTCGAAGACACAGGAACACCAGAAGGACACTTCTGATTGGGTAAGCAGTGGCTCAATCTTTCTCGGTAGGCGATCAGGTATTGGTTCTCCTACCGACCTCAGAGAATAAGATGGCCTCAAGGTGGTATGGCCCATACAAAATACCAGAAAATAAGGGACCCCTCAACTATCTAGTTTCCCAACCACATAGGTGCTGGAAAACACAGATCTATCATGTTAACCTTCTAAAGATCTGGAAGACTGATCCGGTGGAGAAAAACACAGCCATGATGGCAACCCTCTTTGTTTAGATAGAACATGAGCTCAGCCTGATCCCAGACACCAGGCAAAAGAGGAATCTCCAGGATCTGCTAAACCAGTTCCCCAAAGTCTTCTCTTTAGATCCAGGAAGAGTTAAGCATTTCTTCCATTATATACAAATGCCTCATGGGCAGACAGTTGACCTTAAGCACTGTCAAATCCCTGAGGTACGCAGAAAGGGTATTGAGGAAGAAATTACCAACCTGTTAAGTGTGAGTAATAGAACCCTTAGATTGTACTTGCTGCCAAGCCCGATGGCTCGTGGCGATTCTGTATACATTTTTGGAGCTTAAGTTCCATTTCAGTCTTCGATAACTATCCAATGCTTGGAAGTCGATGTACTAATAAAAAAGTTGGGAAACTCTAGGCACAGAAGCACCGTAGACCTAACAAAGGGGTATTGTCTAGTACCCCTGAAAAAACAGCCTTCTCCACCCCCCAAGGGTTGTTCCAATTCATTGTCCTTCCCGTTGGCATTTATGGTGCCCCTTCCACCTTTCAAAGGTTAACGGATAAGGTCCTGAGACCCTATTCTGTCTATTCAGGGGCCTATCTAGATTCTAGTGATTCATAGCAGTAGTTGGGAGGAACATCTGCCCTAGCCCTGGAGCACCAGGCGAGATTTTTGTGCAATGACGATGGGGAGGCGGGGATAATGGTGGACGGAGTCCAACATCTAGTCTCTATGCAGACGACATGCTGGTTTATGTACACTCGCCGAGTGAGAATCTGCCGCACATCCTGGACATGATAGACCGGTTTGGGGAGCTCTCTGGTATCCATATAAGCAGGAAGAAGTTCTGCCTATTCCCACTCTCAGACCTTGTTGGACTGAGCTAAGACAATTTGCCTGACCTGGGGTTGAGGTGGCATGTGCAGCCTTTTTGGTATCTAGGGGTAATGTAATTCATGATGTGGCCGCGGCCCACAAACAACATGCAGAGGCTCCTGGATGGCATCCTCTGGTCAATGTCATTTTGTCAGCGACTGCCCCTGTCAGTGATGGGCAGAGTTGTCCTGCTCAAGATGGTGGTACTAACCCGCCTGCTATATCACTTAATTGATATCCCCTACGATATTACCAAAATGTTTTTTGTAGATTTGGATCCAAGGGTGAAAACATTCCTGTGGGGGAACGCTAGGTTCAGGATTGCACTAGTCTCCATGCAGGGGGATTACGCGCGGGATGGAATACGGCTGCCTAACTGTCATGGTCATTGGGCCAAGAACACAGACGGGGTCCGGTTGGACAGTCCTGACGCCTTTGGCACCAGGCTCATAAATAACAGACAAGAGACATTTAGTGGGGACAAAATGCTTTTATTGTAAGCATAGTACCTCATTTTGGGTGCAAAGTGCGTTTAACATGGACACTTTCATCACTTAAAGCAGCCCCACGTGTACTCTGGGGTGGGGCTGCTATTCACTGGGTTGCCTTGCATGTGCTGACTCACTGGGAGTGGCAGGCAAGCCAGGCCTAGTGGGCGTGTCCATCCTCACAAATATATAAGCTGCTCTAATCCACGAGGCAGACACTTTGCATTATTCTGCTCATCCATGCAGCGTAACGCCGACCGCCGCCTGGAATCTGAATTTACCTTGGAAATCCTGCTTCCTGCCTCCATGCTTATCATCTGGGGAATCGGCTCTCACCTGTGCACGTCTTCTTCACATCTTCCGGAGTGCCAAACTCTTCATCTTGACACCGCAGCTCACCTTCAAGACTTCAGGGACGCTGAATTCTTCTTCTTGACACCGCTGCACTACGCGCTTTGTCCGCGACTGCAGCACCTGCAAGAAAAAAGCCAAAAGCAAGGTTAGACATTAAAAAGACATTGAGTTTAAGGTCGCTCTCCCATCCCATCTCGTGCCTTCCCTTAAACCATCACTCACCTGTTGTCGGGCATTGCGGTCTCATCTTCCGCCCAGCCGCGTTCCGCACCTCCACAGCTGCTGTTGAGCCGCAATTACATCTATTGGGAAAAAAGCAGAAGAGAAAACTTTTTTTAGGAAATAACAACAAAATCGAGAGCAATAATACAAGACAGAAAGCAGAAAGGGAAAAAACAGAGGAAAAGACGAGAGACATTGAGAAACACTACCAATCAAGAGAAGGATAGTCGCAGCTGGACTGGACTGTTACTCACCAGGGATCAGTGAAGGAACTATATCCCATCAACAAGCGCCCCTGCCAGAAGCAGCAGGACAGAGAGCTCACCATCAATTAAATACCAGGTGAGCCTTATGGGCCGGTAAATGCCCACAGAAATCGCACCTTGGGTAGAAGGGTTTGAGAGGTACCATAGTCACCGAGCAGCGCACTCACCTTTTCTAATATCCGCGCAGGAGCAGAGTCACCAATTGTTGCAGTCCACAGTCTATCCGCAGGTGGAGAGATCCGACGGGGGTGATCACTTTCCTGGGAGGGCTCCAACCGTGCCCCAACGCCTCCGCAGAGACCACATGAGCGTTACACTAATTGTATTACTTGTGACTAGCTGGCTGGCAGAAAAAGCTACAATGGACTCAAGGCTCTTGCAGCAGGCAATAGGGCGATACTACCTGAAAGAGGTTCTGTGGGTGGCGGACCTGGGTGTCACGGTGGCGCCCTGGCTCCTGCAACTGTGTTAGAAAATATGGCGCAGGATATGGAGGCTGGTGGGTGTTGGGGACCCATAATCCCCGAACCTCCCACTGGAAGCTCTTACAGGGAGGGGGCGGGACCCACGTTACAGATGACCAGGAACTGGGAGACTCACGGAATAGCCACAATATGAGACTTCCAGGCGGATGGGAAACTGGTGAGCTTCAAAACATTAATGGTAAGTACCGGCATTCATGGGGGACAATTTCTGAAGCATGGGACTCTGGTCGGGAACATTCAAGACAGATGGGTAGACTTTCCGGGGGGGGAAGGGCACAGAAGGAGATCAGGTGCTAGAGACTCTGTACGATGTAGCTAAGGGCGGACACATGGTCTCCAGGTTATACAAATTGCTGTTGTCTGCATATAGTACATCGGAGCTCAAAGTGCGCGAGAGGTGGGAGGTGGATGTTGGGAGAATGCTCACGGATACAGAATGGTTGCGTGTCCTGGTATATATTAGGCAGATATTGAGAAATTTTAGATTTAAGCTTATTCCACTGTATGTACTGCATAGGGCCTACCTGACCCCACACAGAATTTCAAAGTTTAAGGGTTCAGGAGTTATGAATTGCTTAGATGTGAGCATGAATCGCCCACCTTTTTCAAATGTTTTGGTCCTCCCCGTTATTGGCAGGTTCTGGCATAGGGTGGTGACGAGTGCTGCTAGTAGGGGGGGGGGGTACTGTTGCAGGCTTGGTCCGCCAAAGCCTGGTTGTTGGGTCTATACCCTAGGAGTGGGAAGCATGCGAGACACCTCACCCGAAGGACCTTCTTTGCATATTAGCTAAGAGGAGGATTGCTATGGCTTGGAGGTCTACTGAGGTGCCCAGCATCGAAGCTTGGTGTGCAGACTTGGGGAGATGGGCTTTGGCTGCATCTACCGCCTGGCATAGGGCAGTGCAATGTGGGTCGAGTGAAGGGGGTGCGGATGCAAATGCTTGGGATGTATTAGTACAGGCGCTGTTCTCCCCCCCCCCCCCCATCTGATGAACTTCCCCCATAGGTTCATGGCTGTTGTTATGTACAATGGCAGAAATTTGGAATTACTGCTGGCATGGTATGGGGGAGGTGCATAAGGGAGAAGGGATTTGTTTGGACAAGAGGACGGGACTGCTGAGTTTAAGGAACTGTCATCGGACAACAAATGCAACTCTTGCCCCTGGCGGACAAAAGCGTTACCCATTAGGCTGACGAGTATTGGCCTTCAAGATTTGGCAGGGCACCTAGGCCCTGCGGCAGAACACTGTAGGTAACTAGCAGCCTGTGGGCTGGGAGGGACAAAAGATATGTCATAAAACGTGCGGGGAGAAGGTGGGCAAATGAGCAGGGAAGGGGAATCAATAGTCGCCGGAATGCTGTTTTGTGAGTGGGTTGAACTGTGACCATCTAGACGTAACCTGTTTTGAGGTATGTGGCTATGTGTTCTGTCTACTAAAATGCCAATAAAGTGTATTTTAAAAAAGAACATCCAAATATGCTTGCTTGGATTACCCAGGATCAGAGAAGTTTTGATAGATTAAAATGTACCCTCTGTGATGAACCTACCTTGAAGATGCCCGATTTTCAATCGCAAGTTCATCTTCAGTCTGAGGCATCCAAGGTTGGACTGGGAGCAGTGTTTTCACAGTTGCTTGATGGACAAGAACATCCAGTCCTGTATACCAGTAGGAAATTCTCTTGAGATAAGTATTATGCCACTGTGGAGCTGGAGAGTGGCTAGCAAATGTGGCGTAACTAGTCTATGCTATTATTTTAAAGGATGAAAATGTTGTCTTATTACTGATCATTCACCACCTAACATGGATGTGTCTAAGAAAAGTTTCCAACACCTGGGTAATGAGGGGGTTCCTAGACCTACAACTGTTTTACTTTACTGTAGAGTACTGAAAGAGAAATACATTTTAGATTTCCTCAGTCGCTTTCTATTAGGCCGACAAGAGTAGAACATAATGGCAATGGAATGGCACTGGCCAATGGTAGCTATCAAAAATGTGTGGCAATATGGTTCCCCTTTCATGAACGCGTCTCGGTGAGAGAACAGAATTATTTGAAACCTGCCTCGTTACGGTCTTCTAAGCAAGGGGGAGATGAATGTTAATGGCACACCAGAAAGAGAGTCCCACAGGGAGGATTGGGGGGATATACTGTCGCACCAACACTGATTTATTTGGTTTGTTCTGTTTACAGGGTTGCGGGGGTAGTTGGGTTGACATAACGAAAATCAATGTGAACTGAGACCATTGCTTGGTAATCACATGATCGAAGGATGTATGTTATAATGCTTGCCTGGTGACCAATGAAATAAATAAAGCTTTGGAAAAAAAGAGTAGAGCTCCAAAGCAAGGGAAGGGGTACGTGATGAATCCAGGGAATTAATCACCCGCCCCAAGGGGAGTCCACCCCTTTTGGGACTAGGGAGGCGAGTCTGCCCTGCTTAATGACCCCTAGGTGTCAGGGCAAGTGGGATCCCACTCGGGGGACCCACCCTTGTGGGGCAAGGAAGCCCCTTACTTCTATAAGGGTTTTAAAAAAATATCATCAATCATATAGGATTTATTTCGGTAAAGAATACCAGAAAATCAGCAATGCAAAATAAAATAAATTTTACAATCTTGTGTATAAAGAAGTACAAATCCTATCAAAACATCGAATCGGGCAACTCCAAACTAGACAGATTTAAGATAAGTTTCATATAAAACAAAGAGTTTATTAAATGCTTTTTCCTAATTGCTAATGCTGACCTCATATAGGTCAGCAACATCCAAGAGATCAGAGGAAAATTTGCAAGGAGAATAAAAAGCATTGCAGGCCTACATTGATTGAAGTTAAAATTGCATAACAAAGGTACTATATGTTTTGCAAGGACAGTCGTACATAGGACAAAGGACAAGTGTAAAAAAAAAAACAACAGGACCATTATTACGCAATTCACTCATGACATTCTCTGGAACGCCGGAAGCCCAGGATGCCGTAACGGATTTTAAAGGAAGTAGTTTAAAACAGGCTCTGATAGTCGAATTGTGTTAGTTAAAAAAGTTAGTATGTGACCAACTTTGGGGCGAATTTGAGGACAGCAAGATATATTGGCGAGTCAGTTTTCTGTAATTCTAATTCTTCCCTCTCATCGCTCAATCTAGCCCGAAGTCTGTTTTGGTATTTCTTTTGCTCACTCTTTTTTAATAACACAGGATTAGTAAACGGAGTACCACTGTTGATCATATTTGCCAGTTTCTTGATATTGTCGAACCAAGGAATGGCAAAAATATTTTTCTCAGAGTTCAGCATCCAATAAATAATTTGTTGAAAGAGATCAGCTTTAGGATAACCAAAGGCAGAAAGGCTCCTATTTGAACTTTCCCTAAATATTTGAGCCCTAATTCCTGATGAACAGCAAAACTGGCACCAGACAGAACTTGTTTTCGCTAACTTGTACCTGTAACAGGTTGCCAAATACACAGAGACACATACCAAACCGTGCTGGTTTGTCATGTTTCAGTCTGTTCTTCCGAACAGGATATTGTTTACATTCCTAAAAGACAGATATTTACAAATAAGTGCGCTTTGTTCTATGACAAGAGCAGACAATGCATGTGCCAAAACTAGACTGTGCTCCAATCTCAGATTTACCACTTAACCGTAATGTGTAATCTTAGGTAAATCATTGAATAATGCCTAACCTGTTAACATTCTCTAAATGTTTCAAAATTGTCAATCCCTAACCTTGATTTAGTTGTCAGTGTATGCTCTTCCAAAAAAGTCTCACTCCTGGTTTAACTTGCTATAGAGTTTTTTTCAATTATATTAATAGCAAGCATCCATATATTGAACAGTCATTTCTTTCTTGGCTCATTCAAGGCAATACTACTTGAAAACCATGGCCCTCATCAAATCTGTCTGTTTGGACAGGTCCAACTTTCTGGTAGCTTTTGATTCATATCCGGCTTAAAGATTATTCGTAATTGCACCCTGACCACCATCCAGCACTTTCCCCAAATATCATAGGACGAAGTTGGATTAGTACATTTAACCAGTCCTCAGACATGTGGGGAGTGCTTATGTACTGCACTTCACGGTCATCCTCAGATGGACCTGGCAATGACATCCCGAATCCACAAAGCCTGCAGTATTCCTTAAAACTACATCCCCATACCAAGGCAATGAGTCTGTTTCAGAATAAGCAAGAACATCTCCCATTGTAACTCTCTCACGGAGTGGATCCAGGAATTAAACTGCTGATTAAGGAGAAGGTAGACTACTGAGAACCCCTAATCAGGTCCCAGAAACCAGGGAGGATGCAGCAAAAGTATATCAAGCTTGTTACCCGGTCTCTGCCAGAAAACTCTGCCGACAAACCAAACTGGGAAGGATTTTATCTCCCACTATCCTCTTCTCTCGCTGAGGGAAACCACAGATGGGGATGCAGGAAATGCTTCACAGGCAGGAAGGACTACAGGGAAGGCATGAGCACCCACATAAGTGCTTTCTGTACCACAAAGAGGTCAGTTTTGGGAGACCTATGCCCCTTTTTCGGTTTAACAGCTAGAGATAGAGGGTGAAGTGCAGCCCTTTACATTATAACCATACAAAAAGGACGACTACTCTTCTCCACTTCAAAGGGAGATCTCGTAAGAGGAAATGTAATGCTTCCCTCTCCAGCAAGAGGCAGAGAGCAGCAGAACCAGTTCCAGCAACACCACCAAACGTTTAAAAGAAATGGATTCAAAATGTCAAAATGGTGGCTGTCCTGTTAAATTCCCCCTGCCCCCCATTGGAGTTAGAACTACAACACATCCCTGCCACTGGTAAGTTTAAGTGACTGCTCTACCCAACCAGAGAAACGTTTCAGTGCAAGCCGTATATGTCTCTGCTCCTAGTACAGCAGTGAAATACAGCTTGGCAGAGGAGAGCTAGAAAGTTGCAGAGGAGGAAGACTGCTGGAGAGGGTAGCAAGGGCTGTTGAGAGGAGGAGCTGGCCACCGCAGGAAGGAGCAGGAGACTACAGAGGAGAAGGTGGAGAGACAGAGTGGAGGAAAGAAGAGGTGCGGGAGGAGGTGATCAAGGAGATCACAAAGCAGTGTAGAGGCGAGGAGGTGGTGAAGGAAGAGGAGAACTCTCCCAAGGAGAAGCGACAAATAGTAGAGCATCCCCCAAAACAGGAAGTTGAGAAGGGGAATGATCACCCCAGAGAGAAGACCAGAAGATCCAAGTTCAACGAAGAAAGTCTAAGCAGGGGAAGACTGAGACCCTGACCAAGGAAACGGTAGAGAAAGGGAAGACCGAGCCAATGATGGAGAGGGCAGTGAAAGCTAGCCATGGTTAAGGAAAAGGAGAGTTGAATGCGGTTTAACCCAGAAAGACCACCAGCCGGAGGCCACATCAGCTGAGGACTAACCCAGGATACAGACAATCCAAAAGCATCACCAATTGAGACTCAGTTAGGACAAAATGCTGCACAGCACTGAGGCACCAAAACCTTTATTTGCGGCTTGTCAATGCATTTTGTTCCAAGGAGCACTTTTGCAATACGAGGCAAGCAGGTAACCCAGTAAATATAGGCTATTAAAGAGAGCAAGAAAGGGCTTAGTGACCCATCGTGCAAGACATCCATGTGACAAAGAAAAACCTAGAAAGTAAAAAACTGCATCTCAAAAGAAACGCATATTGAATTAAAAAAAATATCATAAATTGTAAGTTTAACAGTTGTGTGCATGTATATATGGTCAATTTGCAAAATGGATTACATATTTTCTTTCTTCAACTGTATTTGTATTTTGTATTTGTTTATTATTTGTATCGCACACCAAACCCTGGGGTAACTGTGCGCTTGAAAAACTTTAGAGTTTACATACATAGTGAAGCAGGCAAATTACAATGTGTGCAGCGGTTTGCTATGTGACACTAAAGACTGCAGCACCAGGCTTACTGGTCCTGCACACTCTCAATCACATAGCTGTGTGGGGTCAGGACACCTGCATAATTAACTGAGGAACATGACTTGTACCTGCAGAGACTATTGTCCAGTGTTGGAGAGAGTTTAAACTCCCTACCCTCTCCCCGTAAAAGAAAATTGGCTATATTAAAGTTGCAGTCCTTGCTACCGCATATGTAACACCTGATTTTCAGTATCTTCACTGTTATTTCTTATGCGTCTCCTCTATCCATGTATGAGCACTTGCACGTTATTAGAGGCTGCTAATCTGAGTTCTTTCTTTGTTGGAGTAGGCGTACCTTTTTCACACTGCTGATCTGTGTCCTGCATTTATACTACAGCCTATACAACTTGCCTGTGGCTGCTATTGCTAAAATGTGCCATGTACCTATGCTAGAACAAAAGTACCACCACCATGGACTGCCACTTCTGTATTCTGATTCTCGCACAGGTGAAGGGATGCCCATGAGATCATTTTGATTCCTGCCACAGTAAGCAGCCTATCAATCTATGGGTTATGATTGGGATGAAGGGGAGGGAACAGGCCCCACCAAATCTTAATATGCCCTTGCCTTAGCTATGTTTTGTATAATCTGAAGGAATACATTGCTGTGCTGCAGGGCGGCAGCGGCGTGAGGATATTTCAATCCTATAATTTGAAATATTCCCTGGCTAAGGTTGTTTGTTTGCATTCCATGCCATGCACTTGCAGGCGCAGCCTTGAACGCAGCTAATTTCCAGGCGATCAGACACTATCTCAGGCAAATCACAGTGTGCCATGGCAATTGGAAAAGTAAAAGCAGGACTGCCCAAAAAAAAAACCAATCCCTACAGGCCTCCTTTCCCAAACTGTGGTCTGTCAAAAATAGTGCAGGGCCGAATTCATGCATGCTTGCACCAACTAGGAAGTGGCAGCATGTCAGCCGACAAGGTTAGGAGCAGGAGGGCCAGGGTGGGAGAGGGGGTGTCAGTGACCATTTAGTGGCTGGTTAGGCCACGGTTGGGGACAGCATCACAGGAGGCTAAGGAGTGGCCCTTACAAGGGTGGAGGGAGAGAGTCCTGTGGGTGGTTACAGAAGTGTCCCTCGCACAAGAGGCGGGCCAGAGGGTGAGCGGGACCAAGAAAAGCAATTCCCAACAGCGCCAAAGCCCAGACCCAAGAAACCAGGCTTTTGGCTAAAATGGCCTGCTGGGAAATCACATGGCACCAGTAAAATCTGCAAAGTTTAAAACAAAAACTGTAGATTGCAATTACATCAACAAAGCTGTGTAATGAAAAGAAATGAAGCTAGGCATTGCTGCATCCTCCTTTGGCTGCAATAGATCCACTGATCCTGTGTCATATGTCTAAGTAAACCTTTAAAATGTAACAATTTTCCATTGCCTGTCAAGGGCTCCTGACTTGCATCGCTGGCCGGTGCTGCACCACCACAGAAACTGCAAGCAGACCATTGATCAAGTTGGTCTCGAGTCACACCCACATACAATACGCACACTGTTGGTTAGTTACCACCCCTGATTTAAATCCATTGAATACATGTCACAGGGAGCACAGAAGCCACTAAAGTCTCAAGGACAGTTGATATTTTTTTTATTGATTTGTTTTTGGGTCTTAACACCATCCCTATCTCTGTTGTCTTCCCTGGGATTCCCTCCCTAACCACGGAATCTGTAACTCTGAGTTGGTACTATTGTTTGGCAACTCCTACTGTCCTGGCGCTTGTTCTTATGCTAGCAATGGTTTCACTAAATGCAGGCTCATTGATTCCCTCAGGGACTGCTTAACTTTCTCTTCTCTCACCACAGGTTAATTTTCGAACAGAAGTCTGAATAGTGCTGCAGCTGCCTCTCATTGTACTTACTACTACTACTACTACTACTACTACTACTACTCATTTTACCACCACTCATCTCCTCTCAACCTCTATTTCTCTCCTCAAACCACTATTATGCTCATCCAACCACTACTACCCTCCCCCAACCATAACTACCCTCCTCAACCACCACTACTACTCTCTTCGCACCTGTACTTCTCCAGCATGGGGTCTGGCATGGATTCACATGCTCATGAATATTCCCCGTCGTCAGGCTGGGAATCCTCGGTAAAGAAAAAATCAGTATCAGTTTCGTTTCTGATCTGTCTTTCGTAGTAGTAACCAATCACTGATCTCTGCGTCATACTGACCACAGCCAATGACTGCCCTCTACCTAAGCCCCGCCTCTAGCAGCCATCTTCAGATTTTTACCGCACGTTCAAGTGTTGGGAGTCCTCGTGCTTAGCTCTCGAGCTTTTACTGCGTGTTTCGCGCTTTTTTAGGTGAATTTTCACATTTTTTCGGTTAATCGAGCCTCAAGCTCCACCGTTTCTACTCCCGTTAACGGCTACCCGTTGCGGGATTTTCCTACGCCCCTCAAGGGTGAAGATTTCGTCAAATCAACTTCTTGGAGGATTCCAGAAGATTTGCGGCCTACTTCAAGATGGCCCAGGATGCGAGTTCGTCGCCCGGACCCAAGCTGTTTCGCAGCTGCCCTGGATGCGGGCTGCAGAATGTGTTCAAGGAAGATGAACATTCACAATGCCTCTACTGTCTTCATGGGGACAAGACTCATGTAGAGAAGGACTGCCAGTTCTGCAAGAACTTGTCGGAGCAGACCATGAGGGACCGTCGATCCCGTCTCGCAAGCTGGTTGGAGAAGGGCTCGACGGGTGAGAAGAAGAAGAAAGGGTCCGAGCGGGCTTCTAAGTCCTGTGCGGGCGCCCCGGCGACGGGGGCCCAACACCAGGCCAAGCGCTGCAAGTCCGCTGGCTCCGGGAGCGCCGAAAGGTCGGGCTCTTCGGTCGCCAGGCAGGGCGCACCTTCCCCGGCACCGTCAACCACAAGCCAACGCTCCGGTTCGGGGAAGAGAAAGTCCGAGACCCCGGGTAAGCTTCGGGAGAAGCCCCGTCCGATCTCGGAAGAGGGGGAGCGAGGCATCACCCCTCCCCCGAAGGAGAAGGCCCGGGACGCACCTAAGGTGGTGAAGGCCCCTACCCAGCAGGCAAAGGCCTCTATCGAGGCTATCGCGGCGACTCTGGCCAAGCCGGCAGAGACAACGCCAGCGGAGACTGCCTCCGGGACTAGAGTTTCCCTGCCGCCAAGGAGGGAATCCTCTTTTCAGCCCATCGTTGTGGCCGCCATGATGGAAGAAGCGAGGGGGGGGCACGGTGCCCTCCTCGAGCTCGGAGTCAGCCTCGGAGGAGGAACTGACCGAGGCCGTGAGGAACCTCGAAGTGTAATTCGAGAAGGTTCGATCCCGTCAGGAAGATCCTCGGGAGATAACCGAGGAAGACGACGACTGTGAGGAAGAGCGGCCTTCCCTTCCGGCACAGCCGGATCCTAGGCCTCAGGATGGCTCGGCGGCCATTTTGTCTGCCATCCAGTCCTTATGCTCTGAGATAAGGACGAGATTCCCACGGCCCAGGCCGGAGGACCCGCAACCCGGCCCGTCGGGAAGTCCTCAGAACAAACGACGGAGGACCCAACCCTCTCCTCCGCTCGCCCCCGTAAGGCCTACAGTTCCCTCCTCATCCTCCCACGAGTCGGGAGATGACGGTGCGTTGGGATCGACGACGGGTTCTGAGGGCGACGGCGACGACGACGGAACGGGTCTCCCGTCGCACGGGCCTCGCCGCCCGACGAGATTGGCTCATTTCACGTCATGATCGCCAGGGCGTCCGAATTGTTTCAGCTCTGCCCGGAGGAGCAGAAAAAGGAAGGTTTCCTCTATCAGCGCCGGGAGGCCAAGAGGAAGACGGTCATCGCGGTGCCCCTAATCGATGACATCTGGGAGGAGGGCCTGTCGGTTCTCAAAATCCCCTCCACGGCACCAGCCAAACGGGACCGCTCCCCTGTGCCTCAGGGCCCAGCCAACGCCAGACTCGGTCGTCTCGGCGGCGGCGAAGAAGAAAGCGGCGGGGTCAGGAGCCTCGACGTCGAATTCCCCGCCGGGCGGCGAGGGAAAGAAGTTGGACGCCATGGGGCGGCGGGTCATTTCGTCGGCGGCGACGACGATCAAAGCGGCCAACGCCCTGGCGATCGTGGCCCGTTACGACAGGGAGCTCTGGTTTAAGCTGGCCCCCATATTGGACTTCCTGCCGGACGACAAGAGGTCCGAGGCCCTGGATATACTGCAAGAGGGCGAGGTGGCGTCGGACCACGCCATAACGGTGGCAACCGATATTGCCGATACCGGGTTCCGCCAGCTGGGCAACGGTGTTTGCCTACGACGACGGGGTTGGCTCCGGGCGACCGACTTCCGTCAGGACGTCCAGACCAGGGTGTTGGACATGCCGTTCGACGGCAGCAACTTGTTCGGGAAGGCGGTGGACGAATCCCTCCAAGCCATAAAAACGGACACGGAGACGGCCCGCGCCCTAGGAGCCCTTCAGCAACGACGGCCCTTTCGGAGCTCCGGAGGCAGACAGGGTGCCTCGAAGGGATCCAGCGGTGGCTCGTCGTCCTACCGCCAGGCGGCACGCTCCTCGTCTCAGGAGGCCTACAGGGGTCGCGGCAAGCAGGGAGCGCCTCGCCGCCATCGGCAAGGTGGCCAGGGCGGCAAGGCCACCACCTCCAAGCAGGACTAAACCGGCCGTGGTCTCGGACCCCACCGAAGCACCCTGGTGGGAGGCCGGCTGACTAATTTCATTGGCGTGTGGAAGTCCATCTCCACCGACCGTTT
Source organism: Ambystoma mexicanum (assembly GCF_040938575.1). Classification (NCBI taxonomy): domain Eukaryota; kingdom Metazoa; phylum Chordata; class Amphibia; order Caudata; family Ambystomatidae; genus Ambystoma; species Ambystoma mexicanum. The sequence continues at coordinate 622,393,916 of NC_090936.1, forward strand.
GGTGCTGGATACCCTGTCAAGAGGACACTCTATCGAATTCCTGAAGAAGTGCCCTCACGTTCCACCTGTGGCCAGGAAGGAAAATCACGTCCCGCAACTGCTGTTGGAGGTACGGGCGATGCTCAGGAAAGGCGCCATCGAGCTTGTCCCGAAGAGGCTCCGGGGTGTACTCAAGGTACTTCCTCGTCAGGTAGAAGACAGGCGGCTGGCGCCCCATCCTGGACCTTCGTCGTTTGAACAAATACATCAGATCACAGAAGTTCAGGATGGTCACCCTCCAGCACGTACTGGGACAGCTGGAGAAAGGTGACTTTCTATCGTCGTTGGACGTGGAGGATGCATACTTCCACGTTCCCATCCTCAAAAGTCACCGAAAGTTCCTCAGATTCGTCGTCCAAGGACGCCACTAACAATTCAGAGCACTGCCGTTCGGATTGAAGTCGGCCCCCAGGGTCTTTACCAAGTGCCTAGCACCAGTGGCGGCGCGGCTGCGCCTGAAGGGGATTCACGTCTACCCCTACCTAGACGACTGGCTCATCCGCTCAAGGACGAGGGAACTCGCCGTCGAACACACTGCGAGGACCGTCCAGCTACTCGCAGATCTGGGATTCGCCATAAACTACCCAAAGTCCCACCTGGTGCCGTCGCAGGTGGCCCTGTTTCTGGGAGCGAAGCTCGATACAGTGAGGCGCCTGGCGGCCCCGTCGGAAGAACGGACGAAGACCATTCTAGGCAAAGTGCAGCGCCTGCTAGCCACGGACGTGGCCAGGGTGAGGTCCATCAAGTCCCTCCTGGGGATGATGTCCTCTTGCATCTACCTGGTGCGCTTCTGCAGACTACGGATGCGCCCTCTTCAAGAATTTCTCGACGCCCGTTGGATGCAGGCGACGGGCACCTTCGAAGAGAGGGTCCCCCTCAACGAGGTGTTCCGGCGGGCGATTCAGTGGTGGGGCGTTCGAGTGCACCTCACCGCGGGCAAGGAATTTCAGACGCCAGCGTACCAGGAGAGGGTGACGACGGACGCCTCCCTGGAAGGTTGGGGCGCCCACACCGGAGATCTCCACGCAAGAGGCCTCTGGCTCCCGGAGGAGAGGCTCCTGCACATCAACGTCCTGGAACTCCGAGCCGTGTTCTGGGCTCTCAAATCGTTCCTCCCGTCGCTCAAGGGCAAGGTGGTGCGGATCTTCACAGACAACACCACGACAATGTTTTACATACAGAAGCAGGGAGGCACCAGATCCCCAGCCCTATCCAAGGAGGCACAGGATCTGTGGCACTGGGCGGTCGCCCAGGGGATGTTCCTGGTTCCCTTCCACCTGGCAGGAGAAAGAAACACCATTGCCGACTCGCTCAGCAGAGAGCTGCGCGCGTGTCACGAGTGGGAACTGCACCAGGATCAGGTGGACCAACTCTTCCGACGATGGGGCAAACCCCAAATCGACCTGTTCGCAACAGCGACGAACTCGAAGTGCAAGAGGTTCGCCAGCAGGTTTCCCCAGCCGAGAAGCATGGGCGATGCGTTCTCGTTCCCCTCGGACGGCCTATACCTGTATGCGTTCCCTCCGTTGCCGTTGCTGCTTCGACTCATCAGCCAGCTCAAGAGGTCCCGGTGCAGGATGATCCTCGTCGCACCGGCGTGGCCGAGGCAGATCTGGTTCCCGGACCTTCTGGACTTGTCAACGTCCCCTCCCATCAAGCTGTCGGCGGACACGGACCTTCTCTCCAGAGAAGGAGGCGCCATCTTCCACCACGACCCGGCGACGCTGAACCTGCAGGCTTGGCTCCTGCAGCGTTAAAGTTTGGAGGCTACGATATACCGGCCGATTGCAGAGAGGTTCTTGCAAAGGCCAGGGCGTCCTCGACTCTCAAATGCTATGGTCTTAAGTGGAAGAGGTTCTCTATCTGGTGCCGAGCACAGAAGATCAACCCCCTACGGATTACGGCCCCTCAAGTGCTGCCGTACCTGCTATCGCTGGCAAAGGCTGGGCTAGCCCATGCCTCCATTAAGATTCATCTGGCGGCTATCTCCAGATATACCAGAACCACAGGACGGACGTCCCTGTGGTCCCATCGACTGGTAAAAGAGTTTATGAAAGGACTGTTCTGGTCGTTCCCGCCGGTGAAGGCCCCAGCTCCGGCGTGGGAACTTAACGTGGTGCTGACCAGGCTCATGGGGCCCCAATTCGAGCCGATGCACTCCGCACCAATGAAGTTTGTGTCGTGGAAGACTGCGTTCCTGGTGGCCATTACCTCGGCACGACGAGTGGGAGAGATCCAGGCCCTATCCTGCAAAGCACCGTACTTGACGTTCCATGCCTCGAGGGTGGTGCTTAGGACGCACCCCTCCTTTATCCCAAGGTGCCGTCGGACTTCCATCTTAACGAGCCCTTGGTGTTACCTGTTTTCTTCCCGTTTCCTTCGTCGCCGGCCGAGAGGACTTTGCACTCGCTGGATGTGGCTAGAGCGCTGAAGTTCTACGTGGACCGCACTAAGAGTTTCCGGAGGACATCACAGCTGTTCGTGAACTTTGGACCTGTGAATCAAGGGAAGGCTCTCTCGAAGTCTTCTATTTCCAGATGGCTCTCCGGCTGCATCATGCACTGTCACCGGTTGGCTAACCGACCTCTGCCAAGCCGTCCGAGAGCCCGTTCGACCAGAGCGATCGCTGCTACTACGACGTTCTTATCTGGTGTGCCCCTGCTGGACATCTGCAGGGCTGCTACGTGGAGGTCGACGCACACCTTCACGAGATTCTACTGCGTCGAATGGATTCCAGGGAGAAGTCCAGGGTCGGCCAAGCAGTGCTGCGCAACCTGTTCGCTTAAGGTGAGCCTGGTGAGGAGGTAAGAGATGCTTAATGTTGAGTTTTTTGTATTGCTTAATGTTCAGCCTTTTGCCACCCCCTGTGGTTGTGCATGTGTGTACTGCTATCTATTCTTATATTCATGAGCATGTGAATCCATGCCAGACCCCATGCTGGAGAAGGAACAAGTTACTTACATGTAACTGTTGTTCTCCAGCATGGGTCCGGCATGGATTCACATGCGAACCCTCCCGCCTACCCCTCTGCGGCTCTTCACTTGGTCATACTGCCACTTCACGTGCTACCAAATCTGAAGATGGCTGCCAGAGGCGGGGTTTAGGTAGAGGGCAGTCATTGGCTGTAGTCAGTATGACGCAGAGATCAGTGATTGGTTACTACTACGAAAGACAGATCAGAAACGAAACTGATACTGATTTTTTCTTTACCAAGGATTCCTAGCCTGACGACGGGGAATATTCATGAGCATGTGAATCCATGCCAGACCCATGCTGGAGAACAACAGTTACAGGTAAGTAACTTGTTCCTACTCAACCTCATTTCGCCCAGTAACAGCCTTTACAGTCACTCCTCCCTCTATCCTTACTACACTTTTATCTTACATGCACACGAGAACCACTAACGCTCCTGAACTAACACCTCACCTCTTCCATGATCCACTGCTATTTCCATCCTCCTGCTAGTGTCTTGGTAGTCATCCGCTTCCACTGCTGACCTCACTCAGTACACCCACAACTGTTTCCTTTCTCCCCTTAAGTATCCCTCCCCTCTTATGGATTGGTTCACTTACCCTAGCCAATCTAATTTACTCTCCCGGTCCAGGACATTTGTGCAGGCAAAATCTTTCCACAGGCTCTTGTAACGTAATGGCAGCATATCTAGTCTATGTTAACTGTACATTTTCTGGGGGATCGTGTCACCAACGTTAAGTGTTTTGTCCCTGGTGGTTTAGCAGGGTTAATGCAGAAGTCCCCACTGGTGCGTCCAACTGGAACTCAGCCGCCTCTGTGATTGCAGCACACACTCGAGGCTTCTTGTGGCCCTCCCACTCTTTCTGGTTCTCCTGGCTGCTTTGATTGCTGTGAGAGTCGCTCAGAAAAATACAAAGTTATCTTTGGGCTTGGCTGATGTGACTGTTGCTCGATCAGTCAGAGTCTGGTATCATGGTGGATCTGCAATTAGAAGAGAGAGACTGGCGAGCAACTGATTTGAGGCATGCTTGGAGACATGGTTCTGCATGCAAACATGGCCACAGGGAAAACTTGGGGTCTTCTTTACTGTAGTTCTTCTAAGAAATTGTTGGGTCTGGATCTACCTTCTCACCTCCTTCTCCCAGGGAGAGGGGTTTACCCCTCCTCCTGACAAGGCCAAGCCCTTAGCCTTGTCACATACACTAGAACGAGGAGAATGTGTGTGGACACAGCTCACTCTTTGGCATAACGGAATTCCTTTTTTGCTGTAGGTCCTGTAGATATTGCTACCACATCATCCTTCTCCTTCTTCAAGTAAATACATTATACAGGGCCAAGTCATTGCTAGTGCAACTGTGCAGATGTGACACCCTATGGCAAAGGGCTGACTCAACCAGTCTTTCCCAAGTAAGCGTTCATCGGCGCTGCAGAGTCCCAGAAGGCTACATAATGTCTGGATGATCCAACAAGAAAAGACGAAGAATTGTGCTAGTGCACTTTATACACTTTGCGACTGTGAACGTTCTGAATGGTGCTGTCTTTTGCGGTCATCCTGTGTGCTTGTGGAGTAGACTAAAGATCCATACATTGGACTCGGGGACACTAGATACTTTACTCAGTGCTCCAGATAAGATTTTGGAGATGGGAGTATTTTACTCCCTATTTTTAAACTTTGAGAGTAAATGTGATTTCAAGAGAGTAAAAATTACTTTTTTCCTTTGCAAGAGAGTAAAACGTATGTGACATCCAGCCGACGTGTGCAAAAACTGCAGGGAAATCATTACCATGTGGCAGCTTTCTGCATTGTGACATAATACACCTTTCATTATTTCTCTAAGGTCTGGCCATTTGATCTCGCCTGTACATATTTAAATGTTGAAAACGCAAAGACATAGCTAATTAAATAGTAAAGCAAACATGAATTTTTTTGTTGAGGGTCGATAGCAGAATTGTCTTCTGATGTTTAATGAAAGTCCTCATTTCCTGGAGCTATTACTACCTTATCGTATGCCAGTGGTATGATACAACCGCGCTGAGAGGCAAGGACTAAATGCTAAATTCTATACCTAATCTCATGGTCAAATGGTTATTTATATAGAGCTTTTGGCAAAGCACTGTACATAGAACTTATTTATCACAAATATCACTAAACCGAAGTTAGTACTCCTTTATCGACACCAAAAGGATGAAAGGATGAGTTGGCCTTGTCGGGATTCGAACCTGCAACCTACAGATCACACACAGATTTCAGCAATGAGTTCTCAACCGGCTGAGCTATCTTATTGCCTAACGTCCTTCAGAGGCCGGTAAACTGAGTATCGACTGAGGTATAATAATCACAGTGCCTAGATGTTGGACAAACCATGTATGAAGCGCTTCATGAAATTAAATGTCTAAATGGAATATCACAGGGATAGGTTTTGCTTAGTTTCTATTTCAATTACAAATGTAACTTTCATTTCATTTATTTTTGAACAGCGCTTGCACTTCCAGGAGAATCAGGGTTTGGATATTTTAATTGTAGTCTTGAATATTTGAGAAGCTAATACCTGTTATTATTGTAATGACATGCACTCACACTTGTGCAAAGACTACTGACACTGACCATTAATAGTAATGTACCCCATTGACTGCAAGGTTGAATGGATATAGACTACACCGTGCATACTCATCATTTTACACACTGTTTTTATAATTAGAGTGTACATTTAATTGTGTGTGTAAAAATGATCTGCCTCTGCATGATTATGCACACAGCACATGAACTCTGAAAAATACAATTGTGCAATAATGCTTTGCTTTCACTAGGAAAGAAAACATCATTTGTTACAAAAGATGAATTCTCAATTGAAACTTGGCTTTCCATCTTATTCATTATACAATCCTAAAATGCTAGGAACATAAATATGCACAGTGCTTCTGTTTGCTCCATGAGCATCTACACACAACACAGCAGAAGTTGAACAGAAAGAAACCATTCCTTTTAACACATTGCGCAGTTTCTTGTTTTGAAAGGCTTCAGAGGTTTTACTCCATGGCTTGACATTACATCCATGTATATAAAAACCAAAAGATGTGTTCTGGTTTCTGTCAAGTAACCTGACCTTTGCACTGCCCTCTGCTCTAAACATGTGCGTTAAAGTGTACAGGAAAATAATAAAACAGTCGTATATACAAGATATTCATGCGTAAAATGGACTGGTACGAACCTTATCTGGAGGCCTGACTTTACTTTAGAAACACTTTTCCACACACTTTGAGTTACTCCCGGCACTTTAAATGCAGAAGTTCCCTTTTGTGTTCTAGTTTCTATCCCTCAGAAACTGTAGGCATTTTTCCAACCCCAGAATCTTAACCCTAGTAAACAATCCCTGTCTGAACCATTGGCCAATAGAAAAGTATCTTGAGTCATAGAATTTAAAGGAGGGGAAATTGGAATGTGGGGGATATTTTAGAGATCAATTGACATCAGTTGCTTGTGTGAGGAGGTTAGCACCCTAACCATGTTACATATAATGGGGAACCCCTCTCTGCCTGCAGAGGGAGGCCGACCAGAGTGTAATCCACTGCGAGTCCTACCGCAGAAGGGAGAGGGGAGGTGGCTGTTGGGAGGCCCCCAGTAACTGTCCCCCTGCCTGCGCCATCTTCTACACAAGCAGTGTCCATTTGTCTCACACATGCCTCCGATGCAGTATGCTCGCCAGGTATTCTCCCTTTGTCAGATCAAGCAACAATCCCTCATCAAAAGGGCAGAGCTGCCCAAGAGACAACAGCCCACCAGCACCACACGCCAATTGCGCCGCAATGTCGTCGTCACCGAGCCGGCCTCCAGAGAGAGAGCGCAATAAGAACGATACAGAACTCGTGCAGAGCGAACCATGCACCGCTTCCCAGAACCGGTGTGTGCCTCAGCGAGACCAGACAACACCCTACACCACCAGTGACACAAAAAGGGGGCATTGCTTACCTTGGGAAAGGCTACACCGAGAACCGCTCCCCATCTCCCAACCCCCCCCCCCCCACCACACATGAACCTTGACATTTTACAGCACGGACTGCCATCAGCGCAGTGTGTCTGCCCTGTGCGGAGAAGGGGGGGCGGGCGGGTGTGCTTAACCCGCTCTCAATACTTTCTAATCTTTGTAACACCTCCCAGGCAGGCAAGACGTGCCAGATTGACCAAGGCAAGTGATCCAGTGGAAGGAGGAGGGGGAGTTTAAAGGAGACAACAGGAAGCAGGAAGTTGTGGGTTGTTTGGTTGAGGTCAGGGGACAAGCTGGAAGACCAGAGACCAGTAGGAGGAAGGGTATGTGGACGGGATTTCTAGAGCAGGAGAGGTATTGGTCATTGTGTGCAAGAGGCACTTGTGTGTGGGTAACTAGTGTGGTTCTGAGAGGAAATGTAAGGAGCGATTGTGAAGTGCTTGTTTGCGTGGAAGGACGGTGTTTGAGTCAGAGGTGTGGTGGGGTGTGGTATGAAGTGGTGGTGGTGGTGGTGGTGGTAGTAGTAGTGGGGAGTGGAGAATAGTTTTGGCGTATAACGCATAGGAACATCAACAGTTGGTGGAGGCAAGGCTTAGGAGTGTGGGACGTCGGTGCGAAAGAGTCGGAAGACAAAGTGGGGGTGGATGGAGTTGGAGGAGAGGAGTAGTGAGAGAAGGACATCTAGGAAGAGGAATATATGGGTGTCAAAGAAAGGAGACAGTCCGGCAGAGTGTCTGTAAGGCACAATTCCAATATACCCCTTTTTGTTACTAATCACTGGATAGCGTAGGAAGAGGCTAGTCCCTGAGGGCTTTCATGCAGAAAAGGCACCCTTCCTTGAGGTCTTCACCTCCAGCATAAGATAAAACCTATACAGTATGGGTCAGTAATGAATATCTTCTTACCTGGGGTCAGGGACGCTTGGGTTAGGAGGAGGTGCTTTGCTAGATGTGAGAGAAGGAGGGCCATAGGGCCCATTGAAATCAAAATAAAAACCCTTTAACCTTCTCTGAGGCTTGGAGTGTTTAGTGTTCCATCTGTGACAGTTACTACATACAAATAGTTGTTTCAAAGCCATTGTTCCCTTCCCTGTGGCATTGCAACGAGTGAAGTGCTCTGAACAGGAGGAAAAGTGCATGGGCAGCTACTGTCTTCGTTAAGAGCACGCAAGAGGTTGTGATTTTGCAGAACCTGCAGTCGTGGTGTCAAGGGGACAATCTTTTCACCAGCCACCCAGTTAGATCCTTTGCTGGTATGCTTCCAAACTGTCCTTCAATACAAGGGGAACATGCTACCTGAGAAAAGGTAGTCTATACCAGGTCCAACCTACAATACAGGATTGGAAGGTGATACGCGTTTGATGAGGTAGCCTTTGCAGTTCGATGAAGGTGGAGCGTTGTGGTCGAGGGCCAAACCAGAGCCCAATCTACCATAGAGGCTGCTGGAAGAGAGGTAGACCTAGTGGCCTTGTGCCAAGAAAGTCTGAAGTTTAAGCTGCTTCTTAAACCAAGAAACCAGAGGCAGTTGGATGACAAAATGTAGTCTGACTGAATTACCCTGAAGAAGGGGAGAAATAACCATTGAAGTAAATTCTCTTGAACCAAACATCTGAGAAAGAACAACTCTGAATGTTAAAACCGATATCTGGGAGAGACTTACTGTGCATGCTGTGAAACCCAGGGTCAGGGGGGAGACCTATTGTGAGAGTTGATGAAACCCAAGGTTATGTAGAGACATAAAGTACACAAGGAATGTTAAGGAGTTGGGTGCACATTGAAGAAAGCTGAGGCTGAGCTGATGAACCGAACCTGACCTCTGCAAAAGGGTTCTAGAGAGATTGTGAAAGCAGGAAGAGTCAAAACTGAATGAACCCTGTAAGAACTTCCCTTTTTTGTTTTTGTTTAGTTAGTTTAGAGCTGGACATTGGAGATTAAGGTTTTGAGAATTCCTTTGTTTGGTGAACATTGGAACATTTGCGTTGAATGGCTAGGTTAGCCAGGAAGCTACAATACTTGTTAAGAATATTTGTTAAGATTAGGTTGTGGATGTTCCGTTGGCCACATCATTTAAACCTTACTGTAGAATAGCATGTACAAAGGGGGTGGGTGGTAAGGACTCATAGGAGTAGGTTAAGAACTTTGATTTTGACATTGATCTCTGAAGGTGTTAAAGGCCCTCTTTGTGTGTTGATCCATCTCTGACATGGTTTACTTTAGAAACAACCTTGTAGTGTGTAAATTGTGCCCCTGACACTAGGAATTTGGTCCAACATATTCCCTTAAAACATAGTCAATAAAATGAACGGTGAACCACATCAGTATGGTGTCACAGGTGTCATTACTTGTCCTTGCCACACTGATCCGCTGCCATTAACGGAGCATAAAAGAAGAATCCCTCCTCACCAAAGCCTTGCCTACCCAAGCCTGTTGACCATAATCTTTAGCTTCTCTTGGCACCTGTAGCACATATTCAGGGCTTTGTACTGCATCCGACATATCCTTTTTTTCCCCTCTAAAGTTAGAATTTCAACATAGTCTGTTTAAACGAATGTCCAGATCCTGCTCCCATTTAGCTTGCAGGCTCAGGCTGCCAGCATACTTTCCACCGGCTAATATCACATACCCCCCGCTGCCCCCTTCATTGTATAGTACATGCTCATGTATCCTTCTAATCAGATGTTTAAAATTAGACCCTCTGCCTGTATCTCCAGCTTACCCAAGAACTCTCCTTTCAGCTGGAAATCTTTCAAAATGTCTAACCCATAGGGGTAGAATTCCCCTCTTAACATTTAGGGTTTTCATAACCCTCTTGTTCAACAAGTCCAATATTTCTGGTATTTCCTTCTTGTTCCTATCTCTCTTCCAAAACGCTCCATGCCCTATTGTTAGGCAGAAACCTGTGCAGTTCCCTTAGGGAACACTGCAAAAGATTTAGGACTACAGGTGTTAGCAGTAAACCCACTTGGTAGCAGTCTGTACCACCCAGATTTACCTGGTAGCTGTGGCTGAGCAGTCAGACTTCCCTCAGGAAGAGTTAGGCAGTATGCAAAGTATACACAATAGGCACTCAGACACAATAATACAAGCAAACACTGACCATAGCTTTGGTATCAAAGTATATAATTATTTATTTAAAAACACACTGTTTGAAACACTCCAGCACTCTTATTGTAAAACACTCTAAACACAGTTACTATTATAATATATACACCCCTTATTCCTTATCAGATGAGTCTTAGTAAAACACCACTTATTTTCATACAGAGGTGAGCGCTTAACTAGATGGCACTCCAATAAGTTTGTGAAAAAGGGAGGGAAAAAGACAGAATATGGAAAGGTACACCACTCTAAGATTTAGGAACACTGTTCGCAAGGCAGAGGAGCAAAAGTCACTGGTGAGCCAAAGTCCAAAGGCTGGGCCCACTCTTAGAGAGAGCCGAGCACAAATGCGCCCAAGATCACACAGTTACACTAGGCTTAGATAGTCTTGCAGAGAGTTCAGAAAGAGTATAGAGAGGCTCAGAAAAGTTTAGCCAGGGTGTCCCAGGCTAACCCAGGTTCGAAAGCCAGGGGCTAAATCTGCCCCGTACAGTCGGTGGCAAGGGAAGCCAGGCGGGACATGGTACCTTAAGTGGGAAGGATCCTCCAGCAGTGGCAGTTGTTCCTGGCAGTGGGTGCAAGTCGCGTCGTCGTCCAGGGGAAGAGAAGATCTCGACTTGGAGGAAAGATGACGGTCGTTGCACTGCCAGGTAAGAAACCAGCCCCAGAGATTTCCGGTTAAAGGTAGTACCCTTTAATTCGCGGTCGTGGTAAAACGTGGTATCCCGGTTGCCGGGGTGCTTGGCACAGGCAAGGCGGCCACGAGATACGTCGGGAAGGCGGAAAGATGGTGAAACTGGTTATCCCCACCAGTCAAAGGAAGAAGACTCTCCGGCGGGAGATCTCCTCTGTCGTTGGGAAAAGTGGTGAGACGGTCCAGCAGGGCTCCACCGGTGGTGTCGTCGTGGCAGGTCGGCTCAGCTTCTCCCTCGTCGGATTTTTAGGTCCTGTGGCGACTTCTGAAGTTCCAGTCCCCAAAGCCCTGCTTTTATGCAGAAAACCCCCTTTCACTCAACCTAGCTGTCACTCAAACATGCTAAGTGCTCACCACTTGGGCCAATCAGGACGGAGTGCGACTTGAGTTGCTTAGGCAACTCAGTCCAGGGTGCCTAAATCCCCCTCCACCCCTCCTAAGTACCCCAGACAGAGTGGCACCACTTTGGAGGGCTTCTGTGGAGAAGCCCGCCAAAAAGTGGAACAAAGGGCTCGACTTGGGTTGGAGTCACAGAGGCGAACACAAATGCCATTTTAGAACCGAGTTCTGGCAAAAAATACCAACCGGGGAATTAATATTAAATAAATAAACCGGCAGTATGTTCGAGGCTATAGCAATTAAATAATTAAAGTTGGTAGCCTCGAACAATGGGAAATCCCATAGGGATATATTCGCGGTCGAATATAAAAAGTAGTATCCACTGCCACCAGCCAAAACTCAATCAGGGGGACGGAGACGTGCCCCCTCGACTAACAGACCCCGGGGCAATCGAATTGCCTCGACCAGTACGTCCACAATATGATGGTTTGTACTGGTTCTGTTCAGAATTTAAGACTAGTAAAGTCAATGGTGACTTTACATGCCCTGGGAGACAGTAGTCAATCCCAGGGTATGGAGTCTATACTGGGGGGTCACTATGCCACCCCTGTGTTACTGCACTGAGGGTGCGGTGTAACACACATCACAAAAACACATGAAGCCCTATGGGGTAAAAGACCCCATAGCCCATTAAACACATCTAGATTCAAAGAAACACACTCAAATCATGCCCAAGAGTGAGGGTAAAAGAGTCTCACTCTTGGCAGGAGAAAAAAATAAACCCCAAAAATCCAGCAAAGCTGCTGGGGGACTCACTAGGTTAGGAAATTCAGCCTAAACAGAGAATTCTCCCTAACACCTATCCAAACACTTCTTGCGTACCTTTTATATTGTACAAGCAGTGTCTCCCATGCCATTGGTCCCTTAATTGTATCAACATGTGTTTACTTTGCAATGCCCCTGGTAGCTGTTACTGTGTGTCCTAAGTCGTTCCGAAGGGTGTAGGCTAGTTCCCTACCTCTGCCCCAAGCATAGGATGTCTTTTAACTATTTGTCCAGTTTCAAGGCTACTTAGTTGGGTGGGGGGGGGACTTGATGGGGACTTGATGGAATACAACAAGCAGTTGGACTGTGCCTCATTGACCATCAGCAGCAGGTATATTTACTCCATAGAAAAAAAATGTGCTGAATGTTCTTTACAATGTTTGTCTTTATTGACTTTACGTTATACTCGAGCGGACCGCGTTGGAACCATGCCTTGATGTTTAAGTTTCATACATTTTTGGATTGGTATCCATAATTTTGGTTTTGGTCCCGTTTACTGTATACTCTTAAATTCTTACAAGTTAGCCAGATATCTCCATGATCTTTCCCACAGCCCTATCCGGCAGAGCAATTGAGAATAAGAATTTAGCTATATTTAACAGTAACATGGCAATATTTTTGCCAGCCCTTATGACCCCTCAGACCTCGCTGAAAGTGAATCCAAGGTAAGAGCTGCTCCCTTATTCGCCCATTTATCATTGCTGATGCCTTGGAATCCAGTACAGTATAAGGATCTACTCGGACTTGTGGAGCATTCTGAAGTATTTTAGGGCCTTATCTGGTATCTCGAGTCCACTTTGTCAACTGTCTTATTTGTTGGTTAAGAAAGGATGGCCTTCCTATTGTATTTTATTGCATTTATCAGAGGAAGCGGGCAAAAATGTCATTTAAGTAAAACCACTTTGCACTGCAATAATCAGTATTATTTTAGATCTTATATTGGGAAACCAGATACCTATTTGACATAAATGGTGAGGGTACAGATACATGGAAGCTATTATATTTGGATAAGGACCAGGGTTCTTGTTTATTTTAGTGGGTTACTAATCTACCTATCTGTGTGTGCAAGGAACTACTACCCACATTGGGAACGTGCCGCTAATTTGCTAGTTGGACAGCAGCCAACAAATGATGTGGAACTGCCCTTTTTCAGAAGTATGCCTTTGTGGCTTGAAGATAGGACAACATATTAATGTTATTTTAGTCTCTGACAGCCAATAAAGAATCTTCAGTAATGAGCCCATACTAAGACGTGCAACATACATATATTGACTAGTGTAGTCAAATCTATTAACTTTAAACAGTGGTCATTTATCGTATTCATGTGAAACGCAACATAAGTCAAAATCTGTTTTATGCCCCCATGGCTTTAATTCAGCATAATAGATAAATGTTATGTTAGTCCTTGACAGCTATAAACTAATGCTCTGTTATGTGTATATACTAAGAAGTACCACATACATATACTTACCAGTGTAGTCACACAAAATAACTTTAAATAGGGGTTGTTGATTGTGATCACATGATGTATAACACAAGCAAGCAATTGCCACGTGACCGTATACTATATAAACTATTTACTTTCATCAATAATAATTTGGGACCAAAACTAATTCTGCATCTTTATACTGCAAGCAGAAGTGACAAAAACACAACGTAGTGATATAATATGAACGTATTAAGAGCACAGTTCGCTACCTGAAAATATGTGAACTTATTTGCGCACATATAAACTAAAAAAAATGGCTGCCAGACTTGAATCGCCATGAGTTGCTTGGAAACTTAACCCGCAGATTTCTCGGTAAGAATGGGAGCCTGGCCCAATACTCAAATATGAATAGAAGGAACATTAGTATAAGGTAGAAATATTTATCAAGAAATGGACAGTAACTAGGTTGTTTTCTGGAGGCTTGATAAGACTGTATATTTCAAAGGACCATTTGCTTAACAGCATCTGGAACAGTGAAAACGCACAGAATTGCCACATTACTGGGCTATACAGAGGTACACATTTGAATCCTAATTGCGATTGCCTTTATGGTACATTTAATTCACACAGTGCGTATACTTAAGGTACATTGCTTACGCATAGATTATTCTGTTGATTCTCCCAGGTCCAGTCCCAACTATATTTAAGAATGGCCACCAATATATATTGGCAAAGAAAACAAACATCATATGGAAACCCATTTGAATTTTGGGTAATCGGAACAAAGGTACATACTCGAATTATATATGCACTAGATTATCTTTATCACTCAATTAGCGACCAGATAATTCATGGTACTTTATTATATTTTTTCACAGAATATAATTTTCCACTGACCACATGTGAAGGATTAACAGATTGCTGACAAGACTTACATAAAGTCCTTGCCATACGCAGTTACTTTGCTTTCATTTGTTGACGTTTCTCATGTATCTGACATGATCAATTAATCGAGTATTTTTTGTTTTTCTTTCTCTTCATGATTTTGTAATAGCTCCTCTTACGGTATGTTGTTTAATACTATTCGATTTATGTTGAATTGCATAATTGCTTTCATCTTGTGTAATTCCAAATAATTACTTATTATTGGATTGATCTCTTCTTTTTCACCTTTCCCTCCCAATGCCTCTTAATATGTTTAGTCAACAAGTATAAGAGGGAGCAAGAGACAAATGCCTTGACAAAGCCCGAAAGGCGAAACTGATGGCCATGCAGTTGGCGCAGTTCTCTGATTGCAAACATTTTCTTTATTATTATTTATCCAATATTTTCACAAGAATTGTAAATTGTCTAATATTTTGAACACACTTCTACTAACTCACGAACCATGATGTATAGTTTCTGAATACAATTTTGACAATTCAGATTGCATTATAGTTTTCTTTTGGGAAGTGCTTGCACTCGGGGATACTCTTTCTAAAATACACTTTTTCATTGTTTGGTAGCAATCTCATTTTTGGGTGCTTTGCTGGTCACATCAGGTGCACCCATCTCTTCAGAGGATTAGCTGAATGTATGTCTGCTATGAAGGCCTCTCCAATACCAATGTATCAGAAACTGCATACATGACTGCACTCTTTCTGCAATTATCTTTAAGATTTTAAAATCTATTTTCAACCTAAAATTTCCTGCATCATCGTCCCGTAGCATCCCAGATACAGTAATACTATTGAAAGGTTTTAACAGGTTGGATGTATGCTTTGCACAATGTGTGTTTAATATTTGTAGTTGTTGACAAATGTGCCAGTCTACTGGTTCTTGGTGGCCTGCATCACATTTTTATATTCTTTATGCATCACTAATTATAGCAAGAGTATACTTCCTATGTCTATTTGCTTTTAATATCTAGTTTAAATTAACATTATGTAATTCTGCAGAATATTAAGTTAGGCGTTGGCTTGACTTCTAAAGTTTGTTTAAATTGTAGTGTGTAACTTTTGGATTAGAAGTACTCCAGTTCATGCCTCTCCTTCTGTCTCACCATATTCTCTTTTTCCTGATCTATGCAAGTCAGACCTTCACTAAGCCTCCTAGACTTTTCTGTGACAAAAATGTGATAAAGGCCTAGCCTTTGCCATAAAATTGGTGAAATAGGGGCGAGAAACAGATCACTGTGTTTAAAAAATATGTATAATATATCATCATGTGATCACAGTGAGCCAGACTCTTTCCTCGGCGGTGAGTGCAGGCCAATCCGGAGGAGCCTGGGCTGGCGGAAAGTATGGTGAGCGCCCAAGGGACCCAAATGTAACAAGCAACGACGCGGCGTGAGGAACTCCGGACGCGGCCTGTCCTCCCCAGCCACCCTGAATGCAGAGGTGGTGATGGGAGATAGCCGGTGCCCCTACGAAGAAGCCCACAAGGAGAGCAGGAACGGCGCCTGATGGCGGGGTTGGAAGGAAAGGGGTGCTGCAGGCGCAGTGGAGTGGTAGAGGTCCCCGGGAGTGCGAGGTCCATTGAAGAGGCAGCCGACATACTGCGGTGGAGTGCAGAACGGAGGGGCCCTCTTCTGTAACAACGTGGGCAATAACAATAAAGACACTATTGGCGGCGAGCGGACTCGTTGAGGGAAGAGCCCCTCGGAAGCACATTCCCTGTAAGACTACAGATACCAGAAGATCAGCTCTAGCCGGAGGTCAAGTATACCTAGTGGGAAGTGGGCGAGCAGAAGAAATTGCAGGACCCACGCTGCAGACTACACATGCCTGCCGGGAGGAGGATGCGGCAGCAACGTCTGGACTGCCACTGCATACTACGGAGGTAGCATATGGTCCACGAGGTCCCAAGACAAGAACGGTATAGCGACCAGGGCTTGTCGGCGACGGACCCGCAGCTCCCAAAGTAAGTGCATATTGTGGATGAGGCTGGCCACCTCCGCAGACATCCAGTACCGGTTTGCGGAGGCGAGCAACGGCCCACTAGCCAGAATTGTATAATAAAGGGATTGCAACATTAGCGCCACTTGCCCCTGGTATAACAGAAGTACACAACGCGAAACAGCAGGCCGGATGGTGGCGGTAAGGAAGGGAACCAGGTGGCAACCGATCCCGCGATAGGGCTGGACGGTACGAATTACCTACTGCACGAACCATGGAAGATGCCGAAAGAGTTGGGGGATAAAGGGAGGCTGGCGCAGGCCGAATGAGAGACTGGGAAGCATACCCGGTGAGAAAGGAGGTCCACTGTGATCGAGGGCGACGACGAGTGGGACCCCAACACTGGACACAAAGAGCCCCTGAGAAACGACCTGCTAACGGAGGGGAGAAGCAGTGTGTGCAGGGTCTGGCGCTATTAGGTGACTGCCCAGCAAGTGCGAATGCGGGCTGTCTGGAGCCCTTGAAGCGAAGGTTGAGGGGGTAAGGAAGAAGGGGATCTTGACCGCCCTGATGAGGACAGTTCGTAAAACGTGAACCTCCAGAGTAGCAGATCAGGCCAGAGCAGAGAGGTCTGGCCCAGCGACAGCCAACGGAGAGGGGATTAAACTTGGAGCAATAAAAGTACAGGAGGCCAATAATGAAATAGGGCTCGCTGGTTTGCGGCACCATCGGCGCAGGCCTTGCGGCCCTGATCAGCGCTTACCGCTGTCGGTCGGAGTGAACCAGATGCCATGAACCAAATCAAAGACTGGCCAATCAAGAGCAAGAACCCCGGCTAGAACCCAAGAAGGTCAATTAGAGAGGTGTTTGAGACAGAGGCGACAAACGCACACCGAATCACCTTCCCTCTCGCCAGATCGGGCCGCCCAGACAAGAGACCCTCCTCTCAACACAATGACGTCGGACAAGGAAGAACTCTTGAGTTGCCTAAAGGGAATGGAGGCCAGACTAACAAACGCATTCCAAAACCAACTGGAACAAATGAAGGGGGAACTGAAATCCTCCCTCCAGGAGGTCAGCGAAGAAAGGGCAGAGCTGGGAGAAAGAGTACATGTAGTGGAAAACGGACTCTCGAATGTGGCAGAAGAAACTAACCAGAATAGGTGTACTACTGGACCAACTGGCTAATGCAACAAACAATCTGGAACTCCAGGTGGAGGACCTTGAGAACCGCTCAAGAAGAACTAATATCAGGGTCAAGGGCCTAGCAGAATCGGTGCTGGATAAAGACCTAAAGGACACCATGCAGCGTTGTTTTAGCAGCCTACTCAATGACACCCAAACCGAGATTATTGGGTTTGACAGAATACACCGGGTGGACCCTGAGGAGTGACCCTGGAACCAGGCCAAGGAACGTGCTGATTGTAATGACATCTTACTGCTTGAAAGAGGACATTTTGAGAGCGGCAAGGACCCAAAGTGACATCACGATTAATAGCTCTTGCATACAGTTATATCAAGATTTAGCGTTCGTCACCCTCCACAAAAGAAGGCTAATGCAGCCAATTGCGAAAGCCCTCCAAGCACAGCATATCCAATACAGATGGACACAACCGTTTGGCCTGACATTCACATGGGAGGGGAAACCGAGGAGAATCAACACCTGTGACGAAGGCCTTGCACCTCTGCAACTGGAGGATGGCCACACCCGAACCGATACCAGACAGTGGTGCAACATCCCAGGCACATCAAGCAAGCCATGGGAATGGTCAACGGAGATAAAATGAAGACCGAAAAAAGTTGAGAAAACCAAGGACCTGCAGCAGAGCCAAGAATGACAAAGGAGACAAGAAATGCACATTGAGCAAAGACCCATAAAACTGACAATCGTTACGAGCCAGACGATGCAGATCAGGCTGTACAGTTCAGAAGTGATGCGTCTGCACGGAGGTAGGAGGACATAACATCTTGGAAGCTGAGCCAGGAAAAGGGTAGTTCCTGGCAGTTTGAGGACTGGGAAAATTCTAGGCCCCAACGACCATACATGATCGGCGGGAGGATTCTTAGGAACCCAGGCCACATGTATTCCCAGATACATTGGGGGGGGGTGGGTAGGGGAAGGAGGAGGGAGGGTGGGTGGGAAGGAGGAGGGTGGGTGAAAGGGATGGAAAAGAGGCAAAAGACACATAAGAAATATGAGCTATCATTCCAAGGGGAGAAAGCAGATCCGAATTGGAGTACAAAGAGACCCCGAACAAGGAGCAGGGAGAGAGGCACGATGGAGGAGGCGAACATAGTTTCAATTTAATGTACAGGGCTGAACTCCCCCACCAAACGTATAGCAATCCTGGGCAGACTAGAAGCGATGTGTAGCAATAGCGATCCTGAAAGAGACGCACCTCCTCCAGAAAGATGAAAAGAGGATGCGAAACAGGACATATCCGCTTCAATATTTTGCCTCAAGTGGGAAAAAATCTAAGGGAGTTGCAATTCTATGCATTCGCGACCTATGTTTCCATAAACAACACATAAGGCATGGTGAGGCTAGGTACGTGGGTATCAAAGGCACAATCGAGGGACAAACATATACAATTATAGCGGTCTACGTACCTAATGAAAGGCAAGACCTATACATCTCCAAACTGCTTCAGAAAGTGGGAGGGTGGTGCGAAGGCCAGCTGATTATAGGGGCTGACTTTAACTGTGTAATGGACCCGAAATTAGACAAAACGCTCCCACCAACGATTGCAGACCAGAAGAACAGGCAGGTTCTGGGTACGTTTTTTGGGATTATGGGGTGATCGAAACATGGCTCCAGGGGGAAAACGGAGAATACACGCATTTTTTCAGCGGTGCATGGGGGGTACTATAACATAGATATGATCCTAGCCTCTTCCTCACTAATCCCCAATGTCACGAAAATAGAAATCGGAGTACAGTACCTCTCTGACCATGCTCCGGTATGTATTAGCCTAGAACTGAAGGGGGCAGGAAACAGACCCCGGCCACAGTGGAGACTAAATGAAATAATCTTAAGACATATTGCACTCAGAACACACATGGAAGGCACCATAAACAACTATTTTAGGGAAAATGACAAAGAAGAGGTTGACTGGAGGGTAGTCTGGGATGCAGGGAAAGCAGTAGTCCGGGGGGAATTTATTGCACAAGCGGCGCAATACTACAGGGAGAAAGCCCTCATAACATGCAATCTTGAGGAAGAATTGGGGGGCGCAGAAAAGCTCCATAAGGCCGTCAGACGCCCAAGACCCTGCGGGAATTTAGGAAGGTTAAAGCTAAATTTGAAAATCACACTGCAGATAGAACGGCACAGGCATTACTAAAAACGAAACAATCCTATTACCTACATGGGGGGGAAAGCAAAGAAATTTCTAGCAGCCAAATTTCGCAAACAGCGCGCAACAACATCACTAGGCTGAAAAATTGTCTGGGGGAACTGCAAACTGCAGACGAGGAAAAATTTGAAGCAATGTTCCAATTCCATGGGTGGCTATTGGCTAGTGAGAATTTAGATCAAGCTGAACAAATAACCTATATGTCTGCAATCCAATTGTCACAAATTACGGAACAAGACAAATAGGTTAGGAGAACGGATTACAGCCTAAGAGGTTAGTGATGCGATAGCAGCCCTGCCCAGTGGGAAGGTACCGGTCCCAGATGGCCTAGGGAATGGCTATTATAAAACATTCCATGCACAGTCAATAACCCCCCTCACCCGTCTTTCATATGATCAGAGGCAAAGGGTTGGTTTAGATGGATATGGGGAAATCAGCCACAATATTAACCTTAAAACCTGGGAAGGATCCGGTAGATTGTGCTAGCTACCGCCCTATTGCTCTCCTTAATACGTACACAAAACTGTATGCAAAAATGTTAGCGAACTGGTTCATGACAGTCCTACCAGCAATAATACACGAGGACCAAGCAGGCTTTATAAAAGGGAGGCACACACAGGATAATGTTAGATGGGCGATAGACATCATCGACTGGGGTACGAAAAGGAATCAAATATTCTCGATAGCAGCCCTGGACGCTAGGCGTGCCTTTGATAGTGTGGATTGGGAATACTTGAGGTTGGTCCTGGAGGAGTTTGGATGTGGGTCGGCATTCATCAAGATGGCGTTGGCAAATTACCAGCACCCATCCACGCAGTTTCTGGTAAACGGCCATGCCTCCAAGCAGATCAACATCAGGAGAGGCACAGGTCAGGGCTGTCCACTTTTCCCGTTGGTCTTTGCAATGGCAATGGAACCGTTTGCAATTAGAATAAGGAGGGACCCAAACATCAAGGGGGTGGGTAGCGGGGCGGGGGTCCAAAATAAGATTGCGCTCTACGCAGATGATATTATGCTCTATATGGCGGATACCATAAACACATTACCTAGGATCATTGCAGAACTACAGAGGTTTGCAGTGGTTTCAGGGTTTACAATAAATTACTCAAAATCCAAGGCATTAAACATCACAGAGAGAAGGGAAGATCTAGCTCCCATGGAGAAACTACGCCCCCTAAAATGGGAAAAGCAGTCCCTGGAGTACTTGGGGGTTCAGATCACTAAAGAGCTGGGGAACCTATTCAAGGCAAACATTGTGCCTCTCTGGAAGCATCTCCAAGAGGACCTGCAAAGATGGGACGTCCGGGAACTCTCATGGTTCGTGAGAATAACCGCAATAAAAATGATATTACTTTATGTAGTGAGCTCAATCCCTGTTGATATACCCCCAAGTCTAATTAAGGAACTACAGAATGTGGTATTTAACTTAATTTAACAAAATAAAAAGCCAAGGATCCAAAGGCAGATCTTGAGGCGACCAATGCTTCTTGGGGGGCTGGGAGTCCCAGACATTGGCAGGTATATATTGGCAGCACACCTGACACCAATGCTGAAATTGGTGGGCCAGGACCCTCCACCCGGTTGTGGTAAGATAGAACAAGCATCGACAGCGACCCCGCTAAAAGTATTACAATTCTTTTAGCCCTGCGCCCACGAGAATGAGGGAACATTATTGGAGGCCACCAAGGCGACCCTACGCAGCTGGGATCTAGCAATCCGGGGGGAAAAGGTGCAGCGAGGACTGGGCCCACTGTCCCCTCTAACACAACGCTGACTTCTCACCTGGACTCCACAAAAAAGTCTGGGAAGGATGGCGGGAAGCTGAAACAATGTCATTAAAAGATATGTACCATGATGGTACCCCAGTCTCATTTGAAGATTGCAAAAAGAAATTCGGAATTGGCGAAAACCACAGATATAAATACATGCAATTACGCCACTGGATCTCTCATCCAGCAGTAAAGAAGGCCGGGCTACGATCCCTGTTGGGCTTAGAATTAACAATGCGGGAGGGAGTATCCTCGAAAGGTATAACTAGACCATACACACTTCTAGACAAGGCACAAACTGTGGATACCCTCCAATACATGGACTGGGAGCAGGATATGGGGGAAACGATCACGGAGGAAGAATGGGGTCAAATATGGGTGAGAGCGCATGACTTGTCTAAATCTACGACAATCAAAGAATCAGTATATAAACTTTGCTACCGGTGGGATATGCCCCACTATCGCCTACACAAGATGAATCGCACGTACCCCCCGGAATCCTTGCGACAATGTGGGGAAAGAGGTGACATGTTCCATATGTGTTGGTCGTGCCCGAAGGCGACCGCGTATTGGAAAGAAATCCAGGGGCACATCATGGACATAACGGGAACCGAGCTGCCATGGTCACCAAAAGTAATCTTGCTAGGTGCAGTAGCAGAAGGAAAATGTGCTGCATCCGGGAACAGAGTGGCTCTTAGTTACCTATTGATAGCAGCGAGAATGACAGTGGCCCAACGGTGGAAGTCGATAGACTGCCCCACCACGCCTTCGTGGTGGGTCAAAGTGTGGGGAGTCATGGCAACAGAAAACATTGTGCCACAAATACTGGAAAATATTTGAGATTCCTTGCAATATGGGACCCCCTCCAGGACTATGTAGGGGAAAGAGAGGCTCACTACTTCAAACTGAGATTACTCAAGAACATTCATTTCCGCTGAGAGACTTAGAGAGACCACAACTGGTAGCTTGGCTCAGGGAGTAGAGTTGAAAAGGGACCAAGTTCTTTTGGCAAAGATGGGGGTGGGAGGGAAGAGGGAGGGGGAAAAGTTCAATGGGACGGAAAATTGGAAATTTTGCTGATGCTTTTGACAATGTTGAAAGTTGTATACTGACGGTAGCAACTTACTGTAGAACAAAGTACAACTGTTATTTGATTCTGTCTCTGTTGAAAATAAAGTTGGTTAAAAAAAAATGTCGACACTGAGATGTATACAAATATTAGTTCTCATTAAACCGGGGTGACATTATGTAGCGTCAAGGTACTGTGATGAATCCTGCAGACTCATCACTGAACCCCAGCCTAAAATATCCTTCCATGTGGCCAGGGAAAGGCAGTCGCTACCCGATGCTGACTTTGGGGGTGGCATCATGAGCGAGATTCACATGCGAGGAGATGGCTGTCGGAGGGAAGTGGTGACTCCCTAGGTAAGGACGCAGTATTCATCTTCTTAGGAGGATGAAAGTCCTAGAATTCCCAAATATCTAATGGCATGCTGTCACTGCAGAAGTCCCTCCCAAAACCCAAAGAGCATTCTATGAAAAGTAATCTAGACCGAATACATTTTATACTTCGGGAATTCATTAATGAAATGCGACATCACCTAGTTATGATTCTTTCTTGGGTAAAAGTCCCAACCCCAATACTATATCATAAAACATTCACATATCCCCCAGCTCTGATTATATTCAGTTTACAAATCAATCAACTAAAGAGAGATGAAGGAGCCACAATCACTATGGATTTACAGATCTTTAATGCCTGTGGTACTGGGACGAGGAAGAGCGACTGAGTTAATGATGATCTGAGGTGCTACAGAAAGTACTAGGCAGTCTAGTTCTTTAAAGTTGAGGCACCTGAGCAGGACATTTAAACCTGAGAATGAACCACAGCTGGGGGAAGGAGTAGCAGAAGCAGTCAGGAGAGCAGCCAAAGTGGTTGGAGCTGAAGCAGGAGTACGAGCGCCAGCAGAAGCCGACGCGAGAAGAGAAAGTGTGCGGTTTTGCAAAGTACAAGCAGCAGGAAGCAGAGTCGTGGTCCGCAGTGGGGAGAGAAGCCCAGCTATGTGGGAGATGTGCTTTCGACCCGATTTGAGTCATCAGCGGTGCTGGAGGATGCGGAGACCCGACGGATTTGGTGGGGCTCCAAGGAAGGGCCGTGCAGGTGGTGGCAGGTACTGAAGAGCAGTCATCGGGATTTCTGATCCACAGAAGGTCATCCACAGCAGCACACAGCGACGCAGAGCCACTGTGAGAAGCTGGTGAGTTGGCCTGCAGAAATGGGTAACCCTGGGGCACCCTGAGCAGAAAAGTCATTAATACCAGATAATTCTGAATACAGAGCAAGCAGAATTAAAAGGCACAAAGGGTGCAATTCTCCTTTCCTGAAATGTCAACTTGGGGAAATTTGTAACCCACATTGCAAGAGTAATTTTGATCATTAACAAATGGAGATCTCATAGCTCATGCATTGACAAGGTGAAATATTGCTTCAGCATCTGAGGGAGGATAGAGATGCCTGCCTTGGCGGCCAGCGCCGTATCTGCATCATGATGGAGGGACTCCTTCGAAGAAGAAGCTGATTTTCTGGTACTCTGGGTCCACTCTCTCCCAGATTGCAGCATATCCTTAAAGGAGCAGGTTGAATTTGCCTGCTTAGAGTTTAGGTAGACCATGCCGGGTGGCAGCAGAACTCCGGACCATGGCACCCCAGGAGAATGCAGATGCTCAGAATCAGTGTCATCAGCCGGGCCTTGTATTTTGTGGCTTGCAAGTGTGCCTCGTCTCAGTTGGTGTAGGACACTGCGTGACGATAGTCTATTGGTGTTCCCAAGCTGGATGCTTCACTGCCAGATATGCTTGGTGTGGGGAGGGGGACTGAAGGAGGGTGGAGCAATCTTGTAGGCGATGGTGTGAGCTCCACCCACTGTGCACTCTGTGGGCCCCTCACAAGTTAGATGGGTTATCACACCACTGCTCCATTGCTATCCTCCGCGCCCTGCAGTTTGCTTTAATGAGCATGGGCCCCACTGCCCTGTCCCCAGCACCGCTCTTTTGCCTGGAGGCTGCCTCTCACCTTAGAGGGGGATCGGGGCGGGGTCGCTCCTGCTCCCAGCCCCGTCCCAGGCGACATCTACGGCACCCGATCACAGTACTTGGTGGATGCTGCTATCTTATGTTATAACAATTTATAGACTGTGCATATGCCCAAAGGCATCATGGCACTAAACTGGCAAGGGGACTTGTAAAAAACTAGAACAAGAAAGTTTTCAAGGGGGGCGTGGCTACAGGGCCATGTAAGAGGGCGTGTTTCCAGAGATGCTCTTGCTGATCCTGCAACAATCTGGACAGATGTCGATCTAGAAAAATAGACACCCCTCGATCAGAAGGCTATGTATTATGTTGGCCGAAGACCAACCGTCTCATGCATTTAGTGTTAGAAATATATAGCCATAAGCTTGACTAAGGTGTGGCCATTTTAAAAGCAACTGGAATTGCCATCTTGTTTTCTCTAACGTTGCCTTTTTGCCTCATGTAAAACTGCTTTGCTGAAATATTATTCTGCTTCACTGGTGCACAATGCAAGGCCGCGAGTGGCATGTTGAAACATAACGCAGTAACCCAGACAGAAATGCCCGGTCCCCTCCCTCGCATATCCTTGGAGAGGGAGCAGCAAGGCATTCTAATCAGTACAGCAGGTGCCAGCCATTCTCGGTAAGCACAGTTGAAATGCTAGAGCGAACATTAAAAGACTTGAATTATGCTCTTCTTTGCGGCCCCCCTTCCCTGAGCCCGGTAGAGTCCTGGAGAGCAAGTTGACCCCATGGCACATGAATAGATACTAGGAGATAACAAGGCCTGGAATGTGTCTCTCCCTACGCACAGCTTACTTGCAGAAACAGAAGCATTGTGTTCTTTAAAACAAAGACTTATGTCTGTGAGCTACAAAATTGCAAACTGTTACTAAATAAATGTTTGAAGGTGTCATACTCGTCACCATTGTCAATCATTGTGCCTAGTTCAAAGGAAATGCAATAGGGGCGGTATAAGTTGTGACACTACTGATTACTAGATGCTTGTTTTGTATATATGTAACTGTTGTACGAATTTCTCTCTCTTGTGTCCCCCGAGGTCTGGTAGACTCACGTCGCAGGGCGTGGGACCAGTTGGCCAACTGAGACTATTTGCTTTGCAATAAACCCTAGATTTTGGGAATACAACCTTGTGTCTGGCGTATCAGTTCGTGTGTGGTGATTGTACCTTGTTTCCATACGCGAGGGTCCCTCAGGGGCCTCTTCACAGAAACTACAGAAAAAATGGTCACGACTGGTAAAATTATATGTGCAGACTTGTAAGACTGCACGGCATGTCTGGAGTGCTATTTTGAGCTGATTGGCACCGTGATTTGTGTGGATTGAGTCCAAAGAAGATTGCAGCTGCTTGCAGGCGAAGGAATCAAAATGGCGATTTTCTACGAACAATGAGACGGGGGGGGGGTGTGGCTACACAGCCATGGACTGAGACGTATGGGAATAAGTGCTTGAGGAGGGCTGTAGAGTGTCTCTGGAGCCACTGCTGAATGCCGACGGAATGCAGCAGTGAAGAATCCAACACAAAAAGGAAAAAAGAAAGTGACTTCTAAGTCGTAAAAGATGACGAAACTCATCAGACAACTAACACAAGGTGGCGCCCAATTAAGAATAAAGGGGAAGGCGCATAATTGTAGCAATGTGGGTCCGGAGCGGCATGCCACCTTTCATTGCAGACAGAACTGAAGCGTCATGGTAAAAACAGAATTGTACTGATAACGTTATGGAAGGAGGCAGGCCGCTGGGGGAGAGCAGCTGAGATGACAAGAGCAGGAACGGGGAGATACATTGTAGCGCGGAGGAAGCGTTGGAACGGACCGTGAGCCCCCCAAGCTGATAGCACTGCAGGGACGGCATTGCACAGCAGACGGGTGAAGGAAATCGGTACACTTATACAATGGACCCCAGGAGATCCGAGCATCGCCAGGACACAGGCTTCGTAGCCCCGATCTGGCACTTGTGAGGAACGAGAAGCCCGTGAAACCCTGTAACAGAGGCACACGTCCAACCGAATGTGCGCCCCTCAGCGGTGGAGCCCGGAATGCGAGGCTTGTTAATAAAAGTAGAAACTGAATGAGTATCTCCCCTCCAGTGCCCGACGTGCGCACAAGCAAGGAACGCCCACAGAGGTCAGTTGTAAACTAGTGGAGGGGGCACCGAGATTCTGGGAGGAACATCAACGGGCCCCATGGACTGTACACAAAGGACTGAAATGTGGACGTGAGAGTCTGAAAGCCACAAGCACACGAGGAGGGGAGGAGCACGGAATTTCACTGGGGGCCCGGAAATAAACAACAAAGACCAGCGCCGAACAGTGGGGACTGAAGTATGACAGCTAGGGGCTGAAAAGAGCTGAGGACCTGTTAAGGAACCCTATGGGAGATCAGCCCAACGGCCAGGCGCTGAGGCACACATGTTCGTGGGTGCCCGGAAAACATCTGGTACAAGTCGGATGGGCCACTTCAGTGAAAGGTAAGCCTCATGACAATAGAGGAGAACTAGTGGACACTGAGGGGTAGTAACTCCCTAAGGCTCTCGGGGTCCCACGCAAATAAGAAGGCAAGAAAGGGAGGAACAGTGACAACGACTCTGGCAGCTGAGTTACCACATGGATAACCATAACGTGGCAGACAAAGAAAGAGGACCTTGGAGTGGCCGTGACTTGCTCCAAACACAAGGTGGCATGGTCAGCAGATCTGAGGCCCAGCTGTGGAAATCATGAGAAAGGGAAGCTTGTGAAGCCCTGCTGCATGAGTACAGGTACGCTGGGGAACATGGAATTGGGCACACGGGCCATGCAGCGTGACTGAGGAAGTAGTAAGGCTGAAGGCTAAGGAGAGGCTGTGCGTGTTGAACCCGGCAGGTTTTCAGGGAAGGAACACTTACGAGGGCCCATTGTAAGCACAGTGAGAGGTGCGGGCAGCGTGTCCCAGGTGACTGTGGAGGAGGAGCCGTATAACCCCAACCCAGAACGACATAAGTATAACTACAAGCGTGGAGAAAACACTTGACCCACTCAACACTCCGGTGGCGATGGGAAAGCAGAAACACAACTCGGACTACCAAGCAAACACGTTGTCAAGCAAAGAAGACCCCATCCAGAGAGTGGGAAAGAACCAGAGCAGAGACACCACAATATAACGCCGAGAAGGCAAGTGTGGGAGCAGGAAACATGGCGGCTAAAAATAATAAAGCCAAAGGAAAACAACCAACCATAGACATCTTCACCAAATAGGCACAGTCACCGGAGGCATCCGCATCAGCAAAAGGAGCCACACAAGATAAGATCGTCCCGCCTCGGGACGACCATCACATCCTAGAGGCCATAGCGGAACTGAAGGCGCATGGGAAAGCAAAATCAACACAGCCATGGCGGAGCTGAAAGCTGCACTCAAAACCAAAATTGACGCGGTTAGTGTGGACGTGAACCTTCTAAGACAAGATGTAAGGAAGTTAGCGGAACACACAAGTGGCTTGGAAAAGCAAGTACAAACCAACGCGGAGACTAGCACAGCCAATGCCAAGGAGGTGCATATATTACATCTACAGGTGCGTAACCTTGAAAGCCGTGCTGAGGAAGCAGAAGGGCGAGCATGTCGCAACAACATACGAGTGGTAGGCCTGCCGGAAGGGGAGGAAGGTACGGACCCCACAAACTATGTGGAGAACATGCTGATACAGGAGATCGGATCAAGTGTGCTCACACAAGGGTTCACAGTGGAGAGAGCCCACAGGGCTCTGCTTAGGAG
The DNA here is from genome assembly GCF_040938575.1 of Ambystoma mexicanum. NCBI lineage: Eukaryota > Metazoa > Chordata > Amphibia > Caudata > Ambystomatidae > Ambystoma > Ambystoma mexicanum. The sequence continues at coordinate 622,422,132 of NC_090936.1, forward strand.
GCCCCAACCAGGAGCTCCCCCCCCCGAGCAATTCTAGCCAAGATTCTGAACTACAAAGACAGAGAGAAGATCCTTGAATATTTCCATAAAGGCGGAACGATAAGCAGATCATCGGCGACTGTCACAGCATATCCAGGCTATACCATGCAGGTACAAAGGCAGCGATTACAGTATGGGGCGGTCAAGAGGCGGCTGCGGGAATCTGTATTTAAATACATGCTGCTGTACATGGCGAAACTCTTGCACAGTGGAAAAACATTCTTCTTTGAATCGCCCGAAGAGGCAGCGAACTCGCTAGACACACAGGGTTGTTCGGACGCAGGAGGTCGAGATCAGAACGGACAAGATAAGTGAAGCAGCCGCATTTGGGATGTTAAATGTGACCGAGGCTAAACTAGCAGATAATATGACGACTCAGCCATATGGAGGGGGGGGGGGAAGTCGGGCGAAACCCTCCGAATAGGGATAGTAGGTAGAAACTATGGACAGTGGGTGAGACCAGGGAGTAGCTCGAATAGTAGCGAGTGTCAAAAAGAAATGAGTGGCACATTGCCATTAATGCAGGAGCAACAGAGTCAGTGAGTTCTTACCCCTTGAAGTTAGTGTGGTCGGGACATCACTAGGGTGGACCCCCCGCTGGGTTCTATTGGCAGGACTAGATGCGGGTTAGCCTGAGATCCAGGGATGGAGCTGGGCACCAGTTGGGGATGGGAGGGAGGGTGTGGGAGGGGAAGTTGGGGCAGCTAGAGGGGTGTTTTGGTTTGGGGGAGGGAAGTGGGGGAGGGAGGGATCAATCAAAATGACACAGGAGCTCAACATGGTAGGTCTACAAACACAACTAAATCTGTACAGGAAAAGGTGGGGGAGAAGGGTGGGTGAAGTAGGATATAGCTGAAATGGGGGACCTCAGAATTGTGACCTGGAATGTACGCGGGTTAAACACCTATATTAAGCGCAACAAAGTCATGATGTATCTACGCCGGCAAAAGATAGATATAGCAATGTTACAGGAAACCCACCTAACTAAAGAGAAACTAGAGTTGATGCAGAGGAAGTGGAAAGGGACCATAATGGGGGCTACATACTTAGTATATGCTAGGGGGGGTCCTTATATGGATTGCGCCCCACGTCCCGTTCAAACTGTTGCAACAGGAGGTAAGAGAAGATGGGAGAATGGTGCTAGTAAAAGGGATAGTGGGAAATGAAGTGGTCAACCTGATTAATATCTATGTCCGAACAATGATACTGCACCTTATTTTAGAAACATGTATGCCATTGTTAGCCCATACATGGAAGGAGCTGTCATAATAGGAGGGGAACGTAACTGTACACTAGACCCCAAGATGGATAGGTCAGACGACAAAATAACCAAGCCTAACCCAGCTGCAAGGGCCCTGACCAGACTCATACGAGAATTCCAGCTCACTGAAATATGGAGGAAGCTCCACCCCAACTGTAGGGGGTATTCACATTATGCAGCCCCACATGATTTATACACCAGTTTAGACTACATACTACTGTCTAGTTCCATGGTGGAAGAGATCAAAGAGGCGTAGTACAAAGCAGCAGTACTATCAGACCATACGCCACTGCTGGTGACATGGCAGATCTCGCCACCCAGGCCTAAGATTCCGACATGGAAACTTCGTGCAGAAGCACTGAGGGATGCCATGTTCAGGGAAGACCTAAGAAAGGCAGTACAGGAATACTTTGAACTAAATGCCGGAAGTGTTGTGTCAGCTGGCACACTCGGAAGCATTCAAGGTAGTAATAAGGGGGGCAGCGATATCAAAGTCGACTGGGCTGCTGGGGGGCATATCGGCAGATCTGAAAACCACAGAAAAGGAGATTGAAGCTAAAATGCAAAAGGGTCCAGAATCCCCAGAAAAGATTGAGGCGATCAGACACCTGACCGAAAAATGTAAATCCCACTGGGAGAGATTATGTAACCTCAACTATAGGAAATCTATAGAGACAGCATGCAGAAGGCGATACCCAGGGCAGATTATTAGCCTGTTTGTGTAAAAGCGAGACCCCGAGACAGGTGATCCGGGAGATGCGCCGCGAGGATGGCGCACTCGAGGATACACAAGAAGGAGTAAATGAGTGCTTTCAGAGATACTACCGCAAATTGTACACTGATAAAACAGAGGTAGAAGAAATTGACATAAACGAAGTGCTGGAGGACGTTATCCTACCCAGGCTAGAGGTAGCTGATAGAGAATGGCTTGAGGCACCACTGGAATTAGAGGAACTGGAATATGTAATCCGTAACCTACCCACCAATAAGGCGCCGGGGGCCGATGGCCTCCCAAGTGAATTTTATAAGACATATATGGCAGACCTGCTTCCACCATTGTTGGCCATGCTGAATGAGGCGTTCAAATGGGGTATGCTGCCAGAGACTTTGAGAGAGGCGGTCATCGTTCCGCTTCTCAAGCCGGGCAAAATAGACACTGATTGCGGATCCTACAGATAGTTGTCAATGTTAAATCAGGACAGTAAGATCCTTACCGCAGTGATGGCAAACAGATTGAAACCACTGATAAGTGCCCTGATACATCATGACCAGACAGGATATGTCCCCCAGCGGAGCATTTCTGATAATCTCAGGAGATGGCAACATGTTATAGACCAGACCACTGGAGGCTCCCAAGAATTGGCGATGGTCTCACTAGACGCAGTCAAGGCTTTTGACTCTGTTAAATGGCCTTGGTTACTAGCGGTCCTAAAGAAGTTTGGGATAGGACCGGTATATCTGCAATGGGTGAAATTATTGTATAGTGTGCCGATTGCCAGAGTCCGGACAGGGTCGGTGATATCAAAGGTGGACGCTAGGCAGGGGAACTAGACGGGGCTGCCCTTGGTCTCCGATGCTGTTTATTTGAGCACTATAGCCCCTGGCTGCATACCTCAGATATCAATACAGGGAGGTGGGCATCGCAACGAAAGGTGGACAGCACTTTATATCACTGTATGCTGATGACATGTTGTTGTATCTAAGTAACCCTGAAGAAAACTTAAAATATATACTAGAGATACTAGATCGATATGCACTAATATCGGGTATAACGGTAAACCCACGGAAGTCCTTGATATTCGCACTAGGCAGATATATAGGAATACCTCAAGATAGGTTGCCGGTGTTACAGATTGAATGGACCGTAGACCCCTTCAGATACCTGGGGATAAATGTGTATCACAATGTGGGAGACGAACATAGGAATAATACGGAGCAAGCAGTAGAAGGGATTCAATGCAGTATTGCATTTTGGACAAGGCTGCCCCTAACCATGATGGGGAGAACGTCATTGCTTAAAATGATAGTATTGCCCAGGCTGATACACAACTTTGCAAGTGTCCCCTACCTGATACCTAAACGCTTTTTTAATAAACTCCACAATATGTGTAGAGGGTTCATCTGGCATAATACTAGAAATCTGGTAGCTCTATGGAAATTACAAAACCCACACTATCGGGCGGGTATCAAACTACCCAATTTTGAGATATATTATCTAGCAGGCTAATTACAATATGTAGCTAGAAGGCTCTCCGAGGACACCACTTCAGAGTCCAGACTATTGAGGGCGGAATGCACACCATATTTCTTAAATGAATGGATGTGGGTGACTGAGCCCCCGAAAAGTAAGGGAGCGGCGCTACTGACCCTGGGTAGGAAGATCTGGCATAGGACCTGTGTAATGCTGGGAAGCCGGACACCGTGCTCCCTTTGGTGACATTAAAGGGGATAGATGATCAATTGAGACGTGCTACAAGGGAACACTGGGAGCCGGTGGGGGTGACAACAGTTGGGGATGTGTGGCAAGGAGATGGCAGAATAGAGTTGGATAGCTTATGCGAGGACACAGGCCTACACAGCGGGTAGTAGTATCACATATGTGAGGCTGGTGGCAATGCTAAAAAAGACGTGGTCAGAAGTAGAACTGACCCATCAGCCAGACGAGGCTAAAGAAATGTTCCAAACGGTGTCAGACGGGGGTCATGAGGTCTCTAGAATTTACAAAATACTGATGTCTAATGTGGGAAAGGAGGTGGTTCAGACGAGGCGGGACTGGGAAGAGGAAAGCGGGGAAACAATAAGCGATGGGCTATGGGAAAGGGCACAAGGGTACCACAAAAAAGTGTTGAGGAATGCCCGATTACAACAGATTCAATTGTATATTACTCATAGAGCATATATGACCCCCAAGAGAATCGCTAAATTCACAAATGCGGCTACACAGCGATGCCCGAAATGTGAGGTAGAAAACGCCGGGATGGTACACATGTTCTGGGCTTGTCCCAAAATTGCGAGATTTTGGAGGGAAATAGCGGATCGACTGACTTCCAAGGGGATTGAACTAGTGGTAGACTCCTTGTGGGCATGCATGGTGGGGAGCTTCCCTAGACCGCGCAAACTCAAGCATGTATGCAAACTCAAAAGGAGGATAGCCAATGGGATGGAAAGCTTAGACAAGACTCAATGTAGATACCTGGTGGAGGAACCTTCTGCAGTGGGCCGAGGCTGAAACTGTGGTCTGGAGGAGGCAGCATGTAGAGGAGGTGAAGAGGAAACAGTCATTGATGGCGTGGCAACATCTGATTGCATCTCTGATGGGCCTGGGACCCAAAGAATTAGATAGTAAAAATGTTTATTTTAAAAATAGATAGGCAACATTAAAAAAATAATACTAGCACTTTTTTAAAAAAAACTTCCTATGTAAAATGTTGAGCTATTCAACCTCAAAATTCGCAAAAGCAAGCACATGGGCGCATCCATTTTGTGAAATGGATGCCCGCCTGTGCTGGCTTTTGCGGCACTAATGAAGGAAAAGCCAGCTAGCTGTATTAAACAAAAGCTACCGCTAGGTGGCTTTTCCTTCATTGGTGCTGTACGGGGACCGGAGACCAGAGCAGGAAAGCTGCAGCTGAATCTCGGTAAGTGCTATTTATTTAAAAAAAAAAAATAAGCACTAGCTGACCCAAAGTGATAGCCACAGCAGACAGAAACACAACGCGTTTGTGTTTAAAAACGCTGCGGTTTTTCTTTACGAGTTTCTCAGGCTCCTCCGAGCCGGAGGAGCCTGAGAAACTTGGAAAGAAAAACCGCAGCGTTTTCAAACACAACGTTGTATTTATGTTTGTGGTTGCTTCAAAAGCGACCGCAAACATAAATACGTTTTTAAAGCTCCGGTTTTATTTCTAAGTTTTCCGGGCTCCTCCAGCCCGGAAAACTTAGAAAAAAAAACGCAGCTAGTGCTTATTGTTTTAAAAAAAAATAAATAGCACTTACCGAGATTCAGCTGCAGCTTTCCTGCTCTGGTCTCCGGTCCCCGTCCTCCGCGTACAGCACCAATGAAGGAAAAGCCACCCAGCGGTAGCTTTTGTTTACTACAGGTGGCTGGCTTTTCCTTCATTAGTGCCGCAAAAGCCAGCACAGGGGGGCATCCATTTCACAACATGGATGCGCCCATGTGCTTGCTTTTGCGAATTTTGAGCTTGAATAGCTCAATATTTTACATAGGAAGTTTAAAAAAAAAAAGTGCTAGTATTATTTTTTTTAATGTTGCCTATCTATTTTTAAAATAAACATTTTTACTGGACTATCCCTTTAAAGAGGGGGAGAGGAAGAAAAAGCGGGATGTTTGGGTTTGAGTAGTTTATGCACTATGCTAAGGTGCACTGTTTGTTTGTTATGAAACCAATAAAATGTTTAAAAAAAAAAAAAGTTTTCAAGGAACGCCGCAAAGAGCTGATCAGAAATAGCCCTCAGGGAATGAGGGAGAGAATTCCAGGCCTTACCCGCAGCAACTGAAAAGGTGACGCCACCCATGCGGGAGAGTCTGACCTGAGGAACCTGAACCCTAAGAGCAGACTGAGAATGAAGCAGACGTGAGGGAAAATAGAGTACAAACTTGGCCTGAAGGTTTTCTGCGCCCAGTTTGTAAAAGGCACAATGCAAAGAGATTTGAAAAGAACATGCTTCTCAACAGGCAACCAATGAAGCTGCCAAAGCAGAGGAGACATATGTGCACCCAGCGGAGGATGAAGCAGAGACCTGGCTGCTGCATTTTTAAGAAGCTGGAGACTGGATAAGATAGCAGGGCTGACCGAGGTAGAGTGAATTACAATAATCAAGTGTATTAAGTACAAGCGCCGTGACAACAGGGGCCTGAAATTGAGCCGGAATGAATGGAAGAACTTTCCTCCATGTTCAGTTTGAAATGGCCAGACCTGCAAACAGACGCATCCTGATCAGCCATAGAGAAGGATGACTCGATCTTAACACTGACGTTTTTTACAGACAAGACAGGCATGGGAAAGGGGCCCAAAGTAGTGGGCCATAAATCAACCGTCCAGAAAGAAAGAGGGTTAGGGGTGCCCACAACCAGAACCTCAGTTTTGTCACCATTAAGTTTTAGCCAATTTGGTGCCATCCATGAACCCAGGTCCTCAAGGCATTTCCTCAGCCAAACAGCAGTATCTGGCCGAATGATATCGAGACGGACCAAGATCTGCGTGTCGTCATCATAGGAGTAGCACCTGAAGCCATGGGACTGAATAAGGCAGAGGAGTGGCCTAATATAATGTTGAATAATATTGGTGACATTGCGGAGCACTGCAGGACACCACAGGACAGCAAAATAGACTTAGAAAGAAATGGAGGAAGAGAAACCGTCTTGGAACGATCGGCCAGGAAGGCGGAAAACCATGCCAGAACTTGGCCAGACAAGCCAGCTGACGACAGCCCGGAGATCAGGGTGGGATGATCAACTGTGCCGAAAGCAGCTGAAAGATCTAGCAAAATCACTGCTTCGACACCACCTTGGTAAACCAGGCGGGCCAGATCGTCCAGCACAGAAGTAAGGACTGGTTCAGTACCCCTCCCAGGACGAAAGCCAGACTGGAAAGAATGAAAACAAATGATTCCAAAAAAGACAAGCAGGGGTGAGACAAGAGACTCAAACAACTTCATAAGAAAAGGGAGAAGCGAAATAGGCCGAAAATGAGAAAGCACAGTGGGATTCAAAGAAGGCTTAAGCAGGGGGAGCACACACGCATGATTCAAGACACTAGGAATGCATCCATCATGGAAGGAAGAGTTTACTGCCGTTATAATGAGGGAAATAATATCACCAGAGATTTCCATAAGGAGAACAAGAGGAATGGAGTCAGCAGGTGAGGCAGATTTAAGCCGATGGATAGCCATAAGAACATCTTGGTCAGAAAAAGTAGGGAAAGCAGACCAAGTGGAATTAGGTAAAGAAGGCAGATGCGACGGAAAGAGAACCTTAGGTGATTGACCGCCATCTCTACCTTCCGGCTAAAAAAATATTGTTTTTCAGAGATTATAGCCTTATGATAGTTTACCATAGTGCAGCGGTAGGAAGTTTTGTCAGCAGGAGAATAACTAGCATGCCACTTCCTCTCTGCTTGCCCTCATAATAGTTTACACGCCCTAAATTCATCAGAGGACCAGGGCTCGAAGGGATGAATGTTCCTTTTACAGGACCTGAGTGGTGCCAGAAGATCAACAACCGCACAGAAGGAAGCATCCAGTGACAGCAGGGAGCAAGGCATATCATGAGCGCACTGAGACTGAAGAGAAGCCACCAGATCAGAGCTAAGGACCCTATGCCAGCTATGTTTAAGGATAGCCGGCTTGGCCACAGGCAACATAGAAATCCGATGAGAAAGGCTAAAAGGTACCATAAAATGGTCGGAACAAAACACTGTTTTTGCTCCTAGCATTTCTACTAATATTCTTCCACTCAGTCCAAAGTCCAAGACATTTCCCCGTCCATAAGTAGGATAATTGACCTACTGAGGAAGGCCAAGATCTGACATAAGGGCCAGAAAGTTGGATACCTGTCAAGCATTGGTTGAATTAGCTGGGAGATTAAAGCTTCCAACAATCAAAAGGTTGGGATGATTGAACTGGAGTTCCAGCACAAACGCAGGAAACTCAGGATAAAAGGCGCTATCAGCCCCTGGGGGTCTATAGACCACAACGACGGACAGCGTTGACTTGGGAGACCGCGAAATGCGAGCCAGGAGACATTCCATCTTAAGAGAATGGACTGGGACAGTACAGTAAGTTTTAAGATTTGCCTTGTGCATAATAGCTACTCCAACCCCCTCCCCCCCCCCCCCGGATGACTAGAGACACAGTCAACATGAGCAAGCTCATAATTTCGGGGGTGGGGGGAGTGCTTGAGTAATAGAGGGGGCAGGGGTATCGCAAAGCCAAGTCTCTGTTAAAAAACAGGAGATCAGGTTGAGAAGTAGAGACCACCAATGAACGGGTATTAAGGAGAGAACAATGAAGAGCATCCATTGTAGGTTTGGCTATAGGGGGTTTAAGAAAACCAACCAGCCATTTCGTATTAGAAGGGGTCAGAGATGTCAAAGAACTACGATTTCAAATGTGTACCCATTGTAGAGGGACCTTCCACGGCCTGCACAGGGGACGAGCACAGACGGGCTGGACTTTGGCACGACTTCGCCACGCTGACCCCTCGATCGCTGCGCTCGTCCACTGCACTTCCGGGGACGTTCATTTATACCAATACACATAGTGAAGGCACCCAGCACCGCCCACTAAGGGAGGAACATGGGAGACAGACTGCGAAGCGTGTCTGTGGATGTTAGTATCAGGAATCCAGGCACCTTCCTGCCGCTCCAAGCGGCCTTACAAGGAAAAGAATATAACGTTTCCTAGCAGGGTGCCCAGCCACTCACCCACACGTAACGCACGTATAAAAGGAAAATAACAAGAGCATTTAAAAACTGGTCATAACTGCCAGTGCGCTGCATGCTGAGTGAGCACGACGGGACGATTGCTGAAGGCCGCCCACGCTTCGCTGTTGCGGATGAGGGGTCCATGACTACCAACAGCCCTCCAAGATGGGCGCTGTTACCGAAACAATCCGTGGAGCTTTACTGCTTCTTCAGTTGGTTCTTATGGGTATAACTTTATAGTTTTGCCAGCCTAGGCTTGGAGCACCAGACATTCACTTCTCAATCATCGGTGCTCCCTGGCCACGCCCACACGGACACGTTAAGTTTGATGGCTCAAATGAGTTGACTGTCCTATTCGGATCGGGCAGGACCAGCCAGTCACAGCACGCTGCCGCCGCGGGTGCCCTGTGCACCGCTGCAGCGTGCAGAACTGGACATTGCTGTGACATCTGGGTGACTGGAGACACGCTCTGCGCTAAAGGTTCAGATGCCCATTACAGGTCATGTGAAGCATGTGTTCCACGGCCCTGGTGCTCCTCAGCAGTGCTTTTACCCGCGAGTTGCGTTTGGAGTGCGTTCCTGTTTTCTTGCTTGGATTTCTGCTTTCTTCTGTTCCTCTGGACCGCTGACTTGTTCCCTCATGGATTTGGATACTGGTTCTCCCTATTGTCATTAGATCACTTGGCTTTTTTCTATCTGTCTTTTTTTATTCTGCTTCCTGGATTGGGTTTCTTGGATTGTGCTTCTGGATATAGATACTTGGACTTTTCTTTTGGCTCTTTTCTTTGAATTTCCTGAATTCTTAAAGATTGCACCCTCATTCCGTTCGTGTCGGCTCCCTGCAGACTTGTGTTTTTTGTTGTTTTCACCTGGTAGTTGGGCTTGGTACCAGTCGGCTATCTGGACTACGAACTCGGGTTCGTCTCTGTTGGTTCTGTCAAGACACGTAGGTCCATCGTCCATTCCATCTGTTCTCCATGGTAGGACAAGGGGAAAACTGGTTTGGGGGGGTTGGCAGTGACAGGTACTTTTAACTTGTGTAACCCAACCTTTTTTCCTTTGCAGCCTGGGAGAAGCTGTGTTTTGCTCAACCGCCTTTTCGCCAGACTCCACCTCCCAGCAGAGACTTTTATTTCTGTTTGTGAGAGTGCAGTCCGGAGGAAAGCCCTCTATTCTAAATGGAATCGGCTGCCCTTGACAGATTGAGGAGCCTCAATTTCCCTCAAGAGTAGTGTCATGGGGTATGATACGGCCAATGATCCAGTGGCCCATTTGATACAGCCTGTTACCGCCCTTGGGGCAGACATGACAGCGTCACATGCATCCCTGAATCGGAGGATAGAGTACTTGTAAAGTCTGCTGTATGCTCTCTCTCCTGATCCCAAAGAGGGCGCTGCAGAGGATCTCCCGGCGGTTGCCGCAGGAGGTCCCTCCTTACTTTGCCAGATTCTACAACAGGAGCGGCTTTTGTATTGTCCCATCTAGAGGGGTTGGTAGCAACTTGGCCCAACCCCTTACTGGAGGAAAAGGATGATCCGATCCAGTATGACTGCGAGGATTTTCTAACAGCCATGGGGAAAGGTGTTCGATACCCGCTTCAAAGCGCGGGTTCCGAACCTTGCACATTTGGACCTTTCCCAGGGCAACAATGGCGTCCTTAGTTATGTAGCACGCTTCAACCAACTGTCTGCTGAAACCTCCTGTCCTGAAAACAAAAAAGCTGCAGTGTTCTATTCAGGACTTTCAGAAAAGCAGGACGACACTCTAGCCATTGATTTCCCTCTATACCTATGACATACCCCGAGTTACTGGAACTCGACCTACAAGTAGATGCCTGTTTAGCCGAGCGTAGAGGTGCGCGTTGCCTACCTCTTTTTAGATCCTTGTCTACTGCCGAACCCATGCAGATAGGTGCCCTAAGGAGACCTCTCACAAAAGGTGTTATTGCAGAAAGTCTGTTAACTGCATATGTACCTGCCTGGTCAAACACTCCAAGAAGGTAGAAAACCCCAGTACTCGCCTGTAGGAAGGGCCTCTCAAGCGTGTTTTGGCACCTCTCAAACCTATTTCTCATTGGAAAAAAAATCATCGCCTAGCGACTGTCTGTACCAGAAGGTAAATCCATCCTGGACTCGCTTCTCCTTGATTGAGGAGCCACAGGGAACTACATGAATATTGATTATGCCCGTGAAGAAGGGATACCCTGGGTTAGACAAACCCCTCAACCAGTTTCAGGCTATTGACCGCTTCCCTCTTACTTCTGGTCCAGTTACTGACCATACTGTAGTACTCGCATTGGAAACTACCCAGGGGCATACAGAACATATGACTTTCGATCTGATAGCAGCCCCACGTTTCTGGGTTACTTTGGGAATCCCGTGGCTTTGTGGATTTTAAAACTGTGCTTGGGAATAGTGGTGTTCACGACACGCATAGTATAATCTACATACACCCCCTACTATGAGATGATGTGTTCCAGACCCTTGATATTCTCCCTCCAACCTGTACTTTAAAGTACTTTCCGATTCCTCTGGCTTAGGGCATCTCCTGATAGTCATGTTATGATGACTGTAGGCTCTGAGGACCCTGCGTATAATACACCCAGGGATTGCTTCACATTGTGGGTGGCTTTTAAAGGCCCCAGAGGCCCCAGTGCCTTGTTATGACCTCGCCCCACCTTTCCCACAAGATCCTAACATTCTAGCAGACATCCTCAAGGATACGCTCACTAATGCTATAAATTCCATTGCTCCTCTAGAAGAAAAAAAAGTCTTTCCATTCCAATGCATGGTTCACAGAGGACCTCCAAGCTCTGCGTAACAACAAGTGCCAAGCACTTAAAAATTGGCAGGCCAACCAATGCGACATCACCAAAGACTTATTCAAAGACAGCGAAAAAAAATACAAAACTGCCATCTTCAATGCCAAATCTGAGTCATACAACCGTCGAATATCAGACTCGAAGTCCCACTCAAGAGAACTCTTCTCCATCTTTAAAGAGCTCACAGTGCCTCCCACTTCCACTGACGAGATCATTAAGGATGAAGGCTGGTGCAACAGTATCCAAGCCGCCATGCTCAACAAAATAGACCTACAAAACAAAATCTGTGACCACTACAATACCCTGCCGAAACAGAGCCAGCACTCACATTCTCAATCCTCTAGCAAAACCATTAACATCCCCAAATTTGCCTTTAACGAAGTTTCAGAACTAGAAGTCCTAGACATTCTGAAACATTTGAAACCTTCGACCTGCAAAGGCGATACATGCCCACCAAAGTTAATCAAGGACTGCGCTGAACCACTTGACCCACTCATTACCACATTCATTAATGCTTCATTCAAGAACTGCTCTGTCCCAGACAGTCTTAAAGAAGCTTGGGTGCGCCCACTTCTAAAAAAGCCCACTCTCGACCCCACGGTGCCCAACAACTACAGACCTATAACGACAGTCCCTTTCCTTCTCAAGATTTTAGATAAAGTGGCACACAGCCAAATCCAACTATACCTTGAAACTAACTCCATCCTAGGTACCAGACAGTCAGGCTTCCGCAAAGGTCATGGAACAGAGACTGCTCTGCTGGACCTTAATAACCAAATAACTAAGATACTGGACACAGGTAAACCCGTCCTTCTACTTCTCCTTGACTTCTCAGCGGCGTTCGACCTAGTGGACCTCAAGACCCTCACTTCACACCTCTCCCACTCTGCACACTTCTCTGACCAAGCCACCTCCTGGATAACATCATTTCTTGAAGGGAGGGCCATGAAAGTCTTTTTTAACACTTCTAACGCAACACCATCATAATACACTGCAGTGTCCCACAAGGCTCTTGTACAGCTCCTAAGCTGTACAACCTATTCACTAAGCCCCTTTTCGATAAACTGTATGCACTTGGGATTGCCTACACCAACTACGCAGACGACACCCAAGTGCACCTCCCACTAACTGGCTCATACCACACAGACGCCCTGGCTCTAAAACATATATACGCCACCATTCAAGCCTGGATGGCCACTAACGGCCTATGTCTTAACGGGGATAAGACTGAAATCCTTATCCTCGGCCAAAAATCCACACTGGCCAGGCTAGATAGTCGCTATGCCAATTTCAACATTGACAACTGCACTATCCCAGTCCTATCTTCTGTGAAAACGCTAGGGGTCTACATTGATGCAACCTTGTCTATGGACAAACAAGTTAGTGCCATTGTCTCCGCATCTGCACTAAGCACCAAATTCATCAACGCCATCAAACCATTCCTCTCCAAAGAAAACTGTCTTATCAATAGCAAGAGCTACCATAGGCGCTAAACTTGACTATTGTAACGCACTCCTAGCTGGCACCTCTGAAAAAAACCTAAGCAAACTTCAGGTCAGTCAAAATAACGCTCTAAGAGCAGCCTTAAGCATCTTCAAAAGGGACCACATCTCACTTGCAAGACAATCTGTTCACTGGCTCCCTTTCAAAGAACGCATCACCTTCAAGGTACTGACTACTACCCACAAATGTATTCACCACACTGCACCATCATATCTCTCAGACACTATTCACAGACCGACCTCATCCAGACCTACCAGACTTTGCTAGACTAACCAACTCACTGTACCACGCATCAATAAGACTACAGCAGGAGGGCGGGGGTTCCCCAACATAGCACCCAGACTCTGGAACAATCTCCCCCACGCTCTAAGAGCAGAAGGCTCCCTCACAGCGTTTAGAAAAAAACTCAAAACCTCTCTTTAACTAAACTTCCTCTCCCTGCAGCCGAACAGGCACACATTACTAATATTGTTATTGTCTAAACCTGTATGCCTCTATGTTGTAACTAAGTCGCGCTATTTCTGTAACCAGCGCTATTTCTGTAACCAGCGCCACGATGCCTCAGGGCTGACTCTGTGCGCTTAACAAATATGAATAAATAAATAAATCTTACAGAGCAAAGATATGGAAACTGTTCTGTTAATGGAAAGCTGCATCCAAAAGGCTGGAATAAAAACAATAATGGCAAGGAAATGTGATTAGGTGCGCTGTCGGACCAGGTGGATGATGGGGTTGCCAACAGCAACGGGTGCAGACACAAGCAGCTTGATGCTGAGCCCCTGGTCAGCATGGGGTGGATCCAAGGGCAGGCCCCACCATGCCACACCTCGAAAGCAGGGGCTCGTCACAGGATACCAGTAGGTACTCTAGCCCCTTTAAGAAAATTGAGTAATATTCCTGTGAATCCGGCAGTCTGGGATGCTCCGCTCCCCTCACAGGGTTGCTGAGACCACTCCTGAACCCATCTAAAGGGATCCCTGAATCAATCAGCAAGTCTCTATGTCAGAAGCATAAAGGGAAAGGGGGAGTTGGGAACTCCAATATGGTGCACATGGACTTCAAAGCTAAAGTCCAGGCGTATCCAGGCCCAGAGCCCTTCGATTTCCAGGTTCCCTATATGAAACCAGCACACCTGCTTTTCCTTTACCAAAAGAAAGGTGGGAAGGCATGACCAGCGTTTGGCAGGCAGTAGAAGGACCACCCAGGGAACAAGGGATGTAAACCATCCTCTAGGGTAGAGCATGTGGGCCTGTCTCCATGCCATCTACCACACCGAATTCCCATTCCACCAGAGGGAGGCTGCAAGGAGTCAGTCTCTAACCTATAAAACCTCAAGGGCTCCGTTAGTAGTTGTTGAATTAGGAGGAATAGTTCCTTCAGTGCTATTTTTGTCTTTCCCTGTCGCTCGCTCTCTTCCCAGTTTCTCTTTGTTACAAATCTTACCCCTCCTCCCCCAATACTACCTCTGTATGAACATCCGCCAACCCAGCGTCTCTCGCTCTTCTAAGAGCACCCTCTAGTCCTACTATCTCACATGATTCTTCCCCTCTCCAAACCACTACGACTCCCATTCTCTATGCAATATCTCCCATTTGGGGTGGGACCAAGCTTGATTTGCATATTGTCTTTTGTCTTTTTAATGGCTTGGCAGGCGAAGAACGATGGTCTGGAGGGTTGCCCAGAGCAATGCTAGAGGCTACGATTAATTCCATACCTTCCAACCATCACCTCTTTCGTTTTGTGTAAGTCACCCAGAGTGGGATGGGTATGCCCAGACGTGGGCCCCGTGCCTCCTGGGCCTAGAGTCCCAAGCTACCCTTCACTGAGGAGCCTCAACAAGGGTGAAACATGTTTGTGGATGCTTGTGGTCTCGTGCAGAAGGGATGTGACTAAGAAGTTTGGGCTGTACTGCCCCTTTTGGGGTGGGACCAAGCCTCATTTGCCCAGAGCAATGCCAGAGGTTAGATTAATTCCAAACCTTCCAGCCATCCCATCTTTTATTTTGTGTGACTTATTTAAACTTTACTGATTCTTTGTTTTGTAAGGAGAAATGTACTATAGAGGAGCTATTAATTGCCTTGCAAATTTAAGCCTAGAATCTTTGTCCTGGAACGTACAGTATCCCAGTTGATTGTTTCTGAATCTTGGAGAGCGTTTGTTTGTTTATTGTGTTTATATAGCGCTTGGCCCCACTATTAACCAATATCTTAAATATAATTAGCAATCCACAGATACACATGTACTTTCATTGAGTCCTGAAAAAACATTGTTAGGTACACCAGGATTGGCCATTTATTATTATAGGAAATGTGGGTTGACTGGTAATTTCAGGTTTTATGATTGAAGCAATGTGTAAGAACCTGCATGCATCAATATTATCAAACTGATATCCCTATTATTTCAGCTATTCTCTGAGATCAGACAAGTGTCGGTTGTCACCTTTGGAAATTGTAGGGTAACATTGAGATACGAGTTGATTCTGCTAAAATCAGAGTGCTTACCCTTTAATGTGAATTCCTCTTTTACTGCTAGACAATTTGATCATGTACCTTAGCCAAATCCAAAATCAGATCTTTGCAGATCTGGGAAAATAATGTGCTTCCCACTTGATATGGGATTAATAAACCCGATCTCTGTCTTGGATAGGATCTTTGTTGATCTTGAGAGGTGGGATCAACTTCCACGTTTGCGAACAGGTCTCATCAATGCAATTTAAATACATTGTATACCCACACTTTTATATTTAACCCAAATGCTTCCAGTTAAAATTCAGATTGCAACCCTCAAACAGCCTTACACCAAATTTTCAAAATTCATATGTCCTAATAAAAAAGCTAGGCTTGTGGGGCACCTATTACCAAAGTGACTAAACTAGAAAGAGGTCTGGCCTTTCCCTACTGGTTGAACTATTGCCTTACAGCTGAGCTTTTCTTTGTGAAAAAATGTGTTGTTGACAATGGTACCACAACCTGGAATACAATAGAATGGAACATTACTCCTCTTCATCAGATTGTTGTTTTATATCTTTCCAAAAAATAAAATCTTTACATATCCAATGATTCGGGTCTCTCTGATTTATGAGCTTAGGTAGCAAAGACTTAGTAGAGCCAACAAAGTACATCCATCAGCACTATTGTCAGTGTCTAGAACCCCCTTCCTTTTGTATATACAAATCACTTCAATAACATTTACTGATTCAGGTAATGAAGAGTTGTCCCTATATTAGCTTTACCACTGTGGGAGGTTTGCCTTATTTCAGTTTTGTAAATTCATAGATGCTTTTAGTGGGAGGAATGATTTAAATGTTACAAAACTTGGGTTTACAAAACACAATGCGGCGGACACCTGTTGGGGTGGAAACACAAAATACACAGATGATCTTTTTCCACAAATTAGACCAATAAACACTAGGAAGGAAATGCTGGCTTGCATTTGGTTGGAGTACCTGCAGGTTTGAATTGTGTGCCCGGGTTTTTGTGCCCTTTTTTACCTGATGGGTGATGTTTCCTTTGAGTAATAGAGAAATGCTATTTAAAATGATCCAAATGGTGTGTTATACCCAGTTTTAGTCTTCTTTGATTGCCTCTGTGTTGGTGCAACTGCAGGCACAGAGTGCTTTAGCACATATATTTTGCATGACAACTCAAAAGTGTGGGGTCATGTGTTAATGCAACTATGAAATGTTTAAGCATGTCGGGTATCCTGCACTCCAGAACTTCTGTTGCTTGGTAGTAGAATTCCTATACTTGAAATGGAGAATAACAGAAAAGGATTACTTTACCTTTTTTCTATTAGCAAATCACCACTTTTACAATGGAATGCAATTGCTCTTTTTGGCCAGTTGGAGAAATACGCTCTGCCAATTATGTTGAACTGAGATGCATGGGTCTAGAAACAAATGTCTACCTTGTATTGCTGATGTTCAATGCGATGTGTGCATTAATTGAATTTTTCTTTTTTAAATTACTGAAATGGTAATGCCACAAATGGCATAGAAACACACAGTGCCTTGTTGACCGTCCAAGGGCGTTTATTTTAACTGTCACAAAAAGATAATGACTTGTTTCTTTGTAATCAGGCGGAAATACAGGGATTTTTTTTATTCACGGCACTTAGAAAAAAAGGGGAGTTCTGGAATAATGGTCTTTTGTAGCCGCTCTGTAAGATTTTCTAGTTCCGCTTCACACCCACTTTCACCTTACCCTACGTTACCTGCTTCCACTCCCCAACCTTCTGTCCCTCTCAAGTGTTACTGTGCTGTCAAATCTCCACCCGTTAATAGTCATTGTTTTCCCTCTCAACTTTACTGCTACTTTACTCTTATTCTCCTCCTACTAATATTACTACTTCTCTCGCTCTACCACGTACTACTAGCAGCCATATCCTCCACATGCACGTCTCCTTTTGGCTCTGGCAGCTGTGTCTCTGTTGCGGGCCACTCTGGCTGCCTTGAGTGCTGCTCCTGCTTGCGGCCTCTCAGCTAGAGGGTCTCTCCCCATTGCGAGGCACCCCTTTCCTCAGGGCTCAACAGGGTCTTAGTGCCAACTCTGTTTCCTTTCCTCCTCTATCTCAAGAGGCCTGTAGGCCTCCGCCGCCCCGCCTCAGACATAACCTCACTCTCTTTTGGATTCTGATGCATGGGAATCCCAGAGTTTGAGAGCAGGAGAGACTGTGCCAACAGATCTTCGCAGAGGGTTTCAGAGGGGCTGTGGTAGGTTCTCCCCACCCCCTGCCTCTCCGGACAAGGTCAAGGCTGTGGCCTTGTCAGTGTAGCTTGCATACTGAAACTCTTGCTGTGGAAGGACAGGATTATGCTCACTGGTTGGGCCTTACTGTTGTATTCTTGTTTTACTAACTAGAGCTCACCAGGTCAATATAATTCCCACATGAGCTGCCAGTCTTTCGCATAAAACTTATGTAAAATATTGCAACAGTACATCGTGATTATTTTAATTTCTTTTGTTCCGAACATGCTGGTTTGGTAATAATAAATGGCACAGAGTACCTGTGATCTCCCTTCTTAGCTGGCCTGTTGACTCCTGTGACGCCCCCAAAACTAATGATCCAGCCCCCCCAGATTTACAGAAGCTTGCTGGGAGCCCCACAGTACATGAATCGAGGAGATGATTTTGCATGCAGAGCCACGCACCCCAGATCACTGCATCTCCAGTTTTGGCACACATGGTCATGGAGCAGGGAAGAATTTACTGCATTGGTGAAGTCCTTCAGGAGCCAGAGGGAGAGGCGCTCCTCTGTATCATAGATGTCACAGGTGGTTAACCACATGCTCTGGCAGATCCCCTGTTGATGTTCTTGGGAAGGACTGTTGGTGAAAGCCATAGTTCCTGACCAGGGGGTGCACCAGCAGCAGCCATATGGTCTTTAGCGTAGGGACACAAAGATATCATAAAGGTGGGTCTGAATTGACCATTCTAAGCACCCCTCCATTGGTGAGTTTGAGGCTCTGTACCCACTGATTACTGACTGATGGCACACACTATGGTGACGAACAGTGAGAAGATTAAAGAGATGCTCCACTCACAGAAGACCACAAATAAACATGTAATCAAAGTGGGGAAGGGGATTGAAGATCTCAACAGATCTGGAATGTGCTGAACCTAATGGAAATCCTTAAAACAGCTGCTCCTGGAACCCACACAGGAGATCAATGCAAACCTCATTGTTCTGTTTCACATTGTGGTGGTCCACTTTCAGAACTTCATTGGAATGTCCTGTAATTAAATGATAGGATCATGGGGGCGGAGTAAGCCATGCATACCGATGGCTGCATTCTGCAGAGACTGCATCACAGGCTCCATTCTCTTGCCTGTGCGAACCATTTGGAATGTGAGGTTGACCTTACTTTACTTTAATGATTTGTACCACGCAGACCATGGATCCGTAGGCATAAGGGCGCCACAAAACAGAAAAACTGATGACAAGTAAGAAAGAGTGAACCAGACAATGCAAGAGAATCAGGGTGAATGGATTCAGTTGAAAAGCAGGGTTTTTAATTTCTTCTTGAAAAATTCAGTATATTTTCGGCCCGGGAGATCGTTCCAGGCTCTTGGAGCTGCATGCTGGCTTTGATGGTATTACAGATCTAGGCAGAGCAAGCTGATCAGTATAATTGGGCCTAAGAGTTCTTGCATGGATTTTCTTTGAGCAGGTCCTGTAAGTAAGGCATCTTACTCAAGCGGCATTTTTAGGTGATTAATAGCAAACAATAGAGTAACCTTGACTCAATTGGTAGCCAGTGCAGGCCTCATCTCGCTTCAGAAATATGTTCTCTCTAAGCAGTTTGAGTGACCACTCGTACTGCGCTACTTTGTATTACTTCTAGACGGTCGCACTTCCCTTTGTTAATGCCGTAGAGGAGACTGCAGCAGTATTACATTTTAGCACCCACTATGGCTCCACCAATGGTTTCAGCATTAGATTGAGTGATAAAGGGACGAAGATGGGCCAGGAGCTTAATATAGTAAGCTAAGGGTGAGACAAGATTACTGATATGAGCTTTCATATTAGGTGTTAGTCGAGGGTGACACCCAGCGTCTTGACCTTCTTTTGGACAGCAATACTGGTGTCCTATTTACAAAAGCTCTCATAAGCAGGTTCTAGTTTCTTAACCGTATTGGGATTACCCACAACCAAAAGCTCAGTTTTATCCATATTCAAAGCTAGGGCATTCTGTACCATCCAACTTTCGATGATATTGTTTACCTTGTTGAGGTGGAATTCTTCTTTATCATGACTACCTTTGAGAGGGATGAAACACTGAGTATCATCAGCGTAGTTTGTGAACGCTATCCCGTATTGCTGTAAAAGCATGAAAAATGGAACCGTAAAGATGTACAAACAGAGTGAGATACAAGCACCCTGAGGTACACCATATTCCAAAACTGTATGTGGCAAATTAAACTCTGCATTCCCAATTGCACAAGAATGAGGAAATCCATTGGGCTTCTTTGTATGTGAAGTTGGCCATGTCCCTCAACCTGGGGATCAAGATGGAGTGAACCACCCGATCGAAGACCGCCGACAGATCTAATAGCATAAGGAGAGATGTCATACCCTTGTCCATGCAATCTAATAGTCTGGATTTCAATTCTAACAAGGCCGTCTCTGTTCCAAATCCCTGCCTAAATCCTGATTGATATTTATTCAGGATGGGGTGAGTATTAAGATGAGCAGAGATCTGGACGTAGGCTACCCGATCCAAGATTTTAAGCAGGAACAGGGTATTTGTGGTGGGCCTGTAATTAAGCGGGATATCGTTCGGTAGACATGTTTTTTTAGGATGGGCGTTATCCATGCCTTTTTTACCCCCAAGGGCACAGAGTTTTCTTGAAAAGAGGCATTAACAAATGTACAGCTAGCCTCTAACAAAATGGGTGAGCAGGATTTGATGCTAACTGCTGAGTATGGATCTCCTTTACAAGTTGTGGTCTTAAGGTGTTCTAGGATTTTGTCGAATTCCGATATAGTTATGCTCCAAAAGCTAAAAGGAGGAATCGGAAGATCCATTACTGAGGTGACATTGTCACTAATTCCTAAGAGTTTAAATTGCTCCCCTCTCTTTTCAGTGATATCTACCTTAATTTTATTAAGTTTGCCCTGCATGGCTTCTTGAATTGAAGAACACCAAGCAGCATCCTTAATTACGGACCCAGAATCCTGCCTATATGGGGCTTCCTGCTCTTAATTTTGAGTAATTCTTTTATTTCAGATTGTGCACTCTGAATTCTGGTGTTAAGGGTGTTTTTTTGGCATTAAAAATAGCGACTTTGTATTCTTTAGCTGCCCTTTTGTAAGCTGCGAGCGTCCGGGGAGAATAGTTAGATTTCCACACATAGAAGCACTAAAAGTTGCAGCTTTCAGTTTAAGTTCTGGAGAGAACCAAGAATTCCTATTACATATATATTTGCAGCATTTATTTTTTAGGGATGCTAGAGTGTTTGGGATATTGGTAAAGCAAGAAGAGAGAGTGTTAGAGAGCTCTTCAGCCGACCCTGTTTGATAGGTTCATAACCATTGGTCTAAGCAGAGGTTCAATGCGCTCCTGAGTAAGGATCTTCTGGTTTCTGGAGAAGAACTCTCGCTTATGCGAGCCTCACACTTTAATGGGGAATCCCATTTGTACAATAAAATGTACAAAAGAATGATCTGGCCAGGGACAAGCTGCTACGTGACAATCTTTAGTGGTGATGTGAAGAGTGGAGACCTAGTCCAGGGTATGCCCCTTGCAATGGGTAGGTTCATAAAATGTATTATTTAAACCCAAGTTAGACAAAGCACACTCCAGGTCTGTAGCTTTAGAATTCGATTCCTGCCCCAACCAGAGGTTAAAGTCGCCCAATACTATGAATTTAGTTTTGGGCTTCAGAAATGGGAGAATGAAATTGGAGAAAGCATTGGTAAAATTCTCCATTGCTGTAGGAGGTCTATAAAGCAAGAGAAGGTTAACAGTGGACTCGGCATTAAGACCAATCTTAACAAGTTTTAACTCCATCCCATCAATTGGTAAATATTATGCTCCCCATATGCAGAGATGAGACTTAAAGATTAGCGCAACCCCCTTCTTCCCATGGCCCTGTCCTGGCGGAGCATACTAAAGCCGTCCGGAATAGCTAAACAGAAAGAGGGACCAGATGCCTCATGACCCCAAGTCTTGGTGGTAGCACAAACGTCAACTTCCATCTCTGTAATGTAAGAGGCTACTTCGATTGCATGTTTAATCAAAGACCTAGTATTTAACATTACCATTTTTAACTCAGTGACTGTGGTAGTCTTTATTCTGGAGGAAGGTTCCCTGTGCTCATTCTCCAATAAAGGACTGCACTTCTGGTAATGAGGCAGCTCTCCTGACGATGAGAGTCTCATACAACGCACAGAGTGACAGTCTTGATGAGTTTCTGTGTTTAATGTAGGTTCTGAGGAGCTATCACTGTTTAATGCAGCAAACCTATCAAGTAATGCCATTGCAAAAATTGAAGTGATACCTGTGAGTTGAGTATTAACATCAATGAGGGAGGCATCAATAATAGATTCCTCATGACTAGCCAGAACGTTATTAGCGGGTATACTTACCTTTGGTGAGTTAACTCTCCAGATTGTTATTATCAAAAATAATTCTGTCCGCTGCGATATTGGCAAGAACATCAGCATTTCCCATGGTGAAGGGAAAGTGGGGGAGCTTCCTACTTCGAGCCCTTCACGGACTGCCACAGACCGCTTGGTGACCACGCGCTTGCACTCACGCGCATGGAATGCAAAAAAAATGGCGTGAGAACTAACAAGTGGTCTGGGAGTTGTAGTTTGTCTTGGCTAATGTAGTTACCACGCGTCTGTTTTAAAACCCGATAGCAGGATGGAGACAGAAGTTATGAACAGTTTAGGTCCTAGGTAAGAAGGCGATTACAGCAACAAATTACACACGGCAGATGCCAGCGGAATACCATCAATACACAGAATACAGTCCTGAGAGAACAAAGCAATAAAGTAAAAGAGAGGCTTGCATCAGAGTGTGAGCTGTGTGAAGGCATCATGAAATAGACACAGACAACAGGTTCAAGTTTGGTTCACAAAAGGCGTTATTAAATTAAAGATCAGGATGGAATAAGGCCTAACTTGCCCTATGCTAAGGTAGGATTTCCCTTTGTTAGAAACCTGATGGTATTCTTACTCCTAAACCCTGTGGATCCTCTTCTCAGGTAGCCAGGGAAAAGCCATCGCTTTTGGATCCCGACCCTGCGGGTGGAGAAGCGAGGGAGGATCACCTGGGTGGAGGGTCCTCAGAGATTGGGAGTGGGGTACCCATAGGCAAGACATGATATTCCCCCTTTCCCTAATTATGACCAACCTAACCCTCTCCCGACCTTTATGGGTTACTGCAAGACCTCTCTCCTCATTTCCTCACATTTAACATTTGAAAGTATTGGGACGAGGAAGAGGAGACCAAGAGTTATAGAGTTATGAACACTACACCTTCTATTTACCACTCTGGTACTGAGATGAGGAAGATGCCTGCAAAGTATGATGAGAGTTAGGCATGTCCCCTTAATCATGGTCAGACAAGTCTAATTAGGCATCCACACCTGCAGGTTGTGAAGGGGCTACAGGTGCATAAAGCGAGACCAGCGAAGAGAGAAAGGGAGCAACAGGGATGCCTGTGTAGGAGAGACGAGGGGACCCTTCCCATGAGGAGGCAGTCATGGTGGGACATGAAGTGTGACCGGGACCAAGCCGACAAACCCGAGTTGTGGGAGCCTCTATGGCGGAGTTTGAGCCTCTGGGAGCTGCAAACGAATAAGAGCCTCCACCCAGAAGCATCAAAGTTGCCGGCGGATGCAGAAGTCAAACCGCTCACATAGGCCAGAGCATCAACCTGGGAAGCCAAAGGAGCAGCAAGAGCTGCTAGAGCGAGACACTGCAGACCGGTGAGTCTTGGGGGAGAAAGACACTCAGAATCCAGGGTGCCTGGGGCTGGCTGCGTACAACTAATGAAGCACTGTATGAATGAAAGCTTCAAAGCAAGATGAGTTACATATTGAATACCAATTTGAATGGAAGTTTTCAAATGGCGTTCACCTATACATATTGAATACCGGGCTGAATGAAAGTTTTAAAATAGTGCTAAACTATGCATATTGAATACTGAAATGAATGGAGATTTTAAACGGTGCTAAACCCAGCAGATTGAATATCGAATTGACTGAAAACTTCACATTTAAACCCATATTGAATATTGAGTTGAAATATCAGCTATATAGGCAAAACAAAGAGCTAATAAAGGCTAAAAAGGAAAATCCCCATGTGTTAGGCAGGAATCTGTGCAGTTCCCTTAGGGACCACTGCAAAAAGTTTAAGACTACAGGTGTTGGCAGTAAACCCGATTGGTAGCAGTCTGCACCACCCAGATTTACCTGGTAGCTGTGGCTGAGCAGTCAGACTTCTCTCAAGAAGAGTTAGGCAGTATATAGAGTATACACATTAGGTACAAAAATACAGTAGCACAAGCAAACACTGACCAGAGCTTGGGTATAAAAGTATATAATTATTTATTTAAACACACTTGTAAAAATACACTGGTACTAATATGTCAAGCAAGTTCAAACACAGTCACTAGAAATATATACACCTCCCTGATTAATTATTCGACAAGTCTTAGGAAAAGAACACCACTTATTATCACTACAGGGGTGAGCGCTTAACCAAGATGGCACTCCAATAATTATTTAAAAAGGGAGGGAAAAGGCAGAATTAGGAAAGCACACAATACCAACACTTTTAAAAGAACCACAGCAAGTCAGGAAAGGCAGAGACTACTGTAGAGCAAAAAGTTCATAGGCCAGGCCCACTCTTGGAGAGAGCAAGGCGGAATGTGCCCAAGATCACACAGTTGGAGTACACTTTATAAGTCTTCGCAGATAGTTAAAAAAAGAGTTATTTAACAGGTCCCTGGTCACCCAAGGATAGAGAGTCAAGTATTTACGGGACACCTTGAACAGTCTGTTGCAAGGGAGACCAGGCGGGACACAGTACCCAAAATGGTGAGAAAGCACCAGTGGGGGCAGTTGTTCCTGGCAGCGGGTGCAAGTCAGTGCTTCCTCCAGGGGAAGAGAAGATCTCAACGTAGAGGAAAGCTGGAGGTCGTTGCACTGCCAGGGAAGAACCCCGCCGCAGAGTTTCCCGGTTAAAAGGTACTACCCTGGGGTGCTTGGCACGGGCGATTCGACCACGAGACGATCCAGGAAGGCGAAAAGAGGGCGAACTGGTTAACCCCACCAGTTCAAAGGAAGAAGACTCTCCAGGATGAAGATCTTCTCTGTCGTCGGGAAGTGGTGAGTCGGTTCAACAGGGCTCCACCGGTGGTGTCGTCGTTGCAGGTCGGCTCAGCTTTTCCCTCTTCAGATTCTTTAGGTCCTGTGGCGACTTCTGAAGTTCCAGTCCCTAAAGCCCTGCTTTTATGCAGAAAACCCCCATTCATCAATCCTAGCTGTCACTCAAACATGCCGGCTCACCACTGGGCCAATCACACAAGAGTGCGACTTAAGTTGCTGTGGCAACTCAGTCCAGGGTGCCTATTCCCCCCCCTCCCACACATCCTGTAGACCCAGATAGAGTGGCACCACTTTTGGAGGCTTCTGTGCAGATGCCCGCCAAAAGTGGAACAAAGGGTTCGACTTGGGTTGGAGTTACAGAGGCGAACACAAACACCATTTTAAAACCGAGTCCTGGCAAAAAGACCCAACCGGGGAATACATATTAAATAAATAACCCGGCGGTATCTTTAACATTACACCAAAAAAGTGGTGCGTTTAAAATGAATCCGGTGGAATATTTCGCGTGGTAACCACTGCCACCAGCCATAAACTCGACGAGGGGGTCTGCACAGTGCCCCCTCGAAAAACAGACCCAAGGGCAATCTAATTACCCCTACCAGTACTTCCACAATATGATGGTTTGTACTGGTTCTGTTCACAATTTAAGACTAGTAAAGTCAATGGTGACTTTACATGCCCTGGGAGACAGTAGTCAGTCCCAGGGTATGGAGTCTATGTTTGGGGGTCACTGACACCCCAGTGTTACTGCACTGAGGGTTCTGTGTAACACACATACCAAAAACACATGAAGCCCTATGGAGTAAAAGACCCCATAGCCCATAAAATACATTACAAAGTCAAAGGACCTTCTCAAATCATGCCTAAGAGTGGGAGAGTCTCACTCTTAGCAGGAGAAAAAAAGAAACCCCAAAAATCCAGCAAAGCTGCTGGGGGGACTCACTAGGTTTGGGAAATTAGCCTATACAGAGAATTTTCCCTAACACCATGTGAAAGCAACCTATGGTGAAAGGAACACGTGTGATGTTGTGCAACCAAAGGTGCCATGAACAGGACCACCACCAAGTGAACTTTGGGAGTAAATGCAGTGTGGCAAGGCCAAAGACTGGCAAGAAGATTGTAAAGACTGTGCGGAGAGCCAAGAGGCAAACAAGGAGAAACTAAAGGAATGTGACTTAATACACAGAGGCAAATGCAGAGGAACCTGTGTGGGCTAAAGGGCCAGGGGCCCCCGATCGCGCCACCTATGATGGGTGGACCTTGTGGTCTGGCGACTGCGCCTAGACCAGTTAGCCCTACATTGTGAAAGATAAAGCCACTGCGAAACTAACCAAGAAGAAGCACTGCAAGTGAACTGGTGACGCAAAAACCAGGAGGAGGGTCAGGTTGGCCCAGAGTTAAGTTGAACTTTAAAGACTGAATCACACATTGGTTGTTACATTGAAGTCTTGGGGAAGGGAATCCTGAGACTCGATGAACTACAACTACCATCTTGAGGACAGGGCCTGAGACCCCTTTTGTTTGAACTGTGTTACTTTGAACTTGGGGAAGGGAGCCCTGAGGAGTTTGTGGAACTGTTTGAACTCAAACAAGGGAAATCCTGAGACTTTTTGTGGAACCTTCTTGAACTTGGGGAAGGGAAGCTGAATAATAAACTGGGAGCTGGAAGAATCTCAGAACTCTGTGTTGATCACCATCTCTTTGATTTTTGACATCCCTACACATTGTTTAGCTCTAGTGTTGAGGGCAAGTCTATGTTTCGGACACAGACAGATCTTTAAGTTGAGCTCTTTGACTCAGACTTTCCATATTTTTGTTCAGGTAGGAAATTTCCACCTTAGCATAGGGCAAGCTATGCCTTCTACGATCCTGACATTTAAGTTAATACATATCTTTTGTTTGAACTTTAAGTCTGTTGTCTGTGTCTTGCACACCTACCTAAAGAAAACTAAGGATAGTCTGCATCAGGAAGCCCAAATCAAATATCTTTGTGCCCAACACCTATACTTGCCCTCACAACTAACTGTATACAATGTGTGAGATGTCAGCATCAAAATGAATACTGTTCAAATCTTCTAACTTTCTCAAAACAAAACAGTTCCTTGGGAATCTTCACAGCTCATTTGATATTGGTACTTTTCACAGGTTCATATAGGCAGTTCAGTATCTTGGTTTCAAAAGCACATTAAAGGTTGCTGCAAAGCAAACTTCTTGACAATTTCTTGCAATGGCTTCTTCTTACAGGGCACTCTGTCTAGGTCGGCTTGTCAGAGCACACAGAGTTCCCCCTTTACAGGCCATGCAACCGATATCCCTTTTTGGGCTTCTCCTGGCTCTTGCTAATGCTTCCTTATGCAGGCTGTTGCCAGTGCAGGGCCTTGCCCAAAACTAGGTTTCTCATAAGATGCCCTTCTGGGTGTTTATCTTGACTTTGCCAATACTTGTGTTTCATAAAATGCAGTTCATAGTATCCATTAATTTCACAACTTTTCTTCACTCCACTCCTGAGTACTTAGAAGTTGCTTTTGCTCTGCTCGGCATTCAATAGTGTTTATAATGGCTTTCAGTTTGTTCGTTATTCAAAAGTACTTTTAATGGCTCTGTGCAATATTCAAAGCCACTTGTAAAGCTTTTCATTTCGGTCGGCATTCAAAAGCATGCTCACGGCATATTCGCCTGCCAGCCTGGTGTCTTCCACACTCATCGGTCGGAGTTTACGGCATTGTGAGGTCTCTGCATCCATGTGTCTCTGTTTTCCTGTGCGTTACTTTGTCTTCCTCTCCCAGCTGCTCTTCGTAGCGCAACTCCCTAACGATGCTCCACTTGCAGGTCAGCATTCCTGTGACCGCTTTGCTTGGTCATGCTGGTCTTCCTCTTGCGGACTGCCACCGGCTTCCAGCACACCTTGGTTTCGCTTCCTGCTGCATAAACTCTGCATCTGCACAAAGGTCTCGGAGCACTCCTCTTGTGCTCCTCTTGCCCCACCGCTGTCCTGGAGTTGCTTTCTCAGCTGCTGCCTCGGCTTTGCCAGCTGACTCTGCCTACACAGCTGACCCAATTTCCCTCTTGATTCCAGCTTTTAAAGTTCCTGCCTCCATGAGTATTCCAAAAAGGACTAGACCGATCACCATTAATGCAGTAGTCCTGCCTTACTCGTGCTGTCCTCCTCCTCGTCTCAATACTTGGTCGGGGTCGATATGTGTCTGCTTTATTAAAGTGAGGATGTGTTGTTCTAGTTATTCTCTTCTTTGTCCCAGTAGCATACTGGTGTGTTTTGGGGAAGGTTTTGGGGGAAACACCTGGAAAGGGTTAACAAAAGCCTATAAAGGCTAGAGGGATGGAGGGTTTGTTGTGAAAGGAAATGGGGGGGATACCATGTCTCACCTAAGGATGTTCTCTCCCCACTCCAAGTGTCCCCCTCCCAAGTGATCCTCACTCGCATATCCACCCCCAGGGTCGGGATCCAAAAGCGATGGCCTTTCCTAGGGAGGTGAACCTGCTCCGCAATACCCACCTAGGGCTAGAGGCAAGAGCGACCTCACTGGGAGAGACTCCTCCTATGGGGACACAGACTTGCGTGCCTAGGAGGAACTCCCTAAGAACCTGCCCAAGTAACATAATTGTTGGAATACTCCTAGTCCTAGTCTAGAGAGGAGTGTTGTACAGTCAGTTCAAAGAGAAGTGAAAGATTAATACTTGAGAACGACCCACTTCATGATAATTCATACCAAGAAAGAATAAGTGAAAGAAAAGAACAGGCTATAAAAGAGTAACCTGAGAGCAAGTTGAACTTTGGAAAGAAACTTCCCGACCAAGAGAAGCAGGAAATCAAAGACTATGAACCTTTCAAGAAGCTAAGACATAGAAGGAAAAGATATCTGCTGGTTAAGTGTACCAGGCGAGGAGAAGAGGATCAACCCTTATAGAAGGATACAAGAAAAGAAACAAAGGTCCATGACCATAATGACAGAACTGTACGAACTGATCAAAATGATCTCTACCGATAATCTGAAGGTCATTTATTAAAAGGTGCCTGAGAGATCAGTCAAACAACCTCAGGAGAAAGGAGATAATCTCCTGACTTTTAGTAATTAAGAATAGCGGTAGGGTCAGTTAGATTGGAGTCGGACGGTGGGCTGTTTCCGTAAAAGACATTCACTGACGAGCACCTTAGCTAGTTTTGTTAGTTAGGAAAGCCTTGTAGATCATGGAAATATAGGGTCTACCAAAAGGCACCGTATGTCGGGCATGGGTGTCGGATCATGAAGGAGTGTCTGCAGATTAGGGACTGCAGTATGTTGATTGTATGGAGTGCTCTGAAATGGTGGCAGTCTCAGCAGATTCCCAGTGGCTTTAGTGCAGAGCAGTGGAAGAGTAGTAACCAGAGAGACTAGGAGAGCAGTTTAGTGAGATGGACTGTGGCCCGGTCTAACTGGTCACTTCAAAAACTGCCTTTCTCTTGAGTGTGAAACATGGAAGTCCTGGAGCATTCCCATCAAGTTACTTGAAGAAAAGTCCAATGAGCATAAAACAGATTCCTTTTTTTGCCATACTCCTTTGCCGCTTAACCCTGTTGAAATCCTCCAGACCTGGTTGAGTTTCCCAACCTGGGGATATAAGCAAAGGTGAAGACTTATTATTATTTTTTTTATAAAACTTTTTATTATTTTTAAACAACATAAACAAACATGTCCACACTCTAGAGGGGGGGGCAACAATTCCCTCTCGCACCTACGAATCATCGGAATCACACTACAGGTGAAACATAGTATGGTCTCTTAACACATATGATTATATTCTTCTTCAACAGTATCACATGAACTTGATTTCCACATCACATCCCTAGATGCCAACTCGATTTTCTAATACAAACATCCCTTCAGTGGGCATCTTCCCATTTCTGGGTTCAGGTTTTCAGATCCACAATTCAGTCAGTGAGCAGTGAGCTGCCATGTTAGAGCTTCTGCACCGGCAGATTGCCAACTCATTCATTACCACTCACGACTATTGCCTTTCTTTCAAAATGTGACTATTTGGTTTTGGAAATAATGGCTTCTGCTTCTAAGAGCTCGTTAAGCCTTTGATTGCTGTGTGGAATGTATATATAAAGGTCCAAAATAAATGGGCTAATATTCCCCTTTGGACGTACATTTGTGACCTTTTATTCTTGGAGGACCGATGCATGCTCTGTAATCCTAGTAACCTTTGGCAAAATTCTAACGGAGTCCATTGTACAAGGGTCCAATATGATTCTTTGCAGCATAACCATGAATCCACACTTTGTTAATTCATGTTGTTGAAGGCTAATTGTATTTATGAGAAATTAACTTGTATACATTTTATTGTGCCTAAATAAACTTTACGTACATAACAGTATCTGCCTCATGAGACAGGCAAACCCTTGGCCTTCGTGGTGGTGTCAGAAATTGCTTTGATTTCTAGGATCCTTCTCCTACACTTTCTTGATCCGTGTGCTTAAATGCTTTGCTTGACCAGGTTTATGCATGAATTGTAATAATCATATGTTCATACTCTGACATTTTTTCAAACGGAAGGTTTGCGCTTTTTTCCAGTTTTAATGCGACATTGATCTTTAGCACATGGCAGACCAAGTACAGTTGCTTTTTAACTTAACTGTCCTTCTGTGAAACTCTGGAACACCTATTAGTGATTTGCTCTGAGTGAAAACAAAAACATAGTTTGCATTTGTCCAGATTCTTGGTGACATTTCAAAGTAAGGAACCTAATGAGATCTGGAATTATGAGTGTAAACCAGATTTCTGTATCTAAAGTCACGATTAATTTTATACAGGATGTTTTAGTAATAAATGATGCAGAGTAACTATAGGATTAGGGTTTTCTTTTTATTATTTCTGTTTTTTGTTTTGTTCTATGTATTTTAATGAATGTAAGATATATTATTTAAGTGGTACTTTTTTTTTTTTTTTAGAAATGATTACATAGGAAAATTGTATTTAAATTTGGACATTGGATGACAAATGTGAAAGGTTTATTCTAAAACCAAACAAATTAAATAAAACAAATGTAAAAAGTAACTACAACTTATTGTTTGTAATGAATATATTGGTATCCACATTATGCACCAAAACAAAATGTTATAATTGAGTTGTCGATTTGGCTTACCAGATTTCATTTTCTTTCAGAATTTCAGTCTTTACAATTGCAATTGGAAGAATCGATCACTGAAAATTTTAATATCAAGCAGATGAAAGATTTGTTTGAGCAGAAGGCAGCTCAGCTGGCAACTGAAATTGTTGGTGAGTAAATTCATAATGCATACAGTGGTTATTTACATTCGCATTTAAATCTGATGAGTAGCTCTTCATGATTTCATGTACTCCACCAAACTGTTCTGCTTTTTCCTATGAGGTTGACAGCTCAATGATTTAACTTTTTTCCTAAGGGGAGACATTGGGATCATGCACCCATTTCAATGCTGCTTTATTATCTACCCACTAGTTATGGTTAAGTTGCTAATCCCATAGGAAGAGCACTTTTTGGGCGACTTATAACTTCGCTCCTCCTGGACGAATCCTCACCAAACTTTGCAGAAAAAGTATATGGCCCACTCTGAATTTTTCTGTAAAGTCTGGTGAGGTGTGGTCCAGGGGCAGCGAAGTTATAGGGGGGGGGGTCCCAAAATGTCTTTTTTTTCCCCATAGACTGAATGGGAAAAAAACTTTGCTTACGCCTAGAGCCCAAACTGCT
This sequence comes from Ambystoma mexicanum, assembly GCF_040938575.1. Classification (NCBI taxonomy): domain Eukaryota; kingdom Metazoa; phylum Chordata; class Amphibia; order Caudata; family Ambystomatidae; genus Ambystoma; species Ambystoma mexicanum. The sequence continues at coordinate 622,453,770 of NC_090936.1, forward strand.
GGACGGATTTTCACCGAATTTGCGGCAGGAGCAGCAGCTTTGTCCCGAAAGCATGCTTTTGTAAAGTTGGTGAAAATCCGGCCAGTAGTTTTTTTTAAAACGATCAAAAAGTAGGTCTAAAAAAATGTGTGATATCTATGTCCGCACCCCAGACTTACTTCCCTGTTCGCTCCGCGGACAGGACACCGATTGGCTAATCGGCTTGCGTCGTGACCGTGGACATGTGACGCGTTCACTGACTGGATAGTGAAGAGCGTGAAGTGCGTCAGATTGTTCCGATGCACCCGCCATCTTGGATCCTTGTTTGGTGTCCGCGGACATCACGGCAAAAACTTATTAAAAAACACAACATTGCACTTGTTAAACTTATCAAATAATCTCTGGGGAGGTGAGGGTTGATGAGAATGGGGTGGGACATTGCTGTAAGAAGCAAAAAAGCAGTGTTTTTTTGTCGCGAAAGTCACACGGTACATTTGGAGGTGTTCCACAATATATGCCTAAAGTACAGGTGAAAGAGATTGCATTTTGGCATTCAAGGGATGGAGGTGTATAATCATGGAATTGTGGACTTGTAAATATAGATTGTTGCTTCTGCAGTCTGCAACCCCAACCTTACCTTGTGGTATTACAGAGTAATACTAAATTCCGAATGCCCGTTACTCTATATTGTTTATATTGGTTGCCCAATATTTATCAATATTAAATAGAAGCAATTTTGTGTTATTTTACACTCTTAATTAAAACGCTTGATGTTTATAAATTGATGTGCTGGTGGTACACCCAGAGAGCAGCAAATAAAGGACTAATCTGTCTGTGTTAAAATGTAATTAAAATAATACTGGAGTCAGACTGGCGCCCCTTAGAGCCTGGTATCTCAGGCAGCCACCTGCAGTGCCTGATGGACGTAGATGAGAATAACAGTTCTCATGGATGTGGTCAGGCAAGCTGTTGCAAAGTAAGAATGTATTTTGATTCTGAGTGAAGGTCACCAGCTTGGAATTTTTGGTTGCGAGCTAAGGAAGCCCACGCATCGGACACACAGTAGAAGGTTCAATTGTTTTTTGATCTTGAGAGAAAGGGACCATTCCGAAAAGAAGTCAATGAAAGGAGGTTTGTAATAATGAAAATATGATAAGGTTATGCATTCCAAAAGTGTGTAAGGAACATGTAAATTCAGTTTATGAAGAATCGTTGGTGCAAACACAGTGTGCATTACGTTCTGAGTTACGCCAAGAGAATGGAAATGGTGAATATAATGTAAGTTTGATTTTCGACGATTGTATACCAGAACGAGCATTAAATTATTATCTGAAGATTATTTTTGGGTTACATTCTATTCGTCTGTTCTGGGTGGCTTATTGCAATGAAACGCAAGTACAATCTTTGTGTGTAGTTGTCTTTTTAACGTGGTTATGGGGAGACTAGCATCGAGGTGTATGATGGGCACCACTCGGTTGACCCAGGTTCAACGCTAATATTTCATTAAAATGTAATGTATGACCATATCGAATTGTGTATTACTTTCCACATTGTTTTCTCTATGTTGAGATTGTTTGATGTCTGTGCTAATCGTTAGTTTAAACTCTATGCCGAATTAATAAGTCAATAGGTAAATTGTAATAAATTTCGGGTAGTGAGACAGATTTTCTTTTATGTTTTCGAAACAGATACATTCTGCCTTTCTGCAATTGTCATAGATTCCAGATGCTAACTGACGGCTTTTTTAATCGGCAGCTGAACATAGTTGTCAACACCTGGATCACAGTGACTCTTTTTTGGGACGATCGCCCAGGGCCCATATGCCCTTAAGCTGTACTAGCGATTTGGAGTAACATAAGATCCTTTACGGTGGTCTAGCCCCAAGTTGATGCAGAAGCCCTGGAATTCACTGTGCGACACAAGCGCTTCTTTTACGGAAAACAAACACCTGTGTACGCAAAAAGAACAACGCGTGCCTCACGATAAACATTTTGGATCGCGAGCGAAGAAACAAATTTGCAATTTGATTGAATATGGCAATAGTCGGATGTTCTCGGAGCGTTTATTGTGAAATAAAAGTACTTTACAAACTGTATAGTGTTGTTGTTTTCTTTTAAAGTACGGTTTAATGGGCGTGTTTGGCTACGCTGATAAACGTCACCGAGAAAGGTGGAGAATATCGCTAGGTCTGGTGATGTGAGGCTCAGGGGCGGGGCATATGATTTAGTGCAGGGCAGTTTACCTTAGGCAGATGCAGCAATGGATAAGAATAGCACAAGATGGACACGCCCTGTTGCCAGATTTAGTATGTTTATAAAAGAGGAAAAGTGAGGTAAGGTGAATTGGAAATGTTTGCGATAGATCAACATATGTATAAAAATACATGGCCGAACCCTCGGCACAATAATATTTACTGAGCATTGCACTTGTCAAACTTATGAAATAATGTCTGGGGAGGTGAGGGGTGATGACGATGGGATGGGATGGGATATTTCTGACCTGATTTCGAATGAATTTACAGAGTTTGGTGGGATTTTGTGCAGAGCTTATATGACGATTGTGTGTGCATTCATTTGACAGTTATGAAAAAATAAAACGTGGGTGGATTTCCAGCAAACTTGCGTAAGGCGCATTGGTAAGGATCTACAAGCATGGTTTTGCAAATGTGGCAGTGTTTTCTTATTTGACAAGTGTCATAATGTAGTTTAAAAAAATAGCGGTACAGCTTTAGTGACTGAGGGGTAGCCTGTGGCCATGGGCAGTGGCCAGAATGTCCGAGTCATGGAATAAGGTCATGATCTGGACAATCTGGCTACTGGCCATGATCAGAAGGGACAAAACATAGGTTTAAAATGGCCATGTCCACCAGGGACTGGCTTTATGGTAGAGTTATTCGAAATTAGGATAGATTTGAAAGGGAAGAAAAATGTGGTCTTGGTAAAATGGTCATGGGGTGTTCTTTTTGCCTTCTGTAGGCTGCCATGGAAAGCGAAGAGGGGTCCTGTATGGAACCCCCTCCTTCCCTTTCCATGGTGGCCATCTTGGAAAAGGATTTTCCTTCCTAAACCGGTGTAGGACGAAAAATCCTCTTTGGTACCACGGGTTCCCGCTTTGGGAACTTAGGCTGCTAATGGTCTTCATCCCCCATTTCAGGGGCTGGAATGGGGGGGATAATGTTCCAGAGACCTCGTTATCCACCCTCGCTTCGCTTGGGCTGATAACTTGGGCTGCTGGGCCGGTATCCATCGTTCCAGTCCCTGGAACGGAGGATGAACGCCCCAATATTGCCATTAGTATAACACAAAATGCAAATGGAAATTTTGGAAAATCTTATTGAGTCTATGAACTTTACTGAGAAATATAAAGTACATGGAGTCTATACGTTTTTTTTTTAGTTCTATTTTTTAACTGTGAAAGGTTTTTCCTAAAGGAACATTTCTTTTGTTGTTTTTGGATGTATTTTTTTTTTTTTAGGCAGGAGAGCGAAAAACGAAAGGTGGGGAGGGAAATGAGGGCAGAGGCACCAAACACTAATATGGAGGGCCATGTGCACAGGGGAAAATGTTGCGCGTGTGTCATTTCTAAGGTAAGGGGCAGTGTTTCTCTTGCTCCTTGATTACAGCAGTGGTGGTGTCTCTTGGGGAGGAGGGATGGCTTTAGCTGATGCCATTTTAAGATAAATAGCAGTTTTGCTAATACTTCATGGTTAAGTTGTGCTAGTAAAAACCTATGAAATTCAGTTAAAAAATGTTGTTAAAGGGACGTTATGGTTCCAAGTAAAACCGAAAAACCCTTTAAAAATCGCCAGTTATGGTAAGGTAAGCAACCATAACTCCCGCCACCACTGTGCACTGCTAAGACTAACACCCAGGACATCAAAGATGACATCACAAATGTCATTGATGACATCACTGATGACATCACATGTCTGGCTCACTCTTTTTTGCTTTAGTTTTATATCTTAGACAGTAATAGTCAGGAACAAAGACATAAAAAAGTACTATATTTGTAGACTTATACTTCAAATATGTTCTTACAATAATTGACTTAGGGGCCACACACAGCATATGAAACATATATATATATAGGAAAAATACACACTTAAAAGATAGCAAAGCTTTCTGTGTATGAAGACAATCCGTAAGGTTATCAACACTTTTTTATTGTTCTGCTGTTTTTTTATTACTGTACTTTCTCTGGATGTGCTCATATTTGTATTCGCATTACTTTCTTTAGGGTGCAGTCACATCATGTGATAGTTGTAAATAGGGAAGTAGCAGGTTTGAAGTAGAGCAATCCTTTCTGTGCATAAAGATAATCAGTTAGGTTGTGAACACTTTCTGCTTCTACTGCTGTTTTTTTGCTTACTTCACTTTCTCTATATATACTCATATTTGTGTGTGTTGTCTTTGTGTTTAGTATGTAATAATGAAATTATGTAGTAAGTGTGTTTTATTAGCTAGTTATTACATGTTGCATAGTACACAAAACTCTAATAAGAAAGCATTTATCATTTCACTATTCAACATGGGAAGATTATAAATATTGCCCCTCCATCATGTATGCTGCACACAATGCTTGTATTTATACATAAGTAGCTTAGTATACTGTAAAAACTTCATAATAGAATGCTATTTATATCAATGCATTGCCTAATGTACTACATAGCTCAAGGTATCTATTCCAATGATCCTTGACACTTTTTTAAACAGTGTTTTTATCAACATTATAATAAGAATCCCTTGTACAGACTTTTCATGAAAAGTAAATGCACGTGATGTCATCTTTGATGTCCTGGGTGTTAGTCTTAGCAGTGCACGGTGGTGGCGTGAGTTATGGTTGCTTACCTTACCAGAACTGGCGAATTTCTGGGTTTTTTCGGTTTTACTTGGAACCATAACGTCCTTTTAACAAATATTTTTTACTGAATATATATATATATATATATATATATATGTTAATTAACACACCAGATCTTTAGAGTCAGGTTAACCCGTGTTTAGGTCTAAGTAGAGGGGATTTTCTCTGAGTCAGATGGATCAATTTTTCAATCCGTTCTTCTGTTATGTAGAAAGAGTTTGGATGAACGCTCTGTAATCTTGTCAGCCATTTTGGAGAACACAGTTTTGCTATGCAAGTCATGGATTGAGTTGTCAAATGTATAAAGAGTTTTTGTTTTCATACTGCCTAATGTATTAATGCAATTTATTTTTAGCTCCATTACTTTTTTGTTATGGATGCTGCCTGTAAGACTGGTGACATTTTTACGCATTCATACTCCATTCCGTTTTTTATTGCTCTTGGAACTTAACTTTTGCCAATGGATTCCACTGTCAGTTTAGTTAAAGAATATAAAAAGGGTCCCTAGTCCCCAGGTCCCGTGCGTTACGATGTAGTATGCCTTTCATTGGCGCATAGCATCTCCACTATTTTCCCAGGCACCATATTGGAATAGTGACATGCCAGACAATGCTATCTATTTGTTTTTCAGTTCCCTGCTCATGCTTTCATTGAGGGTGTGTTTTACTTCTCTGTAAAAGGTTTAAGATGGGCCATACCGTGTAACAATACATTATACAGAATTAATTTCTGAATTATTTTATAGATGAACATTTTTGCCTACATGTTGGTGGTTTTGCAAGATAATGGGCTTCATTACAAGTATGGCGGTGTGGTATAAAACGGCGGTGTAACAGCTGTAATTCCATTATTGCTGCATCGCTGCACTACAAGTTTAGCAGTGAGGTGGAGGAGTTTCCTCCAGCAAAAAGCTGGAGCGAAATCTGCCAAAAATCTGCAGAACTACCTCCCGTGGATTTACTGCTTGCAGTAATTAGACTGAAATCCTCTTGGAGTCCTCTGTACTAAATAAAAAACCTGGAACTTCCACTGCCTTACACTGCTGTAAATCCGCAGGAACAGTAAATGCGTTTTGTGGTATTTTGGCAGATTTACCCCCGAAATAGCACCAACTTGTAATGAGGTCCCGCGTAATTGTTTCCAGGAAATTGCTGGGTGGGAAGGAGGAGCAGTATGTACATAATTTTTATTCATGAAGCTTGTGATCTTTCTTGTTTTTTCATAGTGAACAAGAAGTTCTAAAGTGGAAGGAATGGGTGTATGTGCATACTACTATCTCCTGCAGAAAGTGAAATTCTAGTGAGCTTAAATGTCACTTCTTTGTGAACTTCCATTGCTTCTAAGGATGGCATACAGACCCCGAGATTGATACTTCAAGCACCAGCATTCAGCATATTAGCTGCATGTCAAAATCAATAGCGTTCTAAAAGCGCCTATTTTATTCTCCATTACAACATCTTCGTTTACAATGCTAATCTTTCCAGCATTTTAGGGTGGGTTGCGGGGGGCGGTTATGAGGCTAAATTCCCCCTTGCCCCTTCACTAGGGGCTGGTTTGAGGAAGTATTTATGGCTTCTCAATAGCTCCTAGGATTTTGTTGATCTATCTCGAGTTTGTATCCATGGATCAGTGAGGTTTGCGTACCTGCAATGGGCTTTACACTACGATGTACAGAAAACCCACTATTGTCAGCTCGCTCCTGAAGGCATGTTCACCCTAACTCCACAATTGGTTGTCTTTGTACTGAGGAATGTCTGTGATCCATGTGGAATTGTTACTCTGTAGAAGATTCATTTAGAATCCAACAACCTGAAACATCAGTTTTAGGCCATATGGTATCAGAACAGATCTATCGATTTAGTTTAAGGGAGCACTCCAGAAGGAAGGATGGATAGATGGCTATTTAAAGAAAAAAGGGAGGTTTTTTGTCTTTTGTATGTCATTCTAAACCTGCCCAAGAAAAGGTTGGGCTTACAGCATCCAATTACAGTGACCAACGGGCCACTTGTAAGATTTCTCAAAGACACTGCCACTTTGCATCCGAATCTGAATCTAAAATATGCAAAGAATCTAGCTTTAACTTTCAGGAGACTGCCCTATCTTGGTGACCAATTTTGTTCACGGTATTATGCTACCTAGCTAACCGAGCCCTGTCAAGCTCTTGGCTATTAGCACTTGCCCAGAGTTTATTTTAGATGAGTGTTGTAAACTCTGTGACTGTGTCTCCCATAATAATTGTATTGTATTGTATGGGATATGTATAGAGTACACAAAGACCAGAACGTATTGAGGCGCCAAGGGTGAGAGAGAAGCTAAGGGGGTTAGACTAAAAACAAGTGGGTTTTGAAAGCCTCACGGAATGAAAATAAACTCTTGAGGCTTAATCAGAAGTTTAGCACATGGTCTTGAACATATTTTGCAAGATTGTGAAATATATAACATGCTCGCCATATGCGCGATAGGTCAGCAGATCCCTCAAAACCCAGGTTTTGTGGCACATGCCAATCATAAAAAAATAAAAACTTGGCCCAACCGGTTGCAATGCGTATTGAACATCATAATGGATCCCAATCGCGTTTTGGTTTCTTTGGATTTGAGTAGATCATTCCTACCATTAGACAGGTTAATTTAGAACTGAAGCTGAGAAGGGTAGACGGTAGCTAGATCATTCGGCCCCACTGTGAATGATCTGTAACCTTAAAATGTGGATGAAAAGGTGTGCTCATTTTTGAGGGAATGAACTTTCAGAGAACGGTCTTCCTTTCACCTTTCAGTATTTAGCTTTATATATGCCCAATTTCAAGTCTTTATTAGTATCCGTTAATCTGATGGGACATTTTTAATTTTTTTGTGAGTGCTCTTTATTTTCCAAGTTCAGAGATAAAACCTGTATTGGTCACATGTGGAAGGTTTTGAAGGAATCTGCACCACTGGTATTGCTCTGGGCAACCTTCCACACCACAGTTTCTTTAGCCCGTCTGCGCCATTGTAAAAGGGGTCCAGGCATAGATCAGTCAGGTACTGCCACCAATGGTAGCAGCCCAGCTCGAACTGCTAGGCCGGGTACCCTCTGCACGGAAACACAAGCAACCCCAGACATGTTCGGCCTTGTTGGGCTCCTCCGTGAGGTGCAGCTTGGTTCCCTCTGGCGCAGCAAGCAAGGGACTCGCGTCTGGGCATACCCTCTCTCACATAGTGAGACAAACTGTAACCACTGAAGTGATGGGTGGAAGGTTTTGAATGAATCTGGACCACTGGCATTCCTCTGGGCAACCTTCCACACCACATACTAGTGGTTCAGATTAATTCAAAACCTTCAACCCATTACTTTTTTGGTTTCAGGATTTACTATGAGCTATGGAGATGGTTGCCTTTAACCCTCACGCTGCCATTTTGACTTTACATATATAGGACATTTTCTATAGATGTGTCAGATTTCAAACCCATTGGAGACATTGAATTTGGGTCATGATTGCGACATTGGGACTGTAGCTTGGTGAGATTGTTCTGGGGTGAGGTTGGTTGGGTGTGCGATGTGGTGATTGAGGGTTTACCTGCTTTGGATTTCAAAATGGTGATATTGGGGGGTGATGAGTCTCTGGAGGATCTTACTCAGAATCAGAAGAAGTGGTTGTTCCGAGGGGCAATGATCGGTAAGAAAATTGTTTTGCGGAACTAGAAGTCGGTGTTGACTCTGAATATTGAGACGTGGTTGATTGAAATGCATGACTTGGCGGCTATGGAGAGCACACTTTAAAGAAGGGAAGGGAAATTGGTTTTATTTGAGAAAATTTGGGGTAAATTTCTTCAGCTATACTAGACTTGGTGTTGTACTTATGTAAATAGGGGCTGGGGGGAGGTGACTGGGGATGTGGTGAATTAGGCTGGGGGCTATGTGTGGTTATATGCTTCAATGTAATTAAGTGTTTTTTAAAAAAATGTGTTTTGATGGTTTCAAGTACTTTAAATGTCTTATGGAGTGTATTGTAATGTATGTGATTTTATAGTTTGTAAATAAAGTTTCCAAAAAAAAGAAAAAAAACATATAAAAAAAACTACAGTGGTCTAAACATTATTATGTGTTCCCCCTTACTATCCTCCTCCACGCTTTCCCCCAACCTCTCTACTTTGTTTTAACGGGCAGTGCCATTAAACACATTTTTATCAGCTCTCAATGATGCATGCAGTCCTATGCATGGTTGATAAAGCTATGTATAAAATACTACTCCCCCATAAGAGAATTTTCTGAGGCAAAAATGCATGCTTTTTAGCTAATTTGCATACCCACAATGAATTACTCAGTGTCTGTCTCTGAACCGTAAGTCAACTATCGGGTGTGCCAGTTTGGTGGTCTTGTGGCATGATTCGCTTTTTAGCTGAAATGCCGTTATATTCACATTTATTTTCCACACTTGTGTTTTTAAACCCACCATGACGTTAATGGTGTTTTTTTATATATACATAAATCTTATTATTTTTTTTGTTTCTGGGGTTTGTGAATCGGTTTCGATTCACATGCTATGCTTAGTCTGCCATCTTGTGGCTGATGAGTATGCAAGTTGTTTACTGCGAAGTAAAATATGGGCATCAAGAAGGGTCGTTTGTCATGCTCTGTGTATCCTACATTATTTATTTCATTTGTAAATCGCACATACGACCCGTAGGCATTGAAGCGCTTTTGGGGGGTGCAAAGTACTAGTCCAGTATGTTACAGGCAATGTTGCATGCAGGTACAATATGATAGAGGTGACCAAAAAGCGATTATCACAGAAAGCAAACCGGGTCCAAGCGGTGGTTATCACAAAAACAGTCCTACATAGGTATACAAACTGCCAATTGCCAACACACTGAATTCAACATAACTAGAAGAACTGGCAATTTGTCTGGTGGCTATTATCTTCCAGAGAAGGCAGGTGTGCAGGGGAACAGTTACTTGTACGTTATTATGTGAAGAGCTGAGTTTTTAATGCTTTGCGGAATATGCAGTAGGATTTTTCTGCCCTCCGGGAGGAGGGGAGGGTGCTCTAGAGCTTGCCCGCAAGGTATCAGAAGCTGGAACCGCCGGCTTTGCATCTTTTCACTTTGGGAACAGTTAGTCTATCTGTGTATGGGGTTCTAGTGGGTCTGGAAGAATGGACTTTGGCAATTCTTTTGGACAGGTAAGGTGGTGCTGTGTTGGAAAAGCACTTGTGGGTGATGTATAGTGTCTTAAATGATTTGCTCCTAGATGGGGAGCCATTGTGGATCTCTTCTGGCTCTTGAAATGTGCTATCTTTTCGGGCTATTCAGGGTTGCTATAGGGACGTTATTCTGGATTACTTACAGTTTGAGTATGTTTCTGGAGGAGGTGCCATACAATAGGACGTTGCAGTAATCCTCCTTGGAGCCGATGAATGCGGGTGCAATGGTTAGTTAGTAGCTTTTAGAGAGGAATGGTCTGGCTGCATCAAGTACATCGGTAGCATAGGCTGCCGATGAGGCAATTGCACTAACTTGCCTGGCCATGGTAACTAAAGCGTCTAGATAGACCCCTAGGGCCTTTACGGGCATGGAGACAGGTATCTAGCAGTTGTCGATTGTTAAGGCAGAGTGTTGAGGGACTTCAGGGTGCATGGCTGGCCAACAATTAGGATTTCTGTCTTATCACTGTTAAGACAGGGGTGATTGGCTGCCATCCAGATCTGAATTGTGGAGTAGATTGTGTTAAGGGTGTTAGAATCTTCTGTGTAGTTGCCTGAGAGGGGGGGGGGAGTATCAAGATTTGTATGTCGTTGGCATAGTTAGTGTAAGCTATGCCAAGCGAATCGAGAATGTGGAAGAGGGGCTAGTGAAGAGTTTGTACAGCGTAGGGGCAATGCAGGATCCTTGTGGCACACCGCAGGTAATTGGAGAAGGAGAGGCGTTGGCAGTCTCTGAGAATACTCTCATTACTCTCGTCACTCCGTCCATTGAGGAACGATGCAATCCGGGCAGTGGCTGAGGGTTCAAAGTGAACGTGAGTTGGTGGCAGAGGATCTGGGGATTCACCAGGTAGAACGCTGCAGATACTTCAAGGAGGGGGGAGTAGAGCCAACTTGCCTTCATCACTGATGTCATCTAATTGATTTTTTAGATCAAGCGGGGCGGATTCTGTGCCGTGGGCAGAATCCTTATTGACGTTGACACAACCCTCGGATGTGATTGTCCTCCAGGAACTGCTGAACTTGTAAGTAGGCAGCTTGGTCCAGAATATTTAGGAGGAAGGGGACTCTGGTGATGGGTCAAGGGATGTTTTTTTCAGGAGAGAGGTAGTACCCAGGCTTCTTTAAGGCTGGCTGGAACAGTGCTTTGAGCGAAGGAGGTATTTATGATGGCTGTGATGATGGTGTTAAGTATATCGGCACAGTCTTTGACGAGGGGTGCAGGGCAAATGTCCCCTTTTAGATTTAGAGGGTTTCAGGCTGGTAGTTTGGTGACACTGTTTCAGAGTGATCCCTGAAGGAGAACTGGGGGGGTGGAGGAGGTATGGGAAGGGGGTGTGCAGTTGTTGCTAGAGGTCATGAGTACAATATTGAATGTCACTTGTTGAGCGCAGATCTTCCTGTTAAAGGTGTCAATTTTGCCTAGGTCTGCCTCTTGGATGCTTGAGCACCAAACCTTGTCTTTAATGATTAGTTGTGGGTAGAGCCACAGGGGATTCAAGCACTATGTAGATGGTGAACATTTCTTTTGCATCTGACTTGGCGTTACTGATTCTAGTGTTGAAGGAGTTGGACTTAGCTTCGATAATGGCTGTTTTATACAGTTTCGAGGCATTGGTGAAGTCCTGTTTAGCAGTGATGATGGGATTTTTTTGCCAGGTTTTCAGGCTGTGTAGCTCTAGTAGGTGAACCATGCGTTGGCGTGTCTAACCATCTTCGCTGTGTGTGGTTTTAGGGGGGCTAGGGTGTTCACTGCCTTTGCTAGGGTGGTGTTGTAGGTATTGAGTAGTGAGTTGGGGTTCGCAATGAAGGGAGCCTGAAGGTAGGGAGTGTTTATCAGGAGTATGCAATTGTCTCTGGTGAGCTTCTGAGAGCTCCTTCAGACAGCAGGAGGAAGTGGGTTGAGATGCGCTGTAGGCTTGTTTGACTGTGTGATGATACTATGGTGGTCTGACCAGAGACAGGGTGTGTTGGCGCTAGTGGTGTTCTGGCAATTGTGGTCTGCGATCAGTCCAATATTCAGTGTTTGTTGTGAGTGGGGTTGGTAACCCGTTTGGTAAAGCCAAGCATATTGGTACCCAGAATTCTCCACCAGGCTGAAAGCCTCAAGTTGTTTATTTTCCTCCTTTGGTTTGGTCGCAGGAGTGGAGATGTAAAAAGAAGTGCAACGCCAGCAGACAAGATGATCCAGCAGCGGGAATAGACCTTCACGGCAGGCCCTGAAATAGTGTTATGGTCAGAAGAATAACTTTCATGCTTTTTTTTCGTTTCTGGTCCCGATGCCTGGGCACAAATGATACTAAAGGAGAAAGCTCCTTTCAAGTTTTGCCCTATGTGCAATATTAGATAGCCGTGGCTCAACACCCCGGGCAGACTTTTAAGGCTTTAAAAAAAAAAAAAAGTAGCGCAAAACCCTTAAAATCCACAAGCCGCATTAAGCAGACTATGCGATGGAGACTGCAAAAGCAGGCATAATTGAGACTGGCATCAAAGATATTATTGAAGTGGTCACCAGGGGAAGGTAGACTTTAGACACTTAGGAGACCAAGCCAACCTGGACTCAAAAATTAAAGTTAACTCACAAGGCTCCTGCCCAGCCGCTCCACATCTCCAAAGGGCACCCTGAAAATCAAGTGGATCAATCAAAGGTCCACGACAAAGGGAAGACTGCCTCCTTAAAAGTATACATGGCAGCAAAGCACACAAGACTCATATGGCGACCAAACAATGCTAAGTAGGCTCTCACCGAAGAACATGGACTGAACACTGTACCAAAAGACGCAGAGCAAAACGGTTGGGCGTCAACAAACAAAGCGCTGTAGCAACGATTGGAGGGAAATGCACAGCACATGAAGATCTACTTCAAAACCAGGCTTCCAAACATGGAGCTGCACATGGCGCTTCAGTCCCGTTACAGAATCAACTGCTCATATTCTGAAAACAAACCTTCTCGACATTGACAACAGCAGACGATGCCTCCATTATGCCCATTTTTAAAACTATGAAGTACACTGGCACAAAGCCTAGGGAGTCACTCTCGAGCTCTATTTGTAACAAGGAGACGGAATAAACACATTTCCACTATGAGGAGTCCAGGCCTTTACGCAGGCTATGGTCAATGGAGAGAATAGATAGTAATGCAATAGAGACCGGAAAGGGAAAGAAGAAAATGGGTGGAGTCAAATAAGGTTTTGGGCAACCCCCCCTTTAAAAGTAATATGAGCAGATTTAATTCATCCAGATGAGTTACCAGAGATGTTTCCCCACATCCTAGGCGAGGATAGTTGGGAAAACGCTAACATGGGGTGAAGATGGTCCAGGCGACTACCTGATGGACTTGCTTCAAGGAGAATCCATGTCACGTTCGACAACGGCGTGCCAGTGCTTACACATAGCACTGGTTGAGAAGACCCCATCCAAATGTTGGCATTAAAACTAGAACAAGAAGATAAAGATTTAATTGAGGTGATCTTTGATAAACTCAGGCCAACAGTCCAATGTGTCGCCATAATGGATTCAATAAACTATACACTCTGCTTGGATTGAAAAAAAACGAAATATCTCCCAAAGATCCATTGTACATAAGAGGACAGTTTCAACAAGCTTCTCTTGCGGCATCTACAGCATGGCCACTGATTTAGGAAAAAAAGATGTCTCCTTCTGTGGTCTGTAATATCAGGACTTGGCAAAGTGGGATGGCTGAGACGTACCTGTGGGAGTTATAACTCAAGCCAAGATTATTATGCAAGAGGGAAAATGATCTGCTAATGCCGTCAATAAAAGCAGGTTTGAAGTAGTGGAAACTGCAGGATGCCTGCCACCAAATGTGGCACCAAATGTGGCTGTCCTAAATTTCCACGTGTGGCAGCAACTGAATGTATGCCTGAAAGGTTTGTGCCCGGTGATGAGTGTGGAGAAATGGGTGATATTCCTCTGGTCAGTGGCTGGAAGGAGCACAGAAATGCTGCTCTCCTGTGTATGATGTGCATGTTCTAGGCAATGTATCAACAAAGGGTTGCCTGGTAATCACCCTGATCTCACAGATTGCTGTACATGCAACAAGTCTGTGATCAAGAGCAATTTCGGATAGACATTCACAGTGCTCGAGGTAAGATTTTGAAGTGGGAATATTTTACTCCGTTTTTTAAAGTTGGGAGTAAAAATACTTTTTAGGGAGATAAAATGTAAGTCCAGTTCCCAATGGGAGTATTTTATAAGCAAATAAAAATGTTTTAACTGGAAAATGGAAATGTTTTTGTAATCATTGTTTGCACCTAGTTATTCATGCACATTAAAAGATACGTTTACTTTTTCTGATCAGACAGTGATAACAGTAGTTTCTTGCTGTGGTGCTACGTGCACTTCTGGTCCAAACGTATCCTTGTAGGCATGGGAAAGGCACTTGCCGGGCACATCCTTAGTGGTATGAACTGGCCATTGATGGTAGCAGGTGCAAATTGGGGCGAGTACCTGGGCATCAAAAAGCAGTGTCTGGCAAAAGCTTAATCCTTGGACACAAGCCACACCTGTTGGCTTTGCAGAAGACTGCTTTGAAAAAACACTGGTGGGCAGTTCGAGGGCATAGTTTGATAGTTAGGCTTGATAAAGCTAGCTCAGAGTTCCCATGAGGAGGTGTATTGGAAGGGGCAGGAATGGCCATAGGAATTACCATGGGTAGTCAACGGGTGGACACATAACCTACCAAACAGCTACAGACTGTGTGCCCCTCATATGGCATTCCTCCATTTACTCTAATACCAGTGTTGGCTTAGTGGCCCAAAACTAACAAGAGTATTTTCCAGAAGGCTCCTAACCTTTACAAACTAGTCACTCAGAAGCGCCCATGGGACACTGTTATGCTGCTCTTTTTGGGTTTTCTTTTTGTCTCATATAGATTTGTATTTATTTTATTTGTAAAGCGCTCCTGGCCCTGAGGCATCTGGGCGCATGTCATACAGAGTATAAAGTTACACAGGGTATACACACAGTATACAATAATTTACATAGGTTACAGCATAAAGGCAGGCAATACATAGTATTGAATAAGGCAAGTACAATAATTCCAGTACCAGCAAGTGGCAAAGCCAAGGGAGCACAATAGGATTGTGTTATAAGGAGGGGATTAGAAGGGGGTGTGGAAAGGAGAGTCCTCTAGTGAACCCCGAGAGGGATATCTAAACTTATGAGTACTGTCCAGCAAGATCAAGTTCCTGAAGCCAACGTTTAGTGTTGCTCTTAAATAGTTGGTAGGACAGTTCGGATTTAAGGGAGGATGGAAGCTTGTTCCAGAGATTGGCCGCCAGAACAGGGAAGCTGGAGCCTCCAGATTTTTGGAGCTTAAATCTCGGGATGGACATGGTGTGAGCTTGAGATGCTCTTAGCGGCCTTGTGGACGTGTGTGGAGAGAGTCTATTGGTGAGGTATACTGGTGGAACAACCCACCTCTTTCAAGTAATGACCCGTTGTCAGTGGTGTCAAGTCCTTACGTTTCTCCACACAGCCTGACCCACTGGCTGGCTGCCTGACCAGAAACGCATCGTCTCTGATCAGACACATTTATGAATATCAATTTGTGGTTTCCAAATAGACGTCCGAGTGGGGTTGGACTGGCCTATAGGGAACTTTGGGGATTTTCTGGTAGGCCTCTGCACCCTGGGCCTCTTTTATGTGGTAACCTATTTTATTTCCAAATTTCCTGATAGGGTTGGTGTTGCTGAGCCTGAAAATGCGTAATATGGGGGCCACTTTTGGTTCTCATTCCACCCCGCCTGCTTCCCAGTTCTTCTCGGAACCTGTATTGTAGTTTTGGTGAACAAACCTGGTAGACCTAAGGCTGGAAATTGTAAAACCTGCGCTGGATGTCTGTCCAATGCCACACGTAAACTGCATTACATGTGAGCAATGATCTCTGAACACTCTTTGCAGCGCTGATACATGTGTTATGATTTATAAAAAATGTCCTGTGACAATTTCCCTTTCACTCGTGCAAACATGTATTACCATCATTTTCGTTAAAAAATAACTTCGGTGACTCTGGTACGTGGACTTCAAATGATCAAATATTTTTTTTTAAACGACCAACGCATTACACATATTAGACTTGGAGAATCTAACAAGGTTTTTATTGTGCACAGAGCATTACATGACCACGTAGAATGCTCACAAAAAGCTTTGTTGTGAGCGACGTGGCAAAGACAGTAATCGAGAATGTCGGAATAAAAAAAAAGTAGACTCGCCTCCCCCACCCCAAAACCTTAAATAGGTTAGTGTTGGTCAGTTGGGTATAACATTTTATGAAGTTGTGTAGCTTAATTTGTTTTTAACTGCAGCACATTTATAAATATTGTGTACTGTTATTTGTTATAATGGTGGAAGCCGAATGAAATAGTGGTATTTAATATGAAGTCAGCTCTACTGGTGATTTAAAATCACAAGGTGCAGACTGACTCCATGTGAGAGGCTGTTATTTAACTTGAAATCTATCCACTCGGGAAGTGTTTGATTCACTTTCCAAACCAACAACCATGACCTCAATTACCTGTAGTTATGCAGTAAAAAGGAACAATGTGCAAATCTAGAAACAAATTTCACCTTACTTTCAAATCAAGTTGGCTTTAGTATATGCCTTATTTGGAATTTGATTTCATTATGTAGGTTGGGGTTTTGTAATTCTTAGGTTCCAAAGCATAGCGCAACCCCTTTGTCGTGGGAAGTAGGTTTGTAATTTTCATCCCAGGGCGCGGACACGCAATATAGTTTTATGATGATGGTGCTGAGCAGCACACAGTTCTCCTAATACTAACGTCAAGTGTTGTTGGCAACCCGAACAATGGTTGACGTTTTTCAAGCCCTCCTTGTCTGTGCATGTTTAGATGGGTATTACCCAAATTGACCTTCTGCACAATTGTTGACCTTTATATTATTTTAGTTATTTTATATATGTATTGGGTTGGTTTTGGATTGCAAATAATACAAGGGGATAGGGTGGAGGGTTGCAGGGTTTTTTGGATTGGATGAGGGGTTTCGGTGGGCCCCCCCCCCCCGCATATATGTCCTAATTGACCTTATAAATTAAGTAATTTCTCACGAGGTCAATTCTCCCGAGGTCAATTGTGAAAAGAGGTCAATTAGTATACAACCGTTTAGAGGGGCTTACATGTTCAGAGGAAGGTGGTGCTGGTTGTCGAGATCTCAGATGATGGGCTAACAGAGCAGGGGGAGAACTACCTTTCTACTCTACATTGTAGAGGGCGGACCAACACTGGGAGTGAACATATGCATCATTTGCTTTTATTTAGGCAGTGTGGTGTGCACCTCGGATTTCAGCTCTAGTATTCGTTGTGCAAGTGAATCTGCAGAGCAAATAAAGTACAAGATTACACTGAGTATAGAGGGTCGTGTGAGGGGTTAGGGGTTGGGCAGGAGGGAACATGTAGGAGGGTTTTCATTGAACTACCAGGGGTTGGGGCTGCTGTACGGATCCAATTGCAGAATGCATCTGCCCGAATGTAAAGGCACCATTTCAAAGGAGTTTTGCAGCTTATTCATAATCACAAGAGCCAACAAAAGAACACTATCACAGCATCTGCATCACAAGCGGATGCACATGAACTGTGTGGATATGTTTAATATTGCACCACATTCACCATTTCCAAGTATATTTGGAGGGGGGAAAACACATATTACACCTGAATGCAAGAGGTGCAACTGTCACTACACATTCACCTATGAATTGAAGTGTTCGAACAATATAAAGACACTGGGCCTCATTACGACCCTGGCGGAACGGGTTAAACGGCGCCGTAAAAGGCTGCGGCGCCGTTCAACCCGTTCCGCCACATTACGAGGTCCCCTCGCGGGACACGTTAAGCACGCCTGGGAAAACCAGGCGTGCATACCGGGTCCCGCGAGGGGAAGAGGGAGCAAACAACGGGCCATCTCGTTATGGCCCGTTGTTTACTCCCTCTCCCATTCAGCCCTATGGGGACTGAAATGGGAATGGGGATGAACCGTGTCCGTGTCCTCGAGTGAGGAATCCGAACTCGGAATGGTCCGGTAAGTCCTCATTCCGAGGACACGGACACGGATGCGGTTTTGCCGGAAGCCATGCCGCAATGTATTGATATATATAGATGTATTGTATATAATACAGGCACCAAGCGAATTGACATGATGTGGGCTGTCAGTCACTCGTCTGGGTGCGTGTATTATATACTAATGAGCATTGCACACACAGTCAGGTGCCAGCGGTGAGGCCCGACGGGCCTGTGGTGGACTGGCAACACACCAGCAACGAGGCTGGCACCGTGGCATCTGATATCGGCTGCGAGGCCTGCCCTGAGGGCGAAGCCTGGGTCAGTTTCCCCACCCCTCATGACGGCCCTGAAAGGCACTGTTCGCCTCTGCCAAGCCAGTCAACTCAAAAGGAAACTCAGGTGTGCTGTTGTAGAGTTTAATGATGCAGACTGTAGTGCCGTCTAGTGGAGGAAATGGGAAGCTTTTTTAATGAATAAATAGCGTGAGAACCCTGTGTAAAACGATATGCAGTGCAACATTAAATGTTCCGTATTCACAATAATTAAATGTGTGAAAGGGTATGATATGCACCTTATGTAGAGGCCTGGACAGTCATACATATATACCAAGATAAAAGCTGCATAATTGTGCAACTTTATTTGTTTATAGAGCGCCAATGCCCACAAGCATCAAGGCGATTACAAAAACAAAAGGACCAATGAAACCAAAGGACCCCTCACATTAACTAACACATGGATCATTTACCGAGGGGTGGAGGCTGGTGAGGCAGATGGCATAGTAGCGGGGGGATTTATTCAAATAGGAGATTTTTTAAATCTTTCTCAAACATAGGATAGCATGGTTCCAAGCGTAGGTCAGTGGACAGCCTGTTCCAAGCTTGTGCTGCAAGGACTGGAAAGGATTGCCCCTAGCTCTTTTGCATCTTGGGCAGTCAAATATCCAGTTACTCGAGCGCAGTGATCTTGAGGGGGCATATAGGATTGCTCGTTCCTTAAGAAAGATATGTGGGTCTCCATTGTTACATTTGTGGGTCAGGGAAAGAGCCTTAACACGTATTCTTGCTGATACATTCAGCCAATGAAGATTTCTTCTAGCATGGGAGATATGCTCCCTCCTTGGGATGTCGCAGATGATTCGGACAGCTTCATTTTGAAGAATTTGGAGTCTGTTCAAGGAGTTTTTGCTAGCCCCAATCAGAAGGTCATTACAATAATCCAAGCGTGGCAAGAGGTTTGGCTCTGAGCAGAGTATGGCGAGATAAGAGTGGTTTGGCCTGCCTCAAAACCTTGAGATCGTACCGTGTGCCTCCGACCACTCCGGCAACATGTGCGACGGAGCCAAGAGAGGCTTCAGC
Organism: Ambystoma mexicanum; assembly: GCF_040938575.1. Taxonomy (NCBI): domain Eukaryota; kingdom Metazoa; phylum Chordata; class Amphibia; order Caudata; family Ambystomatidae; genus Ambystoma; species Ambystoma mexicanum. Next base: position 622,473,180 of record NC_090936.1, read on the forward strand.
ATACACCCTCAACGTCTTAACCTTATCCATGATGTCTATGCGGTTTCCTTCAATGTACATGTGGGTGTGCTCCAGACCCAACTTGGCTGTGGCCTTCGTAGATCAAAGATCATCAGTTCTGTCTTGGCGCTGTTAAAACGCATCCAGTTACTGGACATCCAGCGTGTTATCAGGCCATAGATGTGGACTAGTCTGAGTCAGCCTTGTAGTATCCACTCAACTCCTTAAGGAGTCGAGTGTCGTCTGCATAGTTTGTGAAATGGAAACCCTGAGTAAATAGATCGCAGAGGGCCTTTATGTAAAGATTGAACAATGTGGGCGACAAGCCCCCTGAGGGACACCACAATGTATTGACTCATTTCAGATCGAAAAGAATCAGCAGCCCAGACCTGCTCTCTTCCAACACCTCAAGCATGCACGTCTGGAGGTATAATAAGGCAGTTTCTGTTCAGTGATTTGCTTGGAAGCCAGATTGTTTGGGATGGAAGATACCAGAATTTTCAAGGTGTTGCTGAAGCTGGAAGGTTGCTACCTTGTCTATGATTTTCAATAGAGAGAGTGTTTGTGATAGTGTGCAGATTATTGGGATCTTTTGGTTTCAGAAATTTTTTTTTAGGCAAGAGTGTAACAATGAAATTCAAGCTCTCAGTGCAGGATCCTTTCTTTACGGTACATAAGGATAAACTGGTTTTACGCACTCACCCTAGGTTTTCACCTAAGTTCATTTCCAAATTCCATGTTAACCAGTCCAATGAGCTACCGGCCTTCTTCCAAGAACCCAAAAGCTATGCTGAGGTGATACTCCACAGACTAGATGTGAGGAGAGCGGTCCTCTACTATGTAAACAAGACCAGACCGCTAAGAAAGACAGATCAACTGTCGTCTCCATAGCTCTAGGCAGAGAAGGAGATTGCGTCTCAAAGAATGCCATCTCTAAATGGATAGTCAGATGTATCCAACTGTGCTATTCCCTCTCAGATAAAACACTGCCTTTTACGCCAAGGGCCCACTCTACAAGAGGTACTGGAGCCACTCTGGCTTTCATTGCAAATGTACCCCTTGACAGCATTTGCAAAGCAGCTACATGGAGCACTATTCACACCTTTACTCAGCACTACTGCATTGACACTCATTCCATGACAGATACTCTAGTGGGACAAGCGGTTCTCAGACATTTATTTGCTCATGACCCTTCTCAAATCACACCTCTTTCTAACACTGCTCGCTAATCTATGCACAGCATGTGACCTAAGCATATTCCACAAGCCTCAGAAGGGATACATTACTCACCGTAATCGTATTTCTGATGCTTGTATCTGGTTAGATTCACATGCGCCCGCCCTTCCTCCCCTCTGAGAGAAGGCGCATGGATGCTTGTGGTCTTATCTACCTTATCTGCTTGGATACTCTGCACTTGCGCTACTCCATGTCAGAAAAAATACAATCTGAGGGTACTACACGCGCGAGGGATCATGGGTACATGGGACGTCACACTAGGGATAGTATAACTGGCCCTAGTTCGATGCCCCTTTTCGAGTTTCGGAAAACAAACTGTAATACTCCGCAGCTTCCACTAGATGTCGGCCTGTGCACAGTACCCCTCACAAACAAGACACCCCTGTTCCCTAGCTCCACTCAGTGGAATACAGAAAGTTTTGACAGGATAATGCGGAGAATATCATGCTTTGTAGACATTTTGGACTGCCGCCATGATCAAGTTTCTAGCCTAAACAGGCCCTCACAAGGGGATGCAGCCAAAGGTCAACCAGCTGCCAAAAGAGCTTGGTGAGACACCTCACCGATTGCTTCTCAGGATCTCTACTTTGACACATCAGGCTCACAAGGTCCCGGTTCGCAAGGGGACCAATATGAGGATGACCAGTATTACGATGACGATATCTGTCATCCAATCTCGGGACCATCCTGACCAGCCTGTAGCTGACTCCCCGGTAGATAAACAGCTCCAGTACAATGAACTCCTCCTAAAGACCGCAGAACATTTCAAAATGGACACACAGGAGGCCCAGGTGGAAAAGGGTGGGCACACCTCTATCCTTTGCTGAGGCCCCTCCTGATAAGGAGAGTACACATATGTATATATTGGGCAGGAAAGTGGCTTCCTCGGCTGCCTACCAGGCAAGAATTGCCAAAAACACCACCCTCTTGGCTAGCTACAATTGCTATAAGTGGGACAAAAGGCTTCAGCAGATTGAGACAGTCCTAGGGCCGTTAAAATCGCAGCTCCTAAACACAGTGGCTGAGGGGTAAGTGAGTGGCCAACTGCATCCTAAAGAATACCCTGGATGCCGCCAATAATGCGGGCCGAATAATAGCAGAAGGCACTCTTATGAAACGCCATGCCTGGTTAAGGCAATCTGGCTTTAAGCATGAAACTGTTACGCTCACCTGGTATCCACGGGGATGCCACCCAGCCCTGGTTGAATGATTTGCACTCTCGAACCCTCTCCGGTCCCTTGGTAAGGCCTCTGGTTAAAGATGGGTCTTAATATTGTAAGAGGTGGATTCTCCGTCCTGCTCCTCGTGGCAGGGGCGCGTAGATGTGGGCGGCGAGCAGCGACCAAGTTACTTCACTGGTGCAAGCCCCCTGTGGGACTCCAGGCCTGCTGCGACTCAGTAGATTTGCTGCTTTACAGTCTTTATATGCAGTCCTTATGTTCCTCTTAGTACGAATAATAATTTCTTGCTTCTTTCCTTTTAGGTATGGAAAGGTATTTTGGTGTTGTCATGCAGTTTGAAGATGAGCATGGGCCGGTAGGCGAAAGTGCGGGGTGCGCGATGCTATCCGGTGAGTAATGCGCGATGCGCGGCGCTGTTACGCCTTTTATATTGCTAACCTGTGTCTTTTCTCTCCTTGCAGGTTGCGATGTTCCTCGCCGAGCGCCGTAATGTTCCAGCAATGATACTGACCAGGAGATGACTACCCAGGTAAGAATTGTGTGGCTTTCTTCATTCGGGAGGAAACGTGAGTAAACGCTTATTAATGCTGTCTTTCTTTCTCCTCTTTCCAGGTTATGGTATTCCAGGATGCATGCGGTGCCGGATGATGGAGTTCGTACCTTCAGGTAAGTGCAACTGAAGTCAGCGGTGGATTGAATACAGGATACTGTTCTAGGTAAGTTTCGTAGTGTTCTTTCTCTCTCTGCAGGTCCTTGGTTTCAGGTAAGATGGCATCAAAGAACTGGACACGGTGAGTGTTACGCTGCCCACAGCAGAATAATGCAAAACATGTTCTGCTGTTTGGGTGTGGTTTAAATAGTCTCAGGTAAAGTAGTCCAGGTAAAATAGTCCCAGGCCTGCCACACCCAAAGTAGTCCAGGTAAAGTAGTCCCAGGCCTGTCACACCCAAAAGTCTAGACCGCATAGATCAGTTCCTTGTTACTGAGCTATGTGTGTGCCTCCATGTTGGCTGAAACCCCCCCAAGTTAAATAGTCCCAAGTAAATAGTCCAATTCTAATGTTGGTCTTCATGATGGTTATGAGCCTGGCGCTGAAGGAATGACTCCAAGCGAGTAATGGATGAAGTTTTAAGGCCTTTGACCTGGCCCTAACTGGAAAGCTGACTTGCCAGTGAGGGCCAGGGGAAAGGGTCATGACAGAAACGCAAGCCACCCTACTCAATATGCCAATTGAACCAAATGCCCTGTTTGATAAGGTGGTCGAAGATGCCCTTGAAAGCGCAAAAGAGGAGTATGATGCACTGAAATCCCTTGGCCAACTATCGGACAAACCCTTTGTGCAGTGAGGCGCCTTCAACACAAGGCATTTTCGGGGACAACATTCACAACGCTGCTCTAATTATAGTCAGGGTGGCCAAGCATTATCTTTGGGTTCCTCGCAAGGACTGTCCTCCCCTCAGAACTTTCAAAGGGGGGATACAGAAGGTCTAGAAGCAGAGGTAGGGCCTCCTCAGCCAGAGGCTCCACCCCCCAAAACAGTTACGCCCCGTTCCAGGTCCCCTCCCATGCCACTACAGTAGGAGGTTGCATTTCGCAATTTACCCACGCATGCAAAGGGATCACCTCAGACAAGTGGGTACTGTCCACTGTGGTAGGCAGTTACTGTATAGAGTTCATACAAAGACCATCCAACCACCGGCCAAGAAAAAGGAAGTCGATGCAGAAAGAATGCATACTGCTAGAAGAGGTCGAAGCACTGCTGGAGAAAGACGCTATAGAAATCGTCCCAGCAATCCAGGTAAACAAGGGTTTCTCCAGCATGGGGTCTGGCATGGATTCACATGCTCATGAATATTCCCCATCGTCAGGCTGGGAATCCTCGGTAAAGAAAAAATTAGTTTCAGTTTTGTTTCTGAACTGTCTTTCTACTAATAACCAATCACTGGTCTCTGGGTCATACTGCCCCCAGCCAATGACTGCCTTCTACCTAACCCCATCCTCTGGCAGCCATATTCAGATTTTTACCGCACATTCAAGTGTTGGGAGTCCTCGTGCTATAGCTCTCGAGCTTTTACTGCGTTTTTCGAAGAGTTTACTCTTATTTTTTCGGTCAATCGAGCCTCAAGCTCCACCGATTCTACTTCCGATCAACTGGGACCCGTTTCGGAATTTTTCTACGCCCCTCAAGGCCGAATTTACGTCGAGTTTTCGCTTCTTGGAGGATTCCGGAAGACCTTTGAGGCCTACCCCGCGTGGACATGGCCCATGACAAAGGAAACACGATGCCTGGATCCAAGCTGTTCAGGAGCTGCCCTGGATGCAGATTACAGAATGTCTTCAAGGAAGATGAGCACTCTCGGTGCCTCTACTGCCTTCACAATGACAAATCGCACGAGGATAAGGACTGTGTGTTTTGTAAGAATATGTCCGAACGGACAATGAAGGATGTTCGTACTCGACTCACCAACTGGCTGGAGGGGAAGAGCCCAGCAGCAGGTGAGAAGAAGAGGAAGTCCGAGTGGTCTTGTAAGACCGTTGAGGGCTCTCCGACGACGGGGGCCCAACAAAAGGCAAAGCACCCTGAGTCCGCGGGCACCAGGAGCGCCGATGGTTCGGACTCCTTGGCTGCCAGGCAGGGCGTAAAAGTCACCGACTCATCAACCACGAGCCAACGCTCTGGCTCGGTGAAGAGGAAGTCGGAGAACTTCGGGAGAAGCCCCGGTCGATCCCGACGGCGGCAGCCGAGGGGGAGTGAGGCGACGACCCTTCCCCCAAGGTGAAGGCCTCAGGCACGCCCAAAGTCGCAAAGGCACTGATTCTCCCTGCTAAGGCCTCAATCGAAGGAGTCGTGGCAGCCCTGGCGAAGCCTGTGGAGGCTATCCCAGTGGAGGCGACTTCCGGGCCTAGAGTTTCCCTGCCACCCCGGAGGGAATCCTCTTTTCAGCCCATCGATAAGACCCCCGTGAAACCCCGGGTGGAGAAAGAGGGTGGGGGGCACGGTAGCCATAACGGAAACAGATAACACCTCTGAAGATGAGCTGACTGGCGTCGCAAATATCCTGGACAAGAAGTTCGAGGAAGTCCGTCCCTACGGGAGGGATCCTGATGAGGCGGACGTGGAAAGTGACGGGGCCGACGAGGAGCCATGGACCGTGGAGGAGACGGAGGATCCTACTCCCCAGGCGTCGCTCCTGCCGCATCCTATGCCACAGGACAACTCGGGAGCAAACTTGACGGCTATCCAGGCACTGTGTACATAGATAAGGACAAGGTTGCCCCTACCCCCAGCAGACGATCCAGCGGCGCCTGGACCGCCAGGAAGAGCGCCGAACAAGCGGAGGCAAATCCACCCTCCCCCTCCTTTCCAGCATTCACCTCCTTCCCCTCCACCGAGGTATGAGACGTGAACAGAGACGACGGGGACGGACGACGACAGTGGTGACGACAGGATGGATCTCCCATCACCTCCTGCCTGGGAATCCCCCCTCCCCCGACAAAATTGCCTCCTTTCATGCCATGATCGCCAGGGCTTCGGAGCGCTTCCAACTTTGCCCTGAACAACAGAAGAAGCAAGGTTTCCTCTACCAACGAAGGGAGGCCAAGAGGAAGAGTGTTCTCTCAGTACCTTTACTAGACGACATCTGGGACGAAGGACTGTCCTGCTCAAGAACCCGTCCACGGCTCCTGAGAAGAGGGACCGGTATGAGAAGAATTACTAGGTCCCAGATTCCTTCCCGATGTGCCTTAGAGCTCAGCCGTCTCCGGATTCGGTGGTCTCCGCAGCGGCCAAGAAGAAATTGTCTGGGGTGATGGGGATCAACTTCCACTTCCCCACTGGCGGTGACAACCATCAAAGCGGCCAACGCCCTCGCGATCGTGGCGCGCTACGACAGGGAGCTGTGGTTCAAGATCGCTCCCCTCCTGGACTTCCTCCCAGACAAGAAGGCGGAAACCCTTGAAATCCTGCAGGAAGGCGAGGTAGCTTTGGACCACGCCATCACGGTGGCCACGGACATCGCTGACACCGGTATTCGCCAGATGGGCAACAGCGTTTGCCTTTGCCGGCGCGGTTGGCTCAAGGCCACCGATTTCCGTCCAGGGTACTGGACATGCCCTTCGACGGGAACAATCTGTTCGGCAAGGCATGGACGAGTCACTGTAGGCCATCAAGGCAGACACTGAGACGGCCCGGACCTTGGGTTCTCTCCATCGACGGCTGCACTTTTGGACCCCTGGAGGCAAGTTTCAAGGTGCTTCCAAAGGATTTGGTGGCAGTTCCTCGTCGTACCGCGAAGCGGCCCGTTCTTCATCGCAAGAGGCCTACAGAGGCCACAGCAAAGCCAGAGGACGTCGTCGCCAAGGAGGCGAAGGCTCCAAGGCCTTGACGAAGCAATATTGAACCGGCTGCAGCGTCGGGCCCCCACCCAAGCACCCCGGTGGGAGGCCGGCTGGCGAAATTCGTCAGCATGTGGGAGTCCATCTCCACCGACCGTTGGGTGCTGGACGCGCTAGCCCACGGACACACTCTGGAATTCCAAAGAAAGTGTCCCCGTCTACCACCTGTGGCCAGGAAGGAAAACCACATGCCACAGCTACTTCTGGAGGTACGAGCAATGCTGAAAAAGGGTGCGATAGAACTCGTCCCGAAGAGGCTTCGGGGCTCTGGAGTGTACTCGTGGTACTTCCTCATCCGAACGAAGACTGGCGGTTGGCAACCCATCCTGGACCTTCGTCGTCTAAACAAATACATCCAGTCCCAGAAATTCTGGATGGTCACCCTTCAGCATGTCCTGGGACAGCTAGAGGAAGGCGACTTCCTGTCGTCGCTGGACTTGGAGGATGCCTACATCCCCATACTCAAAGGACATTGAAGGTTCCTACGATTCGTGGTCTAAGGACGACACTATCAGTTCAAGGCCCTTCCCTTCGGATTGAAGTCGGCACCCAGGGTCTTCACCAAGTGCCTGGCACCGGTGGCGGCATGGCTGCACTTGCAGGGGATCCACGTTTACCCCTACCTGGAAGATTGGCTCATCCGAGCAAAGTCAAGGGAACTCTGTCGATCACACAGTGAATACCATCCAACTGCTCACGGATCTGGGATTCTCGATCAACTTCGCGAAATCCCACTTGGTACCGTCGCAAGACGCCCTGTTCCTGGGAGCCAGACTCGACACAGTGGCACGATTGGCTTCGCCGTCGGAGGAAAGTATGAAGGCCATCCTGGGCAAGGTACAACGGCTGTTGACCATGGACATAGCCAGGGTGAGGTCCATCAAGTCCCTACTCGGCATGATGTCATCGTGTATCTACCTTGTGCGCCTTTGCAGGTTGTGGATGCGACCACTGCTGGAGTTCCTCGACGCCCGTTGGATGCAAGCAGCAGGCAGTTTCGAAGACAAGATCCCCTCAACGAAACGTTTCGGCAAGCAATCCGGTGGTGGGGCAACCGCGTGCATCTAGCAGCAGGTATGGACTTCAGACCCCGACACACCAGGAGACAGTGGTGACGGACGCCTCCCTGGAAGGATGGGGAGCGCACACCGGTGATCTCCACGAAAGAGGCCTTTGGCTCCTGTAGGAGAGGTCACTACACATCAACGTCCTGGAGCTTAGAGCCATTATCCGTGCCCTGAGGTCGTTCCTCCTGTCCCTCAAGGGCAAGGTGGTGAGGGTCTTCACCGACAACACCACCACGATGTTCTACATCCAGAAGCAACGGGGCACCAGATCACCAGCCCTATCCAAGGAAGCACAGGATCTGTGGCGCTGGGCCTTTGCCCAAGGGATGTGCCTGGTACCCTTCCACCTGGCAGGAGTAAAAAACACTGTCGCCGACTCGCTCAGCAGGGAGCTGCGCTCGTGCCACGAGTGGGAACTCCGGCAGGATCAAGTGGACTTGCTATTTCAACAGTGGGGCAATCTCCAGATAGATCTGCTTGCGATGGCGACAAACTGAAAGTGCCGGAGGTTCGCCAGCAGGTTTCCCCAGCCAGGGGGAGCATGGGCAATGCCTTCTCATTCCTGTAGTCTCATCGCCTGGTGAAGGAGCTCATGAAAGGACTGTTCCGCTTGTTCCCGTCGTTGAAGGCTCCGGCCCCGGCGTGGGAGCCCAACTTGGTGCTGACCAGGCTCATGGGCCCGCCATCAAGCCTCTACATTCGGCACTGTTGAAGTTCCTGTCGTGGAAGACAGCGTTTCTTGTGGCCATCACCTCCGCATGACGAGTGGGAGAGATCCAGGCCCTCTCCTGTAAACCTCCATATCTGACATTCCACGAGACGAAGGTAGTGCTGAGGACGCACCCCTCCTTCATGCCCAAGGTGCCGTTGGACTTCCAGCTCAACGAGCTCTTGGTGTTACCGGTTTTCTTCCTGTCGCCTTCGTCGCCGGCTGAGAGGACTTTGCACTCGCTGGATGTGGCTAGAGCGCTGAAGTTCTACGTGGACCGCACGAAGAGTTTTCGGAAGACATCACAGCTGTTTGTGAACTTTGGCCCTGTGAACCAAGGGAAGGCCCTCTTGAAGGCTTCCATTTCCAGATGGCTCTCTGGCTGCATAATGCACTGTCACCGGTTGGCAAACCGACCATTGCCCAGCTGTCCGAGAGCCCATTCGACCAGAGCGATCGCTGCTACTACGGAGTACCTGTCTGGTGTGCCCCTGCTGGACATCTGTAGGGCTGCTATGTGGAGGTCGACGCACACCTTCATGAGATTCTACTGCGTCGACCGGGATTCCAGGGAGGAGTGCAGAGTCGGCCAGGCAGTGCTGCGCAACCTGTTCGCTTGAAGGTGTGCCTGGTGAGGAGGTAAGAGATGCTTAATGTTGAGTTGTTGAAATGCTTAATGTTGAGCCTTGCCACCTCCCGTGGTTGTGCATGTGTGTACTGCTATGTATTCTTGTATTCATGAGCATGTGAATCCATGCCAGACCCCATGCTGGAGAAGGAACAAGTTACTTACCTGTAACTGTTGTTCTCCAGCATGGGTCTGGCATGGATTCACATGCAAACCCTCCCTCTGACCCCTCTGCGGCTCTTCTCTTGGTCCTACTGCCACTTTACGTGCTACCAAATCTGATGATGGCTGCCAGAGGAGGGGCTTAGGGAGAGGGCAGTCATTGGCTGGGGGCAGTATGACCCAGAGACCAGTGATTGGTTATTAGTAGAAAGACAGTTCAGAAACGAAACTGGTTTTTTCCTTACCGATTATTCCCAGCCTGACGGGGAATATTCATGAGCATTTGAATCCATGCCAGACCCATGCTGGAGAACAACAGTTACAGGTAAGTAACTTGTTCCATCTATTCAACGTACTTCCTTGTGCCAAAAAAAGATGCGCCCAGTCCTAGACATGCATCCAGAAAACACATATGCAAGCCACAAATATTTAGCATGACAACTCTGCTGGAGGTAATCACCCTATTAAAAAGGGACTACATGGAAACATTGGATATGAAAGACGCATGCTTTCATGGTTCATAAAACAGGACAAAACCTCTATAGGAAAACAGATCAACTGTTTGTCTCCATAGCACATGGCAGGGAGGGTGATCACATTTCAAAGAACGTCATCTCCAAATGGATAGTTAAGTGCATGCAGATGTGCTATTCTCCATCAAAGAAAACCCTGCCTTTCACAACAAAAGCTCACTCTACCAGAGGTACAGGAGCTACTTTGGCATTTATTGCAAACGTCCCTCTAGACACCATTTGCAAAGCAGCTACTGGAGTTCCATACATAACTTTACTCAGCATTATTGCATTGACACACATTCTAAAGCAGTTACACAGGTGGGACAAGCGGTACTAAAATATCTATTTGCCCTTGTACCGTCTCACATCTGCCCTCCTTCTCCAGATACTGCTCGCTAGTCCTATGCTTGCCATGTGATCAAAGCAGACACACAAGCCTCAGAAGGGATACATTACTCACTGTAATTGTATTTCTGATGCCTGTATCTTCTTAGATTCACATGCGCCGACCCTTCCTTCCCTCTTAGCATAGAAGGTGCATAGATGTCTTTCTGGCTTTATCGCTTTTTATCTGCTTTTTTACAGTGGATGTCACTAGGGATAGTATTACTGACCTGCCCTTTCGACGTCCCTTTTTGAGTTTCAAAAACAAGTAATGTAATACTCTGCGACTACCACTAGATGTCAACCTATGCATAGCATGTGAATCTAAGCAGGTAAAAGCATCAGACATACGATTACGGCGAGTAATGTATCACATATATATTTTGGTGGCTTGTGGAATTTGCTTAGATCACATGCTATGCATAGGCCGAAATCTAGTGGAAACTGCAGACTATTACATTTGTTGTTTTCGAAACTTGAAAAGGGACGTCGACAGGGCGTGCCAGTAATACTATCCCTAGTGTGAATAAAGAGGTCTGGGAAAGCCTCTACCGGTACAAACACGGCCCATTGACCTGTTCTTGGGTGGATGGCCCCCGGGAGAGTCTCAGCCACGCTTTAGCTCACTATGCTTTCAACAGAGGAGACATTTCCATACACAGATCAGTCTTTGTCCCACCGATAGGTAGTGCAGCACCGGAATGGTAGGCAATTCTCCTCTGAACAAGAGTAGCGACAGCAACCCCAGACACGTGTTTCGGCCTAGTCGGGCCTCATCAGTGAGGTGGAGCTGTGCCTCTCTAAGCTCAGTGAGCAAGGGGTCCACGTCTGGATTGCCCTGGTAACTTAGGGGGAGAACCCAAAGTACCCAAAATGTGCATAACGAGGTCTGGGAAACCCTCTACCGTTACACACACGGCTGATTGACCTGTTCTTGGGTGGATGGCCCCCAGGAGAGCGATCAATTTATCACTCACAATGCTCATGGGAACCTCCCTTTGAGCCTACACATAAATCAAGTCTTTAACACCTGCCATATAAAACTGCCTTCTTAGTGGCTATTACATCCATAAGAAGAGTTAGTGAACTTTAAGCATTGTCAGCGCAGGACACATTCTTTGTCATACACAAGGATAAATTGGTTTTCACCTAAGTTCATTTCTAAATTTCACGTGAACCAATCCATTGAGCTGCCGGCCTTCTTCCAGAACCCAACAAGCTCAGCTGAGAAAAAACTCCATACACTAGATGTAAGGAGGGTGATCCGTTTTTATATAAACAAGACCAGACCGCCCAGGAAAACAGACCAACTGTTTGTTTCCGTAGCACCAGGCAGAGAAGAAGACCGAATTTCCAAGAATGCCACCTCCAGACGGCTAGTCGGATGCATATAGCTCTGTTAATCATTATCAAGTAAGACGCTGCCTTTCACACCAAGTGAACTCACTCAACAAGGGGGTAGGGGTACAGGAGCTACTTTGGCTTTTATCGCAAATGTTCCATTGGACACCATTTGCAAAGCAGCTACATGGAGCTCAGTACACGCTTTCACTCAGCACTACTGCATTGACAGTCATTCCAAAGCAGATACACAGGTGGGACAAGCGTTCTAAAACATCTATTTGCTAAAACATCTATTTGCCACTGGACCTTATCACAACCCACCATCTTCTCCTAGCACTGCTATTCTATGCATAGCATGTGATCTAAGCAGATTCCACAAGCCTCAGAAGGGATACATTACTCACTGCAATTGTATTTCTGATGCTTGTATCTGCTTAGATTCACATGCGCTCACCCTTCCTCCTCTTGGAAAGAAGGTGCATTGATGCTTATGAGATTTATCTGATCTTATCTGCTTTAATACACCTGTACTCGAGCTACACTTCATGCTACCTCAGGTCAGAAACAAACAATCTGAGGGACTTCGACACCTGAAGTACCATGGGTACAGTGGACGTCACACTAGGGAAGAGAATCAGTAAGGTTATCAACACGTTCTTATTGTTCTGCTGTTTTTTTATTACTGTACTTCCTCTGGATATGCTCATATTTGTATTCACATTACTTTCTTTAGGGTGCAGTCACATGTGATAGTTATACATAGGGAAGTAGTAGGTTTGAAGCAGAGCAATCATATCTGTGCATAAAGATAATGAGTTAGGTTATGAACACTTTCTGGTTCTACTGCTGCTTTTTTTGCATACTTTGCTTTCCTTTTATATACTCATATTTGTATGTGTTGTTCTGTCTTTGTTTTGTTTGTAATAATGACATTATGTTGTAAGTGGGGTTTAATAGCTACTTATTACATGTGGCACAGTACGCAAAACTCTAATAAGAAAACATTTATCATTTCACTATTCAACATGGGAAGATATGAATATTGCACCTCCATCATATATGCTGCACACAATGTTTGTTTAAACATGAGTAGCTTACTATACTGTAAAGAACTTCATAATAGAATGCCATTTATATCAATGCATTGCTTAATGCACTACATAGCTCATGATATTTATTCAAATGATCCTTGACACTTTTTTGTCAATATTATAATATGAATCCCTTGTACAGACTTTTCATGAAAAGTAAATGAACATGTGATGTCATCTTTGATGTCCTGGGTGTTAGTTTTAGCAATGCACGGTGGTGGCGCGAGTTATGGTTGCTTAGTTTACCATAACTAGCGAATTTCAGGGGTTTTTCGGTTTTACTTTGAACCATAACGTCCCTTTAACAACGTTTTTTTACTGAATTTCATAGGTTTTTAGTAGCGCAACTTAACCATAACTTCCCTTTAGCAAAGTTTTTCTTACTGAATATACATTTTCATAGTGTAAATTTGATAGATGTTTACTAGGATTCCCTTACTTTATATACATGTAACATAGAACATACCGAAGATACCAGAAGTGTGCCCAGTAGCCTCGCTGATAAATTGAGTTTAGAAATGTTCCCAATAGCCTCTGTATGGAAAATTGTACTTAAAGGTTTGCCTAGTAGCCTCTCTGTGGAAAATAGAACTTAGAAGTTCGCCCAGTACCCTATCTGGGAAAGTTGCTTTTGAAGTTTGCACACTGAAAGAGCATATAACCATTCATACCACACCCCACGCTTACTCTCTCCTTTACATCACCACTCAACTAGAACACAGGGATACTATGACACCATTCGGTATAACTGTTCTCATACGAACATCCGCCGCTTACTCCACATCATTCTATGTAAACACTGCTGGTCTCGCACCCTCAGCCAGGCGTTTTCCCCAGGCCTAACGCAGCCACATCCGTTCCGGATTAATCCTGCCAGAACGAACACATTCTCCTGATCTCTCAACCACCACACCTACCGATAAGAACCAGCTATTACACGTGTACCGCACGAGCTGCACACATATCCGGTGCACACACGCACCTTTTGACTCTCCCTTCTCTCTCTACTGATCTGAACTTCGGTTCCCAAGGGCGTTCAACCTACCAGCGCCTTCAGACCATACCAATGGTATATAAGGCGCTATATAAGTGCAAAATAACAATAACAATAACAATAACTAATGATTTTGATGTCCTTGGACGGTCACGGACGACATCAACACTACCCAAACAAGCAGGGGGTATCTGAAATGGTTCTATCATACCATATACACACTGCACAAGTTCAAAAAGCAGCACATAAACACATTATATATAATAATAAATAAGCAGTAGAACCTATATATTTAGCACCTCAACCATCCATTTAAATACCATATGTAATAAAATGGATTATACCATAACAAAAAAGATATGCCTCTAACGAAATTACCTCACCGAAACTGCAGAGCTAGAAGCAACAGTAGACCTACACAACACTATGAATACAACTTACCAGAAACTCGTAAGTAAACTTCATTTTTCTTATATATTGCTATAATTTTTGTATGAGGTACAGTACAATTAATATATTTTTGTTTTTCACACAGAAACGTGCAGTACTTTGGAGTGGCTTGAAGAAAATGTTCCACATGAGGAAATGTCTGAAGACAGTGATAATAATGGTAGACACTTCTCTAAATAAGCAAATTAATAACCATTACCTTATATGTACTCAACATATATATATATATATATATATATATATATATATATATATATATATATATATATATATATATATATATATATATATATATATATATATATATATATATATATATTATTTTTAACAGACCATACAAACATTGAAAATATTACACCAAAAGACACATTGGAAAAGACTCTGGAACGCATGGAGCAGAAAATAGACATACTCAAGGAAAATTTCAATGGTTTGAAACAGTTAGTGGAGGACCACATAAAAGAAAAAATTAAATACCATTGTCCCACCTGTACCTCTGCCCCCTCTCCATGTCCCAGTGAACTATCCCCAAACCCTCAACACCAAGGTAAACGTTTTGATGAGACTTCCATTCCTTCATCCCCTCCCATCCATCGTCTCCAAACCCCTAATTTCCCCTGTTTTTGTATCAGTTTCTGCTTCCCCCTCTTTCATAATTTGTGTACATGTATATAATAAAAAAAATGTGATCTTTCTTTTAATGAAATTCTTTGTGTCTTATTTTTTTTTTTAAAGCAGTTAAAATGTCAGCGGACAGCGCGATGTATTAACAAAATGTGGATGTCCTAAGGACACTGCACCTATCCGTACCGTTCGCAACCAAGATGGAACTGTTCGTAGAACACGCGCAGTGTCCGGGATGTCCGTAAATGAACAAAATGGAGGTGTCCTAAGAACACTATACCTGGCTGTTCAGTCTGCAGAACATCTACGCACATGCGCACCACACTCGTAAGTCCTGCGAACATCGCGCCTGTCCGTAACTGTCCGTCTCACTTGTGTCGCACTTTTAATTAGTTTCAGGACCCGAGCACAGTCTGTAGAACACCCGCGCGCATGCGCACGACCGCTCCTGTGCATTTGGTGACCTGCGGACACCCATTCCCTCCGCTGAAGTGTTCCCGACATCATCATGTGACCGCACCCACGCTGAGCATGTGTCCTAAATTGCGGACTCTGTCCGGTTCCCCAACATTTTAAAAGAACTTATTCAGACAATCCAAATTATTTTACAGTAAAAATTCACCATTTCACATGTCCCAGACAATGGCCCTGCCTTTCGACATACTTTTTGTAACTTTTTGAATGCTTTTGAGTGTTCGATATGTTTGCGAGGCGCACCCCTCCACCCCTATAAAAGGCCACATCTGCCTCAGCACCACCCCCAAACCCTCCACCTCCCCAAGTGCCTGCAGAGGGGAACACGCGTGAGGATGTAGAGAACGAGGATGAAGAGAATGAGGTCGAGGAACTCCCTACTATAAGCATTCGCCAGGAGTCTTGGGTGTGGCGGTTGTTTACCGTTTATGGTAACGTACCAAAAGCACGTGCGAACAAGGTCACCTGTAACCAGTGCAATGAGTCGTGGGAGACGTGGCTCGTACAGCTTTGGTACGACATCTATGAAGCGACACCTAACTTCGTTCCACAGTGCGTACATTCGCAAGGTTGTACCTTGTGATAAACGTAGTAGGTTGAGTTCCTCTACAGCATCCTCCGTTTCCACTCCTCTCACCACAAGAGACACTCCTGTGGGAGAGCGTGTCCCTCCAGCTGCTTCACAGGCCATTTGCGATGCTGTTGACCCTTACCTTTCGAGGGTCACAATATTGTGTATGTACTGCGACGCAGTACTATGCAGGAGGGAGAGTTTTCAAAGTGCTTTCGAGACTACGGTCACGGACCACCAGAAGACCTGCTACCTACCTAAATAAGGCCCACCCTACATCTTCCTCTCTCTACCTGCCCTTTCTTATCCCGTGGTTGGTGTCCCGTCCTTACCCTTCTTTTCCCTCCTCTCCTATTGTGTCGTGTGTAAAAAAGCAAAAGAAAATGAAACATCAAAAATAAAAAAAAAGGCTCTTTTCAGAGCCGCCTTTCACAGTTTAAAAATAGAAGTGTCAAATGAACACTACAGGGCCCTGCACATTTTTTAAAAGTCTGCGGACAGTCCTACGATGGATACAATTTTGGGGTGCTGCCCTAGCAAAACCAATTCACTTTTCTCTGGGAGGAAGTGTTGGCTCTGAAAAGAGCCTTTTGGTGGTGTTTTTGTGTGTTTGAAAAACTTGGATTCGTCAAAATCTACTGCAAAATAGATGACTGTAATTCCAAAAAAGGTCGCAATGCATTTTGTAAATTTCTCAGAAACATCTGATTGCCCGCATATGTAAGATGGACTCCATCTCTGCGAAAAATGTATGTGCTACGAAACATATTTTCATTGTGAATAGAGGACATGCCATCACCTCTTAGAAAGGCACAAACAGCCTTATTGACATTGCGCCTCGCTTTCTCCATTTGTGGACCAAATGAAGAAGAACGCAGCCACATTTGTCTTTGCGCAATACGAGAAAAAATTACTTGGAAACATGTCTGTGACCTTCTCAAGTCCTTCTTTCATTGCAAATTGCAAAGAAATTCCAGACACATGTCCTAAACTGTTCCCTCCACAATTAATTATAATTATGTCTGGATGATGCTCTGTCTCTAAAGTAGCACAAAGAGGTACCAAGTCCAGCCACTTCATTCCACGCACTCCATGCCAGTGCACCTCCACATGAGGGAATCCAAGATCTGCAGCTACTCCACAACGTTCTGCATGCACCTCCAACCAATTTATCCATGAGTCTCCCAAAATCCAGATAATCTGTTTTCGAAAACACACAGCCATAGCTATCTGTTCTTCTCTCAGGAAAAAGACGTTCTCACAAAATCTCTCCTTACACAACACACCCACTAAACTTTACTGACCAATCCCTAGCTCTGCTCATTCTCATTTGCATGCCTCTCCACCCCAGAATCTCTGTATGTAATACGCGCTGTCCGCAGACTACCGCCATGTCCGTGGACATATCGAAGATCTGAGCGTGGTGAATGTACATTTAAATAGTGTGCCCTATTTCCCCTTTGAGGTGGGCTCTGAAAAGTTTTTTTTCTTTGCAGATGCCCGACAGACACCTGTTTTGTATTTTTTTTTCTTCTTACTTTACAACTAAAATCTTCACATAACCTTCTCCAAAGCAACCCTTACATTCCAAAACAGCATGGCATTTCCCAAAAATGATAAAGAAACGCCATCTTCAAAATAAGCAGCATTACTCGAATAAATATTCTCATTGTTACAGAAAAACATACCAGCTCTAAGCATGAAAGCACGTATGCCTCGATTGATTGCACACCTAGCAATGTTTTGCTGAGGACAAAAAACAGAACTATTGTCCCATATTGTCCTAGGTAGTAATCCAGAAAAAATGACTTTTGCATTTGGAACAATGTTCATTGCTGCTTGAACCAACTGTTCCAAATCTGCCAACAAAGTAGGGGCACTCAAGTAGCCCAAATGGAAAGCACCATAGTGCAAAACTACCAGATGGGGACTGTTCATCCTACGCTTATCTTCACAAACTTGGAGAATTGCCTCTACATTGCAATCAGGCACAGCGCTCCACACCACCTCCACTCCTTTAACATCGAAATTGTTTGCCGCATGCCTGCATTGAGAAGACTGCTGTAAACCATGGACAAACCTATGTCCGAGCACCAACACCCTGACTTTCTCCACCTCTGCCATCTTCACTACACACACTCTTTCTACACATATCCACAACGTCCGCATCTGATTGGCTGATTTCTCCAGTCCCCTTTCCATACTGGATTTGCTGGAAAACCCTGTATGTGGCACGCCCTACCCGCGGACAGCCGCGGTGTCCGCGCGGCACATACTCTTAGCCAGCCCTTCTATGCTTTCCACATCACTCTCGGTTCCATTCCCTGATTGGATACAGCTAAGCAGTCACACAACCATCCACCAATCACATCCAAGACCTCTACATCTAACTCCATCATCAGAGTTCCGCACTTCAAATGTACTGTTGATCACTCTGAGTACAAGTCTCATATCATTGGAAAGAACCTACTACAAAAACTACTGTACTAGTCTCGAAGATTTCTACTTACAGCTCCATGCATATCCACATGCATGATTACAAACTACAGGTATGCATATTTTATTCAGAGTAAATGTACACCTCTTATGAATCCATATAAACAGAGTAATGCCCCTAAATCTGCATAGCCTATACATACATGCCAACGCTCCCGATTTAAGCGCGAGACTCCCGATTTTTCATTGAAAAATCGCACTATTTTTTACTGTCTCCCGCATAACCTATACATACATGCCAACCCTCCCGATTTAGGTGCGAGAATCCCGATTTTTCATTGAAAAATCGCACCATTTTTTACTGTCTCCCACCTAAATTAATGCTAATCCCAATGCAATCCTATGAGAAAAATAAATGTTCCCGATTGCTGTGGTGAAATCTCCCTCTCAGGTGCTCCCGATTGTTGGCATGTCTACCTATAAGATGAACTTATTCAAATTTTTCCCATCTACTATAATCAACTATCACTTCCAAACCTGTCTGCTATCTACAACAGTTTTAAAAATGAATTTCATGCACTTAAAATTCTACTCATTTGCAAAGCATGTTGAACTAACGTATTGTAAATAAAATATAAAGGCTGCACATAGTCAAATGAAATGCATGCATACACTATGATCAGATATCAAACAAGAATACTCCCACAAAAACATAAAAATCAACGTCTACATTAACATCAGTGCTATAAACACACAACATTACTAACTTCTTTCTTTTACAATTGCAGTGAAGACCACTCTCCTGAAAATCAACAGCAACAAACAAGATATCCGAAGAAACCTGTTCATTCCACAAAAAAAGAGTAAGTACAATACTACCTTAATATTCATACTGTTCCTTAAAGATATTGTGTGGTTCATTCATGTGACTTGAGCACCAAAAAAAACAGCGATTTCTGAACCATTCTGCCCACAAATCCCCATTTATTAAACAGAGATTAGCAGGCAGAATGGCACACACATCACCGTTTTTTGGAACACAAATAACATACTCAACCCTTAAAATGTTAGTACTACAAAACAAAGAACTGTTTTAATTTTATACCATTACGTTTACTATTAATGCTTCTCCTCACCACTAGCTCACTTTCTACAATCCTCTGAACCGCAGTTTAGTAACACACAAATAGAAGAATAGCCTTCCCAACTCATTGTAACTGCCCAATGTACAATCACACACCACCACATACATCTTTTCCATCAAACTCATACACTCATGCACACATGCATTGCAAAACGGACCAACCATACCTTCTTTTTTTTTTCAACAGACCCCAAAGAGTACCTACCAAAAAGCAAGTCCGTAGAAAGCAACGCAGAAATAGAGCAAATGAAAATAAGTGTCCAAAATAAGCATCCATCTCTACCAGAGTTTGTACAAAACGTTCAAACAAAACAGCTAATGCAGTCATTTAGCGAAACAAAACAAGCTTCTAGTACAGAAACTTTGCCTCCACTATCAAAATGTAAAATGAAACAAAAAATGCTTAACTAAAATTCAGCTACCACTACTGCTAAAACTGCTCCTATAAATCTTGATATACTAGCAAGTAACCATACCAAAAAAAGTATTTTAGCTAAAATGTTCCGACACAGAGTCCTTCAGAATCTTATAAAAACAGGACAGAAATCATGCACAACCCTTAAAACCTACCGTAGAAAATTAATCCTAGAAGCTCTCGTAGACAGTGCAATCCTTCGCAAAAGGAAGGTATTTATTTTAGTTTTAAACAGGATGAAACCACTAACAAAACGAACTACTAAACTACAAAACACTTCCCAAAAACAGAATGTCAACAAAAATAACTTCTTAAATATCTGTGGAGGTGAATGGAGTCACACCACGAGCACAGAACCATATTTTAATGAAGAAGCATACAAACAAAACCAAACAAACACAATTGCCATCCATAGCAGTGGACGATGTTATGAACAAATTAATAATACCATAATGGAACAAGAAACACCGCCTACAAAAATATCCCCAGAAAACTCAGAATTACATCTCCATTCGACTGAACCAGATAGTCCAGTATACAAATGGCCATGCAGGTCAATGTGTAACATTCCCAAAAAATCTTTCAAATCTTTACGCCAGTTCCTCAATCCGTATGTGAAAGGTAAGGACAAATTCAAAATGAAAGTGCTGCAAAATATGGATACATGTCCAGTGCGCAAATACACAGGACTACAAGGACATTCATTAGCCTGCATTTCAGGACCTATTTGCAAAAGCACCTTCCACGATATCAAAATGATATCAACACATCATTCAACTATAAGAAATCTAGTGTATAAACTGTACTATGCTAAAAGTCCTGCTTTAGAACTAGCCAATTTAAATAACACTCTTCGACATGGTACACCCAAAGACCTACAAGAAGAAATCAACCGTATCCAGAGAAAATATTTTGGAAGTGAAAGCCACTTCCAAAATGCAATAGCATTACAACGGTTCCATGTAATGATGTTGCCACAAAAATCTCGCCATACAAAAATATCGCCGAAAAATGGCTGTTTTTTGTGGAGACAATATTGCATGGAACATGCGGGGGACACCCCTGCAACCCCCACATTTTTATTTGCCCCTGTCCCCATATATATGGTCACCCAAATAATATCGCCACAACCTTTTCCCGGCGATATTATTTACGGCAACCATATATATGGGGATAATATTACCTGATACCATTACAACAGACTAGCAACAATTCTGCACATGGCAACCTTCTACTACACACATACAAAAAAGAAATACTAAAATTTAAAAGTACACCTGCTGAAGTACCAAACCGTGTGTGTGTGGCCGCAGAACTTTTTACAAAAGTAACACAAAAACTATAACCATTGATCATGTACATCCGAAATGGTTGTAATGTTTGGAGTGTTGTTTGATTAAAATAATAAACATTGTTAAAAAAAAAACACAAAACCTATAGACGTAACATACAAAATAGAAGACAATGAAGATTCCAAATGGTTTGAATTAGCTCTCTACCTTTTAGCAGAAAACAAATACGAAATAACTGACCCCTTAATACTTTGCAGTTACTGCACTACAAAACTTGACAACAACCAAACTCCTTCACATGCTATCACAAATAACTTGGAATTGTTGCCACTACCAAAACCCCTGCAACAACTCAATTTATATGAGAGCATCATAATTCAAACAGTGCACCCATTTCAAGCAATAATACGCCTTCAACCAAAAACAGAAAAATTACCTCACCTGAATTGGTAAAAGGCATTTGTGGCAAAGTGGTTTATTTACCATTAGATCTGACAGAAAATGTGCACACTCTAGGAGTGCAACGTCCAATAGAGCAATCTTTAATTGTCTTAGTAAATGGTGTACCAACAAAAGGCAAAAATATTTGGCAACAACTCGTGGATTTACATAAAGTTAGACAAGCCTTGCAATATCTAAAAGACAATAATGAATACTACAAAGAAATAAATATTGAAGAAAACTTAAGGGAAACAACTGAAATAATTCAAGAGTCACCAGAAACTGGTCAATTTGAAATTCTATCCTGCTACAGTATCCAATATTTTAGACCATTATACAATTCATACATTGCACTCTAATGACACCATAGATGATGCACTAGAAACGCACCAAATGCGACAAACCAAAAGGATCACCAATGAGCATATGGGGAAAAAAGTATTGAAGCACATGCTTTTCCTCTATTTCCTACTGGCAAACGAGGAAGGTACGATGATAGACCCACTCAGATAACAGCATCAGAATACCACTCATTACGAATGTATTCTGAAGATCCCAGATTTAGACAAAATGTGAAATACATATTTCACCTACTCTTTGAAAGTGAACTAGCAACTCTGTTACGGAGTTGCACACATATTGAAATCGGGAACCCACTTTCAAAATGTCAGCTACGCAATTAATACAAAAAGTGCAAGAAAAAGATGAGGTTTTACAATCAAGCATTACAAATCTGTTTGCAAACATGCGTGGTACGAAAGAGTACTGGTTCCGATGTCACGGAGGTGTACGTTGTATTATCAGAAACCTTGGCCCACCCTCTTGGTTTGTTACATTAAGTTGTGCAGAATATGCATGGGAAGATTTACATGATTTCCTACGCATATCAAACAAAAACAAAACAAACATAGATATACTAACACCTGGAGAACTTTGCTCTCTAGATCCTGGTAATATTTCAAGATATTTCCACCATTGTTTCATTGCTATGCTACACTTCATTTGTAATAAAACTGTTCCTCCCCTTGGAGAAGTGCAACACTTCTTTTGGAGAAAAGAATACCAAGCCAGAGGAGCACTACATATCCACATGCTTTTATGGATTAAAGATGCTCCTAAATTTGGTCAGGACAGTGATGCCACTGTTTTGCAGTTCGTCCAAAAATGTCACTTGTGAAATCCCTTCACAAACGAGACATCGTGACCTTCATGCACAAATTGTACAATTTAAAGACACAAATATGGCAAATATTGTCGTCGCAAATACAAAAACAAAGGGAAATACTATACCAAATGCCAGTTTGGTTTCCCTAGACCAGTTACAGAAACGGGTGAAGTAAACAACTTCATGTCTTCAGTTAGACATAGTGTTAAATGTAAATCACCTAAGAACACGTATTACATAAAAAGAACAGAAGAATCAAAATATATCAATGATTACAATGCAATCATTGCCCTCTTATGGAATGCAAACATAGATGTGCAGTACATTGCAGACAATTTCACTGCAGTTGCACGATATGTTAGAGCCTACTTAACAAAAGCAGAAAAAAACAGAGCTTCAAGACCTCTGGATGACCTATCATCAGACAAAACACTATCTCAGAAATTGTACAGCTTGGGCATAAAAATGCTCTCTCATAGAGAATGTGGCTCCTATGAAGCTGCAGATCGTTTAACCGGTACTGCTTTGTATGGAAAATCTGAAAATATAGTATGGTTAAGTCTTGGTCCTGCTAAATCTAGAAAGAGTTCTCAAATCATATGAGGACATGGAAACAATAGCCAAAATGATCCCAACAGCCAAGCCATTTTGAAAAACAATTTACTAGACACATACTACCCGAACAGGAACACCACTTTCGAAACCATGTGTCTATACCACGTAGCCCAAAACTTTGGATACAAAAATAATATAAAACCCGATGAAAAAAAAAGGTAGATATAGAGTGACAGATTGTGAAGGCAGCTTAGTGAAACTTACCAAACTAAGCTTAATTAACCATATCAAATTGTCATTAAAAACTCCTCAACAGAAAGAACTATATTACATGTCTCTGCTACAACTTTTTAAACCATGGAGAAAAGAAGAGATACTAGATAACTATGACTCTTATGAAGACGCTTTCAAAGCAAATGAAAGCACTATCACCAATGTAAACTTTACGCAGTACAAAACAATGTTGCACAATGAACAGCAACACGAAGAACTCCAGGCCCAACTAGATAAGGACACTCCCGACAGTAGTCAACCGGAAGTCAACAGGAAGTCAAGAAACACTGGGACAGCCACTAATAGCAAATGAGGCAGAATTAGCTATGACAGAAGTAGAAAACACCATGTGTCACTATGAAAAAGATACAGAAGACTTAACTGTACTACAATCAAAACTTAACAAAGACCAGAGCACCATTTTTGAAGAAGTAACAAAAGAAATTGCACATGGTGTACAACACGAAAATAAAGAATGTACCTGCCAAAATTACAAACCTATACTACTATACATTGGTGGTGAAGCTGGTTCAGGCAAAACATTCTTAATCAAAATCATCAGCAAGTTCCTTCAACAATTGACAAACAACAAACTGTCAGCTGTTGTAACTGCCCCCACAGGTTTAGCTGCCTACCACATAGGCAGTGTCACTTTGCACTGATTGCTACTCCTTCCAGTAGAACACCAAAACAAATTAGACTATTACAAACTTTCTACAGAAGCTGCAATGGAACTACGCAGAGTGTTAAAACAAATGAAAATGCTACTAATAGATGAAGTGAACATGGTCTCCAACCTAATGTTGGCTTTGATTCACCTCAGATTGCAAGAATTACTTAAAACAAACTACGAAGAGCTCTTTGGAGGAAAACACATTATTGTTTTCGGAGATCTTCTTCAATTGACACCAGTGAAAGGTGAACCTATTTTTAAAACCTTAGGCCACAAACTATGCCGTAAAACTGTTGGCAGCATAGGAAATGTCAACCTTTGGCAACATTTCCAATACAGAGAATTAACAGAAAACATGCGACAATCTGCAAACCTCACTTACGCCAACATTTTAAAAAGTATTCGAGTTGGTGTACTATCTCAAGAAGCACAAGCAATATTAAAAACCTGCACATCCATGCACTTTATGGCGATAACTCATGTGGTACTGATGTCATGGAACAATTAGCGCACAAAAATGTCAATTGTATGTCCTTAATGTCAGCTCTTGCAAGCTGTACCAAATTCAATGAAACAATGTTGAAAGAAGAAATGCAACCAATAATTGAAATTTGTTTCACAGACAAACTGGGCGTACATGGTATGACACTACCCATGTGTCAACAAGCCACAACAAGACTAAATACCTTAGAAAATTCTATCTCCAACACAGCTGGTTTGGAGAAAATATTAAAATTATCCTTAAACTGTACCGTAATGCTTAAACATAACCTTGACGTGGAGCAATGACTAGTTAATGGAGCACTGGGTACTGTTATTGAATTTCAAACATACCCACGTGACAACAACATTCAGTTTGTCAATATTCTCTTTGACAAACTTTCAGAAGTAAAAAGGATAGGGCGCTCAACAGCTCGATTCCTTCTCTTCAAAGACATGTATGTATGCAGAGAACAATTTTCTCTAACTCTAGCATATGCAGTCACCATTCATAAATCCCAAGGTAGACAAAGCATTGATAGATATTGGTAACACAGTCTTTAAAGAAGGCATGAGCTACATAGCACTATCACACTTACGTACACTTGAGTGTCTATTTCTAATCAACTTTGATGCAAGTAAAGTAAACACTGATATTCCTTGCATTTTAGAATACAATAGACTACGTTCACTATACACCCCCCCATCTAAAAACATATCCTGTTCCACAAAAAGGAAAACGTTGTAAAAGAAAACTAATTCAAACAGAAATGCAACAGGATCTGACTGCAAATCCTCCAAAGAGAGTAAAAGAAGCTAATACTTCATCAATTACCACAACCAAAGAAGAACCTATTACTCAAAGTAACTCGGGTACTTCTTCAAAGAAACAACACACACTCCAAAAAAATTACTTGGACACAGAACTATCTGGTCCATTCAAATTTTCAAATATGACTGGTGTAAGTTGCTACGCAAATGTAGCAATGAATATTCTATTTCAATTGCCACCAATTGTTGACAACATTTACTTACACAGTACAGACCATTTGTGTTTGCAAATGTTAGTCCTTCATAGAAACACAACAAACAATCCTGACAATATGTATAGCGTTCATGGAATAAGACAAGAATTGGACTACTGTGCTGGAATGATGAAATTCAATATAAACTCACAAGACGATCTGCAAGAATTTCTAATGTACTTACTACAAATACTGGAAAACAAAAACATACCTATAAATGAATTCTTCCAGATTTCATACATGTGGAAACATACATGCACTCTCTACAAAAATGTAACACAGGAACAAATCCCTAATGAGCGCTTGGTATATGTATCCATACCTAATTGTGAATCTGCTCCATTTCAGCAACATGTACAAAATGCAAACCATGGTAGATTATGTACTACCTGCAATTCAGATAATCGCTCCACCTTACTAATACAAACACATAGTAACTACGTAATACTAATGCTTCTACGTTACAATGCAGATGGTACCAAAAACAACTGCAAGCTGGCTGGATTCACACACGGTCAAGTATCACTTGGTAAAAAAACCTTCACAACACTAGGTATAATCTACCACGCAGGAGCCACAACCAATGCAGGTCACTACACTGCATATATAAAAAAGAAATGTGGATGGTTTGAATCTAATGATATTACCATTACTCTAAAGCAGAGATTACCAGCAAATCTTACAAACACTTATTTAATCTTCTTAAAACCAAAATTTAACAACTAATCGGTACTTCAACATTAACAAAAATTCAATTAAAAAACTATAAACTGTTGAATACGCCAACAGGTATCTAACTGGCCCAAGATTCTATAACAACCAAACAGATAAATGAATACCACTAAATTATAACAAAAAATAGACAGAATACGCCAACAGGTATCTAACTGCTCCAAAAATGTGCAACAAGCCAACAGATGGAACATTAGCCAGAAACAACAAGTGAACACTGAAAACAAACAAATAGACTGTAGCATAACAAAAAAAGGTTTTTTTTAATCCGACATGGATTTTTTTTGCACAGACCCAATGATTTGAAAAACAAACACAGAAACTGAGCAAATTGCACAGTACACTGGTTTGTAAACTAAATATGAAGGTTGAAAAAAATCTGAAATGTCTATTATGGAATGTAATAAGTCTCTATAAAATACATACACTAACATGCTCTTTTCTTTTATCACAGAAATTGAAAAAGAATATTTACTCCATTTACCAAACTCATGAAAAAATGTATCCAATCTCAACAAATCAAATAGTAAGTATAGTTTAATAGAACGCATAAATACTGCAGCATAACAGAACCATTGAAGCAAACATCTAACCATACATCACAATACAAAATGTTCACTTCCATGGATATGTTATACTACAGTGTTTGTTACCAAACTCTACAATCTTAATGACATGACGTAGCCAAAACTTCACATACAAACTATACAAATCAAACAGTACAGAAACTGTAGATTTCAAACATTTGATAGATATTCGATTATATGGGTGTGATCTATGAGTGTGATATGCTGCGGTGGTTGTGGCCAGGGCCTAGAGTCTTGGGTGTATGGCCTACGGCCTGCGGCCATGCACCCAAGACTCTAGGCCCCGACCACAACCACCGCAGCATATCACACCCATGTTGCCTTATAACTTCAGTACTTATAATTTAGGTACTCTAAGCCCTGGCCACAACCACTGCAGCATATCACACCCACAACCACTGCAGCATATCACACCCATGCTGGCTTAGAACTTCAGTGCTTATAACTTCGGTCCTGGTTGCATGGCCTTTGGCCATGCACCCAAGACTCTATGCCCTGGCCACAACCACCGCAGCATATCACATCCATAGACTACACCCATAGACTCAAACATTTGAGTGATCTATGGGTGTGATATGCTGCGGTGGTCGTGGCCAGGGCCTAGAGTCTTGGGTGTATAGCCTACGGCCTTTGCCCATGCACCCAAGACTCTAGGTCCTGCTACTATCACAGCAGCAGACCACAACCACTGCACCATATCACACCCATGCTGCCTTATAACTTCAGTGCTTATAACTTCAGTCTTGGGTGCAGGGCCTTCTAGGCCCTGCCCACAACCACCTGATATTCTATTCTATGGGTGTGATATGCTGTGGTGGTTGTAGCCAGGGCCTAGAGTCTTGGGTGTATGGCCTTCGGCCTGCGGCCATGCACCCAAGACTCTAGGCCCTAGCCACAACCACCGCAGCATATCACACCCATGGTGGCTTATAACTCCGTATCACACCCATAGAATCAAACATTTTAACTGCGGCATATACTCAATTTTAATGTCCGATGACACTACGCGTGTCCTTAGAATAGTTTCAACTTGCCTGCGCACAGCACGGACGGGAATACTATCCTTAGGACACCCCTCATACTCACTAATTACAAACATCCCAGACAGCGTGGGCATGGCGAATACATCAGTAGCACCTGACACGTAAACAAATACAGGATTTCACCCATCTCTTACTCCCTAAACCTCCCCAAGCACTCTTGCACACCAAAACACTCCCCAAAACTGCATTTCGCCTCTGTTCGCCGTCTGCTGTCGGCGGATCCAAGATGGCAGGCGCATCGGAACAATCTGACGCACATCACGCCTCACTCCAGCCAATCGGCGGACACGTTGCATGTCCGCGGACATGACGCGAGCCAATTAGCCAATCGGTGTCCAGCCCGCGGAGTAAACAGGGAAGTGTCTCCGCGGAGCGGACATAGATATCACAAATTTTTTTTAGACCTACTTTTTGATTGTTATAATGAAAACTACTGGACTGATTTTCACCAGATTTACAAAAGCATGCTTTCGGGACCAAGCCCCTGCTCCTGCCGCAAATTTGGTGAAAATTTGTCCAGTGGTTTGGGCTGTAGGCATGCACAAAGTTTTTTTCCCCCATTCAGTCTATGGGAAAAAAATACATTTTGGGACCCCCCTATTACTCCCCCCTACCCCCCGGATCAAACCTCACCAAAC
The DNA here is from genome assembly GCF_040938575.1 of Ambystoma mexicanum. Classification (NCBI taxonomy): domain Eukaryota; kingdom Metazoa; phylum Chordata; class Amphibia; order Caudata; family Ambystomatidae; genus Ambystoma; species Ambystoma mexicanum. The sequence goes on from NC_090936.1 coordinate 622,501,904, forward strand.
TTTGCTCAAACATTGAGATTGGGCCATATACTGTTTCTACAAAGTTTAAGAATTCGTCCAGGGGGAGCCCAAAAAGTGCTCTTCCTTTGGAAGCAGCAATTTAACAGGAACCACCTCTTGGTGGCCCCGTAGAACCTGCAGATGCCATACATGTACCTATTTCTAACTTCATTGTTTCATTATTAGAAATTAAGGCCAAATATGATGAAGAGAAGGGGTTCCGTGCAGCAGCAGAAGAAAGATTGACCAGCCTTGTTAAAGATCTACAGAAAGAGATGAATGCAGTACACGACTTAAAAGCGGAACTGGTAACACAAATATTTTCTTTACATGTAAAAGTTCTTGCAGAGTATGTTGTTTATAAAGTAGCTATTTATGCTTGCTTGACTTATCTCCTTTGTGGAGCTTGTATCTGTCCACTCAAATGTATGCAATTGGAAACTAACTTGAGAACGCTTGCTGGCAAAACTCTGTGAAGTGTCCCAATTCTTTAGCTTACCACTTTATGTGCGTTCCTATGCATACAAAATTGTTGACGCCACAGTTTTTGTAAAGAAATATGCCTTTGTATCGTTCCTGCAGAGGTCTGGCTATGAAATCTGAACTGTTGCATGCAATGGCCTTATTTTTTTTATTTTTTTATACAGTTGTCAACATGAAAAGGGAGGATTTTGCCCTTAATATTGCACAGCCATATTTAAAGTCCTGTGCCAGATAGTGTAGCTATTGACTAGACTAGATCCAGTATCACACTTTATTTTTTTTTTATTTTTTACAAATGACATTGAACCAGCAGTTTTGAAGAATACAATCTAAGATGACAATTCTCCTTCTAAGATTGTAAGTGCATGACTAGGTTCCCCCTGTGCTGATATAAATTTAAAGCACAGCATATTCTTAAATCGATGTGCAAAGTTAGCAAGGCATCGCATTAACAATACATGAATGAGAATTGCGTGGTCTGAGTGCAGCTGTGAGTGCAGTCTGCCTGGAGCGGCAAGGAACTTTGGTGCACAACCCGTCGTCGTTGTGGGTCTTTCTTTTGTCTGCTACACTAGCATAGAAAATGCGCGTAGTGCGGCAGTGATTGCACTCTGCCGCTGTCAGCAGCTGGAGGCAGAATGTAGAATCATTTCAATTTGGTGAAGGTACGAAAATGTCAATACTACTGATATTTTGACACAATGCCTTCTAAATGCACCAAATACCATTTAAGAAGCCAGTGGGCCCCCACAGGTATGCTCCCCTCCGCTTCTCACCTACAATCAGAAAGGGATGCAACCCAACACTAATCGACAATTATGATCCCTCAGCCCTATTAATGGAACTGATAACTGTTGGAGTAGACTAGTTCCAAAACAAACACCATTGTGTATTTTTTCACACCGAATACCCAGGTATTGAGGGACGTGCCCCAGTCTGGCTACTATCCATCTGCTAATATTATGCCACTGTCACTGCTCAATCTATCAGCAACCCTATTCAGGAGGGTAGATTTGATAGAAAATGGGGTGATGGAAATATCCTCTTCCAAAAACATGCTTGGTCAGGTGTTTTCATATGTCTAAACACTCAGTGATGATATCAAGCCTCACATTTTCTCCACTATTAAAATCCCCACAACTGACATATTTATGTTCCCATTTGGGGAGCACTGCATCTATAACCAGCACGCCAAAACTTGATCAAAATTTCAATGTAGCGGAACTGTCCACTCTGGGTCCTACTTTGTTCTTAGATCCCTTGTAAGGATCGCAAATAATCTAGGGGAAAATTTGAATTCTCAGGCCTCAGCTATAGTAAAACTCTAACAGTCAGTGGATGAAATAAAAATGATTTTAATAACAAATGGGAATCCTAAACTACAATCACAATGCTCTAATCTTAAAGCATGTGTCAATTCTGAAGATCTCTGCCCTAGAGACAGGAGCGCTCTTATCGCTGGACCAAAAAATTGTCTCGGTTGCAAATTTGCTGAATTCTTAAGTTCTCTTAATTTACTCATGAACTGAAACCACACAACCAGTCAGCAAAGAACCTATGAAGATAACGTCATCAGATTTCCCACATTTGTTACATTCTCCATACATGGTCAATAATGAAGTACACAAAGAATGTAAAACAAGGAAACAAAGAAACTAATCGGAATGAAAGGCAAGATTTAAATAATCTTCAAGAGCTTTTCTCCATAATATATGAAATTTTGCATGAAAGGAGAAAAAGGTTGAAGTAGTTACGGATGAAGTATCTGTTGGAAATATTGCAGACACAGTGCCCACCACCAAAAACAAAACAAAAAAGGCAAAACCAGTGGAAACCGATGTGGGGTCAATTTTGCCATTTCTCTCAAGAACTACAATTCAAGAATCTGAAGAGCGGCTCAGCTCTTATGCCAAGAAAGTTACTAATCATGCTCTAGTAGTAGGAGAGGGATGCGTAAAACTCCAAAATCAAAACCTTAGACAGTGGCACAAATTCCCAGAGAAAGCAATTGATAAAAATAATAAGAAATGTCATAAACCACCCTAAGAGGACTATTGTTGCTACAACAAGGACCCACAACATCACAAGGAGATCTTAAACAATGTCTAATAATGAACTACTGTGGTTGGGTCTGGTTGCAATATTTCTTGCAAAAAGTAACTTTATTTTAAATAGAAATCATTTCTTCGTATTAATCAGAAACATTCTCTAAGAGCATTTGAGTCTCATGACTTTGAACTGGTAGAACGTATGGAGGATGACAGATTGGACAAGATAATTTACATTTGAAATCACGATTGGTGCATAATATGATGTTAGCTGAAGCAGAATCATTTATGTCACTGGGTTATCAATTAAGGATACAAAATAAATGTGGGACAAAGCATATGCAGGTTAGGCACCCATGTGCGTCTATTAAAATGCTATCACAGAAATCATATGACGGTAATAACTTTGATGTCTATACTAACATTTTAGAAGATGGGCACAATAAATTAAATGATTGGCCATGGCTCCCTGGCACGCTCATTTTAGACCAAATGGAGGGCATGAACATGTAATATTGAATTTGGCGATAATCTGGCCATCTTGTTGTGGAATACCAGGGGTCATACTAGAAAATGCAAAAAAGAAATTGCACACCCTATATTATAAATAAGTTGTTAGTCTCTGTTAAAAAAATTCAAAGCTCCAATGGCTTGTTCAGTAGTTAAGTACTCTTTAGAGGTGCGGGGGAGAAAACCAACAACCTCGGTATCAAAGGTCAGTAATATAATGAAAAAACATGGAATTCCTATTAGTAATAGGAACTCCCGTCCCCTGCACACCTCTTAATATTGGAAACCAGATCCAACCAAAATTTAAATGTCATCATTTTCACTAGTTTGTTTTTTGGAACAGCTAAATTCGTAAATCATTTTGTTTTGTAATTCTTAATTAGAAAGCAAGTTTCAATAGACACAGTATTATAAGAAAATTATTATTTTATCCACATGATATTTTTAGTGCTTATTTTCAACAAAAATTAGAGTTCAGTTCACTCATGGTTACATAAAATACAAAATATTCTTGATATGGAGCTCTACACGTTTCAAGAGTATGCCTCTCTTCTTCAGGAGCAATAACTATTTCATTAAACACAGTATTTCCTAATAATGATAATTCAGCAATCCTCTAAGTAAATATACATTTCAACAAATAATTTCTCTTCCAAACACAAAACAGTGTTTTTCTTTTCTTTAGGACTTCAATTGTCCATTTCGATGTGGAATGATGGAAACGTCATCTTATGAAACAGTTCTCATATGTTCTGAAAATAATAGTGATATGTGTATTAGAAAATGGTTAGATCAAATCATCACTATGATGTTACAAGTATAAGTATCCTTATTCCTACCTGAGTATTGTTGTCAAGTCCTGTGTGTTTCCAGATTCTGTAATGCACCGTGTGTCAACGTGTTTATCCACCGTAATACCTAGTCAGCTTACATTCTATATAAGGTATAATATGTGTCACTATTTCATTGTTGTTTTTCATAAGAATACAGTCGGGAGTACTCTTCGTTCATGCCTCTAGGTTCTAAGGCATCTAATTTGTGTACCCAGAACATTTCTGTAAGGGATAGGATTTGTTGGAGGTTCCCTCCTCTGGCTGGTCGTGTAATGATTTCAAGAACAACAAATTATAGTTGTGAAATTGTATGTTTGTGATCTCTAAAATGTCTTGTAACCAGTGACTTCAAATTTCCTGTTCTTATGTTGGACTTATGTTCCGAGATGCGGTCTTTCACCTGTCTCAGCGTCTGGCCAACGTAATATTTGCCACATGGGCAGATTAGACCATATATTACACATTTGTTCTCACAGGTGGCAAAGTGTTGCAAGTTGATCTTCTGACCTGTGTATGGATGTCTGATTATTGGACCTTTTTGGACATTGTTACACTGGCTACAGTTTAAACATGGACATGTTCCTTTTTTTGTTTCAACAATAACCGTTGTTGTGTTGTACTTGTTCTCTCTGCCTTTACCAATGAGTCCCGTAAATTTCTTCCTCTTGTGTAGGCCATTAGCGGAGGTGTTGGGAACAAAGTACAGAGTTGTGGGTCCAATCTAGTAATTTTCCAATTTTTGTGCAATATCCTTTTAATTTGTGTACTTTTTGTGGAGTATTGTGACAGGTAGATCAGTGGAGGATTATCCTCGTCTTGTTTAGTTTTTTGAATCAGAAGATCTGATCTGTTTTTTAATTGGCACTTCTCTTTAGCTTCTGTTAGAATTTTTTTCTGGGAATCCTCTCTCTTCAAATCGTAGAATCAATTCTCTCTCTGCTTCCGCATATGTATTTTCATTTGAGACAATCCGTTTGATTCTTTGCAATTGGCTTAGAGGTAAATTGTTTTTCAGGTGTTGAGGGTGATGACTCGTGAAGAATAAACTGTTATTCACATCAGTGGGTTTCCTGTAAACCGTTGTTTGAAATTTCCCATTTTCTGGGTAGATCTTTGTATCTAGGAAATGTACTGCCGGTGTTCCAATTTCAAGGGTAAATTTAATACGGCTGTTACATGAATTCAGGTATACAATGAAACTTCCCAATTCTTCTGTTGTGCCTCTCCATATTGCAAACACGTCATCAATATAACGTCGCCACATTATCAGTTTATCTGACCATCTTGGATTTTCTAGAACATGCTGAGTTTCAAAATAAAACATAAAAGTATTTGAAATCTAAAGTAATTGTTGTAAAGAATCATCTTGGCAAGTTGAATAGCAAAAGGTTTATTGGATGGAAAAAAAGGTACCTGGATAAGTTACTTCAACCAATTATTCAAGCAACATCAACTTATCTAAGAGATACCACTCACCTATTGAATATTCTGAACATGCTAGATCAAGTTGAAGAGAACTGGATACTGTTCACACTTGATGTACAATCTTTATACACATCAATCCCGCATGAAGGAGGACTGGAAGCTCTAGAATGGCTGTTACTCCAACAAGAATTTTTTCCATCCAATAAAACTTTTGCTATTCAACTTGCCAAGATGATTCTTTACAACAATTACTTTAGATTTCAAGGTCAATATTACTTACAGATATCAGGAACTTCAATGGGGGTAGCCATGGCCCCGGCATATGCAAATACTTTTATGTTTTATTTTGAAACTCAGCATGTTCTAGAAAATCCAAGATGGTCAGACAAACTGATAATGTGGCAACGTTATATTGATGTTTTTGCAATATGGAGAGGCACAACAGAAGAATTGGGAAGTTTCATTGTATACCCGAATTCATGTAACAGCCATATTAAATTTACCCTTGAAATTGGAACACCGGCAGTACATTTCTTAGATACAAAGTTCTACCCAGAAAATGGGAAATTTCAAACAACGGTTTACAGGAAACCCACTGATGTGAATAACAGATTAGTCTTCACGAGTCATCACCCTCAACACCTGAAAAACAATGTACCTCCAAGCCAATTGCAAAGAATCAAACGGATTGTCTCGAATGAAAATACATATGCGTAAGCAGAGAGAGAATTGATTCTACGATTTGAAGAGAGAGGATTGCCAGAAAGAATTCCAACAGAAGCTAAAGAGAAGTGCCAATTAAAAAACAGATCAGATCTTCTGATTCAAAAAACTAAACAAGACAAGGATAATCCTCCACTGACCTACCTGTCACAATACTCCACAAAAAGTACACAAATTAAAAGGATATTGCACAAAAATTGGAAAATTACTAGATTGGACCCACAACTCTGTACTTTTTTCCCAAAACCACCACCGCTAAAGGCCTACACAAGAGGAAGAAATGTACGGGACTCATTGGTAAAGGCAGAGAGAACAAGTACAAAACAACAACGGTTATTGTTGAAACCAAAAAAAGGAACATTTCCATGTTTAAACTGTATCCAGTGTAACAATGTCAAAAAAGGTACAATAATCAGACACCCATACACAGGTCAGAAGGTCAACTTACAACACTTTGCCACCTGCGAGAACAAATGTGTAATATATGGTCTAATCTGCCCATGTGGCAAATATTACGTTGGCCAGACGCTGAGACGGGTGAAAGACCGCATCTCGGAACATAAGTCCAACATAAGAACAGGAAATTTGAAGTCACCGGTTACAAGACATTTTAGAGATCACAAACATACAATTTCACAACTCAAATTTGTTGTTCTTGTAATCATTACACGACCAGCCAGAGGAGGGAACCTACAACAAATCCTATTCCATAGAGAAATGTTCTGGGTACGCAAATTAGATGCTTTGAACGAAGAGTACTCTTTGACTGTATTCTTATGAAAAACAACAATGAAATAGTGAGATGACTAGCACGTATTGCTGTGGAAACGTTGATTGATGTTCCCTTGAATTTTCCCTTATTATCAATATTTGTTTTTATACCTGCCTTTATATTCATTTTCATATTGTTGTATAAGTAATAATCAAGGTGAAATGATGCGCAATAATGGAAAGACAGCTTATTAAACTACACATTGGTGAAACAAAACGAACATTTAATGTGTGTTGAGATACCATCCATTATAAAAGACTACAATTCCCAGAATTACCTCTATATACACTATTAGATATAGATACCTCTTGACTACAAATAAACTCATGCCCGTAAGTGCTTCCAGACATATCCACTCGTTGAACATTACTATTCCCAACAGCTAGAGGTTTTTAACCACACGAGTTTGGTGTGGGACAAAATGTGCCACAAAGTGAGAGATTGAAATGTCTTTGTAGGTCCGTGGGCACTACAACTCCCAGAAGTCTAGGACATTACGTAACGGAGATCATATGTCACATGACAGTAAATCACACGTCACATGACTTTAAATAATCATAGATAGCGAGTGAAAGGTGTGTTACCCGCGAGAAAGCTGTAGGACAAGTCTTTTGAGGTGAGGAAATCATTCATATATCTTTTTGAGGCGAGGAAATCACTGACATAGGTAAGAATGTGGATGGACCAGCATCTAAAAATGAGTAATATGTAGTTGATCATTCAAAACACTTACACTCGTTATTCTTCGTGTAGATTTTTCGGGAACCAACTGGAAATGACTTCTGTGCTGGGATTGTTAACATCGCTATTACCCGATACTACAGCAACACAAAAGTAACACACTGACTTTTGAATTTAAATTTGTAGAATTGGAAAAGCGTCTTTATAGCCTGACACATATTATACCTTATATAGAATGTAAGCTGAGTAGGTATTACGGTGGATCAACACGTCGACACACGGTGCATTACAGAATCTGGAAACACACAGGACTTGACAACAATACTCAGGTAGGAATAAGCATACTTATCCTTCTAACACCATAGTGACGATTTGATTTAACCATTATCTAATACACATATCACTATTATTATTTTCAGAACATATGAGAACTGTTTCATAAGATGACGTTTCCATCATTCCACATCGAAATGGACAATTGAAGTCCTAAAGAAAAGAAAAACACTGTTGTTTTGTGTTTGGAAGAGAAATTATTTGTTGAAATTTATATTTAATTGGAGGATTGCTGAATTATCATTATTAGGAAATACTGTGTTTAATGAAATAGTTATTGCTCCTGAAGAAGAGAGGCATACTCTCAAAACGCGTAGAGCTCCATATCAAGAATGTTTTGTATTTTATGTAACTGAGTGAACTGAACTCTGATTTTTGTTGAAAATAAGCTCTAAAAATATCATGTGGATAAAATAATAATTTTCGTATAATACTGTGTCTATTGAAACTTGCTTTCTAATTAAGAATTACAAAACAAAATGATTTACAAATTTAGCTGTTCCAAAAAACATAAACTAGTGAAAATGATGACATTTATTAAAATTTTGGTTGGATCTGGTTTCCAATATTAAGAGGTGTGCAGGGGACGGGAGTTCCTATTACTAATAGGAATACCAGGGGTCATGCCATGCCCACTTGTTTAAGCCACATGTTTCATTTCCCTGTCTAAAGAACTTTGATATTATTTTCCTGCAGGAAGTGTGGCTGCTCGAAACTCCATACCTAGACTGCTTTATCACCATATTACAAAAAGCTCAACAGGGCCATCATAGACCATTCAGGGGCCTGATTACCGCAATTAGGAATTCCTTAGGAGCTAGGACAGTTAATTCACAGGATGCATGCTTTGGTATCTGAGAAACCTGGGGTTGTTCTCACTCTTAAACCCCTTAGATCGTCTGCGCAGGCGGCCAGGGAAAAACCATCGCTTTTGGATCCTGACCCTGGGGACGGAGAAGCAAGGGTGGATCACATGGGTGGAGGGTCCTTGAGGATTGGGTGTGGGATGGCCTCAGGCGAGACATGGAATCCCCCTTTTCCTAGTGATGAACAAGCTAACCCTCCCCTGAGTGTTATGGGTTATTTTAACTCTGCTCCCCTCAATTCACCATATGGGACACTTCACAGTACTGAGACAAGTAAGAGGCAATTGAGAGTAATGAACACCACACACTTTCACCACTTTGGTACTGGGATGAAGAAGTTGCCTGCAAGGTGGTGTGACAGTCAGGCATGTCCCCCTAATCATGGCTCGGCAAAGCTGATTGAGAGAGCCCACCTTCAACCTGTTAGAGGGTTGCAGGTGTATAAAAGGAGGTGATCAGCCGGGCACCTTGTTGGAAGAGAGGCGAGCCATTGGAGGAAACTACTGTGGGAAGGTCTGTGGTGCACAGCATGCCAAGAGGCTGGGGACTGCAAGGAGAGGTGGTCTGGGACAGCCTGACGTGGGAGCAGGAGCTCCGTGTAGCAGACTGGCGGTGGATAAGGCAGTCGGGTGGAAAGGCTGGCCCTTTCCCTTTCAATCAAAGTGCTTGTTCCCCATAGCCGAGAAGCCGGCTGAGGGGTTATGGAGCAGATGTTGCACCCCTGGCAGCAGAAGTGAAGTGAACCTTCATAGCTCAACGAGGACAGACAAAGCCCTTTCTTTTGTGAGCTTTAAACTGTGATAAAATACAAGTCTTTGGAAAAGGAACCCTGAGACCTTATGATCCTTTCGTTTGTGTGTGTTTTGAACTATGATTAAATGCAAGACTTGGGGAAGGGAAGCCTGAGACTTAATGAACTACCTTTGTTGTCTTTCAGTACGGAACCTCAATGCTCTTTCTTTTGTGCTTTGAAATGTGACGCTTGGTACTTGGGGAAGGGAACCCAGAGGATTGTTTCAAAACCATATAATCTTGAACTTGGAAAAGATAAGACTTTTTGTGGAACTATTTTATACCTGGGGAAGGGAGCTGAGAGAAAGCTGTGAGCTGGAAGAAGCTCAGAACTTTTTGTTGAACACTGTTTTCTTTTGACTTTTTACATCCCTACACATTGGTTTATTGTAGTTGTGAGGGCAAGGATAGGTTCTGGACACAGACAGCCTTTTAAGTTGAACTCTTTGACTCAGACTGTCCTTAGTTTTATTCAGGCAGGGACATCCCTCCTTCGCATAGGGCAAGTTAGGCTTTCAACCATCCTGACATTTAAGTTAATACATATTATTTTGTTTAAATTGATATCTCTTGTCTGATTCGTACTTCATGATGTCTTCAGAGATATTGATGGTTGACCTTCTTTTGTCAGTGAGTGCTGTGAACGTTTCACTTATTAATGTCTAATGGAACCCGGTTCATTTGGAAGCATTGCGAATGAGTGATATATTGAATGATGATCGTTCTGCTAACCGCCCATTCGGGTGACCCCATGCCCTCATTGATTATAGCAAGAGACCTGAATTCTATTTGTATGGATTCATCTGGTTCAGGCTCAACAGCACAAATATACAGAGGGTAAATCTGGATGCCTCTAATGGAGAATTGGAAGGATAACCAACAGCACTCGAAGACAAGTTGTACAATCCACATGGTGAATGCTACAAAATAACATAATGAAATGGAACCTACCCAAGATGATGGGATTCAGTGATGGAGGAGGATGATAGATGATTCACCTGATGATTCTGCCGAGGGTACATTTTTAGTCTTGCACGATATCAAAAAAAGTTTCACTCCCAAACATACCTTCAATATGGAAACTCAGTTGCGGGTATCCAAAGTCACACAAATATAATTGATACGGATATTCAAGGTAAAAAGTCTGAACTTGGACAAAACCTGAAAATGTTGAGGCAGAAAGTGCAAGAAAAAAAATATATGCGATAATAAAATTAAATGTTATGTATGTGTTAAAATAAATTGGCTAAAGGCACATACATCTTTGATGGTGCAATGAACAAATGCTTAATACTTTAAGTACCAAACATTCAGTTCTGTTTTGGAAACTGGTGAAAGAAGAAATAGCCTCACAGGCTGACCTTCAATGAATCCCATCTCTTTGGAGATTTGGGAAGAGTACTGTAAATCGTACTATGCATTAACAAAAAATAAGTATCCAACTTTAAGGTGTAAAGATTCAGACAACAGGAAGTATGCCATCTGCTTTGAAGATATAGCAGCACTTATAAAGAAGGCCAGACCATCATCAGCAATGGGTCCAGATGGATGTTCAGTACTCGTACGGAAAGAATGCCCAACTTTGTTGGATTTATTACTTTTGGATCTGTTTGAAACAATAATTGAAACTAACATCAGTCTGACTTCATGGCTAAACTCCATTCTCATTCCGGTATATAAAAAGGGGGGCGGAGCAGCCCCAAAGAATTATCGTCCCATTGAGCTGATGGACTGCTCGAGTAAAATGTTTGCGGTACTGCTACTTGCCAATATTAACAATTGAACAAAAAAAGAAAGAAGGCTCAATAAACAACAAACCGGCTTCAGAAAGAAATGCAGGCATCACTAAATGGTCTTTTGCTTCACTTACTGCAGCAGCCGGTATATATAATCCTTCAGTTAATTTTGTTTGTATCGATGTGACAGGTGCTTTTGATTATGTGAACAGGAATTTACTGGGGCAGAAATTGTCGAAATAGGGTTTGCCACTGGGCTTATTAAAAATTGTAATGCAATTCCACATCGTTACTCACTTTCAGGTTCGGTTAAATCAAGAAGATGGTCAGGAATGATAGATGTGTCTCGAAGCCTTCATCAGAGGTGCACTGTTGGCACCAACTCTTTTTCATTCATTCATTTAAATACTTTATTCAGTGTTGAAACCATAAAGTAAAGAATAAAGATACATATTGAAACAAAATCATAAATTCCCAATCCATTCTTAAGACTAAAAAATAACTTCATTTGCAATAACATTGTACATCAATTATAAACAGATGTAATCGAATTAAAATAGCACAGCTCTTTGTCATCTTAACTAGAGGAGAGCAAGCTTGCAGCTTCTCAGAATCGCATGAAAACAAGAGAAAAGCAATCTTATTTAACATCATAATCATTACATCATAATTACGTGCACCCTCCTCCCTCTTTTCCCACATTTTCATTTTGTCCAACCAAGCCCTATGGATATAAAGGGCTACTGGGGATACAACTTGGTCCACGTTCATACCCTTGCAGAAATTAAACTGCTTCCCTGGTGGAACGTCCCCCGGACTCCCAGAGCAATGGCCTTGGATAATATCCTCTCAAGACTCTGTTTTCCACAAAAAAACAAAGTGCGCAACAGTTTCCATATCAGCATAACATAAGGGTCATAAGCCGAACCCCCCCCACTCCGACCTCCCGAACCCCAAGATTTCGTGAAGCTAAACAGAGGAAGTAGTCCCATCCTTAATCGGACCTACAAAGATCTTTCAGAAGCCGGACACATGTAGTCAAGATAACTCTGAAAGCCATAACCGGCTTTACCATCTACATAGTCTAAGCCAAATTTAAGCTTTATAGCAGCCTCTATCATTCTTTCTCGATTCCTTATGGCTACTAAGTTCTTATTCCTCGGTAAAGCAAATTTATCGATACATTCAGGGGTTTCCCATAGCTCACATTCATCCAATCCTATTAGTTGTGCTTTGACATGTGCAGGGAATACTGCCCCCACCAGACTAAGTAGAAAACTGGCTACAGAGCCATCAGACCCCCTATTGGACCAATTTCATTCTCCAAATACAGCAATGCTGCAGGTGAGCTCTGTGGCAGCATGAGCAGATTTTTCAATAACGTGTTTTCAATTCTATCAAGAGAATGGTGACTTTCATATCCCCACATTTCCGCTCCAAAGATAGAAGCTGGAATTGCCTGGTATAATTCAAGTGCCAGGGAAATTGCAGGGCTTCCATGTTTTTTAAAGAAGGAATTTGTAGCCCCACTGTACTTTCCCAAAGTACAGCAGGCTTTTGCAACTTGTCTGGCCCATCCGCAGTGCTCTATTTCCAAGATTTCCATAAAATAAGGTCTGTTCCAACTTAACCTTCGCTACAAAGATGTCCAATTGCCAATATTTTGAGAACTGTGGCCTGAAAATCATGGTTTTTGTTTTTACAGTTTTTAATTGTAATTCCAGTTCTTTGCAATTCTCTAAATTTATATTCTAGTTTACCTTCAGGCCTTGGGGAGTGGTGAATATAATTACTGCATCATCTGTGTACAATAAGGCAGGATAACTACCCTGACCCATCTTGGGACTATCCAAACTCTTCTGCACCAATGCCTTAACTACCTCATCGATTTCTATATTAAAAGGTCTGGGGCAAGGACTCATGCGGGACTTCTCTACCAATTAGGATCTGCCACAAAGATTCCCTTGAAACACTGTTGAAAGCAGTCCTGAGAGCCATGAATGCAGCATACAGCCTCATTTTGAAAAGCGTAGTGTACTTCCGGATCAACTGGAATAACCGTAAACCCTGATTGACCGTGCTCTTATGTTTTTGGAACCCTGCCTGGAGATCATTTATTATTTAATTCTCATCCGCCCAGATTTGCAAGTGGGACAACGCTGTTTTCGCAAATATCTTCCCCACATCATCTAAAAGCGAGATGGGCCAGTAATTAGCAAGGTCATCCCTGCCCCCCTTTTTATAAATTGTTACAATTGACCCATCTCTCCAAGAGGCTGGGACGACACCCAGTCTAATGGCTATGATAGAGAGACTATATAGCGTTTCAGACTTCTGCTATATTAAACTGAAGAGATTCCACACTGGAGACCTACTCTGAGAACTGCTCTGGCCTAGCATTTTGGCTTTGCCCTGCGTTATGGTTTCTACACAGGTTTGAGAAATGCTGCCACCAAGTATCTGCTGGAATACAGCATGCAGTATTCCAGCATTGCTCCACTCCACTCGTTGGCGCCCGGGACCAAGACGGCCATGGGCAGCAGCGCCCTTGCAGCGTGCTTAATGCTGGGGCTTTGTCCCACAATCCTAATAAAAAAACGGACCAGCTTTTGGCAAGGTAGGGGCACACTCCATAATATCTGGATGCTCCAGCATATCATATCTGATACCTATCGACATCCTGACACAAAACTGTATTTGTCCTTCATAGGTTTTTCTGGGGCATTCGACTGTGTTGTATGCCACTGATTGTGGGATAAACTGTTAATTTGCGGCATTGACCATTTTCTTCTTATATTCGTAAAACAAATGCATGAGAATACCTGTCTTAATCGGACTCAATCTCGAGTGCGCCATTTCTAGGATGATAACACCAACCATGGCTTCAAACAAGGTTACGTTATCACCCACAATTCTTTATAATCTCTGTAGCCAATAGGGATGACACTCTGGCCAGTTGTCGTAGTTTTCCACCACGTGTTGGCAAAGAATTTGCCCCCTGGCTTTTATATGCTGACGACACATTCTACTTGATAAGACTCCTGTTGGCTGTTAAGGCGGATTTCTGAACTCTGTCCTGGTGGCGCAGAAGTTCAGAAGGCCAACCTAATTACTTGGAACAGGGTAACCTCTGGACGAGCCAGACCAATCAAGGTAGCGATCGCGGCGGTCAAGACTAGGTCTCAAGAGGGGTGAGGGTGACTGAAAGCCCGCAATGAGCACACAAAGCAAGATCACTTACAAACTACTCCAAACAGTTGTTATATCAAAAATATATACACATTTATTTTAAGGCCTTTAAAACAATGACCGTAGCGAGAAAATCACAATATCACAATATTAAGCCAACACATACCATATCAAAACAATATATATACAAATACGACAGTCGCAAGCGTTATATGCACGAAATGTGTAGTCCACCTGCAAGGGAAGGAAAACAGGCAGTGCGATACAATGCTTTAGACTCAGTTCGCCTTCAGAGGCACCTAACTAGATGGAAGTCCGAGCCCTGCGAAGAGTGGAGCCTTGTGCTCAAAGTACCTGCACACGCTGGTGCCAACGGGCAAAAGGAGAAGCTCTTCGGAGGAAGTCAGGCAGTTCGGGTTAGTGCACAACAGAAGAAGAACAGGTTCCGCGACTCAAGCGCAGCCTCCACAGTGAGCAGAAGCAGAGCGCGAGTACGGACAAAAGGGTGCTGTTTTACACAGCGGGGAAAAGCAATGGGCTACTGCAGGAGGGCGACCAGATCCTAGCTATACTACTCACGATCAAAGGAGGAAAGTGTTTCACAGGACGACAGCAGTGCAAAGGAGGAGTCCTTCAGCGGGTCACCAGCGATTCCTCGGTCCAGCCTCTTGGTTGCAGGATACTCGGCTCCTGTATTCCTTCGTTCGTGAGAACTCAGGAGATCGACATGGTAGTGGTGTTTCCAGCCCCCTCTTATCCACGGTTCCCTTCGCGCCAAAACGGAGGGGACCCAATGGGAGATCTGCTCATCAACACTCACACCATTCGTGGACCAATCACGGACCACGGTGGTCCCAGGCATTCACACTACCCTAGACTCTCTGGCACCCAGGATGTGTATTGGGACCAGACATCCCAGCCCACACCCTGGAGGCACACAAAAGACATGTAGAAGCCCGCGAAAGCATCCGTGTTTCGCGGGAAAGTACATGCCCAAATAAGGAAGGCCCCGGGTCGGCTCGACCTGGGGAAGGTGAAGGGAGCAAGACGGTCAGTGGACAGGACAAAGGAGCCTCGTGGTCTGGCCATTTTGGGAGCCAGGCCACCATTTTGGGTTCAGCGCGAAAAATGTGCTCAGAACGCCAAAAGGAGCTCAAAATACAAAGAAACGATCGCTGCCACCATTCCCGTCCCTGAATTACTTGCACCGATCAAATACCATCCTAAACGAGTATCTAGGGCCTGTAGAAGGCTAGAGACCCAAGAGAGCTGTAACTTAGCTTACAGTGCCCTCTTGTGTCATGTTGCACTAAAGCCGCAACATGATAAAAGAAACTACGGGAAACAGCGTTCCCCGGTACTGACTGTCTTAAGGGCATGTCAGTTTCCCCATAAGAAAAGGAGCGAAAGCCCAGAGGAGTGCAGCAGAAGGCTGCACTTCTCTGGCAAAGTCAAGAACAAGGTGAAAAACAACAGCAAAAAGTTTAGGGGTTGCCACATGGAAGGAAAATTACCTACAATTACGAAATCTTTCCTAACATTGGCCTACAGAGATCTTCACAGCCATGTATGAATATTCCAATCAGAATAGCTTTAAGTTAAATATTTAAAAGAACAAGGTACTAGTTATTGGAAAAAAGAAGAGTAGACTTTAGTGGAAACTCAATGGTGAAACCATTGAAATTGTAAAATCATATGTCTACCTTGGCATACGGTTACTAACTCTCCTTGTTCTATGAAGATCATTTGTCACCCAAAGCTACAAAAAAAGCTTGGTGTTATTAGGAGTTACCCAACTAGGAAAGGTGGCCAGTCAGCTGAGGGCTACCTTAAATTGTACAAAATCAGTAACTTCTGGCAACTTGTACTGCTTGGACGCTTTACCCGAGACGTATGTATCGTGGCTGCATTGCCTCGAGGGGAAATGATGGCGTCCCTGCCTTGGCATTCCTAAAACTGTGTCGATTGAAAGGCAATTCAATGCAAGTTGGGTTTCACTTCCTTACTTACCCTCTGGAAAGTAGCACAAAGTTAATTGTACTTAAACACTCTCCCTATGCAGGCTCCTTGACCTTAATGCTGATGCTGCCTTACTTAATGAAGCCTGTAAGGACCTCTATTTCTCTTTGCAGTTTCATGATGATATTGGCTTAGAGATTCCTCTGGACATTGATATTTGGGACCATATTATATAACTGAAACGCATAGCCGTGGATTGCTACCAGGCACATAACTTGGAGGCTTTATCCAGTAAGAGGAATTGCAGTGAATGTTTTGCAAAGTTTTGTTTCATCTCAGCAGGTTATGTATTAAAACAAATAATGTAAAAATCAAACGATGCATCATGAGGCTGCTATTTAACATCTGGTGCTTGTCATGGCATCTCTCTTGATAGTAGAACATTTTGACACTGTAATGGTCCAGTAGAAACGGCCAGACATATCGTAACTGCATGTCCTGAGTTCAGCGAGCATCATAGAAGGAGCTATTCTCATTTCATGTGTAACTCCTCATGGTAGGGGCGGGCGGTGAGGAGGAAATAGGCATGCAGTGTGAAACCCTCTCGAATTTACAAAAAAAGCCCCCGTTCATGTCCTTTTCCCACTTGCTGGGGGCCGCACAAAATCGATCAAAATAAATCAGTCTTTTTTTTTATGTGCGACCTTCAGAAAGCAGAAAAATTACATTTTTTTTTTTTAAGTTGTCCTTGTTTCTTGCTATTGGTAGTCATTTTATTGACTGTATTTTAACACAATTTTATGGAATGTTATGGATTGACTTGTGTAAAATCTGTTGCATTCAATTTATGTATATTATTTGGCTTGGTAATATCTGTCTTATGAGTGTTAAAGGTTTTATTTAACCATATGCACTTTAAATAAAACAATTACAAAAGTGCAATTAGATTGTACCAGATTACCGATCTCTTTGAACATAATAACTTTAGGTCTTTTTTTTTTAAACTCTATTCATTTTAAGAAAATACAATAAGAACATATTCATATCATTCATGAAATGTTTCCCACCATTAATGTTTTGCTACACCAACTCATCCAATTAATATACTAACTGTAACATTTCCTAATCTTGTCTATAATAATCAGTTCAATACATTAGCACAACACAATAGCAGAAAAGCCAAAGCTAGACAACACAAACAAAACAGAACACTAACAGACAAAAAGACAAAGTTTCTTATTATCCATCTACCCTTCACGTCATATCAACTTCATTATTAAGACACTTGCCTCAACCATACATTTCATCAAAAGGTCCCCAAATCTCTAGATACTTTCCATCCTGTTCCTGATTTTTAAACATCACTCTCTCATAACTGGCCAGGATTCGTAAATCCGACAACCAACCTTCCACATCCGGCTTTGTCCGCGATATCCAGACACTCAAAATTTGCTTAGCAGCTACCACCAGAACTCTCTTAATCCACCCACTATGTTCTCTAGCTATCATGCTCCTCCCAGAATTTGAAAGCAAAATTGTTCAATATGGTGATCTAGGTAACCCTACTGTGAGGAATCGCCCACGTGGACCTGGTGGTGAGACCGGGATTCAGTTGAGCGCGTAGTGTAGCCGTAGAAATCTTCCTGACAATGCAACTCCCAATAGTACCAAAGAACTATTTTGGAAGGGGAATTGCCCGGAAGATTATAGTGAGTCGGAACACAGCTGCCTAGACAGAGAACACAGTGTTAGGAGTCTTGTTCACGACACAAACAAGAGAAAAAACCATGATTGAGCAAACCAAAGTACTCACGTAAAGGGATACTTCTGGGGAATGATAGCAAGTCAAACTGAGGGCCAGAGATATCCAGGAAACCAGTCTTGGTGCTTGTCCGTGAAGTGTTCCAGCAGTGGAAGTGGGAAAACCAGAAGAGAAAGGAAGTCCATCCGAGGAGCGTGGTTCCAAAAATAAGGACAATCCAACCTACACCTGTACCCGCCGGCACGCGGACGCCTGTAGAGGAATGGAAGTCTGTGATAAGGTTCCAATGTAAATGTGTTCCTTGTGACAAGTTCCCAAAATGAGTTTTCCGTGTAACAAGTTCCGTGTAGATGAAGAAGAGAGTTCGTGCTTGCAAATGGACCGTGGACAAAAACAGAGGAATGGTCGAGTGTATCAGGAAGTGCAAAAAAAAGGAGTTCCGAGGCGACAAGGCAAACTAGCGTAAGACAAGAGGAATGGTCGTTCGTTCCGAGGTCAAGGATAACCAGGCATCAAAGGCCAAGGCCAAGGGAGTCCGAAATCAATCCGTAAGACAAAACAAGGTCGTAGTTCAAGGCAAGAGGTAACAACAAGATGAGCTCCAAAAGAGGAAATTCAGAAGCAGCGTTCAATGGTCAGGGCGGAGCTTTATAGAGTCACGTGACCATGAGGGGAACGTCACACACGCCGTAGACGTGCACGTACGTGCTCAGGCAACCAGCGTTTCCAAGGCAACCCCCAGCGTTGTCGAAGGTTTTGGAAACGTAAAGAGAAACGCTTCGGCTCCAAAGATCTCGGGGAATCGGAACTTGCATGTTTAGAATAATCTTTGGTGGTACGGAGAGCTGGTTTCCTGACACCTACTCCCAATATATTATCCAAACTATTCAGAACTTCACTCCAAAATCCCACACTCTCGGACAGCCCCATAGTATATGAAATAAGGTGCCCCCTTTTGACTGCAGCCCCAACACAAATCATCATTAATCAAGCCTAAGTTGGCCATCCTCCTTGGTGACCAATACAAACGGCACAACACCCTTTGATGTATGCATCTTAAACACAGATCCATTTTAGAAATTGTGCCAATTCTTAGTAAATTGTCCCAATCCTTTTCAGTTATATCCTTGCCCAGTTCCTGCACCCATGCCTGTCTCAAATTCTCCCATGAATTCACACATGAACACTCCATTGGCATCAACTTCAGGTAGGTCGATACCATACATGGGGAAGAGTAAAATATATTGCAAGCTGTCGGCCTATCCTTCATAGGTGCGCTTAACAATTCCCTGTCTTTGTGTGAACAGAGATTCCTGCTCTACAAAACGACCACGTTCTCTCATCCCATAACCAAATTTTGTTCTGAGCATATCAAATGGGATCATGTGTCCATCTTTCCACACATCACATACCCTCAAAATACCTTTAATAAGGTCTACTCTTCTTTTCTCCAACATAGTCTTATTTCTAATCTGCAAACCGAAGTTGTGCCATAATGATGCCTCATAATAAATCCATATATTCTCTCCTCCATTAGTCATGAAAGATCCCAATGCCTCTCCAGTTACTTCCGTTGTACACAATTTAGCAGCCAAACTCTGCATTTTCCCCATTGTATACACATCTCGCAATGAATATGGCCGAAAGGTCTACTTTTCTATAATCATCCACAAAGGCATACCATTATTTTCTTCATTAAAGTTTAAGGCAGCTTTCTTCAACACAAACCCTTTGCAGTAATCCTCCAGAATCGGATATCCAAATCCCCCCCCCCCTCCCACGCACTAGCCGAGTTAAAACATACCGTGGGATTCTAGGTTTTTTACCGTCACCCCATAAAAAAACATGAAAAGGTTTGTCAATGCTTCTAATTACCCTCTTAGTGAATTTAAGCGGATTAGATTGAATGATAAAAAGAATCTTGGGTAAGAGCACCAATTTTATTACATTGTCCTTGGCCCAAATACTGAGTGTTAAATGATCCCACTTCAATCTATCCCTCCGAATGACCTCAATTATACTAGCTACGTTAGATTCCACTATCTTTTTCAAATCATGAACCAAATAGACCCCTAAATACTTCACACCTTCAATAGCCCACTGACAGTTCCATAAACTCAAATCACTACATGGCTGGGCACTATCTAATGGAAACACCACTGATTTCTCCCAGTTGATCTTGTGACCCGACAAACAACCTACCGCCTCAATTATACTCTTAAGTGGATTAGCCAAAATTATATGTCATCCGCATAACATAATACTCTGAATTCCTTATCCCCTACTATGAGCCCCTGTATTTCTTGCTCCTGTCTAATATAAGTTATGAAAGGTTCTAACACCAGTTTAAAGAGCAGAGGTGATAACGGACACACCTGCCTAGTAGCCCTGGTTAACAGAAACGAGGCAGACAGCTCTGTTTACCCATATCAGTGCACTAATCGAAGAATGCGAAGCTTTGATAGTCCTCAAAAAAGCATCCCCGAAGCCCATCTTCTTAAGCGTGTGATCCAGAAATTCCCAATTCACTCTATCGAATGTTTTCTCAGCGTCCATAAAGATCAGCAGAATATTTTCCACTTCTTCGTCAGCGAGCCCAGTCTATAATTGTTCTTATATGACCATATCCATACCTCCCATGCATGAATCCAACCTGCGAATGCTCCATCAATCTTCCAACCCATAAATTCAAGCGATTGGCCAATATCCTAGTAAATATTTTTGCATCAACGTTAAGTAATGATATTGGCCTGTAGTTCTCACTTTGTATGGTCCTTACCAGGTTTCGGGATAACTGTAATACATGCCTCCTGCATCTATGGACACAACTCCCTCCGTCATGAAGCTATTATATAAAGTACATAGCAATGACGCTAATACTGGTCCAATAGCTCTACAGAACTCGACTGGTAGGCCATCTAAACCCGGGGACTTAACTACATTAAGTTGATCAATGCCTCTTAGTACCTTGTCCTCCGTAATCGGTTGATCAGTCGTAATTGCTTGCTCATTTGTCAGTTTTGGCAAATCAATTATTCAAAATTATTCAAAAGTCCTCCAGCTCGTCCGATGTAGGAAATTGAGTTTCAGTGTATAATGACGAGTAAAATCTCAGAAAACTATTGCATATATCATCCCTTTTTACCATTGGTACTCCTTGTTCATTCATCAATTTTTTAACATAAGCCTCATCTACTAAGCCATTCAACTTGTTTGCTAATGACCTTGCCACCCTTAGATAAGAGTTTGCTTTGAGTGGGAACTAACAGGGTGCAGTACATCTGGTCACAGAATGACCTTCATACTCAAACTTTAATCAAATCATATTCAGGCATTAATGTCTAATTTCATTGCTCTCTAGAGTTCTGTAAATCCTACGCGTACACATGTCATGACATTAGATGTGCAAAACGGAACAGAACAATGGTAGAAGAGGATGGTTGAGGCCTATGTTTTTTGCTCAATGCAAGCAAATAGGATACAAAACCGTAATTAGGTGGCCTATAATACCAGTTCATCTAAACAAATTTGAGTTGAAATTGGAGCTGAGGAGTCTGTTATACGTGTTATTGTTATTGAGCAGTTATATAGCGCCCTATATATCAGTGATATGATCTCAAAGCGCTTGTGGGTTGAACGCCCTTGGGGACCGCAGTCCGGTTCTGTCGAGAGAGTAGAGTAGTATAGGGTGCTTGGGTGCACTCAATATGTATGCAGCAAGTGTGATTGCCTGATGGTAGTGGCATCCTAACATTAGGTGGGGTGATAGTGAGAGATCAGTCGAATGTGTACAGTCAGGTGTTTCATCTCTGAGACTGCATTCTGGTGGCATTAGGCTTGTCTAGGACGTTTGTGTGCAGCTAGGCCAATTTTCTTTCTTGGGGTAAAGCTGCGTTATAGCAGGATGTGGAGGTGCTCATGGAGTATTGTTTGTATGTGTGCATCTAGGCCGAAATTGATCAAGGGGTATAGCTGCTCTCTGTTTTGTGTTGGTGTAAAGTAGAGAGTGAGCGTAGCGGTAGGGGAGATGAGTGTCTGGAGTGGATGATTTACTCTTAGGAGCCCACTGTTCCTGGATTACATTCTGTATCTCGACGAGCTGGCAGTGGTCGCTCTCGGGTTTCGCAGTAGCATCACTCTGAGGTAGATTCACAGCTAGGACCATGGTAAATTATGTTTTGCTCGGTCAGAGGTCACTATTAATAGGCTCAGCACTGTGTGTCTTTGGAGCCCATTTTCTGGGTCTCTGGTTGTGGATTATGGTGGGTTGCAGTGTCGGTAAAGCGAGGATATATGGCTGTAGAACAGGAGATATCTCACACCGACGTGGTCACACTGAGGCAGTGATGCTAAAGGCCAGGCTGGACATTTGTCAGTCAGCTGTGACATTAGTCGGCCGGCTGTAGAATTTTCCAGAGAAATGTTGTTGAAGTCATGAATCATAATGTCGGTGGGTTTCATTTTTAGAGCTTTGCGGAAGGCCATGTATTCTTGGGTGTGTCGAATGTGCGGAGGGAGTGAGTTCCACAGAGTCGGAGCCAAGGCTGAGAAGACGGACCCTCCAATCCTGGTTGAATTTGAGGCTGGAATCACTAGTAGGGCAGTGCTTGACCTCCAGGTGCGAGATGGGAGGTACGGTTTAATCTTCTCTTGTATGTAAGATGGGCGGTCATGTGCACTGCCTGGTGGGTAATGCACAGGATTTGAAAAGTAGCACTTTGTCCAATGGGGAGCCAGTGAAGGGTTGCAAAAAGCAGGGTAGATGTGGTCCTTGTCTCCCAGACCAAGAAGGAGTTTGGCGGCAGCGTTTTGGGCTGGTGGACATGTCCTAAGGAAACACATTCTGGAGAGTGATATGTGATGAAATGAAGTAAATTGTGGGAGTTTTTCTTTGGGGGCTACCTTCACAGGCACTGCAAAGATGAAGAATCCGGTACTAAAGAGGGACGTTTAACACTTTTTGTTTTGTCTAAGCTGGCCATTGCATTGCTTTGTGGATGCCTCAAAGAGCCGAGATTATTTTGGTAGCTGAAACTCGGCTCTATAATAGTAATAGTTATTAACGTGCAATACTGTTGGCCAAATGTCATTTAGTCTCCTGTCGTCGGCTGTCGGCCAGCTGCAATGTAAACTGATCTGTTCTGTCAGACTATGAGCGCAACATATTCCATGGTTAGCAAGTTTATTGGAAGGGCAATAGTGAGATTTGAGGAGGGGGTGCATAGAAGGGGGCAAATCATGTGGGGAAGGCAACCATTTCTAAATTTTAAAAAGGGGAGTTTTTGTAACACATTGGCTTTTGATCGGTAATAAATTGTGTTTGACTCCAGCCAAGATTAGAGGAATGGTGGATACATGTGAAAAACCGGAATGTTGGGTGGTTTTGGTAAGCAATGAAGGTTACAATCATGAAATGAACAGAGAAATAATTGGGTGTTTAATGCTTAACATGCTATTTCTTAAAAAGACCATGAAAATTGTTTGAATAAAAAGAAATGAGGCTGGGGTGCCCTGCCGTCTTTAACATGCCCCTTTTAATCCACTATGGTTGCTTTTCCTATGACTAGTTATGTACATTTGTAAGGTAGAGAAAACATAAGGTGAGTCTAATTGCCCCTCTTTACTTTACTCAAATGTTTCAGAGTGAGCAACAATTACCAATTAAACAAATACCATATTGATGCTGTTGTTGTTAAACACAGTGAACCCGACACCTAGAAAATCATTACAAAAACACATCAATTTAATTATCAAATATTCCTTATATGCAATTGCATATATGCAATTTTCTAGGTGTCGGGTTCATGGTGTTTAACAACATCAATATGGTATTTGTTTAATTGGTAATTGTTGGTCACTCTGAAACATTTGAGTAAAGTAAAGAGGGGTAATTAGACTCACCTTATGTTTTCTCTTTAATGGTAGTTACCTTTGAGTCATAATCCCCCGAGAAAAAAAGTTGGGAACTTTACCTGTTTTTGGGTAATCACATTTGTAATGTAGTATTCAATATTGTGCCATCCCCTTGGTTTTTATGTGCGTGCCTATGGCCTTATACCGCTTGTTCACTCTCTTGTCCCCTGTCTGGGAGTTTTTGCCTAGATTGGTTGGAGGAGCCACACAGTGATTTTAAAAGCATACAGCTAAGAGGCCCGACAGTTTCTAACGTTAAGGGGCATTGTGTGGTTCTTAATGAATATCTCAACTTCTATGAGCCTTTGATTATTTGACACCTCCAGTTACAACCGTTTGTGTCTTTCCACGGTAGCAGTACTTACACAAGACTATATGTCACTGTAATGTATGCGTCCAGAAAAAAACTGCTAAAACGTCCCAAATTCAAAAAAACTCAAACAAGATAGTTAATGTGGTAAATCAGAATTGGGAGGCGGACAAATCATTGTGGTTCAAACTCAAAGGTTTTATTTTAATCCCAAAACTCTGTACTAGCACAACAATTCTGGTCCCTATACTAATTAAAAGGATACATGTCAGGATGTCGTACAAGATAGTGTCTGCCGTCCAGAAACCCTAGCCTGATCCCTAGACCTACCACTACAACGAGAAAAAAAGAATCCCATCTCAGCACAAAATTACACAAGGGCCTTTGTCCCTAATGATATATTCTTGGCAGGTTTCTGGCTACCTAAGACTGTCTCAGGATTAACCCAGGAATACTTGAACTAAGCATGATTTCAGTATTCGCACCCAGGGAAGACAGTTTAGCCAATCAGGTGTATTCCCGCCTGCTATTCCAGCCACCCAAGGCTCTTCCCCAGGTGGCGCCCTTTTTTTGTTTGTTTTTAATGTGGGGAGGCAACAGGGAGCCTCTCCCTGTTGCCTTCCCACGTCCACACTCTTTCCCCCCCCCTGCTCTCCTGGAAAATAACCCTATACCCTTCCCCACCCCCTTCCACCCTCCCCACTTAGCTGCTGGGTCAGAGCTTTGTACTCCGGTCCCACGCTCCTCCCGTCTCCCTTTTTTTTTCCCTCAGGAGATTGGCTGCGGGGTGTGAATGGCTTTCACCCGGGCTAGCAGACAGTTACCGTCCATGGCCCCCCACCACTGCAGGGTTGAAAGCCATATTATCACCAGACATTGTCTTGGCCTGGTCCACAGTTCCAGCACATTAGTTCAATGTGTCCCCTTGGGCTTCACACCTGGTGTACAAGGGAGTAGTGAAGTCTCTAGAATACCTGGCTATCCTAACAAAGCAAAGTACTCTCAAATGCCCTTAGACAGCTGGGCCCTGTCCAGCTTGGTTCGAAACATTTGGCTCCTACCCCTTCCTGGGGTCTCCGTTTGCACACCGGCTCTTGGGATTGATCTGGTGGCGGCCCTCTCTGGCCCAGATGGAGTCTCTCCCCGTCCTGGGGCCCCGGGTTTCACACACCCTCGTGGGGTCTCTCAGCCCCGCTTGCGCCGTTTGGTCTCTCACTCCCTCATGGGCTCTTGCCTTCCGACACCAGCTTGGGGTATATGGGTTATCTTCCTGATTCGGGCAATCTGGTGCCTCAGGCAATTTAGTTTTGTCTTCTCACCCCAGCTTGAGGTATTTCCGGGTCTGTCTGCCCTCCTCACAGTTCCCCGAAGACACCATGTACCTGAACTGATACAATGGCATTCCTCTGGAAAGGTGGCAACGCGCTTCTGGCTTCTCTTCTCTCTTCCCCGTTGGTGGGCAGGCTTCAGTGTTTCCCGTCAGTTCATGGCGGGGCTTCAGCGCCCGCTCCAGCCAGCACCGGTTGACCACGTTTCAAGCATTCGCGTCCCTTCTCTTGTCGGCGGGACGACCTTCTCCAGCTCCAGGCCTGGTTCCAGGTAGCAGCATTCCGCAGGCTTTCTCACTCCTCTGTGCTCCATGCCATCTGCATGGGACTGCTTCATGACTCTGCCTTGAAGAAGGATGGGCCCTCCTCTGCATATTGACTCTGCAGGTTTGCTTACCTCTCTCCTGCTCTTCCTCCCCTCGTCTGTCTCCCTGAGAGGAGGCAGCACAGTCCATTGGTCCTGCATTTCATACAATGAGGGCAACAGTAAAGGGTCAGAAATCATACCAGCGACCTCTTTATGAACATTGCCATAGTTGTCTGGTGCAATCCTCATATATCCAATAAAAACATTTGCTTCGTGGGACAAGGGAGGGTAACGCTTTTACCTGTTAAGGGCTGGCTTGTCCTCAAAGGGGCGAGGTGGGGTCACCCCAGGGATCCTGCTTGCCCTTTCCCATGGAGGGTGTTGAGCATAGCATGCTCCCCTCCCTAGTGCCAAAGGAGGTAACTCCCCTTTGGGGAGAGGGAATGTTATTCCCTGGATTCATTACAGCGCCCAAAGGTGATATGTTTGATAGGGAGGCATTTTAGTTGGTTCTACTGCTAGCTGTTCTAAGCCAGGTATTCCGGTTAGTTATTAGTGTTCCTGTTTTGTCCAGAATAAATTACTTCGCTCCCAGTGAATGGGTCATAATAGGATTTCCCAGAAGCTCTGTCAGATTGTACAATTCTGTGTTGGTAGGTGCTAGTATCTTCAGAAGGAGCATCAAAGTCTCCTACCTCAAATAAGCATTTACCTGATATATTTTTCATTAGTTTTCCAAGAGCTTTGCCAAAGGAGTTACCATTTCAGAATCTACCCTCTTAAGTTTGCCTTTATTATAAACATTACAAACCTGAATTAAGGGCCTTTCCCACAATTGCTTATCGGGTGTTGTATGTTTGAGCATCCGTCTCCCGCACTACTATGTCTGAGGGAATAAATCCTGAGACCCAACTAAGTGATCTCTCTGTCCTTTTGGGACTTCTGTTCTGGGTATAGAAACATTATCACATCTAAATACTATGTATTTAATCGACTACTAGGTTTCCTAAAGGTAACATATAGCGTGGAGAGATATAAATGCATGGCAATCAATGTCTTCATACTCCATCCTCGCAGTCAGCCCTGCTTTGTTCCAGCTCATCGATGAACTAATGCTGGTGTTAGGTTTGAAGCTGGTATTAGTAGGATTCGAAAATGGGAGGCATGTGTACCATCAATCACCCTGCTTTAGAGGGTTATCAGAGGGAATGTTCCTACATGACTCGGTGGAAAGTTGGGGTTCAAATATTTGGTATCACCTTGCCAAGTGTTGAGAGAATCTGTGGAAGCTTTAAGTGACACTACACCACATTACATATATTCATCAATTTCAAGGAGTACATATGAAATTTGGGACTCGTCAAGATATGTAGTTGGTTGTTTAATCGCCCCCTGTATCAGAGACCAAGATATGCTGTCAGGCCTCTGAAGCCATGCTTTTGAGTCGGCCTGCCTATCTTATCCTGTTTAGAATTAAAATTCATTAGAACTGAAGAGCTGATTACGATCAATAAGAAACTAACTGATTCAGCTGAACAATCTGACCCATGCCCAGCCACCCTGATCAAGGAAAACCTAGCTAATGTGGTGGAACCACTGACAGAATTGTGTAATGCATCACAAACATCAGACAGCATCCCAACATCACTAAAGGCTGTTCCCAAAACACCCCTCCAATAAATGTGCAGAGACAGATACCCTAAACTACAGACCAGTGAAGCGAAACCTTCTACTTGATGAAAACCAATCTGTTTTTCACTGAAATATGAGTAGAAAGAGCACATTCTGAAAGCACTTTACAACAATACGCCTACCGCACTAGTACTTCTCGATCTATCCGCTGCCTACAATACAGTCAACCATCGGACACCATTATAAAGATTAAAAGTTCAGGTGGGAATAGGTGGTACTGCCTTGAAGTGGATCACCAACTACCTTGACAATTGCACACTGAGGGTTAAAATTGGAGACTTCAAATCAACAATTTCCCCATGAAAGTGTGGTGTTCATCAGGGCTCCAACTTAACCCCATTGCTAGATATAGTTTACATTAAACCCCTGGCATACATCATCAAACTCTTCCCATAATCTTTCCAACTACCCGCAGATGATTCGCTGGTACTTTTGAAACTGGATTCTAATAGCAATCTGTATTTAACTGATTTCCGCCAGAGAATCCAGGATTGACCATAGATCAGTTTTGCATTACTACCTCTGAAACAGCGATTATCTTCTTGGGGATCCCAACCCTTACATCACTACCTTTCAAATTGCCACCCCATCTAGCTAAAGCACCCACCCCATCAGACCAGGCAAAAGAATGTAGGTATTGTTTTAAACACTAAACCCTTATTCAACCACATAGACTCACTGACCCAGAAATTGCCCTTCCGCTCCACATCCTTAGCAGAATGGACCCTATTTGGAAATGGCACATAAAAATGAGGTGACCAGAGACCCTTGTTCTTTCTCACCTAGACTATTGCAATAGTTTGTCTAGCACAAAGTCTAAACCCACTAAGCCAACTACAATTTATCTAAAATAAAACAGCTCGGCTTATTTTGGGACTCAAGCTTTGGAACCATATCTCACCAGGTTTGAAGCATATTAGCTTGCTCCCCATTGCAAAGAGAGCAACAATCACCTGGACTACTCTCCAAATCATCAACAACGTCGTTCCTAAATAGCAAACCCTTAACTAAACAAAAGTGTTACCTACAAGACCACCTAACTACAAAAGACTGATTCATGAATGGAGATACAAAGGGATGTGGAAGCCCATCTACTGAGTACGAACATGGGTCACATACCTTGTTCTATGGAATTTCTTCCACTCAGAAGGGTCTACAACAACGTTTTAGCTCACTGCACCCTTCACAGAGGAGACATATCCTTTGCATATCAGTCTTTGTCTCACCCACAAGGGCAGTCCAGCACCGAAATGTAAGGCAAATCTCCTCTGAACAGGAGTACCACCAGCAACCTCAGACAAGTGTTCCGGCATAGTCGGGTCTCATCAGTGAGGTGAACTGAGCCTCTCTAAGACACAGAAGGGTGCAGTGAGCTAAAACATGGTTGTAGACCCTCTGAGTGGAAGACATTCCGTAGAACAGCATATTTGACCCAGGTTCGTTCTCGGTAGAGGGGTTCCCCACACCTTTTGTAACTTTGTAAAACTTGGGGTTTCACCCTTAGTAACCCAGGGTAATCCAGACGTAGACCCCTTGCTCACTGTTCTTAGGGCAAAATAGGCACTTAAAAATGTCTGTGTTGTATCCAACTCCTTCTTCTGACCTGCCACTCTTGCCACATCCCTGAAAACAAAATATGCCCTTGAGTTACAAAGGGAATCTCAAAATCTAGTTCCATTAACAGAAAATCAAACTGATATGCACACGGATATTAACAAAATAACCTTCCCTCTCCGAGTGATTCCTGTACTTGACTCTATCTTACCTTATGGCTAGCAACTCTGCCACACAACCACTTTTAGCCATTACCTGATCACCTCGAATTTTCCTCCTTTGGCCCTGCAAAATGATATCTGACATATTACTACATCCACTTTTTTATGTTTGTTGTAATATCAACTGCAAGAACCAGAATTTTTGTTTTGGAACCAACAGTGCCTCAGCAGGAAAATGAACCACACTATGTAACCAAAAATCTCCGATACAGATTGTAACTAAGCACACTACTTGGGTGTACAACCTCATCCCATACTTCCTGTTGCACATATGTCACACTATCTACTCAATGCCCTGTTTTATTTTCCCAGGCACTTTGAAACGGCACTCCTGCAAGTTAGCGCATTATGAAACTCAAAAATCAAGTACTTTAGTTTCAGCTAAGAAATGAAACCCTGCCTTTGCCCAGCTGTAGATGACCTAGTTCTCATAGTACTGTGCAGGTTGTGGGGATTGTCTCTTATTTTGGTACTATTTAAAAGTCAAGTAAATTGCATTTTTTTGTATTTACTACTTTCTATAGTTTTGTGATGTGTGTTTCTGGTTTATCTTGTACAGAACTTCGATAACCTTGCCTGGTTCATGGTTTTGAAAAATGATAGTTACATTAAATTGTTATTAACAAAGCATTTCTTAAGCCATATTTCTTTGGCACTTTCACCATCTTAAATATGTTAAGTGGTGGCTGACCAATGGTCTGTTTATGAATGCAAACAATTTAAGTAATTTTCCAGGAGAAAATTGGAAGGTTTTAGTTATACTGATTACATACACAAATCTCCATTTTGAAATCCGAGATGGTGTGTTTGCCCATGCACACAGTTCTTTAAATGTTCATTTTATTGTGGCGCTTTGAAACACAATTCTGTTGTATAAAGCGTCTTACAAATGATCAATAAAATAAATATTTGTATTGATAATGCTGTTATTTTATAGCTTCAGAGACCTGGTGTTGAAGATGTTGCTGTGCTGAAGAAGGAGCTGGTCCAGGTTCAGACGCTAATGGATAACACCACTCTGCAACGTGAGAAAGAGTTTGAGACTTTGAATGAGGAGTGCAAACGGTTGAAGACAGAAAATGCTAATGCCCAGGTAGAAGAGACACATTTTTTTCTGAGTTGTTTACAATTCCCTTTCATTTTAGGAAAATGAAATATAACTGAATTATTTATCCATTTATTGATGATTTGAACCGTTGCATAACAGCTGGCGTTAAACTGCCAAGCTCACCTGAGACCGAAGAGCGATACCAAAGTGTAAGGAATCTTTCCGTATAGATGCCATAGCGTGGGTACAAGCAAAGTAGGGAGTTCTAGTTGGAGGCACTGGAAAAGCTAATAGAGGAGTTGTGAGAGACAAACAGATCTCAAAGCCTGAACCATATTCTGTTTCAACATCAGAAAAGAGCATATGCCCAGATACTTCATATATGCATGTGTTCTTTATTTTAACTTCAGTGCAAACACTTGTTTCGCACTACAGACTCTTTCTCTAGGTGGTAAAGGGCATCTGGATGGAACTCTTACTGCTAAGAGGGTTATGTAAAGGTCATCAATCAGTTTAGGTAAAAAGTATTCCTTTCACAAGTATGCTCCTGCGCTGACTCGTGCGATGCACAGGACCCCACTTATACTGGTATACATAGTTTCTACAACAACCACTGGTTCTGGCTTTGGATTACAGCTGTCATATCTGCATAGGAATTCTGATGCATGTAATTATGCAGAGAGGTTTTTGGAAAGAGTTGGTTTTAAAATGTTGGAATGTACAGCGGTGCATGTACAAACCGGAAATAGTTTTGCCACATTTATGCATGACATTAATTCCTTCGTGCTAGAGGCTACATTATTGCTGCTATTGTGGCTAGTTCTGTACGCCTATGGTGACATTTCATTGTCAATATTGATAGCTTTTTCTGACATTATTACATGTAAGATAAGTGAATCTTAAGGAAACCCTCCAGCATTCCCAAACCATGTCATTCCCTCACCCTTCATTTCAAAATCATGATGCTAGATCACAGAACATCTACACCTCCATTCCCCACCAGTCTCAGTGTAATTACCAGCCTGCCCCCATCATCTCACACCCCTACATCACCTCCGATCCTGGCTTTAACTCCTCCATGACCAGCACCTCCCTTTCCACCTACATCACCCCACCATTGCACCATCACTTCCAATCCACTGCCTTGCAGCGTGAATAATCGTCGGCGATGAGATTCAACCCGTTAGATCTGTGAAGCAGGCATTACCAGGCAACGCCAATATTGAGCGCGAAACTGAAGGTGCATTGTAGCCCTTCACCAATTTAAACAAGATTCACATTTTTCAACGGACCTGTTGAATCTAACCTACAGAATTGCTATATTCAGAAAGTTCAATCTATTACTGCTATAAGAAGCCTTTTAATATGATGGTCACTCCAGACCATGTGACAATACGGCAATCTCATCAATGGGCTCAAATTTAATGTCACCAATGTGCCTTGAGAACAACCAGGGGATCGCAAACACGTGTCGGCTGTCCATAATCTGAAGAATTGCACATCCATTTACTAATCATCTGAACTATTGCAGTGATATAGTCTTTATAGTGGCAGACTATCTACAAACCTTGGGGGTGCAAAGAGCGCGAGATACCTTCCCAAAACCAATCTCTGTTGTTCACTTACTCCAAACTTTGTATGAAGTTTGTGGGAAGCAGGTCACTCGCTGCCACCCGTACTCTATTCATTTTGTTAATACAATTGAACCTTTCTAATTATTGAGTGGTAACTAGCGCACATCCAGTAGATCAATCCCACAACAGCAACCCCAATATATCGGGGTGGGCTCACAAATTAAAAACATGTGAGGGGGGGGGCAGGAAGCACAACTGAGGGATGAGATATTGGTCATGGAAAGGAAGCATAAACGCTTGCACGACTCGCAAACACACGCTAAACTGGCGGTGCTTTGATCAGACTTAAAGTGGATCCTCCCAAGCTCAGAAATCATTCACTAGTTGGTCACAAAGGTATTATTGCGAAGGTCATCGGCCCTTTCATCTTATGGCACTCGCATTGCGCAATCGACAAGCAGTACAAATTATCGATTCCATCAGAGACAGGAACTTACTAAAGGGAGACTAACATATTGACACACAATTCTGCGGTGAACTGTACACGGAACCTACCCCAATAGATCCAAAGCATATCCACAAATTCTTAACCACCATTGAACTCCCCAAGTTGGGTGAAACCCATATAGAAACCCTTGTCACTCCAATCACCACTTTGGAGATACTCCGAGCGATGAAATCCCTGTCTGCGGGTAAGGCCGCTGGACCCGACTGACTCCCATCGATTTTTATAAATCACTAGCTGATGGTCTAACGCCTAACCTTGAAGCTATATACGCTGAGGCGGGAGTTACTGGCTCCCTACCACGATCCATGCTATCAGCTAATATTGTGGTATTCTACAAGAAAGGCCGTGACCCAGGGGACTGTGGATCGTATCAGCCCATTTCTTTAATTAATGCCGATGCGAAGCTCCGAGCGAAATGCCTAGACCAACACATGGAAGGCCTACTCCCGGACCTCATCCACAGGGACCAAACTGGCTTTATATGGGCAGACACTCTGCTGACATTGTTCGCTGACTGCTACACGTCATATCAGGGGGGAAAACCTAGATGAGGGAATCCCAACATCAGACGGCGAGACGTCATTCAATAAAGTCCAATGGGACTTTGTTTCAAGTACTGAACATATTTGGTTTCCCGCCAGAATTTTTCAACTTAGTAAAACTGCTGCATACTCGCCCTACCGCCACTGAACGGTATTACGTCTAGCCCTTTTGATCTACATTCGGGTACACGACGGGGATGCCCTTTATCCCCCCTCCTACACGCTTTTACTATTGAACAGTTAGCGGATAAACTATGGACTGACCTGGGTTGGACCGGAATGCATCGGGAGACAGAAGAACATGCGGACTATCTCCTTATTTATATAAGTAATTACAAGACTGCGCCAACTATTACAACACTTTGACCACATGGCTGGCTACGTTATAAACTGGGCAAAGTCTGAGTTCCTTCTGCTAAGGCTAGACATCCCCTGGAACCCTGGAGGGGTGGCCTCCTTTAGTCTCCAACTCCATTATATCACTGCCCGATCCTGAGTGAAATACTTGTTCATATTATCCCTCCTGGAAGGATAAATGCAT
This sequence comes from Ambystoma mexicanum, assembly GCF_040938575.1. Classification (NCBI taxonomy): domain Eukaryota; kingdom Metazoa; phylum Chordata; class Amphibia; order Caudata; family Ambystomatidae; genus Ambystoma; species Ambystoma mexicanum. Next base: position 622,535,554 of record NC_090936.1, read on the forward strand.
TCAAAATGAACTCTACCGAAATTGACCTACCTGTCAATGATGCTCCCCTTTGCCCCTACGAGTCAGATGTTCAGAAATTTAGACATCTATATATCTAAATTTGTTTGGAGGAGCAAAAAAGCGCAGCTTGGACTTGAAATTCTTCAGGCCTCAAAAGAGGACAGTGGCCTAGCGTTACCGATATGGAGGACATATTAATAGGCAGTGCAAGTATTCTGGGCCAAGCGCTGCTCAGCGAAGCAGACCTGGCCAGCTGGAAAACAATGCAATTGACCGTATTGACTCTGGTTGCGCGGGCCAAGGCCCTTGCTATCCCCCTGAACAAACTAGCTGTCAAAATTAAAAAGCACCCGTTACTGGGACCAACGCTCGCGCAATGGCATAGACTCCGGGCGATGCTGGGCTCTCCAGTTCAGGTGACCCCAGGCTACAGTAGTGTCAGGGCACTGTTGTCATATGGGCTAAACCACAGGCTACCTGCCAATCAAGATGCAATGTGGCAACATGTCAGGGTGATGGGCCTCTACGAAGATCAATCCCCACTTAGCTTCCTAGACAGGAGGCGACTGCTTGAGCTGGGTGAATCAAACTGGCTCCAATAAATGACCCTGCTATCGGTGATCAGCAAACATACCACAGAGCAATACCTTACAGCCCCTCTGACGGTGGGGGAATCCGAAATGGAACAAAACACGACCGCTTACCCATATTTACGCTACTTTTACACAATATGCCCCCTCAGTAATCTGATACGCATCCGTATTCTCGCATTCAGTGATCCGGCAATCTGGGGATTCTGTTGGACCCTGGCAATCTGACTTTTTTTGTAGCCATACCATGGTCTTGGTTAATATTCCAAACCCTGATATTCAGTACAAACCTATCCAAAGGATGTATTATACACCAAGCAAACTATTTCGGATGGGTCTTTCGCACTCCCCAGACTGCTGCTGACTATGTGGGAGTCTTGGAAGGCTGGTAACATATCCCGTGGTCCTGCCCGAGGATAGAAACATTTTGTGGCAAGGTATTCAGACAGATCTAGCTCTTAGACGGGACAGAGATCGATATGGCCCCGGGCCCACTGCTATTTGGGGGACAGGGGGAGGATTGACACTCCGACCCCATGCAGTGCAGGATATTGCACATAATGCTATTCGCAGCTTGTAAAAGCCTGGTCCTTAAGTGGAAAGCAGTTAATTCACCCACCAAATAATGCCTACAAGCGCCGCGCTAGACCGACTAGCCGAACCATTCATGTGAATCCTCTAAACACAGCACGACTGTAAGCCAACGGGGTATATATAGCAACCTCGATATATACATAGACGTACAAAGGTGGGCGAGGGTTATAAGATAATAAGCAAAATCAAAAAGAGCATAGGGCACAAGTATATTAAGAAAGAACACGCCTGGCGATATTGGGGATACACACAAATGTAGAAGGGCCTGAGTTGGTACTATTACATTATACAGCCTTATTCAGCTTACAATACTTATGGGGTGAGACCCAATACATTACTTCATAGGATACTTGTGGTGTGTACGGGAACCTAGGGGAGGATTGGGGAGGAAATGGGGAGTTTTTCTGGTAGCTTCGGTCATAGGAAAGGACAAGTTAATCAAATTTCAGCAGTGGCATGTTTTATAGAGGAAATAATATCGCTGATTGCATTCTGTTTTCACAATTTGTTTTCATGTGCCCATATGTAACGGGCCGTTTCAATTAAGATGACACTTAATAAAAAGTTTTGACAAAAAAATACATATATTTGTGAAATATGCTGCCTTTTTGGCTTCTAAATCTGCGGTTTTGTTCCCGCGAGAAATCAGGTCTGTTCTTTTAGTATGCGCTGACCATTTTACGACTGTGATAGTCAATGGGAGCCTTAGTGCATCAAAGAGTTTATCCAATAGGGCTGCATGTTGCACCGGAGTGCCGCCTGCGTGGAGGAATCCCCTCCTTTTCCATTGTGACAAACCTACATGCAGATTTGAAGTCACATAGGCGGAGTCAGACTAAACCGACACTGCCTCATCATTGTATCTTTGGAGTGCAGCGATAAGCGCGACTAATTCTGCACCCTGTGCTGAACAATACAAAGGCAACATCGCGCTTGTAACTACTTCAAATTCACCCTCTTGGTTCAGTTTACTGCTGCTGACCCGGTATTCCTTTCGCTCGTCATTTGGTCAATTTGTGAAGAACCGTCAATAAAGACAGTATACATTCTGTAGTCATGTACATATTCTTTCGCTTCCTTTTTTCCTGCTCTTCTTTCTCTTTCTCGAAACCATCAATGCCCTTATCCAGCTTGTCATATCGGTCCTCTCATCCATTCATTCTGTACTATCGTTAGCCTTGTCTTTTCACTTCCATTTGTCCACTTGCTTATTCCTCTATCTGCATCTGTCTATCTTGCCTGTCCTTTCACTCCTGCCTGTACTTTCTCTCATCACGCCATTAACTTTCATTGTGTGTTGACATATATTTGTGTTCTCTACTTTTTGCCACATTATCCTCACTGTTATAAGCGGAGGGGGGGGGCTCATATGTCGGATTAACATACCCATCTGCTGCTTTCAATTCCTTTAAAGGATAAAATCCCTGCTCTTCAGTATCTGCGCTCTTGTTTTCAGAAGGGGAAGAGAAGCCGAAGGAGTTGCATTCTCCTCTTTATGCTGATTAAGCATCCACTCCTTCTCAAGCAGATCTTCTTTCTTATTCCTGTACATCTTCCACAACTCTAAAACAGCCAACCTTTTCTGTACATTCTTCTCCTTGTGTGTAGCATGCAAATATGTTGTCATATGTCGCAATAGTGTTTTTGACAATGAACCTCTTGAGGCCATGCCATGAGTGTTTTATTAGTCGTGACTCCGTGTGATACTGTCTAATCTTGGGTGTATATCTCAGTAGTGTGCGTCATAGGTGTAAAAGAGGTGTGTCCCCCATAATGACAAGTCGATCTCGTCTGTCAATACTTACCAGATTTTTTATTATTTTATTTATTTTATAAAGCATACCACACTGATTAATTCGCACAAGCACCATCATTCGCCGCTTATTACCAAAAAACTATTTTTTAACCACTTTAAAAATCTTTGCAATGCTGTTCTTTTTGTTCCTTCATTTTACACTTTCTATACATTTTTGCTAGCTCGTTATTTTTTCCCTCCTGATTGACGTCAATCTCTTCATTTAAAAATATGATCACCTCAATGTTTATACTATCATTTTATATCTCCTAACCTAGACACAATAACAGTTTGATACTGACATATTTATAACCCCATACACATTTGCACTTTTTAATTTTCTGCGTATGCCTTCCTTTACTATCTCTAGGAAATGTATCTCATCTCACTTTTTACCCCATTTTATAGTTTACTACAGACTCTTCTTTTTGGCCTTGGCTCAGGAATCCTTGGAGTTTTTTAGTGCGTACCCTACCGCCCCTCTTGGAACCCAGAAAAGAAGGTATCCATTTCTCTTCTTTCTAATTTCCATTAATCCTGTTACTTCTATATATATATTTACAATACAGTCACTTGATCTATTTTTGCCACTTTTGATGTTCTACTTACATCTGTGGCTCAGCTCGAGTCCCTCGGCATTGACTCTTCCCCAATCGACCAGTTCGCCTTCAGTCCGCGGGGCACCCGCGCGAACCGGACAGGAATTCCGTCAAAGGGGGACTTGCCAACCGAATCTTCTCACAAGTGTTTTTACGGGCCGATCTCCACAGGAAGCGCCACGGTCTTCTGGGTAATGGCAAAAGCAAACAAAAGTCAGAGAGTCTAGATCTGGGCCTAGGTCGATTAGACCAGAACCATCTGCACTGCTACTAAAATGTGCTCTAGCACCTGGAAGCATCTCATGTCCTAGATGGAATTTTCAATAGCGATCTCAGATCCAAATAACCGCACAGACTTAAAGAATATGGCAAAGTACTACTTTATTATCAGCATAAAATAAAGTAGGGCAATCTGGCAAACCGCAAGCTGTAGTCCACACACTCGCACCAAAATTTGATTATACTAAGGTTTCATACCTCGATATGCATCATTTATGATGTCATCTTACATGGCAAACCGTGAAACCTTTGGAAGGGAGGGATTGGTTAAGGGAGCATGTATACTTCTATATCATGTAAGTATTAACAATATTACTGGATGCCCCTTATCTGGTGGGTACGCCTTGAACCACCTCTAAATACGTATAATACAGATTCTCCAGCATGGGGTCTGGCATGGATTCACATGCTCATGAATATTCCCCGTCGTCAGGCTGGGAATCCTCGGTAAAAAAAAAATCAGTATCAGTTTTGTTTCTGATCTCTTTCTCAGTAGTTACCAATCACTGGTCTCTGGGTCATACTGCCCCCAGCCAATGACTGCCCTCTCCCTAAGCCCCGCCTCTGGCAGCCATCTTCAGATTTTTACCGCACGCTCAAGTGTTGGGAGTCCTCGTGTTTAGCTCTCGAGCTTTTGCTGCGTTTTCGCGCTTTTTGAAGGAGAATTTCTCATTTTTCGGTCAAATAGAGCCTCAAGCTCCACCGTCTCCACATCCGATTAACAGGGATCCATGTCGGATTTTTCTACGCCCCTCAAGGGTGAAGATTTTGTCGAGTTACGCTTCTTGGAGGATTCCAGAAGTTTCTGCGGTCTACCCGAACATGGCCCAGGAGAAAGGAAGATCGGCGCCCGGAAAGCTGTTCAGGGTCTGCCCTGAATGCCAGCTACAGAATGTGTTCAAGGAGGACGAGCATTCAAAATGTCTCTACTGCCTTCATGAGGACAAAACGCACATGGAGAAGGACTGCGCATTTTGCAGGAACATGTCAGAACGGACCATCAGGGACCGACACCTTCGTCTCTCCAACTGGCTGGAAGGAAGGAGTCCGTCAGGTGAGAAGAAGAAGAAGTCCGAGCGGCGCCCCGGCCAAGCACTGAACGGTCGGGCTCTTCGGCTGCCAGGCAGGGTGTGCCTTCCCCGGCACCATCAACCACAAGCCAACGCTCTGGTTCGGGGAAGAGGAAATCCGAGAACCCGGGTAAGCCTCTGGAGAGGCCCTGATCGATCTCGATGGATTCGGCCGAGGGGGAGCGAGGCGGTGACCCTCCCCCCAAGGTGAAGGCCTCAAGCGCGCCTAAGGCAGTGAAGGCTTTGATTCACCCGGCGAAGGCCTCTATCGAGGGAGTCTACTTGCTTCCGCAGAGGGAAGCCTCTTTCAGACCCATCGAAAGACCCCTGTGAAGACCCCGGCGGAAAAAGAGGGGGGGCCGGTGGCCATTGTGGACACGGACACAACATCCCAGGAGGAGCTGGCAGAAGTCCTAGAGGGCCTCGATGAGGGCGTCGAAGAGGCCCGTCCCCACGGGAGGGATCCCGACGAGGGTGACGATGAGAGTGACGGCGGCACTGGCGAGGGTCCTAGTCAGCCGTCGCTTCCGGAGCCGCAGGATAACTCGGCAGCCATTTTGTTGACAATACAATCCTTATGTTCAGAGATAAGGACGAGATTGCCCTTACCACCAACAGAGGACCCGGTACCAGGTCCGACAGAGGAACCAGAGCCGGTCCCGACGGGAAGCCCCCTGAACAAGAGAAGACGGATCCACCCAGCCCCGCCTTCTCAGCCTGCTCGGCCTTTACCCACGTCCCCCGTCCCTGGGGATGACACGGGAACAGACACGGCCACGACGGGTACCGACGACGACGGCGGTGACGGCGGGACGGAGCTCCCATCACAAGCCCGGGCCTCCCCGTCCGATGAGATCGGATCTTTCCATGCAATGATCGCCAGGGCATCCAAGCTTTTTCAGCTCTGCCCAGAAGAGAAGAAGGAAGGTTTCCTTTACCAACAGCGCAAGGCCAGGAGGAAGTCGGTCCTCGCCGTGCCTCTGCTGGATGACATCTGTGACGAGGGTCTCACCCTTCTCAATAACCCGTCTACGACGCCTGCCAAGAAGGATCGGTACGAGAAGAAGTACCGGGTCCCCGATGCGGCACCTTTGTGCCTTAGGGTACAACCTACCCCGGACTCGGTCGTCTCAGCGGCGGCCAAGAAGAAAGCGGGGGGGCATCGGTCTCAACATCAACTTCCCCGCCGGACGGCGAAGGGAAGAACCTGGACGCAATGGGACGAGTTATCTCGTCGGCGGCAACAACGATTAAGGCGGCCAACGCCCTCGCGATCATGGCCCGCTACTACAGGGAGTTATGGTACAGGGAGTTATGGTACAAGGTCGCCCCCCCTGTTGGACTTCCTACTGGATGGCCGAGGCCCTGGAGATCTTGCAAGAAGGCGAAGTGGCGTCGGACCACGCCATTACGGTGGCAACCGACATTGCCGACACCGGTTTCCGCCAGCTAGGCAACAGCGTTTGCCTTAGACGACGAGGTTGGCTCAAGGCGACGTATTTCCGCCAGGATGTGCAAGCCAAGGTGCTGGACATGCCGTTCAACGGGAACAACCTGTTTTGGAAAACGGTGGATGAGTCCCTCCAAGCCATCAAGGCAGACACAGAGACCGCTAGGGCCCTAGGCGTTCTCCGGCAACGGAGGCCGTCCTTTTGGAGCGCCGGAGGCAAGCAGGGTGCCTCCAAGGGATTCGGCGGTGGCTCCTCTACGTACCGCCAAGCGGCCCGCTCCTCGTCGCAGGAAGCCTATAGAGGACGAGGCAAGTCAGGGGGCCCCCGCCGTCATCGCCAGGGAGGCCAAGGTGGCAAGGTGTCCGCCAAGCAAGATTGAACCGACAGCGGGGTCGGGCCCCCACCGAAGCACCCCAGTGGGAGGCCGGCTGGCGAAGCTCGTCAACGTGTGGGAGTCCATCTCCACCGACCGTTGGGTGCTGGATGCCCTGGCCCAGGGGCACGCCCTCGAATTTCTAAAAGTGCCCCCGTATTCCACCCGTGGTCAGGAAGGAAAATCACGTCCCTCAACTACTCTTGGAGGTGAGGGCGTTGCTCAGGAAAGGTGCCATCGAGCTCGTCCCAAAGAGGCTCCGGGGCTCCGGAGTATACTCAAGGTACTTCCTAGTAAAAAAGAAGACCAGAGGATGGCGCCCCATCCTGGACCTGCGACGGCTGAACAAATACATCAAGGCACAGAAATTCTGGATGGTCACCCTCCAGCACGTGCTGGGACAACTGGAGGAGGGCGATTTCCTGTTGTCGTTAGATTTGGAGGATGCGTACTTCCACATACCCATTCTGAAAGGTCACTGAAAGTTCCTGAGGTTCGTGGTCCAAGGACGGCACTACCAGTTCAAGGCCCTCCCGTTCGGATTGAAGTCGGCACCCAGGGTGTTCACCAAGTGCCTCCACCGGTGGCGGCGCGGCTGCGCCTGCAGGGGATCCACGTCTACCCCTACCTGGACGACTGGCTCATCCGAGCAGGGACAAGGGAGCTCACCGTGGATCACACAGCAAAGACGACAACACCACCACGATGTTCTACATCCGGAAGCAGTGTCATGATCTCTGCTTCCAAAAGGTCAGGGTCTTCCCAACTCCCTTGGAAGCAGATCCATAACCCAGGTTCCGAGTGCCAACCAGTCCCAATTGGGACCTTTTGGACCCAGTCCTGGCGCCAGTGGCACCAGGCTCATAAATATGCCCAGTCCCAGCGCTGGAAGCGCCGGGCTCATAATGCTTGGGTAGACTTACCTGCAGCAGACCATGCTGCTTACTTGCCTGCCAGTTGAGCCTCTGATCCTCTTCTGTTTGGAACTACTTTTCCTGTTGGGTGGGGCAGGAGCCACTCCCTAGATTCAGAACACTGGAACTCTTCTGGAAGGCAGGAACTCTTTTCTTACCTAGGCGTGGCTGTGGAAGGAGACACCTAAGCACTACAGGAGGCTATTTAAACCACACCCGATGGATGAAACTTGCTTTGCGTTATTCTGCATCCTCTGCAGCAGAACGCTCATCGTGTCTTCTGCATCTGATCCTGGGCCTAAGGAAAAAGGCTTACCATCCTGAATCCAGTCTTCAGCAACACCTATAAAGACAAGAAAGAACAGGTTAGCATTACGGTCTTCAGTGACAGCTCTTCACTTACCTGGTCCATCGGCTGTCACCAACGCCTCGCGCTGCATTCCGGCATCTGAAAGACAAAGGCTTACCTACTCTTCGTGCGCTCCGGAGGTCTTCACACTGCATTCCGGCATCTGAAAGACAAAAGCTTACCAACTCTTCGCACGCTCCGGAGGCCTTCGGCGCTGCATCCCGCATCTGAAAGACAAAACAAGGTGCGTTTAAAGACATTGGGGAACTTTAATACTCACGTGCCATTACTCCTTTCCACATCTAACCCAGTGGGTATTCCGGCACCCTGCAGCCGCTCCGAACTTGTACCTGCAAAATAAAAAGACAGTTAAAGCGCATCGTGAAGCAGGCAACAAGCTCTTACTTACGTGCTTCCAGGCGCTTCTATTCATCACACGGGCTCCATCTTCAACTCACTTCAGCCCGTCATCCGCCATCGCCGGAACCCTGCAAAACAAGAAACATCATTACTAAAGACTTTAAAGACATTAGAATTACTCGAAACTTACCGTTCGTGCAGTAAACGACAGACAGCAGTCCTCTGAAGTCAAGAGGCCTGCTCCCCTTATCCAGTGAAGAAACTGGTTACAGCACCCTGCCCCGAGGCAGATGGAGAGCACGGCGTTCACTTACCTAAGGTGAGAGCGTTAACCTTTGGGGTTCTACAGGAGAAGAGAAAGGGAAGAAGAGAGAGACATTCAATAACCCAGTTCCTTAATCCCATATTTTCTATCTGCAGACATCTTACCCTTCAAGTCAGACATACAGTGCACAGAGGTCCAGCCCAAAGAGTCAGCCGTGTGTTACACATCACCTTTGCAGAGACGGTATACGCCCCGCCAAGACCGGCGCCTCTACGGGAATCAGGTGAGCGTTACAAGCAGGGAGGAACCAGATCCCCAGCCGTCTCCAAGGAAGCCCAGGATCTGTGGCATTGGGCCATCGCCCAAGGGATGTTTCTGGTGCCCTTTCATCTGGCAGGGATAAAAAACAACATTGCCGACTCACTCAGCAGGGAGCTGCGCTCGTGCCACGAGTGGGAACTACGTCAGGATCAAGTGTATCGACTCTTCCGACGATGGGGAAAACCCCAGATCAACCTGTTCACGACGGCGACGAACTCCAAGTGCCAGAGGTTCGTCAGCAGGTTTCCGCAGCCGAGGAGCATGGGCGATGCTTTCTCGTTCCCCTGGGAAGGCCTGTTCCTTTATGCGTTCCCTCCGTTGCCGTTGCTGCTCCGACTCGTCAACCAGCTCAAGAGGTCCCGGTGCAGGATGATCCTGGTCGTACCGGCGTGGCCGAGGCAGATCTGGTTCCCAGACCTTCTGGACTTGTCAGCGTCCCCACCAGTCAAGCTGCCGACGGACGCGGATCTTCTCTCCAGAGAAGGAGGCGCCATACTTCATCACGACCCGGAGTTGCTGAACTTGCAGGCCTGGCTCCTGCAGCGCTAGAGCTTGGAGGGTACGATATCCCGGCTGACCGCAGAGAGGTCCTTGCAAAAGCCAGGGGGTCCTCAACTCTCAAGTGCTATGGACATAAGTGGAAGAGGTTCTCCGTCTGGTGCCGTGCACAGAAGATTAACCCTCTACGGATTACGGCCCCTCAAGTGCTGCCGTACCTACTGTCGCTGGCCAAGGCTGGACTGGCTCACGCCTCCATCAAGATACATCTGGCTGCGATCTCCCGATACACCAGAACCACAGGACGGGTGTCCTTGTGGTCCCATCGCCTGGTGAAGGAATTTATGAAGGGACCGTTCCGATCGTTCCCGCCGGTGAAGGCCCCTGCCCCGGCGTGGGAACTCAATGTGGTGCTGACCAGGCTCATGGGGGCGCCATTCGAGCCCCTGCATTCGGCGCCGTTGAAATTCCTGTCGTGGCCGTCCGAGAGCCCACTCGACCAGAGCGATCGCTGCTACCACGTCTTTCTTGTCTGGTGTGCCCCTGCTGGACAGCTGCAGGGCTGCTACGTGGAGGTCGACGCACACCTTCATGAGATTCTACTGCGTCGACCAGAATTCCAGGGAGGAGTCCAGAGTCGACCAGGCAGTGCTGCGCAACCTGTTGGCTTAAGGTGAGCCTGGTGGGGAGGTAAGATATCCTTAATGTTGAGTTTTATGTAATGCTTAATGTTGAGCCTTGCCACCTCCCGTGGTTGTGCATGTGTACTGCTATGTATTTTTATATTCATGAGCATGTGAATCCATGCCAGACCCCATGCTGGAGAAGGAACAAGTTACTTACCTGTAACTGTTGTTCTCCAGCATGGGTCTGGCATGGATTCACATGCGAACCCTCCCTCCTGCCCCTCTACGGCTCTTCACTTGGTCATACTGCCACTTTGCGTGCTACCAAATCTGAAGATGGCTGCCAGAGGCTGGGCTTAAGGAGAGGGCAGTCATTGGCTGTGGGCAGTATGACCCAGAGACCAGTGATTGGTTACTACTGAGAAAGACAGATCAGAAACGAAACTGATACTGATTTTTTCTTTACTGAGGATTCCCAGCCTGACGACGGGGAATATTCATGAGCATGTGAATCCATGCCAGACCCATGCTGGAGAACAACAGTTACAGGTAAGTAACTTGTTCCTTATATCAGAATGAATGGCAGGGGATTGGCCTATGCAATATTGTTTAGCATGTTGCTACATAGACCCTCTGATTGGTTGGCATGATTTCCCAACCTTGGACTTTCGGCTCGTTAGCAGAAAGTATGCAAAACGAAACTCAGGTGCTGAAAGTAACGTCCGACTACTCCCCACTTTCCCAATTAGTCCATCTCTCATCGGTCCGGCCCTAAGCCAAGGCTTCTCCTTTGTAGTTGACCTTGCAGCCTGTTCTCTATTGGGAGTTTTAAGGTAGGGTGGGTACTTCATTATCTGAATCTGGAACTTGATAAATAGCCCTTGTTTTCGACATCTGAATCACGTGTGAGGAGACCACAAATGTATACATTTCGACCTTCTATTTACTGCTATTTGTTTCATTTGTGCTGGGGGTCATTACTTCTCTCGGCCTCTAGAGACTTGATCACTCCACCTTGCATAGGCTTTTCGCATCTTTTAATTGTCCAATACTTGGCGTTTGCAGATGTTTTCCTTTTTACTTAATCTAAGAGAAATATGTCTTATGTACATGGCTTATCCCTTTGACTCCCCTCAGACCTTGAAATTATTTCTTGAAATAGCATCCTTGATCCCAGGCCAATAGACTCCTCTTTATTCCACACACAAAGCTGTTTTTTCGAGCGTCTCTGGACTCTGCAGCCCTGTTCTGCCTCTAAGGTAGCTTGATTGGTTTCATTGCGAGCTATGGGTGACGTATCCACCTGCTCCTCTACAGTGCTCTTCTCAGATGTGTAGGGTTTAGGTCCTGATGATGGGGGAGGACCGCCTCCTAAACTGGGTCTGCAGTGTCCTTCTTCTGTGACACTCTTTTACTGTGCCCAGGTGTATATGCTGTCTCATAATGGAGGGAAGGCATAGGACACCATTGGGCTGCTAGGTACCTCCTTTTGTTGTCCTACCCACAGTGCTTTCTGCGTTCTGATGGCTCTCCAGGCTTGTCATTTTCCCTTTTTATATGCTGGATGGGCACAGGTCCTCTTGGTGCTCCATCCCTTTATATGTGCACGGCTCTGCCACATTCCAGCCATGAGCTGGTTCTGCGTGTCCAGATGGCCCTACTGCTTTTTGGATGCAGACTTTAACTTCTGATCTCCCTTCGTGAAAAGGAGCGCCTTTCGAAGTGCTTACTAAGTGCTGTTGGCTGTTTGCTGGTTTACGGGTGAGCGTTGCTTCTAATACATTGTGCCCTGATTTACGTTGTTTTGTATTTTCTGATTCAGATGTCCGTTGCTTACACTCTGACCACGGGCCTGCCGCCAACAAAGGAAATAATGAATCTCCCTAATGATTCTTAACTCGCACTCAAACGTGCAACGCATTCTTTAAATCTTACAAGGAGCGGGAACTCGATGACCGGAGCCCGTGCAATTTCGTTAACAGATATTAGCAAATATTGCTCTCTGGAAATATGGCGAATGCAAAACCGGCTCCTTTAAATTTAAGTCTTCTGCTTCCCGAACAAGGTAAATAAACAAGGCGGCGACATCACGCCTCAAACTATCAACCTTTGCACGCCTCCGGACTCATTAGCGACAGCAGGTTTTTCCTTAGGAGAGGAATTGATGATTAATGCCGCCCCTTCGTTCCAGATTACGGACGAATTGCAAGCGGTGGCACATGTCCATAATCCCTCCTTTGCCTTTTGCAGCGCTGCAATCTCCTGTTAACATGCAAACTAACCCCCTTTCCTCTCCCATAATTTCATCTGAAGCCGCACAGGGTCGACACCTCATTGCTTATCCAGTCTCTGCCCTTCCACTCTTGCATGTTAAGGATTGCAAGACGATGGATGAGGCCCGCCTCCGAATTTAATTTCGAGCAAGCTCTCAGTCACCGGTGATAATTTCGAACTCGGTGCAAGAGTCATTGGCCCTATCAATAATATTCACAAACCCGACGCCTAGGAAAACACGTGCTCTCCCTGCCAATGGCCAATTCCATAGCAACACGTTTACCTTTGGGCATTGAAACTACACTCCAGGCGATGAACTGTACTCGTTAGCGAAATTATAAAAAAAATCTTGATAGAAAACTGAATGACCAGACAAATATATTCTTACAATTGACACTTATGGGGAAAAACAACTGTTTGTACAAGAGATGCTTGCAGGTCGATTAGTGCAAATGAACCTTTTTAAGAAGCGCACTGTGAGCAGGACTCTATAACTATGAACGGATCAGTAACAATGGCTCAGAAAGCCACTATGTCCAAATCTGCCTAAGCAGATCCATTCTGCCTCGCCCTTAAGCTCTCACATTATTGCCTAATAGGAAAATTCATAAAAATAGGAAAAAAATAATAAACATATTGTTCAACAAGATGAATCTCGCGGTTGTTGACACTCAATTGCAAAATATTCCGGCAACCTCAGCACCCGCTGAAAAATTACATTATACAATATTCTCAAAACATAAGGCAACATCTGCTGTAATGCAGAACATTACTAATAAGGAAGAAAAAATCAAGAATATAACCCCTTAACTGCCATGGGTTCCCCCTCACCCCCCCCCCCCCAGTGCCAAGGCCTTTTTTGGCGATTTTGGTATGTCGCCATTCAATCCCTTGTAACTTTTTTGTGACATGAGATATCTCGGCCAAATTTGGCCCCTTTTTTCCCACATGTAGGCGGTCACATGTAGGAATCCTAGTTTGCTTTAGTGGGTGAGAGAAAATAACCAAAAAGGGAGAACATTTTGGGTTTATTCAGAAAATGCCAATAAAATGATCTACAAAGAAGCCTGTTTTTTTTCCTTGCAAGTGCTAGGAACAAATGCTTTACTGTGCTGAATTCTACATTTTCTAGGCTTTCAAGGACCGGTTGAGTTGAAACCAAAAAAACATATTTTGATATGGTTAGCAGCCGTTTTGTGAGAGGTAGGCGATTATGGCCTTTTTTTCCAAAAGGACATGTGTGGACGGAATGGAAGAGAAGGGTAGGAAAGTTGAATGGGAAGACAGAAAGGCATACATTTTTGAAAAGTAGCAAAATTCCAAGTTTAGGAAGGGGTGATTTGCGCAGGTCAGGCAACAAATATGTAGGGAAAAATGTCACAGTTTTGGAAAAAATCGGGAAAATTACAGAAAAAAAGGTATGTGGTGGACATGGTTGGCCCGGTAAGGCAATGGCTTCTGTGAAGTTTGAGAAAAACAATGCTCCGCTACATTCCCCTGACTCTTCATTTATGAAATCACACATTTTTCGTAATGTTTCACAAAACAAGCAGTACTACAAGCCAAAAAAGGAGCCATGGTAAATAGGAGTTTTATGCTTACGGCCTAAACAGACGTACTTGGAATGTGTAAATAAGGAAAAGAAATGTAGTGAGGAAGGGCAAGCATGCATTTTTTGAAAGAGCACAGGCAGACCTTTTGAAGGGTGGGTGACTTGTGCAGGTTACAAAAGTGTATAGTGCCTAAAGCAGTGACTAAGTGTAGGTCGCATTTGGGAAATGGAAGGGTTGTGTGACAAAGGGCAGCAGCAAATGGGTCAAAACGTTATGAAAACCAAACAAATGCAACAAATGTTGTACCTTCCCGCTTGCCCACAGGTGTCTCGACGAAAACGGTACCTCACATGTGTGGGTGCACCTACCTGGGCGCAAAGGGAAAAGGCTAAACCACTGGTAACCCCAAGTCTTTCGGCAGAGCAGATTTTGAGCAATTTTGCTCATATGGACAACCGACACATTTGGGCCTGGGGTGTCGAAGCCACCAAGGAAAACGGGGAACCCCATGCATTTCCGAAAAGAGGACGCCCGTGGGAAACCAGAGGTGTGACTTGAGCGAATCACCCCAGAATGTGTTGCCCACAAACCCCAGAAAAGTCCGAAATTTGGCAAAAAAATCAAACTTTTTGCCCATTTCACTCTGCCGACCCACCGAAACACACCGTCAACACCACATGTCCTACCTTTCCGCATTCCCATAGGTGTCCCGACGAAAACGGTACCTCACATGTGTGGGTGCACATACCCGGGCGCAAAGGGAAAAGGCAAACCGACTGGTAACCTCAAGTCTTTCAGCAGATTCTTCTCATGTGGACACCTACAGATTTGGGCCGAGGGTGACGAAGCCAGCAAGGAAAACCGGGATCCCCACCCATGCACTTCCGAAAAGAAGACACCTGTGGCCACCCCCCCTTTCCACTAGAAACATCCATGGTGGTTAAGTGTCCCCCGACCCACCCAAAACAAGTTATATTGTTTTACTTTTCTTTTTGTTTTGCCCCTTTCCTAGGGGCAGATGGGCACATTCGTGTGCCCATTTGCCCCCAGGGTGGGCAAAACGTACTGCCCCAGGCATTGGGGGCCATTCCGATGTTTTCTTGTGGCCCTCTCCCCCCAGCCTAAATAGATGGGGGGGCATCTCATGTACTCCTTCCTAGGGGCAGATTGCACCACCCTTTCCACTAAAAACATCCTTGGTGGTGTAGTTCCCCCACCCAAAACAAGTTATATATTTTTTTTACTTTTCTTTTTGTTTTGCCCCTTTCCTAGGGGCCGATGGGCACATTAGTGTGCCCATTTGCCTCCAGGGTGGGGAAAACATACTGCCCCAGGCTTGGGAGGGGGGGCTGTGGCAAGATTTCTGATGGCCCTCTCCCCCCACCCCAAATGGATGGGGGGGGCATCTTTTGTAGCCCTCCATGGGTGCAGATAGCAGCAGAAATCAGCCCCCAGGTAGGGCTACATGAGATGCCCCCCCATCCACTTGGGGTGGGGGTCAGGGGGCCACCCCCCTTTATCACAAAATAAATCCTGGTGGTGTAGCCCCCCCCCCAAAAAAAACGAAACCTTTAGGTTTTTGTTTATTTTTTGTTCTGTTTGGGTCCCTTCCCTAGGGGCAGATGGGCACCCATCTTCCCCCAGGGGGCCCAAACCTGCAGCCCAATGCTCGGGGGTTGGGAGTGGCACCAACATTTCTGGTGGCCCCCCCCCCACCTCAAATGGATGGGGGGCATCTCATGTAGCCCTCCCTGAGGGCAGATGGGGGCATAAATCTGCCCCCAGGGAGGGCTACATTAGGTGCCTCGCATCCACTTAGGGTGAGGGGGAGTCACCCCCCTTTCATGCCCTGGGCCCCCCAACCTCCCACCCTCACTGCGAAATATTTGTATTTTGTTTTGTTTGGGGCACCGCCATTGGGGGCAGATGGGCACCCATCTGCCCCCAGGTAGGCCCAAACCTACAGCCCCATGCTTGGGGGGGGGGGTCTGCACCAACATTTCTGGTGGCCCTACATGAGGTTGCCCCCCCATCCACTTGGGGTGGGGGGAGACGGCCACCCCCCTTTCATAACACACAAGTTCCTGGTGGTCTTGTGGCCCCAACCCCCACCCCCCCCCATGAAACTTTTATACATTTCTTTTGTTATTTGGGATCCTTCCCTAAGGGCAGGTTGGCACCAAACTTGCAGCCCCATGCTTTGGGGGGCCTTTCGGATGGCCCTCAACCCAAATGGATGGGGGGCATCTCACGTAGCCCTCTCTGGGGGCAGATGCCCCTTCCTAGTGGCAGAAATCTGCTCCCAGGGAGGGCTTCATGAGGTGCCCCCCCATCCACTTAGGGTGGGTCGGGAGAGGGCCACCCCCATTCATTTACCAAAAAATTAATGGTGGCTAGTGGCCCCCCACCCACCCCCAAAACTAGTTTTATTTGTATTATTTTTATTTTTGCCCCCTTCCCTGGGGGCAGATGATCACCCATCTGCCCCCAGGGTATTGGCTCCATGTTTGGGGGCTGGGGGGGGGAGAAGAGGGCTGCTTACAGCCCCACCCAACTTCAGAAACAGATCCCTGGTGGTCTAGTGGTCTAGTGGGCATTGCTGGGCACGGATCGAGCGCTCTGTGCACGATCCACACCCAGCAATGCTCTGCGCCCGATCCGCACCCAGCATAAAAGGTGTTGTTGGAAATGGGAGAGTCTCCCCTTTCCAACAACACCTCCCTCGATCTGAACAGCACAAAGGTGCCGCAGATCGAGGGGGAGAAGGGTGGAGACTCACCTTTTAATTTTCACTGAGGCAGTCATTTTTGGCTGTCGCTGTGAAAATTACTTTCAATTACTATGTGAGGAACCTCCTCCCATAGCCCAGGGGTTAGAATTTAGTTTTGTGTGACCCCTGCTTTGCAGGAATCGCAGAAAACGGAATTCCAAAAAAGGACAAGCTATCTCGTCATTGGCACTACAAACGTAATGTCAAGGACGAGATAGCTCGTCCTTGGCATGTAAGAGGTTAAACAGCTGACTGCTGCCAAGCGATCGAGCTCTCGCCACTTAATCAATTCTTTGTCGCTGCCAAAGAACAACGAACAAGTAGTTAGTGCGGCAGTTACAAAAAAATATGCTAACTTAACTTGCAAAAAGAGCGAATTGTGAAAGAGGCAGTCAGATGCATTGGACGCACTGGACGCACTGCAGACTATGCCAAATCTGGTGTATGAACCCCTAGACAATCTGAGTGTAGTTGAGTCCAACCAGAATATTTAAGCATCTCCACAATTGACGCAATCAAATTGCAATACGATGGACAGGAAGTCTCACTCTCATATCAGAATGAGTATTGCGAATGGGAAGTTCTGCACACTGGAATAAAGGGCAGAAGAAATTGCCAAATTCATTGCATTATTTCTAGTTCGCCCTGTTCAGAGCAACTCCATTGCAATTAATGAACCTATCAAAACCTAAACAGAAATCCACCTGATTACACCAACTTTAGAAACAGAAAATCACATGACAATTCATTCAAGCAAAAAATGAATATTTCGCATGTGAATGAGGTTGATGCACCCAGAGTGAAAAATATACGTTGTACCTCCCGTACCCATCACTACTTGATATTAGAATGCAGAGGTGGTCTATTCCCGGTATACAATCTTAACAGGCCTAGCGTTCTGAATATTCTGGGGGACATTCCACTATTGGAAGACCTCTACTCGGGCAATATTGAGCAGATCGAATTCATAAATGACCGTGACTCGTCTATTGTTAAACTATGGATGTAGTCTGGAATTATGAACATGATCTGGCCGGCTCAGGAGGACATTTACAATTTGGGCTTCCTGTTGAGTCAACATCCAGCATCTAACCAGTCATTTGCTCCTGTTCCGGCTAATAACCACAGCAGCCAATCAAATTTATGGCCCTCAATGAAAGTCTCAAAGGAGCCTGTTTGCAAGCACCTCTCCAATCAGAATGACTGGTAGTGCATGTTCAGTCTTGCGGCCCATCTCACCATTCAGATTAACAACTTGTGTGGAAGAAATCGTTTAGATGTTCTCTAGCCTTGTGGAATACCAGAAGCTACTAACATCTGACATTAACTAAGTTAAACCCTTTACACCTATACAATATAGTAGCCCTGCAGGAGATATGGCTCACAATCCCCCCAATATGGGACAATTATATTCTTTCTCTAATACCAGCAAAAATTCTGGACAAAGATGGCTGATGGCCAGGGTACGGTTTACTGTAAGAGCCTCCTTGGGTTTACGCATCTCCCCATGGGCATCTCCTAACATGTTCCTACAGCTAGTTAAAATTAAAACACCAATGTATACAATAGCACTTGTAAATATATATTGGAATCATGCTAGCATTCAAGAAGACGATTTCCAGGAAGATTTTGAATCTTTATTGGATTTAATTTCCAGTGATACTTCAATACATTAAACAATCTTAGCAGGAGATCTTAACATTAACTGCATTAAAAGACCAACCTCTCAATTAACTAATCTGGTTCAGCGATGGTCGTTAATTATGAAGGAAAGGCAGCTAGTGATGAATGGGTCCGTGCCAGATGATATACCACCATCCAATACCTGGCATAGAGGTGAGCAAGCAGCCCTGATCGATTTATAATTATGTTGATTGAACCTTGTTTACTATAGTAGACTAGTTCCAGGTCAAACCACAGATCCATAGCTATCACAAGATCCTATCGTTGTCATGGTCCTAGACAACCCTAATCAATACATCTAGTGCGTTGTGCGTCCAGGATCTGTCGGTATCAAATGGCAAAAATCGTTTTTGATGGACCCCAAATTTATTACAAGACCTATATATGCAACTAAAATATGCCTCAAATACTCTCTATCCGGATGTAATTTATTCAGAGGGTCTATATGTTGCAGCCTTACAAACATCTAAGATCAAGATGTCTTCTCATTCCAACTCACACACTAAGCATCCCCATGTGTATGATCAGGAACTCGTTAATATAAGAGCAATATATCAGGCTTCTAGCGGTGCCCCGAGCAACCTGCCATTAATAATGAAGAATGCGAAGTTGAAGACATTAAAATCAGGATATAAGAACTGGATCAGTGGTAGGAAAGTCCGGATGATACAAAATGATGTCCTAGATATGCTCCGAGCACTAGCAACTAAAAGCTCTGCCTTAATATGGGAAACAAAAGGGGGGGCTCCAACCACATATACATTTCTTGGCATTTCATTTCTGTTAGAATGCCTATAGTGTTCTTTTAGTTTAGTTAGGTTTACATGCTTCAAATAGTAAGCATATGGGGCCTATTGAACAGGGTCAATAATGACATGCAGATGCCTATTCAAATAAATGCAGTACCGGAGGAAAGCTGGGAAATCTTCTACAAAACCTTATATGCTGCGATTCCCCTGTCCAGCCTGACTGAGGATAACATCTTGCACACACACACGTAGATATTGAATTCGACGTGAAGGATATAGTCTGCCAGATAGCTAAACTGAGTACTTCCAGAGCCGCAGGCCGGACGGTCTCTCCAATGCAATGCTTAAGTCACACCCAGAAGCATGGGCAAGAATCTTATTTACTATATTTAATAAAGTCATACACAGCTGCCAAATTCCACCATCCTGGCGCAAATCGATCATAATGCCCATATATAAAAAAGGAGACCGAGAATTCCCAGATAATTATAGGCCTGTGGCCCTTCTTGATGCTCCGGGTAAGCTATTTGCTAGACGAAAACTCAGAGTTCAATCAATGGACAACTGCAGTGGATTCACAAGATCCGTATCAGACGGTTTTGTTCTGGGCCTAGGAACAACTGTAAATCTGCAAGCACGGCATGCCATTAAACTGCATGAATCTGAGATGAAAAAATCTGTGCACCTAGCCTTTATATAGACTTTCAGGCTGCATTCGATTTTATATCCAGAGAGCTGTTCAGAGACAAATTGTCTAAAGCAGCCTGCCCAGCACATCTTCAGCACTGGATACTTCAGTTTCATTCTAATACGACCGTCCAAGTACGACTATCTCTGGATGGAAAGCTATCAGCCCCCATTTCCACCTTCAGGGGGCAGAAGCAAGGATGCATCTTGGCATCGGCTCTTACTTTTTCATTTCGGACATGAGGCATTGTTTTACTAATATTCTTTGACTGACCAAAGCTCAGTAACCATCCGATCCCCTGGTTGTTTTATGCCGGTGACCTTGTTTTATTGGCTAAAATTCCCAGGTGATTACAATTGCTACTGTCCCAGTTTGCCGCCTATATTGAAGCGAATTTGCTGAAGATGAATCATATTAATAAGTGCGACCGAACAGCAAAGAAAGAGACTCCTTCAATTGGTTTCTCAAGGGGAAATCACTGCAGGTTGTTGATGAATAGAAGTATCTTGGATTTAATACAAGCAATCCTATATCAATTCGGCCCTACCTCTTAGACTTGCAGAAGAAAATTAGAACAGCGACTGCCCAAGCACGCATCCAGCAAGTAAAGTATGGGAAATTTTCCTTGATGCCAGTACTGAGTTTTTATAAAGAAAAGGTCGTTACTACTATCATTAAAGGCGCAGAGTCTTGAACATGGCACCCTGAAAACATTTGGTTGCTCGTTGAGGGATATTTTTGGAAAAACGTATTAAACCTCCCCCAGAGTCTTATCGGTGTGTGTCTTGAGTCAGAAACTAGGCCTTTTTGTCTTTAAACACTTTATACATGTCTTTGTTGCGGTGTTCCCCAGGGTTCGGCTCTGTCCCTGATTCTTTTTAACATCTATATCTTTCTGCTGGTTCGTCTCATCCGCTCCTTTGGGATCAGGTGATACTCCTACGCAGATGATACCCAGTTGCTGATTTGTCTAGATCTGGGTCAGGCTAAGGTATCTGCGTGCCTGCACAAGTGTGTGACTGGCGTTGGAGAGTGGATGAGTCACAACTGGCTGAAACTGAATGGGGACAAAACTGAGGTGCTGGTGGTGGGTTCTCCCCCTAACACTTCACTCTGGATTTCCTTTTTCTGGCCTTCTTCTCTGGGTCCTCTTCCGGTACCATCTCTGAAGGTAAAAAAATATTGGGAGTGATTGTGTCGGCTGATCTCTCCCTGACGGCCCAAGTGTCCTCGGTATGTCAGCAGGGGCACTTTCAGCTCAATATCCTAAGGAAAGTGCTCCATTTGATACAAGTAACACTGCGTCCACCGGTAGTAGCAGCTATGATTCTGAGAGGGCTGGATTACTGCAACTTCCTGTATCTGGCACAACCCAAGGGGCTTGTCAGTAGGCTACAGCGCCTCCAGAATCTGGCAGCTAGCGTGGCTGCAGGGTTCTACGTTATTTCGCTGAACGAAATTTCATCGTGGGACTTTTCATCGCCGACCCTTTCATCGCCAACATTTTTATTTTATTTTTTTTTATTATTTATGGGGGGCTGTGCCCCCCCAAAACCCCCCTTACTTAAATAATCATACCCCAACACGCACAAACAGCCCCCCCCCCCCCTAAAAAAAAATGTAAAAGAAAATGTTGCCGATGAAAGGGTCGGCGATGAAAAGTCCCACGATGAAAAAGTGGTCGACGAAATGCGTGTATACCGGCTGCAGGCACCCTTTATGGATCTCATATATCCCCTGTACTGCGCTCCCTCAACTGGCTTCCTGTGGCACAACATATTCAGTTTAAGGCACTCTGTATTGTGCTCCGGGCTCTGCATGGTCAAGGTGCAGAGTATCTGTGTCAAATTTGAGCGCTATGTTCCCAACCGCCTATTGCGGTTAGCTTCTGCTGGCAGGCTGTGCATACCCTCCTTCCGCCATTCTCGGCTGGGGGTCCGTGCTTTTTCTATCACAGCAGCACAGTTATGAAACAGTCTTGCATCTGCTATGAAACTACTCTCCAATCATCTTGCTTTTCATAAAGCCTTGACGACCCATCTTTTCTGATCCATCAGCTTGAGTCTCTCTTTTGTCTACATGTTCTTGTGGCTCTTTACCTCTTCAGCACCAAGATACCTCCGGGTGACTGTGCGCTATATAAATAGCCAGAACATAACATAACATGTGGAAATTGTTTTCTTTCTATAGAAATGCTTATTGCCTGTGAAGAAGGGCTCTCTGATGAGTATTCTTTCCATTTATATAAATACCACACCACACAAAATGATGCAGTTATGGAAATTGAAGGTGCAAGACACTATGCAACTTTCTGACGTATCTGGGGATCGGTTCAAAACTGACCCAGAAAAAGCTAAGAAAAAATTGTGGCAGTCAGATTGCATCACTACTAGAAATCAATGTATGAAACGACCTTTTTTGCAAGAACATGTGTTACTACCGAAGACGCTGAATATTGTAGAATCATACCTTGGTAGATTTCCAGCTCCGAAATATAGAGACCGATATTTGAGGTTTTGGTTATATGTATGGCCAACTAATGATGTATTAGCAAGGCGTAGTATTATAGACACAGAGAAATATTTG
The DNA here is from genome assembly GCF_040938575.1 of Ambystoma mexicanum. Lineage (NCBI taxonomy): Eukaryota > Metazoa > Chordata > Amphibia > Caudata > Ambystomatidae > Ambystoma > Ambystoma mexicanum. Next base: position 622,557,941 of record NC_090936.1, read on the forward strand.
CAGATTTTGCCAGAAACCAGACCAACCAGAGACCATCAGACATTTGCTAACCACATGCCCTTCATTTATATAACATTCTCACTCTTGTTTGCTTTTACTCTTAATCTAGTTTTAAAACTAATGTATTTTATGAATGGATGTTTATGTAAATGGGTCTAATGAAAGGTTGATTTTGTTCAACTAAATCAATAAAAAAAGTAAAGGGGTGCCTGCTTCCTTTGAGGCATGCATCTACCCCAGCGATGAGTTATCGGTGTGTTTTAATAGTGCCTGCTACTGTTGTATCATGAAGTGCTGACTTAACTCGGGATCTTTGAGCAGTTATGCTCCCCCCCCACACCATGTTTTCTATTGGCAGATGGGTTAGATGTTCACTCTTCTGCGTGGCAGGTTGACAAACGCTGTCGTGCAACTGCCTCCATAGAGCAGTCACCTGCTTCTTGACAATCCCCTTTCTGATTTTATCTGTGTGATTAGTCACTTTGCTCTTATCAACCCACTCACAAAATGGTTAAAGGATATTACTGCTGGAATGTGACCTGTGTTGTACAAATCTCCTTGAGGAATAGCTTTTGATTTATTTAATTGGCAGCACAGGTTTCTTAGGTTTCCATCCTTTTCAAAGACCTTTCAGATATAATGGAATCAGTTATATGATCTAAGTTACAACTAATAATATGCTCATTGTATCATGTGAACCCAGTTATGCTACATAAGCAAGTTTTGATGTATTTTATGCAGATGCTCATATTGAAACAAATGTGTTTATGGTAAATACACACAACATAAAATGTGTAACAATACAGCCATTGATTTAAACTACTCTCATTATGTGGGCCATAGCCAGCAATTAATGATGGGATGCATTTGCCGAATTGTCATGTCTGTTAATCTATGGATCAATAATCATACATCCACCAAAGATCAACATCTTTTTCAACCTACTGTATATGAATCACCTTGTGACCATCCAAGACAGAAGGGCTTTTGGTGAAAGTACTGGCAAACCATGATGAACATGCCCCAGTCTCAAATAGAGATGTGTTAGATGCTATGAATTTAATAGACCAAATCCTGGGTGCAAAAACTCACAAGAGCATGGAAATGAGTATGTTGGGGACTTTCCAATGGAAGTGGGTACCAAGAGGATATTTATTATTTAGATAAGGTTGTGTGTTAATATAGTCCCAATTGGTTTCAATAGTCCACTCTTTGGTTTCAATAACGGTCATGTACTCTGCATGCTGACATGCCACTTGCTCTCTACTAGTCCTGCATGTAGTTTGATCTTAGGTATTGTAGAACCATAGAGAATCAGCAGCAAAAGCTTCTCCCTAGCATGGCCTTCTTGCACCCATTCAGCAATGAAATGTGTTGATTTACTGAAAGAAATGCTCACACATATTTGTATGACCATGCAGACCATACCGGAATCCTAGATGTTTAAAAAGTTGCTAAGATGCACGGTATCAGAAATGACTTCTATGTTTAATGTCCAGTTTAAACATGTGCTGACCTGTTATGTGGATTGCCTTGACATGTTCGTTTTATTTGGAAACAAAAGGTAACACGTCTTATTTAAATTATTTGTTCAGACAACTATACAACAATTGAAAGAAGAACTTGCAAAAGGCCCACAGGAAGTTGCTGTTTACGTACAGGAACTGCAAAAACTTCAAAGTTCCCTGAATGGTTTGGATCAGAAAACTCAGGTAAGCATGTATGTCCCAACCACACTGAACATTTTTGACATTATGCCTGCTATGGGTTAAAATTGGCTCCTCTACTGAAGCTTTAATGCAGAGACTGAGGTCATGGGAAGCCACAAAACAGGTGCTAATCCCCACAAGTAATTTGGACATATATACACTTGTGTACAGGCGTGTTATAAATGCCATATCATAATCTATCACTGTGCTGTGAGGGTAAATCATTATTAGGACGCGTGTAACAGGCACTCCTTGTTGTATTAGATTTGTCTGCACCAAATGTGTGTTAGTGCAAGTTGTTTTTATGATGGGTGCTGATTACTTACAGATCTAACAGTTTTACAACCATACTGGCCTCTCACTTCTAAACAAGTATGGTTGTTAGAGTAATGTAGTTGTGGCAGCATAGCAGGTGTGACCTGAATGTTCCTTCGACACTGTGTTGCTTATTTATTAAATGCCAGGTAAGGATACAGAAGTGAAGTGTCCGATTGTTTACTGCATATTTATCTGATGTTACAGCCAAAGGTACTTTAATGTCGTAGGCCCCTTTGTATGCAACAAACCAAAAAAGTATGTATATGTTTTAAGCCAGCATTTCGAGGGGATTGGGTCCTCCGACATATTCCATATCTATGACAGTAATCACCACACATGTACTGCTTCGGAAATTCTTTCGGCGTCTGCGTCCTGCGTCGATGACGTCGATATGCCGTCCTCGAGGACCTCCTCCGACGGCCAACGTCACCAGATGTTATAAATAGGACGCACAACGCCCGTAGCCTCAGTTGTTCCGTTTTTTCCACGAACGTGTTCGCTTCGGAGATCTCGGTGCGCCTCGACTCTTTGGAGTTTCTGTTCTTTCGGTTCTTCACAAACTAACAGGTTCGAAGTGTATCGGGATGTCTTCCTCTTCTTCCACCCCGCATCCGGGCTTCAAGAAGTGTGGGGACTGCGGGTCCAAGATGTCAGTGACGGACTCGCACAACGCCTGCCTCTGGTGCCTCGGGGAGGCCCACAACACGGATGATTGTGTCGACTGCCAGTCGCTTACGTCCAAGGCCTTGCAGGAACGTAAGAAGAAGCCGTTGGTTGGTAAGGTGTCCAAGCCCCGGAAGGCGAAGTCCACTGGGCTTTTGACGAACGATTCGAGTGGCGACTCTCCGCATCGTAGTAGTAAGTCTAGGGGGTCTCGGTCCCGGAGTGGGTCCCGCGACTCCTCTGCCTCTTCGAGGCGCTCCCGGAAGCGCCGTCATCGGTCGACTTCCCCGTCCTCATCCGAGGACTTCGCCCGTCGGCGGGTTTCTTATCCCACCAGGCGTTCCTCTCCGGAGGAATGGCTTCCTTCGGGAAGAAAATGTTGGTGATTCTTGAATCGCAGGGCTCTGGTCTGTCCGCGCCTCCGAGAGGGGTCGGTCGTGACCGTACTGGAGACACCGCTCGTACGCCTTCGGGCTCAGGCGGTCGGCATGATTCGCGGGAAAGGTCCCGCTCGAACAAGGGGAATCGTTCCAGTCATGCCCGTTCCGGGTCCCAGTCCTCGACACGCTCAAGCCCGTGTGCACCTGTGAAGTTTTCGAAGAAGACGTCGACGCCTGTGGCGCCAAGGTCGTCGACGGACTCTCTCGAGGCTCCGCTTCCGAGGAAGTTGTCGATGCCATCGGCGCCCAGGTGGTCGAAGGACACACTCGGGGCTGGGCCCTCGAGGCCGGTGTCAAAGCCGTTGATGCTGTTGGCGCCGCGCTCGACGTTGACGCCGATTCACTCGACGCCTTTCGAGGCTGTGGTGTCGGAGGTACCTCGTGGCACAGGGGATCTCCCTAGAAAAGCTCTGGCCAAGGCAAAACATGTCTTTCTCCCCTATTCAATGCCCACTTTCCAGCCTATGGATTATATTTCCGAGGTGGAAGAGGGTTCGGAAGATGGGTTGGTTCCTGACACGGTACCAGATGAGATTGTGTCTGGTCATAGCCAGATTGAGGACCTGCGTCAGTCACTGCATGACGCCAGTGGTCTGGACACCTCTCCGGAGGTGGAGTTCTGTAGGCCTGAGCCTGGCACCCATGCCGAGTAATCGTACCGGCGCCTTATGTCGTGGGTCACGGACTACTTGGGGTGGTCGGCGCCCCCAGTTGATTTTGTGCAGGATGACCTTACGGATATCCTTGATCAAGGTCCACCCACTGACACGGTACTGCCATTCCATATGGCTCTGCAAAGAAGGGTGGCAGCGGCCTGGACTGCTCCGGAGAGTCTCCCGGCAGTGGGCAAGTCTTTGCCACGAAAATACCGCCCAGCCAGTAGTGAACCCTGCTACTTGACCACGCACCCCACTCCGGAGAGTTTGGTGGTGCAGGCGGCTACAGCCCCAGCAAAGCAGGCGTTGTATCCTACCATCCCTCCTGATAGGGACGACAAACGTTTTGATGGCTGGGCGAAGAAAGTGTTTTCTTCAGGGGGTATGTCTCTTCAGGCGGCCAACTCCGTATGTGCCTTGTCACGTTTCACGCACACTCTGTGGAACTGTATTTCCTTAGCGGCTGAACATATTCCCGAAGGGGACGAACGGGATGGTTTTCTTGCTATTATTCAGTATGGCAAGGATGCCGTGTGTGAGTCCGTTCAGTCGGGTTTGGACACGGCAGACTGTGTCAGCCGTCCATGGCGGCGAGCACCGTAATACGCGTGGTTGAGGAATTCGGGATTTGCTCCTGATGTGCAAGCCAGGCTCCTCAACATGCCCTTTGATGGTGAACATCTGACGAGAGCCTTGAGAGGTTGCAGACCTCCAAAGCTGCAGCAAAGACGTTGGGCGCATGAGTCCGCCAACCTCCGCCTTTTCGTCCTAGGGGACAGCAATGGAGGGGAGGATCCTTTCGTTATTACTCATCCTTTAGTAAAGTGAGAGGAGCTGCAAGTCACAGGGGCAACCGTAAGAGTGCCAGAGGTGGAAAACAAGGTACTCGAGGTGCCAAGGCCGCACGTGCAGTTACCTCTTTGCCCTCAGGCAATGCCGCAGCCGCTTCTGCTCAGTCATGAGGCCCATGCTTCACCGGTTGGGGGAAGGCTGGTGCAGCATCTGGTAGAATGGCGTGCCATTACTTCAGATGTGTGGGTTCTGGAGATCATAGCCCACGGCTACTGTCTTCCTTTCCGGTAGAGGCCTCACGACAATCCACCAGGGAATCTCTCTTTGAAGAGTCCGGATCCGCTCCTTGCGCAGAAAGGCGCCATAGAACTGGTGCCTGTAGCGGAAAGGAATAAGGGATGGTATTCCCCATATTTTTTGATTTCAAAGAAAGACGGGGTTTGAGATCCATCATGGACTTGCGCGGTTTGAACAACTCCTCAGGAAAGACAAGTTCAAGATGGTTACTCTCTCTCAAGTCCTCCAGGCCCATCAACTTCAGGACTGGTTGGTGTCTCTCGACCTCAAGGACGCTTATTTTGTAGTGTGCCGATCCATCCCAAGCACAAGAAGTACCTGAGGTTCGCGACTCGCACTTTCAGTTTCGGGTTCTGCCGTTCGTATTGACCTCCGCCTGAGGGTTTTCACCAAGCTCATGGTGGTGGTGGCAGCGTATCTCAGGAAAGTGGGGATTCACATCTACCCCTACCTGGATGATTGGTTGATCAGGGCGCGCTCTCCCGAGCAAGTCCTGGATCATCTGTCCGTCACCTGCCACTCCCTTCAAAGGCTGGGCTTCTCCCTCAACTTAAAGAAGTCCCACTTGACGCCAACTCAGCGGCTCCAGTACATCGGGGCATTAGAGGAGCCTTAGGTGACGCATTTGTGGTGGAGTGGTCATTCCCACTGCTGTACGCGTTTCTTCCAGTCCCTGTCATCCCGCAAGTGCTGCGGAGGTTACGGAGGTTCGGTTCCCGGATGATCCTCATTGCTCCGGCATGGGCCCGGAGGACGTGGTACCCGGACCTTCTCGACTTATCCATCTGTCTTCCCTCCACGTCGTCTTCCCTACCGAGACGATCTGCTCTCACGGGAGGGGGGGGGTCAGGTTCTCCATCCAGAGGTCAGATCCCTCAACCTTCACGCTTGGTTTCTGAAAGGTTGAGGTATAAGGATTGGGACCTCCCTGTAGACGTGATGGAGGTGTTGCTTTCGGCCAGAAGGCCCGCAACAAAGTCCCTGTACCGTTGCCGTTGGAGAAAGTTCTGCGACTGGTACAGGGTTCAGAATGTGGATCCTTTTTCATGTGACATTCCTGTCGTTCTGTCTCTTTTGCTTTCTTTGGCCCGCAAGGGCCTGCAAGTGGGTACCATTAAAGGTTACCTGGCAGCGCTGTCTATATTTAAGCGCTTGTCTAAGGAGTGTTCTTATTTTAAAATCCCTTTAATTTCTCAGTTTCTGAAAGGGCTCACTAATGTATTCCCTCCGTCACCTTTCCAGCTGCCCGGTTGGGATCTGAACCTTGTTCTCAAGTTTCTAATGGGTGCTCCGGTTGAGTCTTTGCATTCCTGTCCTTTGAGACTGTTAACTCTTAAAACTGTATTTTTAGTTGCGGTCACTTCCGCTCGCAGAGTGAGTGAGTTACAGGCACTTTCAATTAAGCCACCCTTCACTGTGTTTCACAAGGACAGGGTTGTCCTTAGAGTTCCTCCTTCCTTTCTTATTTAAGCCAGAAGGTTATTCTTCCGGCATTTTATCCTCCTCCGCATCCTGGTAAGGACGAGGAGAGGCTCCATTGGCTGGATCCTAGGGGAGCTTTAAGCTTTTATATTTCACGCATGTCCCGGGTCAGAGTGGACAATCAACTCTTTATTGGTTACGCTGGAAGGCGTTTGGGACAAGCTATTACTAAGCAGACTTTGTCTCGATGGATCATCTTGGCAATTTCCGAATGTTACCGCTGGCGGGTAAGGACCCTCCGGTAGGCTTACGGGCCCATTCTACCAGGGGTATGGCTGCCTCTACTGCCCTGCAGAGGGGTGTTCCTATTCGTAACATCTTTGATGCAGCCACCTGGGCTTCGGTCCATACTTTTGTACGTCACTACTCCCTCGATTCTATCCGGGGGCAGGATCTGCCCTTTGGCAAGGCGGACCTTTACTCTGCAATTTCATTGGGCATTCTAAATTTGTACATTCTAAATTCTTTTCCCACCTCCTTATGTTGGTACTGCTTTGGGAGTCTGTCATAGATATGGAATACATCAGAGGACCCAATCCCCTCGAAGAACAAGTTACTCTCTTACCTGGTAACGTTCTTTCGATGGGATGGTCCGACGACGTATTCCATATCGCTCCCTCCCTGCCTACCCTGCTACAGAATTTCTTATGCGATTGCAGCTTACGTTTCCGCAAGGCTTTCTGTGGTCATACTGGCAGAAGATTGGTGCCACACGTTCTGGGAAAAAACTACAACTGAGGCTACGGGCGTCGTGCGTCCTACTTATAACATCTGGTGACGTCGGCCGTCAGAGAAGGTCCTCGAGAATGGCGTATCGACGTCATGGACGCAGACGGCGAAGGATTTTCAGAAGCAGCACAGCTATGGTGATTACTGTCATAGATATGCGGACCATCCCATCGAAAGAACGTTACCAGGTAAGAAAGTAACTTGTTCTTCTTAAACAATGATAATTCCTCCATATACCATTGCATTTCATAACTGTTTACCTTGACTGTGCCATTACTGAAGCAAACTAGCCATATGCATATCAGTCTTGACCAGTGGGAGTAAATATTGGTTTTATATACCAAACAACCTGAGAAAATCCAAAGCAGTGATAATTATATATTAATTTCAACTTGTATTGGCCATAGCCCTATTACTCCAGAGCAGAAATCATTGTGAAAAAAACTCATCAAAATCAAATGGTCGAGCTATAATCATTTTTCAAGGGATCAGCTGATCCATGGATCACATTGATAACTAATAAACTGGCCAACATGCATTTCACACACTTGTGCTTCTTCAGGGCCTAGAGTTCTATTTAGTAGTCTGAAGCCAATTAATCAATTTCTCTTAAGTCTTATTTAATATTTATTATTGTTGCTTCTGCAGCAGGAAACTTGTAACTTTAATATGCGTTTCTTAATGCTGCTGCAAGGTTCTTACTGGATACTCAAACGTGGTTGACCGAACACCACTTTGATCACATTTAAGCAGCTATCACATCACATTATTGCTAGCACAAATACATTGGCTACACATTTTGAATACACTTTTGAAAATGTCTGGCTTGGCCAATAACTGCAAGCCTGTCAAAAAGCATGCTAGTCACTATATCCCTGACAATGTTTCAGGTGTAAAGAAGTATGCTGGGTCTTTTATCTGTGAGACTTTGAGAGGTGCAGGAGACCATAGCCCTTAGACTGCCAAGAAACGTGGCGAACTACAACACTTTCTGCTAGAGAAGCAGAGAGAGAACAGTATATCCCTGCTAAACAGGGAAAACCTGATGCACTGTAGGTTATCCCCTCCCTACACCATTTGTTTGGGTTATGAAGACAAAACACCAGTTTCTTTGTAGAGCAACCCCTCCTTCTGGCAAGAATAAACGCTTTTAGAAACATTCATTTCGTCGTGGGGTCTGTTGATTCACCACACTGTGTATGTACTAAACAGAACACATTTTATTTGGTGTTTATGTATAACACTCACATGGTCGGGTTGCTTCAGAATGCTGTAGATACACAAAGAAGTCTAAGAAGTGAGGAACGGAATTCAGAAAAGAGAAATTAGTCTAAGGTCTGTATGCAAGGAGGCACTATAAAGTCTTCAGGCCTCCTAAGAACTTTCTTGTTTGTCACTACATCTTTGATTAGAAACTAAGAGACCCAGAGGGAAGGGTCTTGATCAGATGTATCTTCCACCATGTATGAGAGAACACATAAACTACTAAAATTCAAGCTTTGAAAACAAAGTATTTTAGGATTGTGAATATAGTAAAATTATAGGACTAAGGTGCTTCAAAACAAATACTGAAGGGAGATAAACAGTGAGCAGAGTAATAATCCAGGTAAAACACTTAAAGCCTGCTATTGGTTAGACTCCGTTGACTCTCCTTTGAGTCCTTTCAATCGGTTTACTGACCAATTCTGGCAATCTTATCCACCTGCACCTTCGACTCATGTTGAGTATTTGTGTCCTATGGCCATCTTGGGATCAGGTGGAAGTCCCATCCCCTGTGTGTGGCTCCATTTCAGTTTCCTGCAGGTCTTTGCCAGCACTGGCAGTTCAAGTCTTACAGTGCAATGCTGATCCTTGCAGCTTCAGATCCAAACAGGCGAGTGGGCTCTTGGAGGGGTGGGGGAGAAGCTGTGGTCTGGGTCTGGGCTCCACAGTGTCAAAAACAGGCCATTAATTGTATCTCATATTATCGCGAGAGTTCTAGTTCAGGTTGACATTTGTGGGGCAATGTTGTGCTCCTTTTAAAGAACGGAATAGCTAGATGAGGAGAGAGGGGGTTAAGAACCATCACTTAGATGAATACACGTACTGTCTCTACTCAGTTGATCAGGGCGGGACTATGAGAATCAAAACTCCTGTTTTCCTCCAAGTAGCTCTCTGCATTCGCCCAAGGGCCCTGGGAGGATGGCTTTCCGGGTGCCGCACAGCTGTCCTCTGTTCTTGGGACATTAAAATTCTTCACAGTATAAATAGTTTTGCTGGATCAAAGGGCATTTATTTCAATTTCTTAACAGCTGTTTTTTTTCCACTGTCCTCATCCGCAGTAGTGGCCAGCGAATTGCATAGTGTATTTTTATATTCAGGTGATTTCATGCTTGCAGAACAAAGAGCCTTTTGATTAGGTTGCATGTTGAAATTCTGAAATAACAGTGAATATTTCATTCATGTGCATTGTCGAAAATAATTAACTGTGACGCCACCAAAATGGTTTAGGGAGTGCTGCTGTTTATGCCCTGCCCTAATGATACCCAACCATACAAATTAGGGCAGATTGGCACATAGTCATGCTTTTCTAATTGGGGACACTAAAAGGTTCCAGCAACACATCAGTGAATCATTTATCCTTCTGTTAAATAATTCCCTAATGCACATGAATACCTCTCCACCAAATGTGTTTCTGTTTGCCCCTATTTTTATCTCTTTTTTGCTTCTGGTTACTTCAACAGCAGGGCAGACAGATCTGCATTAAGGAACTTCTCTGCAGCTGTCATACACTCGTTATCAAACCAGTTTTTTTTTTTTTGCTCGCAAGTAAATTGTTTGGCTCATGAATTAACATACTAACATAGAAACGAGCACTGTTTAACATTACTACAGGCAAAACATATCTCTTGTCCATTTACACTGTGTGGCTACTTGATTTCACAGGTTCTAACAGAAAAATTATTGAAGAAAGAGTTAGAATACACTCAGCTTGAAGAGAAGCAACACCAGGAAGCTGTTAACCGAACAAACTTGAGGGCAAGCCTCCAGCAGAAGGACCTGGACTGTCAGCAGCTTCAAGCAAGATTGTCTGCTACTGAGTCATCATTGCAGAGGGTACAGACAGACCTACGGGACAAGGGGGAAGCCAGCCAAAAACTCAAAGAAGAATTGTCAGAGGTAGAGGCCAAGTTACAGCATCTTAAAACTGAGTTCAAGCAGCTTCAGCAACAGAAAGAGGAAAAGGAACTACAGAGCTTGCAGCTGCAGAGTGAGATCAATCAGGTGAGACATAAAATACCTGTATTTATTTTTAGTACTGACCAAAGACTTGTGGATATATGAGCACTGCACACCAGTAAGGCACACTGTCAAGTACTAATCTTTGAAAAGAGCAATGATATTTTATGGTGGAATAAGGATCCATGTGGATATCAAACACTTTTTGGAATGTTGGCACCCACAACGCATCTTGCGTTGGATATGAGCATTGGCTGTGGAGAAAGGGCTGACCACTGTAGCCCTGAGAAACATCATTAGGTCACAAAACAAAAAACACATTGTGGTTGGATCTGAAAATCAGGTACTTGCCTTAGTGTGTTATCCCCATTAAATGGAAAAGAAGAAAACCTAGCATAGTTGAAATTCTGGTTGTAAAAAAAACTGTAAAATGAGGCTTACTTTAATGTGTTCTTCCAGTCATTGGTTTCCATTTATGGTTGCAGACCGGAGATAATATGAGGGACTTAACATGCCTACCCGCATCCAGAGCTATGTAGTCTGGAGTTGTATCTGCAGTGATGCTTGTTGATCATGTCTCATTGCATCCAGTGATGATTGTGTGTTACGCTCACCTGGTATCCACGGGGACGCCACCCAGCCCTGGTTGGATGATTTGCACTCTCAAACCCTCTCCCGGTCCCTTTGTAAGGCACTCTGGTTAAAGATGCGTCTGCAATATAGGAGAGCTGGATTCAATACCAGATTTTCTTTGTTTTCCCACCTCCCTTGGCCTCAACTCCTTCCTCCCCCTTGGGCCCTCTCCTCACCTTAATATTGTAAAAGGTGGTTTCTCCGTCCTGCTCCTTGTGGCAGGGGCGCGTAGATGTGGGGGGCGAGCAGCAACCAAGTTACTTCACTGGTGCAAGCCCCCCTGTGGGAATCCAGGCCTGCTGCTACTCCGTAGGTTTGCTGCTTTATAGTTAGTCTTTATATGCAGTTCTTATTCCTCTTAGTTCGAATAATAATGTCTTGCTTCTTTCCTTTTAGGTATGGAAAGGTATTTTGGTGTTGTCATGCAGTTTAAAGATGAGCATGGGCCGGTAGGCGAAAGTGCGCTGTGCGCGATGCTGTCCGGTGAGTAATGCGCGATGCGCAGCACTGTTTCACATTTTATATTGCTAACCTGTGTCTTTTCTCTCCTTGCAGGTTGCGATGTTCCTCGCCGAGCGCTGTAATGTTCCAGCAATGATACTGACCAGGAGATGACTACCCAGGTAAGAATTGTGTGGCTTTCTTCATTCGGGAGGAAATGTGAGTAAACGCTTACTAATGCTGTCTTTCTTTCTCCTCTTTCCAGGTTATGGTATTCCAGGATGCATGCGGTGCCGGATGATGGAGTTCGTACCTTCAGGTGAGTGGAAATGAAGTCGGCGATGGATTGAAGACAGGATACTGTTCCAGGTAAGTTTTGTAGTGTTCTCCATCTCTCTGCCGGTCCTTGGTTTCAGGTAAGCTGGCATCAAAGGACTGGACACGGTGAGCGTTACGCTGCCCACAGCAGAATAACGCAAAGCATGTTCTGCTGTTTGGGTGCGGTTTAAATAGTCTCAGGTAAAGAAGTCCAGTTAAAATAGTCCCAGGCCTGCCACACCCAAAGTAGTCCAGGTAAAGTAGTCCCAGGCCTGCCGCACCCAAAAGACTAGACCGCATAGCTCAGTTCCTTGTAACTGAGCCATGTGTGTCCCTCCATGTTGGCTGAATACCCCTCCCCCCCAAAATTAAATAGTCCCATTCTAATGTTGGTCTTCATGATGGTTATGAGCCTGGCGCCAAAGGCTGATTTGCCAGTGAGGGCCAGGGGTAAGGGTCATGACATTATGATTATCTTGTAGATATGTCCCTTCCGTGATTGCTCCCATTAGTACTTGGTACAAGTGTTCCTGTGAATTGTGCCTCCTATTTGCCAATATAGGGAGCGATCCATTTTTGTGGTAACCCAACACAAAATCATGGCATCACCTTGACCCATGTGGAAAGCCAGTCAAGAAAGAGGTATGGTCTTGTCAGCCCTGAGTGAGCCTCTAGAAGGGCTTTTGCACTTGGAAACATTGGGGTAGAAATGGGTGGACAGCAGACTGATAGACTGGTAAACTAAAAGAATGTGAGCGGAATTAAGGTTTGTGCTTAACAGGCTGATCTCACCTCTAGGTTTCTTTTGATGTGAGGTCTGTAACTAAGCATATCCTTTCTAGTTGCCACCCAGCCGGCGCTGGCGGACAGTTATAAGTTGGATGGCCACAGGAAGGGCTGCCAACTTGAGGTAGAAATCCTGAATGGAAAAACAGTGGATGATGCGTGCAGTGGACTTGGATTCTAACGGGAAGATTGGAACTGAAGGCTGACTGGAGAATTGCTGTCAAGGAGGTTCTAGAGAATACAGCCAGGAATGATGAACTGCACATCTTACAGAAGGACTTGGGTAAGAGGTACAGTAATGGAGGAGCTAGCTAGAGTTGGTAGCACTGAAAATCAAGCCAATGTCCTGAGCAAGGAAGACTTAAGTCAAGAAAGCAGGAAAAATAAAAGGAAATGCAGAAACAAAAAGGGCAAGCAAATAGCATCCAAGCCACAGCAACTGAGAGTTCCTGAAAATAGGATGCAAAGATACTCTGGGTTGCGATGTATAGAGTATTGTTGGCTTTCCTTTAAAGTATCCACTCTGGGTCACTTTGGGAAGTGCAGCCTGAAGCAGATACATTAAAGGAGAACCGATTGAAGTGGAAGTCATTTTTGGGGGTGGTCAGAGTTCAATGCCAGATGTGCTCCTGGTGAATGAATTATTAGCCGCTGTGGCTAGCTCTCCATCATCTCCTCCACATTGACCAGCGCTGGCCAGGAAGGTACATTGTGATTTTATGCTTCCTTCCAAGCCGTGGAGCACCAGGTTGCCAGAGAGGATGTTTTATAGAATCTGAGAAGCGGGGTCCCACAAGCAATTGCAAGACCCATGACCTTCCCTGCCTGAGATACTGTAGATTTTGTGTTGATACTAGGAGGCACAAAGCTGAGCGACTCCATATTCTGGAGTGCCATTAGGGATAAGTGAAGGTTGTCCCTGGCGCCTCTTGAAGTCGTCTACAGAAAATCTCTTCAGAAGGGAGACTTGCAGTACCGAATGCAAATGTTTCACTGACACAGGCAGTTTTAATCTGTCTACTTGATTACCTCACTGATGTTGTGTGCCCAAAATATCTTGGAGCGAATGGAAGGTATTAAATGGGAGGGTAGATTGCCTGATGATGGCCAAACTCGATCCCCCACTTGTGTCTTGGATCGTCTTTTTAGTTTTTGTTTTCTGAAGAACGTGTGATTGTAATGTCGCCGGCTTTGCATCTCTTCTAAAGATATATTCTGAATTTTATTATTTTATCTGTTCCAATTATTTATTTTTTATTATATAATTATTTTTACTGTTTTTGCTTTCATTGATGTTAGCTATTGTGGTGTTATATTGAAAATGTATGTATTGTTTTTGAAATTTGAATACATTGGTTGGAAAAAGAAAAGCTAAAGGATAGACAGCGGGTGATCAAGAGAAGGCATTTTTGTTTCCAAGAGGACAACCATAGAAAATTCTCTAGAATGCAACCCTCAAGAACAGTTGAATGTACTCATGCCTGTGAAGAGTGTGTGGTTGTCAAGACCGGTGGGGGGGTCTGTACTTCCGCTCTCTATATGGTAGAGGAGAGGCACAGAAGACCCCAGCCAAGATTCTCGATTACGGTAGCTATGGACGAGCAATCAAGGCCTAGCTTCTCAGGAGGTGATGCAGGCTGGTTCTTAAGTACAGTGTATCCCCAAGCCCCCACAAAGGAATGTCCACACACTGTATTACTGAAAACACAGTCTTTATATAATTAATATTCAAGGGTTATGTACACTTATCACAATAACGCACTTTGTGCTCAGGAAAATCAGCAATGGTAAATATCTACAATTCTAAAGTGGTACCACTAATATTAGACCTCATTAAAGTGCATTCACAATACTGTTAAAATGGCACACAGATCAATAAGAAGGAAACCAGCAATAGAGAGAGGAGAGATAACAGAGGGTTGAAACAATAGGCAGAATACTGGCCCCTACCACTGGACACAGTTCTGTGTGGAGATCCCCCCACCTGGGCAACCTGTAAAATAAAGAGATATAACACCAGCCCAGTCCATATATTGTTCAATAGTCTATTTCTCTCCTATAATGTTTTTACCCCCCCAATGTACCTGGTGGAGTCGAGTTCTTCGAAGAGGCGTCGACAGATCCTTCTTGAATGACCCCCTTTAAAGCAGGAGTCACGGATCGTCGAGAGGCGTCGAGAAGCGTCGAGGAACTCGGTGTTCGGTGTCGGGGAATCGACGGCCCTTCTTGAATGCCTTCCCTTTCAAGCGGGAGACACGGGGCGTCGAACGTCCGACAACAAACAAGGTAGAACGGCGTCGATGAGGCGGCAGGCTTCGATCCGAGCGGTGCTCGTCGGCGTCGAGACGTCGGCGTCCTGCGAGGAAGAGGCGTGCGGGGCACCTCGGCGACACTAGTTCTGGACCGCAAAGATTGTGGGTGACGGTGGCCCAGCAAGGGCGTCGAGTCGCTCGAGTCTTTGGGGTCGTGAGGTGGCGGGAAACCCACCGGCGGATTCTCCTCGGCGCGTTGGTCGTCCTCGACTTTCTCCGGCGGGACAAAGCGGCCGACGATGCGGACGAGGGAGTCCTTCAAGGCAAATGTTCTTAGGCAAGGAGCGGACGGCTCCGGTCGTCGGCGGCACGGCGTCAAGTGGTTCCCACGGCGGGGCAACACAACTTCGACGGGCCTCCAGCGGTTACACAGACCTGCGAACCCTGGTCGACGGCAATGGACTTCGACAGCGTCGATGTCCGGGTGCTTCACTTCGATCTCCTCGGCGGTCCCGTCTCGGGTCGGCAGCCTTTCGAGGGTCTGACTTCCAGGGCGCTTCGGCGAAGATTCAGCGGTGCTCGATGGTCCCTCGGAGCACGGGAAGAGGGCGCCTAGCCAGGTCCTCTCTCGGGTCAGTCCTCGACGATTTCGACAACCTTCAGTTCCGTCGAAGCAAATGCCACAGCAAGTCTTCTTCTTCCAGCTGGACGTCGAGGATCAGCAAATCCAGTTACTCTTGAGTGGAGACTCAGCTTCTGAATGCTTCTGAACAATTTCCAGTGGTGAGAGGTCCCCAGATATACTATTCTGTCTCTCATCCACACTGCTGGCACACACACAGCAGCCAATCACACAGAAGGGCATTCATGCAGTCAGTCAGCCAATCAGGCACACAGTGCATTCAGGCCACACTCCTCCCTTTCAGACACTCACAACAAGGAATGTGGATTGGGACAAGTACCCAGCCATTCAACACTACACACTGCATTCAGGCCAGTTTCGGGCAGGGCTGTCTCAGTCTTTGTCTCTCATGCCAGAAACCAGACAACCACAACAAGGAGTGTATATTGGTCACACACTCCATTCACCCAGGTCCCACCCACAGGAGGTACCCATAACATACAGTCACTGGGAAGGCTCCAGTCAGTCTAGCTGGGCCTTCACAACAACACCATATATGGAACTTCCACCCAACAGCCAGCCAGGGGGAAGGGACAGAGCCAGGGCTTCCCAGGACTTTGGGAAAAACAAGACAACAGGCAATAGAAAGCAAGAGGCCACAGGGGCCATCTTGTTTCTATCAGGAATCAACTGATCCCAATGGCAGGGCCTGGGTATCCCGAAATGGAGGACACCCAGAGCACCTGTCAAGTTTAGCATGGAGCTGCCACCAGCCCATACCCTGCTCTGTGGGCCACCCACAGGTGCCCAAAAACATACACTAGGGGCACAGGGTTGTACCCCTACCCATGGGTGCCATAAGGGTATCCCATGGGTCTGTTCACCAAACCAAAAGAGAGCTGCACTGCCAGGAGTCCCTCATGGACTCCTGGGCAGAAAACATGACAGAACACACGGTAAAAACAGAAAAAGGACAAGGATTCAGAGGCCCTGTCCCTCAGATGCATTTCCGGCATCACAGTCGCCCCCCCCAGACTGAGGTGGAGGGTGCCTAATCTCCCACGGGATAGACACCCTCATCCAGACGGTCAACATACCTTCTGGAAAGGCCATCTGCATTATCGTGACTCTTCCCTGGTCTGTGCTCTATGGTGAAGTCTAGCCCTTGTAGGCTAATCGACCACCTGAGCAATTTCGGATTCTCACCCTTCATCTGCATAAGCCACTTCAGGGGCTTATGATCTGTTTGGACCTTGAAGGTGGACCCCGTAAGGTAGGGCCTAAAACGCCTAAGGCTCCAAACTATACTAAAACATTCCTTTTCAACAGTAGCCCACCTAAGTTCTCTACCCTTGAGTTGTCTACTGATGAATATGATAGGATGTTCTCTCCCTTTGTCATCTAACTGGGACAAGACAGCTCCAATTCCGGTGTCGCAGGCATCCGTCTGGACGATAAAGGGTCGGCTGTAGTCAGGCGCACTCAACACAGGTGCCCTACACAGACTTTCTTTCAAGCCATCAAAGGCCCTCTGACAGTCTTCAGTCCAATTAACCTTCCTAGGCTGTTTGGGTGAAGTTAGAGCTGTCAGGGGTGCAGCTATGGTTCCATAGTCTGCCATGAAATTGCGATAGTACCCAGTGAGGCCCAAAAAGGCTCTCACCTGGGTTTGAGTAGTGGGCGTCTCCCAGTTCTGTACGTCCTGTACTTTACTGGAGAGAGGTTGGATTTGACCCCCTCCTACCTCATGACCAAGATAGGTAACTTTCCCCTGAGCTATCTGGCACTTGGTGGCCTTGATAGTGAGGTTAGCCCTTTTCAAGGCCTGCAACACCTTATCCAGATGTGTCAAATGCTCTTCCCAGGTGGAACTGTAGACGGCAATGTCGTCTAAGTAAGCCACACAAAAGGCTTCCAGCCCACTGAGCGCATGGTTGACCAATCTCTGGAAGGTGGCAGGGGCATTCTTCAACCCAAAGGGCATGACCCTAAACTGGTAGAGTCCCTCAGGTGTGGAGAATGCCGTCTTTTCCTTGGCATGGTCCGTCAGAGCTATTTGCCAATAGCCTGAGGTAAGGTCAAAGGTGCTCACAAATTTGGCAGCACCTATAGTGTCCACGAGCTCATCAGCCCTGGGCAATGGGTGCGCGTCAGTTTTGGTGACGGCATTGACTCCTCGGTAGTCCACACAGAACCTCCAATCCTTGGTACCCGCCGGGGAACTTGCCTTGGGGACAAGGACCACTGGACTGGACCAGGGACTGGTGGAGGGTTCAATAACACCCAGATCCAACATCTTGGCGACCTCAGCCTGGATGTGGTTTTTGACGGTATCTGACATACGATAGCTCCTGCTTTTGACAGGCACACTGTCACCAGTGTCAATTTCGTGCTTACACCACGGTGTAAGGCCCGGTGTCAGTGAAAACAGAGGGGCATACTGCTGGAGCAAAGCCCGGCAGGCCCTCTGCTGCTCTGTTGTCAAATCGGGAGAGAGTTGTACTCCCTCCACTGAGCCATCCTGAGGGTTGCTATGCAGCAAATCAGGAAGGGGCTCACTCTCATCCTCTTCTTGCCCTGAAGCTAGCAAGAGACATGAGACCTCTGCTCGCCTGTGGAAAGGCTTGAGCCTGTTGACATGGAATACCTGGGGGGCTACCCCAGAGGCTCCCATGTCCACCAGATAATTGACTTCGCCCATCTTGGAGATGATCCTGAAGGGTCCAGTCCACTTGTCTGCCAAAGCTCTAGGCTTGGTAGGCTCCATCACAAGGATTTCCTGTCCCGGAGTCCAATCCACTTGCGAAGCTTTCAGGTCATGCCAGTACTTATTCAATTCCTGGCTGGCCTTGAGATTTGCTGTTGCCTGACCCATCATTTGTGTCATCCTCCGCCTGAGGCCTAACACATAGTCCCCCACTTGCTTGGCGGGACCTGGAGGGGTGGCTTCCAAGCCTTCTCGGATCAAGGCGAGGGGCCCCCTCACGGGATGTCCAAAGAGTAACTCAAAGGGGCTGAAACCAACACCCTCTTGAGGTACCTCTCTGTAAGCAAACAGCAGGCATGGCAGGAGGAGATCCCATTTCCTCCTTAGGGGCTCTTCCAAAGCACCTAGCATGCCCTTGAGAGTTTTGTTAAATCTCTCAACCAGACCATTGGTCTGGGGGTGGTAAGAGGTGGAGAACTTGTAGGTTACCCCGCACTCTTTCCACATGGTTTTCATGTAACTAGACATGAAGTTGGATCCTCGGTCAGAGACAACCTCCTTGGGGAATCCAACACGGGTGAAAATGCCCAGGAGAGCCCTGGCAACCACCTTGGCAGTAACAGTCCGAAGGGGTATTGCCTCAGGGTACCTGGTGGCATGATCTACCAAGACCAGGATGAACCGATGTCCACCTGAAGTGGGAGGGTCAAGGGGACCGACGATGTCGATGCCCACCCTCTCAAATGGTGTGCCAACCACTGGTAATGGCTGCAGTGGGGCAATGACCCTGCCTCCAGTCTTGCCAGACAACTGACAAGTTGGGCAGGTCCTGCAGTGGGACTCCACCTCTACTCCCATCCGTGGCCAGTAGAAATGGGCAGAGAGCCTCTGCTTAGTCTTCTTGGTCCCAAGATGACCAGCCAAGGGCACCTCATGCGCCAACTGCAGTAGGAAGGGCCTGTAAACCTGGGGTACCACCAACCTCTTGCGGGCACCAGGTTCGGGCTTAGTGGGCTCACTAACAAGGAGCTCACCCTCCCAATAAATCTTGAATGTCCTAGGCACTTCACCTTGTGCCTGGGACAGGGCCTGTTTCCTCAGGCCCTCGAGAGAGTGGCACTCTCTCTGTCCCTTACAGAAGTCTGCCCGGGAGGGTCCCCCTTCAGCTAACAAGCATTGAAGGTCGGGATGATCCTCCGGGTTGAGAACCTCTCCCACAGGAGAGTCTTCTGTCTCTTCTCCCACAGGAGTTGAGTTTGGGTTTTCCGCTGGACCCAGCCCGTCCGGAGCATGGATCCCATTGGGTGCTGTCGGAACAGCAGGAAGAGAAGGTGTTCCCTCCACAGAGGTGGCCTTCTTGGTCTTCCTTCTTCTTGCCTTAGGCCTCGCCTTTGGCTCGGATACCTGACTCATAGCCAGGCCCGGTGTCACCTGTGACCTAGTGACTGCAGCAGCAGTCATGGGAAGACCATCCGAGATCAACCCCAACTCTACTAGATCATTTCCTAACAGAATGTTAGCAGGGACATTGTCCTGAACCAGGACAGGAAGCTTTGCTGTCTTGTCTCCAATCATGAGTGTGACTAGGGCTACAGGCGATAATTTGGGAGGCCCACCAGCTAACCTGGTGGTTCTCAGAGGAGCACCTACATAGTCCTCTGGCTTGAGCAGGGTCCTGTCCACCACTGTCATGCTTGCCCCAGTGTCTCTCAAACCAGTAGAAGGCTGGCCATTCAAGAGGACACTTCTCAAAAACCTACGGGTGTTCTGCGGGATAGTTGCCAGTACTTCTGCGTACTGGTCCCAGGCCCCAAGGGACACTAAGGAAATCTCTACCGGAGCACCAAATGTGATTCCTGTAGAGGAGGGGAGGACAGTGGCCTCCACCTCAGCCACGGGGTAAGGGTAGGTCAGGCTGACAGCCTGTACTCCAAGTGCCTTACCTTTACACTTGGGGTCACCCCTTTTGTGATCCAGAGCCCCACAATCCCAACAAGTGCCAGGAGTGCGGGGTACGGTACTGGAACCACTGGGAACCTGCTTTGCAGCAGGTGGACCACTACTCTTATTCCCACCCACAGAGGACTTATCCCCACCAGATTTTTGGGTCTTAGGAGAGGAAGGTTTTGGTTTACCCGACTGTGATTGCTTTTGGGACTCCTCAGCTTTCTGAGAGGTCCCCTTTTCTTTGTCCTTGTCCTTCCCACTGGAGTCCTTAGGGGACACCCGGTGGGAGACCCACTTGTCAGCCAACCTAGCCAGCTTAAAGGGGTCCAAAATGTTCTGGTCAGCCACATACTGACGCAGCTCTGGTGAACAGGCTTCAGAAAAATGCTCAAAAAACAAGAGGTGGGACAACTCAACAAAAGTTTTCACCTTGTAACCGTCAATCCACCCCATCATGTTCATGTGCGCAGTACTCACCCAGTCAACCCAAGACACATTCTCTCTTTTCTTAAAATCCCTGAACCTTTTAAGGTATTGGGTAGGTGTCTTGCCAAACTTGGCAATCAAAGCAGACTTCATACACTCATACTGACCCCTTTCCTCCACACTCAGCTTCAGAATACAGTCATATCCAGTTTGAGGCACTCTGCTTAACAAACACTTAGCCCAATCTCTTTTATCTACATCATGAATTGCACAAGCCATTTCAAACGCTTCAATCCATTGGAGGATATCTGAACCCTCCACAAACACACCAACCAAATCTTTCATAAACTTGGTGGCTGGGGACCTGCCACTCTCAATTGGTCTAGCTGAAGTCTCCACTCTAGCTCTCTCTAGCTGGATTCTCTGACATTCAGTGTCCTTGTCTTTGAGCGCAAGATCCCTATTCTTGAGTTCCACTTGCTGTGCCAGCTCCTCTTTCTTAAGCTCAGCTTCTATTTCCAACTTGCGATATTCAAAGGCCAATTTCATCCTTAATAACTCAAGTTCCATGGAATTGCTGGGGTTTGGAACAGAGGCAGCAGGAATGGTGGCATTCCCAGAAACAGATTCAGCGACAACCCCAGGGGCAGAGTCCTCACTGGTTGCATCCCCCCCTTCATCAAGGGTTTCACCATCAGTCTGGTAGTCCACCAGGGCAGCTATCAGCTCAGCCCTAGACTTATCCACAAAGTCCAACTCCCTGGCTTCACAAGCACTCTGGAGAGCCTCTAAGCTCATCCGAGTCAATTTACCATTTGCAATGGGCTCCATTGCCTGTAATGCAGTTATTTGGTACACACCCAAACCTTAATCTAATAAAGTGCGGATATTTTGTAAGTGGCACGGTTATACACTGAGTCTTAAAACCATAAGCATCCCACCGCTGCCACCAGCTTGTCAAGACCGGTGGGGGGGTCTGTACTTCCGCTCTCTATATGGTAGAGGAGAGGCACAGAAGACCCCAGCCAAGATTCTCGATTACGGTAGCTATGGACGAGCAATCAAGGCCTAGCTTCTCAGGAGGTGATGCAGGCTGGTTCTTAAGTACAGTGTATCCCCAAGCCCCCACAAAGGAATGTCCACACACTGTATTACTGAAAACACAGTCTTTATATAATTAATATTCAAGGGTTATGTACACTTATCACAATAACGCACTTTGTGCTCAGGAAAATCAGCAATGGTAAATATCTACAATTCTAAAGTGGTACCACTAATATTAGACCTCATTAAAGTGCATTCACAATACTGTTAAAATGGCACACAGATCAATAAGAAGGAAACCAGCAATAGAGAGAGGAGAGATAACAGAGGGTTGAAACAATAGGCAGAATACTGGCCCCTACCACTGGACACAGTTCTGTGTGGAGATCCCCCCACCTGGGCAACCTGTAAAATAAAGAGATATAACACCAGCCCAGTCCATATATTGTTCAATAGTCTATTTCTCTCCTATAATGTTTTTACCCCCCCAATGTACCTGGTGGAGTCGAGTTCTTCGAAGAGGCGTCGACAGATCCTTCTTGAATGACCCCCTTTAAAGCAGGAGTCACGGATCGTCGAGAGGCGTCGAGAAGCGTCGAGGAACTCGGTGTTCGGTGTCGGGGAATCGACGGCCCTTCTTGAATGCCTTCCCTTTCAAGCGGGAGACACGGGGCGTCGAACGTCCGACAACAAACGAGGTAGAACGGCGTCGATGAGGCGGCAGGCTTCGATCCGAGCGGTGCTCGTCGGCGTCGAGACGTCGGCGTCCTGCGAGGAAGAGGCGTGCGGGGCACCTCGGCGACACTAGTTCTGGACCGCAAAGATTGTGGGTGACGGTGGCCCAGCAAGGGCGTCGAGTCGCTCGAGTCTTTGGGGTCGTGAGGTGGCGGGAAACCCACCGGCGGATTCTCCTCGGCGCGTTGGTCGTCCTCGACTTTCTCCGGCGGGACAAAGCGGCCGACGATGCGGACGAGGGAGTCCTTCAAGGCAAATGTTCTTAGGCAAGGAGCGGACGGCTCCGGTCGTCGGCGGCACGGCGTCAAGTGGTTCCCACGGCGGGGCAACACAACTTCGACGGGCCTCCAGCGGTTACACAGACCTGCGAACCCTGGTCGACGGCAATGGACTTCGACAGCGTCGATGTCCGGGTGCTTCACTTCGATCTCCTCGGCGGTCCCGTCTCGGGTCGGCAGCCTTTCGAGGGTCTGACTTCCAGGGCGCTTCGGCGAAGATTCAGCGGTGCTCGATGGTCCCTCGGAGCACGGGAAGAGGGCGCCTAGCCAGGTCCTCTCTCGGGTCAGTCCTCGACGATTTCGACAACCTTCAGTTCCGTCGAAGCAAATGCCACAGCAAGTCTTCTTCTTCCAGCTGGACGTCGAGGATCAGCAAATCCAGTTACTCTTGAGTGGAGACTCAGCTTCTGAATGCTTCTGAACAATTTCCAGTGGTGAGAGGTCCCCAGATATACTATTCTGTCTCTCATCCACACTGCTGGCACACACACAGCAGCCAATCACACAGAAGGGCATTCATGCAGTCAGTCAGCCAATCAGGCACACAGTGCATTCAGGCCACACTCCTCCCTTTCAGACACTCACAACAAGGAATGTGGATTGGGACAAGTACCCAGCCATTCAACACTACACACTGCATTCAGGCCAGTTTCGGGCAGGGCTGTCTCAGTCTTTGTCTCTCATGCCAGAAACCAGACAACCACAACAAGGAGTGTATATTGGTCACACACTCCATTCACCCAGGTCCCACCCACAGGAGGTACCCATAACATACAGTCACTGGGAAGGCTCCAGTCAGTCTAGCTGGGCCTTCACAACAACACCATATATGGAACTTCCACCCAACAGCCAGCCAGGGGGAAGGGACAGAGCCAGGGCTTCCCAGGACTTTGGGAAAAACAAGACAACAGGCAATAGAAAGCAAGAGGCCACAGGGGCCATCTTGTTTCTATCAGGAATCAACTGATCCCAATGGCAGGGCCTGGGTATCCCGAAATGGAGGACACCCAGAGCACCTGTCAAGTTTAGCATGGAGCTGCCACCAGCCCATACCCTGCTCTGTGGGCCACCCACAGGTGCCCAAAAACATACACTAGGGGCACAGGGTTGTACCCCTACCCATGGGTGCCATAAGGGTATCCCATGGGTCTGTTCACCAAACCAAAAGAGAGCTGCACTGCCAGGAGTCCCTCATGGACTCCTGGGCAGAAAACATGACAGAACACACGGTAAAAACAGAAAAAGGACAAGGATTCAGAGGCCCTGTCCCTCAGATGCATTTCCGGCATCACAGTGGTGTCATTTTGCGAGAACTCTGCTGTGTTCAGTAGACATTGGCAATTATCCTGGGTGACAAAACAAAAGCATCAGAGCTGTTCCTCCTGAGTCTGCTATAATCTCTGTTTAGACATTCCTATGAGGCTGGTAACACAAAGGTAATGTTCTTAATACACCTTACAGAGACGTCCAAAAGCAGGAGATTACTGGGGTCCACTCTTTGATTATGTTAATGCGGCCCACTTCCTGGTAATACTCGCTCTGCCTGGGTTTAGGGTACACAATTCTTACATCAACTGGACTGCTTGCACTCTGTTACTGGGATCCGGATGTTGTACACAAAACTGTTTGCAAACAGAGTGTTTTACCACCTCACCGACAGGCTGTCTCTTTAAAAACCCATGGCCAGCAGTAGTAGGACTGTTATCTTAATAAAGGGACCATCAAATATCAAGAGTCCCTGCACATGTCAGATCAGCAGGGAAAAGTACTACCATGCTGAAGCAGCTTCAGTAAGATAATGAACACCCAGTATCATATCTTTTTAAAATTCTAATAGTGAAGGAAATTATTCATTTCTTGAGAAGGAAGTGCTAGCCATTAAGAGTGCGTGTACAGAGTAGAGAGATTTATTTCTGGGATCCCGTTTCCCAAGAAAAATTCACAGATCACCTGAATTTGCTAATTCTTCAACAGTTTGAATGCAGACATACCAAAATGGTTCTATTTGTATGTCCAGTATGATTTCTGTTTACTTGCATTCTTGGCCGTGAGAACATATATCCAGCAAACCAGCTAAAGAAACAGATGTTAAAACAGTAAAACTGTTAACTTCACAGTCTCTCCTTTCTTATGGCAAACGTAAGATGGCACTTCAAACCCAACTATGTCAAGAACCCCTACTTCATGAACATTGGAAATTAAGAAAAAAACATGCTTACCTGTTTCGATATCACTGTCTGCTTGGCCCCACTCGGTCAGCGCCTGGAACTCCACCCCTCTCTCCAATCCCGATCCACGGGTGCCATCTTGATGGGACAACAGTCTTTATCAGGGCTGATTACACCAGTTTCTGCAGTGCTGCCAAGAAACCCGCCCATCTGCTCTGACACTGGTTTGTGCAATTATAGTGTTCCAGTACACCTAGGGATGTGATAGTCCAATCATTGCACGTGTATGCAGAGGCACTCGGAGACATCTTTCTGCCGTCCCGCTAGGCCACACCCACGCTAATCTAGCCATGGGTTTTAAAGAGACAGCCTGTTGGTGAGGTGGCAAAACAGTCTGTTTGGCCGACAGTTTTGTGTACAATGTTTGGAGGCCGGAAACGGAGTGCAAGCAGTCCAGTTGATGTAATGATTGTGTAGCCAAAACCAAGGCAGATCAATGATTAAGAGGAAGTGTGCCACCTTAATTTATTTGAAGGAGATTACTTCTTTTTGTCATGCAGTAGTCCTGTGGAGGAGCAGGGTCTGTTAAATTCTACAGATCCGGACAACCTATGGTTTTACATCCACTCCTTTTATTGATTGGGTTATCAGCTTAATGTCTGTGAATGCTATGTTCACGTGCCCAAGCATCATTAATCTGAAAAGGCAGAGCTCCAGAGTCAGCCAGAGCTGGTACTGAGTGGGTGAGGTGAGTGTGGGCACCAAAGGGGAAAATGGATACTGTGTTCTCTCAGGGCCATAGTAATCAGGCCCATGAAGGATTTCCCTCGCCATGAGATCCACCCGCTGAGTACCACCCCCAGGGGGAATATTGGGTAGCGGCCACACCTCCCTGGCTTCATGGGAAGGGGACTCCCCCATGGAAACAGTGACACTACCCTGCGATTCATCACACTCTTCACTGGGATGAGTAGGAATAGTCCAATAATGATCATAGGGCTCCCTCCTGGCTCACCCACTTCCCCTGTTACCTAGAGCTTGCAGGGATAATGTAATCGGGGCTTGCACGCGTTTGGGACCTTTTCTTGTCAGGTTGGCTGTTCTCCTTTCACACTCCGCTATGAATGGTTACTTCGTTCGTTCTGCAGGGGCGTCCTTCTTTGTGGTTTCTTCATAGGGGGTATCAGCATTGTGACCAAACCTCCTGGTCCACCGCCTTGTGTTAGCAGCCAACGCCACCACCCGGTTCAGTCTCGGGACGCTTTGGGTCCTCTTTGGTTTCCTGCGTCTCCTGGATTTCTTCACGGTATGCGTTAAGGTCCTCAGCTACGCATGCCTGTTAAGGTTTGGGAGCCTTGCATCCTGTCTCTACTCTGCGTAGCTCGAGCAGCTGATTCAAAATTCCTGGGTTCTCACTATGGTGTCTCCACCTTCTATTTTTATGATGTTGTCTGGGAACTTCCCTAGTGGACTGTCAAATTCCTTTCTCTCTGTCTAGCTCCTATTCTATATTCCTCCGTTGTGTTTCTTCATCCCAGTACCACATGTGTTTGTTATTGTAGGTGTTATCAATGCATTTGATTGACAGTAGCAGACTTTGTTTCTTCATCCTTTTCTTCAAAAGTGACAGAATCCTGCGATTCATCAAAGTACTCTGGCGCATTCATGGCTGAGGATGGAGGCAAGGACATTGCATGACTGACCTGGAGTTAGTGTTTCTAGTAGGCATTCTTCTAAACGGTAATCCAGCTAAAGTAAGAATGTGACTAGCATTTAAGACCAGCAATAGAGGTGTGCAGGAAAACACAAAAAAAAGATACCTCTTATGTTTTGATGCTTAGAGTATCGTCTGTTTCCTCTAAAGGATTCCGATGGAGGCCACATTTCCCAAAGCAACCCTGCATTGAAAGTCCACCATATGGGGAGGTCAGGACTTTGTGGGCGCTGCCAGGTTGGATGGGTTGTGGCACAATGTCAGATGCAGTCCGAGTGAATGCAGTATTAGCCTTGGGGGCAGCTTTCTTTCACCAACTCCCCGGCATTCACCAGTGGTGCCACAAAGGTAAGTCGTGAAACTGCATCCAGTGTCCTAAATCCGTCCTCTCTACATCTCTCCTAGGGAACCAAAAGTGACTGAGCCTGCATGTTTTTCCTCTTTACCCATGTATTTTATAGTTCTCACACAGGCAACAAAATACGGCAGGGCCCAAATCCTCCTCTCAAAGCTAGGCCGCTCGTAATCCTTGAGGCCCAAGAGTGGTAGCTGTTGTTAAAAGCATAGACATACCGCAATTTGAGATATTAAATGTACTCTTATGTCCCGTCCCCTTTCCTCCATACTGCATGGGCGTCCCTTCCTAGGGACGGGAGACGGAACCTTTTTCACCAGAAAGACCTTCTTCCCCTTTAAATTTAGAGGCACGCAGGGGTGTGGCCTTGGGAGCAGGCGCTACCATGTCTCTGCCCACCGGCGTCATTCCTCAGTCCCCTTTTCCGCATCAATAGGAAAGGGCTGATGGCCTTGCCATGTAATACCACACGCTTTTCCCCGGACTCTTCTTCTATCTTTTTGTCTTATCTGTCATCTAGGTACTTGGTCCTCCGGGATCACGCTCCTCCCCGGCTCATGTCGTCTTTGGCTGGCTTCAGCAGGTGTCCAGCCTTGCGAGGGGCTCTTCCCCACGTCTGACCCCTACGTTCTTTGCCTCCACTGCCTTGGCCCCGACCACAGCTGGGAAGATTGTACTGCATGAGACTCATTGACTCCACGCGCACTCAAGAACAGACTAGCTAGGTGGAGGGAGCTCTTCGAAATATTGCATCTAGAGGACCTGAAGTACTTAGTCAAGCAGAGATCGTGGCCCCAAGGGAAGGCCACTATTTTCCATCGCAACCCTCACGGGCGACTCCTTCCTGAGGAAGCGCCCGAGCAGGAGGAACCCCTCAGGTTCTTGTACCAGCACACACAACGAGGCTAGCACAGCTACCAGTCTTAATGCCGAGGGGTCATCAGATCCTCTCCGGAATCAGTGCTGAGGGACTGCATGGTGCTTTTACTGGGTGTACACCTGAGGGGTATACGCCCAAGCACCGGCTCAATGTCCGAGGGGGCGCATGCACTCAGCACTACCGGTGACTTTGCCGAGGGCAGTACGCCTTCCAGGTCTAGATCTGAGGAGCCAGGTAGGCCTCTTGCTCCACCACCAAAAGTATTGGCGGAGACCAGGCCCAGGGAACCATGCACCACGACTTAGGCACGTAGCTCGGCAAAATGGCCGCTGGGCCAGTCAACATGGCTGCTCCTCCGATGCCACTCCTAGGGACAGAGCAGGTGGGTGAACGAGTTTCGAGATGGAACTCGTGTCAACCAGGTATGTGTCCTACAGTTTATCCATCAGCAGGATGCAGACAGGGAACTTGCTCCCTCCGGTCACCCCACCGGCGCCCATAGTCATTCCTCCCATGGCTCTGGGTCCACAGGCCCCAGTGCTGCCCCCGCTGCCCCTGTGATGCCGGCTCCTTTGCCAGTTCAGGCGGTTCCACAACAACCTCTGCAGCAGCCTCCAGCTCCGGTCCCCACAGCGCAGCCCATGGCGCCCATCACTCCTCCACCCGCTCTGGACCACCCGGACACTGGACACAGACAAAGAGGAGGACCCTGACACGCTGTCGTCAGCGGAGGCCTTCCACAACAGGCTTGCAGGTTTGGCAGAATATTTGGGCCTTCCTCAACCTGAGGTAGAGCAGCCCGAGGAAGGGGACTTGGCAGAAGTCCTCACTCTACGGCCCCCTACCAAAACGGGTATCTCGATGCAGGAAGACGTCGTGGCCTTGGCAAAAAAGAGCTGGCTCAAGCCACAGTCGGCCCAACCTGTCAATAAGCGCCTCGATGCCAAGTATAGACAGAGGGGGATCCACTTTTGCTGTCGACTCACCCTCAGACGCATTCTTCAGTGATTGCTGCAGCATCACTCTGCTCTAAGCCTCAGTCGTCCTCGGTCCTGCTAGGCAAGGAGGAGAAGATCTTGGAGGCATACGAGAAGAAACTGTACTCCAATGCCTCATTGCACCTGTGTCAATCCAACGCAAATGCCGTGTTGGCAGCTGCTAACCAGAGGCTTTGGTGGGAAATAGCGGGCTTCCTTCCAGAACTTCCAGGGCAGAGCCAGGCACGCTTTACGGTGGGTGTAGGAGAAGCCAAGCTGGTTGCGCAGGACATCATGGAGTCCACTGTGGCCCACATCGATAGCTCTGGCCGGGCCATCTGCATAGCCACAGACATGAGAAGGATGGCCTGGCTTTGGGCTACTAAATTTAACCCTTATGTCAAGGAACGCATATTGATCCTTCCGTTTGAGGGTAGTGACCTCTTCCACTCTACCACCAACGAGGAATTCGATAAAGACTTTGCAGTCTGCAAACTGTTTTTCTTTTTATCTATCCTAACGAAGTCCACGCCCAAGGCATACACCCAGTCGCATCAACGCTCTGACAAGGGGCGGTCGTTCGGCGGGTTCTGGGCCTTCCAGGAACGGAGGTCGAGACAACCTGACCGCTAATGCAGTCAGAACTGGCGCAAACAACAAAAAGGGGGGTTGCAATGGCTTCTTCCAGTCCCCCTTTTCAGCAGCAGCCTCAGAAGGAGAAAAGGCATGATGCGTCCCTTCGGGTCCACGTGTCTCCAGTGGGGGGCAGGCTTGCCTTTCACGTGCAATTTTGGCACCAGAACTTCGCAGACCCCTGTATCCTCTCTGTAGTATGCTTGGGGTAACGCCTACTGCTCCATTCTCCTCCTCCCTCCCCTCCACTCCAACAGATTGGGACAGCAACTCTGTTGGCGACGATCCAGTCGCTCGTCGAGAGCCAGGCAGTGGAAAAAGTCCTAACCTCCCAGAGAGAATTGGGCATTTATTCCAGGATTTTCACCATACAAAAGAAGAACCAGGCTGGCCTGAGAGTTAATTTGGACCTATCCACCCACAACCTCTTCCTCCCTTTTCAAAAATTCTAGATGGTAACGCCAGCGCTAATTGCAGAGACATTAGACAGGGGAGACTGGATGTGCTCCCTGGATCTGAAGGACGCCTATCTACACGTCCCCATCTGGCAGCCGCATCGCTCCTTCCTACATGTCAGGATCATGGGCTTCCATTTCCAGTACAAGGTGCTACCCTTTGGGCCAAACTCAGCCCCTAGGGTATTCACCAGACTCATGAATGCAGTGACAGCCCTCCTCAGGGCCACCATGTCTGGCTCGTCAGGGCGAGATCTCCGGAGGGAGTTACCCACACCTCATCCGCACTTATGAAAATGCACCACGACCTGGGGTTTACTATCAACCTCAAGAAGTCTCAGCTGCAGCCCACACAGAACCTCACCTTTCTGGGCCACATCTTGGATACAAGGTCGAAGAGGGTCTTCCCCTCGGAGGACAAGATTATGGCCATCAAGAGGGCCACTATGCACTTCCTTACCAGGGCAGTGACCTCGTCCTGGTGGTACCAGCAGCTACTGGGTATCATGGCAGCGGTGCTGCTGGCCGTGCCGCACACGCGACTCAGGATGGGAAGGTTATAGCTGCACTTCGCAGCCTCTTGGAATCAGGAGAGAGGCTCCCAAAGGGAGCTGGTCCGCATACCTCCTGCTTTCTGCTCGGACCTCACAAGGACTGCAACCTACGGAAGGGTAGGCCCTTTCGGCAGCCGCCCCTGCAGGTCACCATCACTACGGACTCCTCCATGAAAGGCTGGGGTGCCACTCTGGATGACCACAGCATTCACAGAGTCTGCATATGGCAGGAACAGGAGTCGCATAAATTGGCTGGAGCTCAGGGCCATCTGGCTAGCCCTCGGAGCCTTCCTTCTGCTCATTGGAGGCAGGACAGTCCTTACCCAGACTGACAACTCCACCAGCATGTACTATGTCAACAAGCAGGGGGGTACCAGGTCCCCTCCACTGTGCAGCCAGCGGCCAGCATGTGGGAATGGGCCTTGGAGAACAACATCCATCTCACGGCCGTCCACCTCCCCGAGGGAGGCCAACTTGGAAGCGGACAGGCTCAGCAGACTGGGAGCGGACAATTACGAAGGGCAATTGAACGACCAGGTGCTGCAAGTGGTCTTCAACACATGGAAGAACAGGAAGTGCCATCAGTTTGCGTCTTGGCAAGGGCAGGGCCCCCGGCTCCTTGGGCGACGCATTGCAGATTCAATGGGAGGGCATGACAGCCTATACCTTTCCTCCCACACCCCTGATCCTGAGGGGAATCCGCAGGATAAAGGAAGCTCCCTGGCGGCCGGCGAGACCGTGGTTCTCTGAGCTGCTCAGCCTCACGGACAGAGAACCCATTCACCTTCTGCTGGGCCCAGCACATCTCCTGTCCCAGCAGGAGGGCAGGGTCCTGCACCCTGCTCCTCAGAAGTTAGCCCTTGCAGTGTGGTTCCTGAGCAGATCACCCTCAAGCACCTGAACCTATCTCACGCCAACCTGGAGATCATTCAGGGCGCCAGGAGCAAGGCTACCAGGAGCCAATACAAAAGTAAATGGAGTAGATTCCGTCATTGGGTGAACTCTAAGGGGATATGATATGATAGGTTATTTATAACGCGCTTAATACCCAGAGGTTTCTAAGCGCGGACCCAGGGATCAAACCTTTTTTGCTCCATGTCGTCTTGCTTCCAAGATGAGCACGTTGCCCCTGAGCTATCCTCCCCAAGACATTTGGTGGATCAACCCGCTTACGTGCACGCTGGACGATGTGCTCTCCTTCTCTGCACACCTTGCGCACTCAGGCGTGCAGGTGGACACATGTTGCACCTATCTGGCAGCCATAGGGGCCTGACGAAATTCGGAGAAGGAGGTCTTCTCCTCATCCAACCCGATAATCAAGAAGTATTTGGCGTGCTTGTCCAGGCTCTACCCACCCATCAAGAAGCCACACCTCTTGTGGGACCTCAATGTGGGGTTGGGCGCCTTGGCACACAAACCTTTCGAGCCAATGGTGTCCGCGGACATCAGGCTGGTCACCATTAAGACCGCGTTGCTAGTGGGACTCCCCTCCGCTCGCAGAGTCTGGTGGCCTCAGAGCCCTATACCATTTTCCACAGGGATACAGTGGTCTTGCGGACTCACCCGGCATTCCTGCCTAAGGTACCCTCTGCATTCCATCTGAACAAGGAAATTGTTTTGCCCACATTTTTTGCTGACCCCAAGGACGAGGCTCGGAGAGTCTTGCACTGTCTGGATGTCAGGTGCGCTGTGAGATTCTATCTGGACAGGACCAAGGGCTTCCGCAAGTCGGACGCCCTCTTTGTCACCGTTGGAGGATCCAGGCCGGGCTATCAAGCATCCAAGCCTTCGATCGCTCGATGGATGGTTGCAGCCATCAAGGAGGCCACCTTCGAGGGGCAGCAGAAGCTCCTGTCAGCTAACATGCACGCTCACGCGGTCAGGGCCAAGGCCACGCCCATCTCCTTCCAGCAGCAGGTCCCGTGGCAAGTCATAAGCAGGGCGGCCACCTGGGCCACCCCTTTGGCTTTCTGTAAGCATTACTGTTTGGACGCCGGCTCTAAATCAGACGCAGCCTTTGGACAGGGGGTTCTGAGGAACTTATTTGCTTAAGGAGGGTCTCCTCTCCACCCTGGGGCTACATTCAGTTGTAATCGCCCATGCATTATGGAGAAAAGGGGACAGGACGCAAGAGTAATTATAAGTTACTCACCGTAGTGACTAATGTACTCTTAGTCCTTGGTCCCCTTTCCTCTATACGTCCCTCCATCTTCCCCTCTAATAATACTGGTGTCATTAGGCAATGTTAAATATTGTTGACGCGTCAATGGGGACTGAGTGGCGCCGGTGGGTGGAGTCAGGGTAGCGCATGCTCCCAAGGCGGCACGTTAGCACACCTCTAAATTTAAAAGGGAAAGAAGGTTTTTCTGGTGAAAAAAGTTACATCTCCCGTCCCTAGGAAGAGACGCCCATGCAATATGGAGGAAAGGGGACTAGGGACCAATTTATAATTTCTTTAATGCTGCAACTGATCAGCCTTTCTTAATGTTTGTGTCCTGTCAATACATTTCTCCTAGAGATCTTACGCATTGTAATTGTCAGAGTGCAGAAGTAAGACTCTGGCATGGAGGGGTTGTTGTGGTTGGCATAATTTTATCCAAGTGAGAAAATGAAAAGAAACCTCTATCTTACCCTAACTCTAAGGAGGGATTCCCTGCCTCAACCAAAATTACCAATGTCAGTTAGGATGTTAAATGTCCAAAGTCCAATATCAGAATTCCAGCTCTGTCCCTCACACTGTACGTTAACCTAAATAAAAAAGGAGTTCTTCTTAGCCTAGAGGAATGACTCCCTTCCCCTGGACAAAGACAGTTCTGAGTTTATCAGTTGCTCAATTGTTGGGGAATGTCTCCCTTCTCCAGCCTTCTTCTGGCTTATAACACAGTTCAACAATTGGAAGGGAAATCCCTCCATTCCCCAACTGGCCCTTCTCAGGCTTCTTCTCTGTCTTTGTGGCCCCTTACCCTGGTTGGCAGACCTGGTTCTCTTCCACCATGCACTGTGACAATGAGGAGTTTGGATGCTTCTCCACATGGGGTGGGTACCTGACCCTGGATAGCAGACCTGTTTTCCTCCGACCAGGCACTGCAACGAAGAGGAGTTTGGATGCTTCTCCAAACAGCAGACCTGTTTCCCTTCTCTATCAGGTCTCTTAGTCCCAAACATAGACCTGGTTTACTCCCCTGCCAAGTACTGTCTTCCTATCTATTATTCGCACAGTTCTTTATGGTTTCTCTTATGTGAAAGCCCTGGGTTTACTTCCCTCCAAGTACTGCCACAAAGAAAATTAGACATTCTGGTTATTTGATATGCACTTTTCTTCTATGGGTCCCATACCCTATTCCCCTTGTTACCATATCTTGGTAACGTTTCTTTTAGTGTCGCATAGGGGTTTATTTTCTTTCCCCCACTTTTCATGGTCTGAGCTTCTCAGGGTTTCCTGCACCCCCAACCAGAGGCTCAGCTACCCAAATACCTTTAGGGTCTTGGCTGCAGCCCTTCAGTTGGTTGTGTGCTACTGCAGGTACTTCTCTGGGGCTCTTCTCGGTTTGCCGCAGCAGCTCCGTGGCTTCAGACCCACTTCGCTCTCGGTTTGTTCTGCATGTCTGGTGGAGACCGCCCCTTCAGCGTCTCCACGCCTGGGTCTGCTTCTGCTGCCCTTCTCCATGAGCCTCCGTCCCTCTCGCGGTTTCTATCAGGAGCATCTGACATTTGGGTAAGTCCATTGTCCGTTTTTATGTCGGTTCCCATCAAGGTCTGCAGTTGAAAGATAGACAGTTCAGGTAAGTTCATCTGAGTGATCCCTGCGGATCCGTGCCTCTTCCTCGTCTGTCCTTTCTTGTTTTGGATCTTCCTGATATTTACCCTATTCTTCCTCCCCTCCGTCCTTTCTACTTCATGTATGTTACAGAAGTATATTGGATAGGGGGGCGGAGTGGAGAGAGTGGGGGTGAAGGAGAGGCGTAGGTGTTAGGTGAGTACTGCGTTCTCCCGTGATAGTCGTCACTGTTCCCGTAGGGTGTTTTCCCGCCCATGAGATCCTCCTGCTGAGTACCACCCCCATGTCCACTATCATGGAGTGGCCTCACTTCCCTGGCCTCATGGGAAGGGATTCCCCCTATGGAAGCAGGAACGATAGATAACCTGTGATTCGTCACATGATTAATATAAACCTTGCTGCCAAAAAAGTACAGCTGCATTCCGAGATTACATATAATGCACTATCGTCAAAGATGGTGTTGTGAAATAAATAGTTGTAATATAGTTTCTTCCTTTATGTAAGGTTGCATTCTAATGGTACGTTTACGTGTGTACACATGTAACAATGACAAATATTTGGTTTGTTTGCTTGTTAGACACTTATACAGGAAATACATGCTGTTTTAAAGTGCCCACAGGGAAGCAGGGAGGGAACATGGGATAGCAGTACAATTAAATACAGAAAATACAGAGGGGGAAGGGAAGACGGAACCTATTATGCCTTGTGAGTATTCAGAACATGCCAGTGCAGGAAGGAAGAGGGCAGTGGGGTAGATGCTGAGGTGTCCGTGCTTGAAGGCTGAGCCGGAGATGAAGATCAAGAAATAGTGCGGGGGCGTGGCTAGCCGGAGACGGCAGCAGATGCTGCTCCGCTGAGCTCCCGACTCACAATCCCATCCTGACCCATAAATAACCCTAGATGATGCAGTTCGAGCCCCCAAAATAAGGGGAGGGCACCCCCACGAAGGAAGGAAGCAGCCAATTGAAAGGCAGCGAATGCAGATGTGGAAGCAAGGTGCACAGGCTCTCTGAAGGTACCAGCGGCTGACAGGCAAAATGGCAGGCAGCCCCGAGCGGGAGGAGCAGAGGCGTGTCCCCCTCCTATGAATGAGCCCCCAGAAGCAGATTGGCCACCTGGGACGAGGATCGGCAACCCCCCACACTCACACAATGAGTACATAACTGTGAGGAGGAGTGCCCACCCGCGTTGCAAGGATGCCAACCAAGCACCATAGCCCCTAAAGGAACGGGCGGCAACGCCTGAAGACCGGAGAAGACTTGAAGGTCCCGGCAGAGCCCGGGGCCCATGGCAGGGAGATTTGGAGCCCCACTCCGGCATTGAGTCTCCAGGAGAGGGTACACACAGAGCGGGGGACAGAATGGGAGGAAGGAGAAAAGAGCATGCATCCTTGCCGCTGGAGCCACCAGGCAAGGGGAAGATAACAGTCCAGATCAGGGCCTGAAAGGAAGCGACATACGCTTGGATGGCCAGGAAAGCCAGCAGATCCCAGGTAAAGCCCTGGGCCCCTGGTGGTGAAGGGTAGAGCCTGCGCTTCAGTTAAGTGCAGGCTGCATGGGCGTAGGTGAGAGAGAGCTGAGAAAGGGGCCACCAAGCCATCCAGATACAACAATCGCAAGCAACGCTGCAGAAATAACGCAGTAATAAAAGGACACCGCACCAGACCGGGGGAAGCAGCCACTGCACAGCGGTTAACAGACAGGAGCAACAAATTCAAATAGGTCTGGATCCGCAACGCAGCAAGAGTGAAGGACATCCCCACCAAGGCAGGTAAAGCAACCGCCAGTTGCCACGCCAGAGCAACATAGTCAAAAGCACTGCATGCCCAATGCGGAAGCAAGGGATGACATCCCCCACCTCCATCACGGGAGAAACACAGAGCGAGGGAGTCGGACATGATCTCATCTGACAACCCAACATGGTGCCAAAACAACTGGCGAAACAGAAGGGCCCACAATCAGGGGACATTAAGGTGCTCATGCAGGGTGCAGAACCACAAAAGCGTGCACAGCAACAAATAATGTCCAAATCCACTCGCCACCCTCCACACACCTGGAAGAGGAGGACCCCCAATCAGAAGGTCAGAACAGACGGCCATGCTGAAGGATCTAAAGAAGTACATTAAGGAGCGCCGCTGACCTAGCAAAGGCCATTCTAGACCTTAACAAAAATGTAATTGGCGCTGGGGAGGCGAATGGACGATCTAGAATCAGCACCCTGTGAACAGGGACACGCTCACGACAAGCTGGCGTTACGAATGAACTCCATGGAACAACAAATGCAAATAATCCTGAACAAGCAAGAGGAGACCGAAAACAGGTCAAGACGGAAGAATATATGGATCCAAGCGGTTCCCAAGGCAATATCAGATGAGGAACTTACAAGACTATGTGAAGAGCCTGTTCCAGTCCATCTTCGGAACAGAAAGCAAGCAAGAAATATTGCTGGAACGTAATCACCAAGTATTCTCATTGTTCCAGATTACCAGGAACCTTACACCGGACCTCCTGACCAGAGTGCATTTGTACCACATAAAGGAAGAAATAATAAAGGAGGCACGTAAACAAGAACCAGTGAGATTCAGAGACGCCCCACTAGCCCTATTTCAAGACTTGGCACAGGCGACACTCATTAAACGAAAGCGCCTACCAGTAGTTACAAGTTGGCTTGGCGCACACAAGACCCGATATCGGTGAATGTTCCCATGCGCCCTGTGATTTGAGTGGCAAGGGCAACAATATTCAATCTCAAAAGAAGAAGAAACGGCTGAATTGATGGAAGAGGGAGAAGAGCGCCAACCCTCTGGACCAAAGGAGAACCAGAAGGACAAGGAGGAAATCAAGCCGACGGGGAATAAACAACGATGGAGATCGGCTTGTCTGCAACCAAAGGGGAGAAATAGAAATAGATACGCTAAGGAGGGGGTGCCACCATGAAGGAAACACAAACGGGTACCAGGTGCTTTGCAGAGGGTAAATTATTACAAAATAATCTGCAATTCAGTAAGGGGGACGAGACTTTGACACTCGAAGCTACAAGAATATGGTTGAAGGGGAGGGACGAGAGAGAATTACCTGATTAGCCCTCATCATCCTGGGTGGTATTGATACCCAGTGGAGGACGACTAAGATTTTATGGGACGGGTGGGGGGAAGGGGGGGAAAGGGGTGGGTACAGTTGATATTATTGGGTTTGGGGGGAGGGTTGGAATGGTGGTGCGAGAAGCCTGCTTAGGCACTTAAAGGAAAGGGTTAAGGAAAGGTCTTATTAAAGGGTTTCGTACAGGGATAGGCTGATGAATGACCTACATATGGTATCCCTAAATGTCCAGGGCCTAAACTCCCTGGTTAAGACGCTCCATATTACGGCATCTGACGGAGTTGTACACCATGGCTGCCTGGCTACAAGAAACGCATTTACTCCCTAAAGACGAAGCGCGCCTCAGACGTAACAAATTCCCGAAACAGTACTTTGCCTCTACCTGGGGTAAAAAAAGGGGAGTGGCGATACTGATCGCTAAGGAGGCAGAATTCACCAAACAATGTTCACACAAAGATCCAGAGGGTAGGTACTTGGTGGTATGGGGATTGTTAAGGGGACAACTGGGGACCCTGGTGGTGATGTATGGCCCCAATGAAAGACGGGAACATTTCCTAACTAAGGTGTGGGGGGAAATCTCGGGGTGGTGTGTAGGAAACTAAGTGGAGACACTAACTGCGTGATGGACCCACTCATGGACAAGCCTCCCCTCTCCCCCACTCACACAGGCAGATGGCAGACATAGACAGGCGATTGTGCAACTCCTCAGGGAACTACACCTCATTGAGACCTGGCGGTTCTTCCAGCCCCAATCCAGGGCATACACACACTAATCTGCGGTCCACAGGGGTTTCTCCTGCATAGATATGATTCTAGTCCCTGATACTCTTATACCCCAGGTGACAGACCTAGAAATTGGGACAAGATACCTATCGGATCATGCCCCGGTGATTCTTCATTTGGAGACTCTGACTCTGGAATGGGAGGGGCGGAAACCGTGGCTCTTGAATGCCCTAATACTAAGCGACCCAATATTGATGGCCCATATGGAAGACACCCTAAGACACTACTTTTGGGAGAAAGACACAGAGGGAGCGTACCGGGGCATAGTATCGGGTGAGAGTAAAGCTGTTATGAGGGGGAGAATTCATAGCCAAGAAAGCTGCATACATGAGAGAAAAAGAACTGGTTAGGATACCACTCGAAAAGCTGGTAACAGAAGCCGAAGGCTTGCAGAAAGACACTGGGTCCAAGAGGGCATGGCGAGCTCTGGTAAAGGCCAGGGCCAAATTAGACGCACACCTGGCAGATCGGCGCACTTACTAATAGAAACAAAACAAACCTATTATTTAAAGGGGGATAAGGCAGACAGATTCCTTGCAGTGAAGCTCAGGAAAGGCAAGCAAAGAACTATATTACACAACTGAGGAATGGGGAAGAGAATCTGGAGAGAGGGGAGGCCGAAAAGTTGGGAATCATGCACAACTTCTACTCTAGGGCTGTAGCGGGGGAGGGATTAAAAGAAAGGGACCAACGGCCGTTCTTTAAGGGACTTAACATGCCAAAAATAACAGAGGCAGACAGAGAGGCGCTGGAGGCCCCCTTCGCAGAGGTGTTAGTCAGCAGGGCAATAAGCTTATTAACAAGCAACAAGGCCCCCAGACCCTCCAGGTTCGGGAACTAATATTCTAAAACTTTTCAAATCCTCTTGACTGGCCCCTAACTAGACTGTTCAACCATATAAGGGATGCATGGAACGTTTCAGAGGATATGGGCCCTTCCACGACCATACTATTACTAAAGCCAGGAAAAGATCACACCTCATGTTCCAGCTACCGACCCATTTCCCTACTCAATGGGTTCTCTTCCTTAAACTAATGACAATTGTACCAAAAATGATTCACCCAGATCAGGCGGGATTTATAATGAGAAGACACACACAGGACAATGTCCGCAGGGCAATAAATGTGTCAGAATTGGACAGGAGGGATTTGGGTGCGGAGAGACCTTTACACAAATGATCTTGGATAATTTCAGGTCACCAACCATGAAACTACAAGTGAACGGGAGAATCTCTGAATCCATACCCATTCAAACGGGCATCAGACAAGGGTGCCCACTCTCACCCTTGGTTTTCGCTATGGCAATGGAGCCCCTGGCATGAGCAATCAGGGTGGAACCTGCAATAAGGGGAGTAGACATAAAGGGGATGGAACACAATATAGCATTATACGCAGATGATGTACTGATGTTCCTGAGAGATACGGAGCGCTATCTCCTGAGGGTGCTTTCTCTCTTGGGCAACTTTGCTGGGGCCTCAGGCTTCTGCATTAGTTATGAAAAATCCAAGGCACTTAATGTCACAGAGGACCAGTCAGACGTAGCGCAATGACGTGAATCCTACCCTCTAGTCTGGGAGTGGGATGCTCTAGAATACTTAGGGGCAAAACTGACCCCCACATATAAAGTGATTTTTGCCGCCAGCATCCCAGACCTGGGGAACCTCCAAGGGGATCTCAAGAGATGGGAACTACATGAGTTCTCATGGTTCGCTCGCATCATGGCCGTCAATATGACATTACTGCCCAGATTTCTATATGTCATGAGCTCTCTCCCGATATGGACTCCCCCAAAGATGATCTCACGACAACAGAAAGTGATATCCCACTTCATCTGGGGAGGTAAGAAGCCTCTATTGGCTAGAAGAATACTGTTTAGGGGTCCAGGATTGGATGGACTGGGGGTCCCAGAAATGTCCCGTTACCTCACAGCAGCACAACTGGCACCAATGCTACACTGGACCTCACAGGGGACGGAACGGGGGTGGTGTGAGCTGGAACACGCTACTGACAATCTATTGGTGTGTCGGGTTCCTGAATGCATGATGAATGCATGATTCAGAGAAGCAGGGGGACCTTTGTTAGAATCCTAAAGAACCACTCTACGCTACTGGAACAGGGCACTGCTGGTTTAAAAACTCTAACCAGGGATGGGCCCCTTTACACCAATGGGATGTAACAATGATTTCACACTGGGTAAAGCCCTGAACTTCTGGGCGAACTGGGAGGGACAGACCATCCTGACCCTAAGCGATTTCTTTCAAGACGGGTCACCCCTGCAAATTGGGAAATGCAAAACTAAATTCTCTTTACTCAAACAAGAAAGGTTCCACTACACGCAAGTCAGACACTAGGTCACAACCAAAGAGTGGAGGGAAGCGGTCAACAGATCCCTGGTGGGTTTGGAACTCACTAGGACGGTAGGAGCTCCTGAGAAAGGCATTTTGAGACTGTATCGTTTCCTACATGGGGCAGAGTCGGGGGACACATTACCATACATGGGTAAATGGGAGCAGGACCTGGGAGTAAATATCAAAGGAAGAATGGGGCAGATATGGGAGCAGGTGCTGAAAGGCTCCCGATGCTCTATGATGGAGTCAGCATATAAGATATACATGCGATGGTACCTGACCCTACACAGGCTGCATATAATGAACCCGGACATCTCGATGCTGGAGGGGTGGGGGGAGGTGGCCAACTGGCGGCCACGGGACACATATGGTGGATGTGCCCAGAGGCAAAAACATTTTGGAAAGAAATCCTGAGCCACATTAGAGTAATTTTGAGGGTACAGCTACCTATGGGCCCAAAAGTGATCCTATTAGGAGTGGTAGCAAAGGGAGTGTATGATGCAAGTGACTCAAGGGCCTCACTCATCACCCATATTCTCACGGCAGCGAGGAAACTGGCAACTGCGAATCTGAACAAGGCCAGATAATGGCAATGTGGTGGGTCAGAATGTGGTGAATCATGGCCATGGAAAAAGTA
Organism: Ambystoma mexicanum; assembly: GCF_040938575.1. Classification (NCBI taxonomy): domain Eukaryota; kingdom Metazoa; phylum Chordata; class Amphibia; order Caudata; family Ambystomatidae; genus Ambystoma; species Ambystoma mexicanum. The sequence goes on from NC_090936.1 coordinate 622,598,814, forward strand.
TATGCACTGGCAATAGGCAAATACCAAAGTTTTGTAAACACATGGCTCCCATTTCACGAGTTCGTATCCGAAAGAGACTGAGTATACCACAAAACCGCCCTGCTCTGGAACATCTCTGTGTTGTGAGTGAAAATAGGCTGGACTGGACACAAGAAAGGGAAACCTCATAGAGGTATGCAAAGGACTAAGCCTAAACCCAGAGTGCAAAGAAGCAGCTATATGTATGCAAATCCACCACCAAAGTTATAGTTTGTTGCAGAGTTGATTAGGGGAGGGGGAGAGGGAGAGGGGAGGGAGGGGGGAGGGGAGGGAGGGGGAGGTAAGGCAAATTTAAGGGAGAGGGGAAAGAAAATTGTGTACCTGAAAGCTGTTTCATTACCCGAGTTGTATTATGTGTATGAATATGTTGGCTGATGGAGTTCACTTGAAAATAAAAAACGAAGAAATGATAAGTGCTATGTGGCCAGGAGCTAAGTTGGGGGGAAAGTGCGAATCTCCAGTGCGGAGGGTTTGTCTAGGCAAGTGCTTAGGAAGACCGATGCAGGGAAGATTGGGTGTGAATGGTCAGATGCCCAGATGATGTATAAGGACTGTGGGATTGGCAGCAACTGTGGGATTGGCAGAAGATGGAAGAAGGGAAGGAGGAGGAAAAGAGGAGAGGCTTGAGGTGTTCGTGAGGGAGGCTGTTCCAGAGGGGGGACCCAGCTGAGGAAAGTGAGCAGCCTCCTGCTCTCCGTTTAGCGAAACGCTTTACACACAGAGTTGGTGCCAGAACAGCGTAGAGGTCTATAAGGTGACTATTTGGTAAGAGAGAGTTGTAGATAGTGTGGTCCCCGGTCCCAGACAGCCTTGTGGATGATGCAGAGGGATTTGAATTTGATCTGTACAGCAACTAGGAGCCAGTGGGGGCTTTTTAGGGCAGGAGAGATGCAGTCCCTGGGTTTAATGTCAATGATAAGAGTGGAAGAAGGTAGATTGAGGAGGAGGCAGTTGCAATGGTCCAGCCTAGAGAGAACCAGGGCTCAGGAAACATTGAGCTTCTGGGGGGAAAGTGAGAAATGGAAGAATTCCTTTGGGAAGGAAGAGTTGGATGTGGGACTGCTTGGCATTGTCCTGCGTTTGAGGGAGGAAGGATAAAGAGGAGTCAAAGATGACTCCTAGGTTTGAGGTTTCAGAAGGAGTGGGGGATAGCCCAAGATGTGAGTCCAGAGAGAAGGGAAGAAGGAAGCAGGGGTCCCACTCGGAAGGATCTCAGTTTTGCTGGCATTGCGGCACAGATCATTGGAAGAGCACCAAGCCTGGATGGCAGACAGGCAGTCAGGGATGAGTGAGTCAGCAGGAAGTCTGAAAGAGTTGAGTGTCCTGCATAACACTGGAAGTTGCGTAGAAGGAGGAGATGAGGTGTGCCAGCTGAGCAAGGTAGATGTTAGAGCCAGGGTGAGAGGATAGATCCTTGGGGGACATCACAGGTGGAGAAGGAAGTAGGAGAGAAGGTGCCCAGGATGACATGGGAGGAGTGGTCAATTTGGAAAAATGTTAGCCATTGTGGAGCATTTGTATGAGGATGGTATGGCTGACCGTGTCAAAGGCAGAAGAGAGATCAAGTAGAATGAGGACCGCTGGGGATTTGAGTCCAGGGATGCAAGCAATTCTTCATGGGTGTTCAGAAGAGCAGTTTCCGTGCCTCTGGATGCTCGGAATCCAGATTGATGATCGTGGAGACCACTGACAAGTTCGGTGTGCATGTTGAGTTGTGGCAAGGCCAGATTCTCCAGCAGTTTCCCCAGAAAGGGGTGATTGAAAAATAGGGCTGTAGTTGGATGGACAGGTAGGGTCTGCTGAAGGGTTTTTCAATAGTGGGCGCACAAGGGAGTGCTTGATCGAGGAGGGGAAAGCGCCAGTGGTGAAAGAGTGGTTACAGAAATCAGTGAGTGCGGGGGCAAGAGAGCCAATGTTGTCCTTGAAAGTTCTGGACGAGCAGGGGGAACCTGTTTGAAGAAGCCTTCATGGAGCGGACAAATCTGGTAACTTCTTCAGGTGTGACAGGGGTGAAGTAGGAGAAGGCGGAAGGAGGAGGGTGTGTGGCCAAGGCAGGCAAGGGGATGTGGGATGGGTTAGGTGGGTGAGTAACAAGGGTGTTCAGGATGTCATGGGTTTTGGTGGCAAAGTATATGGCCAGTGCATTGCAGAGGGCCTGGGAAGGAATAGGGGAGGAAGAGACAGCGGAAGGGTTGGCTATCTCCATGCAGATATTGAAAAGTTCAGCCGAGTTATTGGAAGCACCTGATAGCCGTGCCTGAATATGGGCCCTTTTCTTTGCACAGATGACGAGTCTGTATTGCTTTTGAAGCCGGTTGCAGGCCAGTTTGTCAGAGGATGAACCTGAGATTTGCCATTTCCGTTCCGCTGCTCTGCACTTCCGTTTCAGGGCTGCAAGTTCAGAGTCATACCAGGTATTATGCTTAGAGGTAGGTTTCAGGAGGAACCTCATGACTGGGGCAAGGATGTCCAGGGTATTGGTGATTGCTGAGATCAGAGTCTGTGGTGGAGTCTGAGGTAAGGGGGGATGAAGGTAGAGGGAAAGGCAGCGTCTGACACTCATTTCATCGGGCGAATGTTCGAGAACAAGGTTGGTAGGGCTTTTGTGGGTGCAGTAGGAGGGCCGAAGGGACCCATGTGGGAGGAGAGCATGGTCTGACCAGGAGAGGGGGGGTGATCAGAGGGGGAGCGAGTGAGAGGTCGGAGTGGATGATGGCATCCAGGGTGTGTCCAGCCGAGTGGGTTGAACCGGAGGGGAAGATGGAGGGGGAGACACAGAGGTCAATGAACAGAGTGGTTGCTGAGGCAGAGTCATCCAATTGGATGTTGAAGTCGCCCAAGAGGAGGAGGTTGGAAGTAGATGAAAGTAAGGAGGAGCAGAAATCAGCCCATTCAGAGGAACAGGGTGATCGCGCCTGGAGGCTTGTAGATGGTAGCAGTGGTCAGAGTGGTGGAGGGACAGATGACCAACTTACAGACCAGGCTCTCGAAGGAAGTATAGAGTTGGGTGGGTACGATAGAAGAAGGAACACACTCAGGATACATTAAGGCGACCCAACCGCTAACACAGTGAGGTCGAGGCATGAAAATGATCTTGAAGCCAACAGGGAGGAGGGAGTCAAAAGCAGTGACTGAGCTGGTATTGAACCAAGTCTCTGTCAGAGCGAGAAAGTCAAGTTCAGTGTCTTCAAGAAGGAGGCCGATGTCAGACAAGTGTTTGTTTTCAGAGCAGGTATTAAGAGTTGCCAAGTGGAGGCGGTCTCTGCCTTTGAAGTTTTTCTGAGGGGTACAGGGGTGTTGTATTGGGGAAGAGGGACAGTGAGAGTGGTGAGGGGAAAGGCAGCTGAAGGAAGGAAATTAATGAGGGACGGCAGGATCCAGTCAAAGAGTAAGAGGTTGGGTTGAGGACCCTGAACCAGGATAGTGCCAGTGTGGTAGACATTAACTATGCAGCGTGAGGATGAGAAGCCAGCCAAGAGGACTTCCCACTTGGTCCTGCCGTTAATGGGAGAGGAAGTGAAAGGGGAGAGAGTAGAGTTGAGATGCAGAGTCTAAAGATCTGGAGAGGGGAAAGAGAAGGGGATGTCCATGAAGACCTCTGGAGAATGCGCTGACGTAAGTGTATGCGATGGGAAGGCCAGGGTTTGCACAGAAAATGTCTTTTTTTTGTGCTTTTTCATTCCAGACTTGGTGAGAGAGGGCGGTTAGGAGATAGAGTAGCAATTAGAGAAGATGGGAGAGATGGTGAGTGCCATTAGGGTGAGGAGGAAAGTTGAAAGGAGAAGGGAGACTGCACTGCACAGTTATGACCTAATCTCACAGGTGTTTCCAGTCAAAGTTTTGAATACATTGTTTCGAAATGCAATAGTTTCGAAAAAAATGATCGGAAAAAAAAATTTGAATGCCTTTTTGTGTTTTTTTTTTTTTTGGCTTTCGTATAGGAAAAAATACTGTTTTCCCCCCAAAAACAGAGGTTTTTTGGACCCTCCCAAAAAAAAGTGCATTTGATATATTTTTTTTTTTCATCCTTTTGTTTTGAAACAATTGCATTTCGAAGCAATGTATTCAAAGCCTTCACTATAAACCTCTCACAGGTGGCCTAGCAGTAGCAAAGAACACAATGCGATGAAGTTAGAGTGCAGGATGAAATACCCACAGCTAAAAACGATTATCATGAAAGGCCACAAAGGCAATGAATCAGGGTGCCAGATGAAATACACACAGCTAAAACAATAAATATATCAGATACTGGGGGGGGGGTGCCAGTTCGCATTCCATCTTCTAGAGGCACCCTTGCACAACTGCAGAGGTGCTAAAATACAAGGATCTGCAACGGGTTAGAGAGCAAAGCTTTGCTCGGATAACAATGAGCTCAGGAGGGCACAGTCGTAACTTGTCCTCTGTGGTTCATCAACAGGTAGTGCCATAATCCTTAAATACCTTTCTTTTTTAAAAGGTCCAAACATGGTAGCCTTTGTAAGCCACTTTATGTGGGTATTGTGACAAAGTCCCGTGTTTGGGGTTAGTGAATGGAACTCCTCCTTCTCACCTGTCTCCCCCTCTGAAGTCTCCACCCTCCTATCCAAAGCCCATCCCATGTCTGCCCCTACTGACCCTCTCCCTTCCCTTCTCATCCCTAAGATTTACCCTCTTCTTGTCCCCTACCTCACTTCCTTCTTCAACATTTGTCTCTCCTCCGCTACCTTTCCATCTGCCCTTTAAACATGCCACGGTCATCCCCATACTAAAGAATCCTTCTGCTGACCCATGCCTCACCTCGAATTTCAGACCTATCTCTCTTCTCCCTTTCCTTTCCAAGCTTCTCGAACGCCTTGCATACTCTCAACTTTCATCCTTCACGACTCATTTCTCTATCCTACCACCCTCCCAATCAGGCTTTCGTTCTAAACACTCCACTGAAACTGCTCTCATCTCTATTCTGAACTCCCTTCTTACTGCCCGTCATGCTAACAATCCTCTATCCTTATTCTCCTTGATCTCTCTGCAGCCTTTGACACTGTTGATCACCCCCTCCTACTTCACACACTCTCCTCCTTTGGCTTCAAAGGCTCCATCCTCAACTGGTTATCCTCTTACCTCTCCTCCCGCTCCTTTACAGTCTCCTGGGGTGGTCGGTCCTCTCCTAACTATTCTCTTGATTATGGCGTACCCCAAAGCTCTGTTCTTGGCCCTTTTCTCTTCTCTCTATACACCGCCCTCATTGCCCCTGTTATCTCCTCGTTTGGCATCTCTCGCCACTTCTATGCCGACGACACTCAACTCTTCCTCTCCTTCTCCTCCTTCTCTACTGACCTCCACCTACAGCTCTCTTCCTGCCTCACTGCCATCAAGAACTGGATGTCTTCCCGATTTCTCTCTCTTAACACCGACAAAAAGAAGTCTTAATTTTTCCCTCTAACTCTCTTCCCCCTCCTTCTCCTCCCCCTTTCATTCACTTCCCTCCCTCCAATCTCCGTATCTCTTCTCAGGCTCGCAACCTAGGCGTTCTCTTCGACTCCTCTCTCTCCTTCTCCCAACACAACTCCCTCACTTCTCGCTCCTGTCGCTTCCACCTCTTCAATATTCGCAAAATCCGCCCCTCTCTCACTTTCCATGCTACTAAACTCTTAATCTCCTCCCTTATCTTCTCCCGCCTCTTCTACTGCTCTTCCTTACTCTTTGGACTCCCTAATTCTCACCTTGCCCCTCTTAAATCTATCTGCCACTCTGCTGTACGCACCCTTTGTCTCCTTACCTCCCGTGATTCCATCTCTTCCTCTCTCTCCTACCTTGGCTGGCTTCCTTTTCACTCGCAACTTAAATTTCAATTTCTCTGTCTTGTCTTCAAATCTCTTCATGGTCTTGCCCCCCCTATCTCTCCTCCCTTCTCTCCTTCTACTCTCCCTCCCGTTCCCTCCGATCAGCTGACCATTTCCTTTTCACTTCACCTCCTCCTCCCTGTGCCTCCTCCCGTTTTCGCTCCTTCCAGCTCTTAGCTCCTTTACACTGGAACTCCCTTCCTCTTGCCATCCGTTCTGCCCCCTCCTTCCTTTCATTCCGCACTTCCCTGAAATCTCTTCTTCTCCATCCTCCTCCTTGAATCCCTTAGCCCCTTCTACTTCCCCCTTCTCTCTTTCCCTGACTCTCTCCCTCCCCTCCTCTACCCCTCTTTTCCTCCCTCCCTTTCCCCCTCTTGCCCTCCTCCTCCTTCACTCCACCCCCAACATGTCCCTTCTCCCTTTCCCCCCCTCCCCTTTCAGTTAATTGCTCTTTCCATTGTTTTGTTGTTTGATTGATTCATATTGTTATGCTTCAACAGTTTATCGTTCATGTTTTATGTATCATGTTGTTCTTTGTACAGCGCTTTGGCGTAAGGCGCTTTATAAATCAATAAAATACAAATACAAAATGGCAGCCTGGTGCTACCACCCACTCTGTGGTATAGGGCCCAGCTGAGGTAAATGGTGATCCCCTTGCTCCCCAGTGTTTCTCTAACCTATGGTGTTCATCGCATCACCTCAAATCTAACTGGCAGTACCCCCTCAAAGAAATCCATTGGTTTCGGCTCACCCCTATGTTCCTCTTGTCCCTCAAGAATGGATGTCTCCGAAACTGCAGTGGAACTGGGTCAGTCATGAGGAGTATGGCTTTCCATCACTAAAGTATGTTCAGCGGATTTGTTACCAGGCCTTATTGGACAGATACAGTGGCATCCATATAATACATGTAAGAGCAGTGGGCCAGAGGAGGGGATTGAGAATGCACGCCCCATAGCCTTAACAGTTGTGCATACAACAATGGTTTGATATGTGCCAAGCTCAAAAGAAAGGCTTCAACTTCCCTTTGCTGGTCCACGAGAAGAAGAGAATGCTTGCGGGCATGAAAAGGGGCTGGAGTTGAGGATATGGCAGCTGCTGAGAGAGGAACTGCAGCAAACAGAACAACAATATGGTAAACAAAATGGCACACAACCCTGTTAAGGGTTTGGTCTACAGAGTAACACTGAGATGCACAGTACTACTGAGGACCACTGCAGAGCACCTTTTTAATCTGGATAGCCTATCACTGCCCTTAGCTGCTTGTGCTCTGCAGCTGAGCGCAGTCCAAGGTTTTTGGTCTGCATCACTTTAAAGGTAGTCAGCGTTTAATGCCAGTTAAGGTAGTTTGCAGGAGCAAAGCAATTGCATTTTGGATAATGCAGGAGAGGAGAATGGAGAGAGGAAGGGAGCACAAAGGAGAGAGGCGTACTAGAAGTGAAAGTGAAAGTAGGGCAAAAGAGTGGTGAGACCTGATGGGGGAGAAATTAAGAGGTGTGCCAAATCTAGCAAACCAGTCACTGTCTCTCCGAAAGGAAATCCTCCCTCGTGTGGCCAGGGAAAGGCAGAAGCTACCAGACTCTGACCCTGGTGGTGGCTATCTGTGGGAGGACCACATGGCGTAGGACACCTTTGGGGAAGCAAAGTGAGTCCATGGGGTCAGAAAAAGTGTTTACGTATGCTTCTCAGTAGCACCCATTTACATTTTCTCTATTCTTGTATGGCCTTTTGTAATGTGGATAAAGAACCTCCACTAATTGTTGATCACCTACCTATGCCTGTTTTCCTTCCTTTTATAACACTGAGACAACCAGATCTGAGACTTATGTACTCCCACCAGCCCCTACCCCTAGCCCCTTTTTACAACACTGAGATGAGGGAGAGGTATGGAGTGATGAAGTTCGCCAATAGCGGCAAACCAACGCTGTGGTTTAGTCATTGGAGACTACTAACAGATGCCAGGACATTAAAAAGCAGAACACCTGAGCAGAATGAGAGATTCAAGCCTCCCAACACTGGTTGGGACACAGGAGGCTAGCCTCCCAACGCCGCTCGAACCAACGAGATGGGAGAAGACCACGTCCAGGGAGCTCGGGCTGGGAAGTGTTTGCTAGGAGGAGCAGCCGGACCGCTGAATGAAGTATAAGGCAAGGCGGGAACAGAGAGGCCGAGAAGATGCGCTCCCAGTCAGCATATGGACTGCAGAGGAACCAGAGAGACCCGAGGGATGCCGAAGCTGCCAAAGACAACCGATAAGCCCGGAGAAGGAGCACAGGATACCAGGGCGCTTGTGGCTGAATAATGTGTACCGTTAGGGAATTGGGACATTAAGGTTAACGGGAGAAGGGTCGGTGGCCCGAAATCTAAAAATTATTACCTTGATACAAAAGCAGGCAGATGCAATTGAAGAAAGTAAACCTGGCATTTGCATGCAAATATTAAGTGGACTTAGAATGCCCTGGCAGGAGAGTAAACCAGGCACACAGCAAGTCTGGGACCTGCATCCAAGTAGCAATATAAAAACCCTAGCAGGAGAGTAAACCAGCGATTGAAGAATCAGTGCTAAGACCCCCTACAACCCAAGCATTGTGGAAAGCTGAGATAACAGCAGAAGAGATACCCCCCACTTTGTTGGTGAATAACAAGGGAAGAGCCATACCCATTTTCTGTAAAGGATATCAAAGGTCCAAAGAAAGAACTGTGAAATATTTGTGTAAACTGAGAAAGACCAAGGGAAGAACCATCCTCCTTGGTGATTGTGAAATAAATATATATATATATATATATATATATATATTTTTTTTTTTTTTTTCTGGGGCTTGTGGAAACTGCTTAGATCACATGCTGAGCATAGGCCGACATCTAGTGGACGCTGCAGAGTATTACAGTTGTTTTCGAAACTCGAAAAGAGACGTCGACAGGGCGTGCCAGTAATACTATCCCTAGTGTGACGTCCACTGTACCCATGATCCCTTGCGCGTCTAGGTCCCCCAGATTGTTTTTTTCCACCATTCTAGACGGACACATATAGCGGAGTTCCTGTTTCGGCGTAAAGCCATTGACTATTTAAATTATCGATAGTTTTTCTTTCTATACTTTCACCGACTTCCGAAACATCACGCAGGTGAAGACAAAAGAACTGTTCGTCGAAGGACTACCGCAACAGACCGTTAGGCCTTGGAAGGCCGCCCCTGGCCTCGGCCCAGACAGTACGGAGAGAGGGGGGAGGTCCTTTTAGGATGTATATACCCCCCCTTCCTACACTTTTTTTGCCCAGCTGCCATAACCTGTAATTATGGAAAATACCCCTTTTAAATTCTGCCCCAAGTGTAATCGTAAATTCCCGTGGGTAGACATTTAGTTTGTAATTCGTGTCTCCCAAGAGACCACGTTGAAACGTCTTGTCGAGCGTGCAGGCTCTTCAAGCCAAAGACGTTAAAGGACCGCTCCACAAAGCGCTGGCCCCATTACGCCAGGCAGCTCGAGGCCATGGAGGTAGAAGACGCCTTTAGCGATGGCAGCAACGCCGTCCTTTGGGACGGCAAGGGTGACTGAGTAGCTCCAGCTACTCAAGCACAGGCCCCCGACCCCGGCGGCCATGTTGTAGAGACTACACCCGGCAGCGGTAGCGCTACAAAGACACACACCACTAAGCTCATAAGCCCAGGTCGAGACCCGACACATGGGTCGAGTGATCGACAACGTTCCTGACCCAGGGAAAGGTCAGCTGAGTCCCGGTCCTCTATGCAATCTTGCTCGAGATCGCCACACGACCGGGCCCAACCGTCAAAAGCCAGCAAGGGTGTCGCTCGCAAAACTCTCTCCGAAGGTCGATCGTCCGCGGACGAGGCCTCTACCCTACCGGCATCCAAAACTCGACGCTTGGTGTCAGATGAGGTGGCAGGCCCCAAAAAGTAGGTTAAACACTCCTCTGGGCCCGTGGGTGGGGTGACATCACAAGAAGACCTCAAAAACTCATAGGGACAAGAGCCCTCTTAGGGAAAAAAAACCCTCAGAAGGAAAAGCCTAGAGGATCCAGGCCCATAGAAAAGCCTAGAGAACCTAGGCCTAAGGTTGTACCTCCCACAGATGAGGATTTAAGGCTTTCCCCTCAATATGTGGTAATCCCAAATTACAAAGAATGGTCTTCACAAGACATCGACAGAGTAATGAAAAGAATGACCTTCATGGACAATTTTTTCAAAAAGAACCCCGATTACCTTCAGAGCTTCAACTCCACTCCCCCCACCACAGCTCCATCTGGTTCTCAAGCCTCTGCCTTACCTACTCGACCCCCTTCTAAGAGGTCTCGTTCAAATGTTCCTTTACACAGAGTACAGTCATAGATCTCTATGACCCAGAATCAGACCAAGAAGATCTCTCCTTTGTAGAGGCAGCTGACCCTCAGTTTATTGATGAGGATACAGCGGGCCCTTATTATGGGGATGACGAGGACAAAGAGGCTGACCAAGAAGCCAATATGTACTCTATAGATTCCCCTCTTAACCAAGACACTCCAGTTGTCGATTCTCCTATTGAGGTGCTAGCCAAGGCGGCCGAGCTCTTTCAGATTGACACCCAGGAGGTACAGGAGGATAAAGAAGACAGTAGCACAGTTCATCTCGCTACTGAAATCAGTGCAGCGCAGAATACAACCATCTTTAGAAGCACCTAACCTCACACGGGCTGTAAACCCTTGTGTAGTGAAATTATTCAGACCCACACCTTACGACCCATTATATATTAGAGGGCATTTTAAGCCAGACTCATTAGTTGTGACTACAACTAGAAAGATCTCTTTCCGCAGCCTTTGATACAGTGAATCCCGAAATCCTCCTAGAACGACTACAGGAGGTAGGAAGAGTCTCGGACTCGGCATTGAAATGGTTTAAGTCTTTTTTGACTAACCGTCAGCAGCATGTGAGACTGGGAGAGTTTTTGTCGAACCTCATTTGTTTAAGTTGTGGAGTCCCACAGGGATCCTCTTTGTCACCAATACTGTTTAATTTATATATTCGACCCCTCCTTGAAATCCTAAAACGGTATGGGTTGGATTTCCATTCATATGCCGATGATACCCAGATATTTCTATGAATTACTAATTTCCAGGAAGCATTTAGCAAACTGGAGCAATGTTTGACAGAGGTAAGAAGCTGGATGTCAAAGAACTATTTACAGCTTAACGCTGCTAAGACCGAACTTATATTATTCGGTCCTAAACATCTGCTGACAGCTGCCAAAAAATTGCCTGTTCCAACATTGCTGGGTAAAAATTTACAATTTGTTTCAAACATTAAAAATCTGGGATGTATGTGGCAAGAAGATTTGGGTAGTGAAACACAGGTGGGAGGAAAGACTAAAGCAGTCTATTTCGTTCTGAGAATGCTACGTCAAGCACTTCCTTGCATTCCAAAAGAGGCTCACACCGCTGTGGTAGGGGCGCTAGCTGGTGCCCACATCGACTACTGTAACAGCCAATTGATGGGCATCCCTTCCAAACAACTCCAGCGACTTCAGAGAGCCCAGAATGCGGCCATCAGACTGATATTTAAATTAGGTAAATTCACCCATGTATCAGCATATCGTCGATTGCTACACTGGCTCTCAATTGCTGACCGTATCAAATTTAAGACAGCCTGCATTATCTTCAAATGCATAAATGGCGTTGCCCCTCTGTATCTGAGAGAGCTAATTCAGCCATATCATCCAGTAAGACAACTATGCTCTAGCGACAGTCATCTTCTGATCATTCCCCATTCAACCTATACCTCTCGAGGTGACAGAAGATTTTCTGTCTTTGGTCCTAGGCTGTGGAACTCTCTACCTTTGCAACTTAGGACCATGAGCTCTCTTCTGCAATTCCGCCAAGCATTGAAAACCTTTCTCTTCAGGTAGATAGCCCTGTTTTTTTGGGGGGGCCCTGTCCTGAGTTAAACCTTCTACCTTTGATGTTGTCATCTGCGCCGAAATACGATTCAGTTCGTCATGTGCGCGTTACAAATATACAAAATCAAATCAAAGAGAGCGGGCACACCCCTTGCTTCCTCTGATGCTCCTCCCGACAAGGAGAGCAAGAGGATCTACGCCATGGGTAGGAAAGGCGCCTCCTCTGCGGCTTATCGGACAAGAATAGTGAACAATGCAACACTTTTGGCCAGTTACAACTGCCACAAGTGGGAAGAAATTTCGGCTTTATTTTCATCTGCCCCAGAGCCACTAAAGTCGCAGCTAGCACAAGTGGCTGCAGAGGGGAGGGCGGTTTCTACCTGTCTTCTTAAGACCAACCTTGACGCGATGGACAATGCCGGAAGAGTCATTGCGCAGGGGACTGTTATTAAGAGGCATGCATGGCTCCGCCAGTCAGGGTTCAGACCAGAGACGCAGGCAACCCTAATAAACATGCCTGTTGAACCAAATTTGCTCTTCGGCAAGGCCGTAGAAGACGCCCTTAAGACTGCAAAGGACGAGTATGACGCACTTAAATCTTTGGGTCAACTTACCAACAAACCTTCCGGGCAGAGGGGTAATGAAAATTTTCGCTGTTTTCGAGGCCAAAACTCTCAATGAGGATCCAACTACAGTCAGGACCAAGATTCCTCCTCAGAAAATAATCAAGGCCAATCCTCCCAGGGATATCCTAGACGACAACGCAGGGGTTGGGGAGGAGACCCTGCTCGAGGTGGCACACCACCTCCGAAGCAGTGGCATTCCGCTTCAAGTGCCCTCCCATGCTTCTCCAGTAGGAGGACGCATTTCCAGCTTCACCCACACATGGGAGGGAATCACCTCAGACAGATGGTTGCTGTCCACAGTAGCGGGCGGATACTGTATAGAACTTCTCTAACATCCCCACGATCACCCACCACAGCAGAAGTCCCACTCGGAAGAACATCAGCGTATACTCCTCGAAGAGATAGCCACACTTCTATGAAAGGACACCATCAAAGTCGTCCCGGCCAACCAGGTAAACAGGGGTATTTATTCAACATACTTTCTTGTGCCAAAGAAAGATCTAACAATGCGCCCAGTATTAGATTTGTGCCCTGCAAACAAGTATGTCAAGCCGGGGGGCGTGGCTAGGACGGCCATGTAACAGGACGTGCTTTTGAGGGGGCTCCCTTGATCCGTAGATGATCCTGCGAGAGAGCGCGCGTGCAGATCCCTGTCGGCGCTGGAATTAAACTCACAGGCTTGTGAGCGTGTCAAGCGCACTCGCTGTACTTCTGGGGCACGAGAAAAGCGAGGATGTAAAGTTACACCCATTGTAAGTTTCTGAGTCCCGGGGAGGAAAACGAAACCAAGATGGCGGCGGCGAGAACAAAGGACGGCCTGTGATGAACCAGGAAGCCGCGACGAGGATGCAGCGGGAGCTCGGCGAGGCCCCGTTGTGACTGCCTGCGGAGGCTGGTGAGCAAAGGAGCGGACGGAGGAGACGGGCTGCCCGAGCTGTGTAGTGGCCTCACAGGCAGGTGAAAGAAGACGGCTTATGCCCCCAGCCCGCGCATGCAAGGCGGGTCCCCAATTAGTGCCCGCCGTGCGCGAGCAAACAGCTGGTGGACATTGGATCGGCGCTGGAGCGCGATCGTATGCTGGAGGACCACAGAGTGCTACATTGTAGCGACGGGACTGTCGAGAACATCGCTGGGCGCTGTGCAGAGGCGCACAAGGAACAATGTTGCGCTGGAGGCAAAGCACGGGTAGCTGACACGCTCGCACTTGGGGAGCCACCCGGTGAACGAGATCAGAGTCCAAGACCCCCATTCGAGCAAGGCACAGACCAGCGGGATGGCGCCATAGCACACGCAAACGCCACACGGATAGGCGGAGGGAGGTGGCAGCGTTGGGGGGGGGAGGGGAGATTGAGCTGGCAGATGCAGACCCTGGTCCCTGGGGGCACGAATCATAACTGTTGAGGATACGGATGCGGGTCAGCACACCCACGATAGCCAATCCCATGCAAATGGACCTGCTGGGCAAGCAGCACAAAATACAGAGTAACACACACCCAACCCAAGCGACCTACATGGAAAAGGCGTACAACCGGCAAGCCCAAAGTGCACGCACACAGAGACCTTATCGCTGTGGCGCGAGCAGCCGTGTGATGGCCTTGAGGTGACACCCTGAGACGCTTAGGGTTAGCGGCGCTAAGGAAAGCGCAAGCCCCCGTTGGGGAGATCCGGGGCAGTGGCGTGCCCGTGAAGCAGTGTTGTGCTCGGCAAAGGACAGCGAAAGAGGAGCGGGAGAGCGGCTTCTGTTGTGAAATAGGAGCGGCGGAAGACGTGGGATGACATAACCCACTCGTGATTGGTCCCCTGGTGCCCACGTTAGCCCCCCCTAGGCCTGGCTGAGGGAGTTCCACATCTGAGACTGTCTTGAGCTTCGTATGGCCTTGTGACTACGGCTGAGGGAACACGAGGAGGGTGCGGAAGAAGGGTGCACGCACCTGAGCACTGGCCACGGACAGGGCACGGCAAAGATCAGCGTCGCGACACCTAGGGAGCACAGGCACGTGGGAGGACACGGCCCACGCTGGGTGCGAGCGGTGAGCTTAACGCACATCTGGATCGCTGAGGGTGGTTTGTGACCACGCAGACATTCGTGTCGGGGGGAAGCACGACATCCTTCCGGCTAGTCGACACAGCAGGATGTCTTCCAAAGCGGTTAGACCCAGGATCAAGCAGCCCACGATGGAGGCCTATGCCAAGTAGCCCCCGGGCGCGGAAGGTGGCAAAAGTAAGGAGGCCTCCGCGGCTGTAGCGGAAACACCGGGCACGATCCAGGAGGTGTTGGCAGCAATTGCTGATCTAAAAGTGGCCTGGGAGACGAAGCTGGGCCTGGCTATGAGAGAGCTGCAGGAGGGCCTAGACCTCAAGATTGGGGCGGTTCAGGAAGAGGTAAACCTCCTGAGGCAGGATGTGCGGACAATTGCGGAGCGCACTGGGGCCTTGGAGAAGGAGTTGGCCCCGACGACAGAGGCGTGCGCCGCGCATGACAAGGAGCTCCATGCCCTCCTGCAAAGGGTGGGCAATCTGGAGGACAGAGCGGAGCAAGCAGAGGGGCGCGCCAGGCGCAACAACATCCGCATAGTGGGCCTACCGGAAGGAATGGAAGGACATAACCCCACAGAATACCTGGAAACATTACTCCTACAGGAGATAACTGGCGGGGCGCTGACCCAGGGGTTCGCAGTTGAAAGAGCGCACAGGGCCCTGACTAGGAGACCGGCCCCGGGCGCCCCCTCGCGGCCGCTGATCGCCAAGATCCTGAATTATCGAGATCGAGAGAAGATCCTAGAATTTTTCCGGAAGGGAGGAACGATTGAAAGGGGGGCAGCAAAGATCACGGCGTACCCGGACTATACGATGCTTGTACAGCGAAGCAGGATGAACTTCGGGTCGGTGAAAAGACGGCTAAGAGAAGCGGGCCATCGCTACATGTTGCTCTACCCAGCCAAGTTGAAGGTGTTTTACAAGAACAGATCCCTCTTCTTTGATACGCCGTCTGAAGCGATGGACTGGCTGGACATGCAGGGCCGACCCCAGGAATCGGATGTCCAGATGGAAGCCGCGGCAGATAAGTAGCGTGTAGCTGTGGCACCTGTGGTGACATAGCCAAGACATTGGGACTTGATTATAGAGTTATATCATGCTTGTGGGATGGGAGTGGTGATATCAGCCGGCTGGACCTGCTGGACGCACTCTCCTAACAATAGACAATAGGGAGCTCCGGGGAGGCACCCCTTGACCCCACTAATTGTTTACTTAGTTCGGTCACTGTTAGATTGGTGATGCCCCGCGGGGCCCTAGTTCTCAAACACGAGACAGGACCAGACGTGGTTGGGCCTGAGATCCAGGGATGGAGCTGGGCATTTGTTGGGGTAGGGTAGGCAGGGGGGAGGGGTTGGGGTGTGTGCTGTGGTGTGTAGTTGGGGATCAGGGAGCGGGGGAACCGTTGAAGGAGGGAAAGCGAAGAGTCGGAAAACAAACCTTTAAAGGGAGCATTGCCTTAGAGGGCTGAGAAACGAGAAGAGTGCTATCAAGGGGAGTATAAAAGAGAGAGGTGGGGGGGAAGCAGACCGAATAGATGGCATCGGGTAATCTCCGGATAGTGACCTGGAATGTACGGGGCCTCAATAGCTATCTGAAACGTAATAAAGTGATGCTGTACTTAAAGAGGATGCGCATTGACATAGCCCTACTGCAGGAGACCCATCTTACTAGGGGGAAGCTGGAGGTGGTCAGGAGAAAATGGAGGGGTACTGTAGTGGGAGCTACATACTCAGCGTATGCCAGAGGGGTAATCACTTGGGTGGCGCCGCACGTGCCGCTCCAGGTGCTTGGTACAGCGTCAGACCCGGAAGGCAGAATGGTGACAGTAACAGGGCTCCTGGAAAACAGGGAAGTGCATATCATAAATCTGTATGCCCCCAACCACGACACTGCAGCCTATTTCAGGTCCCTTTATGGCAAACGTGGCCCCCTGGCTGGGGGTGCGGTCGTGTGGGGAGGGGACTTTAATTCCACCCTGAACCCCAAAATGGATAGGTCAGCTGACAAGGTGGGGAAAATGTCGCCGGCTGCCAAAGCGCTTGGGACGTTGCTGGTAGACCTGGGCTTGGAGGATGTCTGGAGAAGGCTGCATCCTATGGATAGGCAATATTCGCACTATGCAGCGCCACATGACTTGTACACGAGGCTAGATTACGTGTTTGTAGCGGCGGAGATAGCGGGAGAAATGGTAGGTGCGGAATATAAGGCCCGGGTATTGTCTGACCACTCGCCCTTGGTGGTAGAATGGCGACACCAGTCCCCCAGACCGCGAATCCCGACATGGAGACTTAGGACAGAGGCACTGCAAGATGAGGGGTTCCGGGAGGATCTGAGGGATGCCATTGAGGAATATTTTGACATAAACACGGGTAGCGTACGCTCTATGGGAACTCTATGGGAGGCCTTTAAGGTGGTGGTGCGTGGGGTAGCCATTTCCAAGTCTAAAGGGCTCCTGGAAGGTATTGAAAGGGAACTTCAAGAAACGGAAAGGGAGCTGGAGGACCTCACGCGACATGTGGATGCTGACTGTGATAACAGAACTGAGATAAATGATCTACAGTCGACCTGCAGTACTCTCTGGGATAGGCTGTGTAGATTAAATTATAAGAAATATACGGCGAGGCTCCATGCAGGGGGCGACAAGCCGGGCAGATTGCTGGCCTGGATGTACAAGAGGGAGACCCCCCGTTCAGTGATCAGGGAGATTCGAGATGAGGGTGGTCGCATCTGCAACACCCAAGAGGGGGTAAACGGGGAGTTCCTCAAATATTATAGGCACTTGTACGAGGACACTGGGGAGGATATGTGCCAAGACATACTGGACACATTAGAGGACATAGAGCTGCCCACCCTGGACGACCTAGAACGCGACGAGTTAGACGCTCCCGTTACCTCGGATGAGCTGGAGGTGGTGATTCAGAATCTGCCCACGTGCAAGGCGCCTGGGTCGGATGGGTTGCCTAGTGAGTTCTGCAAGACATACAAGCAGGAGCTACTTCAGCCACTGCTTGCCATGTTCAACGAGGCCTATGAGCAGGGGGAACTTCCACTGTCCCTCTGCGAGGCTATGGTCATCCCACTCCTGAAACCAGGTAAGCCGGCCGAGGAGTGTGGGTCTTATAGACCTTTGTCCATGCTCAACCAGGACAGTAAAATACTTACGGCAGTGCTGGCTCATATGTTGAAGAGGGTGATCAGCAAGTTGATACACCCAGATCAGACGGGCTATGTCCCAGGCAGGAATATCACCGATAACCATAGGAGACTACACCACATTATCGACCAAACTGAAGAAGATACGGGCGAGCTGGCTATCGTGTCATTAGACGCGGTCAAAGCCTTTGATTCAGTGCGGTGGCCTTGGTTGAAAGCGGCCATGAGGGGATACGGAATTGGACCTGGATACATCAGGTGGGTCCAATTGTTGTACAGCACCCCGATGGCGAGAGTCAAAACAGGATGCACGGTCTCAGATATCTGGCAATTCAGCAGGGGAACCAGACATGGATGTCCCTGGTCACCCATGTTATATTTACTAGCGCTTGAGCCGTTGGCAATATACCTGCGACAACTATATGGGGAGGTGGGCATTAGTACAGTAAGTGGGAGACACCTGGTATCACTTTATGCGGATGACATGCTCCTTTATCTGCGTTATCCAGAAGAGAACCTGCAGTATGTGCTGGAGGTGATGGACCGCTACGCCACCCTCTCGGGCATATCTGTGAACCCTAGAAAGTCTAGTCTGTTTCCCTTGGGCAGATATAGAAATGTCCCGTTGCAGAGGCTGCCTGTCCTGCCAATTCCATGGCAGACTGAGACATTTAGGTATCTGGGAATATAAATACTTACCACAAGATCGAGGCGGAGCATAAACATAATACAGAGAAGACAATAGAGGGGGTCCAGAACAGCATGGTATTTTGGTCCAGATTGCCCCTGACCATGATGGGGAGGGCGGCCTTGCTCAAGATGGTGGTTCTGCCCAGACTCTTGCATTTCTTTTGTGAATGTCCCGTTTTTGATTCCCAGGAGCCTATTCGCGAGACTTCATAGTGTGTGCAGGGGTTTCTTGTGGGGGAACTCCAGAAACAGGGTAGCCCTGTGGAAACTCCAGAACCCGTGTGATAAGGGGGGCATAGGCCTGCCAAACTTTGAACTATATTATTTGGCGGGGCAACTGCTGTATGTGGCCAGGTGGCTGTCGGATGAGGATTCGGCGGAAGCCAGGCTATTGCGGGAAGACCTAGCCCCATATTTTCTGAGGGAAGTGGTCTGGTTGAGCAGGGATAAACTGAAGGGAAGGAGGCGGCTATTGAGGCTGGGTTGGGAGGTTTGGCACAGAACATGGAGAATGATGGGTGATCCGGAACCGCTCTCCCAACAGGCCCCACTGGTGGCGCTGTGTGGGAACGACTCCCAATTATTTGAGTCGGTCCGTAAATACTGGGAACCGGTAGGCCTGGCCACCCTTGGGGACATATGGCAGGAAGGGGAGGCATTGGGCTTTCAGAGGCTGCAAGAAGAGACAGGGGTACATAGAGGCCAATATATAACCCATACTAGGCTCATGAAACGGGTTAGAGAGAGGTGGCCCGAGACGGCGCTGGCCGAGGACCCTGATGCCTCCCTGGAAACTATGTCTGATGTCTCGGAGGGTGGGCACCAAATATCGAGGATATACGAGCTCCTGAGAGCGAAGGCTGGGAAGGAATTGCTCCAACTGAGACAGGATTGGGAAGAAGAGGTGGGGGGTACCATGACAGACGGGCAATGGGAGAGAGCCCAGAGGTACCATAAAAAGGTGTCCCGGAACGCGAGACTCCAGCAACTTCAACTGTATGTCACCCATAGGGCTTATTTGACTCCCTGTAAAATAGCAAGGTTTGGAGGCTCGGTTACGCAGAAATGCCCCAGGTGCGGGGAGATAGAGGCCGGGCTACTACACATGTTTTGGGCTTGCCCCGAGGTGCACGGATTCTGGGAGGAGGTCCGAACAAAACTGGCTGGAGGGGGAGTGGTGCTGGATGTGGGATCAGCCTGGTCATGCATGCTCAGGTTTTTTCCCAGACCCCGGGACTCAAAGCATATAAGCAAGATGAGAGATTTAGCTTATGTCCTGGCCAAGCGCAGGATTGCTATGAGCTGGAAAGCGGCCCAAAGACCTATGGTGGAACTATGGTGGGCAGACCTCTTAAAATGGGCGGAAGCGGAATCCGTAGTTTGGCTTGAAGCGGTCACTAAGGGGGGTGAAGAGGAAGTAGGACCCCTGCTGGCCTGGCGGCAATTGGTGGCCTCTATGACAAACCCTCACCAGGGTGACGACGAATCGGAGGATTCGGATGATGAGTGCATAAGCACTGCGCTACCCGATAATGCTCCTGCCGATAATATGGATGAGCCAGCTCTAGTTTGAGGGGGGGAGGGGCGGGGGGAATATATGGCGAAATGTGATGGTTTGACGATTTCTTTACATACTGAAACAGTTATATTGTGTGTTTTGTTTTGTTTAGCTTTGAAAATAAAAAATAAATTAAAAAAAATAAATAAATTAAAAAAAAAAGTATGTCAAGCCACAAAGGTTCTGCATGACTACGCTACAAGAGGTAATCCCTCTACTAAAAAAGGGGGATTACATGGCAACATTGGATATGAAAAGATGCCTATTTTCATATTTCATTGTTCCCAGCGCACAGAAGATTCTTGTGTTTCAATATAGCGAACCAGCACTACCCATTCAAGGTGCTGCCCTTCGGAATAGCCTTGGCTCCAAGGGTATTCACAAAGGTACTCGCGGTGGTGGCAGCGCACATGCAGGGAGGCAATCCCAGTGTACCCTTACCTGGATGACTGGCTCATTACAGGGGAATCCCCCTTAATTTGCAGACAAAACATTCAGAGAACAATAAACCTTCTGTTTCAATTGGGCTTCTCCACGAGAAAAAGTCAAGCCTAGTGCCAAGCACTTCAAAACAGTTCCTAGGAACGGTCTTAAACACAGAAGAGGGGGTTGGTCTTTCCATCAGAGGAAAGAATACAAAATTTGTGTCTGCATATACACATCAGGCCGGCTGCCTGATAAGGGTGCGCAAAGCTATACATTTAATAGGCATGATGGCATCCTGTATTTACCTGGTTCCCCACGCGCTTGCGTCCCATGCAAGAGTGGTTTGGCGAAACAGTGGTCTCAGGCAAGCGGTCAGTGGGACGATCTCTGGTTTTTTCGCCAACACTTGTACAGAATCTTTGCTGGTGGACAAGGGAAAATCTAACGAAAGGAAAACCCTTCTTCGATCTAAAGGTGAAGGCGGTTGTCACGACCGACACCTCACTGGCGGGGTGGGGGACTCACTACCTTCACCACGTAGCTCATGGTCTGTGGTCTCGCACTGTAGCTCAGAACCACATCAATCTACTAGAAATTCTGGCAGTATTCAAAGCCCTTCACGCATTCGAACCCCATTTAACAAACCTATCTGTGCAGATCCTAACATATAGCACTACAGCAGTGTTTTATATCAACAAACGGGGGTACACGTTCTCCAAATCTATCCAAACCTTCGCAGCAAATTTGGAAATGGGCACTCAAACGGAAGATGTTCTTGTCGTCACAACATGTTCCAGGGGAACTCAACTCTCTGGAGGACTCATTGAGCAGAGACCCCCTACCAGAGGAACACAAGTGGCGTCTACATGAAGGAATCGTAGAACACCTCTTCTCTCCATGGTGTTTCCCTACTATAGACTTATTTGCCACAAGCGAAAACATTCAATGCCCAGACTTCGTGTCCAGGTTCACCCAGACAGGCTTCAAGGGGAACGACCTATGGATGAACTGGTCAAGGAAATTTTCTTACGCTTTTCCCCCAACACCTCTCATGAGGAAAGTGGTGAATAAGATACACAAGGAACCGATGACGCTTATCCTAGTTGCTCCTATGTGGGCAAGACAACCATGGTATCCACATTTGCGCAAACTGGCGTTGTGTGATCCCATCAAACTCCCGTGCCACTACAACCTACTCACCCAGCACTAGGGACTAACAGTGCACCCGCAGCCGCACTCGATGAGCTTGGCAGCATGGCTCCTGAGGTCATAGAGTTCGACCATCTCAACCTGCCACAGAGATGCATGGATATCTTCAAAGAATCAAGAAAACCAAACACTAGGCACTGTTACTTTGACAAATGGAGAAGATTCGTAATTTGGTGCCAGTCTAAACAGATCAACCCCATAGAATGTACTCCATCCCACATTCTAACTTATATACTCCATTTGCTAGATGCAGCGTTAGTATTCAACTCCCTAAAGGTCCACCTGGCGGCTTCGTCAGCCTACATGACTTCTCATAATAAGGTCTCATGGTGGAAAGTACCAGTCATCAAGGCATTTATGGAAGGAGTAAAGAGAATCCACCCTCCAATTTCTAACCTGCCGCTAGGTTGGGACCTCAATGTGTATTGTATTTATTCTTATAAAGTGCTTTATACCAAAGCGCTGTACAGTTACAACAACAGGGTACATTTAACATAACAAAAATTCTAACAGAAGCAAATTACAAACATGAATCAGTCACCAAAAACAGAATGTAGAGCAATTATTCAGAAGGGGAAGGGGGAGAGGAGGGGGAGGGCTGGGAAGAATAGGGAGGGAATGTGGGAGGAGGTTGGAAGGAGGGGGTGGGAGAGGATAAGGGGGGGAGGTACTCAATGTGGTACTCAATAAGCTCATGGGGCCCCCTTTCGAGCCTATGCACAAGTCTAGTCTCAAACACCTGACTTATAAAACTGCCTTCTTAGTGGCAATCACCTCCATAAGAAGAGTTAGTGAAATTCAAGCATTGTCAGTGCAGGATCCTTTCTTTGTTGTACACATAGACAAGCTGGTTTTACATACTCACCCTAGGTTCTCCCCTGAATTCATCTCCAAATTTCATGTAAACCAGTCGATTGAGCTACCCAAACCGCTAAGAAAGATAGATCAATTATTTGTCTCCATAGCGCCAGGCATAGAAGGTGACCGCATTTCTAAGAATGCCATCTCTAGGTGGATAGTCGGATGTATCCAACTGTGCTATTCTCTATCAGATAAAACACTGCCTTTTACACCAAGGGTTCACTCCACTAGATGCACAGGAGCCACTATTGCCTTCATTGCAAATGTCCCGTAAAACAGTATTTGCAAAGCCGCTATATGGAGCTCTGTACATACTTTCACTCAGCACTACTGCATTGACACTCCTTCCAAGACAGATACACAAGTGGGACAAGCAGTTCTAAGACATTTATTCGCTCATGAACCTTCTCACATCCCACCTCCTTCTTCCATTCCACTGCTCGCTAATCTATGCACTTCATGTGATCTAAGATTCCACAAGCCACAGAAGGGATACATTACTCACCGTAATCGTATTTCTGATGCTTGTATCTGCTTAGATTCACATGCGACCCACCCTTCCTCCCCTCGGAGAGAAGGCTAATGGATGCCTATGAGCTTGTCTGATACGTATATGCTTGAATACAACTGTACTCACACTACACCTCATGCTACCTCATGTCAGAAAAATAACAATCTGAAGGACCTAAACGCGTGAGGGATCATGGGTACAGTGCATGTCACACTAGGGATAGTATTACTGGCACGCCCTGTCGACGTCCCTTTTCGAGTATCGAAAACAACTGTAATACTCTGCAGCTTCCACTAGATGATGGCCTATGCACAGCATGTGAATCTAACCAGATACAAGCATCAGAAATACAATTACGATGAGAAATGTATCATATATATATATATATATATATCAAATGTGACATTGTGAATAACCAGAAAACTCTAGGGGATAGGAAGGACCCTTCTCTGCTGGAACCTTGCTTACTTTTCTTCACTTTCAAGACTTTGTTTGGAACATTGGGAGTAAGGGGATGGTGTACAGCTCAAATACAATCCCCTCTCACGTTGTACTGTGTTTAGTTTGTGAGGGCCCGCTTTGGAGTTTGGATACAGGACAGAGAACTATTTTTGATTTGGAATTCCTGACACAGACGTTCATTCGTTTTGTTCAGGTAGGAAAACCCCTCATAGAGTTGGCGATAGGTAGGATTTTCCAAAGTCTTCATTTTCTTTTTTATAATAAGTTTTTGATAATCACCGAAAATGCCACTGTGTCCGAGTTTTACTGTTGATGGTGGTGGTGTGAGGTAGAAAGTGGGATGTCTTGGGGAGAAAGATGCAGAGGAGGGCTCATAAGGTATAAAATTAAAAAAAGTGAAACCAGCGGAAGGAACAAGAGGAGTAAACAAGGGAATCTGAGAAAGAGAACGTTGGGAGTTCAGTGGGGTTGATGAGCGGGACAGAGAGAAAGCAGAATTGAGGAATGCTGAATGTAAGTGATGCCACAAGATGAAGCAGTGGTGGAAGAAGCGAAAAGAGTACAGGAAGACAGAGAGAATTCCAAAGATGGCCAGAGTGTTGCAAGTCTTTTTGGAGGAGGCAGGTGGTGGCACATGTTTAGGGCAGAGAGGAGAAAGGAGAGCACGCCAGGAGGTCAGAGGAAACTTCCTGATATTCCCTGCCGGTGGAGCACCAACAAAAATCCATGCAGCACAGCCTGTGGCAGCCAACAGCACCTTAGGGCCTGCAAAACCACCTATTTGTCCCACCAAGGTCTGGTGTATCCCGTACCCAGTGGAAGCGTGATCATTGACCCCAGTGCCCTTTGAGCCCAACAGGCAGGAGTGACTGCCTAAAAGATTTGGATCCTGACCAAGCAACGGCAGTGCAGACAGTCAGCCAAGACCACAAACAAGGACAAAGGGACACTTGAAACCCCAGACTGAGTGAATTTTGTTTTACCATGAGGAGGTGAAGGCCAAGGGAAGAGAAGAATGGACAGTTTGAGTACAGGCTTCAATCACCCTGGAATTGCTCATCTTGGTTTACCCACATTCCTACACTCATTCCACCAAAGTCCCTTGGAGCATCATTTGTGTTATAAAAGTAAAACCTTTTGAACTAGCCTAGCCAAGTCCCGAGTTGTCTGTTGGTCCCCTGAACGTGACCGCTCCCAAATGGACAAGCTATGCAAACATGTGTTGATATAACTGCACCTCACAAATTCTTAACCATGTGTGCAAGCATCACGTGACTCTCCATTTCCTTCAATAGTGTGCCATCTTTTCAAATGGGAACAGGGTAATTCTAATTGGAAGTGGATCAAGAACTGGAGCTTAGTGAAGTTTGGAAATGGGGAATCGGACTACTGCATCACAGCTGCAGTCTGAGACAGAGCAGTCATGTCTTGAAACCAAGGGGGGAGTCTGGGAATCTCTCTACAGCACGAACACAGCCCAATGACCTGTTCTTGGGTAAGTAACCCCTGGGAGAGACTCTACCAAGTCTTTAGCTCACTGTCCCTTTCACAGAGAAGACATTTCCCTGCATATCAGTCTTTGTCCTGCCCAGGGGCAGTCCAGCACCGAAATACTAGGCAATTCTCCTCTGAACAAGAGTACCAACAGCAACCCCATACACGTGTTTCAGCCTTGTTGGGCATCATCAGTGCGGTGAAGCTGTGCCTCTCTAAGAACAGTGAGCAAGGGGTCCACGTCTGGATCGCCCTGTTAACTTAGGGTGAGACCCAAAGTTAATTTATGCAAAACAGGGGGGGGTCTGGGAATCTCTCTACCAGCACAAACACAGCCCAATGACATGTTCTTGGGTGAATAACCCCTGGCAGAGACTCTACCAAGTCTTTAGCTCACTGTCCCTTTCACCAGGTAACACAAAAAAGTGCAAACGGGGCCATAGGATAAACAAGGATGCCGCTAGCCTTTGGGTTTTAATCGTAAAGCAAGAGAAAAAGGCAATTTGTGGCAGTGCTGCTTGTAAGTCCTTCTTTGCTACACTATTACTTAGTTGTAACAATATAGGGGCAGTGGTGCACACGGTCTCTTAGCTATACATGCACCTTTCTTTTCTAACTCATGGTTCTATTCTTTCTCATTCTGAGGAGCTCTGGTCCTCATTCCAAAGTGATGATTCTTATCTTTATCTCTCTTCACAGGTTCAGGTGTTATTGCTGAGTGTTTGGCTGAGTTGGCCATTCCTGAAATTAACTTTCATTTGTCAGTGCCTTCACCATTGCTTTGCAGTTGGTCGGGTCCCACTGTATTTATCATGCATTTTGCTTCTTTTGGCCTCACCTTTAGAAATGGTGCTCTTCTCTTGATCACAATGCCGCATCTGCTTGGTGTCTCCCTTGTCTGTCTGCCATATGGCACCCCTTTGCTATAAACCAGCTCTTACACCTTCTCTTTAGATACCAGATTTCTAGACTCAAAATGGCATCTTTCCCTGGTGCAGAGGTATTTTGGTAATGACAATGAGACCCTCCAGGCTGAGACTGCTTGGAGCTGGTTACTTCACCCCAGGCTTATCCGTTTAGTTGAGGTTTCCAGAGTATGCCAACCTCATTCAGGCAGGGGGCTAACCGTTCTGCAGCAAATCTTGTCCTTTCCTCCTAGACTGTCAGTTTTTCTGGCGGCTCCCAGGTCTCCTTCTTTGTTTTATTTAGTTTATATGCATATTGGTGAGTTAATTATATCGGATGAGATTGGTGAACACTATCGGATAGAAAGGAAGAAAAGGAAAAACAGACGAAGTGACACAACACGAGAATAACAGCATAGTAAGGTATATATTCTTGACACACAGTAGCCTCCATACGACCTTGCCCTGAGCCAGTCTGTCTGGGCTCATGTGTACATTTCTTTCTGTATTTTCAGCCTGCAATTCTACGGGCCACCAGGGCTTGTACGCAAAGGGTCCAACCTTGTTCCCCTCCTAAGCGATAGTAACCATGCTATAGTTGTAAAGATGAGCAACAGGCTTTGATGTTTGTATCAATTCCAAACATTATCAATGATACAGTGGAGAAGATAACCATTTTCCTATGTTTCTTAGTTGTTTAAATACCTTGATCCAAAATTAGTAGATCCCTGACAACATGCCTGGTTTATCAGTGACACATCTTTTTCTCTCCTGAAACATTTCTGTTAACGGGAGGGATTCATTCATAAAAATTGTATTGATGTAAAAATACAGCTGAAATAGGATATAATTAAGGTCTGTATTTATCCATATTTATTTTGTATTAATTTTATCTGTATTCATCCATATTTATATTTGCTCCATAAATAAAATGTTTCAACTAGTGCTTTTTCCATATTTATTCAAAACTATGCCACTTGGAGGCCTGTAATGGAAAGATAATCTTAAAAACAAACAGCTGCTCCTCCTGCAACAGGTTAACGATTACTATAACCCTTAAAACTACTTCAAAGAGAATCTAATCACTTTTTTAGCTTCCCCATTGTGTTCCTTTGCACAGCCGTTGGCCTGCAAGTCATAATTGACACCCTGAATAGCTAATCTAGACCTGTGAGTGTCTGCTTTTTACAAATACATACGGAAAGGGAATCGATAACAGACAAACCTTTGTGTAAAAATCAGTAAAACCTGAAAACATGGAGCCATACATATAACATGTATGCACCATAAAGATGTAATTTTTATAAATCTTAACAATAGTATTCCACCCTCCTTTCTCATGCTCATGAGTTGAAATCCTGCCAGGTCCACTTAGCCCTTCATCCCTTCAATTTCATTATAATGAGTAGCCTTGAGTTGGGAAACAATAAACAACTACTGAACTGTTTGGCGTGCCAGGATACCTCCTTGGAAGGTGAAAGAGCGCTCTACAAATACACCTGTTATATATGTTATGTAATTTAAAAATGAATTTCTAGTCGTATCTACCTTCTTTTTAGGAATAAGTTATAATAGTAAGCAATACTTAGCACTGCAATTGGACGGTCATCGCTTGCAACCGGCAAACTTCAAACCAGTGGCTGCTCTGTTTCAGCTCCTCGCTTCTACTGCAGATAGCAACACCGCGGTTCCTGGCTGTCGAGATGGGCTGTGCTTGCATCTGGGGTCCCTTACTCTGAGGGGGCTCAGGCTCGGTCAGTCCTACTTTTTGGGAGTCTGGAGGATCTTCCTGGAGCTCTTGGCCAGCATAAAAGCAGCGCACACAATCTGGTGTTCCTCTCCCTGGCTATCCGGTTCCAGCAGCGACTGCAGTGGATACTCGACCAGCTGTGAGAAGATGTCAAGGTGGCTTACTTTGGAGTTGATTGGTCCCACCAAGTCAAAGGGAGAAGTTGTCCTTGCAGGGGCTTCTCTGTCGATACGAATTTGGAGTTTCAGCACTGCAGCAGGGCTTCACCGGGCAAACCAACAGTCCAGGAGTTGCAGTAGGCGTCCTCTTCAAGTTCTTCTTGGGATTCCTCCGTCCAGTGGTCGACTCTGCCTTCCAAGCCAAAAAGCCTCGCCTTTTATGCATCTTGCTCCCATTCAGTCCAGCCTAGCTGTCAGTCACCCAGAAGGGTGGCTGTCCTTGCCGGACAGGCAGCCAGCCGGCCAATCTCCTAAGAGTGCATTCCTGTCTCCTAGGAGACTTAGCACAGGGAGTTTCGGGTACCACCCTTGCTTCCTGCCCCCGCCAGGCACCCTGGAGCAAGAGACGGGCTTCACTTGTGAATCCTGCCAAAGGCAAAATGAACAAAGGGACCAAACCTGGTTAGGCGCGCAGCGTAAATCTTGAGAAGGATTTTTCTACAAAGAAATGGGGAAAAAAAGAAAGCCAGGCCATTTTGACAAAAATAGCACCCATGGATGCTTTACCGTGGCTGCGAACGCAGCCCGCGGTAAAATCCCATAATGGTAGTAAAAAGTAAATCACTGCCACCAGCCATTCAGTGAGGAAAGGGTAACATAAAAATGTTACATGAGAAGCTAGACAAAGGGGATACTAAGTAAACCCTTGGGCACCCTATTGTAAGATAGTGTGTGCTCGGTCTAGAAAGTTACAAATATAAGTAAAGTCAATTTCACTTTACTGCTCTGCGAAACAGTAGTTTATCCCAGAGAAGGTATTCAAACGTTTGGGAAATCCGAAAGTCTTCCCTGTGTCACTGCACTGAAGGTGCTGTCTGACACAACGTAAAAGATGCCGCCTATGGAGTTTGGCAGACTCCACAACCAAAAGAAACGCAGTGTACAAAATCACATTAAAACACATGAGAGAGCGGGGAAAAATTGTCTCACTCTTTCCAGGTAAACAAATCAAGTCCTCAAAATCCAGCAAAGTTGCTCGGGGTCTTTAAGTTAAAGAGAATTAGCACATTTCTGAGAATTCTCCCTAACAGCCTTCAAAAATAAGCAAAAAGACTGGGGTCCCATTGGAATTGTGAGGAACCAAGAATGAGAGGCAGACAGAGGACTTATTTTGATAAAAGTTTATACCACCAAACATACAGGGTTTGGGAAATGCCTCACTGTGCCTAATCTAAGAGGTATTTCCCTACCTCAACCAAAAACTAAGAGTCTGTCCTGTATCAAGATGCCCAAAGCAAGAATGTCCTGTGTCTGAAATCGTTTCCTAGCTCTCTCATTCTAAAAGTAATTATAAGGTGATGAGGGGAATGTCTTTGGCTTGGAAAGTACACACATGTTCAAGTTCAACAAAAAAGGTATAAATCCAACAAAGGTTTCAAATGGATAGTGCTCACAGTTCCAGGGAATGGCTCCCTTGCCCAGGTTTCTCTCTACCAAAACGAAATTTCAAAAGAATAGCCAAGCTCTTTGTAGCCCAAGAGGATAACCCCCCCCTGCTTGGTGTTTAAACCCACTCCATGGGAACTACTGTCATGATCTCTGCTTCCAAAAGGTCAGGGTTTTCCCAACTCCCTTGGAAGCAGATCCATAACCCAGGTTCTGAGTGCCAACCAGTCCCAATTGGGACCTTTTGGACCCAGTCCTGGCGCCAGTGGCACCAGGCTCATAAATATGCCCAGTCCCAGCGCTGGAAGCGCCGGGCTCATAATGTTTGGGTGGACTTACCTGTAGCAGACCATGCTGCTTACTTGCCTGCCAGTTGAGCCTCTGATTCTCTTCTGTTTGGAACTACTTTTCCTGTTGGGTGGGGCAGGAGCCACTCCCTAGGTTCAGAACACTGGAACTCTTCTGGAAAGCAGGAACTCTTTTCTTACCTAGGCGTGGCTGTGGAAGGAGACACCTAAGCACTACAGGAGGCTATTTAAACCACACCCGATGGATGAATCTTGCTTTGCGTTATTCTGCATCCTCTGCAGCAGAACGCTCATTGTGTCTTCTGCATCTGATCCTGGGCCTAAGGAAAAAGGCTTACCATCCTGAATCCAGTCTTCAGCAACACCTATAAAGACAAGAAAGAACAGGTTAGCATTACGGTCTTCAGTGACAGCGCTTCACTTACCTGGTCCATCGGCTGTCACCAACGCCTCGCGCTGCATTCCGGCATCTGAAAGACAAAGGCTTACCTACTCTTCGTGCGCTCCGGAGGTCTTCGCACTGCATTCCGGCTTCTAAAAGAATAAAGCTTACCAACTCTTCGCACGCTTCGGAGGCCTTCGGCGCTGCATCCCACATCTGAAAGATAAAACAAGGTGCGTTTAAAGACATTGGGGAACTTTAATACTCACGTGCCATTACTCCTTTCCACATCTAACCCAGTGGGTATTCCGGCACCCTGCAGCCGCTCCGAACTTGTACCTGCAAAATAAAAAGACAGTTAGAGCGCATCGTGAAGCAGGCAACAAGCGCTTACTTACGTGCTTCCAGGCGCTTCTATTCATCACACGGGCTCCATCTTCAACTCACTTCAGCCCGTCATCCGCCATCGCCGGAACCCTGCAAAACAAGAGACATCATTACTAAAGACTTTTAAAGACATTAGAATTACTTGAAACTTACCGTTCGTGCAGTAAACGACGGACAGCAGTCCTCTGAAGTCAAGAGGCCTGCTCCCCTTATCCAGTGAAGAAACTGGTTACAGCACCCTGCCCCGAGGCAGATGGAGAGCACAGCGTTCACTTACCTAAGGTGAGAGCGTTAACCTTTGGGGTTCTACAGGAGAAGAGAAAGGGAAGAAGAGAGAGACATTCAATAACCCAGTTCATTAATCCCATATTTTCTATCTGCAGACATCTTACCCTTCGAGTCAGACATACAGTGCACAGAGGTCCAGCCCAAAGAGCCAGCCGTGTGTTACACATCACCTTTGAAGATACGGTATACGCCCAGTCAAGACCGGCGCCTCTACGGGAATCAGGTGAGCGTTACAACTACTCCCTTCCCCAGGTCTTTTCCACTTTCATTGTACTTCAAAATTCTGGGCATGAATCGTCCTAAAGATTCTCTTGTCAAAGTACCACAACTTGTGTTCAGGTCCCAGACTCACACAACACCTAGTATACCCCTGTGCCAGAACCTTGTTACAACTCTCTCTCTCTTTTCTTCAGTACAAGAGGGTATGGGTCTTCATCAAGTTATTCTCATCACTGGTGTATTTTGTGATAAATTCTATTGAGTAATCATTGATCCCTAGCCTTAGATCTCCTCCCATTTGCCCAGGAGAAGGCTACCGCTACCTGATCCTAACCCTGCGGGTGGTATTATGAGGGAGGAAATCATGGGGGGAGATGGCTGTCGGGGAGATGTGGTGACTCCATCAGGAGGAATGCAGTATTCTTCCCTTCCATGTGAAGAAGACCCTATAATTCTGAGATTCCTGATGAAATGTTGTCATTAATCCGATCCTTCCAGTGGACCTCTTCCTGCCAGACACCCTAAGCAGGACACCATTCACAATTCATATGTCCATACTACACACTTAACATCTCCTAGTTCTGACAGTCTTAAATTGAACAAAGATCCAAAACAATACAGCTTTACAAAGTCTAAAACGCCTGTGGATTCCAACTCCCATAAACCCTAAACTATTGGGAAGAGGAGAAAGGAATTAATGTGGAGCAGGAAACACCTAACAAACTCCAGGGAGACTTGGAGGAAATAATTTTAAGGACCTCTGTTGAACAGCCCTCTACAGAAAAAATTACAATATAATATGTTCACCGGGTCACTTGCTTCCCCAATACCATTCAGGTTTTCCCCTTTTGTATGTGATTAACACATTAAATTCTCACATACGTTTCAGATTTGTATCAAAAATAGTTTATTTGTTCTTTCTATAAGTATTTCATAGAAATGTTTTTAATTTACAATAATATAGAATCCTTTTACATAATTCTAAAAACAGACATTTTGCAATTGTACTCATTTCTACTTTACATCTTCAATGATTTGTAGTACTCCAATTCTTTAACGATTCACAAAGATAATTTTTCAATCTGTTGTTCGCTACCCTCTCTCACTAGAGAAGCACACTCAAGTCCATACAGTTTCTAACTATCTGTGTTCATATCACTCATGCCTTCTCTCGTACAACATTCATACCATACCCAACATGTTTCATTCCTATACACTGTCACACTTGTAGCTAGGAAATTCTTCAGGGGTTATGCACCACATTCATGAGAAATGTACATTTGTGTTTGTCTTCTTTCGGGTTTGTTGGGGGCTTAACTTCAAATGGCCTCCCTTTTATCCTTTCTTCGGGTCCAATCACCGAACAAATATCTGTGGGAAGCAAGTATAGGATAATCGAATTTTAATATTCGGAAAAAAATCCCAGTTGTAATTATTATTACATGCAACTAGCTGTACTAAATGTTACAGCATAAGGGAAACCTTGACTTAACGAGCTCCTTCTTATCTATTTAGAAATCATTTCTCTTAGGACTTGGTACAGGATTTACATGGTCAGGTCATTCGATATTAATTTGTCAACTACCCATTTCTAGGTGCAATATTCTTATCATGTTCTTCTAAAACACATAGTGGTTTCAACATGCAGGACTAAATCTATAGGTATCACCCTATCTCTTTACCTTTGAGATAATCGTCCTGTTTCTTTTACTTTTCTATTGGCCTGTGTCTATTTAGACCACACTTCCAGATATGTGTTGGGCAATGTCTCCTCGCCACGTCTGTTAGTAACTGGGGACCACCCCTGTACAGAAACAGAATGTGTATCGTGAGCATTTTATCACCCGACTGTTAAAAGGTTGTTACACATAACTCTAACGTACTGACCTATCTGGTATTGTTTCCCAAGATGTCAGGATCTTGTCAGCAGCTTGGTTAAATTATTCTGCTGGGTCCCTCCGTTGTGGTAGGGCTCCCTTAATTCCTCCTCTGGTCGGTTTGTCTTGTGTTTCAGTGTTCCTGGCTGTGGAGGACACAACACAACTTCAGTCTTCGATAGGCTTATTACACTGTCTTTTACATGACATCTAGTTGGCTGTCTGCTTTTATTCAGAGACATGTGCATTTGCCCCTTTGAATCTTACCCCAAACAAATCAGGTTGTATTTCGCTTAATGTTGTCCCGGGTTTCACCAGAGATGGGCTTACTTCACATCTCTCAACGGCTCACACAGTGTGTCTTGGGCTGGCAGTATGAAGTCCTCTATGGGTGTACTGATGGATGCAGTCCCACCTTGTATCTAAGGGGAATGGAAAAATAACGGGGAAAGGGAAGCTAGATCATTCCTCTTTCATTTATCTAGCCCAGTCTATAGTTCCATAATGCTACCAAACAACCTACTTCAGCTCTATGCCCCTCCAGACTTACCTGGGATTTCCTTTGATTTCACGCTCCTTCTGGGGTTCAGGTTGCTCCTAGCCCAGCTCTTGCCTGGATCGTATGCCTTCTCTGCCATCTGCTTGATCCGCTTCTAGTGTCGTCGTTCGCCTATTTTTCCTCAGTGTTACCCTTGGCTTTTATTCGTTCACATCGTCACGTGAGAACCTTGTCACGTGATCGTGAACGTTTCCGGGTGCTTTTTTCTCTTCTGTTTTTACCCGGACGGCCGTATCTTGCCTTTGGCCCCCCCATGTCACTGGGCTCGAACACTTACCAACCATGCGTAGCATGACTGTATGCGCCAGGATACGAGCGTTTCTCGTGCTCCCTGCCTCTCTGTCACGTGAGTAACTTTAAAAATACCATCTCTGAGGGTAATATATGTAATCTTGAGCCCCACTCCAGAATTTTTCAACCTGCAGGCTTTATCGTCTGGAGTTCGGATCGTACATGCCGGTATCTCAGCCTAATGTTGTTACATATCTATTGATCTGTGTGGCGAGGTTCAGCCACGAGCTACCTGCACACCGCGTAACGCCGTCTACCGCAGCGCATGTGTTTTACAGCGCGCCCCATTTTTCAAACAGGTGTGTGGCATTGGTACCTCGGCAGATGTCAACATTTGTTGGGTCCCACTACAGGGTTCCCTGGCCTGACTCTGTGCTTCGAATCTAGAGTCCCGATGGTGTAGCATGTTCTCCCGACCTCATGTGATTGTATATTTCTAATTACATTTTCGGTTTTGACTGTAGCTAAGGGCTGGGCACTATCTTAGCAGGAAACAAACCAAGCTAAATGTGCAGATTAGTTGTTGCAATACCAATCAGCTGCGTGGGACATTTAAAAATGGTGTGCATTTTCACGTAGAAGGTGGAGAAGGATTAGAAGCGAGATGCAGAGTGGGCGCAGCTGAAGGCAGATCCGAAGGCAGACACTCACGAGTGGGCTATGTTGAAGGAGGCAGGTGCTTCCTACCAGAAAGGAGCGAAACCGAGGACCGCATAGCAAATGCCGACAGGAGACCACTGAGGAGCTGGCAGCGATGGAGAGGCTGTTGGGGACACAGTCATGTTGAGGGGCAGCAATTGCACTTTTGAGTGAAGGAGAAGCTGGCAGAAGAACCGCAAGAGGGTCTGCAGAGCAGGACAAGCTTTCCCGCAGCAGGAACGCTGCCGCAGCCAGATGCCACAGGTTGGAAACGCCAGCAAACACTGGTGAGTCTGCTCAGGACTATTGGGAGCCCGGGGGTGTACCAACAGGTGTACAATGAATTGAAACCCTATTTTGAAGATCAACCAAGTAATATAGAAAGCAGGGGCATAGGAGACGCATAAACTCAGGCGGGACAGGAGACACCTTGGGGACTTTGCTACAGACACAAACCACAGAGTACATTTCTGTCAATTTTTTGTAGTCAGTGATGATCATGCACATTTGTTGTTTTTCCAATGGAGCAATCCCATTAAAAAACCTTTGTAAATCAGGCCCAATGAGTGCTGAACAATATAGATGGTTCTGCTATAGGTAACACATGCTGGCTTATTTGAGAATCCATGACTGTATGAAGCAGGACCACTGACACTGGCACATTTAACATCATGTTATTGAATGCAACCTGGTAAATTTACACAATGCTCGGAATTATAGCAACCGCTGGGGACATTACACATGGGCAAGTTGGAAAAGCACCTCCAAGCCACAGTTACCGAAAAGAAAGGAACCTGTGATGATGCAATAAATCTGTGTACACATCCCAACACAAATAAATGCTGTTTATTACCTGAAATACTGGGAGCCCAAATGATTGTTCCTTGGCAGTGGTCAAAGTGTATGAAAAAAAAAAGTAGTGGAACTATGTTGCCTGTTGGCCTGCCCCGCTCCTCTCAAACCCCATCGCTCACCCCCTCCCACACATAATACAAACCACCAAACAAATGTGGCTGCTGTTAAAGGGACCGGTCAGTGCAGTGCACGGAAGTGCAGGTTTCAACTGCTTCCTACACTTTTATTTTAACACAAAACCATTCTGTAATGGTTTCATTTTCAAATAAAATATAGGAACGTTAAAACGTGATAATAAAAAATAGGAGTACCACTCCTAACTGCCCACTTCGACCACTGTTCTTGGTAAGTAAAGTGCCCTGCACTGATAGTCTGTAAAGACACATACTTTCATCAGGTTTTTGCTCCTTGTAGCAATGCGTAATAATTGACTGGTAGGCCGAAACAGTCTACAGCTCCTTACGATTACCGCATATCAAAGCAAATATCCCTTAATCATCACATAAAATACAACAACTGCAAAGCCACAGTCCACGGGACTATGCAGGAATTGGGAAACACTACGAACACGCCAGTACTTCTGTGGGAAAACCTTTAAGCAGACTTATACATATGGACTGGCTGCTGGCCTCTTTCTGAAAAACGTACCAGAAGCTGCACAAGTGCCAGTGTGCGGTTGGCAACCACTTACCATGAAGCGTCCACCAGCGACCCGTGAAAATTACACAACCATGCTTTTTTGCGCGCTGCCCCATTCAGCAATATATTTCCGCAGCCAGGCCACGTTTTGGGGATGAACAGGCCAGGCAGGCAGGATGAGCAACAATTTAAATAAATAATAAATACACGCTCTCTCGCATCATGGATGAATGTGCATGGATGGATAACCCATGGATGGGTCTCTGCCATTCCTGTACCCTGTCGGAACGAGCAATAAAAGCCAGGCCCAATTGTCGGTGCCATTGGAAATACATAACGGGGCCACGTTCTACACCACGCCTTAACTGGCCTGTTGGCCTAATTAATACCCTTCTTAATCTCACGTTATGAATTTTCGATTTACACCCTGCCACTTCCCAATTAATCTGGTACACAGACTGATCACTCTCTGTGAGCTGCCAGCCTATCCCTTCAGGCTCCCCAATTCTGCTACAACAGAGACATAACAACCATAACATCACATAAGAAGGATAACAATAATATATTTTGGGGACAGAGGGATCAGGTGAGCGGGGGGGCCCTACTCCCAATTAGGGCCCGCTCGAGGCTGATCCCCGCCGCCATTCATATGAAAGCTTGTGACACTTGTTTAGACACAGCGTGTGAGCTCTGACTTGTTCATAATTTGCTTGTCTTTTGGAGCAGGTTCTGCCTGCTTTCTCTTGTCCTTTCCATGTGAGGTGGGGAGGTGTGCGCTTATGTGCCTTTCATTGATGTCCAACCTGACCAGGTTTAGCACTTGCACCCTCGCTTGCTCACATGGGGCGGAGGAGGGGCGGTTGAGGAAGATATGAGTTAGAGGTATTTGTGAGATAGAGGGATAGAGGGAAGAGAAAGAGGGGAGAATAGAAATAATGGATAGGAGGAAGGAAGGACTGAAGTCCATCAGTATCCTTGGGAGAATAGCAGTGTAGCATATTCTTAAGGATTCCCAGAGGTAGCGATGTATAGAAAGCTGCAGCCTTTAGGTCCTGCTTTGTAGAACAGCTTACTAAAAGGCAGTGGGGCTTACCTTTTGCTTGTCCTGACAGACAGTCTTCCAGGGAGTAGCGAAGTCGGTACTAAGGTGGAGGGAGCCCATTGGAGGTTGTCTAGGCCAGAGAATCCCCTTAGTCAGGCCCTCCTGCAATCCAGTATTGACCAACATATACAAACTGATGATAAAAACCTTGAAAAGATCCAAGATTGTTGTGGAATTAGTGCAGTCAGCTCTGACACTATGTAAGGCTATGTTTCCACCTACGAGGGACCATATTGTAAGATATGGCACTGCGTCAGCTGTTAATGGCTGGATATAGTTGAGAATGGGTGTTCTGTTCACTGCTGGTAAGAGTGTTGTTGCCTCTGGGAATATATATTGCTGCATTTACCAATGACAATAGCATTAGGTCCTGGTGGCATGTGGATACTTTGCAATACTTAGTGGGAAACAGTCATGACAGGTGATGAATGTGATGGAACAATTAATGGACCAATTACGCTGCCTTCATTTAATTGGTGAAACAGGACATAAGCTCCAACTGTGATGCCATATGGCACTCATGACTTCTTGGCTCAAAGGGGGCTCTTCTAGCCAACCACAGTCAGTGGGTCAAGGGCCGAGACATCGGATGGCAAGGGCAGTTCACCCCTATATATGTGACAGAAGGATTGTCATTCACACACTGATGGTGTGAAACGGGCACAAGCTCTCACCATCTGATGGGTCAGAGGGGCAGTCCGATGGCAGTGGAAACCCTCCAAGTAAAAGATCAGACATACTGGCATAGGAACAATGGGAGTCACTCTCCCCTCCCTCATGTCGATGCAAGGACAGAAAAGGCTGAGAATTGCGGAGAGGACCTAGGTTGATAAAGTTGTGACTGCATGGTGGACGCAAGGCAGGTGCGTACACCAAGAGTGATAAGAGAATATCACAATGGTAGGAGCTGTGAAGGCATCATGAAATAAGACACAGACAACAGATTCAAAGCCTAACTTGCCCTATGCTGTGGTGGGATTTTCCTACCTAACCAAAACTAAGGAAGGTCTGAGTCCAAATCCCATCATGCCCTCACAGCTAAAGCTTAACAATGTGTAGGGATGACAGTAATACAAATAATGGCGATTAAATAAAAGTTCTGATCTTTTTCCAGCTCTTAGATTCTTCAGCTCCCCTTCCCCAAGTTCAAGAAATTTCCACAAAAAGTCTCAAGATTACCTTTCTCAAGTTCAAGACAATACAGTTCCACACAATCCTCAGGGTTTCTTGTTCCAAGCAACACAGTTAAAAAGAAAATGGTCTTGAGGCTTCGTTCTCAAGACAACACTTACAGTTCAAGTGTCAGGGTTCCCTTCCCCAAGACTTTAACTCTGCCACTTATATTTGTTTCAGTCTTTTCAAAAAGTTCAACACAACTCTAGGTCAACCTGACCCTCCTTCTGAATTGCATCACCAGTTCACTTGCAGTGCTTCTCCTTGGTGTGTTTCAGAATGTCTGTGGTTTTCACAATTTAGAGCTCACTGGTCTCTGCAAAGTTGTCAGACGACACACTCTACCCATCACAGGTTGCGCAACTAGGATCCCTAGGCTCTTTAGCCCACATAGGTTCTTATGTACTTGCCCGTGTACAGAATCACTTTCCCTTCATTTCTCTTTGTCAGTGTTAGGTAAGATTTCCACAGAGCTGGAAAATCTTCCTTTCCTTAACGTTCTTGTGCTAACCTTGAGTGAACTACAGTTCCCAAGGGTAGAAAGGATCTTTGGATCCCTTTTACATTTTATTCTGTGAAACCAGCACACCCCACCTTATGTGGAGTGCTGGGGAGATGCAATGTATCCCCTATCACATTAAAACTGTAACAATTCTGTTACAGTGACAAGCTTACCTTTAATGGCTGGTGACAGTGATACCTTTTACTAATTTGGTGCACCTTTACCGCTGCAGTAAAGGCACCTAAGGGTGCTCATTTTACCAAAATGGCCCCTGTCTTCTTTTTCTGCCATGTTAGTGTTTCTTGTCGTTTCTTGTTCCTTCCCCTGACATCCAGGGCAGGAAATTCCTTTCTTTGAGTTTTGTCTTTGGCGGGAGTCCCCCGGACACCCCGCCCAGGCTCCAGTCAGTCTGTAAGCATAGGAAGTGGGGGAGGAGTCCAAAACGCCCTCATCCTTTGTCTTACGCCTTCCTTCAACTGTGACAAATCCCAGTGGGGGGCTGGCTGTCCTGATTGGACAACTAGACGCCCCTTTCTTGTAAAATGCAGGGAGAGAATGCAGAGGTTGTGCTGTAGTTCCTGATAAATACTGGAAACCTGGAAGCTGCAGTGATGTCGACCACTGGAACAGAAAACCGAAGAGGATGATGAAGGAAAAGCGGCGGGAATGATTTCCAGCGACCGGAGAACCTGCTGTCTAACCGAAGCCTGCTGCAGCCCTTCCTTCCAATCGACCTGGGGTCTCTGAAAACGACGACCCGCACCCAGAGCCTGTTGAGACCCACTAGACTCAAGAAGACCTGCATTTTTAGCCATCCCACGGGTTGCTGCGACCTTGCATTCTTGCAATACCCCAGTGCCCTGGGACCTCCAGCCACTGTGTGGTGCACGGTCTTCCGAATCTCGCTGAAACTTCGTGGGCATCCTTGTGTATCTCCAGAGACACGAATCGAGCCCGAAAAAAGTCCCCTCACAAGAGTGCTGTACCTTTTAAATGACGAAAATTCAACCACAATTTTCTGTCTTCTTCTGTGCTCCTTGAAAAGGCGCCAAACCTGCAGAATCACATTCAGCCGTGAGAGAAATCTTGCCTAGAGCCTTCTTCATCGATCCTTGCTGCAAAGTCCCTTCTGAGGTCTTGTGTTCAGTCTCCAGGACAAGGAGTCCACTGACCGGTATTTGGCTGCAATCCCTGAAGTTCTCCTGCTGCAATCTCTTCTTCATTGCTGAGGTACTGTGTTGGTTTGGGTATATACTTACCTTAAGCCTGTTGGGATTTCTGTGTAGTCCTAGGGTGTCTTCTGTGATTGGGAGGTCCCTCATCCAGTGCACCCAGTCCCACTGCTAGAATCCTGCTGGGGTGTCTTCTGTGAAGCCCCTGGACCCTCTTCTAACCCTAGAAGTAAAGTACTCACCTGTTTGCCCAGTTTTCCTAAGGAACTCTGACTTTTGCTACTAAAGAATTTATTCTAATACTGCCTGTTGGTCACTAGTCCTAGTGCCCCCGCCGCCCTCTGCCACTGAGGACACTCATGCTCCAAGAATAAGGGAAAGACTTTGAAGGGATTGTGACTTCTGCCTAGAAAAGAAATCAAGTGTTTTACTTGTAAAGAGTTGGTGGGTAACTGTAATTCTAAGAGTGAACAGTTACAAATGTTCTTACTGATCTTGAATGTGTGATGCACTATTCTTAAAAGTATGGTTAACCTATTTTCTTCCTTAGCCACTGTTTTGACAGTCTAAAAGAAAGTAGACGTAAAGGTGTTTTACTCCCCTGTGATTAGGTTGTGCCTCTTTACAAAAGTAATGTGTTGGATTCACCAGATTATTCCTGAAGGGTAATTGTATGAGTGTCCTCCAACTGTTGGTATAACCAGGTTAGTCCTGTTAGGATAACTGTATGAGTGTCCCCCAACTGGGTCTTGCTTCCCCTGACTTGCTGCTAGCCTATCCTTAATAAGCCTACATTAGGTTGTTGCATACCTAGAATAACTATTCAGTAAAGTGTGACATTGGGTTTTACTTTCCCCTTCATTGTGAAGTTAAAGTAAGTGGGTTTTGCTTACCTTGTGTTAACTGTGTGCCATCCAAAACAAGTTACCAGAGTTATTGCTTACCTCAATCTGGGGTTCCCTGATTTCCAAAGCATCTGTAATTGTATATTAGTTCCTTAGGTTTCTACTGCACCTAGAATAAGTGTTTCACTATTCACCAAATTAAGTATATTGTCCAGTTGACTGTTTATGTGATTTGTTCCAAGAGTCACTGTACAACTGGAAGGGCCTACTGCCCTTGTATTACCAAAAGTAATCTGAAAGTAACCATTGGTCTTTTACTCCCAAAGAATAAGCTTGACCTATACTAAATGTGTATAACAAAGTTTTGACTTCCCTAGAACTACTGTTAGGTGTTCCAAATAAGGTTTATACTTGGGTCTGTGTACTTTCAAGTATAGTGTTGTGTTTTATATTGTGATCTCATATAATGTGTTAGTACTTACTTAACCCCTAGATTTATCTGGGCCTACCTGTATTTAAATAAAACCTTTATTTTTTGACAATACATAGTGTTTCAGTGTTTCTTTGGATCATTTGTATTAAAATTTCACTTGTACTGCTTCTACTGCACTCTCTCCCTCCTAAGATAAGCCTGGCTGCTCTGTCTACGCTACCCTATAATCAGGTGGTACAGCCTTATACTAAGAGTGGAGTCTTGTACTGCCTCAGTTGAATGGTTTTGCTAGGCCCTTAGTTGGACTTCAGAAAAACTGTCCTAACAGTTGGCCTCTTGGCTTTATGTGCAGTTTTACACTCTTTTGGATTCTCCTGGTTAGCCTCTTGGCTTTGCCATAACGTGTCACACCTCTTACCAGTCTTTGGCTTTGCCGCACTGCATCCATTCATAAAGTTCACTTTGTGGTGGTCTTGTTCATGCCCCATCTTTCTATGGTACTCTTTCACACTTGCACTCTTTCCCATAGGTTGCTTTCACAAGGGCACTTTCCCTTGGGTTGTCATCTGCTATTTGCTTTGCCCATAAAGTTGTATTCAATTCTGTATTCAGTATACTTAATTTGAATAGATTGTGCCCTCTAACGCATTCCACATCTTTGACATGTAATGTCCACAGCTGTGCACTTCGGAAACTTTTTTGGCAGAGGGAGACCTGCGTCGATGGCGTTGGGTCCATGTCCCTCGAGGGCCTCTGTCGAGGACGACGTCACAGGATGTTATAAATAGGAGGCACGGCGCCCGTAGCCTCCGTTCCGTTTTTTCCGCGAACGTGTTAACTTTGCACGCCTCGTGTGTTTTCTTCATTGAAGATGTCTTTCTCTTCGACCCCTCTGACTCCGCGGTCTGGTTTCAAGACCTGCCGGGACTACAAGTCTAAAATGTCACTCACCGACCCCCACCGCATTTGTTTGTGGTGCCTCGGCGAGTCGCACGACACCGACTGTTCGAAAAGGCCTTGCAGGAGCGGAAGGGGAAGCTCCAGGTAGGTAGGGGTTAGAATCCTGTTAAGTCCCGGACTTCCAAATCCAAGGGGGTTTCCACCGATGACTCGAGGGGCGACTCTCTGCGTCGGAAGGAATCCCGGGGATCTCGGTCCCAGAGTGGTTCCCGCCACTGGTTTTCCTCATCCCAGCACTCGCGGAAGCGCTGTCACAGGTCGCCTTCCCCGTCCTCCTCGGAGGAAGGTGCATCGAGGAAGGTTACGTGCCCTATGAAGTCCTGGACTCCGGAGGAATGGGCAGCGTTCAAGAAATCTATGATGCCTGTTTTTCAGTCGCAGGACACGGGTCCGGTCGCGCCTTCTGACGAAGCTGGACTAGATCGGTCTAGTTCCGTGGCTCGCACGCATTCGGGCTCGAGGTCCTGTACGGACAAGGAATCGAAGGGTCGCAAGAGACGAGTCTCTAGGTCTTGGTCCTCGTCCCCAGCGAGACCGCAGCAACCTATTGAGGGCTCGGGACCGGCGTTGACTCGTTTGGTGCCGTGTCCGTCCGATTCGGACATCGACACCTTGCTGTTGTATCAGCCCTCGGCACCGTCATCACCTGTGTCGACGCCAAAGCCTTCGGCGGTCCCAACGTCGAGGTTGTCGATGCTCTCGACATCGAAGCCTTCGGGAATTTTTTTCTCTGAATTTGCCGTTGGAGTACCCAGACCTTGTGGATCCTCCAAGAAAGGCTACATCGAAGTCGGTGAGGCCGGTTTTGGCCTCCAGGCCATCTTCTGTCCCCAGACCTGGGTTTCAACCCCCTCTGGGTGATATTTTTGAAGAAGAGGAAAGGTCTGAGGTTGAGGAACCTGGTGACCTTGATGATGATCCAATTCTTTCTGGGGACAGTCAGTTGGAGGAGTTGAGGCAGACCCTGCATGATGCAAGTGGACTGGACACGTGCCCAGAAGTGGAGTTTGGTAGACCTGAGCCTGGGGCTCATGCAGAGTCTTCTTATAGGAGACTCATGGCACGAGTCTTGGAGTATCTGGGCTGGTCTAGTCCTCCAGAAGACTTTGTGCAAGATAATCTGACGGACATCTTGGATCAAGGTCCGTCCTCTGACCCTGTTTTGCCATTTCATTCTACCTTGCAGAAAAGGGTGGCAGCTGCTTGGCAGTCCCCGGAATCTCTTCCGGCTGTGAATAAAAATCTAACTAAGAAATACCTCCCTTCCGTTAGCGACCCCAGCTATTTGTCTACTCACCCCACTCCTGAGAGTTTGGTGGTTCATGCGGCTACGGCCACTTCGAAGCAGGCTGCGTACCCTACCATCCCTCCAGATAGGGACGACAAGAGCTTCGACGGTTGGACCCGGAAGGTATATTCTGCTGGGAGCATGGCCTTGAAATCGGCCAACTCCACGTGTGCCTTGGCAAGGTTTGCACACACTCTGTGGTCTCGTGTTGCTTTAGCAGCTGAGCGTATTCCCGAGGGGGAAGAAAGGGATGGTTTCCTTGGTATAGTGCAGGATAGCAAGGATACCATGTGTGGGGCCCTTCAGTCGGGTTTGGATACGGCTGACAGTGTGAGCCGGTTCATGGCTGCGAGCACCGTTATATGCAGATTTGCGTGGTTGCGGAAGTCATGGTTTGCTCCGGATGTGCAAGCCCGTCTTCTGAACATGCCCTTTGATGGCGCACATTTATCCGGCAGCAAGGCTGGCGAGAGCCTTCAGAGGTTGCAGACCTCAAAAGCTGCGGCGAAGTCTTTAAGCGCCGCGGTGTGTCAACCTCTGCCTTTTCTTCCTAGGGGACAGCAGTGGAGGGGAGGTTCCTTTCCTTTCTACTCCTCCTTTGGTAGAACGAGAGGGGCTGCCAGTCAAAGGGGCCAGTGAAAAAGTACTCGTGGTGGTCAGGGAAATCGTGGTGCCAAAGCCGCTCAGGCAGCTGCCTCTTTTCCCCTCAGGCACTGCCGCAGTTGCTTCCAAACAGTTGTGAGGTCATGCCCCATGGTTCGCCGGTTGGGGGCAGACTGTCTCAGCATCTCGAAGAATGCCGTGCCATTACTTCAGATGCGTGGGTTCTGGATACCATAGCCCACGGCTACTGCCTTCCCTTCCTTCAGCGGCCTCACGACAATCCACCGGGGAAACACTCTTTGAAGAGTCCGGATCTGCTCCTTGCGCAGGAAATCTTGGCCCTGTTGGAGAAAGGTGCCATACAACGGGTGCCTGTAACGAAGAGGAACAAGGGTTGGTATTCCCCTTATTTTTTTATCCCAAAGAAAGACGGGGGTTTGAGACCCATCATGGACTTAAGTTGGTTGAACCAACTTCTCAGGAAGGATGGTCACTCTTTCTCAAGTCCTCCAGGCCCTTCAACTTCAGGATTGGCTGGTGTCTCTGCACC
Organism: Ambystoma mexicanum; assembly: GCF_040938575.1. Taxonomy (NCBI): domain Eukaryota; kingdom Metazoa; phylum Chordata; class Amphibia; order Caudata; family Ambystomatidae; genus Ambystoma; species Ambystoma mexicanum. Next base: position 622,642,913 of record NC_090936.1, read on the forward strand.
TCGAGGATGCATACTTCCATGTGCCGATCCATCCCACGCACAGGAAGTACCTGAGGTTTGCGGCTGGCGACTCGCACTTTCATTTTTGGGTCCTGCCGTTCGGATTGACCTCAGCCCGAGGGTCTTCACCAAGCTCATGGTGGTGGTGGCAGCGTACCTCAGGCGAGGGGGGGATTCACGTCTACCCCTACCTGGACGACTGGCTGATCTGGGTGCGCTCTCCCGAGCTAGATTTGGATCCTCTGTCACCTGCCGCACCCTCCACAGGCTGGGATTCTCCCCGAATTTCAAGAAGTCACACCTGACACCTTCTCAACAGCTCCAGTACATCGGCTGTGTTGGATACATCCTTGGGGAAGTGTTCGCCTCCCAAGGTAAGGGCTCATCACATTGTGCAGATGGTGGACAAGTTTCAACATGCCCAGAGTCTCCCGGCATTCGAATTCTTAAGGTTGCTCGGCCTCATGGCTTCCTGCATTTTTCTGGTGCCAGAGGCCAGGCTGCGGATGAGATCCCTGCAATAGGTCCTCAAGATTCAGTGGTCGCAGTTCTCCGGCAAGATGACAGATCCTGTTCAGATCCCACGCTCGGTCTCCCGGGACCTTCTGTGGTGGGTGAACGAAGGGAACCTGATGAAGGGGGAACAGTTTTGGCAACCGTGGCCGGAGGTGACGGTAGTGACTGACGCCTCCCTCACAGGATGGGGCGCTCATGCCAACAACTTGACCGCCAGCGGTCATTGGTCTCCGTCAGAGTTCAGACTACACATCAATCTGTTAGAGCTGAGAGCCATCAGGCTAGCCCTGAAGGCTTTTCTGCCCTCGATATGCGGGAACAGTGTCTTGGTCATGACGGACAACACAGTGGCCATGCATTACCTCAACAAAAAAGGGGGAGGGGGGCAGGGTCACTCCCGTTGTGCAGAGAGGCAATGCAGGTCTGGCTCTGGGCCATCCAGCAGGAAATTTCGATCTCGGCAGTTCATCTGGCCAGCGACGAAAATGCAGCGGCGGACGCTCTTAGCAGGGAGAGCACGGTCTCTCATGAGTGGGAGTTGGCTCAGGAAGTCCTTCAGGAGATCTTCACCCTTTGAGGAACCCCACAAGTGGATCTCTTCGCCACCAGTGTCAACGGGAAGTTCGAGAAATTCTGCTCAAGCGAATTTCCCTCTAAGAGGAGCCTTAGGAGAAGCGTTCATGGTGGATTGGTCATTCCCACTGCTGTACGCGTTTTCTCCAGTCCCCGTCATTCCTCAAGTGTTGCAGAGGTTACAGAGGTACGGTTCCCACATGATCCTCATTGCTCCGGATTGGGCCAGGTAAGCGTGGTACCCAGACCTTCTGGAAATGTCCATCTGCCCTCCACGCGGTCTTCCCCACCGAGAGGATCTGCTCTCACGCGTGTGTGAGGGAGGGAGGGGGGGGGTCAGGTTCTCCATCCAGAGGTCAAGACTCAACCTTCACGCTTGGTATCTGAAAGGTTGAGGTATAAGGATTGGGACCTCCCGGATGACATGATGGAGGTGTTGCTTTCGACTAGGTGGCCTGCAACAAAATCCCTGTACCATTGCCGTATGTTCTGCGACTGGTGCAGGGATCACAGTGTTGATCCTTTTCAGTGCTCCATTCCTATGGTTTTGTCTTGCATTCTTTGGCCCGCTGGAGCCTTCAAGTGGGTACCATAAAAGGTTAGCTGGCGGCGCTGTCTATCTTTAAGCGCTCGTCTGAAGATTCCTTTGATTTCTCAGTTTCTTAAAGCACTGACTATATTCCCGCCGTTCCCTTTCCAGGTGCCGGTTTGGGATTTGAATTTGGTTTTGAGATTTCTCATAGGTGCTCCGTTTGAACCTTTGCACTCTTGTCCTTTGAGATTACTGTCCTTCAAGACTGTGTTCTTGGTTGGGGTTACTTCCGCTCGCAGTGTGAGTGAATTGCAGACACTTTCAGCTAAGCCACCGTTTACTGTGTTTCACAAGGACAGGGTTGTACTGTGAGTATGTCCTTTTCTACCTAAGGTAGTCTCTGAATATCATTTGAGTCAAAAGGTGGTTCTTCCTTCTTTCTACCCTCCTCCTCAACCTGGTAAGGAAGAGGAGCGTCTCCATCGGTTAGATCCCAGGAGAGCTCTTAACTTTTACATTTCTAGGATGTCCAGGGTCATAGTGGACGATCAACTCTTTGTAGGATATGCTGGACACCGATTGGGCCAAGCTGTTACCAAACAGACCTTGTCCAGGTGGATTATCCTTACCATTACGGAGTGTTACCGGTTGGCGGGTGAAGACCCTCTTCAAGGGTTGAGAGCTCATTCCACTAGGGGTATGGCTACTTCCACCGCCCTCCAGCGGGGTGTTCCTATTAGGAATATGTGTGCCGCTACTTGGGCTTCAATCCATACATTTGTACAACATTATTCCCTGGATACAATCGTCTAATTGGGTATTCTAAATTCTTTTCCCTCCTCCATTTACTGGTACTGCTTTGGGAGTCTGTCAAAGATGTGGAATGCGTTGGAGGACACAATCCATTCGAAGAACAAGTTACTTACCAACTGGTAATGTTCTTTCGACTGGATGTTCCTCCAACGCATTCTACATCGCCTTCCTAGCCTGCCCCTCAGGAGAATTTGCTATGCGATTGCAGCTTCTTTTTCCGCAAGGCTAAGTGCAGTCCAGCAGGCATTAGAATGGTGTCACACGTTCGGAGGGAAAAAACTTAAACTGAGGCTATGGGCGCCGTGCGTCCTATTTATAAAATCCCATGACGTCGCCCTCGACGGAGGCCCTCGAGGTACATGGACCCGACGCCATTGACGCAGGACGCCCTCTGCCGAAAAAGTTTCCGAAGTGCACAGCTGTGGACATTACATGTCAAAGATGTGGAATGCGTTGGAGGAACATCCAGTCGTAAGAACGTTACCAGTTGGTAAGTAACTCTGTTGCTCCTGCAGGTACGCGGATTGCATCCTCTCTTCTTTGTTGCTCACTCGCAGCTCCAGCTGCTCATTTTCCAACACAGAGGCTCCCACACCTATGGCAGCCTAACGACCTAGCTCGCCTTGCGTTCCACAGGTCCTCAGGGTTGTCAGCCTGCATCCTGGATCCTTCGGTCCCACCATAGCTGCCTCCTCACGAAAAGGGTCCCCTGCTGGTCTCTCCCACACAGGCCTCCCTGTTGCTCCCTCTACTGTTCTCTGGCCTCTCCCTTTATACACCTGCAACCACTTGACAGGTTGAAGGTTGACCGGTTGAAGGTGTAGATTCTCAATTGTGCTTGCCTGACTATAATTAAAGGGAAATGTCTGACCCTCTCAGTACTCTGTAGGCATCTTTCTCGTCCCAGTACTAGAGTGGTGAAATGGGTTTTTAGTTTTCATTACTCTGTCGCCTCTTCCTCATCCCAGTACAGTCCGAGATAAAATGTCGGAAATTTAGGGGAGCTGGCTCACAGTAGCCTATAAAGGCTGGGGAGGGTTAGAGTGGTCTTCACTAGGGAAAGGGGGATACCATCTCTCTCCTGTGTGCACCCCAATCCCCAAGAACCTGCCACACAGGTGATCCTCCCTCTTTTCTCCACCCCCAGGGGCAGGATCTAAATGCCATGGCCTTTCCCTGGCCACCTGAGAAGAGGATCTAGGGGGGTAGGAGTGAAGATACCCTCAGCTTTTTTACAGAGCACAAAGCTAAAAGCCTATCCAGCAGTGCACGAGAAGCACCAGAAATAAGACTGTTATGCTAACAATAGACCGCAGCTACCAGATTGCAGACCTTGATAGCACAGGAGGAGTCTGGGAGATGACCTCTTTTCGCTGGAAGAAAGCGTCCGTTGTCCTAGCTTGAGTGAACACCTGGCTTGTAAAAGCATGTCCTCGTCCTGATGGACAACCCAGTAGCCATGCACTACCTCAACAAGCAGGGTGGTGTGCACTCCCATTCACTCTGCACAGAGACAATTCAGCCGTGGTTCTGGTTGCGACAGAACCAAATCTCGGTCTCGTCGGTTCATCTGGCGGGGGCAGAGAACACCTTGGCGGATGGTCTGAGCAGGCATAGCATGGTCTCACACGAGTGGGAAGTGTGCCAGGAGGTACTAGAGAAGGTCTTCGCTCTCCAGAGTTCCCCAGCAGTGGATCTGTTCACCACAGAGTTCAACAGGAAGTGCGAACAGTTTTACTCGGGTGAATTCCCATTGAACGGCGCACTGCGGGACGCCTTCCTGATGGAATGGATCTTTTTGCGGCTGTGTCTGTGTTGGCAAGAGGTCCCCAGACCAAGGCTCCTTTTTTACTATCCCGGTCATGACCCAGTTCCTGAAGGGCCTTCTCAACAAGTTTCCCCCAACCCCTTTTGTTCCAGATTGGGATTTTAATCTGGTTTTGACCTACGTGATTGCGGCTCCAATTGAGCCTATGCACTCAAGTTCTTTGCGGCCGTTATCCCTTAAAACAGCCTTTTTGGTCGCAATCACAACTGCCAGCAGGGTTAGCGAACTGCAAGTCTTTTGCTGCAAACCTCCCTTTCTGAAGTTCTTTCATGAGAAAGTCTCTCTGAAAGTCGGACCCGGATTCCTTCCTAAGGTGGTTTCAGAGTTTCATCTGTCACAGTTTATTGATTTCCCTGTTTTTTTACCCTCCTACAAATCCCTCAAGAGGAAGAACGGTTCCACCGCCTTGACCCCAAGAGAGCGTTAAACCTCTATGTTGCCCGCACATCCAAGTTTAGGAAATAAGACCAGTTTGTGGCCCATTTGGTAGGGTGGTTCTACAGAATCTACTGATTTAAATCTTATTGCCCTCCTGCGTTATACTAACTGCTTGGGGAGTCTATCATGATGAGCAATCTGCGGTTGAAAAGAAATCCTTTGAAGCAGAAATTACTCTCCATAATGATCTTTCTATGGATTCTTCTCCCGCAGATTCCTCATTGACCCTCCCATCCATTCCCGCTCAAAGTTCTGTGGGTTTTCGCTTCTGTACAAACAAGAAAGCATCTGGTGATGGCTCTTGGATGACCACTTGTACCTCAGTCTTTTAAAAAAAAAAGTCTCATTGTTCTGGGGGTTCACCCTGTTGGGATATCTCCTTGTTAACGTTTTTTTTTTTTTTACGGCAGATTAACCTCCGCCTGTGGTTTTTCCTTCTGCAGCGTTCAAAAGTGGGGGGAAAATGGAGGAACTGAAGCATGGGGTGTAGTGATGCCTGATGTCACTTCCCGAGCTGACGATCAAGAGCCGGACAAGATGGATTGACGATTGACGGCTGAGTCGACGTCCACTACACCCCCTCCCTGTCAAAAAGCTTCCGAGCTGCAGAGCTGGATGATGGCTATCTACCATGATGAGGAATCTGTGGGAGAAGGATCCATAGAAAGATCTTTACGGTAAGTCATTTATCCACGTATGTCATACTACTTGGAGCCCTGACCTCATTTGTTTAGGTGTTTGGATACCTACCGGTTGTAGCACTGCTACCCACCTTTTGTTGTTGGGATGGTCAGACTCTGGCTTGCTAATCTTCGATCTCAATAAGTAATGTGAAAGGTGTTGAGATATGAGGCTCAAAAGTGCAATGTGCTGCTGGGTACAGTGCAATGATATGGTATAAAGATGGTGCATAGAAAATAAATATGTTGACATGGAATTTAAGAGGCCTCAGTAACCAAATTACACAGAGGCGATTGCTCTTATGTCTCCAATATCATGATATTAACATGGCCCTGCTATAAGACGCATTTAACTAGACAAGAGCAAATTAAATATTCAGCCAAATAAAGAAGCATTAAATACTTTGGGCCTCATTATGACCCAGGCGGTAAGTTACCGCCTGGGTCGTACCCTTACCACCATGGTGTAAACTATGTTTACACCATGGTGGATGGCGGATTTACCACCCCATTCCAAGGTGAGTGGAGCGGTAAATCCCCATTTCCCATTTTACCCTTCCCCATTCCCATTTTTGCCCCATAGGGCATAATGGGAGTGGGGAAGGCGCTAATTACGCCACCGTAAATTACGGTGGCGTAATTAGCACCATGGTCCCTTAGCGCCATGAATTTTAACGCCTGCAAAAAGCAGGCGTTAAACTCCCCATGGCGCAAAGGGACCTCGGAATCAGGCGTTAAGGGTCGGCGCCGTTTACGGTGCCGTTAACCCCTTAACGCCTGATTCATAATGAGGCCCTTTGACTCATTTAGCTTCGGTGGCTAGAGGTGGAATCCTGATGATCCACAAGTTTTAAATATTTAATAAATATTGGTTAAGGGTAGGTGGGGGGGTAGCCCCTAAGACTATCAGTACTGGACACTCTGTCTCCCTCTTGTGATTTTTAGACTGCACACATCACCTTACCATGAAGTGCAGTTGCAATACTTTGTGTCCCTGTAACTTTTGAAATTCGAAGTTCATCTTATTCTTAAACGTGAGCTACGCATTTCAGGAGGGGCTAGACAGTGGCGCAAAGATGGACTGTTCACCCCATTGCATGCATTAGCGTTGGGAACGTGCTCCTGACACTGATGAATGACAGGATCCCAGCAAGTGTGTGAACGCCCCCGGATGTGGGAGCTAGGTTTATCTAGAAGCAAGCCACAGTGTCTGTTCCAGGACATGTGTTGACCGGAAGCTGTGCATAATTGGACAGCCCCAGCCACTTTAAATGGTGCATATGCTTGCCATTGGTGGGCTTGGGGGCGACTCCAGTCCAAATCCTGGACTCCTGAAGCCATTCAAGAGACCACCGTTGGATGGAGCCAAGACCCCTACGAAGAAGTACAGCCTGCTGATGACCCGATGACTACCTTTACAGCTGACTAGCATTCTCTCCAGCCAAATCCTGCTGAAGCTCTGCTCCCCTTTCCTGATCTCCGGAAGGCCCTTGTCGATAATTGTTGGAACCCCGGTCCTGACCCCTGCTCGGGGATCTTTGCTGGTTGAGCCTTCAGGAGTCTCCCTGGACCACCCAGTGGACTGACCAGCTGTTTCTTGGTCTACCTCACTGCACTGGCTGCCGTTAGGATTTCAACATTGGAACTCTGCAGCTCTTCATCTTATAGAAAATGTCGCCCTGCATTTTCAGCCTTTCTGACCAAAACACGTCTAGGGCCTGCTCCTTAGCTCGCACCACAAGAATTGTCTGTCACTGCCTGATCATGGTGGCTGCTGCTACCTTCATCCTGGAGGTCTCTTGATATTACCTGTTCCGTGGAGGTCTCCATCTTATCGTGTTGTGTGTGTCCAGCTGTCCAGTCTCCAGAACATTGTAAGAGTCTGTAACCGCCAACTATCTGGACCCAATCCTGACGCCAAAGGTGTCCTCTGCACAAGCAGCACTTGGCCCTCCCTCTAGCAGACAAAGCGTAGAAGTAAGTGGTGGGCCGAGTGGATTCAGCAACCCATGAATGGATTGCTGAAGAAATCAGCAAACCCCCACCCCCTTCCACATAGGGTTGTATGGGTGTAAAGTGTTGCTCTATGTCTCCTTCGCCTGACTAAGATCGGTGGTCGTATGGTCATGGATACTGTCATGCATGCTGGACGTGGTTCTACCTCTTACGCTCATAGAACAGCTAGACCGTTCTATTCCAAATGGCGGTTGTTCGATTCATTGCCGGGAAAGCGACGTCTGCACTTTTCACGTCGCTAAATTCACGTGAATTCTACTTCGTCACGTGAGCTACGGCATTACGTATATAAGTAGCGTGGAAACTTCACTCGCTGCTTCTGATCGAATCATTTGGCGTTGTGCAGCTGAACCTCTGGATCTGCGCTCCTTGCATTTTTCCTCAGCTGCTTCTTGGGCCTTCTATAGCGTGTTTTCCGCCACACGCTGATTCCTGGAGCTGGTTGTTCGCGTGTAATTCCACACGCGCACGTTGTCTTCAAACGCGGCTGTCCTGGGCTGCGTGTATCCTGTCAGCGTGCAAATCCACAAGCGCACGTTGTCTTCAAGCGCGGCGGACCTGGGCTGTGTGAATCCTGTTCGCGTGTAATTCCACACGCGCACGTTGTCTTCAAGCACGGCTGGCCTGGACTGCGTGAATCCTGTTCGCGTGTAATTCCACACGCACACGTTGTCTTCAAGCGCGGCTGGCCTGTACTGCGTGAATCCTGTTCGCGTGCAATTCCTCAAGCGCACGCTGTCTTCAAGCGCGGCTGGCCTGGACTGCGTGAATCCTGTTCGCGTGTAATTCCACACGCACAAGTCGTCTTCAAGCGCGGCTGGCTTGGACTGCGTGAATCCTGTTCGCGTGTAATTCCACACGGGCACTCTATTATCTTCGCGGCTGTTCAGTACCGCGTGTACTTTGTTTATTCCACAAAAGGGCGCTATTTCCGACTCCTGCATCTGTGATATTAACAGGTGGATTTATTCATTTCTATACTTTTCTCTACGTGGGAAGGAGCTTTTCAAGGACTGTTGGAAGGTGACAGTGAACTGTACTTTGGACGCTATCCTGTGGTGCAGCAACCCGGTATCTAGCGTGAGCCTCGTGCCGTTCGGGATAAGTCTCCCTTACTAATCTTCCCTTCCTTGTCGTTTGTTCTAATTCCGGATTTTCCTCAAGAGACTTCTGCTGGATTCTTCTACACTAGTCATAAGGTCAGTGTGTGAGTTAATGCCAAATACTGTTCTATAATAGAGAGTCAATTTGGGGCAGTTTCTTATGATACTTTATTTTGTTCTAGGCTGACTTCCTGTACTTTACCCACGCCCTTTCCAGTGATCCATCTCTCTGCCTGTTTCATCAGTCAGAGAGTCGTATCATTTGGAAGGTCTAAAATTGACTTCACAACTATCAAATCGTGTGAACAGGGATCCGGAAGACCCTACCATCTGTATCCTTTTGAGTACCGTATCCTTTTCAGTCAATACTTTGGTGCTTTATGACAGAATCAGAAGCCATGGAGGGTACGGATCCTTTAACTGTTTTGACTCAGTTGATCAGCGATTTGAGAAATGAAATGGTTACGGCACAGGACATGTTACGGCACCGTATGGACGTTATGCAAGACGCCATGCACGCTAGTCCTCAGGGAGCACAGATTCCGATGGCTACTGCATCTGGATCTGGGACTATGACACCCCCACAGGAAACTATTAATGTGGTTATGCCCACTCAGTTTCCCTTGGCTCCTCCGGAACGGTTCACAGGTGACCCCAAAACCTATAGAACCTTCGTTAATCAGTGCCGACTCCATTTTCTTTGCCGTCCTACATCGTTCCCTGACCTAACCACAAAAGCAGCATTTGTGCTTTCCCATTTAGGGGGTACAGCTGCTGCTTGGGCTAACCCTTTGTTGGAATCAAATAGCCCTTTGTTATACGACTGTGATGATCTTTTGGCTGCTATGAGTTAAGTCTTTGACATGCGTTATGCTACTCAAGCTATAGATCTGGAGTTACTTAATCTACAACAAGGCAGTCAACCTCTTTTGCCTTACATTGCCTGATTCAATCAACTAACAGCCGAAACCCAATGGCCTGAAGGCAAGAAAACAGCTGTTTTCTACAAGGGTCTTTCAGAAGAACTGAAAGATGCCTTATCCATGGTTCCGGTGGTTCCTACGGGATTCACAGAGTTGCTCGATTTGGTTCTACAAATCGATGCCCGAAGAAATGCTCGGAAAGGTGAGAAAAAACCATTCTCACCAGCATTGGTTCGTTCGGAGGCACCGGCAGTTCCCTCGAACGACCCCGAACCAATGCAGATCGGCGCTGTGAGAGGCCGGTTGTCCAATGCAGAAAGAGAGAACCGAAGAAAGAACAATTTATGTATGTATTGCGGTTCATCTGAGCATTTATCAGCGACATGTCCTAAGAAACCAGTCAAGCGTTCGGGAAACGCCAAAACTCGACAGTAGCAGGAGTCCCTGTGTCGAGTGTTCTATCGGACTCCAGTACCATTCCTAATCACGCACCTATAGCTGTCGAGGTGACGTTACGTTGTGATGACCAAGAATTGGTTTCCAAGGCCATGATTGATTCCGGAGCCACTAACAATTACATAGACATCACATATGCCAGGAATTGTTCCCTACCCCTTGTAAACAAGAACAAACCTGAAACGGTTAATACCGTGGACGGATCTGTTTTGGCTTCTGGTATGGTAACCCAGGAGACGGTACCTGTTCAGATGACATTATCTAATAGTCATTCGGAAGTAATCGTCTTCGATGTCATAGCTGCTCCGCAGTACACAATAATACTTGGTCTTGCCTGGTTGACCCTTCATAATCCCGCTATTGACTGGGTTTCGGGATTGCTCCAGTATCCTTCAATTTATTGCAATGAACATTGCTTTACCAGTCAGGAGGTGTCAAACAATTCACATATATTGGCCTCTATGGGGGGAGCTTCAACTATTAGTGTGGTACATCAAAGCGATACAACCATACCACGCGAATACACTGAGTACGCTGATGTTTTTGATAAAGGCCAGGCAGAACAACTGCCTCCACATCGACAGTATGACTGTCCGATTGAACTGATTCCTGGAGCTAAAATTCCTACAGGTCGTGTATATTCATTGACTCCAAAAGAAGACGTTGTGTTGAAAGAATACATCGATAAAGCTCTAGCGATGGGATTCATACGGCCATCGCAATCGCCTGCTGCGTCTCCTCTATTCTTCGTTCCGAAGAAAGAGGGAGATCTAAGGCCTTGCATTGATTACAGGGCACTTAACGACATCACCATAAAAAATCAGTATCCTTTACCGCTGATAAACGTTCTATTGGATCAATTAGGTACTTCCAGGTACTTCACTAAATTGGACTTGCGAGGAGCATACAATGTAGTCCGCATTCGTGAGGGCGATGAATGGAAGACCGCTTTCAAGACGCGGTATGGCCTTTACGAATATTTGGTGATGCCTTTTGGTCTGTGCAACGCTCCCGCTACTTATCAGTTCTTGATGAACGATATTTTCAGGGATATAATGGACCAATTCGTGGTGATTTATTTGGATGATATTCTGATCTATTCATCGTCTTTTTCAGAACATGTCAAACACGTTTCTACAGTCTTACAAAGACTCAGGGAGAACCTTCTTTTTGTGAAAGCCGAGAAATGTGTCTTTCATTCACAGGAAGTGGAATTCCTGGGTTACGACATTACCAATCTAGGTGCTCGAATGAGCCGTTCCAAAGTGAAGGCCATATTGAATTGGCCTGTTCCGCACAATGTCAAGTCATTACAGTCTTTCCTAGGCTTTGCAAATTTTTACCGCAGGTTTATTCGTTCCTTCTCCAAAACTCTGGCTCCTTTGACGGCTTTAACTAGTTCCAAAGTTCCTTTCTGTTGGAACCAGAATGCCCAGGCATCATTCGAGATGTTAAAGGAAGCATTTACCACCGCACCCATGCTTCAGCATCCAGATCCGGATCACCAGTTTATCGTTGAAGCGGATGCATCCAGTGTCGCTACTGGAGCGGTGCTCTCACAAGTTTGCACAGAAACCAAGGAGGAGCACCCAGTGGCTTTCTTCTCTCGCAAGCTTACCCCATATGAACGTAATTACACCGTCACTGAGCGGGAATTACTGGCAATCAAGGATGCTTTCCGAGAATGGCGACATCATCTTCTTGGGGCCAAACATCAAGTGTTGGTGTACTCAGACCATAGAAATCTTCAAGCATTCAAATCTATGAAGTGTCTTACGGCTCGACAGGCCAGATGGCATGTCTTTTTTGCTCAATACGATTTCCAGGTCACATATCGCCCTGCCAGAGAACACGTTAAGTCAGACGCTTTGTCTCGCATTGGTGAGGAGGCAAAGGATGAAACACAGGTGCGCAATCAGTTGTTGGCAGACCATGTAATATGTAGTTGTTCTGTTCAACCATCCTTAAAAAGCGAAGTACAGGAGTGGGTGAAAAATCATCCCCAAGTGATCCAGGATATGAAGCTGGACGTACATAACGGTTTGCCTTTCACACAAGGAGTGCTCTATTTACCAACATTTTCAACGCGGAATAAGGCCCTCAAGTGGAATCATGATTCCTTGATCGCAGCCCATCCTGGACAGAAGAAAACACTAGAGCTGCTTAAAAGATGGTGTTGGTGGCCATCCATGACAAAAGATGTCATAAATCATGTATCAACATGTTCTGCATGCATCCAATGCAAAAACACTCCTGGTAAACCAGTGGGCTTACTCCAGTCCCTACCTGTCCCTAACAAACCATGGGACATGATATCTATGGATTTTGTGGTGGAACTCCCACAAAAGCAGGAATACAATACCATATGGGTTGTAGTGGATTACTTCACTAAATTGGCTCTTTATATTCCCTGTATTGGTTTACCAACAGCTGCTGTTTTGGCTAACCTGTTCATTCGACATGTATTCCGTTTCTTTGGTCTACCGTCAGTAATCATTACGGACAGGGGCTCACAATTTGCGTCACGCTTTTGGAGAGCACTAACTACAGCATTACTGATTGATGGCAGAATGTCCAGTGCTTATCACCCTCAAACTGATGGACAGACCGAAAGAGTCAATAGCACTATGGAACAGTATCTGCGGTGTTTGTGTCTGCAGTTTCAATCAGACTGGCTCAAGGTCCTGCCGGCAGCAGAATTCGCCTACAACAACTCCTATCATAGTGCCATAGGCACGTCACCTTTCTATGCTCTCTATGGACAACACCCCCGATCAATACCTTCGGATTCCAGTTTGTCTTTGGATACTCCTGCCGCAGGCCATACTGTTCGTGATCTTAAGAATCTACAAAGGAAAGTGAAGCAACAATTGGAACATGCTAAAAGACACGACAAGCTCTATGTCGATGCTCATAGAGTACCTGCACCTATCTACAAGGCTGGTATGAAAGTATGGTTATCCACTAAGAACCTAAGGATACCAGGAAAAAAGAAATTGTTGCCTAAATACATTGGTCCGTATGCAGTACTCCAAGTAATTAATCCGGCTGCTGTCCGTCTGGCTTTGCCACAACGATGGCGAGTGCATCCCGTATTCCACGTGTCACTCATTAAGCCGTGTTCTGAAGCTACCAGATTGCCTGTACGGCCTGTTGCTATTTCTGTGAGAGGTTCAGATGACTACGAGGTACAGGACATATTGGATATGAGGCTACGTTCTGGTAGGCCGTATTATCTGGTGGATTGGAAGGGCTACGGTCCCGAAGATTGGTCCTGGGAACCTCTTTCTAATATAAATGCTCCTGCTTTATTGAAGCGTTTTCACTCGAAAAGGGGAGAGGTAGCCCCTTTGGGGGATGGCACTGTCATGCATGCTGGACGTGGTTCTACCTCTTACGCTCATAGAACAGCTAGACCGTTCTATTCCAAATGGCGGTTGTTCGATTCATTGCCGGGAAAGCGACGTCTGCACTTTTCACGTCGCTAAATTCACGTGAATTCTACTTCGTCACGTGAGCTACGGCATTACGTATATAAGTAGCGTGGAAACTTCACTCGCTGCTTCTGATCGAATCATTTGGCGTTGTGCAGCTGAACCTCTGGATCTGCGTTCCTTGCATTTTTCCTCAGCTGCTTTTTGGGCCTTCTATAGCGTGTTTTCCGCCACACGCTGATTCCTGGAGCTGGTTGTTCGCGTGTAATTCCACACGCACACGTTGTCTTCAAGCGCGGCGGACCTGGGCTGCGTGAATCCTGTTCGCGTGTAATTCCACACGCGCACGCTGTCTTCAAGCGCGGCTGTCCTGGGCTGCATGAATCCTGTTCGCGTGCAATTCCTCAAGCGCACGCTGTCTTCAAGCGCGGTTGGCCTGGACTGCGTGAATCCTGTTTGCGTGTAATTCCACACGCACACGTTGTCTTCAAGCGCGGCTGGCCTGGACTGCGTGAATCCTGTTCGCGTGTAATTCCACACGCACACGTTGTCTTCAAGCGCGGCTGGCCTGGACTGTGTGAATCCTGTTCGCGTGTAATTCCACACGCACACGTTGTCTTCAAGCGCGGCTGGCCTGGACTGCGTGAATCCTGTTTGCGTGTAATTCCACACGCACACGTTGTCTTCAAGCGCGGCTGGCCTGGACTGCGTGAATCCTGTTCGCGTGTAATTCCACACGCACAAGTCGTCTTCAAGCGCGGCTGGCTTGGACTGCGTGAATCCTGTTCGCGTGTAATTCCACACGGGCACTCTATTATCTTCGCGGCTGTTCAGTACCGTGTGTACTTTGTTTATTCCACAAAAGGGCGCTATTTCCGACTCCTGCATCTGTGATATTAACAGGTGGATTTATTCATTTCTATACTTTTCTCTACGTGGGAAGGAGCTTTTCAAGGACTGTTGGAAGGTGACAGTGAACTGTACTTTGGACGCTATCCTGTGGTGCAGCAACCCGGTATCTAGCGTGAGCCTCGTGCCGTTCGGGATAAGTCTCCCTTACTAATCTTCCCTTCCTTGTCGTTTGTTCTAATTCCGGATTTTCCTCAAGAGACTTCTGCTGGATTCTTCTACACTAGTCATAAGGTCAGTGTGTGAGTTAATGCCAAATACTGTTCTATCATAGAGAGTCAATTTGGGGCAGTTTCTTATGATACTTTATTTTGTTCTAGGCTGACTTCCTGTACTTTACCCACGCCCTTTCCAGTGATCCATCTCTCTGCCTGTTTCATCAGTCAGAGAGTCGTATCATTTGGAAGGTCTAAAATTGACTTCACAACTATCAAATCGTGTGAACAGGGATCCGGAAGACCCTACCATCTGTATCCTTTTGAGTACCGTATCCTTTTCAGTCAATACTTTGGTGCTTTATGACAGATACCCCCGGGCTTTCCCTAGAATGGTGGGGCTGGGAAAGAAACTTGTAAGAACTTGACTTACATTTTTATTCTTATTCTGGAATATTTCCCTGCAACCATTGGCTTTAGGAACTCTTCTTTGTGAATCTCCTAGTAAAGTATATATTGTAGAAATGGTGACTTTAGGGCACTATGCCCTTGTGCCTGAGAAGGTTGGACTTATTAAGAACTAGGAACTTAATCCTAAGACTTCTTGTGGGTGGTCTGTTTTATACCAATGTATTCACCTATCTCCAACTGATTCTATTTTGTTATTTACTCTTGTTTCTCACATGCTTTACCACACAGTTACTTAGTGATGCTCATAGCATTGCTGACTTTTGTATAACTGTTTTAAAAAGTAAAGTGTTGATGTTCCACTAGTAGAACCCTTCAATAGTGAATGTATATTTGTATATGATAGTAGTTATGTGGCAAGGTTGTCCATGAAATAACCGAGAAATGACCAAATTGTTTTGATCGAAAAACAAAAATTACATTTTGCTTTTTGCACTTATTTTGATGATGCAGGGGGAGACCCCCTGCACTGCCCACCCTTGACCCCCCTTACCTTAACTGATACCCTTACCCAACCCACACCTATTATTTACTTAAAATATACAAAGATCCCTACCAAAATCGATCAAGAAAACTTGATTATTTCTTTCTCATATTTTTTGCATTCGGTCATTTCTACGGATACCACGTGGCAACACTTAACTGAGATTTTCATTGCTTAGTGTAATGCACAATTGGAAAGTTTCGACGTAGCAAGCAAGAGTTCAAATGCAGGCTGCTAAGATATTGAAAGAAAATGACATTCAAGGATTTATTGGATATGTGGAGGGTAATGCATAGGGATGTGCAGCAATATACATATTCGTCCAGTGCACATGATGGATCGACTAGAGTAGATGGGCACTAGCGAGTATGGAACTATATTGTTGCAGAACAGATAAGGACTTTAAACCTACAACCCTGTCTGACTACTCCGCTTTGGTAATTAACTGGGAGGTGAAGCGGAAATCAGTGACGAGAATAGGTTGGTGAAGAGAACGGGGTGTGGGAGGCACAACCAAATGTCGAGAGTGTATATAGCTTCCGTTGGTAATTCAAAATAATTGTAAGCAGTGTATCAAGTGAAGTGAGAGATACTTCAGGTGCAGCTGAGATGACCTCGAGGCCACTCGGGGTCCAAACCAAAGAACACAGACCAACACTGGACGTTGCCGACCAGTAGCCCAAAGCTGCACTCCCAGTGGGATAAGATCCCTGGTAAAACTTTACAACTAGGGAGGGTAGAAAGGCTCCTCCTCTGGAGTCGATCAACCCCAGTAGTTGATGATGTTAAGATATTTATATGACAAAAAAGTTTAAACGTATACTTTCATTATATTCAGCATTCATAGTTAATAAAGCATATTCATGTTTACAAGTGTCTATCCACCTGCTGGAATATAGTAAGGAAAAACCAAACTGACTCGAGACAGGTTTAAAACAAATTAGAAAACAATTGTCCATATAGCACAATCAGTTGAAACCACACTTTTAAACACACAGTGTGGGATGCAAATTATAAGTCACAATGTTACAAACAACAGTAGTGCAATTGAGCTGCCACAAAATGCTCAAATAAACCTAAAACAATATACAGTAGTTTCACAATTCCATCATTGATCATTACTTTTGTAATTGCTCTGAGCAGTGTAATAAATTCGTGCCCAGATAGTCTTCAACCAAATAAAACACTCCTAGATGGTGTTTAGTGCCAATGTGTTTCGGATTATACGAATCCATCTTTTTCACACTGTGTTCATGATAGATTCTCATGGATAGTCCTAAGAATAATTCATATAGACTCATTAGATATCTGTGGGTATGTTAGAATGTAGTTCAATTTAAAATTTAAAGCAGAAGACCACTAACCTTCGTGGTGGAGAAAGCAGGACTCTTTGATATTAATCCGGTTTGGAGAATATCTCCCAGAGGCCGGACAGAATTAGAGGGATGGCAGGTAAAGGCTCCCGTAGGGGCATCTGTAAAAAGGGGGATCCTTGATCAGGGCGGGATTCAAGAAAACATGCTGTGCAAGCCCACAATGTTAGGATTTATATGTGTGTTGGAGCGTATATCCGTGCACACACGGATGGAAATATCATAACAGGGTAAACTAGAGTTACCTACATTTAGTTGTCTCAATCGCCATTGTTAGTATATTTATTAGAACAATGTCTAAATTGGTAGCAGGGTAATCTAAAATAAATACGTCTTTAAACCCCGGCGCGATTTAAGGGCCGTGATCTGTAATGCTTACACAAGTCTATGGTGATAAGTTTTCATACTGTTTGGTAAAGTGAGAGAAAGACTTCGTCCCGCAATTCACTTACCAGATTGTTCCGATCCGGAGCAGAAGTCGAGCAGCCCGTCGCCAAGACTGGTTGCTCTTGTCTGCCCCGTGTTAATGGTCGCCAGGGACGCTGTGCATACGCGCACGTACCGAGGACGCCATCTTTGTATGGGCATAGTGCAGCTCGGAATAGAGGGAAGCCGCATCTCAACAGCACAAAACCAAGTGTGCTGTTTCATGGGTGTTTGTGAGTGTTATATTATTCTTCTTTTACTTGTGTGTATTTGTCAGGTAGAGAGCCACGGTACCGCATCGGAGGTGGCCATGGCAAACCGTCGACATGCGTCTGCAGTTGCCATGGTAATCACACCTTTGCACGATCCCAGCACGGTGTTCACACGCAGGCAGCGACGGAGAGCGAGGTAAGTCTCTTCTCCCTCGTCCGTGAAGTAAACAGTTAGCTCCCGCAAGGGTGCGGTTTGGGCAACAGCCATATGTTTCTAAACAGGGATTTTTTACAATAGGTTGGTAACACCATTCGTAGACCCAGTAGTAATGGCTATTGAAATATTTATGGAGCAACATTTGGAAGGTGAAGTTACTGCTGGGATTAAATGGAATGTGTTCAAATTGTGTATACAGGGTATATGCATATTGTTAGAAGTTGGTGTACTTAAAACAAATCATAGTGAGTGGCAACTAACTGAGGATAAACTGCACAAGCTTATGGGAAGATGTACTACACAACACGACAAGACTATTGGCAGACATTCAGCAATACTGGGATGATTTTGCCACTCTAGCAACGAGCGAGATTAAGTACAGGGACGCAAACTTGTTGCCGGGAAAATCTGGACACTGGGAGGGACCTGGGTATCCACTAGCATGGTTGAGTAAGGCAGAGGTGTTATTACAACTGGAGGATAAGGAAGTATTTAATAATCCAGGCATATTGTACAGTAGTTCAAATAATTGTACAGCCGGCTCTGCACTTGGATAATCCCCATTGAAGAAGACGAGGTAGAGGAGTACCTGAACGGAAATGAATAGGGGAAAAGTTCAGAGGTCAAGACTATGAAATGGAAGGATAACATTGGTGTGGAGGAAGTAAAAGGGTTATCAAGGCTGTGAAGGCTGTAAAAGCCCTGAGATCAGATGGATTGGGATTTGAATTTGACCAAACATTTGCCAAAGACCTGGCACTTAAGCTGACTCAACTGTTCCAGAACGCAAGGGAATGGGAAGGTTTCCGTTTTCAATGTAAGAAGCAGATATAATAGAATTCCAAAAACCAGACAAAGATCATAGAAGATGTGGGGCGTACAGACCACTATCACTGATGAGCACTGAGGCAGAAATTCTAGCAAAAGCAATAGCTAATATACCCCAATCACAGTTATTCTGATACTTTTGGATCAGGCAGGATTTATTCCTGGAAGATCAACGGTGTCCAATGTTTTGCAACTCCTTGGTGTTGTCTTTGGTGGCCCTGGATGATGAGAAAGCATTTTACTCCGTATGTTGGGTATAACTCGGGATGCTCATGGTTCACATAGGGATGGGAGATTACATCTGTAGGATCAGTCAGTTGCAATGTAGAGACCCTAGGGCCAGGGTGAGTGTGAAAGCCATATTTTCTTACAATTTCACCTAAATCTGAGAACTCGAACATGATGTCCACTGTTGCTTATGCTCTTTGACTTGGTGATGGAGCCACGTGTAGTTATGATAAGAAGGGAAATTGCAGATGGAGGAATTACAATGAAAAGTTTTGAATCCATTGTATACTTATAAGTGGGTGACATTCTGTTATACATAAAGAAAAAACTACTGAGTCCTTGGAGACTGCTCTGGATTGAATTTGGTGAGATTTCAGGGTTAACAATTAATTGGACAAAGTCGGAAATGTACTTCTTAAATGCTGGAACCATACATTCCAAGTTGCAACAATGATGGGGAATTTACATTGCTGTTGTGTGCTAAGGATCAGCAAAGTTGAGTTGGCACTGGAAAATAGAGTTTATGCTGTAACAGGTAGTCAGAGCTTGGTAATGAGGTGTATTAGTGTTGGCCTGAGGATCACAAGTAATGTATATTGTTTATGCCTGGAGGTGATGATGAGGTACTACTCTGAGAATCCATTACTGATTTTATCAATGAAGCTGAGATGGAGCATGCTGCCTGGGTGGAGATATGGCATTCCTGACCACGCAGCTGCTGGCAGCCAACTGACTGACCCTCTCGAGGTTATGGAAGAAGGCCCCAGGTGGTCCCATTCTTAATCTATGGTGGCCTAAGGTCTGGGAGATCTGGGCACTAGAAAAGATAACCGCTACCCTAAACAATTCTCTTAGGAAATTCTCCAGAACATGGCTCACATACTGCAGGGACATATTAAGCGCCCTGCCCAAACCCAGCACTCTGTGACACATATCCTCTTCCTAACTCACCACATACTCAGTGAATTGGGTTGCTTGCTAACACTGTCCTGGTTGATTCGTCCCTTTCACAGAATGTACTTTAATCCCCTTTCCTTCCCTGTTTTGCTTAGAATTAACCTCTGTTCGAGTTGCAGCCCCATCCTCTAGGTCATCCTCCAATCTACCCGAGAGCTTGACAGGGCACAGCATAAGTGTATAGAACTACTAACCAGAAAGGAGACCTCCTGCTACTTCCCAGGAAGGATACTTGGGGTTGAAAAGCTCTTTTGAGGAATACAGGAAACAGATGCAGAATGGGCCATCCTAGTTGTATTGACCCCATTTCTTTTCTTCCCTTCTGAAATCCAGAATAAACCTCTTTTGATCATATTTATGCTTATCTAAATATTGTGTTCCTTCTGATTCATGTAACATGTCTATATATTCTTACATGTGCGTTCAATTTTTTAAAAACTTTTTTGGGAGTGGGGAGGTTTTTCGGGGTTGGATAGAAATGTAGTGACAGATTAACAAAGAATGTGTGATCTGTGTTTTCTAAGTGCATGTCAGTGTTAAGAGGACCATTACATTTTAAAACTGTATACCCATTGAGCATGTCCTTATTTTTGTAGGATTAGAACCTAAAAAATCAATTTTGTTTACAGAGAGAAGAAAGTCTTGTATTTTGTGGGATCTGAAATGTAAAATAAACTTGGTATTGGACTAACTATTATGGACCTTGGTTAAAAATTATAATAGAGAATTTATTTTCACCCAGCTGCACAGTAAACTACTAGAGACAGAGCGTCAGCTAGGGGAAGCCCATGGGCGGTTAAAAGAACAGAGACAACTGTCTGGTGAAAAACTAATGGACAAGGAACAACAGGCAGCAGATTTGCAACTGAAGCTTTCACGTGCCGAAGAGCAGGTACTATCATTTTCATTAGCCTGTAGATGCGCCTAATCTCTCCTTTATGATTTTTAGATGTGCAATGTCAAATGATTACACTGTTGTGTTATTTGTAGATGTGTGTCAGTCTTTGACATGACTCTTCACTTTCAGTAAACCTACAATTGGTGTCTATCTTCTAATCAGCATCAACAACATAAAAACATAATGTCATTATCTAATATATTCACAATGTTGAATTATCTTACTGTAATTGTTTCAAGGCCCTTGAACACATTATTTACCCTATTATACTTTTCGTTACAATCTTTGAATTTCAGGTTTCACAAATCGGAATGATAATACAGTTCAGCTGCACCAGTTGGAAACCCAGTCAGCCTTATTTTCATGGACACCTTCTACTATTTTTCTCAAATGATTGTCTTTTAGTTCACTGACAGTTGCCGTCTTGCATTATGAAGTTATTCTATATGGAGGTTCTATACTTTCTTTTTAATATGTTTACTGCAGTACACGTATCTTGTGGACGCAAATTGCAACAAGAGTAGCTTAAATATAGTAATAGATATCTCATTTATATTGAATCCTTTTTCAATTTTCACTGTTTAGTGATATTCATAAGCTGCAGCTGTCGGGACTCATCCTGTACTAGGTAGAGACAAGAGCTGCTAAAGGGAGATGGCACAACCTAGTCCCTCAAAAGCAGAGCGTTGGTCACTGGTAAATTAAAATGACCATGCAACTTCTTTCATAGATTGCAGGAAGGACAGAAAAGCAGTAGACCACAGGCTGTGAGAGAACAAGTGTGAGGATCGTCTTGTACTGTAAAGATATTGTGTATTTTAATACATTATTATACAGACCCGTGAGCTACATCCCTGATGAAAGAACAGATGACAGACTTGCACAAAGTGAAGGACGGAGGAATTTCTGCTGTGGGAGTGTGAGAAGCTTAGTAGGTGCTCTATTATTATTAAACAAACGGTGTACTCCGGCAACGTGATTGTAGGAATCTGAATAGCAGTGGTGGAAAGTAGCCATGATTAGAAGGGGAACAGAACCTCCTCATTATTGATGGTCTCTCTAAGCACTGCTAACCTTCCACAGGTGATTCCAGATATATCTTGTCAACTGTGTGTTAGAAAAATATTACCTTGGTGTTCCGTTTCTTGTTTACCAGGTTGCATTTTCCAAATACACATTGCTCTTTAGGCATGAAGATCAGTCTTTTGAAATGTTCTCAAGTGCAGCGTGTCTCGCATACATCTCTGGTTTTCGAAACCCTTTGCACCAGTGCCCTTTGTCTCTTTCTTAGTCTTGATACTAATGCAATTGTATATTCTCTTTGATGTATTTGATACCTGGGCATGACTGTCATGTAACTGTGGATGCCCAAATCTCAGCTCTTAGGAGGGCAAAGGTCCACGTCACTTGTAAATTCCCCTGTGCCAAAATGGAAGAGGATTAAACTCCCAACTAGCACCAAAACCCTCTGCCTCATTTCAGTGTATTGTGCCACTCAACCGGTAGCTAAAAGATCTTGACTATAATAGCCACAATTAAATTCTTTTCAACCCGTAAACATGCCAGTTCTTCAGTATCTGGTTCACTTGACTGTACCTTTTCTTTAACTACCTCCATTGACTGTATGAACCCTTTGCCCTTTGATCCACTTTCTTTGAAAAGCACACCTACATCTGTTTTTCTTAAATTTCTTAGTGATTGTGCTGTGCTTGCTTTTTACTGTTTTAGCCCTTATATCTGCTTGTCTTAGGTTGTCATAGGCATTTGTACTCTAGTGGTATGTGCTTGGGTTATCAATATTACTTAGAACTTACTTTGCCTCCCCAATGCCTGTACTCTCAGTACACTCGAGTTGTATAGTACCTGATAGCTCGTTGGAGTGGCTGAACTACGATTCCCATCAAGCAGTTTCTTCACTGATTCCCTTCTCTTTAATAGTGCCTCTGCATACAATTCAATTCTTCCTTGCTTCCCTTGGATTGTCAGTGCCACTGCACCCCTTGGAGTGTTGAAACGATAACTTCTGTAAAGCATTCCTGCATTGTTTTACCTCTTCAGTTTAGCACCACAATTCATCTTTCAATTTTACTTTGGTTCCCTTGGTTTGACAACTCCTTGGTGCTACTTGGAGTGTTGGTGAGCTTCTCTTTGTATTCACCCTTTCCCCAAAGATATTCCTGCCTTTCACTTGTGGGACCTTGACCTGCCTCAGGCTTTGAGTCTCATCTCTACAACACCTTCTCCCGTGTCTGTATTCCTCGGCCCTTCCCAGCACTTTCCCGAGTGAGCTCACTGTTATTCACAGGGAGTAGCATGTCTGAGGGCTTTTCCATCCAAGCTCTTTTATGAGTCTTCATCTCTATGCTGCTTAAATCCTCCCTGGCTTCTCTAGACTGCAGAACACATTTGGCATCTCACATGATCCATCAGCATTTCAATAAACTCATGCAGGGTGGAATGCGCTTTGCATCTCCACCTTGCTTTTCCACCAGATATATCTAACCAACTGATGCACAGCCCTCTTCCTCTAGCGCAATGAAACAAGGGCATTGGAACTCTGAATCTACATTTAACACACACTCTCCCCTCACCCTCTAATTCAGTCTCCTCTTGCATCTGTAATCCACCTTCTATTTCACTGGCAGTTAGCTCTGCTGGCAGCATGCTTTGTCCACCACTATGAAAAACACTCAGATGTTCTTGTTCTATGTGGTTTAGGTTCAGATTTTCTTTTTTCCCCAGGTTGAATGTTGGAACTTCACATTCCTTAACTGGCAAGATCTAGCAGATCATAGATATTCTCTCTCTCTCTCTCTCTCTCTCTCTCTCTCTCTCTCTCTCTCTCTTTCTCTCTCTCTCTCTCTCTCTCTCTCTCTCTCTCTCTCTCTCTCTCTCTCTCTCTCTCTCTCTCTCTCTCTCTCTCTCTCTTCCCACCTCTCTCTCTCTTCCCACCTCTCTCTCTCTTCCCACCTCTCTCTCTCTTCCCTCCCTCTCTCTCTTCCCTCCCTCTCTCTCTCTCTCTCTTCCCCCCTCTCTCTCTCTCTTCCCTCTCTCTCTCTCTTTCTCCCCCTTTCTCTCTCTCTCTTTCTCCCCCTTTCTCTCGCTCGCTCTCTCTGCCCCTTTCTCTCTCTCTCTCTCTCTCTGCCCCTTTCTCTCTCTCTCTCCCCCTCTCCCTTTATGATGCCACTCACGCAGAAACCAGAAGATTGTACAGTATGTTGTAAAGCCAGGGTTTTCATATTTTATTTTTCTCATTTCTAGACAAGTCCGATCTATGAAAGTCTCATCAAAACAGGTTCATCCCTGTTCCTCCAAAACCATCAAGGACCACATTGACTCTGGCCGACTTCTGCAACCCCTCCTTTGCCGCTGGAATCTTCTCATCCCCCATGAAGCACTCCCTTGTGCACCCGCTTATTAAGAAACCTTCTGCCGACCCGTCCTGGCCTGCTAACTATCGCTAAATCTCAATCACTCCTTTCCTGTGCAAACTCCTGGAGAACCTGGCCATCTACCAGCTTAATCTTCACACTGAATCTGTTGGTTGCCTTCATGATAATCTGTCTGGCTTCAGAGCTGCCAGAAGTACGGAAACTGCTCTCCTAAACATCCGTGAAGACCTGCTCTCCAACCTTGATTCCAACACCACCTGTCTCCTCATCTTACTTGATCTCTCTTCTGCCTTTGACACGGTCAACCATGCCATCCTGCTCAACCGTCTCCGTGATAACCTGGGTATCACCGGTCAGGCCGTGGCGAGGCTGACTTCTTTCCTCTCTGATCTACCTTCCCAGGTCCAACTTGGGTCCTTCCTCTCCTCTATCTCTACCTGTGGTGTCCCCCAGGGGTCTAACTGCTCTCCCCGGCTGTTCAACCAATAAATGGCACTTCTGGCCCACTGCATTGCCGTCTCTGCCCCAACTTTCAATGCTGTGCAGATGACACTGAGCACATTTTCAGGCTACCTTCAGCCACCTTTTCTCCTTATCTGATCTTTGACTGTCGTCTGCTATCCAGGAGTGGTGTGTCGCCAATAAAATCTGCCTTAATGCCAGTAAGACTGAGATTCTCTTCATCGGCACACCCGCTCCCTCCTTTCCTGTCACTCTCTGGCCGGCCTCTCTTGGCCCTCTTCCTGCTCCCACCTGCGAGGCTTAAAACCTCTGGGTCATCTTCGACTCCACTCTCTCCTTCTATCCTCACATCTCTGACGTCTCTAAGAAGTCACAGTACCAGCTGCACCTCCTCAGAGGTATTCTTCTTTTCCTCTCCTTCCCCCCCCAGAGGCTCTGATTCTCTCTAGGCTTGACTATTGCTACAGCCTCTTTCTAAATCTGCCTGCCTCCACTCTCCACCATCTGCAACTCAACCAGAACAGGACTGCGAGACTTCTCCTTGGCCTCAAGGCCAGGGATCGTATCTCTCCAGGACTGAAATCTCTGCACTGGCTCCAATGGCTGCGAGGATTACGTTCAAAACCCTCTGCATTGTCCACAAGGCCTTCTGGGGCCGGGGGCCTCAATACCTTTAACTCTCATCCTAAATATCTTCCTTCTTGAGTTTTTTCTGCTCATCCGCCTCCAACTCCCTCAAGGTCAGTCGCTTCTCCAAGCAAAGAGTTGGTGGTAGATCTTTGTTCGGCTGGGGCCTCTTTCTGGAACAGCCTCCCTGCCTCCCTGAAACTTGAGGAGAACCAGCTCCAGTTCCGGAAGCACCTCAAAACCTTCCTCTTTGCTTCTGCTTTCTCTCCTCCTCTCCCCTGCTGAACTCCTGGCTGAAATTGCACTGGTTACCTGCCCATCCTCTGATCTCAGGCCCACGTCCCCTCCCCCACCATTTGCACACCTGCACTGCCTCCTTGGCAACCCCGCTCTTGGGGACTGTTTTCTGTATCTCTACAGCCCCCCACCAGCACTGACATCTGATGTCTGCACTTATCCTTGCACTTGCCACCAGCTGGCCGAACCTCTTATTGTTATTTATTCTATTTATCCCATGTAATGCACTGCCCCCCCTCCTCCCACCCCGTACTTTTCCCCTTCCCCTGCACTGAATGGCCCCTGGCGTAGTAGGATCGTTGTCTTCCCTCTGTTCCCCCTCCCTTGCCGTCTTGCACCTTGAAACACTTGTGTATAGGTGCGTTATAAATGCCATATCATATCATATCATATATATAGTTTTATATAGCATCGACCAGGCAAACAGGCATCAGCGTGATGTATAGGTAAGTCATGCAGGTTGATAGCTAGCAAATAGAACAATAGTACAATATAGACGAATGACTAATCAACTAAGTGATGCTGTCCCCTCTCGCACCTTGAATATTTTTCTTGGGGACTTTAATACACCAACCAATGGCCTTATCACAAACTATTTTGAATGTAAGAATAACCCAACAGGTTCTATCACCAACTCATAAGAAAAGACATTTATTAAATTTACTTACTGCCGATTCCATGCTTGTAAACAGTGGAACTCCAGTTCATCTTGATTGATCACTTTCTAATTCCTTTTTCTATATTGATTTGCTTTATTTTGCAATATTCAACAAAATCTACATACTAGAAACATTCGTAACTTTTCCTCAAATTCTCTACCCAAATTGGACGAGACTTTTCTTTCACAATCACAACTTTTAAATGTATTTCTTTCTGCTAATGATCTACTAAAAGGATATCATGAAATACTACAGAAGACCTGTTAGGCAAGATTGTGTGCAGTACCCTTTGGGAGACTACAGCAACCTTGTCTTCCTGGCAGTAGGTAACCCAACCTTTGGTATAAGTCTGTACTACACAGGTTGGTTGTGTGGCTGAGCAGCCAGGCTTATCTCAAGAAGGGTCAATGTGAGCAGTAGGGTTTTAACACAGAGATTCACAGTGACAAGTATTCAAATAAACACTTGCACTCAAGGTTTCGTGATTACACAATTATTAATTTAACAGTCAGTTATATAAGCATTCTTCAGAAGGGAGCAAAACATTTAACACTTCAAAATATGCTCTTAGTTTCTCTAATCAGATGATACCCATTGGGGATGGCACACAGACACTTCCTACACCCTCAGGTGACTTTAATAGCTAGGACACTGTGGACATTGATTTATCACTGGTACATGCAGAGCAATACTGAGTTTGGTGCAAAGTTTAGATTGGGGAATAAAACAAAGGTTAACAAATAATTCATAAACTGGTAAGTACTTTTTTAACCCTCCAATGCAAAGTAAATTAAACCTTTCCTGGGGGAAAGGTAAAAGCACAAAGGTCAGAGGTTGAAGAGTCTCTCAGGGAGCCAGACAGCCAATGTTAGTTGAGCAAAGTCTAGGGGAGCTGAAGATCTTCTTTGTAGGTAAGTAAAAGTCTTGCACAATGTTTTTAAAAAAGTTTGTGGAAATAAAATCACTTGAAGGTACACAAGCTGGAAGGCTTGAGGGGCAAAGCTGCAAGCAACTCTGCAAGGGCAACCAAGACAAGTTTCAACTGAGAACAAGTAAGGCCTCTTAACTTGACAGTACCTTTGGTTAGAAGAAATGGTTCCAGCTGGCTTTTGTTCCTGTGTAGCTCTGCAGATCCTGTTGTTCCTGGGCCTCAGTCATGGGGAAAAGAGGGAGGACGTCTGGGGACTGCTGCACAACTTGAATGTCAGTGGCAGCAATGGGCCAACTTCAATTCAGCCGAACTTTGTGGTTTCAGCTCCTCACGTCTATAGCATATAGCTCCACCACGGTCTCACGGATACCACTCTGGACTTTGCTCGTATCTGGGGTCCAGCACTCTGTTGAAGTTGCTCAGGTTTGGTCAGTCCTGCTGCAAGGGAGTCCGGGGGATCTTCCTGAAACAAGGGTCTGACTTAAAAGCGATGCACTTGGTTTGGTGTTCCTCTCCCTGGCACTTTGGTTCCTGCAGCAGCAATGGAAGTACAGCCTGCTCCGAGAGGATGTCCAAACGAGTTCACTTTGGGGTTGATTGGTCCCACCAATCCAAGGGGAGAAGTTGTCCTTGCAGGGCTTCTCTAGGCGAAACGAATTTCGGAGCTTCAGCACAGCAGCAGTGCTTCACCGGACAAACCAACGGTCCAGGAGTTGCAGCAGGCGTCTCTTCCAAGTTCTTTTTCGGATTCCTTCGTCCAGTGGTGGACTCTGCCTTCCAAGCCAAAAAGCCTTGCCTTTTATGCAGGTTTCTTCCATTCATTCCAGCCTAGCTGTCAATCACACAGCAGAGTGGCTGTCCTCCAAGGACATTCAGCCGGCCAATCACCTTTGGGCGCATTCCTGTAACCAAGGGGGATTAAGCACAAGGAGTTTCGGGCACCTCCCTCCCTTCCCGCCGCTGCCAGACACGCTGGAGCCATAGGCGGGCGTCACCAGTGAATCCCTCCTTTGACAAAACGGACAAAGGGACCAAACCTGGTTTGGTGCGCAGAGTAAATCTCAAGAAGGACCTTTACAATAAGAAATGGCAAAAAAAGAAGACCGGGCCATTTTGACAAAATGGGTACCCATGGGTGTCTTACTGCAGCTGCAATTGCAGCTTGCTGTAAAAACACACAATGCTAGTAAAATGTAAACCACTGCCACCAGCCATTAATTGTAGAAAGGGTAACATAAAAATGTTACATGAGAAATAGACAAAGGGGATACTAAGTAACCCCTCCAGCACCCTATGGTAAGATGGTGTGTTCTGGGTCTAGAAAGTTACAAAATGTAAGTAAAGTCAATTTCACTTCACTGCTCTTGGAAACAGTAGTTTATCCAAGAGAAGGTATTTAAACATTTGGGAAATCTAAGGGACTTCCCTGTGCACTGCAACTGAAGGTGATGTGTGTCACAATGTAAAGATGATGCCTATGGAGTTTGTCAGACTCCAAAGTCAAAAGAAACAGAGTATAAATCGCACAAAAAATCATGAGTGGGTAAAAGGTCTCACTCTCTCCAGGTTAGAAATGAAAAGTCCTAAAGTCCAGCAAAAAGAGCAGGGGTCTCTAAGGTATCGAGGAATTAGCACATTTCTGAGAATTCTCCCTAACAGGGCCTTAGATGAGGCCACCCCTATAGAACTTAAAAAGGTTAGGCAAAAGACAGTTGATGAATGGTACACTTCTGACTTAATTGTTAAAAAATGCATCATTGTAAACAAGAAAAGATTTTGCTCTGCTCAACATCTTAAGTTGACTTGTCTATATTAAAAATGATGTGCTTAGAGAGGAAGAGACTTATTAAGAAAGCCAAGAGTTTTTAATTCCAATACTATTATTGCAAGTGAGTTTAATTCAAAAATATTCTTCAGTACCGTTCAGAAATGCATCAGTCCTGTGAAATCAGCCCTCCTCGATCCATCTTTGCAATTATGTGAGAAATGCAATCTTGTTTTGCCTTGTGAAGGCATCATGAAGTAATACACAGACAACAGATTCAACTTTTTAAGTAAACGTTGGTTTTCTTAATCCCTTAACTGCTGAGGATTTTCGCTCCTTGTGCTGAGCCCTTTTTTGGACATTTAGGTATGTCTCATTCAATCCCTTGTAGCTTTCTGTTACAAGTGATAGCCCAGCCAAATGTGCACCCTTTTCTTCCCACATGTAGGCGGTCATACCGCCACCAAGGAGTCCTAGTTTGCTGTAGGGGGTGTGTGAAAAAATAACAAAAAAGGGACCAAATGTTTTCTTTTCATCAAAATATTCCAATTAAATGACATATAAAGAAGCCTGTGGGCTTTTCCTTGTAAGAGCTAGGAACACATTTTTTGCTGTTCTGAATTCACCATTGTCCGAGCTTTTGAGAACAGGTTGAGTGGAAACATAATTTATCTCTTTTATTTCAATAGGACATGCTTGGATGGAATGGAATAGGAGGGTAGGACTGCTGAATAGGGGGACAGAAAGGCATACATTTTTGAAAGGTAGACAACATTCCAAGTTCAGGAAGGGTTCATTTGCACAGGTCAAGCAACAACTATGTAGTTAAAATTCCAGTAGTTTGGGAACACTGACAGAAAGAAAAAAAAAAGGTATGTGCTGGACATGTTTGGACTTGTAAGGTAATGACTTCTGTGAATATTGAGAAAAGCAATGAACCGCTACGTTACCCCGAATCTTCTAGTTAGGAAATCACAAATTGTTCATAATGTTTCACAAGACATGCCATACCACAAGCCAAAAACAGAGACATGGTACACAGGATGTTTATGCTGACGGCCTAAACAGATGTATTTAGCATTTGAAAATAAGGAAAACAAATGTGGTGAAGAAAGAACGCAGGCAGACCTTTTGAAGGATAGGTGACTTGCGCAGGTTACAAAAGATTACAGTGCCTAAAGCAGCGACTAAATGTAGGTCACATTTGGGAAATGAAAGGGTTGTGTAACAAAGTGCAGTAGGAAATGTATGAAAACGGTATTCAAACCAAGAGCAAATAACAAATGTCCTATGTTCCCACAGGTGTCCCGACAAAAGCAGTATCATGTGTGGGTGCACTGACCTGGGCGCAAAGGGAAAAGGCTAAACCACTGGTACATCAAACACCCTGGGGAATACCGAATTTGGCAGTCTGGACATCCTCAGATTTGGGCCTGGGGTCTCGCAGCCACTAAGGAAAACAGGGAACTGCATGCATTTTTGAAAAGATGATACCAGTGGGAATCCAAAGAGGTCTGACTTTCGAGAATAGCCCTAGAATGTATTACCCACAAGGCCTGGCAAAGTCCAAAATGTAGACATTTGCCACTAGGAAACCACCGAAACACGCCAGCAACAACACATGTTCTACCTTCCCACAAGTGTCCTAACGAAATCGATCCCTCACATGCATGTGTGCGCTTACCTTGGTGGAAAAGAAAAAGGGTTGTCCGTCCCCAAGTCCAGCTGCAGTCCCAGGGAGCCCCGACAAGGTCACCACCCCTCACAGGAGGAAAAAGCTGTAATGCAGCCCAGCCAGAGGTCCAGGATGGCTGGGGGTGCTGTCGTTGGCCTTGGGCGCCTGTCACCCATATGGGTTGATCGTCCCCAAGCCCAGCGGCGGTCCCAGGGAGCCCCAGTGGGGTACCCATCCCTCCGTGCAGAGAAAAGCTGTAATGCGGCACGGTCAGAGCTCCAGGACGGCCGAGGTTGCTGCCCCGGGCCGCCTGTCTCCCATGAGGGTCCCCATCCTTTCCCAGAGGGCAAAGCTTAACACAGCCCTGCCAGAGGTTCAGGACAGCCGGGGGTGCTGCCCCCGGCCGCCTGTCTACAATGTGAGTCGACCGCTCACGAGGCCCAGCAGTGGTCCCAGGGAACCCCGGTAGGGTCCCCATCCCTCGCCAGAGGGAAGAGCTGTAATATGGCCTTGCCAGTGCTCCAGGACAGCTAGGGGTGCTGCCCCCAGCCTTTGGCTTCTGCCTCGCACGTTTGTCGACCGCTCCCAGCCCAGCAGGAGTCATGGGGCGACTCCGCGGAGTTCCTTTCTATCCCACGAGCGGAAAGATGTAACGCGGCACTGCTAGAGCTCCAGGACAACGGTGTGCGTCCGCCGGGCTGGGGCACCTGTCTCCCATGTGGGTCGACTGTCCACAAGTACAGCAGCAGTCCCAGATATCCATGGCAGGATCCCCATCCCTCCCTAGAGGGAAAAGCTGTAACGCAGCCCAGCCATAGCTCCAGGATGGCCGAGGGTGCTGCCCCCTTACTTGGGCACCTGTGTCCCATGTGGGTCAACTGTCCACAAGCCCAGCGGCAGTCCCAGGGAGCCCTGGCAGGGTCTCCATCCATCCCCGGAGGGAAAAGCTGTAACGTAGCGCAGCCAGAGCTCTAGGACGGCCGGGGATGTTTCCAGCAGCCTTGGGCGCCTTCCTCCCATATGGGGCTGGGGTAGTTTGGCTTCGGGGGGCCTCCCCAAGCCCAGCGGCAGTCCCACAGAGCTCCGGCAGGGTCCCCATCCGTCCCCAGAAGGAGGAGCTATAACGCAGCTCGGCCAGACGTCTAGGAAGGCCAGGGGTGCTTTTTCCCCCTGGCCTTGGGTGTCCGCATTGCAACTGTGTTGCCCGCTCCCAGCCCAGCAGCGGTCATGGGGTGACCCAGCAGGGTCCCCATCCCTCCCCAGAGGGAACAACTCTAACGTGGCTCAGCCAGAGATCCAGGACGGCTGGCGGTGCTGCGACAGGCAATGGGCCAAACAGCCCCCACCCCCATAATCCATTCCCTGGCTCCTTTCTGCTTCCCAGGGGTGGCAAAATGGTGCCAGGCCCTCAATGTTGCCCCACTAGGGTAGCAGAAAGGATGTTCCACTCTGTGGGGTGTTCCTGAGAGGTCTGGCCTCAGCGACTACCAATGTAGTGGAATGTTGTTTGACCTTCCTTGGGGGCAAATGGGTGCAAACAGCACCCATCTGCCCCCAAAGAAGGCAAAACAACATTGTACCTCCTGTGTGGCTTTTTTGGGGCTGGGGTAGTTTGGCTTCGGGGGGCCTCCTCAAACCCCAAAACCAATTCCCTGGTGGTCTAGTGCTCCTTTAAACTTTCAGGGGTGGCAAAATGTGTCCAGGCCCTTACTTTGTTCCCCCCGGGGAAGCAGAAACGATCTGCCCCTCCAGCCCCCTGATGCCAATACTGCCCCAAATATTTTTTGTTGTTGCCTTCCTTGGGGGCAAATGGGTGCAAAACAGCACCCATCTTCCCCCAAAGAAGGCAAAACATTGTGCCCCCCTTAAATTTTTGTTGGGGGTAGGGGCCTGTTTGGCTTAGGGGGGGCGGGGGAGGCACGCCCAAAATCAATTCCCTAGTGGTCCAGTGGTTATTGCTGGTACGATCCCCCACCAGCAATCCCCTTGAGTGAGGGTTTGTTGGAAAGGGAGCCCTCATTCAAGGAAATTGGGCATCCCGAGCAGCACATAAAAGCGCTGCTGTGAAATGTACATGCTGAAGCCTTTCTGCCTCCGCTGAAGCCTTCCACCTCTGTGGTATTGTCTGTGGTCACTGGGGACTTCATCACAAATTGCTCCTACCACACAGGCAGGTATTACTCGTCGAACTCTTAATCCCGGTCTTCCATGAATCCACCATGTAAAGGCACGATATGTCACAAGTCTATACCACCTGTATAAGAGATACAGAAATAGGTTACTTGAATGAATCCATTCATTGTTTGTTTCCACTACCTTGTCAAATGTAAGGCATTGTTAAAAGTACCTTTTCATGCAAAGTACTGACAGTATTTTTGATTTCAAGTTGAGACCAATTAGAAATGTGAACGAACATTCCAGCGAAAACAGTTTGGGAGATATTTCCAAGTGAAAGAAACTTAATTGTTCGAACGATAAATCTAAAGATGGACACTTTGGTTTAAAATGAGTAATTTATTCAATTTACAGAAAAATTATTTCGGCCGTGATCCATAAAAGTTATATTGATGTAGAGGAACAACATAATTATGTTTGCTGTCTCGGTCTTCAAATACACAACTTATATTCAGTGAATTTCCTTTTTATTTGGATTACAAGGGCGAACTGTAGCTCAAAGTTCATGCATAAGGACCATTATCATTCGCAACAGAGATCTTGTAAGGAAGGCGGCCCTGAAGTCATTGCAGTGGTGTGTCTTCTTCGGCATAGTAGGCCAAGCAGCCAGAGTTTACTCTGCAGCAGCAGTACTCCACTGGAGTAGGCATAAGCTCACAATGGTGTCAGGTCTTCCATGCAACTAGATTCAGGCTCCGGTGATTGATCCTCATGACTCATCTGATTCCACATCTTCTCAACTTTTTTCCTCTTTCAACGGTTTCCTCTTCTGAATATTCAGGCTCGTACAGCTAGGGCTGAATTGTTGCCATAGTTCCTGAATAGTGAAGAAGCATAGAATCAACA
This sequence comes from Ambystoma mexicanum, assembly GCF_040938575.1. Taxonomy (NCBI): domain Eukaryota; kingdom Metazoa; phylum Chordata; class Amphibia; order Caudata; family Ambystomatidae; genus Ambystoma; species Ambystoma mexicanum. The sequence continues at coordinate 622,676,209 of NC_090936.1, forward strand.
GTGAGCTAAATAAAAACCATTTTTGTTTGTATACAGTAAAGAAAAGCGGCTTCCCATTAACATTGAATGTTAAAGAAAGACAAGTGAAGAAATAGCCATGTTAAAAAAACACATTGTCAAAAGACAAGATTAATAGGCTCAACCTTCAAAAGCTTGCAAGGACACATGTTTAAATATGGTTTGGTAAAGACATTTGTCCATAATATCAGAAATGAAAAGCGACTACTGAGTTAATTCAGTTTAGCCAGTATAAGCACCGGTTGTCAGTGTGTCGTACTTGGCAGATTGCTGAACAGAGCAGAAACAAGTCAGGAAAACTCGAAATTAAATGCACCGACACGAAAGAAAAAGAAACTCCCAACATTGTGTGATCAGAAAGGGTTTGTTTACACTTGTCGAGGAACGAGGCGTCTTGCCATTTCCATGGAGACAGGTCAATAGACTGCGCACAGAGGACATTGCCATGAGACGTGCATTGGTGTTGTGAAAAGGGGCGTGAGCATCTAGTGATGTCAGCTTGAGGGGCGGGTGATCTGAATTAGCGCTTCAAGGGCACTCTAGCTTATGTCGATGGATAAACAAATAAGATTAGCACTGGATGACGGTACCCAACCCGTCGTTTTCATATGTGTTAAGGTGAGAAAAACTCAGGTCAATTGCATTGGACATTTTTTAAGAATGATCGATGTATGCTCTAAAATACATGCCCGCTCGATTGGGCCAATAATATTTCTGACCGAATTACCCCTTTAAGTTGAGCTTCCCTTCCCCAAGTTCAGAACAAATCCAAAAAGTCTGCGGGATTCCCTTCCTCAAGAGTTCAACACAGTTTCAAAAAGGCCTTGGTGCTTCTTTTCCGAATAATTTAACACAGTTCCAAAAGGCCTTCAGGCTTCCTTTCTCAAGAATTGCACACAGTTCCAAAAAGGAGTTGATGTTCTTTCCCCAAGAGTTCAATACAGTTCTATGGTCAATATAATTCACCACGTCTCGGGGATCACTTCCCCAGGAAGTCAGCTGCTCCAGGTTTCAAGCAGCAATTACTTCAAGTCTATTAACTTTCAAAATAATAATTCAACCCCTCAACCATTCAGGCTTTTCAAAAGTTCACAAAAGTTCCTTTTTCTCTCTGTATTTCTCAAGCACGAGTAACTGTGACAGAATTCAAGCTTCTTCACATTCGCTTTCCTTGGCCTTTTTTTCAAATAGGGGTCACTCAGGCTAGGCGCAGTTGTAGGACCACACGGTCCACCCATCACAGGTCACGCAACCGATAACCCTTGGCACTTTGTTGCAATTCTGTATTCTTCAAATATATCAATCAGCACTGATTTTATATTCTCCTTGGTCTTCTCTTGGCTTTGCCACAATGTGTATTTCACATAACTCGTTCCGTGGTGTTCACCTTTCTACACCACCTTGCTTTCACTTTGCTCATAAGTGTTAATTTCTTCTTTCAATCTCATGCTGTATTTGTTAGGCAGAATTGCATGCAGTACCCTCTGGGGCCACCATATACAATTAGGACTACGGGTGTAAGCAAAACCAACCTTTGGTATAAGTCTGTACTACACAGTTTTTGGTAGCGAGCTGAGCAGCCAGGTTCATCTCAAGAAGGAATGTTAGCAGTACAATGATGTTACACAGAGGTCTTACAATCACAGTGGTTCAAGTAGACACTTACACTCAAGGTTTCTTGGTAAAACACTTATTCATTTATTACACAATCATTTAGAAAACTTTCACTATGTAAGTGATTTCAATCATGCACTTCTCCTAAGTCAATGCCTAGCGTGTAATGCACAACTGAAACCCTTATTTATTTTGTGTCTAAAAGTTATTTTATTCTGAACGATGTACCACTTATATCACGCCCCTGTCTTGGAACCCCCCGGTTACACTGAACCAGGAATCAGGCTGGTTTGCAAAGTTAACATTTTTATTTATATATTCACAATATAATCACACTATTTTTAATGGGGATACCATAATCACCAATGGGGTGATTTGACACTAAGCAATCTCTTTAATCACAAGGAGTAATAATGAGCAAAAACAATGCAGCACAGCAATAATACTTTTGTATATGTTCAGAACAGATAGCAGTATAGTTACTATTTCCCCTTGTACACCCCTTAACCCCCAATATGCAATGTAAAGTGATAGAAGGAGAGAGAGCAGGTATTCAGGAAGGCAAATTCAAACAAATGTCAATCCCAATTTTCCCCAGCAAACACGAGAGAGAAACCAAATTGTTTGGCTAAATGTCAAAATGGTTTTTAAAGTTATCTGAGAATGGATTGGGTAAAACACTAAATATGGCTTAAATCACTGAAATTCTTTAAATTCTAATGGGAGCCGCTTTAGATAGTTGCGGACAAACAATAGCAATGATCTGACACTAATAAGCAATGTGAAAACTTAAAATTGAGGTTGGGTGCAATTGAAAGCTGTTTTACACGTGGCAGAATTTTACTTAAACAAACATTTGTGGCAAACCTTTCCATGTGTGGTAATCGCAATTGCGGGAAAAGTATAGGGATTTGAGATGTCGTTATATTGAAAGCTGTGGGTGTTAGCTACAAGCAAACATTTAAATTTTGTTTCTAGCATAACATTTGAAGAAGTTATGGACGTTTTAGTGGAGGTCGTTTTTTTTAGGTGGGCGTAAAATTGGAAAACAGGGATGCGCTTTCAAAAGACAAATGGGATTTCTTTACACTAGGGGATGACTATGAAGAAGCAAATACCACACGGAAGCACAGCCACTAGACCAGGGCGCCACTGGATCAGGGCGACTGCCTGCCGAGGAGCTTGCCTTCTTCAGATGAAATATATCAGCACAAAGATATGTTTAACAATACTATTACATATGGAAGATAGTAGGGATAAGATGGAGAGTTCAGGCAATTCAAAGAGATGTCTAACAAGGCAGTTCTGAATAAAAGAGAGGGTGGGTTTAGATAGGGATTGACTATGGATAGTACAGATGCTAGTGACAGTCCTATACTATGGATACTCACTATTTAGGTTTGAACAGAACAGTCAGGAATTCTGGTGCGTCAAGATCAGGGATTCTGCTCAGAAATTCTGCTGGGCACACCGGATTGGACAGGCTGCTGGGCACACCGGACTGGGCTGGGTCGGCAATGGCTCTGGTCACAGCTATCTGGTCATAGCACGGCACAACTGGATTGGGTCTTTTGATTCTGGTAATAATTCTTTTAGCAGAAAAGCAGTTACAGCACAGCCCGGCTGTTTCTTTTGTTCCCCTTAGGTTGGGTGGGATTCTGGAATTTTTAGGCCTAGTCGAAAATGGTTCAACTAATGGAATGGGCCTTTCTGCTTGCCAAGTTTCAGGAGTCGGGAGCAAGGAAGATGTATGGTCCTCTCGCAGGGTGCTCCGCCAGCAATCGGTTAGTGGGTAAATCTGTGTGTCTTTCTAAGTCCTCAGATTTCTCCATTCATGCATGTCATAAGGGGGTGTGTGTGCTGGATTTTCCTAAGCGCGTCCCCTAGGCCGGCTATTGGCTAGAGTCTCCTCTCTCCCTAGATTGGAGGAGAAAACAGGGTGTCACCATGATGATGTGGTTTTATGAGTCAGAGAATCCTCCCCTTGCATTTTGAACATAACATCTACTTTTAGTACAATACATATTGACAAATGTGCAACCTTTCTAACTATAACATATATAGATCATATTTTGTGGAGCAGATACTCTTCCAAGTCCTGTCACTGTGGATCTTGGGTCTGCTTTTGACAGAATTCTGCACTTTTTGTCCGGAACGCATGGTCCAATTTCGGAGCAAATTTCCACAAATGTGCACATTGTATGTGGGCATAAGCGTGTGAAGTTTCATGCTTTTGACATAATAACATTTGCTACAAAACCATAAATTCCACTACTACTTCCCAAAACATAGCCCAGAGTTCTGGCGTCTCTTAAAACGTGCAGCCAAAAATCACATTCAAAAATCTGTTGTTGACATATTTTTCCCAATTATACACAGTAAATTATCAGTCTTTTTAAAAAATGTGCTTTTTGTCCCTGTGAATCAGCAAAGGGTTGTCTGTCCCCGCCTCCTTCCTCATCTTGCAGCTCAGGAGCAATCTCCGCCCATTTCCTTCTGGCAGAGGCCATTTACGATCCTTCCTAATTAGCATCTCCTTGAGCTGGAGGAAGTCCATTGTCCTCTTCCCACAGCAGCCCAAGTTCTCCTCCGACCCCTTAATCAGCACATGTGAGTTCCTTGTGGAGAGAGAGGCCTGGCCTCTTGGGGGAAGTTGCTATACTGGTTTGGCTTTGAGTCAAGCTTAAATTCAAATGTCATTTTTTTACATTATTTTCTTGGTTTAAACAAACTTTCAATTTCCAAACAAGCACTTAGAACACTTATTCTAGCTTCTAAACCATGAAATTTAAATAGTTACAACCTAGGTTACTCTTGATGCAGGTCCCTTAGATTTCAGACATTAGATTTCAATGGTACAGTATTAATGCAGGCTTTTGAAAACAGTCATTCAGGCGGCTGCTGGTACTGCGCCCATATTTTGACAGATCTCACAGGCAGGCACATTTTATTCTGTGAATGTTTTGATGACAAATTCAGCTTTTCAGGACATTGTCTGTTCATAATGATTTCTTGAATGAAGTGACTTGTAACACCCAGCAAGAATATTGGATGTTTGTGGGTGTTTTGTACCAGCATTCTGCAGTTTCGGCAACCAAGAAAAAGATTTGAAAAACAAGATTCTGGATTCCTTTCAGCAAAACACTGCTTTTCATGCAGTCTCCATTTTTACTGGTTGTGCAGCCCAGTGACATGTTTCAGGAGCGAGGTCTCTGTTCCACCACTGACAACATGCGTGGTAGATTTGGCTGCAATCTTTTTGTGTTTTGCAGAGCGCAATTTTCATAGGTTTTGGCGTGCACAAGGGTTTTGCAGCCATTTTGATCCTTCTGGCACCCCCAGCACACAGTGATGCCGCAGGGCAGAGCATAAGTGGGTTAATACATCCCACAACTAGAAGGAGGCAACTTAATATTATACACAAACACCCTTCAATACTGAAGCAGTACGTTTCTGAGTAAATTAGGCTCCTCTGAAATAGGAGCAAAATGGCATTTCAGTTACTTTGAATGGGAGTAAAAGGCACAAGTTAATAGAATAGATCACAAATACTTTCTTAGGCAGTGCAAATAGTTTCAGTTCAGTAGAGGACTCGATTCAGTTCAATAGGCCAAAGTCAATGGGCTAGTGTCTTGGATAGGAAAGAGCAGTTCTTGTAGTAAACAGTAAAGTCTTTGCCAATGTTCTCAGAAGCAGTTTGCACGAAAAAGAATCCTATGTTGGGTCACAAGCTGATTAGGCCTACAAGTTGGGAAATTTCCACAAACTTTCACCGCGAGAGGCAAGTTCTCTCAATCGGGTTGGCACCTTAATATGAAGAAAAAGATGCCGCTGAAGATGTTCGTTCCTGGCAGTTCCTGCAGATCTCGCTGTTCCTGAGCCTCAGTCGTGGGGACAAGAGGGAGGACATCGGGGGGACTCCTGCACTGCACAGGTAAAACAAGCTGGCAGAATGGAAGATCTTCGGTTCGAGTAACTGTCTTCAAGCACACAAGCTGGTGTCCTTCCCCCTGGTTAAACCGAACAAGCTCCGAGAATGGCATCCAGTTGGCTTACGAGTGGATTGGTCCAACCAACTCAAAGGAAGAAGTTGTCCTTGAAGGGGCTTCTCTGTCGAGATTAACTTGGCAATTCGCACCTGCAGCAGGGCTTCACCGGGCAAACCAACGGTCCAGGAGTTGCAGCAGCCGTCCTCTTCCAGCTCGTCTTTGGTTCTTTCATTCCAGTGGTCAACTCTGCTTTCCAGTTCAAGAGACTCTCCTTTTAAACAGTTTTCTCCCTTTCATTCCAGCCTAGCTGTCACTCACCCAGCAGAGTGGCTGTCCTTGCCGGACAGTCAGCCAGCCAATCACGCCAGAGTGCATTTAGGTCTCCTAGGAGACTAAGCACAGGGAGTTTCGGGCACCTCCCTCACCTCCTGCCCGCCCCAGACATCAGGCGCCAGAGGCGGTCTTCAGTCCTGAAGCCCGCCAAAGATGTACGAACAAAGGGACCAAACCTGGTTTGGCGCGCAGAGACAAACTCTAGAAGGACCATTCCAAAAAGAAACGGCGAAAAAAGAGGACCGGAACCTGTTTAAATAAAGGGGCTTAAGGCGCCATCTTGAAAAGCATGGCTCCTGTGATTTTTAGCTACCCGTGTTCGCGGTCGGGAAAAATCATGGTAGTTCGTTGTAAAACGACTGCCACCAGCCATTTAGATAGGAAAGGGTAGCATTTGATTGCTACATGAGTTTCTAGACACAGGGGATACTAGGTAACCTCTCCAGCACTCTATAGGAAGATAGTGTGTGCTGGGTCTAGGAATTTAAAAAGACTAGTAAAGTCAATTTAACCTTATATTCTCTGGGAAACAGTAGTTTGTCCCAGAGAAGGTATTTAAACCTTTTGGAAGTCTAAAAAGACATCCCTGTGTCACTGCACTGAAGGTGCTGTGTAACATACATGAAAAGATGATGCCTATGGAGTTATCTAAAACTCCATAACCAAAGAGATAAAAACCTAAAACAAACAGAATTGAAAAGTTCAAAGCGCCAAAGCTTAGCAAAAGAGCTTGAGGGCTCTAAGGTAGAGGGAATTAGCACATTTATGAGAATTCTCCCTAACAGTATTCACATAGGTTCTTCTCACCTCTCAATTAGTCTGGTATTCAACAATGCTTGCAAAATTCACAAAAAGTATTCCATAATGCTTGCAACACTCAGTAATACTGGGCGGTCACTCATTTTATACACCTGGGACCTATTAAGTGGGTTCAGGTGCAAGTCCTTCATTCTAGTTGCCGGACTATAATTAGGCCAATTAGCTGGACATGCCTGACTTTTACAACAGCACTCATCCACGGCCCTCTTCCTCGTCTCAGCACCAAAGTGGTGTAAATTAATGGGAGTGTACATTACTCCCGGTTGCTTCTTCCTGGTCTTGGTATTGCTGTGATATCTCTTCACATTAATAAGAGGAGGCTGATATATATTTGTCCAGCCCACCTACTTTCTAGTAGATGTCTTCCTCGTTCTAGTAAAATATTGCCATTTTGGAGGATCACTTGGAAAGGAAGAGGAGGGGAAGGATTAGCAATAGCCTATTAAGGCTGATCTTCCCTCACATATCCATCCCCAATGGGCAGGATCCAAAAGTGATGGCCTTTTACCTGGCCACCTGAGCAGATAATACTGGGTTATGGCAAGTGAGGACGCACTCAGGGTCCTCACAGCCAATAAAGTGGAACTAATTGGCACTAAGTTTAGGCATCAGCCACTAAATGATTATAGACCTGTAGAAAGGATATCACCAAATTTTACTTGGGGCAATTACTGTCTTCCTACATTGGATTCATTTTGTAATGTAGTTAACACTCTAAAACCATCTTTATATGCTAATGACTTATTGCCAGCACAAATAGTTTTTTAACAATCTATTCGATGTACCATTTCACATCAGTTTCCTCTCTAAAAGGGGGCATCTTTCCCGATCTGTTAAAAACTGGCATTATTATTTCATTACTGAAAAAGAGTAATCTTGATCCATAGGATATTAAAAAACAAAAAAAGATTGCCCTGTTTCAAACCTATCCTTTTTAGGGAAAATGTTGGAAAAATACATATTATTGCAATTGAATGATCACATTCACAAAGCAAATTTACTCCAACTATTTCAGTCTGGCCTGAGAGCCAATTATAGTACTGAACTAGCATCTATTCAGGTGTTGGACAACATCTTCCGCATTACTAATGGAGGCAGTGCCTGCCTCTTGGTGTTACTAGATCTCTCCGAAGCGTTTGATACTGTGGACCATTCCATGCTTAACATCTTGGCACATCACATTGGAGCGGTGGGGACTCTCTTAAAGTGGTTCCAATCCTTCTTGGCTAATAGACATCAAATTGTTAAGATGGGAACCAATGATTCCTCCTCTCTTCCTATGCGATCTGGTGTCCCATGGGGCTCAATCATTTGTCCCATTCTTTTCAATCTTTATATGGAACTGCTTAGATGTCTGGTACTGATTCATGGCATTTCCATCCATCTTTGTGCAGACAAGACCCAATTGTACCTTCAAGTGTCATTGGAAACATGATATATTACATCAATGTCTGCTTGTTGACTAGGCCTGGATGAGATCGGTACATTTGAAATTGAACAATTATAAAACTGAATATATATGGTCGGGCACAAGGAAAAATCTGGATACTGTCTCCCTTTGCTTTCAGTCCCTAGTTCCAGGAAATTTCCAGTTAAACTCGGTCAACTGTAAAATCTTTAGGATTCCTTCTGGTCCTGAGCCTTCCCTAAAAACACATAAATAAAAAAGCACAAACAGCGCATTACCAAATATCAGTACTTTGAAAAACGAAGCCAGATTTACCGTTGAGTGGTTTCCGCACTCTTATTCAAACCCTGGTTCCCTCGCACATGGATGGAAGGGAATGCCTTACTCGTGGGCATCCAAGCTGCTGCTTTAAAAGCCCTTGAAACAACTTTTAACAGCACAGAAAGTTTGATTCAGTAATGCCAATTTTAAGTTCCCTACATTGGCTTCCCTTAATGGCTCGGATTCTTTTTAAATTAGGCTGCCAGACTTTTCAAGCTCTGCGTTTAGGCCACCCTGCTTATCTTTGTGAAAAATAGTACATTTTAGGCAGAAATTCTAATTCCTGAAATAAGGATAAGTTGGTACTTTTTATTCTGATGGTAAAAAAAGCTCAAACAAAAATACAAGCATTCTCGATAGCTGCCCCAACTTTTTGGAATTCTCTTCCAATTCATAGTCACAAAGCTAATTCTTCACTGCATTTTAGGAAATTGTTAAACACCTGCCTCCACCGCGAGAAGGCGTGAGAGAGCGAAGACGCGAACATGGGGAGAAAACTGCATCCGAGATACATAGAGAAAGAGGGAGACCCCGAGACCAAAGCCTTGAGCAATGTTCTCCCGAAGGAAGGAAGGTAACCGGGAGAACGGAAGGTGAGGGGAGGCTCAGGAGAATTAGATCACACAGCTAACTCGTCACAGTAGAAAACATTAGCTTTGAAAGTCAATGGATACAAAGATTGTTGATCAAGAGAAAATTGAGACACAGTTGACTAGTCAATGTCGAAGATATGAAACAAAGTTAACTTGGAAAACAAATTGATATGAATGTTGCGAATCAAGAGAAAAGGTTGGTGAGAAGTTGGACAATACGAGAGAGAACCAGTAGGACGATGTACACTGGGAGAGGGGGAAAACGGAGCGCTATCCTGCACAAGAACAATATAGTATTAAGGAGAAAGAAAGATATGGCTATGAGCCTACGGACACAAACCAGATACAAACTCCAGTGATCCAGGAAAACTGGAACTATGATAAAACTAAAGTAAAAGCCCAAGAAAAGCATATTCCCTCAGAAAGGCACAATCAGCTCTGTGACCAAAATCATAAACTGGCTAAGAGAGAGCCAAAAGAGATTCAAGTTGAAAAGAGGAAGTATACCATCCACCTGTGGAATTAAGGAAATTAATAGGAGTCATGAGAGACTATTTGTGGATTGTATATTAAAGACTGTTACTAGCGGTACCCTCGGGAGAAGGAAGTAATTCTCTTGACCTAAGTTAATTTTCTCTTAGTGGTAGGGTAATTTAGGGTAGCAGACTTGTTTCCTTGGACATTCACGTCTGACAAACAAGCACCTTAGTTAGCAATATAGGCAGGAACCACCCATAGTCATATGGAAAGTTAGGCCTTCTACCTTTCCTTTAATAAACAAGAGTATATCATGTCCTCCAAGAGTCTGTGTCTAGAGAGGAGAACAAATGTCAGAGATAGATGTATGTTAAGATGGATTTCCAATATCGGGCCCGGGGGAGTATTTTAGGAGGACACTGTATTATGGTGAACAGAGAGACACATAGTTTAGGCAAACCCAATAAAGGTCATGCAGCAGAGTGGCAAAGCTTAGTCTCAGCAAGGGTGTGAGAGTGGTCTAGGGCTAAAATGAGTCTACGTAGAGCAACATCATTAAGTCAATTTAGATTGGCAAGTATAAAACTATACAATAGTTTATTAAGCATTTTAAAATGCACACTAAGCAATTAACACCTCTAGTCCAATATTGTCACACCACCACTTATAAAACACATAATATACATTCACCCTTAGGAGAAATACAATAGCATTTGATTCAGTGACCAGTGAAACACAGGTAAGTACTCAGATGCATTCGAAATAGAAATAACACTTCAGGATAATCATAAGACCACTTCTGTAGCTCTCATAAAGTCCAACCCTACAATGGTTTGGGGCATTGTGCCCAAAAGTCACCAGTTCCAATGTAAATATGTTTCACATAGTTGGCAGTGCCAGTGGTTAAGATTAATAAGAGTAAAAAAGTTCAGGTAAGTGAAATCACTCAATCACAGCCCTTACGGTAGTACTAGGAAGAGATCCAGGACACCACCGAGCAAAGCCAGGAAATAGTGATTTAAGGATAGGGCTTTACGCCCATGTACCCCTATGGGGAATGGGGAGAGAAACAAGTAGGTAAAGTTACCCCCTGACTCAGATCTTTCCAGAAACCACTGCTGGTCTTACAGAATCCACAGGGGACCCACTCGTCAGTGCTTGGTCCAGTCGAGGAAGGCCCAGAGTTTGCAGGTGCAGAGGTAACTTGTGTCATTTGTGATTATTTTTGATTAGTCGTGGTACTTCTGAATCGGTCGAGACACCTTCCAGTAGAACACCCAAACAGAGGAAGATGAAGACTTCTGCAGGGCACACCACCTCAGGACACCCACAGGGTTTGAAGGAGTGTTACGGCGTGAGTCGCCGCGGTCAGGCAGCGGCAGGTGATCTTCAGTGGATGAACACAGGAGCAGTCCCACCACAGCTTGAAGGCTGCAAATGCAGGATCAGGCTTCTTGTTCCATCTCTGCTTCTGGAACGGTACGACGGCGGCTGCAGCGAGCTAGCCCAGGAGAGAGCTGGTCAGTTCACTGCTTAGTATATAGCACTAAACAGTATCCATGTTTAAGGTATAGACACAATAAAATGTTACACCCTAATTCAGAAATAACATTTAATGTTCAAAGTTTTTTGGCAATCATGATTATGACCATAAGAGCACATAAAGGGGAACATTCTTAATACAGCTTACATACCCAACATAGAAACGATTTTGTAAACCATCAATTTAGTGAACAATCTTAGAAAAGAACCAGACATATATAGTAAGCAGTGAACAGATTATAGGCAACGGATCATGAATTCGAAAGGGGGGAATACATGAGGTTCAAAACATTGATCATACAATGGAAAACATCTGTCGGTAGAACCTGTAGTTCAAATTAATCAAGATTATCCCATTTCTTTCAGTATTCGTTCTACAGATTTTTTTCATATTGATGCTATGAATGGGCATGGAAGGTCAAAAGAAGCAAATCATAATTCCATAGACGATCATGGAGGGTTGGTCTGTGTCAGTGGACGTGTCATCAAATATGAACATCAGTGGATGTTTCGTCAATTTATGATTCTTTCGCCTTTGTCAGGACCCAAGGCAAAAATGAGTACAGGAAACGTTTAAGAGAGAATCGCAGCAAGATTTATTGAAGCATGATTTCAAGTTAATAAAAAGGAGTATTACCCAAGAAAAGTAGCTGGCTCAACAGTCACACTTGAATGGTTTTATTGTTCATCCATGTTTAGAGATTTCTACAAAGAAATAGGGAGGGTTGATTGTTGGTAATGCATATGCGCATAAAGGTACTGATAATGAATGAATAAAGTATGTAGACTGTTACCTTAACCATAGTTGTGTCATTGGATAAGCTTCATAGTGCTCAGACAGAGAACTCTTAAGGGCACTATAAATACAAATCAGTAAAGAGTCAGATAAGTAGAAGAATTCATTGTTATTTTTATATTTTACAAACACACCAACATGTTATCGTATGGATAGCAAGGAATAGGGTCTTACCTAAAGGGTGTTGTAGGGATGACAACCGCGACGCGGCATGGTGCATGCAAAGTACATTTCTGCAGTCACCGCTGTTTAAATACGCGGAACAGTTTAAGCAAGTCCCTCAGTGATGTTGTATTTCACTACGTAGTGCCTTTAAAGCACTCTGCCACTGCAGAGGAGAAAGATATTGCCAAACAGCTATATGTGTTTGTGACATAATATAGAGAAGGTGACTGCATGACTCATCATGTACTATGCGAAGCCCTGCATAAAGCTAGACTATTACTTGAGAATATAGCATAGCGGTACTGGTACTGAGAAAGAGGCATGCTGTTGTTAAAACATCTATAACTACAGTTACATCAAACTACCAAACGGGTGGTACTAATAGAGATTTTAATTAGTTTGCAAAGAGAGAGGCAAGGGAGTTGAAATTGAAGAATAAGTTTGGCCTCCTAAGTGGGAAAATTGACTCAGAATTGGAAGGGCCATATGAAAACAAGAGTGCGTATAAGTGCATGTGTATGATTTACATTGTTGGGATAAGAAACTGCTTATTGAGTCCTGCCTGGTCTGTTTTCATCCTGTGGATCCAAAGGGCCTCTTTGAGCAGAAGAACATTTTCAATGTCCTGGTGAGCAGTCACTGTGTCAATGAATGTAGTGCTGAACTAGGGGTGCAGCACATTTATATAGTGTTTCCTGGAACGATGTTCTGCGAATACATAATGTAGCACAGCCCACATGGGCATTTAATGCAATAAACTACTTTTGTTCTGTAGTTGTTCATAGTGTACATGCTCCAGTTTCTTTACCAACTTTAAAGCTGGTCACCTTTTTAGTGAACTTGCATGCTGAGCAGCTACCACAAAGGACTGCCCGTCAGGGTCCCAGGTTCCAAAGCCTCACTATCTCCTTGTTCCGGGGTCCTGAATGTACCAAATAATTCTTGATGGTTTTGGGTCTTTTTAGAGCAAACATGGGAATATCGTCATCAGGGAGTCTCATTTGGACGTGTGGCCACTATTATATTTACAATACTTTTGATGTCCTGAGTATTAACACAGGATGTGGAGACACACGTCATAGGTTTTGTTCATGGTAGAAGTCATGCAGAGAAGTGCAATCTCTTTGTATCCTAAGAGGTTGGCTGTAAGGTAAATTGCCCTTTAGATTCCGTGGATGATAACTACGGTAGTGAAGCAAAGTTTTCCGGTCCGTGGGTTTCTATATAGGGCACATTTGAGTTCAGCTTCCTCCACCTTTATCAGTAGATCTAGGAAATTAATCCTAGAGGAAATGTGTTCTTGAGTAAACAGAATATTGATAATATGGTTAATCCAATGGCAAAAATTAAATAGGTCTTCCTTATTACAGTGCCAGATCATTAACACATAATCGATGTACCTTTTCCAAAAAATGATCTTTGCACTGTAAGGATTGTCTTGATTTAAGATATAGCTTTCTTCAAAGTCGGCCATATAGAGTACTGCCGGCCTGGGCGCAAAAGCTGCTCCCATGGCTGTGCCACTGATCTGTAGGTAATATTTCTCTTTAAATTGAAAGTAATTCCTTTCTAGACCGAAGGACATCAGGTCAACAATGAAGTTGCTCTGGGTCATATCAGATATCTGAGTGTTTAGGAGGACTTCCCTAATACAGTTAATAGATAACCTCTACCTATGGAATTTTAATGTAGAGGGATTGTATGCCCATGGTAACCAACAGTCTTTATTGAATGCTAAATCTTCAAGTAAATTTATTACAAGAGTATTGTCCATAAGATTGGTATGTGTTTGCTTACTACATGGTGTTAAGTAATCAACTAATTTAAATAATGCTTCCAGGACTGAACCACACCCCGCTAAATAGGTCTCCCTAATGGTGATAGGAGGCTCTTATAATTTGTATGGAGGGCATAGGAATTAGGTAATTTTGGATCAGAAACATTAAGGAATACAAATTTGTTCTGTGATACCTAGTTCCTACTTGGAGCCAACAATGTGATATCATAAATTTGCATTTGTATTTCTGTAGTGGGATCTCATTGCTCAGTTTTGTAATTGTGTTTGACTAAGTAAGTCCAAAACCATCTGATCATAGCTAGTAGTGGACATAGCCACTGTCACCATGCCTTTGTCTGCTGGATTTATGGTTAAAGTATCGTCATCTTTAAGTGATTTTAAAGCAGTTCTTTCTGCCGTATTGATGTTATTTGTGGCCTTCCTACGTATGTTTTCTAGATTTCTGAAATCTTTAATTACGCACCACCTGTTGGTGCAGGGACATTTCCGAAGGCTTTGAAGGCACGGATCCTCAAGCAGGGGTTGTTCCCACCGGTCCAGGGGTCAAACCTGACAGGGATCCTCTTGAAATCAGGACAGAGGAGCAGGGGTTCACCAGGACAGCACTGGAGTCGAGGCTGGTCAGGTTCTGGATTAAATTCTGCAACCTTTATTCGACATTAGTTCATCGGGTATGCATACAATAATAGCAATGAATAAAAGACCAAAACATACATTTACACACTGATCAACTAGCACAAGATAATTTCTGATGCTTGTTAATCTGCTTAGAATCACATGCTGTGCATATGGTCCGACATCCAGTGGTAACTGCAGAGTATTGCATCTTGTCTTTTGGGGACCGAAAGGGGACGTTGGCATAGGCTTGTCTGTAACACTATCCTTATCGAGACGTGTAGTGTACCCAAAATCCCTCACGCGCCGAGCTCCCTCAGATTGTTTTTTCCCACCCAGATAACTGGTCACCCTATAGCGGAGCTCTTCATAAGAGACATTGTTTATCTTTATACCGACTTTGTTGGTTATTTCCCCATAAGTCACTTCGACATCGATTCAAGCAACTTCGGCGAAGACTGCGGGAAGTTTCTACGGTGGTGGATTTTGGCACCTAAAATCCAGCGGCTGAGCCATCCACGTGGCCGGGCCCTCTGGCCGGCCTAAACAGTAGGGAGAGTGGGGTCGGGGTGGCCATATCTTTTGTTATGTCTCTCCTCTTTCCCCCTCTTTGCCCTCTAAGTCTGGTCATCTTTGTCTATACCTTTAGCTATGGAAAGGACACCATTTAGGTTCTGCCCTAAGTGTAGGGTCAGGTACCTGTGGAAAGACGAGCACCGTACGTGTAATTTTTGTCTACCCCTAGATCACAACGAGAAGCGGTGTGCGGCCTGTAAGCTCCTTCGGCCTAAGACCCTTAAGGAGCGCTTTGTAAAGCGGTGGGCCGCGTATGACATGTTGCGGGCTGAACCCTCTTACCCCACCACCACACCCGCCGAAAGTGACAGGGACACTGATGATGACCAGACATCTGTGTCGGATGTCATCGACCTTGAGGCGGATGCTTCTAGGTCCGCCACGCCCGTCCCCGACCCATCTAGGCCTGACGTAAGTCTCGCTTTGGAGACAACACCCGGCGACAAGGGTGTACAGAAACCACACACTAAGAAAACAACCCCATCACAATTTCGACGGTTCTGCTGAAAAAGGTGAAAGCGCCAGCAGGACCCAGATAGTGTCCACGGAATCCTCTGATCTGGTAGATCAGCAGCCTTCCCCGCATCCACAGCAGCGTCTTGCGACTGGGCACTCCACAATTAAGGGCGCTACCACTAAATCGGGTTTGGATGCCAAAGCGCGATCATCAGATGCTCCGGCGCCCCCTAAGGCCCCCGGTAGGCCCGAAACCTAGTACTAGGCCTCCTAGTCTTTCCACAGGCAAAAAATCTACCGCTAGGCCCTCTGGCGGCGCGTTGACTCACGCCGATTCCGTGGAGATTGTTAGGGAGTATTCTCTGTTTAGGCTGAATTTCCTAACCTAGTGAGTCCCCCAGCAGCTTTGCTGGATTTCTGGAGTTTTTCTTCTCCTGCCAAGAGTGAGTCTCTTTTCCTCACACTCTTGGACATGATTTGAGGGGTTCCTTTGACTGTTAATGTATTTTATGGGCTATGGGGTCTTTTACTCCACAGGGTCTCATGTGTTTTTGCTATGTGTGTTACACAGCACCCTCAGTGCAGTGACACAGGGGTGTCATAGTGACACCCCACCATAGACTCCATACCCTGGGACTGACTACTGTCTCCCAGGCCATGTAAAGTCACCATTGGCTTTACTAGTTCCAAATTATGAACAGAAACCAGTACAAACCATCATATTGTGGACGTACTGGTTGGGGCAATTCGATTGCCCCGCGGTCTGTTATTCGAGGGGGCACGTCTCCGTCCCCCCTGATCGAGTTTTGGCTGGTGGCAGTGGATACTACTTTTTATATTCGACCGCAAATATATCTCTATGGGATTTTCCCATTGTTCGAGGCTACCAACTTTAATTATTTAATTCCTTTAGCCTCGAACATACCGCCGGGTTATTTATTTACTGTTAATTCACCGGTTGGTATTTTTTGCCAGAACTGGATTCTAAAATGGCGTTTGTGTTCTCTTCTGTGACTCCAACCCAAGTCGAGCCCTTTGTTCCACTTTTTGGCGGGCTTCTCCACAGAAGCCTCCAAAAGTGGTGCCACTCTGTCTGGGTACCACAGGGGGTGTGGGAGTGGGTTTAGGTACCCTCGACTGAGTTTCCTTGGCAACTCAAGTCGCACTCTTGTATGATTGGCCCAAGTGGTGAGTTGATTGACAGCTAGGCTGAATGAATGGGGGTTTCTTGCATAAAAGCAGGGCTTTTGGGACTGGAACTTCAGAAGTCGCCACAGGACCTGAAAATCCGAAGAGGGAGAAGCTGAGCCGACCTGCAACGACGACACCACCGGTGGAGCCCTGCTGAACCGTCTCACCACTTCCGACGACAGAGGAGATCTTCTTGCAGGAGAGTCTCTTCCCCTTGAGCTGGTGGGGACAACCAGTTTGCTTTCCTTTTCGCCTACCAGGATATCTAGTGGTCGAATTGCCCGTGCCAAGCACCCCGGCAACAGGATAGCCACTTACCATTGAACCGCGAATAAAAGGACCGCTCCTTTGAATCGAGAAACTCTACGGCTGGTTTCTTCCCTGGCAGTACAACGACCTTCTGCTTTCCTCCCCGACGAGATCTTCTCTTCTGCCGGACGAAGCACCAACTCGCAACCGCTGCCAGGAACAACTGCCCCCGCTGGAGTGTTCTCACCATTTCAAGGTACTGTGTCCGCCTGGCCTCCCTTTCTATAGATTGCTAGAAGGTGACAGTAAATCCTTAACCTTCTAGACTGGGCTGGTCTCTTGACCATCTAACTGGTCCCTTTCTTTTGGTGCAACTTCTTTCTGAACCTTTTCGAGACTTTTGTGCACTTTTCAACCGTGTGACCTTGGACACATTTCATCCTGATCCTCTTAAAGTGGATCCGGCTTTCTGAACTCTAACTTCACGGTTTTATTCTGCCTTCCTCTCTTGCTGTGTTCTTCTGAAAGTGTTGGGATCTGTTTCAATTTATGCTCTGCCTTTCTCTCCCGTTTAAACCAAATTATTAGAGTGCCATCTGCTTTAAGCGCTCACCGCTGTCTGAAAATAAGTGGTGCTTTACTTAAGACTGTCTAATATTCTTTTAAGGGGGAGTGTACATACTTTAGTGACTGTGTTTTTGAAATTGCTTGATGATAGTGCCAGTGTGTTTTTATAGATGTGTTTTTAAATAAATAATTATATATTTTTTACACCAAAGCTCTGGTCAGTGTTTGCTTGTTTTACTGTAATTACCTGCCCTATTGTGTATGCTTTGTATACTGCCTAACTCTTCTTGAGAGAAGTCGGACTGCTCAGCCACAGCTACCAGGTAAATCTGGGTGGTGCAGACTGCTACCAGTTGGGTTTACTGCTAAGTCCTGTGGTCTTAAACTTTTTGCAGTGGTCCCTAAGGGAACTGCACAGGTTTCTGCCTAACAGAGAATGAGGAAAGTCTCGCGAGGATTACTTCGTCAGTTGAGCTGACACCTAAGAAAGCGTCAAAATGCATGGAGCGTACCGCGGACAGGTCTAAAGACACGCCATGTCACCCCAGTACTCGCGAAACCTACGAGGACAGTCGGGAGCCTCTGTCCAACACCCTTGGGGACAAATTTCGATGCCAACGAGAGGAAGGCGATGTTTTTCCACCTTTTGCCCCTGCTGTTTCATCTAAGTGGACCAGGGAAAAGTTTGAAGGGTGCATGGACCGCCTAGAAAGGATTGTCTAGCGTTCAGAGCATCCTTCCCCTAAGAGAGCTTGTGAAGACCGTCCTTTTGGTTTTGGCTTCACGTTTCCCTGAAAATCTTGACTCTCAAGACCCTTCGGCTTCTGTCCACCATGAAGATGTGGTCCAGATGGACACTTACCAAGACATCTATGATGAGGAAGAAAACACTTCCTTCCTACAAGCCTATCCTGATACCAGGCGGATGCCATGGGCAACTGGGAGGCGACTCAGCAAGTGGAGACGGAGCCATGGACGCTCCCTAAGCAAGATCAGGACACTGATGTCCTATGCCTGGATTCCCCTCCTTCCACTCCGGCCCGCCAGGCCTCGCCTGTGGACAATCAAATAGCTTTCAATGCCATCTTAAGGAAGGCAGCAGAGCACTTCAAGATCACTACCCAGGAGGCGGTACCCGAACAAGATTTTGTGGAGGATATTCTCAGAGAACCCCCCACCCCCAAGGCAAGCCATTCGTCTCCTAAACTCTGTTAAAGAAGGTTGGCCCCCTCCATGGTCACACCAGCACAGACCCGGGCAGTGAATCCCAGAGTGGAGAAACTATTTCGAACATCTCCTACTGACACTCAATATATTAAAGGCCACGCCACCCCCGACTCCTTGGTAGTCGCTACCACCCGGAAATGGGCAGGGGTACTCCTTGCTAGGGGGGAGGCACCTCCGGATAAGGAATCTAAAAGGTTGTATGCATTAAGTAAACGTGTTAACTCGGCAGCTGCCCTCACCACAGGCATAGCAAATAACACTAGGTTGCTTGCCAGTTATGCAGACGCACAATGGAACCTTGTACAAGAAGGTCTCCAGGAGGTTCCTGAACCCGCTAGGTCTAGACTACTCACCATCGTGGACAAGGGCAGGCAAGTAAATCAAAATATAATTAAAAACACTCTGGATACTGTGGAGACGGCAGGCAGGCCCCGGGCCCATGGTACACTAAAGCGACACGCTTGGCTCCACAACTCAGGGTTCAAGTCTGAAACACAGGCCGCTCTTATTAACAAACCCATATAAGAGACCAATCTCTTCGGTAAAGCAGTCGATGATTCTCTGGAGACCGCCAAGAAAGAGCACGAGGCTCTTAAATCCTTACAACAAATAACACAGTAGCCTTCCCCATCCCCCCAGAGGGGAGGAGGTGCTCGACGGTCCTTTCAAGGCCAATCCAGGTCAGAATAACTACAATAGCAGAAACTGGAACTCTGGACAAGCATCCAGAAGCCCCGCCAACTACCCACCTAGGGGTCAACAACGCGGCAAAGGCAAAGGCAGAGGCCCCAACCCCAGAGGAGCCACAGCCTCTAGTCAGAAATGACCAATGGATCCAGGTCCCCTCCCATGTCACCACGGTCGGGGGGCGCTTAACATCTTTCCTTGCGGCATGGGAGGGAATAACTTCAGACCAATAGGTCATAAAGACGGTCACCCACAGGTACTGCATGGAATTCGCTCGACCACCACAGTTCAGACCGCCTTATTCAAGCGGTGGTGGCGCTTCTGGGAAAGGACGCCATAGAAGCCGTCCCTATTCTTCAGGTAAACAAGGGTATTTATTCAGTGTACTTCCTTGAACCCAAAAAGGACCTCACTATGCACCCTGTTCTAGACTTGCGCCCAGCAAACAAATTTATAAAACCTCAAAAGTTTCGTATGGTAACTCTACAGGAAGTGAGCCCACTGTTGAAACAGGGGGACCACATGGCAACACTGGACATGAAAGATGCATGCTTTCATATTTCAATGTTGCCAAAGCACAGAAAATATCGAAGGTTCATGATAGAGGACAGACACTACCAATTCAAGGTGCTCCCCTTCGGGATTGGCTCGGCACCAAGGGTGTTTACAAAGGTCCTCGCAGTAGTGGCAGCACACCTGCACAGACTATCCGTCCGGATTTACCCTTACCTCGACGACTGGCTTGTAACAGCGGATTCTTACGACACATGCTTTTTGAACACCCAGAAGACCGTAGACCTTCTGTTCAGTCTGGGATTCTCGATCAACGAGAAGAAGTCCAGTCTAGTCCCCAGTCAAGTAAAACAATTTCTGGGGGCTCTAATCCGGACGAAGGACAGCCTCGTCTTCCCCTCCAATGAGAGGGTTCAGAAGATGCTTTTTCAGATCCCTCATTATGTGGCCGGTCGAGAGGTGACGGTACGCAAGGCCATGCGGCTGCTAGGTATGATGGCATCATGCATATACTTGGTTCCCCTCGCGCGCCTGCACATGCGTCCCATGCAAGAGTCGCTCAACAGCCAGTGGTGTCAGGCGAGCAGACTATGGGAAGATCTGGTAGTTGTCTCGCCAGCCCTCGTTCTCTCTCTGCAGTGGTGGTCGAGGGTAAACCTCTTGAAGGTGAAGTCCTTCACCACCCCCGCAGTGGAAGCCACTCTCACGACAGACTCATCTCTCACGGGGTGGGGGGGCTCACCTGCTTCAGCAGACAGCGCATGGAGTGTGGTCACCACAAGTAGCATCCAACCATATAAATCTGATAGAGCCATTATCAGTGATCAAGGCACTAAAAGCCTTTCCGACTCAACTACAAAGGAAGACCATTCTGGTTCTGACAGCACCACAGCCATGTATTACATAAACAAACAAGGGGGCACACACTCTAGGGCTGTCCAAGCTGTCCCAAAACATTTGGATGTGGGCTCTCAAACACAAGATGTTTCTGTTGTCCCAACACGTTCCAGGGGATCTCAATCTTCTTGCAGATGTGCTCAGCAGAGATTTCCCACTGCCTGTAGAATACGAATGGCGTCTGCACGAAGACATCGTCTCCAACGTCTTCGCAGAATGGGGCTTCCCAGAGATCGACCTGTTCGTAACTCAGAACGCCCAGTGCCAAGACTACGCCTCCAGGTACCCCAGAACCGCTCCAAGGGGAACAGACTCTGGGTAACCAGGTCAGGGAAATTTGTCTATGCTTTTCCCCTGACTCCCCTACTCAACAAGATAGTGCACACAATGCACCAGAAACCAGTTACCATGATTCTGGTGGCCCCCATGTGGGCCCGCCAACCCTGGTTCGCTCATTTAATGGAAATGTCCCCCTACCCACCAGTAAAACTACCCTGCCGGTACAACATGTTGTCTCAGGACAGGGGGGGGGGGCCTACACCCATGCCCACAAACTCTGAACTTAGCAGCCTGGCTCCTGAGGTCATAGAGTTTGGACACCTACAGCTCCCTCAGAGATGCATGGACATACTCAGGGAAGCTAGGAAACCTAACATATGCTCTTGCTATTCCAGTAAATGGAAACCCTTTGTCATCTGGTGGAATACCAAGGGCGTCAATCCCATCTATTGCTCACCCACACACATTGTGCTGTACCTAACCCATTTGTTAGACGCAGGACTGGTCTTCAATTCCCTAAAGGTTCATCCTGCTGCTCTCTCAGCCTACACCACTTCACAACAGAAGGTGTCATGGTGGAAAATACCGGTTATTAAGGCCTTTAGGAAGGGGTTAAGAGAACTACAGGCCCTTTCTTTTGTTACAGTCCACAGGGATAAGGTGGTTCTGTGCTGTTAGGTAGAAACCTGTGCAGTTCCCTCTGGGACCACTGCAAAAGATTTAAGACTACAGGTATTTGGCAGTAAACCAACTTGGTAGCAGTCTGTACCACACAGATTCACTTGGTAGCTGTGGCTGAGCAGTCAGACTTCCCTCAAGAAGAGTTAGGCAGTATACAGAGTATTCACAATAGGTCAAGAGAACACAATAGAACAAGTAAACGCTGACCGGGGCTTGGTGTAAAAGAGATATAATTATTTAAAACCACATCTAGAGAAACACACAGGCACTAATAGTAAGCAATTCAAAAACGCGGTCACTAAAAGATATACACTCCCTTAAAAGAATATTAGACAAGTCTTAAGTAAAGCCCCACTTATTTTCAGACAGCGGTGAGCGCTTAACGTAGATGGCACTCTAATAGTTCGTTTTTAAAAGGGAGAGAAAAGCAGAGAATGAGTTGAAACAGATCCCAACACTTTTACAAGAACATAACAAGAGAGGAAGGCAAAGTAAAACCGTGAGGTTAGAGTTCAATAGGCCGGATCCACTTTAAGAGGATCAAACGAAATGTGTCCAAGGTCACACGGTTGCAGTGCACAAAAGTCTTGTAACGGTTCAAAAAGGAGTTGGACCAAAGAAAGGGACCAGTTAGAGGGTCAAGGTGGCCAGCCCAGTCCAGAAGGTCAAGGGGTTATTATTACTTTGTAGCAATCTTTAGAAAGGGAGGCCTGGCAGACGCGGTACCTTAAAGTGGTGAGAAAACTCCAGCGGGGGCAGTTGTTCCTGGCAGCGGATGCAAGTCGGTGCTTCGTCCGGGGGAAGAGAGGATCTCGTCGTGGAGGAAGACAGGAGTCTGTTGCACTGCCAGGGAAGAAACCAGCCGCAGAGTTTTTCAGGTACAAGGAGCGGTCCGTTGATTCGCGGTTCAGTGGTGAGTGACTATCCGGTCGCCGGGGTGCTTGGCACGGGCAGTTCGACCACAAACCGGTCTGGGGTGCAAAGAAGGAAGGTAAAACTGGTTGTGCCCACCAGTCAGGGGAAGAAGCCTCTCCAGCCGGGAGATCTTCTCTGTCGTCGGGAAGTGGTGAGTCGGTTTCGCAGGGCTCCACCGGTGGTGTCGTCGTTGTAGGTCGACTCAGCTTCTCCCTCGTCGGATTCTCAGGTCCTGTGGCGACTTCTGAAGTTCCAGTCCCCAAAGCCCTGCTTTTATGCAGCATACCCCCATTCACTCAGCCTAGCTGTCAATCAAACATGCTAAGTGGTGAGCCGGCCGGCTCACCACTTGGGCCAATCACACAAGAGTGCGACTTGAGTTACCAAGGTAACTCAGTCCAGGGTGCCTAAACCCCCTCCCACACCCCCTGTGGTACCCAGACAGAATGGAACCACTTTTGGAGGCTTCTGTGGAGAAGCCCGCCAAAAAGTGGAACAAAGGGCTCGACTTGGGTTGGAGTCACAGAAGAGAACACAAACTCTATTTTAGAATCGAGTCCTGGCAAAAAACACCAACCGGCGAATTAATATTAATTAAATAAACCGGCGGTGGTGTCCAGTCATTATCTCGAAAACGAAATGTCGAATTACAATAATGTCGAAGCAAAAATGTCGAATTTTTTTTTTTTTTTAATTTACATGTTTTTTTGGGGTTCCAGTGGTAAAAAAAGGGGTAAAACATAAAAAAAAATTAAAAAAGGGGGGCTGGGGGGGAACCCCCCCATTTCGAATAAAAATCAACAAAAAAAAAGAAATCCGACATTTTTGTTTTCGACTTTATTTTTTCGACATTATGACTTTCGACATATTTGTATTCGAGATTATGACTATAAACCACCGGCAGTATGTTTGAGGTTATGAGAATTAAATAATTAAAGTTGGTAGCCTCGAACAATGGGAAAATCCCATAGGAAAATATTTGCGGTCGAATATAAAAAGTAGTTTCCACTGCCAGCAGCCAAAAACTCGATCAGGGGGGACGGAGACGTGCCCCCTCGACTAACAGACCCTGGGGCAATCGAATTGCCCCGACCAGTACGTCCACAATATGATGGTTTGTACTGGTTTCTGTTAATAATTTGGGACTAGTAAAGCCAATGGTGACTTTACATGCCCTGGGAGACAGTAGTCAGTCCCAGGGTATGGAGTCTATGGTGGGGTGTCACTATGACACCCCTGTGTTACTGCACGGAGGGTGCTGTGTAACACACATAGTAAAAACACATGAGACCCTATGGAGTAAAGGACCCCATAGCCCATAAAACACATTACCAGTCAAAGGAATACCATAAATCATGTCCAAGAGTGGGAGAAAAAGAGTCTCACTCTTGGCAGGAGGAAAAAAACAAACTCCAGCAAAGCTGCTGGGGGACTCACTAGGTTATGAAATTCAGCCTAAAGAGAGAATTCTCCCTAACATGTGCACTCATCCCAGATTTGTGAACCAATCGATCGAACTACCCACTTTCTTCCAGAATCCCACTAGCATGGCTGAAAGAAGCCTACACACACTAGATGTGCGCAGGGCAGTCATGTTCTACCTGGAAAGAACGAAACCACTGAGGAAAACAACCAGTTTTTCGTTTCAGTAGCAGCTGGCAGAGGAAGGGGATCCTGTCTCTAAATCAGCTATCTCAAGGTGGATTGTCAAATACATCATGCTGTGTTACACTCTTGCTAAGAGAGAACTGCCCTTCAAGCCTAGAGTACACTCTACTCTGGGCACTATGGGCTTCCATAGCATTCATTGCTCCCCTCGAGTCCATTTGCAAAGCCGCAACCTGGAGTTCCGTACACACCTTTACAAAGCACTATTGCCTAGACACTCATTCTAGATCTGACTCTCAGGTGGGACAAGCAGTATTCAGACATATTTTCTCTACTGTTCCTTCTCATAACCCACCTCCAACTCTGGGTATTGCTTGCTAGTCTATGCACAGCATGTGATTCTAAGCAGATTAACAAGCATCAGAAGACATGCATTACTCACCGGAATTGCATTTCTGATGATTGGATCTGCTTGGATTCACATGCGCCCTCCATGCCTCCCCACTCGGGGTGGAAGGAACATAGACGTGTTACTACTTTCTCTCTTCGTGTACTCACTCACAACAGCCTGGGGCTCCCTCATAGCAGAAAAAATACAATCGAAGTGACCTCTGCGCGTGAGGGATTTTGGGTACACTACACGTCACGATAGGGATAGTGTTACAGACACGCCTATGCCGTCGTCCCCTTTCGGTCACCGAAAGACAAGATGCAATACTCTGCGGTTACCACTGGATGTCGAACTATATGCACAGCATGTGAATCTAAGCAGATACAATCATCAGAAAAGCTATTATGGTGAGTAATGCATGTCATACAATGAGTATGACAATTCATTCATTAAAAGCTTCTTATTGAATTCAAGGTTAGCAATTCATAATTACTCAATTTAAAACAACTGAATAATATATAAGAAAATACAAGACTAGAATGTGTGGAATACATGTTAAAAACAAATACTAAAATGCATCAATGAGACAAATTCAGCTACTTTAGCAGACAGATCAAACTATACATACCCCAAAAAATAAAATAGTTAACTAATATAAGACCTATAATGTAATGAATTCCCCTATATGGCATTAAATGGCATCCCTGGCCCTTATACATCTTCTTAACCTGGCCCAGTGTAAGTACTTAGCCACAAAATATATCTGTTTTTTGTCATGTGTTGACTTAATAGTGGTCATAGCATCTTGTGAAAAACAAATATGATGATGCTTTAGGATTGGTATTAGATAAATGATTCAAAGGTCTCTGAATGTCAGGCATAGGAAGATACAATGTTCCACGGTCTCATCTGCTTAGTTGCAAGCTGGACATGTGTATCTTGCTATTGCTTCCATGTTTTAGTGAACCATGCAACATTCAAGATTTGTGTTCTAAATTTGGTATACAAAGAGCGTGTGAATGCAGGGTTTCCAAAATCCAAATAATCTTCGTAACTGAGCTCTTTTGCTTTGCCAGTAGGAGTAACCTACAGATAATCTGGCACATAATTCTTCTACCTCATCTCTACGTATTGTGGAGAAAGCTCTTTTCACCAGCGCACCCTTTGATTCTATGTTCATGGCTTCTGGTAAATGCCAGAAGTGTGCCAAATTCAGTGTTGTTAATTGATGTTTTGTGTTGTAGCCCACCCTCCTATGCCATTATGCCACATAATTCTTGACAAGCTCTGGGGGAACCCATAGGGGTGTCCAATAGACGACTGGTTTTAGAGCTATTTCATCCGACATTGGTTTTACAGCCGTTTGCAGGTGCACACGAGCATTTGGGCTGCTTATAGGGAGTTGAAGCTATTTTTTTAGGAATTTGTTTTCAGTAGGAGCGAGAGCAAACGTTTATACGTGCCCCTATATTTCTGCCCTATAGGTAGCCGTTGCTCTTCCCCTGCGCTTTATACATTTCTATGGCTGGTTTTACTGCACTACAACCATGTCTGTGAGCAATTGTCAATATTGCCCCACCGTTCCAATCTACTATTAGTTTTGCTTTTTCTAGCTGGGCCCATTTACAGTCCTCTGTGAATCTTATGCCCCAGTTCTGGAGTCATCTGTGGGCTGCACCTCTTTGTAAAGATTTTGACTCCAACGATGATCTGTCGTATACCTGCAGGAGCCCACCTTGTATCCAGGTTTTGGGCTGGGAGAATGCCCAAGCCCACCAATGGTAATGATCTGCACCATTCAAACGGGCAGTGGCTATCCAATAATGGATAGCCCCGACGCCACAGCATCTGGCCAGCAACAGATGTTGCAGCAGGGATATGGATTGGGTCTAGACAGTCCCAGTTCCTTCTTCTGGCCACACACAGTAAGCACCCCCTAGCCCGCAAACGCTGCAGCTTTTTTGGGAAAGATTATTCCACATAAAACATTTCCTGAACTCAGAAGTAAAAAAACCTTGTGGCACTGCCATCTGAGGTTAATGCAAAAGTGCACAAGTAAAATGTTCCAAAAACTACCAATATCACTGCTGCAACCACCGTGTCTTAAGCACACTGTAAAAGTAATCAAAAACCCATTATATACAAAGTTATAAGGATACAAAGTATCCTAGGTGCACTTCACTGTAAGGTGTTGTGTGCATTATTAACAACACAAGAAATTCAGAGACATAGTCACTCGATACTGATTAGTTTTAAGAACTGTCCAGTTTCCCCAAAAGAAAGAGCAAACTCGCAAGGGAATTAAAGCAGAAGGCATTACTTGCCTTAAAGTCAGGACACAGTTAAAAAAAAAAAAGCAAAAATGAAGCTTGTCCCATAGCAGTCTGAGAGTAAAGCAGTGAAAGGAAAATCACGGTGAGTGGTGGTACAGAGTCCCTGCCTGAGAAGGGTCCACGTAAGGATTACATCCGATTCCACCCTCCCCTAATTGGAAGCATCTAGTAAAGGAATAGACAACACTGTGAATTATGGACAGACCACCTGACCGATAGGGGTCTGCATAATTCAGTCTGACAAGATAGTGATGTTTTGAGAAATACTGGTGGGGTTTATACCATACCCCAAGGATAGGAAATCTGGTGCTCCATTAGTTACAAATCAAGGCAAAGACTAACTGGAAAGTTTGAGGCCAGAGAAGCCATTCAGTTGCAGGATCACCTTCAAAGAGCTTTGTATATTGTTGGCTGAGGGTGTCCCCATAGGCAACACTCACATACAGAGAGAATGTATCCCATCGCTCCAAGTCTGAACAGAAAGGGGAATGAACCACACATACCATTAATCCAGAGTGCAGAGAGCCTCCTGGCATCAGGTTGCTAGATCAGCAGCCATGCTAACCATGTATTAGGTGAGGGTAAATAGTAATGGAAGGGACAGACTGGGCTCACATAGGGCCTTAACGGATCTCCTGGTGAGCAGTGGTTTGGGCAAGTTCCCATTGATGAGGAGGAGGAAGAGGTGAGGAGGGGACGTAGAGGTCAGTTGCCTTGTGGTGGTGAAACGCATGAATTCATAATGAACTCGATCCATTGATTGTGATGTAAATATATACATAAACAGTTGTGGCCAGCCAAGTGATGAATGCATTTTACACCTGTATTGTTTACTATACTGTATGATGATAAGGTGCACCACACACAGTGGAGTCTTTATCTAGTTTATGTATGCAAGGTGTGTTTTGGTTGGGCCCAGCACTTATTCGTTAGGGTCCTATTACCTGTAAACTCAATAGGTTATGTTATGTTATTTTGCATTTGTAAAGCGCCTTGTGCATCATTGGTATGATCTCAAAGCGCTGGTAGGTTGAACGCCCTTGGGAACCGCGGTTCAAGTCAGTTGAGAGAGAGAGAGAGTGTCGTAAAGTGTGTGGGCGCACCAGGTATGTGTGCAGCTGGCGTGGGTTTTGCGCGATAGCTGCTTCTAAGCGGTAGGTGTGGTGCTGAGGAGATCATTTGACTGTGTTCAGTCTGGAGGGTGGAAATCCAGACTGAGTTCTAGCTGTGTTAGGCGTGAGAAGACACCTAAGCTAGCCGGTATGTGCTGGCTAGCTGTGTTTTATTAGGATGATGGGTAGTTTGATGAGTCATGTTAGTATGAGAACAGCTTTACCGAATGTGTCTTAGTACTGCTGTGTTCTAGTTGAATGGTGATGTATAGGCGAGAGTAAGCGTAGTAGTGTGATATTGTGGTAATCAGTAAAGTGTATGCGACCAGGCACACTCAATGATGTTGGGAATATCTTCTAAATTCAACTCTAATACAGTGACGCTATTAAGGCATATTCAGTGATGTTGGGAATACCATCTTAATTCAACTCTAATACAGTGACGCTATTGGGGCACACTCAATGATGTTGGGAATACCGTCTAGATTCAACATTAGCACAGTGATGCTATTGGGGCACGAATTCTAAGTTCAGCTTAACACAGTGACGCTATTGGGGCACATTTTCTAAGTTCAATTTGAACCCAGTGATGCTGATGGGGCACTCTTTGTAGATTCAACATTAACACTGTGACGCAATTCGGACACACTTTCTAAGTTCAACGTTATCACAGTGATGCTATTACGGCACACTCAGTGATGTTGGGAATACCCTCTAAATTCAACATTCACATAGTGACTTTATTTGGGCACACTCAATTATTTTGGGAATACCGTCTAGATTCAATATTAGCACAGTGACGCTATTAGGGCACATGCGATTTATCACAATTGTGTCTAAATGTGGTACATGCTATCCTTCGCAACTCCGTCTGAGTGAATTCCAACCAAGAGTGGGACATGCTATCATTCACAATGCGCCCACGTGAGGGATATGCTACCAGTCATAATCCTACCTAGGAGAGTCATATGCTAACATTCGCATTTCCGTCTAGATGTGGCACATGCTAGCGTTGTTACACCTGTCTCAATGTAAGGCTGGCTAATTTTCACTATTGTCTCTGGGAGTGGAATTAGTTAATAATGCAAGTATGTTAGATTGTCATGGAGGACAGCATTTATAGTCCAGCCTTGAGTTAGGTAGGGGCTCGGATCTTTCTGGGTGTGCATGGTGTAATTCTTTGGCAGTTTATATTATGGGAAGGTAAGGTAGAGTGGCAGGGGCTTTCTGGAGTAGAGTAATTGCTCTACACCCCACCCATGCCACATTTAAAGTTTTGTTAGTGTCTGTCCGCTGCTGGCTTCACTGGCTTCCCCTGCTGACACATCTTGGAGCCTCCAATGTAGGAGCCGCCCTTTGTCTTGGGGCCCTTAGCCGCAGGGGCTGCCGGGCAGAGGGCTGCCCTGGGAAGGTGGCTTAAGAGTACTGAAAGAGCTAATCTGTGTGAGGGGGTGGGGTGGGAGCCGGAGGGAGGGAAGGGGAACCACGAGCACGGGAGCATTGGGGGGCAAAGGCAGGGGCCAGGGGGGTCAAACACCAAAAACGGAGGCACGGGCCAAGGGTCCCAGGAGGGCCGCGCTCACCTGCAACGCCAAGATGGAATCGGGCGTGCAGGGAGCGCTGGTGAACTCTAGCAAGGCCAGGCTACCCAATAGCATAAGGCAGTGAGGACCACATTCAGCTCCCACTTTGGATGTGGGTTGCACACAGGTGGATAAAGATGCAATAGACCTGCAAAATGCCTTTTAATGGCAGGGTTTGTCAATGAAAAAGAGCAAGCGTCCGTGGACAGGTAAGCAGCGATAGCTGACAAATAAGTCCTACAAGACATGAATGCCTGAAGTTGCCCGGTGAGAAAAGAAAGACAGGACTGTGTCAATGGTAGCATCTCTGGGGTCCAGCTGCTTAGCTAAACACCAGTGACAGAACCAAAGCCAGTTGCTCCTATACTGAGACCTTGTCGAAGGTTTTCTAGCCGCCTGGATAATACGCATATTATCCGCGGACAAGTTGAAACTTTCTAAGGATTTGAGCTCAGGCACCAGGCCGCCAAGCTGAATGATTGTGGGCAGGGGTGCCACGCCTGCTGATCGCTCTGGTGAAGCAGGTTGGGAATCAGCGGACGCCTGATCCGGGAGCACACTGACACTGACTCCGAAAACCAGAATCTGGCTGGCCACCAAGGGGCTATGAACAGGATTGCAATAGCCCCTTGAATCAGGGGAAGAGGTGGGAAGGCATAGGCCCTCATGTTCTTCCACGGAATTTCAAGAGCATTCCCCAGGGAAGAAGCTCTGAGTCTGTTCCTGGAAGCATACAGAGGAAGTTTCCTGTTTGACGACGTCGCAAAGATGTCCACTTCTGGAGTACCCCAATGGCGAAAAGATGTCAGAGAGGATCTCCGTGTTCAGTTCCCACTCGTAGCTGAACACCACTTGTCGGCTGAGAGAGTCTGCAGTCACATTCAGTTGGCCTGGAATGTGTACAGCCAGCAGCCAAACAATGTGCTGAATGGCCTATTCCTAGATCTACAACAGGAGGTGACCTGGTACCACCCCCCTCCCCTGCTTGTTGATGTAAAACATGGATCATGAATTGTTTGTACGGCTGCAGACCACTTTGTTCACAATAACTGGCTTGAGAGCTTTGAGCGCCAGGAAAATCGCCAGAAGCTCCAGATAATTTATCTGAAATTGTCTGTCCTGTGGCAACCATAGGTCGAAAAACCTGAAGATGATCTAATGTCACGCCCCACCCCAAAAGGGAGGAGTCCGTCATAATGGTTGTTTGAGGGCAGAGCTCCTGAAAAGGAGCACCCACCGACAGATTGCTGGAAGATGACCACCATAGGAGATCTGTCATCGTACAGGGTGGAACCGGAATCAATTTGGTGTCCGGGTCCACTCCCTGAAGCCAGGAGCTCCGAAGGGGTGGAAATGCCCTTTACATTCTGAGAGCATCCTGCACATGTTTTTCCACATTTGGCATCGGTTCAGGTGGGGTGATGCCCATAGAACACAAAGCACCCATAGTTTCCTGTTATGTTGCCCACCATGTAGCACCTTGTAACCGAAGGAGGGATGCACAAGAACATCCGGTCCTTTATTTTCCCCAGATGTTCAGCAAGGCAGATGCCTAGTTCTATCGTGGTCTTATTTTTAAATGAACTGTCATCCACATGCTGATAAATCTTGAGGTTCATATTACTGCATATGGTCAATTTCATGTCCAATAGGCTGGAGACTGTGGGGGGCACCATATGGTGGAGGACCAACATTGAATTTCCCATCTTTACAAATTGTGCATGATCTTGGAGGTACGAGGTGAACCATGTCAGTACTATTTGTGACAAGGCCAGTTCTCTGGCCTTGTCAAGAGGCGAATGGGAGAGGGGGAAGTGTATGGATGAAGCCAACTCCGAGGGCCAAATCTGTTGAGAAACCTTGTCCTCCTTTGTGCCAGTATGTGTCTTTGCAGACCGTTTTCTCCAGCCTTGTCTCAAAACCGCAATCTCACGCCAGAGTTTCTCAGTCTTTTCTACTATCTCCCAAATGTCAACCGGCAGTGCAAGAAAGGTCATCCAGTGCTGCCCGGCGAGAGCTTCAACAATGCATCCGAAATCTGCACCACTTTATCATAGGGTAACCTCCTGCTAGTTCCACTGCGGCAAAGCTTCATGAGAGATTGTGCTCTGCTCCGGGGCCGCAGCTATAACAGCCCTGTGCGAAAGGGAGCATGCCAGACCACCAGAGACTAAGGAGAGGGAACCAGACCCCGATTGTTGAAAAAATGATCTTGAGGAAGACAAACAACCTTACAATTCTGTGGCAGCCCCACGCTGCGAAAGTGGTTGCGGCTTAGCCCCCGTTTTAAATACATCCCCTGCACATGCAGGCCCTGGGATGAAAATAGAGAAATAGATTGGTTACTAATGAATGGTCAGTCATCGCAAGGGGAGGGATTTTTTTGGCAGGGACAGGAAATGGGAAGAGTGGGTTATTTGGGTGAGGTCAGCAGTAAAGGTGGGAGAAAGAAAGGCGCTGCGGGGAGTGGAGGAGATTGTTTGAGAAGGTGAGGTATTGTCTGGGGAATTAAGTGGTGCTGCCGTTTGAGTGTGCGCGTTTGTGTGGCGAGTGAGTTGAAATGGATAGTGTAATATAAGGAATGAAAGTGAATTAACTGGTACAGAGTGAAAGAAGGTTGTTTGAATAGTTTGGAGGGTGAAGGAGTGGGAGAAGGAGAATAGTAGTAGTGGTGGGAGGAGAGTGGTACAAGTAGGAGGCGAGTAGCAGTGGGAGGAGGAATATTAGGATGCATGGAGGAGTAGTAGTGTGGGAGGCAGAGTAGTAGTGTGGAGGAGGAGTATTGGGGAGGAGTAGAATCGGGAGGAGAGTTAACATTAATGGGTGGAGATTGGCAGAGAGGAGGTAAGGAAGAGGAAGTAGGTAGAGCAGAAGTGTAAGGTGACGGTGGGCGTGAGTGAAGCATACTGAATCCTAAAGCGGAATTGCCACGCACGACTCCAATACCAATTAGAAAACGAACCTTTGGTGCGAGTAGGGAAAGTTAGGAAGTAGCTGCGAAGGTCAGTGAGCCTGCATTCATGGGAATCATTGCTAGTCTAAGCCTGAACTTGGACACTAGGGGTCAACAATTGATGGCACTAAACCGGGATTACAGGCTTCTGGGTTGGGGATGAGGGTTGTGGCAAGATGAGGGAGAGGGGGACGGATGTAGGCCCCACAAGATCTTAAACACCCTTGAATTGCCCTTGAGACTAAGTTTTTTTCTGTGCCATATGTTATATATTCTGTCCAAGTGTCTCTTCATGGTGTTAAGGGGGATCTGGTGGAGCACAGTAACAAATGCTGTGCATATATCCAAAAGTACAAAGACTGGTTTCTCCATTGTCCAGGAGGCATACAGCTTCATCCAGTACCTGCAGGGTGGCAATTATGTTCTGTATCCTGCTTAGAACATAGATTGGTAATCTTCCTGCATGTTTCCTGCTACACATCACTCAATGGTTTTATCCAGAAAGGAGAGGCTTGTTGTCCTGCAGTAATGTTCAGATTGTTTTTGGCTGTTTACGAATTCACCTGAAGTCAGCAAGGTGTTGATGATTTGGAGTGAGCAACGACAAAGCTCATTGAAAGGTGAGGCCAGTATTGGGTCTCTTGCATGGCTCAGTGGTTTGAGAGTTGCAACAGGCTTTTTGAGGGAATCCAATGATATTGAAGAGAATTTTTCCTACTTTCAGTGTTGTGTTTGGCAGATAAGATCTCATTAAGGGATCCCATTGAGGGGTCTGCTAACTTTGATCTCATTTCTGATTATGTATACATTCTCTGTAGAAACCTGAAAAATACTGATGCTTCTTGCTGCAACTAATTGAAGCATGTGGGTAGTTCCATGTTTTACCACCTGAAACAGTTTCTCTGATGGTCCTTTGCAGTGTCCATTTGGGACTTAATGTGGGCAGACTTTGCAGTAATGATGTTCCCTTTGTACTTTTTGTGTTGCAGCCAACATGTCATGAAGGCCGTTTTGGGAGGTGTTTAGGTGCCACTTTCCTTCAAAATCCCAAATTATCTTTCTCTCCAATTAGTTCTGAGTGGAACAAGGGCACAGATTGCTGATGTTTATCTCATTTTTTTTTTCAAATTGTTTTTATTTGTTTTTCTTGAACTCTGGGCAACATACAACAGGTAACTGTATCCCGCCCCTTCCTACCACCCAAACCAATCCTCGAGTGTGCAGGTCGTTAGGCTTTAACCTATTTCCAAAATGCAGAATTTATGCACACAGTACCCTTCTCTGAAGTCTTCATGCAAGATGTCCATCACCTGCTCCCAGTCTGTTGTGACGTTGGGTTGCATGCCCTGTAGAGAGTATGCCAACCATTCCATCGCTATGAACTGCTATACCTTAGCTGACCAGTCTTGTTCTACTGAGGGTCTTTAGCCTTCCATTTCTGCGTGATCACTTAGAGAGCTACCAATGAGATGATTGTATAAGCCTTCCTAGTAGTCTTTGCCCATCACCTATTGGCCTTTCCATTTAGGCACAGTAGTCCCTCTGTTGGTCACCTGGGCGTCTATGTTCCAAATATTGTATGCAGATGGGATCGATTTCTCTCCAGTACATCTCCTGTTTTGGACACCCCCACCAAATGTGTAGCCAGTCCCCCACCCCACCACATCCTTGCCAGCACTGCCCTGCAGTATTGTGGTACATTTGTTCAAACGAGTGGGAGTGTAATGCCATTGTGTCATGAGCTTATACCAGAACTCTCTTATCTACATTGTCTGAGTTAGTTTGGCGATGTCTCGCCAGAGCCCCTCTCAGACTTCCCGTAGGATGTGTTCCCCTACCGTGTCTTCCCATGTACTCATATATTTTATGGTAGTGCCTTGTTCCGCATCTAGCCCTATCCTATATATGTTAGAGATTAGTCGTTTGTTCCCTGGGTCACTGGCTAGGAATTTTTCAAATGAGGTAAGGGGACGAGTGGACGCCTTCCGCCGTCGGGATCCATTAGCCAGTGACGTAGTTGAAGATATTGCATTCTGTATGTTTCAGATAGCCCTTGGTCACTCTTACACTGGGTGAATGTCTTTATGTCCTGTCCCTGGAACATATCCCCTATTTTCGTACATCCCACTTCGTTCCATTTCTTGAATGCCCCAACGGCGATTCCTGGGGTGAATTGGGGATTGCCAAAGATCAGGGTACAAGGGGAGGGGAATGTAGTGAATTGCCTGCTCTGGGCCAGTGAGTCCCAAGTATTTTCTTCAGTTGAGTGATATCCCAGCTATGCATGTTGCTTGGGCGATTTTCTTTATGGAGCCAGAACATTTCCCCTAAAGGGGCACCGACCACAGCCTGGTCCATCTGGCGCCATATCTTCCCTGATTCCGGTGCCAGCCAGTCTTTGATGATTCTGATTTGGGCAGCCTTATAATACATGCGGAGGTCCGGTAGACCTAGTTCCCCTTTTTGGTCGGCATCTGGAGCAATTTCATCGCTACCTGGGGGGGTGGAGGGTTGTGCTTCCAAATGTATGGGTTTATAATTTTCTATCACATTTATCCTGCCCAGCCAGGAAGTTGAAGTTGAAAGGGTGCCCCATTTACATAATTGTTGCTTGAGTTGCGGAGGATAATTTGCCCCATACATTACCTTGCAGAGTTCAGGTTATTTTTACACATCGAAATGGGGTTAACTGTTGTGTTCAGACCAATAGAAAAACACCTGTGTCGGCGCCCTCTAAAATCAAATAAAAGGTGTTGTCATTTGCTGTGTAAATGGTGTTTTTATTTTCGTTTTACCCTCAACACGTGTTTCTCCAAATTAAATTGTTTGGTTCATCAGGAGGGTTTTTCAAAGATTTCCAACTCAACATAATGAGTAAATGGCATCAAGGTGGTGGACATATATTATAACTGAAATTGCATTTCAAACAACGAGAACAGGGGGGGAAGGAAATTCGGAAGAGGCATGGAAAAATATGTATAGAGAGAAAAATTTGGAGCTTAGTACTCACTTGTGTTTGATGCTTGGTTGAATAGGTGTGTGGATCATTAGATGTGAGTTGAGGTTGTAGATTCAAGATTTCTAATCTTATCCAGTAATAAACAGCAAATGCTGAGGATAATGTTGATCCTTCAGTCTGGGAGTTTATATAGGGTGGATTTCTCCTTACGTTGTCTGTATTGGGGAAGGCCATTAAGGGTATTTAATGTTAGGATTGCAACAAGGTAGCTTATGACTACTAGTTAGATCGCTGGCTAGTCTTTTACAGAAAAGGGAAAAATAGATTAAATTAATGGTTCTTACCTTGTAGAGCAGCATTATATCTTGGGGGAACTTGGCTTGATAACTGCGATGTGCCTGCAGTGAAAAAATCACAGAATCGCTGTTTTTTATGTAGTGGCGTGATGACGTCATGCGTACGAACGTGACGCAATGACGTCCTCACGGCGGTCGCCATTTTAGGATGGGCTATCTGTTGTCATTCACGTGAGCTCTTTTTTTGTGATTGGTTAGGGTTAATGATGCGCCATCATCTCGCGTGGGCCTATTTTTATGATTCGTTGGGGTTATAATGTGCATTGTAACGCTTTCCAATGAACAATTTATAGTTTAATGTCTGCTGATGGAAGATAACAGAATAACAGAACATGAGCGCATTTAAGCTACCTTATGTTGCATTTAAAATGCCAGTCTAATTGAATTAAGTTAGTGTAGTGTATATGATGTATAGAGATTGTGCGTGGAAGAAAAATAGGTGCACTATGGGTGCACGAATAGTAGTATATGCCATAGTTGGTGTTGAACAGGTACAGATAGGCAAGTATAGCGAGTGAGGAATAAAGGTACAAGGAAAACATTGAGGTCATTATGGTTTTCTTTCTGACTATAGTTCAATTAAAGGAAATGAAACATCTCATTGTCCGAATTTAGGCCACTATGACTACTGTCTGTTAGACAAATCCATTTTGCTTCGCACTGCCGGAGTTTCTTTTCCCCGTTTCCTCCTCTTGGCAATTTAGTCACTCTTTCAATGCCAAAAAATGTAATGCGCTTAATGTCTTCATCGGCATGTTCCTGAAAAAAATGGTTGGCGAGCGGGTATCTGATGTCTCTCTTTCTTAGAGTTCTTACATGTTCCATTATTCATGTTCTAAGGTGGCATATTGTACTGCCTATGTATAGTTTTTGATGGTTGCATTTGATACCATACACTACAAACTTTGTGTTGCAGTTGATGCAATCTTTGAGTTGGTAGTTCTTTCCATCAGGCAGTTGAACAGACTTTTTGAAGTTTTCTGAAAAGTCACAGACTGAACAAGATGCACATTTATAATTACCTGTGAGAGAAGGCATGTTCCAAAGTTGCATTTGACCTTGTTTTGCTTTTTTTTTTTTTTTAGCTAAAAATGCAAAGGGCATAGCAGATTTTTTTAGATTTGGGGCTCTGCGATATGTAATGCAGGGATGTTTATCCAAATCGTGTTTAAGGTCATCATCTGTAATGAATATCGACCAATGTTTGTTGAGTATTTTCCGCAAAGTGGAAGCTTCTGAGTTGTAGGTTGTGATAAATCTGATATCCTTAAATGTCTCTGCCTTTTTTGGGGGTTTGTTTTGTAGTAATTCACTTCTTGTTCTATAAACTGTCCTTTGGTATGCCTGATTGAGATTTTTTGGATTGTAACCACATTCAAGGAATTTCTGTTTCGCTTGATTGATGTGTTTGTCAAATTCTTGAGTTGTTGTACAATTTCTCTTAATTCTCAGAAATTCCCCATAAGGGATGTTGGTTATGATATGTTGAGGATGATTACTGGTCGCATAAAGTGTGCTATTGCCTGCTGATGGTTTTACGTACAATGTTGATTGAATTATATTGTTTTCCACATAGAGTTCAAGGTCAAGGAACTGTATCTTCTCCGTGCTTGCTTGCATTGTGAGCTGTAAGTTATAAGTATTGTTGTTGAGATATTGGTGGTAATCTTGAAGTTGTTGTAATGAGCCATTCCAAATCAACAGTATATTTTGTTATTGTCTGTGAAAGCTGTGTGTTGCCAGGCATGCTGTAGCTCAAAGTGCCCCATGTAGAGATTGGCAAATGCGGGGGGGGGGGGGCAAATTTGGCCCCATCGCTGTTTCTTGTTTTTGCCTGTAGACTTTTGTATTGAATAGGAAAATGTTGTTTTGAAGTACAAAGATGAGCATTTCCAGTAGCATTGCATTTTGTAGATAGTATGGGATGGAATGTGCGTTACGCTCACCTAATATCCCTGGGGGTGTCTGGAAGGCTCTGAGATCTGGAACCCTGGATGCGTGGTTGCCCAGTGCTGAATAATGAATCTGCAATTACAGAATGGAGGATTTGTAAAAACTGTCTCTAGTGGGTGAATCTCCCACCTCCCTCTGACCGATCCCCTTCCCACAGAGTCTTTCTCACCTTAGTTATTTGTAGGGTGAGCTATCCGTCCTGCATTTCTTGTGCAGGGGCACTTGATGTTTGTTGGCGAGCTGCCAGAGTTGCTTCCTTGGGCCCAGGCCTGCTGTGACCCCTAATAGTCAGGTAGGTTTGTTTATTGTAAGTCTCTTGTTCTGTTTATGGTGGGAAGGTCTTGATGCTGGCGTGCCGGATGGAGAGGCACGTTTTAGGTAAGAGAAAGAGCAGAGCGCGGTGCCTTTATTGTCTTTTAAGGCTAACCTGTGTTTTCCTCTTCTTCTTCTCACAGACCATTGTGATGCTTCGAGTGAATGAGAGCGCAATGAATAAACTGGCCCTGGAATCCGTTAAGGTAAGTAAAGCGCTGTGCGATTGTTCATTATTGCAAGCGAACCTGAACACGTCTCCTTATCCTTTGCAGGATGTTGCTGTGGTGCTCCGGATGGCAGCGCAGCGTAGCGCGATGGAATTCGTTGTTTTGGAAGCGCGCGCATTCCAATGTTGTTTTGTCCTTTTCTCATTAATGCAGGTCGCGATGTTCGAGCAGCATCTATGGTAGCGGTTCGCCAGAAGTCCTTAAGCTGGTACTCACAGGTGAGTGATGTTTCTTCTTCTCTCGGTTTCCACAGATTGCAGCCCTGGTTGAGATGCTGAGTGTTGGATGGAGAATTCTCATTTAAGACAGAATAACCCTGTTCTTGTTCTTGCAGGAGGTTGCTGAAGACCAGGAGCTGGACACGGTGAGCGCCACGCTGCTAGATGCAGAATAACTCGAAGCGTGTTCTGAAGCCTGGGTGTGATTTATATAGCCCCTGTAAAATAGTACCAGGTAAAATAGTTCCAGGCCCCAGCCACACCCAAAACATTAGACAGCATGGTTTATTTCACAGGAACTGAGCCATGCGATTGCGTCCATGTTGGATTTAAAGGCCCATGTAATTAAATGGGACCTAGTTTGAACAGCCCTTCCTTCCTACATATGAGCCTGGTGCCAAAGGTGCCAGGACTGACTCCAGGAGCCCTTTTGCAGTGGTTTTAAGGCCCTCAAGGTTCTGGTGGGAGCCTGCTTGTGGCACAACTTGGGCCTCTCACAGTGGTCATGACAGCACACCCCCCCCCCCTCTAACTCCCCCGCAAGACCCCTCTCATGGTATCCTTCCTGTCAGGGTTTGGTGGGGTTATCTAGGTGAAACCTCTTAATCAGACGTGGTGCAAGAATATGTTCACTTGGTTCCCAAGTTCTGTCTTGAGGCCCGTACTCTTTCCAGTCCACTAAATAGTATAGCTTAGATCTGGTACGTTTCGAATCCAGGATGTTTTTAACTTCAAATTCAGGCTCCATCAACTAGCAAGTTTTGGTGGTGTTAAGACTCGGGTTCCTGGTTGTATAGGTTTTACAAGTGACACATGGAACACCGGATGAATTTGCATGCGTGGTGGTAAGGCTAACTTGACGGCCACAGGATTTATCACTGATTTGATGGTATAGAGTCCTAGATATCTTGGAAGAAAGGTCCGGGTACCTTTTATGGGCACATGTTTTGATGCCAACCAGAATTTGTCTCCAACTTGGTAATCGGGAGCTTTCTTTCGATGCCGGTCCGAGATTTTATTTGGTCTGTCTTTGGCTTGCAGTAAATGTTCATTTGCTCTTTTAAAGGCTTGGGTTATGCTTGTGTGTAGAGTCTTTACAGCTGGCATTTCCAAGGTAGTGGGGGAGTCTAGTTCTGAGGTACGTGGATGTCTTCCGTATATTGTGTAGAATGGGCTTTGTCCTGTGCTGGTGTGTATGGAGTTATTGTATGCGTATTCCGTTATCCATAACAAGTCTTTCCAATTTTCTTCCACTTGATGCAGCATGCAACGTAGATACTGTTCTAATGTCTGGTTTGTTCTTTCTGTTTGTCCATCCGTTTGGGAGTGATGGCTAGTGGAAAATCGAACATTGATTTGTGCCATGGTACAACCTTTCCTCCAGAAGTTGGATACAAATTGGCTTCCACGATCTGAGATTAGGACTGAGGGGAAACCATGCAGTTGTATTATCTGTTCAAGAAATGCTTTTGCCAGACCGGTAGCGTTAGGAAGTCCTTTGAATGGAATGAAATGTGCCATTTTAGAGAACAGGCCTACAACCACCAGAATGGTATTAAAACCTTGACAGGGAAGTAAGTCCGTAATAAAATCATGAGAAAGAGTATGCCAGGGAGCAAGTGGAATATCCAGTGGTTGTAGATGGCCAGCTGGTTTCTGTTTTTGTGATTTATTCTGTGCACATATCCCACAGGATAGAACGAATCGAGCAATGTACTTACGCCAAGTTGGCCACCAGTAATTCCGCTTAGCCTTGGCTAGAGTCTTAGCAAATCCAGGATGGCCTTCGATCAGGGAATCATGATAACCAGAAATGACCAATTCCTGCAGGTCTTTATTTGGTAGATATAGACGTTCCCTGAAGTATGGTAGTCCATCCAGAACCGTGATATGATCATTTCTGGAAGTCCATTTTTTCTTATCTTTAAGTTCACTTAGAGTCAATGTGGTAGTGAGTCCCAGTAATTTATCACTTGGGATGATGGCAACTGGGTCCAGGGTACTGTTTGTTTTCTCTTCAACACCCATACGGGATAAGGCATCGCCCTTCCCATTCCGAACTCCCGGTCGGTATGTTATTCCGTAATTGTATTCTGTGAAGAATAAAGCCCAGCGCAATTGTCGTGATGATTGAGCTTTCGCTGACTTTAGGTATTGAAGGTTTCAGTGATCTGTGATAACTGTAATGGTATGTCTGGCACCTAATAGATATTGCCTGCCAGGCTTTGAAGGCCGATTTTATCACTAACAATTCTTTGTCTGTAATTGCATAGTTTAGTTTTGGTGGTGAGAATGTACGTAACCAAAAGGCCACAGGGTTTAACTGGCCCGTTTCTGGGTCTATTTGAGAAAGAACTGCTCCCATAGCGGTTTCTACTACATAGGGGAGGTCTGGGCGAGGATGTCGTAATATTGGCGCGGAGGTGAATCTTTTCTTGAGTTCTTGAAAGGCCTCTTCCGCTTCTTCAGTCCATTTGAATTTTTTGTTGCTTTTTCTCAGTAACGATGTGATTGGGTGTACTATCTGTGAGAAATCTGGAATAAATCGGCAAAAATAATTCGCAAAACCGAGCATGCTTTGGATTCCTTTAAGTGAAGAAGGTGACGGCCAATTAAGGATGGCATCAACTTTGTGTATATCCATTTTGAATCCCTTTGGCGAGAGGACAAAACCGAGGAACTAACTTCAGTGACATGGAAGGAGCATTTCTCGAGTTTAGCGTACAATTTGTGCTGGCAAAGTTTTGCAAGGACTGAGCGAACATGTTCAACATTATCTTTTTCAGAGGGGGAATACACCAGGATGTCGTCAATATAGACCAGGGCACAGACATTGATTAGTTCCCGTAATACATCATTCACAGCCCGAAAGGTATTACCTGATATTCGTACAGGCCATACTTGGTGCGAAACACGGTTTTCCATTCATCCCTTTTCTTTACACGTACAAGGTGGTATGCTCCTCTAAGGTCTAGTTTGGTATAGATTTGGGCATCCTTGACTTGGTCCAAAAGTTCCGGGATAAGGGGCAAAGGGTAGCAGTTTTTTACTGTGATTTGGTTAAGTGCGCGGTAATCGATGCAAGTCCTCAAATCTCCTTCCTTCTTCGGCACGAAGAATAAGGGGGAGGCTGCCGGTGACTTTGACGGTCGGATAAACCCATTAGCCAGGTACTGATCCAGATAGGACTGCAAAGGTCTATGTGGTGGTAATGTGTTGTGCCCCCTCACAGTGGTCATGACAGTGTGTCTCCAGAAAGTAATGTGTGGTCTCAATCCCCTTAATGTGCAATATAGAAGTATACAAAGATGAAATGTCCAAGGTGGCCAGTTTGACATTTTCTTCCCAGTTAACAGCTTTCAGTTGTTGGATTATATGCTTTGTGTCCTGTATATAAGATGACAAACTGGCCGCCAACGGTTGAAGATGGTTATCGATTAATTCAGAAATGGGTTCTGTAAGGGAACCAATACCATTAAGTTGGTGCTAGATGTGTGAAAGGTTTGTGTATTTTGGGGATAAAGTAAGCTGTTGCAATAGTAGGATGTGTGGTTTCATCTAGTCTTTCTTCTTCGGTCAGAAGGCCTTGTTCCTAACCCTTACAGAAACCATTTCTGAATGTATTGATAAAAACATTGGTGCGGGTGAATTAGTGGACTCTAATAAGCTAGCCAGGATTCTGGTGTAGAGTTTCGCATCTAAAGTAATCAATGCAATGGGTCTATACGAGCCACATTGCGCTGGGGTCTTTGTCCGGCATTTTTGGAAAATAAGTATTTTGG
The DNA here is from genome assembly GCF_040938575.1 of Ambystoma mexicanum. Classification (NCBI taxonomy): domain Eukaryota; kingdom Metazoa; phylum Chordata; class Amphibia; order Caudata; family Ambystomatidae; genus Ambystoma; species Ambystoma mexicanum. Next base: position 622,718,725 of record NC_090936.1, read on the forward strand.
TCTCTTCCATCGAGGGAGTGGTGCCTCCCATTTGTGCAAACGAGTTAGAGAGACTTCAGCCTAGGGGCCAGGACATGTTGGTATGCTTTGTAAAACCCAGCTGTATACCCATCTGGGCCCGTGGCTTTGTTAATAGGAAGGTGTTTTATTGCCTGGAGTACCTCCTCTTGGGTGATAGTGCTTTATAGTGAGCGAGGGCAATCTTCAGGAGGGTGAATGGACTAAGGTAGTCTTTCTGGACTGCGCCGTCTGGATTGTCTGATCTGTAAAGTTCTGTGTAGAAGGTGACAATCTGGGCCGCAATGTCTGGGGTAGAGTGGACCATCTCCCCCTGTGGAGTAAAGATCCCCTTGATAGTTTGGGCCGCCTTCTGCTTGAGCTGTCTCGCCAATAATTTATCTGCCTTATTGGCGTGTATGTAGTACCTATGTTTAAGCGCCAGCTGTCCCCATTAAGCCTTTTTCGTTAGGAGAAGATTTAGTTGTCCCCTAATATGTTGATGCTCTTTCCGAAGTTTCCTGGAGGAGTTGTGCTTCATTCTATCCATTACGTTCTGGAGATAGTTTTCCAATTGGGTTTCCAGGGCCCGTTGTTGCTTTCGCCAGCATGCTCGGAGGGCGATCAGTTCTCCCTTTAAGGTAGCCTTAAAGGAGTCCCAAACCATTGGTTCAGTTATTACCCCCCGCCCCCGGCCCTATTAAGTTAAAAATATTCTCTAATTTTGGATTCCACCTCCCTCCACAGAGAAGTATCTGTTAGTGCTTCTTTCAGGTAGGACCAGCTCCAGAGACACTTCCAAGGTCTGTGAAGGTTAAGCGTCAATGCAATTTGAGCATGGCCTGAAACGGTTATCGGAAGAATGTCTATGTATTGTATTCTGGCCAACAGCATAAGTGAGGCCCATATATAGTTGATCTGGGAGAAAGTGTGATGCACGTGGGAGTAAAAGGTGTATCCCGGATCTGTTCCCTTTAGTGTCACCCATAAATCATGTAGCGTCCCATCCTCCGTTGTAGAGCTGGTGACGGTGAGGTTGTGGGTGTTGTGTTAGAGCTTGTGTCCCTGTTGGGGTCCCACGCTAAATTGAAATCCCCCATCAGTATGGTCTCCTCTTGCGCGAACCCCTCTAGGTCCGAGAATACGGTTCGCAGGAAGCCGCCTTGCCCTGTGTTAGGAGCATAGACCGTAGCAAACGTAAGGATACTCGTGTCTTTTTGTAATACTACGAAAACATATCTTCCTTCTATATCAGTGTTTGTGGACAATATCTGGGCAGCAAGTCCTGTTTTAATCGCAATCAGTGCCCCTCACCCCCTACTTTGCCCTTGGCATTCTCCTGTATGACTGACTGAAATAGTCTCAATTTCAGGCAGTGAGAGTCTGACTTTTTTATATGGGTTTCTTGCAAGGTTGATATCCGGTGTGTGATGCGCTAACAGCCTTTCCAGCTTTTTCTGTTTCAGCGGGGTATTTAGCCCCCATATGTTCAGAGAGAACAACTTAAGCATATGTGAAGTTGTGCCTGTCTGCGTATTGTTCGGTGCTCCTGGATCGGTTTAACCCCGGGGGCTCTTGCCCAACTTGATCCCGCCCTCATCACCCAACTTCCCCATCTGTCCCTTTCACGCCCCCTGTCCGCCCACCCTCATCCCCCTTGCCCTGTTGCGGATCTCGTTACCTATGTGTTTCCCCTACTGTACGTGCGGGAGATGGACGTGCTTTACTTCCCAGGGCCAAACTGTGGGGCGTACTAACGCCCCCCATTAAAATTCAAAAAGAGTAGTCTTTCACGCACTCCGTCTCCCGACATGCTTGGGTGCTTTGTTAGTGAGAAACCCTGCGTTCTTAGAAACTGGGGTCAAGCCCCATAGCCTCTTATGTTTTTTCTTTAGTCCCCGGATCGTTCTTCTGGTGAGTCGTAGGGTGTGGGCAGCGGTCACGTACATCCAGAGTTTACTTGCGTCCTCTCCCAGGGCTTCGGGCGTTGGGAGCCTCGCAGCGATCTCCGTGTGTCGGAGGTGTCCTCCTCGTCCTCTAGATGGAGAATTTGTCGTCCCCCCTGTTGGGTAGTGACCCCTTGCTGTCTGCCTTCCCATTGAAATAGTAGCCCAAAGGGCTACGTCCATCTGTATTTAATCTGCTTGTCCTGCAAATATCTCCGACTGGGTCTAATTTCCTTTCTTTTAAGGATGGAGGAGTGGGCCAGCGCTTGGAAGAGGTGGGTTTCTACCCAGTTGTACAGTATGCGTTTCCCAGTTCAGGCTGCGCAGAGGATTGCTTCCTTCTGCGGGTATCTAGCCAGTGCCGCCACCACATCCCTCGCTCTGGAACCAGGTTCCTGTCTCTTCGGGCCTGTTCTGTGGACCCTGTCTATCGGGACATCTCCGGCATGCTCCTTTTCCAGCAGGCTTTCAAAAATTTGAGTGACCGTATTTTTCAGGTGTGAGTCCGCCACTGATTCAGCTAGGTTCCGGATGCAAATATTCTATCTGCAGGACCTGTTCTCCAGGTCCTTCCATTGCAACTCGATGTTGTCTGCTGCCTTTGTTAAATCTTCAAGGGTTAAGTCCATGGAACAAGTGTCTCCACCACCTCCTATAGAGCCCTTTCTGTTGTATCAGTTTGTTCTCCCAACACCGTGATATCTCCTGATTTCTACAATAGACTGCTTCATTTCCCCCATAAACGTCGCAAATTGCGTTTGGAAGGCTTGGATCATTTTGTTTTGTAACGCCTGGGAGCAGGCCTCCATATCATCTGTTGAGGCAGCCATTTTAGGGCTTGTAGTGCTTGGGTCCCTTTACTGCATGGTCGATAGTTCCAGTGTTTTGTATTGGGGGTCCTCGCTTTATGGCTCTCTGGACCAGCAACGTTCGATGCTGCTGCCTGGGTGTAGATTTGGGGCTGCTTTTTCGTTGCCGCTGCTTTACCTTTGTTTCCCGACATTAGCTGTGATCTCAGGATTGTGGTTATTTGAGAAGTTTCCCTGGTCTGCCCCGATCTCTCCTTTGCAGACTTGTGGTGCTTTGCTGCGCGCCTTTATGCCTGGCAGTTGTGGCTGTATAAGGACTGGACTCCCCTCCTCCCTAGGCCTCTGTATTGTTCCTGAAGTGCGCTCCTCTGGTGTGGGATTTTTGGAGCTGGCTGTCTGAGTCGTCTTGGGCCCGGGTCCCCCTACTCTGGACCAATATAGTCCTTTCCAGCACGTTAGGCAAGATTGTGTGCAGTACCCTTTGGGAGACTACAGCAACCCTATCCTCCTGGCAATAGGTAACCCAACCTTTGGCATATGTCTGTACTACACAGGTTGGTAGTGTGGCTGAGCAGCCAGGCCTATCTCAAGAGGCGTCAATGAGAGCAGTAGGGCTTTTACACAGAGATTCACAATGACAATTATTCAAATAAACTCTTGCACTCAAGGTGTCTTGATTAAACAATTATGAATTTATTTAACAGTCAGTTATATAAGTCTTCTTCAGAAGGGAGCAAAATATGTAACACTTCAAAATATATTTAAAACACACTCTGTTTCTCTAAATCAGATGGTGCCCATTGGAGATGGCACACAGACACTTCCTACACCCTCAGCTGACTTAAATAGCTAGGACACTGTGGACATTGGTTTATCACTGGTACATAATACTGAGTTTGGTGCAAAGGTTATATCTGGAAATAAAACAAAGGTTAACAAATAATTCATAAACTGGCAAGTACTTTTTGAACCCTCCAATGCAAGGTAAATTAATCCTTTCCTGGGGGAAAGGTAAAGACACAAAGTCAGAGGTCAAAAGAGTCTCTCAGGGAGCCAGGACAACCAATGTTAGTTAAGCAAAGTCTAAGAGAGCTGGAGATCTTCTTTTCAGGTAAGTAAAAGTCTTCACCAATGTTTTTAGAAATGTTTGTAGAAATAAAATCACTTGAAGGGCCACAAGCTGGGAGGCTTGTGAGGGGCAAAGCTACAACCAACTCTGCAAGGGCAACCAAGACAAGTCTCAACTTAGAACAAGTAAGGCTACACTACAAGAAGTAAATCCTTTTAACGTTACAGTACCTTTGGTTAGAAGAAATGGTTCCAGCTGGCTTCTGTTCCTGTGTAGCCCTGCAGATCCTGTTGTTCCTGGGCCTCAGTTACATGGACAAGAGGGAGGACATCTTGGGACTGCGGCCCTACAACTTGAAGGTCAGCGGCAGCAACGGGCAAACTTCAATTCAGCAGCACTTTGCGGTTTCAGCTCCTCGTGTCTATAGCAAATAGCACCACCAGGGTCTCACGGATACCACTTTCCTCGCATCTGGGGCCCAGCACTCTGAGGTGGCTAAGGCTTGGTCAGTCCTGCTTCAAGGGAGTATGGGGGATCTTCCTGAAACACGGGTATGATTTAAAAACGACGCACTCGGGTTTGGTGTTTCTCTCCCTTGCACTTTGGTTCCAGCAGCAGCAATGGAAGTACAGCCAGCTCGGAGGGAATGTCCAAACGATTTATTTCACTTTGGGGTTGATTGGTCCCACCAACCCAAGGGGAGAATTCGTCCTTGCAGTGCTTCTCAAGTCGAAACAAATTCGAAGCTTCAGCACAGCAGCAGGGCTTCACCGGGCAAACCAATGACCCAGGAGTTGCAGCAGGCGTCTCTTCCAAGTTCTTCTTCGGATTCCTTTGTTTAGAGGTAGACTCTGCCTTGCAAGGCAAAAAGCCTCACCTTTTATGCAGGTTTCTCCCATTCATTCCAGCCTAGCTGTCAATCACACAGCAGGGTGGCTGCCTAGGACAGCCAGCCAGCCAATCATCTTTGGGTGCATTCCTGTAACCAAGGGGATTAAGGACAGTGAGTGTCGGGCACCTCCCTCACTTCCTGCCCTTGCTAGACATGCTGGAGCCAGAGGCAGGCTTCACCAGTGAATCCTGCAAAGACAAAATGAACAAAGGGACCAAACTTGGTTTGACACGTAGAATAAACCTCAAGAAGGACCTTTCCAACAAGAAATGGCGAAAAAAGACGACCAGGGCTATTTTGACAAAATGGGCACCCATGGGTGTCTTACTGCAGCTGCAATTGCAGCATTCAGTAAAAACACAGAATGATGGTAAAAAGTAAACCACTGCCACCAACCATTACTTGTAGAAAGGGTAACATAACAATGTTACATGAGAAACTAGACAAAGGGGATACTAAGTAACCCCTCCAGCACCCTATGGTAAGATGTAAGTAAAGTCACTTTCACTTGACTGCTCTTGGAAACAGTAGTTTCACCAAGAGAAGATATTTAAACCTAAGATCTAAGAGGCTGTACGACACAATGTAAAGATGATGCCTATGGAGTTTGTCAGACTCCAAAGTCAAAGGAAACAGAGTATAAATCACAGAAAAAAATACATGACAGACTGGGGAAAGGTCTCACTCTCTCCAGGTTAGAAATTAAATACTAAAGTCCAGCAAAATGAGCTGGGGATCTCTAAGGTAGAGAGGAATTGGCACAGCTCTGAGAATTCTTCCTAACACAGCACCTCTGTGGGCCGCAATTCGTGCTAGGGGTTTAAAACCTGGGTTCCGGGCCACTGCTTAATGTCCCCATACAATGTAAGGGCCCTGCCATGGGTCGTCAAGGCTACTGACCCTACGGGCTCATGTAACTATGTAACTATATGGGGGGGTCTGCGTGCCCCATGGGAGGTAGGTGATTGCCTTGGGGTTAGCACGGAGATCCACCAATGCGTCCGTGTCCCGGTCCACGCGCAGGTTGTCCGCCACACCTCTTGCCAGCAGTGAGGGGACCTGAACTGAGTCCGATCTGTGCAATCTGTGTTGAGTCATCCGATTGCCTCTATAGGGGCGGCCTGTTCGCCCCCGCTCTCCTGGGCTGCCCGTAGTCTGCAGGGTCTGCTTCGTCTCCAGATTGTCTTCCATGTCTTTGAGCGTATCCGTGGTATGATTGGGGAGGGCTTTCAGGAGTGTTGCAGGGAGCGTCCCCTCCTTGCAGCAACTTAGCCCACCTAGGCCGTTCCCGCAGCGTGGTGTTTGTCTCCCCTCCTGATTACCACCTTGCATCTCCGGCAGTTTGTGTGGCACGTTGTTTCTTGGGGGGTGGGGGGGGAGACCCTACATATTGACACTGCCCAGGACTTTGAGGGGTCTCGATTCTTGGTGTTCTAGAAGTGGATGCATAGCTGGATCGCCCCTGTCTTATTTTCAGGATGCCTGTGTGTCGGTTTCGTCTCCTGGCTGCTTTCAATGTTGCGGGTGTCAGCTGAACTCTTCCGGCGGCCCTTGTCATGCTGGTCGCCACCTCCTCACTGAGGGGACACGCTACCCAGCTGAGCCCTTCACTCTTGCAATCTGTGGGGATCAACGTTTTTGGGGCGGGACGCCGTGATCCTGCGCCTCTTGGTATTTGAGGGCGCTCGGCTCCTTAGCCTACGCAGTGCTCGCTTTTATTGGGTGCTTCAGGAGGGGGACGGAGCACGTACCAACACGTCCACCCTATCTGACCACCATCTTTTAATCCACATGTTTATCTCTTTTAAGGATGAGTGGGGAAAGTTCATCCATCATGTTTCACATGATGTTGTGATAGTTGGACATGAGAGAATTTATATCCACATTTAGTGTATTGGGGGACAGCTGGAATGTTATCTGGTCAGTATATTCTGTCACATCTGTTTTTTAAGTTTCCAATATTTTTGCCTTTTGAGATTGCCCGTGATGTGCGTTTTCATCCAGTTTATTCTACACAGCATTGACAAATGATCCGACGAGTCCACTGTTGTGGTGTCATTTGTCTGCAGAAGGCCTGGTTTGGTGATGAATAGATCCAAGATAGATTTGCTTTTCATGGCTTTACTTCCGTGAGTATTGTGTGAGGTCATTATCATTCAGGAAGTTTGAGAAAATGCACATGCATGTCTGAGGTGCCATCCCTGTGCAGACTGAAATCTCTCATAAGGATAATTTCATTTGATTCCATAAATTGGGAAGTGGTTTGGTCAATATATTCTACAAAGAGAGCATTGTCTTTTGTGGGGACTCGGATAACGTTGAATCTGAGGCCTTTTAATGTGGAGGTTTTCACTTCAAACGAAGAGTATGTTTGGGATTGCATCCTTTGCAGAGCAAGTTCTTTTTGTGGATCGATGCTTTCCCGCCACCTGTCGAGGTGGATCATAGTAATGCCTTGAGGTAAGGAGGAGTCTAATCATGTTAGAAGTTAGAAAAAAAACTTGCTTTAGTTAAGGAGGAGGTTGGGGTTTAAATCTCTGATCATATTGTCCTTATTACAACGCAATTTCACTACAAGGTCATAATCCAGCTAGTTTTTTGTTAATCTTAAATTAGAAATGTTGACACAAATTTACCACTCCAACAGCAGATAATTTTGCTCTTGCACTCACTGGTAGTATAATTGCTACTTAGAAATATTGTGAAAGGTTGTTGTGTGACACAATTGCCTGCTTTTTATGATTGTTATGATTAAACTGTGTGATAAATTAGCATGTTTGTGTATATTGCTATGCACTTTTATTTTACAAAGAAATGTAATGACAAATTGATGAGCCTAATCTTTTCTGTGTTTTAAGCTAAAGGAAAATATTGCTAGTTCCATCGAAGTGCAGCATCAATTGGAAAAAACGAAGCAGCAACACCAGGAGCAACAGGCGCTTCAACAGACCACTACAGCTAAATTACGAGAAGCACAGGTAAACATTTGTAAACCATCTATTCTGAATCTAGTACTGACGTAGAATAGCTCTTAAGAAGATTCTCTCTTAAAACATTTGGCTAAAACAAAGTTCAAGGCTTACTTTTAGTGACCTTTCTCTAAAATGTTATAATCATGTGATTGTCTATCACAGAAGTGTGTTTACTACAAACCTATGCCCCAGTTTAAATCATGTTCCCTTTCTTTTTTTTTTTAACACAAATAATACATTACTTAAACATGAATAAAACCAGAAATATCTTAAACATCCAATTTAAAAACCTTTTTAAAAAAAGTAAAAAACATAATTTAATTTCCCAATTCAGTCCTTACAGAATCCCTTCTGACAAGTTCATTCCCAACCCTGGTCCCAGTACCACACAATCTATTTCTTATTCTTATTCCCGAACACAGAAGGAAATATTTTGCTTAGAAATTGCACAGCAGTCAGCCTCCATGTGTTCGCTTTTCCTATTAATATAAGTTGCCACTCAAGACCCACATCCAATATGTTGCAGTTCTTAATCAAGTGTGCAAAATACAATTCACACTGTGATGATAAGTTAGAACATTCAAACACCACGTGGTAGATAGTTTCTACCACACCTTCCCCCTGCCAAAACCTGCACATTCTCAACCTTCGTCCCAACCCGCTTCTTGTGCCCATTACTTCATTAGTTGGAAATCGATTCAATCGCATATATAAACATTGACCACCCCAAAACTGGCCAGGAAAACGTTGCAGGTACTAAGGCAGTACACCATAAGGTCTTACATCCAGCGGTAAAACCAGAGAACAGATGGTAGCCACGCACAGCTTCAATTGTATGAATCCAGTCCCTTTCCCACAACTTAAGTTTTGCTTTAACCGGTGAGTCTAGTATTTGTATTTGTATTTGTATTTATTTATTTGTATTGCGCAGCCTGCCCACGGGCATCAGGGCGCATGTTTGGAAAGGTTGCAAGTGAATGTTACAGCAGGCAGTTAGAGGTTACATTTATATAAACATATATAAAGTTATGTACAAACATATATAATTATGAACAACATTTACAAGGGTAATAAGCAAATCAGTTGTATACACGGTATCCAGGAAGGTGCAAACTGTGATACATAGGTCAGTCAGCCATGGCGTCTTGCTCGTGGAGCCAGTGTTTTACTTTACTTTTGAAGGAATGGAGGGCGGGGACATTCCCGAGTTCATTGGGTAAGGAATTCCAAAGCTTCGCTGCAAGGACTGGGCAGCTCGAGCCTCTGGCACTTTGAAGCTTGAAACTAGGGATGATGAGAGTGTGCGCTTGTGCAGATCTTAGTGGTCTGGAAGCTGTGTGTTGGGCAAAGCGCGTAGATAGGTAAGCCGGGGCAGCGTTATTCTGTGCTTTGTGACTAAGAACAAGTGTTTTGAGGGCGATACGCCGTGCAATGGGAAGCCAGTGTAGGTTGCGTCTGATGGAGGAGATGTGGGCACGCCTGGCTATGTTGAGAGCGGCCCTGATGGCGTTATTCTGGGTTACCTGTAGTTTATCAATGTTTCTTTGGCTAGTTCCGAGGTAAAGGGCATTGCAGTAGTCGATTTTGGATAGGATGAGGGTTCTGGCGAGAATAAGGCAGTTGTCAGTTGTTAAAAAGGGACGGCAGGCTGTGATCAATTTACACGTATACGCGGATGCTGAGACAACTGAATTGGTTTGTCTGTTGAGTGAGAGGGTGGAATCTAGGTAAATACCGAGAGTTTTGGTGACATTAGTAACCTTGATAATGTTGCCATCAATGTTAAAGGTCTCATATTTACTGTCGAGTTTTGCGAGTTTGGGCTGGGAACCTAGGATGAGTAGCTCTGTTTTCTCATCGTTTAGGCAAAGCCCGTGGTGGGCCATCCACGCTTGGATGGCAGAGTAGACTGCATTAATCGCTTTGGTGTCCATTACATAATCCCCAGAGATAGGGATGAGTATCTGGGTGTCGTCCGCATAATTAGTGTAGGAGACACTCAGATAGTCAAGAATATCAAAGAGAGGTTTTGTAAATACAATGTATAACGTAGGTGATACGCATGAGCCTTCGGGGACTCCGCAGGGGACGTGCACTGGGTCAGCAGCGGCGAGTGGTGAGAAGACCCTCATGGACCTATTTGCAAGGAATGAGCTGATCCATGATGTAGCTGCATCAGAGAAGTGGGCAGCAAGTTTGAGGTGCTGGCAAAGGATTTGGTGATCGACCAAGTCGAAGGCCGCAGAGAGATCCAGTAGGAGTAGGAGCGCTAGTTTGCCCTTGTCTTTCGTGTCCTCAATTTGAGTTTTTAGATCTATCAGGGCTGTCTCAGTACCGTGTCTCGGGCGGAAGCCCGATTGTCTGAGCCCTAATAGGTTGTTGGTGTCAAGGTAATCCAGGATTTGTAGATATGCAGCCCGGTCCAAGATTTTGAGGAGGTAGGGCACTGTGGTGATGGGCCTATAGTTGGTGGGATTGGTAGGGTCTAGGTTAGGTTTTTTGATCAATGGGATTACCCAAGCATCCTTGAGGTTGTTAGGTACTATTCCAGATTTAAAGGAGGAATTAATGAAGGAGGTGATAAAGGGGGCAAGGTCATGTGCTGCTTCCTTCACGATTGGAGCAGGGCAGGCATCACCTTGGCAATTGGATGGTTTTAATTTCATAATGATATTTTCCACTTCCTTAGTAGTGAGGGGTGAGAAACTGAAAGGTTTGAGTGGGTGTTTAGGTGATGGGATATCGTAGGATAGGGGATTGCCTGCTGAGCCTATCAGATAGGACTTTTTGGCATTGATTTTAGCTTGGAGAGTCGTGATTTTGTTTAGTAAAGCCTTCTGTATGTTAGAGCACCATTCAACGTCAGGGGTACACTTGTCAAGAGGAGCAACTGGGGACTCCAATTCTTTAAGAATTTTAAATAGTTCCTTAGTGTTAGACTGAGCCTTGATGATCCTGTTGTTGTACACTTCCTTTTTAGCCGCTAGTATGGCTTCCTTGTACGTGAGGGTGATGGATAAGAGGTTAATTTTGTTTACTGGTGAAGGAGAGTATCTCCAGAGAGACTCCGCTTTGCGTTTCTCTTTGCGCAGTTCTCGTAGGTGTGGGGTGAACCATGAGTTAAGGTGGTTGCGTAGTTTTTCTTTGCGCTGTTTGATTGGGGCAATGGAGTCAAGGGCTTTTAACATAACTCGGTTGTAAGTGTCCACAAGGACAGTGGGGTCGGAGCATGTGGAAGAAACCGAGTTCAGTAAAGGGAGGATGAGTGGGAGTAATTTCCCAGCAGTGATGTCCTTCTTGTTACGAGTAAAGGTTGGTGGCGCGGAGCAGGGTTTGTCTAAAGGTTGGCCGGAGTTGATAGAGAATGTTATTTTATGGTGGTCGGACCATGCACATGGTAACACTGAGATTATGTTTAATGTGCAATTCATGTCAGAAACCCAGTCTAGTGTGCGACCCTTAATGAGTGGGTTCATTGACATGTTGCGTGAGGCCAAAATCAAAGAGGACGCTAGCTAAGTCACAGGCTTTGGTGTCATTTGTATCCAGGTAGCCCAGATTAAGGTCACCCAGTATAATGATTTGGGACTTAGGCTTGGTACAGGCTGCTAGAATGGCCGAGATGTCCTCTATGAATGTGGACGTGGGACCAGGTGGCCGGTAAATGAGGTGCACTGAGGCTGTGTGGTTAGGTGATAGTGGGAGTTTAATTGAGAGAAGTTCTGCGGAGGGTAGCTGATAGGTGTTCACAGCTCTCAAATTAAGGGAGCTCTTGAATATAAATGCTAATCCGCCCCCCTTGGTTTGATCAGTGTTCCTGTCGCATCTAATGGTAGAGTAGTTGTTGGGGATGGCAAGGGTCAATGCAGGACCAGAGGCAGCGTGTAACCAAGTTTCAGTGATTGCCAGAAAGTCAAGGTTTTCGGTCACAATGAAGTCTGCAATGTCTAGCGCGTGAGCGGGGACAGAGCGGGCATTGATGAGCGCGCCTTTGAGTTTGGCTTGGGAATTGGGTGTTTTAGCTAGTGGGGCCTCTGTTGTTAAAGGAGTTGCTGGGGTAGTGGTATTGTTCTTGATGGAGTTAGCAGAATTGTCCCTGTTGTCTGTGTTCAAGTGATAGGACCAATGGTGACACCTGGTTGCTAGTCTTGAGTTCCGGACTGAGGTGGCGCAAGGTTTACTGCATAGCCTTGGGGTTGAGCAGCTAAGTGGGACTGGTGATGAGGGTGCATCTATGGTAGGTTTAGATCTGTTGGTGTCAGACAAGAGTGAGGGGTAACCAAGAGAGGTAATGTGAAGCCGTGATGTGGAATGTGTTTTTGAGGTGTGATGTAGGCGCGAGCCAAGTCTCGCGTTCCTGATGCGTGTGTGGTACGGTTGGATAGGAATGGGTTTGGCCGCGAAGTGTTGTAGCCACAGGGCTGGGTCATTAAGATATGGGTTTGTAGAGGTGGTGGTCGCCAGATTATGTTGTGGAGCCATCGTGGGACCAGAATGCGCGGTGTTTAAGGCCAAAATGAAGTACAGGGTAGTGTACAAAAGGTGAGGGACACAGTGTGGCGGTGGCGGATAGACCGACTTAGATGTAGGGGGGTCTGTTAGAGGGCAATGTGGGTAGGTGTTAGGTGTACTATGCATTGTTAGATATAGTGAAGTATAATATGCCATAAGGCACAACCCAATGACAATAAGGTCTGAAGGCGACCATAAGGCACAATTCAATAGCATTGGGGTCTGAAGGCGACCATAAGGCACAATTCAATAGCATTGGGGTCTGAGGCGACCATAAGGTACAACCACTGTTATACAGACAGACAATAGCGAGCTGTACTGGTGTACATTACCGTCAGTTTACTAGAAGTGTGGAGTACTTTGGTGTGACCAGGCCGGTTCATCGAATCATCCCGTATCACAATTCACGATTTCTTGCAGATTCTTGTACAGGGTTCCTAAGTCCCTTTGCGAGCGGGGGAGCGTGCGCGGGCAGCATGGCGGCTCCTAAGCGCCTGTGGCGCTCTGTCAGCTCAGTCAGCTGATGGCCTTCTTTCCTTGGCCTTACTTCGTTGGCCGGCGATGCCTGCCGGCGATTGGGGGTGGAGATGAGTGTTGGCGGGCATCCAATCGGCAGGGCTGAGGGTCAGGCGCACCAAGGGACAGAGTCAGGCAGCAGTGTGTTTCAGGGCGGCGGCCATCTTAATGTGGTAAGCCTCGTGGGAGATTCGCTCGTAGAGGCATTTAAATGAATGAAATAGCATGAAATGCTATTCATGCAAGGACTTGCGCGTCCGCGCAATAGTAATAGCTCTGTACTCACGTCATTTAAGTGCATATGTGTTGGGGAGACTTATCATTTGTATGCTTCATCTCCTCTCCTAGTGAGACCCCCAGCACTTTCTGCTGGACTTCTTGACCTTTTTCTTTCAACCCTGAATGAGTGGAGCTTTTTCCACTCATTCATTCTTATGGGCTCTTTCTTTTGGAACTCTATTCTTTGTATTCTAACTGTACTATGGAGTCTGTCAGCTCCCTAGCTCTTAAAGGCATCAGTGTTTTTACTACTGCAGCACGCAGCTCCTTAGGGGCAGTGTTGCAAGGGACCCTAAGGGTCCTACTTTAAGATTCCTTTTTTAAATCCTTGAACAACTATAGTTCTCAAGTGTAGAGGGATAGATCGCTCCTAAAACTCTAAAGTTTGAGAGATTGGTACACCACAACTTCAGTGGAGTGCCAAAGGGATACTTGGTATTCCCCTTCTCTCTGCTCCTGCGAATTTTTAATCACATAGACAATCACCTAGTTATGGCTGGTGGCAGTGTACGTGTTCTACCAACTATTGTGTTGCCTTTATACCGCAGGCTATGTCCATAGCCCCGGTAGTGCACAATAGGGGCACCCAAGTACTGGGAGGGGGAGGTCTGTGTGTGCGTTTTGCCTTTGGCGGGAACCCTTGGGTGTCCCCGCCTAGCCTCCAGAGTGTCTTGGCAGGCAGGAAGTGGGGAGAGGAGTCTTCCACCCCCCGGTCCATTGTCTGCCAGAGTGCCTGAATAGGATCAGCTCACACAGGAGTCTAGCTGTCCTGATTGGACAGCCAAACGCCCCTTTCTGTAAAATGCCTAGAGAGATTGTAGACAAGTGTGTGCTGGAACTGTATAAAAGGTGAGGCTTCTGGCATGAAAAGCAAGTCAACCACTGGAAGCTGAAATAACCAAAGAAGATGACTAGAGATGTCTGCAGACTCTTTGCAACACCGTGAAGCGACCACTGCTGTCCTGGCCCTGTTTTCTGCGCAACAGAGGAGCTCCGAAGAGGATGACTTCTTCCCTTTTGCTGGTGGGAACAACCAGTCCCAAGACCAACTTTGAATTGTGCTGTCTTCTGAGGTCCTATGAGTTTCCAGAGCTGCAGAACCACAATACCAGAGGCCCGCTGCCCATTTCGAGTGCATCGTCGTGGAAAGGCCGAATCCATCTAAATCTTTGCTGAACCCATAAGGACACAGCAGGGATCTTATTCCACTCACCCAGACCACCTCATCTGAGTGTGGGTCTGCAGGAAACAGAGAAGATTGACCGGGCGATCCATGCCCTTTGTTGGTGCTGCAGAAAAGGCACTAAAACGACAGAGTGAACCAAGAAGTTGCTGAAAGTCGTGCCCCAGGTCCTCCCTTGAGACTGCTGCAGAGATCCCATCTATTGTCCCGCCTTTGGTCATCAGACTAAGGATTTCGGAGGTCGTGTGCATGGCAGAGCATCCACCACGAACATGTTCTTCTAACCTAATTTACTGTAGGGAAAAAGGTATTGCTTACCTGATTCCAAGAAGTCGCTCCAGAGCGTTGGAGTGCACCTTGAGGTGTTTAGTTTCACCCCCTCTTACCTGTGACTCAAGCTGCTGCTTGTGTCCCTTCATAGAGTTCTTTTATAGGTCTCACTTGTTAGTTAACTTGCTGCTTCTATAACACTAGAGACTATAAGAAATCCTCAGGAGCTCTTTGTATTCTTCTGCTTGTCAAGACTTTGAGCCCTCTACAAACTGCCTTTAGCTAGGGTTGCGTTTTGGGAATTAAAATACTTACTGGGCAAAGATGCCCTCTCTAGAACCTTGAGCATGTTACACCAACTAACCTTTTTCCTCCCTTTAAGTGACTTTACTATATGTGTTTTCAGAGTAAATGTATTACTGTATGAACTGTTAAAAAATTGAGTTGCATGTAATAACCGATAATATGATAACATTGTCTTTTTTCCTTTGAAACGTAGCTAGAAATGTAACCACGAACAAACGCAAAAGTGAAAGTGTCCTTTGAAGTGTATTCTCAATTATTCCAAAGTGTTCTAGTGTAAACGTCTAAAGTATGTAAAGTGTTTCTGGAGTATATATCATAAATATATAATTTTATATAAATTAGAAGTGTAGTTTATTTGATGTGCTTATCTAGCTAAGGTTCAGTGCACTTATCTACAGCTCACATCTTCCTCTTAAGATAAGCATATAAGCCTGACTGCTCTGCCACTCTACCAAGGTCCTGAGCTAGTACAGACTGATAACAAGAGTTGGAGATCTACAAACCACTGGGATAGCTTACTAAAGTCTCAACTACCAGTACAATTTAGGAAAACTCCCCAAACAATATGTACAATACATTTGCCATACCTACCATCTATTCATTGGGGGGGGGGGGATGTATTCTGCTTTGCATGTTTGCATGACATATTTTAATAACCACCAGTTCGTACCCATTTCTGCATTCGTGATATTTCTCAGGAGAGTTAGGTTTTTCCACACTTCCATTGATTCCAAAGAGAACTGCCCAAGCTAGTATCGTATAGCCGGCGTGGGCACTCCCTGTGGCAGTTTTAAAAGTGTTCACCAAAAAGAACCTTTAAACCTTTTCCAATGACCAATCGAACCAAGTAAGTGTTTCTGCCCCATAAGTCATTATTTGGACTACCTTTTTACAGTAAAATTCCCTGACTAGGACAGAGGAAAAGTAGCCATATTTCTTCACCTGTGCTGCCTGGGCCACCATCACCTACAACTGTTGCTTTGTATGCCTAAATAACTCTTCCACATTGTTATTCCTAAACAAATAGAAACCCAAATACATGAAATGTTCAACTTGTTTAATGGTGTTATTGTTCAGCGTCCATCTAAACGTTGTTTGAGACGGCTGTTTAGGCGGTCTAAAAACAAATACCTCATTTTTTTTACAACATTTATTTGTAGGTTATTCTTCTTTGTGTAATACTCTATGGCTACCAATTGGCGTTGCAATCCATTAGTCATGTCGTCTGCATACAGTAAATAATTGACATGAGTCTTATCTACCTTTGGGGTAAAACATTGTCTATCGCCAATGGCCTCTCCTATATCCGAAATAAAAAGTTTATAAAGGAGTGGTGCCAATATGCAACCTTGTTTTAACCCTGTCTGTTTTTATTGGTGCAGACACACGTCCTTGCCTGATCAGTTTTAAACTTAAGGATGTATTAGAATGCAGACCGACAAGAACTGTCAATAAGGCTGGTTGACGGCCCCAAGCATCTAACTTAACCAATAACTGGTTTCTGGGAACACTGTCAAAGGCCCTGGATAGGTCAATGAAAGCAACGTAAAGTAGTTTTGATCGTTCCAAGGTCTCTTTTTTAGGAGACCATAAACAAACCCATTGACCACCGTTCCAACACCTTTGCAGAAACCAGTTTGATGGACATCTAGCCTCTTTTCCTGGGCCAGCTCCCTTAATACAATGCCTGCAAATATCTATGACAGAATGTCCAATAAAGATATTGGCCTGTAATTACCTGACACAGTACGTTATCCCTTTTTATAGATGGATAATACTATTGAGGTTAACCAGAAGGGTGGGAATTGTCTTCCTCTAACATCTTTGTGGACATTGCAAGTCCGTCTGGACCTGGATCTCTGGAATTTTTATTGTTTGTAGTAAGGTACACCAATCATCGAGGTCCTACTCCAAGGACCAGCTGACGTCGCCAACCTTTTCTAACGCAAAGATCACCTCAATGTCTAATGAATAGATCAATTTAGTGGTCTAACCAACACTCTTCCTTAATTGTATTAATGTGTAGACTAGACTGTAACTTTTCATTTCATTACACAATATTCCAAAATGCCCTCTTGTTTTTCCCAGCCAAAATTAAGAGCATGTTTTGGGCGTCTGCTAAGAGTAAATGGTGCTTATGATTGACTAACCAGTTTTTGTATGCTTTCTTGGGACGACTTAACAACCCTTCTTCAGGCTTAAGGGCTCCTAAAACCCTGCGCAACTCCCTTTTCTTTTGCATGATTTCTTTATCGTAAATGTGGCTGTGTATAACTCTTGACTTAAACCCCTGAGTAGTTTCTCATAAATGTCATCCAACATTAATTGGTAATCAGCACGGTATGTGTTGCCTCCTGTTGCGAACTCTTGGTAGGTCAATAAGAATATTAGGTTAAATGAGCGTATGTTGTGCTCATTCCATGCAACCCTGTTTGCGCCAGAGTTTATCTCCAAAGCAACACAGTATCTCTTTCGGACCGGGCTTCTTACTTTCATACGCCAAGTCCCTCTTAAGGGGAAATGTTCGCTAACAGTTGTTTTTTCAACTTTCATCTCTTGAGCTTCCATAAATAGCTCCTCAGAAAGAAAGCCATAGTCGAAGGTACTTTTTTTGCGACCCTCTGGACCACGTATGATTTGCACACTCGTCCCCCTTTATGTTGCCATTCAATAAACACAGTCCTCAGGTCTCCATAAACGACAATTTTTGTCCTCTAGTCCATGCGACCTTGTCTACGGGCATGTTTTTTTAATCTATCAACCCTGTTATGCATCTACAGTTTAGATCACTGCAAACAATTGAGTGGCCCAAACCATGAGTTTGTCAACTGAACAAGATATCCTCAATTGATTCTAAGAAAGAGTCTTGGAGATTTTAAGGGGATTCCAGTAGAAATTTAACAATGAATCATTATCAAGGAATAAAGTTTGATTCCAATGGAGTCCTATGGCTTGTACAAACGCGTTGGGTTTTGCAAATACTAACTATTTACTATAAATTACGGTAGAAACCCCTACCAATAACCCTGCTGAAGGTTGTCCCCTGTGGGCCAGCAACAAATGTACAGTATACCCGTCCACCGCAGGGGAAGTCTAAGCATGTTTCTTGAAGGCAGTACAGGTCCGCCTTTAGCAGATACACACTATGATTCTGGAATAAGTGTGAGAAACTCCTAATGTTCCATGAAAGCAAAAAAAGTCTCTCTTCACTTAAAGTACCCACCATATGATTATGCGGAGCAGCTCCACACTTATATATAATGGGGAATCCTTGAATTTAAAGTAGCCGCCAACCAGTTCCAGTTGTTCTCTTCCACCCGACCCATGTCACCTGTAGTGGCCACCTATAATTGTCATTTCGTATTGTCAACCTGAAAACATGCATTTTAAATAACAGTCCGACTTCTTTTTTTGTGGCATTACTTTCGGAGGGCCAGGCTTCTTTTGATCACCTCCACTCATTGACTCAAGTTTAAATATGGTAAAGCCCCAAGTCCCGATGTCATCAGTAGCTGCCAAGACCTGATTACCGACCATATTAAATTTTAAATGTAATATTACTTTATTGAGATTAGTCATGCCAAAATTCAACGCATTCTATATCTTGCAATGCCATAAATACCAGAGTAGAAGCTCTTCTTAGAATGTGCAGGACAGAAGCTCTATTTAGAATTACTGTCTCGATCTAATGGCAGCTTCTGTAAGATTAATTTAACAGTCCCCAGAGATTCCAGCCTTTCCTTCATTCAATCTCCTTTCTCCAGACACTACTTTATCTTTGCATGCAACCTTTCTCTTTTCTTGGGTCATACATGTAGGCACCAGAGGGTTCAAAGCACAAGCCACTTGGCTAGATTTATTGACATGAATGTTCTGTCTAACGCTAATTAGAGTCCCTATCGTTCTCCTGCTCATTTGTCCCTGAGCACACTTATGCTCGAAGCAGTTTTCTCTCCAGCCACCACCATCCTACCAGTATAAAACCTCCATACACTCGCCCTCATCTTCAATGGACCTCTCTGCTACGTCCACATATTGTTGCAATTCCTCACATTCTCTCTCTCGCTTTCTTCTTCATTTCCCCTCTCCCCCTTTGAAACTGGTTCCTCAATCTTCTGGTGTTCAACCCTGTAACATCCCTCTGTTTCTCTTACACAGGTGACTTTGGAGGCAGTGGAGTTGGCAGGTTACGCAAAAATTGCCTTGATCCTTTTGGGGCAGTTTACAGACATGAGGCCCCCTCTTTTCTTGTGTTTATTTTGATTTAAAAATGTCAAAATCATCTACCCCAACTGTCTCTTAGACTACCTCTTCCACCACACTGGCCTCAACCTCAACTACTAATTAATTGTCACTAAGCTCTTGGTTTTCATTCAAAAGGTCCTCAGTGACCCGAATGATGCTAGGGGATGGAGGAGATTGGGGCAAAGTTCCCTTCTGAATCGCCTCTTCCTCCACCAACCTATCTGTCTGCGAGACCTAAACCACAGAATTTAGGGCTTCCACCTCTATAGTTTCTGCACCTTCCAACACTCCAACTCCATAACCATCCTTCTCTATGAGGATATTTATATTGCCCTGCAACCTCTGGCTGTAATCCTTTCACCCACAGATAAAACCTTCAATAAAATTTAATTACGAGGGGATTGGGTCCTCTGACGTATTCCATATCTATGACCGTAATCACCACAGCTGTGCTGCTTCGGAAAATCTTCTGCATCTGCGTCCTGTGTCGATGATGTCAATACGCCACCCTCGAGGACCTCCTCCGACGGCCGACGTCACTGGATGTTATAAGTAGGACGCACGACACCCGTAGCCTCAGTTCAGTTTTTTCCACGAACGTGTTCGCTTCAGAGATCTCGGCGCGCCTCGACTCTTTGGAGTTCCTGTTCTTTCTCTGTTCTTCGAACCTGTTCATATTGTGAAGTCTTTCTTCGTGAAGATGTCTACCTCGTCTTAAACACCGCGTCCGGGCTTTAAGAAGTGCGGGGACTGTCGGTCCAAGATGTCGGTAACGGACTCGCACAACGCCTGCCTCTGGTGCCTCGGGGAGGCCCATGACACGGATGACTGTCGACTGCCAGTCGCTCACGTCCAAAGCCTTGCGGGAGCGCAAGAAGAAGTTATCGGTAGGTAAGGTGTCCAAGCCACGGAAGTCTAGGTCTGTGGGGCTTTCGACGGATGATTCTGTAACGCTCACCTGATTCCCACAGAGGCGCTGGTCTTGGCAGGGTGGTAACTGTATCTTGAAAAGTGAAGTGCAGGACTCGATTGGCTTCCGGGGCTGGGCCTCTTCGCACTGTGTGTCTAACTCGAAGAGTAAGATGTCTGCAGGTGAAAGAATATGGGGTTAATGACCTGGGATTGTCGGGTGTCTCTCTCTCTCTCTCCCCCTCTCACTTTTCTGTGGAGCCCCAAGGTCAACGTGCTCACCTTAGATAGATGAATGCTGGACTCTCCATCTGCGTCTGGTGCAGGGTGCCGTTACCAGTTCCTTCACTGGGTTGAAACGTAGGCCTCTTGACTTCAGAGGATCGCTAACCGTCGTTAACTGCACGAACGGTGAGTTTCCGGGCACCTTGAATGTCCTTACAGTCATTAGGTGCGTGGGCACGTTAGTATGGAATAGGGCTCTGTATAATGTTCTTTTCAAATGGTGCCTTTTGTCTTGCAGGGCTCTTGAGGCGGAAGATGGTGGTTTGAAGAGAGCCGGAGTTCGAGCCAGCGCATAGGAATGAAGCGCTTGGGAGTGCGTAAGTAAGTGCCTGTTGCCTGCTTTCGAAATGCACTCCAACTCGTCTCTTTTCTTTTGCAGGTATGAGTTCGGATGCTGAAGAGACTCTGGAAAACGCCGGGGTATTTGCAAACGCCAAATTGTGGAGGGCGCGATGGCGCGTGAGTAAATACCCTGCCTAATGTCTCTCCTTTTCTCTTTCAGGTGCAGGAATGCAGCGTTGAAGAAAACCGGAATTCGAGGGGTGCCGTAAGTAAATTCCCCACAGGAATAATTATGCTTTTGTCTTCACAGGCTTTTATGACGGAGGAGCAGCGCGAAGAGTTGGTAACTGCCGATGGATCAGGTGAGGAAAGCGCTGCGAGTGAAGGTTGCTGTGCTAAGCTGTTGTTTCTTTGTCTTTGCTGGTGCTTCTGAAGGCTGGATACAAGAAAGGTAAGCTTTTGTTCTCACAGGTTCAGGATCGGAAGAATGAAGACTGGAACCGACACGGTGAGCGTTCTGCTGCAGATGCAGAATAACGCGAAGCACGTTGCATCAATCGGGTGTGGTTTAAATAGCCTTGGAGTGATGAGGCGTCTTCCTCCACTGCCTCGCCCAGGAAAGAAAAGAGTTCCTGTTCTAGAAGAGTTCCAGTGTTGTATCCAGGGAGTGGAGCCTGCCCCACCCAGGTAAGAAACTAGTCCCGGCTCGTAGAGGATTCCCATATGGCTGGTAAGTAAGCAGCATGGTCTGCTGCAGGTAAGTCCACCCAAGCATCTTTATACATGTTATGAGCCCGGCGCTTCCAGTGCCGGGACCAGTGATTTTGATGAGCCTGGTGCCACCGGCGCCAGGACAGGGTCCAAAAGGTCCCAATGGGGACCGGCTGGTGCCTAGGATGAAGGTTAGAGGCCTGCTTCCAAGGACGTTGGGCTGGTCCTAGCCCCTTGGAAGCAGTGATCATGACAGATTCGAGGGACGACTCTCCGCGTCGTCGTCGGAAGTCAAGTGGGTCTCGGTCCCGCCACTCCTCTGCCTCTACGAGGCACTCCCGGAAGCGTTGTCATCGGTTGCCTTCCCCGTCCTCATCCGAGGACTCCGCCCGTCGGCAGGTCGCTTACCCCACCAAGCATGCGACGCCGGAGGAATGGGCTTCCTTCGGGAAGAAAATGTTGGCGATTCTCGAATCGCAGGGCACTGGTCCGTCCGTGCCTCCGAGTGGGGTCGTTCGAGAGACACCGCTCGTACGCCTTCGGGCTCGGGTGGTCGGCACGATTCGCGGGAGAGGTCCCGCTCGGACAAGGGGAATCGTTCTCGTCATGCCCGTTCCAGGTCCTCGACGCGCTCGAGACCGTGTGCACCTGTGGTGTCTTCGAGGAAGACGTTGACGCCGGTGGCGCTGAGGTCATCGACTGACTCTTTCGAGGCCCCGCCTCCGAAGAAGTTGTCAACGCCATCGGCACCCAGGCTGTCGAAGGACACGCTCGGGGCTCCGGCCTCGAGGACTGCGTCGACGCCATCGATGCTGTCGGCGCCGCGTTCGGCGTCGATGCCGATTCACTCAATGCCTTTTGAGGCTGTTTCGACGGGGGTTCCCCGGGGCTTGGTGGAACCGCCTAGAAAGGCTCTGGCAAAGGTCAAGCATGGCTTTGTTCCACATTCTGTGCCTTCTTTCCGCCAGCTTGAGTTTATTTCAGAGGGTGATGAGGGCTCTGATGATGGCATGGTTCCGGATACGGTGCCGGACGAGATTCTCTTGGGCCATAGCCAAATTGAGGACCTGCGGCAGTCCCTGCACGATGCCAGTGGGCTGGACACCTCTCTGGAGGTGGAGTTTTGTAGGCCTGAGCCTGGCACTCATGCCGACTCCTCGTACAGGCGCCTTATGTCCAGGGTCACCGAGTACTTGGGATGGTCTGCTCCCCCAGGGGATTTTCTTCAGGATGACCTTACGAATATCCTCGACCAAGGTCCACCAACTGACCCCGCACTGCCGTTCCATATGGCTCTACAGAGGAGGGTGGCGTCGGCTTGGACTGCTCCGGAGAGTCTCCCGGCAGTGGGCAAGTCTTTGCCACGAAAATACCGCCCAGCCAGTAGCGAACCCTGCTACTTGACCAAGCAGCCCACTCCAGAGAGTTTGGTGGTGCAGGCGGCTACGGCCCCGGCAAAGCAGGCGTCGTATCCTACCATCACTCCTGATAGGGACGACAAGCGTTTTAACGGCTGGGCGAAGAAAGTGTTTACTTCAAGGGGGTATGGCGCTTCAGGCGGCCAACTCTGTTTGTGCCTTGTCATGTTTCACGCACACTCTGTGGAACTGTTTCCTTAGCAGCTGAACATATTCCCGAAGGGGACGAGCGGGATGGTTTCCTTGCCATGGTTCAGGATGGCAAGGATGCCATTGTGTGAGGCCGTTCAGTCGGGTTTGGACATGGCAGATTGTGTCAGCCGGTCCATGGCGGCGAGCACCGTGATACGCAGGTTTGCATGGTTGCGGAAGTTGGGGTTTGCTCCTGATGTGCAGGCCCGGCTCCTCAACATGCCCTTTGACGGGGAACATCTTTTTGGCAGCAAGGCTGACGAGAGCCTTGAGAGGTTGCAGACCTCCAAAGCTGCAGTGAAGTCGTTGGGCGCTGCAGTTCGCCAAGCTCCGCCTTTTCGTCCTAGGGGACAGCAATGGAGGGGAGGTTCCTTTCATTATTACTCGTCCTTTGGTAAAGCGAGAGGAGCTTCCAGTCAAAGGGGCCACCGTAGGAGTGCCAGAGGTGGAAAACAAGGTACTCGAGGTGCCAAAGCCGCTCGGGCTGTTGCCTGTTTGCCCTCAGGCAACGCTGCAGCCGCTTCAGCTCAGTCATGAGGCCATGTCCCATGGTTCGCCGGTTGGGGGAAGGCTGGCGCAGCATCTTGCAGAGTGGTGCGCCATTACTTCAGATGTGTGGGTTCTGGAGATCATAACCCACGGCTACTGTCTTCCTTTCCGGCAGAGGCCTCAAGACAGTCCACCGGGGAATCTCTCTTTAAGGAGTCCGGATCTGGTCCTTGCGCAGGAAATTCAATCCCTGCTGGAGAACAGCGCCATAGAACTGGTGCCTGTAGCGGAGAGGAACAAGGGATGGTATTCCCCTTATTTTTTGATTTCCAAGAAAGACGGGGGATTGAGACCCATCATGGACTTGCGCGGTTTGAACAAACTCCTCAGGAAGGACAAGTTCAAGATGGTTACTCTATCTCAAGTCCTCCAGGCCCTTCAACTTCAGGACTGGTTGGTGTCTTTCGACCTCAAGGACGCTTGTTTTCATGTGCCGATACATCCAAAGCACAAGAAGTACCTGAGGTTTGCGGTTGGCGACTCGCACTTTCAGTTTCGGGTCCTGCCGTTCGGATTGACCTCCGCCCGAGGTTCTTCACCAAGCTCATGGTAGTGGTGGCAGCGCACCTCAGGAAAGGGGGGATTCACGTCTACCCCTACCTGGACGATTGGTTGATCAGGGTGCGCTCTCCCGAGCAAGTCCTGGATCATCTGTCAGTCACCTGCCACTCCCTCCACAAGCTGGGCTTCTCCCTCAACTTAATGAAGACCCATTTGACACCAACTCAGAGGCTCCAGTACATCAGAGCAGTGCTCGACACGTCCCTGGGGCAGTGTTTTCCTCCCCAGGTGATGGCTCATCACATTCAGCAGCTGGTGCACAAGTTTCAGCTTGCCCAGAGTCTCCCAGCGTTTGAGTTCTTGAGATTGCTCGGCCTCATGGCATCCTGCATTCTTCTGGTGCCAGAGGCCAGGTTGGTTGTGCATGAGATCTTTGCAATGGGCACCCAAGATCCAGTGGTCTCAGTCCTTCGGCAGGATGTCGGACCCTGTTCAGGTGCCGTCCTCGTTCGCCCAGGACCTTCTGTGGTGGGCCGTCAAAGACAATCTGATGAAGGGGGCTCCATTTTGGCTACCCTGGCCGAAGGTGATGATCGTGACGGACGGATCCCTCACGGGATGGGGAGCTCATGCCAACAAGTTGACAGTCAGCGGTCGTTGGTCTCCGTCGGAGTCCAGACTCCATATCAATCGGTTGGAGCTGAGGGCCGTCCGGCTAGTCCTGAAGGCTTTTCTGCCGACTGTGCGAGGGAAGAATGTCCTGATACTGACGGACAACATGGTGCCCATGCATTACCTCAACAAAAAGGGGGGGACAGGGTCACTTCCTCTGTGCTTAGAGGCGATGCAGCTCTGGTTCTGGGCAATCCAGCAGGAAGTTTCGATCTCGGCAGTTCATCTGGCCGGAGACTAAAACGAGACGGTGGACGCTCTGAGCAGGCAGAGCACGATCTCTCACGAGTGGGAGTTGGCTCAGGAGATTCGCCTGGAGATCTTCGCCATTTGGGGGACCCCTCAAGTGGATCTCTTCTCCTCCAGTGTCAACCGGAAGTGCGAGAGGTTCTGCTCGCGGGAATTTCCTCCAAAAGGAGCCTTAGGAGACGCGTTTGTGGTGGTGTGGTCATTCCCACTGCTGTACGCGTTTCCTCCAGTCCCTGTCATCCTGCAAGTACTGCGGAGGTTGCGAAGGTTCGGTTCCCGGATGATCCTCATTGCTCCAGCGTGGGCCCGGAGGACGTGGTACCCGGACCTTCTCGACTTGTCCATCTGTCCTCCACGTCGTCTTCCCTACCGAGACGATCTGCTCTCATGGGAGGGGGGGTCAGGTTCTCCATCCAGAGGTCAGATCCCTCAACCTTCACTTGGTTTCTGAAAGGTTGAGGTATAAGGATTGGGACGTCACTGAAGACGTGATGGAGGTGTTGCTCTCGGCCAGACGACCAGCAGCAAAGTCCCTGTACCGTTGCCGTTGGCGTAAGTTCTGCGACTGGTGCAGGGTTAAGAATGTGGATACTTTTGCATGTGACATTCCCATGGTTCTGTCTTTTTTGCTTTCTTTGGCCCACAGGGGCTTGCAAGTGGGTACCGTTAAAGGTTACCTAGCGGCGCTGTCCATATTTAAGCGCACGTCTGAAGAGTGTTCCTATTTTAAAATTCCTTTAATTTCTCAGTTTCTGAAAGGGCTCACTAATGTGTTCCCTCTGTCACCTTTCCAGGTGCCCGGTTGGGATTTGAACCTTGTTCTCCAGTTTCTTATGGGTGCTCCGTTTGAGCCTTTGCATTCATGCCCTTTGAGACTGTTAACTCTTAAAACTGTATTTTTGGTTGCGGTCACTTCCGCTCGCAGAGTGAGTGTGTTACAGGCACTTTCAGTTAAGCCACCCTTCACTGTGTTTCTTAAGGACAGGGTTGTCCTTCGAGTTCGTCCTTCCTTTCTTCCGAAGGTGGTGTCGGAATTTCATTTAGGCCAGAAGGTTGTTCTTCCAGCGTTTTATCCTCCTCCACATCCTGGTAAGGAAGAGGAGAGGCTCCATAGGCTTGATCCTAGGAGAGCATTGTCCCGAGTCAGAGTGGACGATCAACTCTTCATTGGTTACGCTGGAAAGCGTTTGGGACAAGCTGTGACGAAACAGACTTTGTCTCGCTGGATTATTTTGGCTATCTCTGAGTGTAACCGCTTGGCAGGTAAGGACACACCGGTCGGTTTACGGGCCCATTCTACCAGGGGTATGGCTGCCTATACTGCCTTACAGAGGGGTGTTCCTATTCGTAACATCTGTGATGCAGCCACCTGGGCTTCGGTACATACTTTTGTGCATCACTACTCCCTCGATTCCATCCGGGGGTAGGATCTGGCCTTTGGCAAGGCGGTCCTTTACTCCGCAATTTGATAGGGCATTCTAAATTTCTGTTTTCTAAATTCTTTTCCCACCTCCTTGCATTGGTACTGCTTTGGGAGTCTGTCATAGATATGGAATACGTCAGAGGACCCAACCCTCGAAGAACAAGTTACTCTCTTACCTGGTAACGTTCTTTCAATGGGATGGTCCAACGACGTATTCCATATCGCTCCCTCCCTGCCTTCTCCACTACAGAATTTCTTATGCGATTGCAGCTTACGTTTCCGCAAGACTTTGTGTGTCAGACTGGCAGAAGATTGGTGCTGCACGTTCTGGGGAAAAAACTACAACTGAGGCTACTGGCGTCGTGCATCCTACTTATAACATCCAGTGCCGTCGGAGGAGGTCCTCGAGGGCGGCTTATCGACGTTATCCACGCAGGACGCAGACGCTGAAGATTTTCCGAAGCAGCACAGCTGTGGTGATTACTGTCATAGATATGGAATACGTCGTCGGACCATACCATCGAAAGAACATTACCAGGTAAGAGAGTAACTTGTTCTTTGTTTCCATGGTTAAGGCTTGTGCTTGCTGTTTTAGTTCCACACCAACATTATCGTGGACTTTTGAAAGACAGTAGAGCAAGCTCTAGAGATCTTGAGAGATTACTCAAATTCAATATAAGAACCTTGAAGTCCCTGTCATTCAATATGAACTCACAGCCAACCCTCTTGTTATTAGAAGGATGAAAACTGTCTGTATCGGTTGCCCTGTCACACACCATGACAGTGTCCTCCGCCCAATTCCCCACTTGAACTCCCTCATGGAAAACCTTTTCCACATGCTTTGGTTCGGCAGCAGCATGCCATCGCCTTTTACCCTAATCATCACCATCCCTACGCACCGTAGGGCGATTCACTGAATGAGACTTGTTAAAAAACACAAACTCTTTGACCTTCATCAGTAACTGGGTGAAAATGAAAAATGTACTAATTTTACTGGTGGCTCATCTACTTGTCTTACCACAAGAAGCAGGTAAACCTGCCACCTCCTGACTTTCCTTAGCCTTTAAGACCAAGGCCCACCCATTCAATACTTGATTTGCCAGTAAACGTGGTGATCCTCCTCTCTCCTTTCCACTGATACCACACATTTGGATGATTGTAATGTGGGGCAGCTGTCCATCTCTTTCTTCCCACTACCCAAAGCATCCAACACTTTTGCCTCCAAAACCAATGCTGTCAGTTTGTCAGTAGGCTCCCATAGGACCGTCTTTTCAATGTCTGTAATTTCCATTAGTAAATCCTTTGCCGCAGAGAGGAGGGTGTGAAACAAATCATAAAGTCACCAAAGTCATTGTGCGCTCCTTGTCGAACTTCCCCATTCAAGCCCTCTGTGCTTGACCCACTGGTCTGTCTCTGAGTACTTCTCCTCAGCCTATGAATATGCCACGAGTCTTGGTCTGCATCCATCGGCACTAATGTCAATGACAGAGGCTGCTTGTCCCTGAAAGGGATCAATGTGGACACTTGTTTAGCAATCTGCGTCCCATCTTCAGTCATTGCACACTATGGAGGATATGTGTTTTTTCTGCACGTTCTCAAGAAAAAGTGCCTGCAATCATCCCCCACCCTTAGGTATATGAACTTGCGCTTCAGTAGACACGCAGCCTTGGGCAGCATTGAATATATTTTTCGCAATCGTAGAGCTATTTGTCTGTTGCCCCATTTGATTCCATACTGCTCAAATGTTCAGGTGCACCCCCTACAAGTGACACTTTTCCACTCTTTCTCCAACATGCTACGTCATTTAAGTCCTCATGCACATAGGTAGCATCACTTGTACTATTAAATTCAGTAGCCTTTAGCTCAGACAAGGTCCTACTTTGAAGCCCGGCTGCCATAGCTAATAATTAGATACACAGCTGTCTTTAACACATTCTTACACGGAGAGTCTTGGCAGTTCAATGCAATTCTAAACTTTTATAATCGGCTTGATCAAACAGTGGAATTCACTCCAATGGAGTAGCTTTTATGAGCCCGCACACGCCGAACACACCAGAAACACTGCACGGCACACAGCACACTCACAGCGAATAAAGTAGTTTATATGCCAGCAGTGCTCTGCTGTTACAAAAGAATCAATCGAGGAAAGATTCCGGGACTCCAATGAAAATCCAAAGGCTCCTGCACCAAACACACTGCGCAGCACACCGCATTCTCACCGTGAATAAGGTAGTTTATATGCCTCCAGGACTCCAATGAAAATCTAAAGGGTCGTACTTCTGCACCAAACGCACTGCGCAGCAAATATTCGGACCCGGAAGTTTCTGCTGAGATGCATTCATGAAATCCCAATCGGTCCCAGCTCATCGAAAATACATTGAAAATGCTGTAAGGATGCCTATCGCCATCGTTAATGGAGAGGTCAAAATTCTGTCCAGGGTGCCTGCTAACGGTTTGACCAGAGTGATATCTACACTGGTTAACCCGGATCTATGCAGGTTTATGACCGACAAGTCTACCCGCATGAATATAAGGAGATTACATCTGGCAATAAGCCAGACTCCAGGACCTATTGGGTCGGCTTTCTGTAGAATTTGAGAAGGCTTTCAATTCTGTCACTTTGGAATGTCTGTGGAAGATTGATAGCCATGGGTTTCGGGGATTCACCACTACAATTAACCAACCACAGAGGTCAAGGTCAATGGGGGTGTCCTCTATAATATGTCCACTCTGCTGCAGGACCGGACAGGGGTGTTCCCTCTCCCCTTTGCGGTTTACACTGCCGATTTAACCCCTTGCGATATGATTGAAAACAGACCCGAACTGGTCGGTATTCCGGTGCACATCAGGATAAGCGGTCAGAGTCTCTTTATATGCCGTCGACCTCATGATATACATAGGGGACCCTCTGCACTCTTGTCAGATAGTGACCGGCCTACTCTGTGAATATGAGGCATTTAGTGGCGTCGGGTGAATTGCCAAAAGGCCAGCTTTTTTCAAATACAAGGAGAGGACATGTTTGCCCCCCAGAAATCTCCCCACCAGATTTCGAAGGTCGGCTTTAAATACCTAGGCATACAAGCAGGGGTAAAGCACAATGGGTTCCTCCCTAGGAATCTCTATCCTGTTGCAGAAAAATCCCTACAGCAGGATTCAAAATGCAAACTTTCATATTATTAAGGAACTTGTTGAACCATCAATGATACACACCCCATGACCTGCACTTGTGCCAGGCTATGTCTGTTTCAATTTTGTGCGACAAAAATCATCTGGACAACCTTGTGCTTTGAATAGATGGTCATTGGTTTCTATTCCTTCTTATACTACCATACATATATTTGATCTTTTTTTTTTCTGTCTCACTCTTTTAATTAAAGAAGATCAATGCAAGTTGAACAATATGAGATCATTTTTCAACAATGCACTTTTATAACTGCAAACGTACTAAATAATTCTGCTCATCATGCCATCATTAATGTATCATGTTCTCTGTGGTTTTGGGATAGTAATGTTGTGAAAGACTTCATAAGACTATACCTTGGGCAATTCAGAACTCCAACTCTTACTACAGGCCTCTACCACTCAATATAGAGGTGGGCATGGTAGAGCAGCCGGGCTTATCTTAGGAGGAGAGAGGGCTGTAAGAAGGTACAAAGATCGTGTAGCATACCTATCGTCCAAAGAAACACTTACACACTATATATGTAAAAATAATGATTTAATGTATATACACAGAGGCAAAAAGAATTCTTTAGAAATGTAAGCACTGTAATAAGCAATGAACACAATATAAACACCAATACAATACTTCTGGTAAGTAAACCACAGTGTAAAAGACTTATAGAATGACAGTATGCAATTCAAGTTAAGTAAAGCCGATTTATAGTAAACATTGTATATACTTTTTAGAATAGTAGACCCAATTCAAAGGTAAGTAAGAACTTGGTTATTAAGAACTTGGTTATTACTTTTCAGAAGAGCAGTATGCAGTTCAAAGGTAAGTAACAACTTTGTAATACTTGTAACGTATTCTATTTCAGGAATTAAACAGTTACACTACCAACATTAGCAAGTAAGTACTTTGTAACACTCGGCAAAGGCCTTATGCTATAGCAGTCCTTCCCTAATCTAAACATGAATGTTCTCAGAGTTAGAAGGGGGACACTGGTGGTCCAGTGGCTAGCAGTAGGCAGAACAGGATCAGCCAAAACTGCAGGAAATTTCAAATTCCACAAAATATATGCTTTAACAAGTACAGTACTGTAGAGCTGGTCAAAGGGTTCAGGGACTTTGTAGTGCATTAAGCCTGGGTAAACTTGTATGGGCGAACTCCCAAACTTATGAATCACCACCCTAGCCACACAGGAGTGACACAATGAGTTTAGGTAAGTGTTAGCTCAAGTCCCACAGTACCTCAGCAGTGAAGAAGATGATTCAGGCGGAGGCCCTCATGATGCTGCAGCTACAAAACCTGGTCTCTGCATTCTTGATCTTCAGACGAAAGAAAGGACACTGGATGGGATTTTGCAGCAGCAGTCGATTGGGAAGGTTTCTCAGCAAAGGAATATTCATTACTTCTAGCGGCTTTGGGTTTTGGCACCCTTTTGAAGACACCAGATGAAGAACGGTTGTCGTCCGAACGATTCACCTTGCTTTCTCGGTGATGGGACTTTGAGGAGTGGAATCCTGCCTCTGGAGATCCGGAAGGAGTCAACCAAAGTTTCAGAGAGATTTGTTCTTCGGAAGATGATGCACAGCACTCAGCCTCGAGGTCCCATGGTATTGGAGGTTTGCAGACCAGGAAGGCATGGTATCAAAGAAAGACAGACACAGGTGACTACAGTTCAAGGGTGTGCATTGAATCTTATCAAGGGTTTGATAAATACCTATTTAAGCCTAAATCTAAGGTGGGAGCAAGCTACAACTATCAAATAATAATAATGCAGTCCTAGTGGAGTCTCGTAAATATAAAAGGGCCCATACTAAAAAACCTATTGTTAGTCCTTACCGCTAATTTCCAAATAGTGTGGGAGAATGTTCATGAAAAAGAAAGAAGTGTTCACAAAAGGATAAGTCAGGATGTTCAGGCTGTTGGCCTCCCTTCATCTCGTTTTTAGCACGGGATAACGCGGTTCACTCGAACATAGCACACTCTTGGACTTCTTTGGCATGAGCAAACAGTTCCATTACCAACACCAGGGCCTTCTGTGCTCAAGTCTCTTGTGTTCTTAAAGTCTCTTGATTCGGAGGGCATGATGTACCAAAAACAAACAAAAGGTTCTTTCAAAGATACCCAAGTCAGGAGAGTCACTCTTCACCCTGGATCCCCCTCTTCTGGGCTCCTATCCCTTTTATACCACTGGTTCGGCTCAGCCGGGCTCGGACCAGTCTCAGTTTAATTCATTGGTATCCCTTTGCATGATGATCCCGACCCCCTTCCCTCTGGAAGCGGCATCAGATCCTATGGTACAGGATTTTTGGCCCCTCAGGGGTACATCTACTCATCACCGCTGTATGGCTGCACGCACCAGGTGCCTCACTCCTGGTCAAAGCGCTGGAGGACCAGCACCTCGGAAGGCCGGGCCCCTGGGTATCAGATGGCTTGCAAGACCGCTTCTTTGAGCGTTTCCTCCTCATGCGTTCCTCTCAGATGAAGGGACTCCTGAAGGACATGTGAAGGAGGTCATACCATAGGTGGTGCCGCCTCGGCCCCCTCCTTTGGGTACTCCTCTCACGCTCCCGGTGCCGGCCCCTCCTGCGGTACAGGCCTCAGGTTGTTCTGATTTGTCCCCCCACCTCCTCCTGTACCACCAACGGCTTCCCCTCAACAGCCGTTGGACCCGCCTTGCACTCCAGGCCTTGGGGGCGGGACTCCCCTCAGCACCTGTGTCCCAGGGCTTGTATTCCCCTCTGTCTGTAAAAAGGTGGATGGGGGCGATGTCGACGATGACACCCAGGACGATGAACCCTTGACATCCATTAAGGCATTTCATGACCGCCTTCTGGGCCTGCCAGAGTTTTTGGTGGTCCCTCTTCCAAAGGAAGCCCCCCAAGAGTCAGGTGTGCTAGCAGAGGTCTTGGGCAAACGCACCACAATCCGGTCTCGCCTTCCCCTACAGGAGGATGTCCTGCAGGTGGCGCAGAAGGTATGGGAGAAGCCCAGGGCCAATGGCCAGATGAACAAGAAGTTGGATGGCAGGTTTAGGTTGGCGGACGGGGAGCCAGTCCCCCAGGCCTTCCACCTGTAGCCCCATTCCTCTGTGGTGGCTGTGGCCTCCTTGTATTCTAAACCATTGTCTTCGTCGTCTTCCTCCACGGGAGGCACCTCCAGTTGCCTCTCTGAGGAGAAGGTCCTTGAGTCCTTGGGAAAGCGCTGTTACTCCATCTCAGGGCTGCATTTGTGGCAGGCCAACGAGGATGCCCTCTTGGCTGCAGCTAACCAGAAGCTGTGGCTGGAGCTCAGGGAATTTCTGCTTGACCACCCTTCGGGCAAGCAGGCCTCCTTCAAGGCTGGCCTGTCGAATGCCCGGGCTATTGCGCATGTCCTCATGGAATCTTTGGTCACCCACATCGATACATTCAGCAGAGGGCTGTGCCTAGCCGAGTCTCTGTGTGCAGGGGACTGGATGTGTTCCCTGGACCTCAGGGATGCGTACCTGCATGTACCCATACAGCAACTGCATCAGAGGTTTCTGCGGTTCACGATTGTGGTACTACTTCCAGTACAAGGTGCTGCCCTTCGGCCTGAACTCAACCCCTTCTGTCTTCACGAAGTTGGTGAATGCAGTTGCGGGCCTTCTTCGCTTGGAGGTCCATCATCTATACCCTTATCTGGACGACTGGTTGGTGAGGGCAGGGTCACCCGAAGGGGTGGTGCACCCCTTCCAGAGATTGGCGAATACCCTTCATCACCTGGGGTTTGCCCTCAACCAGAGGAATTGCAGTTACGTTAGTCTCAGGAACTGGTCTACCTAGCGGTGCGTTGGATCACTACAGTTCAGCGGGTGTTCCCCACGCCCAAGAGGCTTATGTTCCTCCACAAGGCGGGTGGTGGTTCCAGCACATTTTGGGGCTGATGGCCTCCTGTGTGCTCAATGTACAGCAGGCCCGCCACAAGATGAGGCACCTCCAGCTCCACCTGGCAGTCAAATGGGATCAGGAGAGAGTGTTTCATTCGGACAGGATCGCAATACCACTGCACCTTCTGCCTGATCTTTGCTGGTGGCGGATGAAGTACCATGTCTCAGTGGTAACCCCTTAAACCGACGGGAGCCTACCCTGGTGGTGACTGACTCCTCTCTTGCGGGCTGGGGGGCTACTCTGGAGGGCTATGCGATTCATGAAGCATGGTCCAGGACAAAAACCCTCCTGCATATCAATCTGCCCGAGCTCAGGTCAATGGGCCTGGCCCTCAAGGCATGTTTGCATCTCATCAGGGATAAGTCGGTTCTATTCTACTACAGTGTTTTACCTGAACAAGCAGGGTGGCACCGTTACCTCCCCCACCCCTGCTTGGAGGCACTTTGGATCTGGAAATGGGCCCTGACAGAGGGTATTTGGATCTCGGCAGCCCATCTCCCAGGGGACAAACATGCAGAAGCGGACAAGTTGAGTCGCTTGGGGTTCAACACCTACGAGTGGGAGCTGCACAACAACTCCTTGTTGCCCTTGTTCCAGCGTTGGGGCTTCCTGATGCAGCAGGGCAGGGCAGTCGAACATCCGGACCTGGCCAAACTGGCCTTGGCAGCCTGGTTCCTGATCAGCTGAGGCTTCAGTACGCTTCATTTTCAGATGACAACTGGGACATCATTCAGGAGGCCCTCGACTCTGTCCCAGTATAAGAGCAAATGGACTAGGTTCTGCTACTGGGCTTGCGACAAGGGGCTGGACCCTGTCACGTGTCCTGTGGATGACGTACTGGCATTTTTGGCACACCTGGCTTGTTCCGGAGTCCAGGTGGATACTTGCCGCACATATATGTGGCATCAATAGGGACTTCCAAGAATTCCCCTGAGCATGTGTTTTCGACAGCCAACCCGGTGGTTAAGGCCCACCTTAAGGTGTTGTCTAGACTTTTTCCTCCACAGCAAAGCTCTCATCTGGTCTGGGACCTCAATGTGGTTCTTGCGGCTTTGCAACACAAGCCTTTCGAGCCAATGGCTTCTGTGGACATCTGCTGGGTGACGCTAAAGAGTGTTTTATTGGTGGCCCTCACCTCTGCGCCCAGCGTTGGTGAGCTACAGGCGTTGCCTTTGTGGGAGTCATTCGCCACATATCACAACGACTTAGTCATCTCGCTCACTCACCCAAATTTCATACCCAAGGTGGTCTCTCCATTTCATCTGAATCAAGAGATCTGCTCATTGTTAGGTAAGTGTGAGACTACACAACACTTATCTGCTTGGCATTGGGTAACCCACCTTTTGGTATAGGTCTGTACTACACAAGTTGGTGGTGTGACTAAACAGCCAGTCATATCTCAAGAGGGGGAAATGTAACCTGTAGCAATGAAATTCGTAAATTCAAGTAACGCTTAACATCAATTTTTAAATAAGTTTTCTTTAAAAAGGCAATTCATTTAACAATATAAATATATGGGGGCGTGTCTTGGAGCCGTGGCACATGGGATGGCGTTTTGAGAGCTCCCGGCCCAAGCCATGGAGCCGACAAGATAACAGTGATAACGCCCAATTCATGGTGCAAACGAGCAGTACAAAATAATGCAGCATGGAGCATAAACTGACGAAGTCTGGGCTCATGCAGTATCCCCAGGCAGGCGAATTAAACAACAATATGCAGTGGCCTCACATCCGACGGGGCGGACAAGATAGCGGATGAGGTCCGACCCGCCAAAGTGTCGAAATAAGGGCAATCAACTGAACGTTGAGGACCACGCAATGCAGCCCGATATGCCTGCCAAGGGCCACACCACGCAAGCGACTTCAGCCGCAATCACACTCCTGGAAGGAATGAACCAGCACGTGAAAGTACTGTGAGGGAGATACAACCCCCACGCAATCAGCATAGCTGTGCAGCAGCACTCTGTCAGCTCACCACAACAAAGCAGGCCTCGGGGCAAACACAACGCTCCAAAAGTTATGTCTTCGAAGCACCTCATAGATTGCAGCACACCTGAAAATAACAGCATTGCTCGAAGCAGCAGCATTTATTTATTTATTCACATTTGTTGACCGCACAGCAGCCCGTGGGCATCATGGCGCTAGTTACAGTGGTGCTCATAACTTAGTTATATACAGAAATACAGACAGCAGACCAGGGGCATTGTGGCGCTTGTTACAGTGGGTGAAAATAGCTTTGTTACATACAACATACAGACAAGCATACTAGATGTAGATAGTATGCATATTAGAAGAGTGTACAGATAGTGGGTGTGTGAGTGAGGACAATTAATTGAAGAGAACAGTTTTGAGATTTTTGTGGAAGGCATGGAGAGACGTTTCAGCTCTGAGGGCAGTAGGGAGCGCGTTTCATAACTTGGGGGCAAGATAGGGGAAGACTATTCCTCCTGCTTTGGCCCTATTGATGTGCGGTACAGTGAGTTGGTTAGTGTAGCATAGTCTAGTAGGCCTTGTTGATTGTGCTCTGGATATTATGTCTGATAGGTATGAGGGTGCTGAGAGGTTGATGCATTTGTATGTAGTTGTGATAATTTTGAATGTAATGCGGTCTTTGACTGGGAGCCAATGAACAGTCTTTCTTGCTTGTGTGATGTGGTCTCTTTTAGGTATACTAAGAGCTGCTCTGAGTGAGTTATTTTGGGTGATTTGGAGTCTAGCTAGGTTTTTTTGGAGGTGCCAGCTAGGAGTGCATTGCAGTAATCCAACTTGGCTCTTATAGTAGCTCTGGCAATGGCGATGCAGTTGTCCTTTGTTAGAAACGGCTTTATAGCATTGATAAGTTTCGTGCTCAGGGCAGAGGCAGAGACAATGGCGCTGACTTGTTTATCCATGGATAGTGTAGCATCAATGTGGACTCCAAGAGTTTTAACAGAAGATAATACTGGGATGACACAGTTGTTGATACGGAAGTTGAGGTAGGGCGAGTCAAGATTGGCTAGTGTGGACTTTTGACCAAGAATGAGGATTTCAGTCTTGTCCCCATTGTGGCAGAGGACGTTAGTGGCCATCCAGGCTTGTATGGTGGAGTAAATTTGCTGTAGGGTAGTAGCGTCCTGGGTGTCATCAGCATAGTTTGTATATGTGATCCCAAGTGCATCCAGTTTATCAAAGAGTGGCTTAGTAAAAAGATTATAAAGAGTTGAGGCATTACAGGATCTTTGGGGGACACCACAGTGAATGATAGTGGGCTCTGCATTAGCTATGTTGGAGAACACTTTCATAGCTCTGCCTTCTAGGAAGGAGGTGACCCAGGTCGCTGCGTGATTGGAGAAGTGGAAACCAGACTGTCTCTTTCCTAAGATTGAGTTAGTTTCAAGTTAGTTGGATTTGTCTGTGGGCGGCCTTATCTAATATTTTAAGGAGAAACAGGACGGCTGTTATGGGTCGGTAGTTATTAGGTTGAGAGGGGTCTAGCGTTGGTTTTTTTAAGAGCGGGCGAACCCAAGCCTCTTTAAGTCTGTCAGCAACTATGCCTGTTTTGAAAGAGGAGTTGATGAAGGCGGTAAGGAGAGGAGCGAGTTGCTCAGCACATTCCTTGATCATGCCAGTCCGGAGGCGGAAGGAGGATCAATAGCGCAGGTAAGATCCAGCACAGCACTTAGGCAGTCCCCAACTTGATCCACTGGGGTGAAGCGCTCCCTCCAGGCGGTGCGGGTGTGTCACAGGGTGGCGGCGGGCCTACGCGACTGGAGACGTCCTCTGCAACACCCTCAGTAACATCAAAACCACCCTCAACAGCAGCATGGACTCCCCCCCACCCCCTTGAGCCCCACATGCCCCCCCCCCCCCAACACCCCCGTCCCGGAGTTCCGGACAGGAGGGATGAAGCAAAGCGAAGCAGCAAGGTCCCTCAAGTGGGGGCCCTTATCCCCACCTGGGACCCTCAACGCTGGGACGACGACTCTGGTCGAAGGTCATGAAGGATACAAGCTTATCTGCTTGAGAAGCGCTCCCGCACCAACTTGCCAGTCTCTGTGGCACTTGTGAAAGCAACAGAGCCCCGAGGGAAAGCTACACATGTGCACTGCGCCCAAATAAGGGAGTTCAGGGCTGGAAAAGATAACTGAGGGTGGAGCACTCCCCTCACCCCCACACCCCGATCCTATATCCCCCCCAACCACACCGGAGAAGCCACAGAGACGGGCCACAGACGCCCATAGCCAACCAAGCAAGACCCTCTGCAACACACAAGTTCTAACCTGGGAGCACGAAGGTGGGGGTTAAAAGCGCACAAGGCACCTCAAAAGCAGCAACATGGGAGACGCTGCTTACCGAGCAGTGACCACTGAACAGCATAATAACCACACTCATTCCCCCGAGGGCTATCAGCACAAACCCGCCTCACAGGAGTATACCCCGGAAGAGAGGGCAATAGCAGCGGAATTTACCAGGAATGTGAATTCAGGCAAACAAAGTGTATGTCCCACATAAGAAGGAATCTGCAGGATACTCGCAATAAAGAGCAGTGTACCACGCTGAAAGGATCTGCTCAGGCATCCCTCTATACATCACATTAACGCAGGGCAAACTCCAACCAGAGGGCCAAGTCTGCAAAACCTGAGGGGGTAAAACGGCAACAAAAAAAAACAAAGCAGCAAAGCAAATGTACATCTCCACCCTACTGGTAACTCCAATACGGGAAAAAGCGAAGTGGGGGACCGAACTGACTCATCGAGCCATGGAGGAGACCCAGAATCCACCAACTTTTCCTGTTAGCAACTATGACTGAAGAATACCAAAAGAGCACAGAGGAAGTAATGAGCAAGATCGCAGCCCTGGACAAATGCTTAGATGAGTTGGAAAACAGAACCTCAGAGATTGAGACCACACTACGCGACCAAACCTTTGAAATTGGGGAAGGGGCAGACAGAATCATGGCACTGGAAGCTAGGTGCGAATCCCTGGAACTCGAGCAAGAAGATTCAGAGAATCGCTCCCACCGCAACAACATCCGCCCAACTCAGTCACA
Organism: Ambystoma mexicanum; assembly: GCF_040938575.1. Lineage (NCBI taxonomy): Eukaryota > Metazoa > Chordata > Amphibia > Caudata > Ambystomatidae > Ambystoma > Ambystoma mexicanum. The sequence goes on from NC_090936.1 coordinate 622,757,020, forward strand.
GATGCGGAACTGGGCGACTTCACGCGGGATGTTAGGCAAGATTTGATGCATTACCCTTTGGGTGCACGAAAACAACTTTGACCTCCTGGCAATAGGAACCCAACCTTTGGTATAATTCTGTACTACACAGGTTGGTAGTGTGGCTGAGCAGCCAGGCTTATCTCAAGAGGGGTCAATGTGAGCAGTAGGGTGGTTACACAGAGATTCACAGTGATAAGTATCCAAATAAACTCTTACACACAAGGTTGCGTGATTAAACAATTATTAATTTAACAATCAGTTTGAATAATCCTTCTTCAGAAGGGCCAATATAATAGGAACACACAAATGCACTCCAAAATACACACTCTTAGTTTCTTTAAATCAGCAAGTACCCATTTGGGATGGCACACAGATACTTCCTACACCCTTAGGTGACTTAAATAGCTAGGACACTGTGGACATTAATATATCACTGGTACATTTAGATTATTACTGAGATGTGTGTCAAAGTAAAGAGGTTTTAGAATAAGATAAGAAATCACACAAATATCCTTAAGCAGATAAGTACTTTTGAACTCCCAATGCAAAGTAAGTTAACCCTTTCCTGGAAGGAAGGTACCAGCACACAATCGGAAGAGAGAAGAGTCATTCAGGGAGCCAGGCCAGCCAATGTCAATTGGGCAAAAGTCTAGGTGATCTGAAGCACTTCTTGCAGGTAAGTAAAAGTCTTGCACAATGTTTTAGAAGTCTTTGTAGAAAAAGTAGAATCAATGTAGGGCCACAAGCAGGGAGGCTTGTGAGGGGTAGAAGATACAAACAACTCTACAGGAGCAACCAAGACAAGCCTCAACTGAGAAACATGTAAGACTACAAGTCAAGAGGTAAGTTCTCTTCGACTGTACAGTATCTTTGGTTATAAGAAATGGTTCCAGCTGGCTTCTGTACCTGTGTGGCTTTGCTGGTCCTTTTGTTCCTGTGCCTCAGTCGTTGGGACAAGAGGGAGGACTTCTGGGGACTCTTGCAATGGAACGATCAACGGCAGCAGCGGGCAAACTTCAAGTCAGTGGCACTTCGGCGTTTCAGCTCCTCGCGTCTGACAACAAATAACAACACTGCGGTTCTCGGATACCACTTCAGACTTTCCTTGCTTCTGGGGCCCAGCACTCTGGTGGCTCAGGCTTGATCAGTCCTGCTTCAGGGAAGTCTGGAGGATCTTCCTGGCGCTCAAGTCCGACTTAAAAGTAATCCACTCGATTTGGTGTTCCTCTCCGTGGCACTTCGGTTCGAGCAGCAGCAGTAGAATTACAGCCAGCTTAGAGAGGATGTCCAGACGAGTTCCCTTTTGAGTTGATTGATCCCACCAACTCAAGGGGAGAAGACTTCCTTGCAGGGCTTTTCTAGTCGAGGCGAATTCTGAGCTTCAGCACAGCAGCAGGGCTTCACCGGGCAAATCAACGGTCCAGGAGTTGCAGCAGCCGTCTCTTCCAAGTTCTTCTTCGGATTCCTTCATCCAGTGGTCGACTCTGCCTTCCAAGCCAAAAAGCCTTGCCTTTTATGCAGATATCTTCCATTCATCTCAACCTAGCTGTCACACAGCAGGGTGGCTGTCCTTGTCGGACAGCCAAGCAGCCAATCACCTTTGGGTGCATTGCTGTAACCAAGGGGATTAATCACATAGAGTTTTGGGCACCTCCCTCACTTCCTGCCCCTGCTAGACATACTGGAGCCATAGACGGGCTTCACTCGTGAATCCCGCCAAAGACAAAATGAACAAAGGGACCAAACCTGGTTTGACATGCAGAGTAAATCTCACGAAGGATCTTTCCAAAAAGAAATGGCAAAAAAAAGAAGACCGGGGCCATTTTGACAAAATTGGCACCCACGGGTGCCTTACTGCAGCTGCGAACGCTGCCGCGGGAAAAACTCCCAATGGTAGTTAAAAGTAAACCACTGCCACCAGCCATTAATTTTAGAAAGGGTAACATAAAAATGTTAAAGGAGAAACTAGACAAAGGGAATACTAAGTAACCCCTTCAGCACCCTATTGTAAGATAGGGTGTGCTGGGTCTAGAAAGTTACAAATGTAAGTAAAGTCAGTTTCACTTTACTGCTCTTGGAAACAGTAGTTTATCCAAGAGAAGGTATTTGAACCATGGGGAAATCTGTAAGACTTCCCTGTGCCACTGCACTGAAGGTGCCATGTATCACAATGTAAAAAGAGGATCTATGTGATTTATTCCGTCACGGCAAAGTCTGCGACGGAAAAGCTTGCATGAGAAATGTACGAACCACAAAAGGTGTCGCACATTTCCCATGCGAACACGCATTGAAACCCCCACTGACCCACACACCCAACACACACCCCCACCCACAACATACCCACACTCCACTTACCTGACATTGCGTCATGCTGTGTCCCTGCAGCATCAGTTCCCTTTCACTTCCATGATCAGGAACTGGCGCCGCATGGTCCTTTTTCTTCTTTTTTTTTTTTTTTTTTATTTCGGGAACTGGAGGGGTTTCCCCCGCAACTCCCACCGACTATACTTTAAAGAGAGAGGGGCAACTACAACAAACCAGATTGGAGATGAGGGTAGCAGAGCTGGAAAAAAACTTTAAAAAATACCAATTTACTTTGAAGTATAGTGAGCGGGGTGTTGCAGGGGACACCCCCGCAGTCTTTTTTTATTTTTATTTTGTATACTTACCTTCAATGCTACCACCAAAGGTTCGAACTTTTGGTGTTCGAACCTTTGGTGGTAGCATTTTCCGAGCTTTTTGTACGGTCAGATCTTTTTATTCGGTCCAATCGGACAATTCCGTAAAAAGATGATGCCTATGGCGTTTGTCTGACTCCATAAGCAAACGAAACAGTGTTTAAATCACAGTAAAATACATGAGAGAGTGGGAAAAGGGTCTCACTCTCTCCAGGTTGAAAATTAAAAAGTATCAGGGTTCAGGGTCAATTACGCTAAATCCAAAGCCTTAGGTGTTAACATCTTGCAAAAGCACAGAGAAACACTGGCAGGAAGGCACCCCGTCCCCTGGGCCAAATCTCGCATTAGCTACCTGTGGGTACAGCTCCCAAATAAAATAGTGTGTGTGTATCAGGCTAACTTCCCACAATTATTCAGGAAAATGTGCAAAGACTTAGAGCGCTGTTATAAACAAGAGGTGTCAGGGCTAGCGAGAATTATAGCCCTGAAAATGAACTTGGTCCCAAGACTAATCTACCACAGTCCAGCCCTCTGTCATTATTCCCGTGAGAGAACTCCAAAACCTACAAAAGGGGCTATTGAAATATGTATGGGGCAAGAAAAAACATAGCTAAACGAATCGGTGCCGGATGTCGGCAGATACTGCCTCGCAGTGCAGCTCTCACAAGCCTTTGCGTGGCAGACAACCACTAATCAGCCCCGCTGGAAACAATTAGAGGAAGATTGAATTCCGGCACCGCTCGCAACACGCTTGCGCATCACGAAATCCAGGGACTCCCCCAAACTTAGACCCACTAACATCTTCCAAAAACACAGTGGAATGCTGGAGAAAGGCTGCCTCCAAATGGGGATGCAAAGGCACCCTGGGACCCCTGTCCCTGATATGGAACAACCCAGATTTAATCCTCGGAACATCCCCGGAATGCTTCGACAAATGGAGGAATGGTGGACTAAGCCAAATAGGAGACTTCTTTGTTACTGGAACCCTGCTAACATTTGAAGAGTGCAAAATGAAATTTCGGGTTACAGTGACCGAAAGATTCAGATATGCACAACTCGGGCACTGGATGTCGGAGTAATACTAGTGCACAGGGGGGCAGGGAACTAACCGCCCTAGAGCACACCCTAACAGCATCGGCCCCTAAAGGGAAAACCTCAGTCCTCTACAGACTATTCGACAAATCCAACCCCAGCAAAAAAGAAACAACATGCTCAAATGGGAAAGGGACTTGGGGCGAGAACTAGGACTGGAGGATTTGATACAGATTTGGACTGGAATGCACAAGAGTTCTAAATGGATCACGTTATGTTATGGCCATTTGTAGAGCGCATGGTCGCCCGTAGGCGGCATGACGCTAGAGAGGTAGATGGCCACCCACTGAACAACACATCAAGCCAGGATAGCTAACAGCACAGAAAAGATGAGTTTTCAACGTCTTCTGAAAAACTAGGCAGTTTGACAACAGTTTCATGGGTAGTGGAAGATTATTCCACAATTGAGCAGCTGCAATCGAAAAGGCAACCTCCCCACCCCCCACCTGAGTGAGGCGGAAAAAAGGCACATGCAACATGTCCGCTGATGCTGACCGCAAGGGGCTGTTGGGAACGTAGCACTCAAATTTGGCACCAAGGTACTCTGCTCCCTGATCTTGAAGAGCACGATGAACAATGCAGAGAGCTTTAAACTGAATGCGCTGTGCCACTGGAAGCCAGTGAAGGGAACGCAATACCGGGGAGCTATGGGACCCATTAGGGGTACCTGTTGCCACCCTGGTTGCCAGATTCTGGAGAGGTTGTAACCGGGCAAACAACCTCTTGGGCTGTGCCAGATACAAGGAGTTGCACTAATAATCTAAATAATCTAGTCTACTCAGAATCATAGCAGCCACTACTGCTGGCTGTAGCGCTGTTGGAATCAGATGGAGCACCTTTTCTTAGGATTTTCAACTGAAAGTACCCCATCTGGCATACCGGAGATACTTGGACCGCCATGGACAGATTGCCCGACATGATAACCCCAAGATTTTTTTACCTTTGGTCGAATGTACAGGAAGAGAACCCAAAGAAGGCCAGAAAAAGGAGATCCAGAGTGAGGCATCAGGAGGGGAACCCACCACCAACACCTCAGTTTTGTCCCCATTCTATTTCAACCAGTTAAGTCCCATCCACTCACCCACGGCGGTCAGGCACTTATGCAGGCACGCAGACGCCTCAGACTGATCGATATCAAGACGGATCAGCAGCTGGGCATCGTCTGCGTATGATTAGCACCCGACACCGAGGGAGCGGATGAGGCACACCAGCAAGAAGATATAAATATTAAAAAGAATGAGGGACAGAGCAGAACCCTGAGGGACACCACAGTTAAGGTTAAAGGCTTAGACATGAACGGTGGGAGCGAAAGCGTTTGGGATCTATTGGCTAGAAAGGAGCAAATCCAGGCCAATACCTGACCCGAGACACCATCTGGCCCAGACAGGAGAGCAGGGTGGCATGATCCACTGTGTCGAATGCCGCTGAAAGATCAAAAAGAATCAGGGCACCGACAACCCTCCTGTCAACAACAAGGAAGGGGCGGTAAAGGTGTGCTATAGGTGGTATCTAACCCCAGAAATTATAAACCAAAGTAACCCAGCAATATCACCACAATGCTGGAGGGGCTGCACGTCCACAGGCTCACTACTGCATTTATTATGGTCATGCCCGAAGTCAACCCGATTCTGGCTGGAGGTACTGGAACATATTCAACTAATCGCAGGGCTGACAATCCCATGGGACTTGGGTATAGTTCGGCTGGGGGACACGGGCAAAGGAGCATTACCATTGACAGGACACTTAGCAGACCTATGCATACATCTGCTCACAGCAGCTAAAATCAGCAAATCACCACAATCTCCCATCCCCATTCCCTCGCTGTCCTTCCTCCCTTTTCCCCTCCCTCTCACCCACCGCCCCTGATTGGCTTCCCGTTTATTACCGACCGTCCCTAAGGGCCCCAAGGCAAAGGGCGGCTCCTACTGTGGTGGCTCTAGCTAGTGTCTGCAGGTGTCAGCAGGGGAAGCCAGTGGCCATTCGTCAACCAGCATCGACTGAGGACGGTAGGAGTGGCCAGGGTTAGGTTTAGAACCTCACACTAGCCAGCAATCCTGTACATACAGCAGACTCTCAAACTTAGGTGTGTTTTCCTCCTGTTTTTAAAATTGCATTGTGAAAGTATTTAAATTGCACTGTGAAACCTAGGCCTTTTCCCCACTATTCAGGACTCTCAAACTTAGGTGTATTTTTCTCCTGTTTTTTAAAATTGCATTGTGAAAGTTGTGCCGTCTGTGGCTTTGGCCCCTAGCAAAGCACTCATCTAGCAAATCTTTCTACCACTATCTAAGTGCCTGACGTTTTGTCCAATTGTCTACTTGTCTCGCCTCTCTGTCTTCTGCTTAGACCCTGCCCTGTGTCCTTCCCTAGTGTTTTCCCCTACCCCTTTCCACTCTCCCTCCTCTTCTCTCCTCTCCCCACCTACTCTATGGTGCTCTCTGTCCCTCCTATCTTTTCTAACTGCTTCTCTATCGACTGTCCTGCTCTCCTCACTAAATCTGGTAGCAAGAAGTTTAAAAAGGACATCCTGGTCTCCAACCCATGCCTTCCTATCGCCGACATCTATACCAGTGGTTCCTCCAGGCAAACATTCGCCGACATCCTCTTTGATATGGTATGATGTGGCATTTATATCGCGCCTATGCACAAGTGTTTCAAGGCTCGACGAGGCAAGGGAGGGGGGAAAAAAGGGAAGACAGACAGCGATCTTACTAGGCCAGGTGTCATTCAGATTGCGAAAGTGCATGGGAAGGGGGAAAGGGAAAAGTGCGTGGGGGAAGGGGGAGAGGAAAGTGCAGTACATGGGATAGTAGAATAAATAAGATAAATAAAAAACGGCCAGCTGGTGGCAAGTGCAAGGTAAGTGCAGACAGAAGTGCTGGTAGGGGGACTGTAGGGATACAGAAAACAGTCCCCAGGTGCAGGGGTTGCCAGGGAGTCAGTGCAGGTGTGCAGCTGGCGGGGCCTGGGCCCGAGATCAGAAAGGGTGGCCAGGGAACCAGTGCAGTTTCAGCCAGGAATTCAGCAGAGGAGAGGGGGAGAGAAAGCAGAAGCAAAGAGGAAGGTTTTGAGGTGCTTCCGGAACCGGAGATGGTTCTCCTCAAGTTTCAGGGAGGCAGGAAGGCTGTCCAGAGGGTGGCCCCAGCCGAAGACACAGATCTACCACCAACACGTTGCTTGGAGAAGCGACTGACCCTGAGGGAGTTGAAGGCAGGTGAGCGAAGAGCTCGAGAAGGAAGATATTTAGGAAGAGAGAGTTGAAGGTATTGCGGCCCCAGTCCCCAGAAGGCCTTGTGTACAATGCAAAGGGTTTTGAACTTAATCCTTGCAGCCACTGGGCGCCAGTGCTTGGATTTCAGTACTGGAGAGGTACGATCCCTGGGCTTGAGGCCAAGGACAAGTCTCGCAGTCCTGTTCTGGATAAGTTGCAGAAGGCAGAGAGTAGAAGCAGGCAGATTTAGATAGAGGCTGTTATAATAGTCCAGCCTAGAGAAAACCAGGGCTCTGGAGACAGTGAGCTTCTGGGGGAAGGAGAGGAAAGGAAGAATACCTCTGAGGAGGTGCAGCTGGTAGTTTGACTTCTTAGATGTCAGAGATGTGAGGAGAAAAGGAGAGTGTGGAGTCGAAAATGACCCCAAGGTTTTTTGCCTTGCAGGTGGTAGCAGGAAGATGGCAAGAGAGGCCGGCCAGGGAGCTGCAGGGAAGGAGGGAGTGGGTCTGCCGACGAGTAGAATCTCAGTCTTACTGGCATTAAGGCAGAGATCATTGGCGGCACACCACTCCTGGATAGCAGGCAGACCGTCAGAGATGAGGGAAGGAGAGGAGGAGGAGGAGGCAGAGGGTAGCCTTAAAATGAGCTGGGTATCATCCGCGTAGCACTGAAAATTGGGGCAGTGAGCGGCGATGCGGTGGGCAAGTAGAGCCAGGTATTGGTTGAACAGCCAGGGAGAGAGGTTAGAGCCCTGGGGGACACCTCATGTAGAGAAAAAGATATTGGAGAGGAAGGACCCAAGTTGGACCTAGGAGGGTCGGTCGTTCCTTTGCCAGACCTATGGACTCTTCATAAGGTCTCTGTGCTCTCTCCCTTCTCTTCTTCTCCCATTAACGATGGCACCCAGTGGGAGGCCCTCCTGTCCTCCTTCTACTCCTCTAATGTCATCATTGTTTACTTGAATGGTACCGTCTTGGTCCAAAGCCCTCAAGCCAACCTTAACCTCTTTGATAGACGCTTCCCGCGCCTCATCAATTTCCTTTCTTCTACTGCTATTCCCTCTCCTCCCTCCATGGCTTCCTTGCTTCCCCCTGCTGTCCCCGCCTTGGCTACCTTGCCCTCGCCTCCTTCCTCTTCTGCCCCGGGCTGCTTCTATGCCTACGCAGAGCGTACCTCTGATTTGAACCCCTACCCGGAAGTCTTTCAAGGACGGCAACCTTCTCCACATTGACAGCTGAGCAAGAGTTTGGAGTGGCAAACACTCCTCTGACATCTGCCGCCTCCTGAAGGAACTTGACCTTGATGTCCTCGGTCTCACCGAGACATGGTTCACTGCCAGCTCTGTCATGTTCTTTGACACTCTCCTCAATGATGGCTACAAAATCCTCTCAGCCCCCAGATCCAACCGGCCTAGAGGGGGTGTAGCCCTGATCTTCTTCCCTGAGTGGATTGCTGCCTCTCATTCCCACTCGAGCTTACTCCTCTTTTGAATGCCTAGTCTGCAGGCTCTCTCTCTCTCTCTCTCTCTCCCCCTCCCCTAGCCACTTTTATTCATGCTACTCTTTACCAGCCCGCTGGTCAAATCGCCTCTTTTCTCTGAGTGGACGGACCTATCCTCCTCCCTCCTTGCCTCAACCACTCCACTTCTCCTTGGTGACCTCAACATCCATCTTGATTCTACCTGTCCCTCATCTGAACTCTTTCGCGACCTCTGCAATTCACTCTCCCTCTCTATCCATCTATCTCTATCTTCCGGGGCACAGGCAGCAATGGAACATAGACAGTAATGCATAGGCTAGAACGGGGAGAGATGGTAGAACTCCACCACCTAAGCAGGACTTATGCCCGCACCCTGGGTGCACCAAGCTCAACAGCCTTGCTGGGGGCCACACTTTTCCCCAGCTCTGAAACTAGACAGTCAGAAAAGGTAAATAGATAGAAGGAAGCTGGGTAATGATAATAAAACCCCACTATCGATCTAGGGACAATGCTCACCTAACCTGGGGTACTATGCCATTTTATCTGCTGAAATAGCCACAGTATCGCCACAGAAACTAGACAATCATTAAACCAAGAGAGAGAATATAACAACCCACTATGACTACCTGATACATAAACTAAACTACAGGGATTATGAGACATATAACTCACTAACCAAAACCTCTGATTTCTGCTTACTTAATTCACACAAAACCAACACAACCACCTCTCTCACAGCAAACCGCACAGACTTCACCACACCAACTAACAACCAACACAAAGATCGCAACAACAGCACGTGAGGTCCCGCTTCGATCCTATTTGCACACCCAAGTTCAGCGCACGGTGAAAACCGAACTGAAGCTGCCAACAGTACACCATCTCTCACTTTCCTACGCCCTCTTTACCCACCCCGTCCACCTTTCTTTACAGATCTGCCTGAGCACCTGGAGACCACAGTGCGCTATATAAATACCTTTAACATTATCCTTCCCTCCGGCCCGACTCACTCTGCTGGGCATACACTCGATGTCTTGATCTCATCCGGCCTCCCTCTCTCCACCCCCTTTACCACTCCTCTCTCCTGGAGCGATCACTGCCTCCTCTCCTCTCTCTATCTCCTCCCCCCCAAGCCAAGTCTACTCCTAGATTGCCACCCACCCACCTTCTCTGATATCAATCCCATGAAGCGTGTGTCAGTCGAGGACTTTGCTGCAACCTTCTCGACCCCAACCCCCTCTCCACCCCAGACTGACTCTCACCCTCCTGACCCAGCCCCCTCTCTTCTATACTCTTCTATTTCTGCTCTCTTGATATTCTTGCCCCCTTCATGAGGATCCGTTTGAAGTCCAAATCCAAGTGCAATTCATGGTATGACTCTGACCTAGCTATACTTAAACGTAAGTGTAGGGCGGCGGAGAGGAAATGGAGGGCTTTTTGCTCATCCTCTGACAAACTGTCCTGCCGCCTGCTCCAAAGGCAATATCGACTTGCTGTCCGCACTAAGAAGAGAGTCCACATTCAAGCCCGCGTCTCTGCGGCATCTAACAATTCGGCTGAACTCTTAAAAATTTGCAAGGAGCTGGCCAACCCTGCTGCAGTTCTCCATCCCTCCTCTTGCCTCCCAGGCTCTTTGCAATGCCCTTGCCTCTCACTTTCTCTGCAACCCAGGACATCCTGTCCACCCTTTCCTCCGCTCCCCCTCCTCCTCCCGCTCCTTCTCGGCTTGCTGACCCTCCATCACCTACCCTACACTCCCCCTTTCTCCACTGATGAGGTAGCTAGACAAGTCCGATCTATGAAAACCCCATCAAAACAGGTCCATCCTTGTTCGTCTAAAACCATTAAGGACCACATTGACACCCTGGCTCCTGCCCTTGCTGATTTCTGCAACCTCTCCTTTGCCTCTGGCTCTTTCCTCTCCCCTCTTAAGCACTCCTTTGTGCACCCTCTCCTCAAGAAATCCACTGCTGATCCATCATGTCCGGCAAACTACTGCCTAATTTCCATTACTCCTTTTTTGGGCAGGCTCCTTGAAAAGCTGGCCATTTCTCAGCTCAATCTTCATTCGGACTCTGTTGGCTCCCTACATGACCACCAATCTGGCTTCAGAGCTGCCAGAAGCACGGAAACTGCTCTCCTGATCATCTGTGAAAACCTGCTCTCCAACCTCGACTCTAGCATTCCCTCTGTCCTCATCCTACTTGATCTCTCCTCTGCGTTCGACACGGTCAATCATACCACCCTTCTCAATCGTCTCTGTGACAACCTGGGTATCACTGATCAGGCTCTGGCCTGGCTGAACTCTTTTCTCTCTGATCGACCTTCCCAGGTACAACTTGGGTCCTTCCTATCATCTATCTCCCTCTCCACATGTGGTGTCCCCTAGGTGTCTAACCCCTTGTTCTGATTTTTCAACCAATACCTGGCATCTCTCATTTTCTGCTCAACTTTCCAGTGTGATGCTGACGATACCAAACTCATTTTCAGGCTTCCTTCAGCCTCCTCCTCTCCTTCCCTCATCTCTGATTGTTTAATTGCCATTCATAATTGGTGTGCCGCCAATGATCTATGTCTAAATGCCAACAACACTGAGATCCTCCTTATTGGTACACCATCTCCATCCTTTCCTCTCACTCTCTGGCCGGCCTCCCTTGGCCCTCCTCCTACCCCCACCTGCACAGCTAAGAACCTCTGTGTTACCTTTGACTCTACACTTTCCTTCTCCGCACACATCTGACGTCTTTTTATTGCACCTCCTTAGATGTACTTTGCCTTTCCTCTCCTTCCCTCAAAAGCTCACTGTCTCCCAAGCTCTGGTTCTCGCCAGACTGGACTACTGTAACAGCCTCTTTCTAAATCTTCCTGCCTCCACTCTCCGTCCTTTACAACTAATCCAGAACAGGACTGCAAGACTTGTCCTTCGCCTCAAGCCATAGGATCGTATCTCTGCAGCCCTGAAAGCCCTTCATTGGCTCCCAGTTGATGCAAGGGTTACATTTAAAACCCTCTGCATTGTCCACAAGGCTTTCTGGGGCCTGGGTCCAAAAAACCTTCATCTATCCCTCTGTAAATCCCTCCCCTCTCAAGCCCTTCGCTCCTCTACTTCTAACTCCCTCAGGGTTAGTCGTTTTGCTAAAAAACGAGCCTGGGCTAGATCTGTCCTCGGCTGGTGCCTCCTTTTGGAACAGCCTCCCGGCCGCTTTGAAACTTGAGTAAAACCATCTCCGGTTCTGGAAGCATCTCAAGACCTTCCTCTTTGCCTCTACATTTGCCCCCTTTCTCCCCTGTTGATCTGTTTCTTCCCTTGACATTGTGCACCTGGCCACTCTCTGTCATTCGGGCCCAAGTACCTGATCACCCTGCCACCCTCCTGCACTGCCTCCAGGCCATCCTCTGCACTAGGGTTCTGTATCTGTACCCATACAGTCCCATTTTTTTTCTGCACTTATCAGATATACCATATCTGACTAACTTTCACTTGCCACTTGCTGGATGCACTACCATGGTTTATTGCCCTTATTTAATTGTTTGATTTTTATTTAATATTTATTCTGTTTTCTACCCTCTGCCCCGCATTTTCCACTCTCCCCCCTTCCATGCACCTTCCCCCTTTTCCCATTTCCATGCACTTGCGCTTTCTTAAATGTCACTGGGCCTAGTAAGATTGCTGCTTCTTCTTTGTTCTTCCTTGTTCCCCCTCCCCCTCCCCCTTTGCCTGGTCGCGCTCTGAAACACTTGTGTACGAGCGCAATATAAATAAAATATTTCATTTCATTTCATTTCATGAGGATTCGTTTGAAACCCAAAGCCAAGTGCAACTCTTGGTACGACTCAGACCGTGTCACAGTTAAACGCAAGTGCAGGGTGGCTGAGAGGAAATGGTGTGCTTCCGGTACATCCTCTGACAAACTGGCCTGCCGCCTGCTCCAAAGGCAATACCGGCTCTCTGTCTGCACCAAGAAGAGAGCCCACATCCAAGCATGCGTCTCCGCGACATCTAACAACTCGGCCAAACTCTTCAAAATCTGCAAGTAACTGGCCAATCCTGCTGCAGTCTCAACCTCTCCTATCCCCTCCCAGGCCCTCTACACGGCCCTGGCTTCTCATTTCATCTCTAAAACTCAGGACATCCTGTCCTCCGTCTCTTCCCCTCCCCCTCCTCCTTCTACTCCCTGCTCTTCCTCTAGCCCTTCTTCGGCTGCCTCTCCTCCCTCCTTCTCTACCTTTTCCCTGTTCTCCCCAGACAAGGTTTCTAGACAAGTCAGATCTATGAAAGTCTTGTCAAAACAGGTTCACCCCTGTTCCTCCAAAACCATTAAGGACCACATTGACTCCCTGGCTCCTGCTCTGTCTGATTTCTGCAACCACTCCTTTGCCACTGGGGTCTTCCCCTACCCCCTGAAGCACTCTTTTGTGCACCCTCTTCTTAAGAAAATATTTGCCGACCTTTCCTGCCTGGCTAACTATTGTCCAATCTCCATCACTCCTTTCCTGGGCAAACTCCTGGAAAAGCTGGCCATCTCCCAGCTGAATCTTCACGCTGAATCTGTTGGTTGTCTCCATGACCATCAGTCTGGCTTCAGAGCTGCCAGAAGCACGGACACTGCTCTCCTGAACATCCGTGCAGACCTGCTCTCCATCCTTGATTCCAACACCCCGTGTCCTCATCTTACTTGATCTCTCATCTGCCTTTGACATGGTCAACCATGCCATCCTGCTCAACCATCTCCGTGATAACCTGGGTATCACCGATCAGGCCCTGGCTTGGCTGACCTCCTTCCTCTCTGATCGACCCTCCCAGGTCCAACTTGGGTCCTTCCTCTCCTCTATTTCTACCTGTGGTGTTCCCCAGGGATCTAACCTCTCTCCCTGGCTGTTCAACCAATACCTGGCTCTTTTTGCCCACCACATTGCCGCTCTCTGCCCCAACTTTCAGTGCTATGCGGATGACACTCAACTCATTTTCAGGCTCCCTTCCACCACCTCTTCTCCTTCTCTCATCTCTGACTGTCTGTCCGCCATCCAGGAGTGGTGTGCCGCCAATGATCTCTGCCTTAATGCCAGTAAGAAAGAGGTTCTCCTCATCGGCACACCTGCTGCCTCCTTTCCTGTCACTCTCTGGCTGGCCTCTCTTGGCCCTTTTCCTGCTCCCACCTGTGAGGTTAAAAACCTTGGGGTCATCTTCAACTCTACTCGTTCCTTCTCTCCTCACATCTGACGTCACTAAAAAGTCACACTTACAGCTGCACCTCCTCTGAGGTACTTTTCCTTTCCTCTCCTTCCCCCAGAAGCTCACTGTCTCAAACTATGTTTCTCTCTATGCTGGACTACTGCAACAGCCTCTTTCTAAATCTGCCTTTCTCTACTCTCCGCCCTCTGCAACTCATCCAAAACAGGACTGCAAGGCTTGTCCTTGGCCTCAAGCACAGGGATTGTATCTGTCCAGGACTGAAATCTCTGCACTGGCTCCCAGTGGCGGTGAGGATTAAGTTCAAAACCTTCTGCATTTTCCACAAGGCCTTCTGGGGCCTGGAACCTCCAACTCTCTCTTCCTAAATATGTTCCCTCTCAAGCTTTTAGCTCATCCGCCTCCAACTCCCTTCAGTCAGTCGCTTCTCCAAGCAGTGAGTTGGTGGTATATCTTTCTTCTGCTGGTGCCTCCCTCTGGAACAGCCTCCCTGCCTCTCTGAAACTTGGGGAGAACCATCTCCGGTTCCGGAAGCACCTCAAGACCTTCCTCTTTGCTTCTTCTTTCTCTCCTCTCCCCTGCTGATCTCCTGGCTGAAACCGAAACTGCACTGGTTACCTGCCAACCCTCTGATCTCGGGCCCAGGTCCCCTCCCCGCCAGTTGCACACCTGCACTGCCCACTGGCAACCTTTGCACTCTGGGTCTGTTTCTGTATCCCTACAATCCCTACTAGCACTTGACCCATGATTTCTGCTCTTACCCTTGCACTTGCCACAAGCTGGCCGCACTTTTATTTATTGTCTTAACTGCCCCCTCCCCTTTCCCCTGCACTTTTCCCCTTTTCCCCTCTCCCCTGCACTTGCACGATCTTAATGTCACCTGTTCTAGTAGGATCGTTGTCCGTCTTCCCTCAGTTTCCCTTCCGTTGCCTCGTCCCTCCTTGAAACACTTGTGTATAGGTGCGTTATAAATGCCATATCATATTGTATCATAGCGTGGTTGTGGAAGCAGCCCAAAGGCCCGGCGCTCCCCATGTGGTGGACGAAATGTGGGGACACAGCAGTTGCTGAAAAATAAATGCCACTTGAGGTGAAAACATGGGCAGATTTCACAGCATATGGACACCCTTTCTAGACTATGCCGAGCAGTTCCCTGGAATGGTGAGCCAACCCCTGACGCTCCAGTGTTTCATGAAATATAGCCTGGGAGAAAATCCCAAGCCACGACTACTTCAGGACCCCTGTCGCTGTAACGAGATCAGAAACCTGGTCCACCGCAACCCACCAACGTCCCCTCCCATTAAAGGCCCTTCTACAGGTTTTGCATGTAACACTGCCTCTATGTTGACAAATTGTATAAATGTCCTCTGCTGCTCCCCTATGCAATTCACTCGATTTTTGTTTGTTGTTGTTTGTTTGACAGTTTATGTTGAACTGAACCTGTTGCAAAATCCTAATAAAATACATCCTGAAAAAAAAAAATAACTGTGTAAATATACTTTAACAATACTTTTCAGAATCAAAACAAGTTAGTGGATAATCATTGAATATGCTTTTTAAACAATTCCTACAACCTGAGGTGACTTCAGTCACAAGGACAGTGATGGCATTTATATATACTTTGCAGATTCTGAGGTTGTAGAAAGGAAAGGTTTAGGGAAGGAAAAAGGTTAAACATGTTCTCAGTATATGTGAGGACACTTTAAATCTGCCAATGAAATCTAGACAAGCCTTTCCCAGCAATAACAGTCTGAAACAAGTTACCACTTATGAGGGACAGAAAATATCAGCCAATGGGCTAGAAGAGTCTGCAGGGAGCCAGGACAGCCAAAGTCAATTTGAAGCAGTCCATGGAGCTGAAGCATTTTTTAGAATCAAAGTCTTGCACAAAGTTAGAGAGTTTGTTAAAAAATCACTTGTAAGGTCACAAGTTGTTAAGCCTGTGAAAGGAGAGTTGGACTCAACTCTAAAGGCAAGATACTGCAATTCCCAACTGAGGAAAGCACATCTAAAAGACAATGAGGTAAGTACCCCAAGTCTAAACAGTACCTCTGGTTTGAAGAAGAGTGGTCCAGCTGGATTCTGTCCTGTTACAGCGGAGCATACCTGTTTTCCTGAGCCTAAGTCATGGGGACAAGAGGGAGGACGTCTGGAGGGCTCCTGCGGCGGTAGTTGGGAGGTCGTCGGCAGCTACGGGCTCTTTTCAGTTCAGCTGCACTTCGTGGTTTCAGCGCTTAGTGAACAGCACTGTTGCGCATTTCGGATACCGGTTTGGCTTTCTTTAACTCCTTGGGTCCTGCACTCTGGTGAGGGGACTCGATCTCTGGTTGTCCTGTTTCAGGAGGGTCCTGGAGCTTCTGGCCAGATTTCAGACATTTCATTCGACTACTGATTTCTCGACCCCTGGCACTCGGTTCTTGCATCAGCAAAGAAGTACAGCCAGTCAAGGAAGATGGTCCAGTGGAGTTCCTCAGGGTTAGTTGGTCCCACTAATTCAAGGGAAGAAGTCGTCTCTTCCGGAGCTTCTCTGTCGAGTTGAAAAAGGAGTTTCAGCACGGCAGCAGGGCTTTTCCGGGCAATTCAAAGGTCCAGGAGGAAGAGCTTTGTTCCCGGTTTCTTCGTCTGGTATTTCTCCCAGTTGGCGACTGCGACTCTATTCCCAAATTACTCGCCTTTTAAGCAGATTTCTCCCATTCATGCACAGCCTAGGCTGTCAATCACACAGTACGGTGGCTGTCCTGACAGCCAGCCAATTTGGACTGGATGCATTCAGGCACTCCTAGAGAGAAAGGACAGGGGAGTTTCGGGAACCTCCCTCACATCCTGCCTTTCCAGACACACTGGAGCCAGAGGCGGGCATCAGGGCTGAAGCCTGCCAAAGGAAAAACGAACAAAGGGCTCAAACCTGTCTCAACGTACAGAGTAAAACCCAAGAAAGTCTTCACAAACAGAAAATGTTGAAAAAAGAAGACCGGGCCATTTTGACGAAATGGTCACCCATGGGTGCTGTATTGCAGCTGAGGATTCAGCCTGTGGTAGAAAAGCACGATGGTAGGAAAATTAAACCACTGCCACCAGCCATATAAAGTAGTGAGGGTAACATAACAATGTTACTTGAGAACATAGGATAGGGGGCTACTAGGTAACCCCCAAGCACTCCATATACGATGGTGTGTGCTGGACCTACAAAGAGAAAAGGTAAGTTAAGTCAATTTCACTTTACTATTCTTGGGAACCGTAGTTGACACAAGAAAAAGGTATTTAAACCTTATGAGAAATATAAAGGATTTCTCTGTGACACTGTACTGAAGGTGCTGTGTGCCTCCATACAAAAAGTAGATGCCTATGGAGTTTGGCAGACTACAAAAATAGTCAAAACACATAATCCAAATCTGGTCAAAACACATGAGAGAGTGAGAAGAAAATCTCACTGACTCCAGGATTAAAATTAAAACGTCCTAAAGTCCAACAAAAGAGCTAGGGGTCTCTAAGGTTGAAGGGAATTGGAACAGAAATGAGAATTCTCCCTAACCCCCGCAGTCAGAGGCAGAGAGGAGTGTCCTTGGACCACAAGAGGGTCCTTGGACCACAAGAGGGTCCTCAAGTCTGAGGCTTTATTTGTGACTTTTGGGGGCTCCTTCCCCGGCTCTCAGGCTTCTAAGCCTTCCATTGCCCGTTGGATGGTTCAGGCCATTTCAGAGGCTTATACGGCCATGGGAAAACCTGTTCCTGAGGGCATTCATGCTCAAGCTGTCAGAGCCAAGGCCACGGCAGTCGCGTTTAAGAGAAACACGTTTTGGGATGTCATCAGCAAGGTGGCTACTTGGGCCACTCTGTCTGCCTTCTGTAAGCACTACTCACTGGACAACAGCTGCAGGCATGATGCTGAGTTTGGTCAGGCGGTTCTGAAGAAACTTTTTGCTTCGTCCTATTAATGAGGCAGGTTATCACAGCTCCATCCTATGTTTCTTGTTCGTTGGAATCACCCACAAGGATGGAGGAAAGGGTCAGGACATATGAGTAATTAGTTATTCACCATAGTGACTAGAGTACTCCTAGTCCATAGTCCGCTTTCCCCCATAAATCCTGCCCACCTTCCCCTGCTAGTATGCCGAGGGCTAATATAAGTATAGCCAGGTATCTGAGCGTCCGATGTGTTCAAAGGGGACTGAGGTGAGGCGCCAGAAAGCAGGCCTCGGCAGGGTGTTCCCAAGCCTGAGGCCGCGCCCCAGGCGCTATACTAACTTTAAAGTGGAAGCTCAATTTTTTACTGTCAAAGGTTCCGGTACCGTCCCCATGTTGGGGGATGCCTACATGGATGAAGGAAAGGGGACTATGGACTATGAGTACTCTGGTCACTGTGGTGATTAACTTTAATTTATTCTTGCAATTTCCTTTGGTGTCGCTGTAGTGCAACAGCTTTCAAAATGTCCTCTTGTCTATGCCTTATGGAATTGTCATTGGGGCTGCAGCTCTTTTTGCCTTTTCCACTTTTGTTTTGAACTAGATCTTCAGTGCTTTCACTACATATACTGGTGCATCAAGGGGTCGCGGAAACACTGGATTCATCAGCAGATCTTCTGTCGAGTTTCTCAGATCACTGTCGGGAGGCAAGGGGATTCCAAGAACCGGCACATTAGAGGAGCTATCTGTGAAGCCTTTCTAGCATGTGTTCTATCACATTATGTAATAAAGACCGCTACACAATTTTGAAACTCAGCAAACGTGGATGTCTGAGACATAACCGTGCCAATCCAACACTATAATAGTCTTTGTTCTCTATTCTACTCCTTTTATGGCTACTGCCACTTTCCCATTTTTCACCCCAAGACCCTCTGAGGCAACTGTTATAGAAGAAGTCAATTTCTCAGTGTGAAAAGAATTTATGGATTATAATGAGGGAATGTATTATTACATCGATTTCCATTCACAAGCCCTGCAACAACTTGTTTCCCTCCTCACTCACAACTGAGTTCTGGTCTGGAGGAAAAATCTTTTCCCTGTCTGATGCTTTCTTTCTTTGTAATCCCCATGTTGAAAATGTAAGGTTGCTGTTTTTCTGTTTCCTCTGGTTCACCAGCCACCGGCTGCATATTTGTACATCCAATCCACAAAATGTTGTGCACCTTCTCCTCCCTCTTTCATTGACCCTTGCTGTTTACCCAGCTGGCAGCTCAGATGTGCATTGATCTGTCTCCCACCAATTAATATCACATAGCTGCCTCTAGAGGGACACTGTGTTCCACAGTGGCACAGAGTTAACAAGGACTTGGGTCTTCACAAGCCTGCCATCTTGCTACCTTATCTACTATCCAGGAGATTGAGGTCCGTGCAATCCAAGCAGGATCTATGAGCCGAGAAACTGATGCACTGACAACACTTACTGGTCAGAGCTCAGTATGCCGATCTGGCTTTGCTCTGCTATGAAACTGTTAAAACCCTTTGTGACAAATCCCAGGATGTCGTCACTGCTTCCGAAGGGGGAGCACCTTCCAATGAGGCCAGGGTGGTGACGTCTGTCAGGACGAGGTGGGGGGGGTCTGTACTTCCGCTCTCTATATGGCAGAGGAAAGGCACAGAGGACCCCAGCCGAGATTCTCTGATATGGTAACGCTGGTCGAGCAATCAAGGCCTAGCTTCTCAGGAGGTGATGCGGGCTGGTTCTTAAGTACAGTGTATCCCCAAGCCCCCACAAAGGAATGTCCACACACTGTATTACTGAAAACACAGTCTTTATATAATTAATATTCAAAGGTTATGTACACTTATCACAATAACGCACTTTGTGCTCCGGAAAATCAACAATGGTAAATATCTACAATTCTAAAGTGGTACCACTAATATTCGATTAGAGTGCATTCAACAAGGCTGTGAAAATGCCACACGGATCAATAGCAATGAAACCAGCAATAGAGAGAAGAGAGAAAGCAGACGGATGAAACAATAGGCAGACGACTGGTCCTCGCTACTGGACACAGCTCTGAGTGGAGATCCCCCCACCTGGGCAACCTGTAAAATAACGATATATAAAACAAGCCCAGTCCATATATTGTTCAAGAGTCTCGTTCTCTCCCACAATGTTTTACCCCCCCAATGTACCTGGTGGAGTAGAGTTCGTCGGCGAGGCGTCGACCGATCCTTCTGGAGTGACTCCCTTTAAGGCAGGAGCCACGGATCGTCGAGAGGCGTCGCGGACTCGGGGTTCGGTGTCGGGGAATCGGCGGCCCTTCTTGAATGTCGCCCCTTTCAAGCGGGAGACACGGGGCGCCGAACGTCCGACCGTGAACCGGGTAGAACGACGTCGATGAGGCAGCAGGCTTTGATCCGAGCGGTGCTCGTCGACGACAGAGCGCTGGCGTCCTGCAAGGAAGAGGCGTGCGGGGCACCTCGGTGACGATAGTTCTGGACCGCAAAGAGATGAAGAAGAACTGTGGCCCAGCAAGGGCGTCGAGTCGTCGGCGTCTCTGCGGTCTTTGGGTGGCGGGAAACCCACCGGTGGATACTCCTCGGCGCGTCGACGGTCAGGCCTTCTCCCACAGGAGACGGTACGGCGATGCAGACGAGAGCGTCCGTTGATCAAGTTGAAGTTCTTAGGCAAACGGGAGCACGGCGGCTCCGGTCGGCGACGGCGGTCGTCGACAGTGGCGGACAACAGTCCGGGTGCTTCGCTTTGGGATTCCTCAGCAGTCCCCGTATCGGGTCGGCAGCCTGTCGTAGGTCTGTCTACCAGGGAGCGTTGGCAAAGGTCAGCTGTGCACGATGGTCCCTCGTAGCTCGGGAAGAGGGCGCCTTACCAGGTCCTCTCTGGGTCAGTCCTTGGAGACACAGCAGCCTTTAGATCGTGAAGGAGAGCCACGGCAATCCTTCTCCTCCAGCAGGGCCTCAAGGTCAAGCGTCAGTTACTCCAGTTACTCGTCGTAGTGGACTTCAGCTTCTGAACAATTTCCAGTGGTGAGAGGTCCCCAGATATACTATTTGGTCTCTCATCCACGCTGCTGGCACACACTCAGCAGCCAATCGTACAGAAGGGCATTCATGCAGTCGGTCAGCCAATCAGGCACGCAGGGCATTCAGGCCACTCTTCTCCCGCTCAGACACTCACAACAAGGAATGTGGATTGAGACAAGTACTCAGCCATTCAACTCTACATACTGCATTCAGTCCAGTTTCGGGCAGGGCTGTCTCAGTCTTTGTCTCTCATGGCAGAAACCAGACAGCCACAACACGGAGTGCATATTGGTCACACTCCCCATTCACCCAGGTCCCACCCACAGGCGGTACCCACAACATACAGTCAGCGGGAAGGCTCCAGTAAGTCTAGCTGGGCCTTCACAACAACACCATATACAGAACTTCCACCCAACAGCCAGTCAGGGGGAAGGGACAGAGTCAGGGCTTCCCAGGACTTTGGGAAAACAAGGTATCAGGCGATAGAAAGCAAGAGGCCACCGGTGCCATCTTGTTTCCTATCAGGAATCAACTGATTCCAATGGCAGGGCCGGGGTACCCTAAAATGGCGGATACCCAGCGCACCTGTCAAATTCAGCTTGTAGCTGCCACCAGCCCATACCCGGCTCTGTGGGCCACCCACGGGTGCCCAAAAACATACACTAGGGGCACAGGGTTGCACCCCTACCCATGGGTGCCATAAGGGTATCCCATGGGTCTGTTCACCAAACCAAAAGAGAGAGCTGCACCGCCAGGAGTCCCGCATGGACTTCTGCGCGGAAAACACGACAGAACACACGATAAGCACAGAAAAAGGACAAGGATACGGAGGCCCTGTCCCTCCGATGCATTTCCAGCATCACAACGTCGCTACCCAATAGTCTCCCTGGTGATGGTACTTAGCCGGTAGATCTCATGGGGGGTAGAGGGGGAACCCACTTTGGGACCAGTGACAACCATATTGGGAGAATGTGGTATCCCCACCAAACACCTGACCCTAAACTCCTTCCCTACCATAATCCCACCACTCTTTCACTTCCTCCCTCTCCACCTGTGCCTTCATATGCCATGCACCTTTGTAACGCAGCAAAAGTAAAGAGTACTGAGATGAGGAAGATTATTAGTTATTTGCAACATTATGCCTCACTCAGTACGGGGGACAAAGAGGGGGCGCAGAGCAGTACAGAATACTTAGCAGAATCACTTTGTGCATTCTAGGTTCACAAGAGCTGATTGGAAGAAGCTGTGTTAAAAGTAAAGAAGGACTTGACGAAGTGTCAAGCCCTCCCTGGAGGAACCATGAGCAAGCACAATCCAGTAGTGAAGGCGGAAGCTAACCGGGATGCCGAGAGTGGAGAGAGGGAAGGTCTGATACCAGTCCAGGACCCGGGCGTGCGCTGGGAAGGAACTGCTCTGCCGGGAACGCTGACAAGGCTGCAGAGCCGCCACACAGCGAGAGAGGCTGCTTAAAACCACCAAAGCCCTGTAAAAGAGCCCAGCTGCCCCGTAGGAGTGAACACCCGCGCAGACCACACAGTAAGGTATGCAGCTGACCGGAGGGGCGCTGAAAGCCTAAGGAGGTGGTGGCATGAATTGAATGGCTGGTAAAGGAGGGTCTTGGATCCTGTAACCGTGGGAGAAATGGTTGACTGGAAATGGGCTTTGCATGAGAGTGAACTGAGCCTACAAAGTGGGAAACTAAAGTCAGAAGCATGAATCTGGGACCCGCACCCATATAAAGAGAACTGTGAACCTGATACAGTACATGCAGCACTTGGCAGGCGAGTAAACCAAGTGTATGTGTGCGCCCACAGCTTGGGAGAGCATCCAGGCTGTTCTTTTTCCTTGCAGTACGCCGTGGGAGGAAACCAAGTCTGCCAACCTGGTCAGGGATCCACCACAGCTTGGGGAGTGCATCCAGGTTGTTTTTCTTCGTCGCAGCACCTGGTGGGAGGAAACCAGGTTTGCCAACCAGGGTCAAGGACCCACTCCAGTTTGGAAACACATAGAAGCTCCTTTTTTGTGTGCAGGTGTGCCTGGTGAAAAGGGACCAGGTCTACCAATCGGGTTCAGGGACCTAGAGACAGAAAAGAAGCCTGAGAAGGGCTAACCAGTGGACGTGATTTCCCCCAACGGTTGTTACACTTTACGAGGAGCCTGAACAAGGCTGGGGAAGGGAGATATTCCCAAATTAGTTTTGTCGAGGGGAAGGGTACAACTCTTTGGGCTGGAAAGACCGAACCTTTACTTTAGTTAAAACTTAGATGTTAGGATTCTGACATTGGACATTGGGACTTATGCTTTGGACATTCTGACACTAGTTATTTCAGTTGAGGCTGTAAAACCAGAGATTGGGGTTTTCTTTTCCTTTTTAACTTTGAATACAAGTTTCTAACCACTACCATGACCCCTCAGTGTAAAGAGTCTTACTTCTGCACCCTTGCACATTTCTAAGGACTATCTCCTGAGGTCTATCTCCTGATCACAATGACATCCCTCCTCTTTTGAACTCTGGACCTGTGCTTGTATGCAATCTGTACATCATATTAATTGTTGAATAAATGATTTGAGATGTAATTCACTCAGTGCTTTTCCTGCAGACCAAGCACACGTTTTTGCAATGTAAATCGGTTTTAGACACACACATGTTGTTCAAAGGTTGCCATCTAGTTGTTGGTCCACAGCATTTCAGTTTGTTTACTTGAGGTTTAAAATCAGCATCAACATGGCTAGATTAATTAGCAATAGGACACCTGTATGGCATCCATGTACCACTGACATGGCTTCACATTAAGATTTCTATTCATGCCCTAGGACCGGTCACGTAAAAGGGAGTGGAGGACAGAGAATTTAGAGTAACCTGTGCAGTATCATACTGGCACTGCAGTACACTGCACTTTGAATGTGACCTGGAATTTGCAGGTAATATCTGGGCAAGGTTATATAAAAGTAAATGATATGCTTTGTAGATTTGAGAATTCCTGCATGTTTATTTTGGGCTCATGGACTTAATTCCCATTGAGTAAGTGTTGTCCTGATTGTGTTCACCAGATATACACTGGCCCCATGCTTATTGAATATTCCCCCTAGCTCGAAATTAGAATCGCCTCAGAAAAAATAAAAACCTTTTTTCCATGGCAATACATATGTTAAAATCATTATGTATGATCCCTATATTAATATTATGTTCTAAGACCAGTAGGGCTTGCATTATCGTAATTGCAACCAGCATAATGACCTACTAGTTCCACCCATAACACCTCACGCCGCCAATTCAAAGCATGTTGCATTAGGGAGTTCCCTTCAATCTCGAGGTACAGGCCCAACTTATTTACTGGCCTGATAGATGGGCGCTTTTTGGAGTGGAGTTGACAGTATATTTGAGAAAATTTAAGAAACAGACCCCCAAGTCTAAGAAAGCTCTGACATAGAGATCCTTTGTAAGAAGAGGAGTCGGTTACAGCAGAAGAGGGTATAGGCAAACTTTCATATTTCCTGGGTATGTTAATTCCTTTCACGCCCAGTTACCATCATGGCAGCAGCTCATATCAAGACTCTATATAGCGGTTACCAAGGTAAAGGAAGAGAGCACCTTCTGATAAACATTGACTGCACATAGCCTATCTCTGACCACATTACCTCAGTAGGAGACAGAATGGGACTTTCTTTTCCAGTAGGAAGATGTTAAAAATTATAGTGTTGGCAACTGTTATTACATCTAATTTATAGGTAGATCCTAGCCAAAACCTCAAATATCGAAGGACAATGGCAGAGAATATAGCACTTTTAATAGAAGAGGTGCAGCCTCTGTTAGAAAAGTGGGGCATGGAGGAAATACCCAAACAACAAAACAATTCCATGCAACTGTTTCAAATTAACCCGAGAAATACACACCACTGTACTCCATCCTGAGCCTACAACCACTAAATAAATAGGTCAAAACTCAAATTTACAAAGTGATCAAACTATAGGTGATTATTCCCCTGTTGTGAACAGACGACACAATGTCCATCTGTCTCAAAGATGCATATTGTTCTATTTCATTTTCATGCGGGTGATATCTTATAGGGGCAAATAATTGATTATGGCTATGACCCCCCCCTCCCACACACCATCCTGTCACCCCTCCAGATGATCGACTCCCCCCCCCTCATTCAGTGTGTTACACGCCCACCCTCAAAGTGCTCAAACCCCTCTAGCATCACCTAGAGCAAGCCTGGAGGAACACCCCCACACCCCTTAATAAAATGGCCCTTGCAAGACTGAATAGAGCATACATGTATGAAATCCAGAAAGCTAAAAAAAACATTATGGGAACAGGATCTCCAACTCCAAAAATCCATGCAGGGAACTCCAAAATTTACTTGGGGGTTGGGGGGGTTAAATTCCCCTCAGCTGTCTAACCCCCCCTTTCCCAACCCCCGAAATCACAAGCTCTCTGTGATGAGCTATCAAACCACTTTCATAACGTTGCACTTGAAAGGCACCACAGCATAACCTTAAAACTAGCTTTGATCCCACCACAGATATCTGGACACCACCCCAAACTCTAAACTCTCACCTCCCACCAGACCCTCTTTCTCGTCCTTCACCCCCCTTTCCCTGACTGATTTCAGCAACCTTCTAGCACTTATCCAACCCTCAGACTTGCCTGGAGACCCTTGCCCCCCCCTTTCTAAAAAAGATCCTCCCCACTTGTGCTGGCATTATAGCCCGCTCCATTCTAAATAACTCGCTCACATCGGGCATTTTCCCAGATGCCTTCAAAACCTCTCATGTAAAACCGCGTTTAAAAAAACCCAGCCTCAACCCTCTCTCTCCATCCAACTACCACCCAATCTCCAACACCGGCATCATTGCCAAATTAATTGACTGTGTGCCATACAAGCAACTTGGCCTCTTCACAGAAGCCAATAATCTCCTCGACTCTTCCCAAGCTCTCTTCTTAGCGCTAATCAATGTCATAGGGATATAGCAGCCAGATCTCTTCACTTTCCTCTTCTCCAGACTCTGGGATGGTCCTCCTTTGTGCTTCTGCTAACTTCATAACTGAGGGCCCTTCTATTCCTCCGAACACCAGCAAAATGTTTTAAAATATCAACTCTGGCATGTGATCTACATAGCCCAAAATATTTCCCATGTATGCAGACCTCAATCCTCCACCCACAAGCCGATCCGCCCAGTATTCCAAGAGGAAAATCTTTAATGTTAACACCTACAATTATAAATCTAACTAAATCCAACCCAGCACCATCCTAGCAAACAGAACAGATTTCCTAGGTGGCGCGTAATGATATTTACAATATGCTTAAACTGCTCAATTCACAACATTTCACCTGGGGCAAAAGGAAATCTGTGACATTTCACATAACCTTTTGCCTGCCCTTCAGCCCCATTTTAGCTAATCCAGGATAAGAGGACATCACCAGGCACAGTAATAAACCACCATCATCAAATTGCAGCATCTCCTGCATTTCACTTTTCAGAGGGTGCACAACATAAGACAAGGGTTTAAAGATTATTGGGGAGGAAACAAAACAAATGGTGGTGCGGGTAAAAATGAATAGTGGAAGTGGGTGTCTGTGTTTTTGTGAAAGGAATAACGAAAGATGCTTTTGTGCAGCAAAAGGCAATATTCCGAGCCTTCCCTGCTTCCCTCTGACACGAGGCCAAAGGGAACATAAAGGGATATTGTGAAGTATCTCTCTTGTAGACCAAAAGCAAAAGGCCACTGTGCCAACATATGATGATGTACTAAGTAAAAGCCTTTCACAGTTCTTGCCTTGGGCTCTTTGGCCCCAATACACTGTCTGGTAGATTGCTCTGGTATTTGTCTTTGGGCTGCAGGTGTTCATGGTTGCCATTAAGCCTTCCTCTACAGGGGTTCAGGCGGCCCGCAGCCCACCTGTCCCACCTTGGTAGTTGTCTGTGGGCCTACTGCAGCAATTCAGGGAACAGTTGATCTTCCTCTTAATGGCCCCATTCTCCCAGGATCTGGGAAATAGGCTGAGGGGGGCAGCTCTCATCTGACACCCACAGGTCCTGATGGTACCTCTTGTAAGCCCCCTTCCCTTGGTGAGGCTGCATGATCATATACCATGTCCAGTCACTCAACTCTGCCCTGGACCTCTCTCGTCAGCAGGAACCTCCCTGGTCTCTCTATCTAGCAATCCCATGACCACCCCCTGCCACCTTCTCAAGTTGAGTGGGTCTATCTCCTCTTACCGCATCATTCTCCCCAGAGGGATGTGGGTCTATTTTACTTCCACCTGCACACCTCTCACTCTGCAGGCGACTTTGCTCCTTGCACCACCTCAAGATCTGTCTTCAGATGTTAATTCATCCTCAGTGCTCTCCTTCCAAATCTATCAGATGGCATGTCCTCTTCCTCCAGTGTTTTTAGTACTCTTCCCCTCCCGCCCCTAACTCTTTTCTCTACCTCTTCTCTCAGGTCTTCTTGACTGCCAGCGTCCTCCAACCATTTTCCTCCAGCTCCTTCTCAAACCCTGCCAGACCGGACTGGATGCTTTTTGCAGAATGGTCTTCCCTCCCCATGAGTAGTGCTTAGAAACATTAGTTGCACTTGATTTGTGTGGGCTGAGCTGTTCTGGGATCAGGTCATGTTCATAAGGTCAGGTGGGCTGCCAGGGGTTCTCCTAAGCTTACAGTAAGGCCATCCACCGGTGTTGCTATGGATATCTTACCCTCCCCCTTGGACCTCTGTTACCAATGCCTGCTTTATCCTGTGTATATCTCTCTGCTTGGCAAGTGAATTGCAATTCAGAAATTCCCCCAGTGAGCCAGTGAAGCCGTCTTGTGTGTTTGGAACGCTTTTGTCACTGGATGCTATTTTATAACTTCTGTGACATTTTCTGGAGCGGGAGAATGGCCTTTGTTTACTTTACTTCTCTCTGGTATAATTCAAGCTAGGTTTCTTTTGTCTACTTGCAAGTTAGTATCCACAGGGATTCTTGAGCTGTGCACATATGACTCACAATAGAGATTTCGTGCAGTGTTCATGCCGAAAGAAGACCTCTTTTTATTTGCTCACAAGCAACTTTAAAATGTAGCAGCTTGGTTTCCTAAAAGCCATGTAGTTTATATTTCGTAGGCGGGGGGGTTTGTGGCTGGCAAGGAAGCTGAAATGGGTCTCTAAGTAGGTCAACCCTATGGAGAAGGATAGCTTTATGGTTCTTAGTGTCTCCCCGTTTGCCAAGTTATGGCCACTGTTGTCTGCAGGGAACTTCGTGGATAAGTGCTCATGTGACAATTCCCTTTGTAGTCATTGGGGTCTTTAGGAGTGGTGGGTGTGCGAGTGCTCTTGTGGCTGCCCCTTTGGTAGTCATGGGGTTCTATAGCAGGGCCGGGGTATAAATGCTTCTGTCTGCGCCCAGCCATCTCTGCGCATTCCTCACTTTTAGCTCTTGGTCACTAAATGCAGCTCAGCAGCTCAAGTGCCCCCACACATGTTGCTTATGCCTGCTGCCTCCAGCAGCAAATTACTCTGCCCCCTAGCATCCTGCCCACAGTGAATGGGGTGTGGCCTTCCAACAGAATAGCAATGACATCCGGGCCTTCTTTTGCTCTGTCGGCATGAGCTGCATAGCCATGAGCCTGGAGCATACTTTGCAGCCCTTGCAGCCTTGACTTGTCGTGCCCCTGGGAAATCTCTGCACACCCCTTGCTACTACGGGACCTGAAGGCTCCCACTGCATTTCAAAAGGACATGGGATGTGTTTCAGCATTCATGCTGGGCACAACCACGATAAACCTGTCCAGTGACCTCTCTTAAAGCCATTTTCTTTACTCCATTGCCAGGCCACAATCAGACCTCAGACCATAATTGATGCACAAGTCCTCCTTCCACCAAAGCCGTTGGCACCTCAATGGCAGTTGTGAAGAATCCTGCGGATCCCTCACTGAAACACTGCCTAAAGTCTCCTCCCAAGTGGCCAGGGGAAGACAGGCACTTCCTGATCCCAACCCTGGGGGTGGTGAACTACGGGAAGATCACCTGGGTGGAGACTGAGCCCAGGCTAGTGAGCTGATTCCGTGGATGAGACAACAGTATTTTTCTTATGATAGGGAGATTATTACCCCTGTGCCAAAATAGGTGATGGCTTATTGTCATTTCAATGTCTCACAAACCTCTTATTAAATTTAAGGTTGTGAGCCCTAAGGATGTGACATCAAAGCACACGATACAAAAAGAAAGGATTGTGGAAATTTTGCTTTCTTTTAACCATCTTCCTCTGTAAAAGTTGAAACCCACAGCCTCTCTGTTAATAAGATGAAGGGAACTAAATATACCCTTAGAAATAATCAAGTAGCAGAAAAACTAACTTTGTTAAAATGGAGGGACTGAGATGAGGAAGAGGGCTGAAGAGGGATGGTACATGTAGTGGTGAGGCAATTAAGCCTAGTAGCCATTGCAAGAGTCAGGCAATTGAAGCTAATGGCTCACACCTGAAGCCTATTGTCAAACCTGTAAGGCATAAAAGGCTCCAGCAGGAAAGCAGAGGAGGAAGGAGCTGGAGCAGGAGTTGGAAGGCTAGAAGTAGTAGTAGCAGAGAAGAAGCACAAGTCTGTCAATTCATAAGGAAGTGGGAGCACAGAAGGGATGTGGGAACATGGAGACAGCATATTTCACCTGCAAGTTCTGAGAGGGTCCTATGTTTCCAAAACCTGTATTGCGGAGGCTGCGAGGAGGAAGACTTGCTGAAAGTAAAGTTTTCGCCCATGTGTGCCAAGTTGCTGGGACTACAGAGCCAAGAGCGTGCAGGAGCCCAAGGCTAGAAGCAGAGGGTCTCGGGAGTGGAAGAGACTCCCTATTAAGGTGGCCGGACCGGAGATACATGTGCTGGAGGCGGGTGTGGGTCCCAAGTGAGCCTGAAGTAGAAGCAGTAGCCGAGGAAGTCGGGGAAGCAGAGCAACCCGCAACTGCAGTGTCCCTGAAGCCGGTGAGTGAAGCACAGTGTTCAGATTCACTCAACAAGCCTTGCCGGTAACTGTAACCAGCTCCAAAGAGGCTCGTTAAAAGCGAGTAGAAGTTGTTAGTTGTTCTTAAGCAGACTGTTAACAATGACAAAGTAGCCTTCTTGCTTATTCTAAAAGCTGCAGTGTTCGGATGAGAAGTAAAAGCTGTTGCATCCATTGTTGAACTCTTTATTAGTGGAGTGGTTGCGTGTCCTTAATTGTGCTGAAGGAACGCTTACCGAATCCATTCTGAGAACCTGACATTAACGCTTTACAAGAGTTAGAAGTGAAGGTCGCGTGCAGCCAATTGGGTTTCCCCAGAGAAGTTTGGAGTTTGCCTCATTGATATTACACAGGAATACAATTACATCCAATAAGTTTAAAAATCTTAGAGTTGTTGTGTGTGCCTAATTATGTCTTCACTTTGAAAACTGAACCCTGTATTATACAAAATTGACATTCTTCATTTCAAGAAGTTATGATACTAAAGAGAACAAGCCATACCCAAGTCAAGAGGTAATTCCCTTTTATAGTGAAACAAGCCTTGTTAAAACCCATCCACCTAATCTGTGAAGTTGTCAACAGTCCAATATCCTCAGGTATAAATGTGGGATTATTACCTTAAACTGAAAGAGTGGCACTATGGCTGCTGGTAAGTACTTGGGCAGAAAAGGTGTGAGAGAGCTGGGGAAGGGGAAATGGGTGCTTGTAAAGAACTTACAGAAGTTAACCTGTAATGCTAAAGACTAATGAATCCGAATGGAAGTAAGTCTTGTTGGCAGAGGATGGTTATCCTTGTGGCAGTCAGACCGACTGAAGAGGCAAAGAGGCAAAGATGCTGCCCCCTTTTGAGAGTCATAAAAGGGAAGAGTACCCTGCCTACCTGAAGAGGTCGAAGTGTCTTGTCAGATTTGACTGATAATTACGAAGTACAAAGCAGTAGTAGAAGAACCTGAAATCTGTTGGTATATAGAGTTGTCAGTGGATGTCACATTGAAGTGGTTTGAAGTAGTGGCATGCACTGGGGCAAAAACAATTGTTCTCATGGTAACAACAGTAGAAGGGTGTTTGTTAAAAGAGAAGCAACAACCCAAACAGAAGCATCCTAACAAATGTACCGCAACATTTCTAACAGATTGTAAAGTTGTAGATGGAGCGCTTCTGAAAGTGACGGGTAATACCTATTCTTTTGAACTGTGGAAAATAACCTTGAACAAGACAACCAGGATTACCATTGGTGCTATTTACTTTGATGGAATTGGAAGGGAATCCTTTCAACCAAACCAGAGAATTGTTACTAGTGGATTTTTGTTTGATGAACTTTTGTTTGGACTTGGAACTGATGAGAACTGGTTCAAGACTTTTCTTTTCCTTTGAACATTTTGAAGCTGACTTTAAAACCTGGGGAAAAGGAACTTGCCCAGGACAGGTGAAGTTTGTTCAATATTGTTTATTCACTTATGTTGCTTTATAGCATAGTGAGGGTCGGTTTACCCATGCTAGCGGCTGTTCCTTAGCCTTTAGACTAGGTAGGAAATTCCTTGATAGAGTAGGGCAAGCAAGGCTTTTAAAATAAAAACCATTTACTTTAATAAAATGTCTTACTTTGAGGAGAAAAGCAAGCAGTTGACCCCTCACAGGACTTGAACCCTCCTACTGCTTTACAGGGACCGCCAGGCCTTCTGGACAACATTTTTCTTTTTTTAAATATATTTTTATTTTGTTTTAAGTGAAAACAATATAAACAAACTTGTAACATTATATACAATAAAACAATAAACACTTAACAAAACACAACACTACACTCCCCCCCTCCCCCCCAAGAGCTCATCCACAGGGTAGTTCCGTATCGACCTGGTGTGGCCGGGTGACTTCCTCCTCCGAGGCAGTAGGTTCTCCTCGTACCCCAAACAGACCAGTGACTAATGACCTCCAGGCTACTAGGTTGCCCACATCCTCCTCCCCGCATTTACTGCATGCCTCTTGCCAGACCATGGTTTCGGCTTCCGCCCATTTTTGGAGATCCCTCCACCACATCTCTATCCTAGGTTTGTAGCATTGCTTCCAGTTCATAGCTATCCTCCTCTTAGCGAGTATATACGCTAGGTCTCTCAGTTTCCCCAGATGTCTGGTGTTCTTCGGTCTGGGGAACCCCCCTAGAAGGCAAGCCCAGGTCGTGTCAATGCTTATCGGGACCCCTTTGTCAGCCAACTTCTGTGACACTTCTCTCCAGAAGACTTCGATTACTGGGCAGGACCAGAACATATGCGTCATGTCCGCGTCCTCCTCGTTACATTTCGGGCATGCCTGCCTGCCCGAGTTCGCAAACTTAGCTATTCTCTTGGGGGTCATATACGCTCTGTGTGTGATATATAGTTGGATTTGCTGTAATCTAGCATTTCTGGACACTTTTTTATGATATCCCAGAGCCCGTTCCCACATCCCATCAGTCATCTGAACCCCCACCTCCATTTCCCATTCTAGTCTCAAGTCTGTCAAGTCCTTTCCCACTCGGGACATCACCACCTCATACAATCTGGAGATCTCGTGTCCGCCCTCTGATATGTCATATATTGTATCAATCAGGGTGTCCGGATCCTCCGCTAACACCGTCTCAGGCCAAGATTTTCGGATAATCCGTACCAACCTGAGGTATGTAACGTATTGGCCCCCATGTAACCCAGCTTCTTCTTCTAGGTCTGCAAAATCCTTGATGGCCCCATCTTGCCATATATCTCCTAACGTGGCCAACCCAACCGGTTCCCAGTACATTCTGATCGTTTTTCTAAGTTGACCATCCACCGCAGTCAAGGCAACCAGTGGCACCTGCGGCGAACACGGATCCGGGCTTTCCAGTAGCCGGCATGCTCTACGCCACATTTTCCACCCAAGTAACAGCATACCAGGGCGAAGATTTAAGTCTTGTCTAGGGACCCAGATGATCTCCTTCAAATAAAACGGGGTGCAATCTGTCCCAACCAACCTGGACTCGGGAGATTCCTCATCAGAGAGCCACTGTGTAACATATTGCAATTGGCTCGCTACATAATAGGCCTCAAAATGTGGTAATTTAATCCCTCCTTTATCGTAGAAGTTTCGTAGCTTCCACAGCGCCACTCGGTTGCGAGTGCCGTGCCATAGGAAGTCCCTGCACATACTGTCGAGTTTGGTAAAGAACTTCCTAGCTATTAAGTATGGTATGTTGTTGAAGAAATGCAGCAGTCTAGGCAAGACAACCATTTTAAGCAACGCCCCTCGCCCTATCATCGCTAGCGGCAGCTTTTCCCAAAATCGCATAGCCGCACGGATTTTATCCACAGCAACCTCGGTGTTATGCAGATGTTCGTTTCCCACAGTGTGATATATGTCTATTCCGAGGTATCGGAAGGACTCGGCTGCCCAAGGCACGGGCAATACCGGTAAGCGTTCCGTGGGGACCCTCGAATAGTACCCTAGGGGGAACATGCTCGACTTGCCGGGATTAACCGCTATGCCGGACAATTCGGCATACTTCTGCATGACCTCTAAAACATACTGGAGGTTCTCTTCCGGATACTTTAAGTACAGCAGCAAGTCATCGGCATATAAGGATATCAAATGGCTCTTTCCTCCCACCTCGATGCCTACCAGGTCATATTGCTGTCTAAGATATACCGCTAAAGGTTCCAAGGCCAATATGTATAACATCGGGGACCAAGGACATCCCTGCCTAGTACCCCTACTTAGGTGCCACTTATCGGATATCACTGATCCCGTACGCACCCTAGCCGTTGGCTGGCTATACAGTAGTCTCGCCCATCTGATATAGCCTGGCCCAAACCCATATTCCCTCAGGACCGCAAACAGCCACGGCCACCTCACCGAATCAAACGCCTTAACTGCGTCTAGGGAGATCACTGCCATTTCCTCATCTCTTCTGTTCCCTTCTTCTATCACTCGGTGGAGCCGCCTGTGATTATGAGTTATATTCCTGCCAGGGACATATCCTGTCTGATCCGAGTGTATCAGTCTGCCGATGACCTTGCGCAGCCTGTCCGCCAAGACCGCTGTCAGGATCTTACTGTCTTGGTTCAACATCGACAGCGGTCTGTACGATCCACAGTGTTGTCTCGGCTTGTTAGGCTTGGGTAGTGGTACGATCAGCGCTTCTCTGAGCGTGTCTGGCAATCGGCCTCCCTCGAATGATTCGTTATACATCTCCAGCATAGGGGGGAGTATCTCTGCGCTATACGTTTTGTAGAACTCACTCGGGAGTCCGTCAGTGCCCGGGGTCTTGCAAGTAGGCAGCCGTTTCACCACTTCTTCCAGTTCATCTAGCGTAATGGGGCCATCTAACTCCTCCCTTTCCTCTGCACTAATCCTGGGCAGTTCTATATCTTCCAGTGTGTCCCTGATTTTATCCAGATTGTCTTCCCCTTTGTCCTCATACAGCGCTTTATAATAATCTAAGAAAGCAGCGTTAACCTCCTCCTGAGTGTGAGCCTCCTCTCCGTCTTCCCTTTCTATCATCATGACCGGGGCCCAGGGGGTTTCCCTCTTATAAAGCCATGCCAGTAGGCGACCAGTTTTGTCACCTCCTGCATGTTGCCTCTCCACGTATTTCCTGTAATTGAGGTCGCAAAGCCGCTCCCAAAGCTCTGAGCATCGTTGTTGTAATTCGAGTACTAGGTCTGTGTCCCCTCCCCCTCTGGTACATTCACGCTCCAATTCTTTCTCCACTTTCTCCAGCTCAGCTAAAACCCCCCCCGAAGGCCCTTTGATTTAGAAATAGCGTCGCCCCTCACTACCACCTTGAAGGCCTCCCAAAGTGTCCCAGCCGAATCCACACTGCCCGTGTTCTCCTCAAAATACCTTGTAATCGTCTCTCTAATATCTTCTCTAAAGACCGGGTCTCTGAGCGCCTCCGCCCGAAGGCGCCATGTTGGAATCCGCCCTCTGGGGCGGCCATATTGCCAGGCCATCACCAAGGGCGAATGGTCCGACAGGACCCTCGCTCTGTATTCAACCTGTGTAGTTGTTATCGCCACTTCTGGCGTAGCAAAGAAGTAATCTAGTCTCGTGTGCAACTGTTGAGGGGCCGAATAATGAGAGTACTGCAAGGCCGTGGGGTGTTTCAATCTCCAGACATCTTCTAGTCCATAGTCGTCTAATAGTACCCGTAGAGCCCTGGCCGCTGGGGTGGGCCTGTCTACTTTACTGTCGGACCTATCTATCCTGGGGTCAAGAACACAGTTAAAGTCCCCCCCCCAGATGATCGGTTCCCCTGCGCACGGGCCCAGGCGTGTACATAGAGTCCTGAAGTATACAGCAGTATTCTGATTGGGGGCATATGTATTAATAATACTCAGTCCTCTGTTCTCAATCAGTACCCTCAGTATTACCAGCCTACCCTCCGTGTCTACCTCCTCTCGTACAATTCTGAGTGGGACATGCGGGGCCACCCAGATCAGCACACCTCTGGCATAGGCCGAGTACGGGGAGCCCACTACTGTACCACCCCATTTTTTCTTTACAAGGTCTAGTTTATGTTGGGCCAGGTGCGTTTCTTGTAGTAGGGCAATGTCGATCTTCTGTCGTTTAAGATACAACATGACTTTATTTCTTTTCAGGTAATTATTGAGGCCTCGGACGTTCCAGGTGGCAATCTTGAGGTCACCCATGGCAGCTATGTGTCTTCCCACCCCATCTACGGGAACCTCCAACGGTTCTCATGACACAGAAGGCGTCCCACTGCAGCCACTCCGCGAATAAGCTCATTCCCAAACTAACCACACACACAACCAAACTCCAACTCCCTTTCCCCTCTCTCTCCCACCCTCCCCCCAACACCACACACCCCAACTGTTGCCCAGCTTCAACAAAAGAGCTCAGGCACCCCCACATCTGGTTCCGCAAACACCGGTCCGTGCACGGAGCCCAGTAGGGTGAGGTCGCCCTAATGGCCACCTAACCTAAACTATTGTGGGGAGAGAGTATCGCTCCATGGGGCTCCCGTTCAATGATAATCTCAATGTTTGTGACAAACAGTACAACCAACTGACCTTCCATACCGAAGGTTCCGAACCGACTATAATCAAGTCTCAGGGTCCATGAGTCGCGCCATTTTACGTCTTCCGCAGCTCCTCCGAGTCCTTCTGGGGCCGGTCCGCCGATTCTTGAGGGCACCCCTGTGCGTCGAGCCACTCCATGGCGTCCTCTGGGGTCTCGAAAAATAAAGTTTTATGCGCCTGTATGACCTTCAGCTTCGCAGGGTAAAGCAACATATATTTGTAACCTGCCTCTCTCAGCCTCCGTTTCACAGTCCCAACGTTCATGCGGCTCTGCTGCACAGCCAGGGTGTAATCCGGATACGCCGTGATGTTTGCTGCTCCTCTCTTGATCGTGCCTCCTTTTCGAAAATGTTCTAATATTCTTTCCCGATCACGATAATTAAGAATTTTGGCAATGATGGGTCTGGGCGGGTTTCCGGGAGGCGGCCTCCTCGTTAGGGCTCTATGTGCTCTCTCCACTGCGAAACCTTGGGACAAGGCCCCTCCGGATATCTCTTGCAGCAACATGGTCTCAACAAAGTCAGTAGGGTCACGGCCCTCCGTCCCCTCCGGTAGGCCCACAATGCGGATATTGTTGCGACGGGCCCGTCCTTCCGCCTCCTCCACTCTACTTTCCAAGTTGCCCACCCTTTGGATTAGGGCGTGCAGTTTTGCCTTGTGGGTGGCGCAGTCCGCCGTATTCGGGCCGACTTCTTTTTCCAGGGACTCTGTGCGCTCCGCCAGAACCCTAACGTCTTGTCTCAGTAGATTGACGTCCTCCTGGACCTCCCCAACTTTGAGGTCCAATGCCGTTTTTAATTCAGAGACAGCTAGTTCCAATTTCGACTCCCAGGCCGCTCTCAGGTCCGCAATCGCTGCCAGGATTTCTTGGTTAGAGCTCGAAGTCGTCGCGCTACCCACGGCCGGTGCATCCTTATTCTTGGTGGCGTCCGGGCCCGGGGACGTTTTGGTGAAGTCGTCCAGCGTGGGCTGTTTCGCCTTAGGTCGCACTGCCTTACTGGACATGGTTCTGAGGATGTGCAGGTCTACCGAATGATGAGTGGGCGCACTGCACGCTGATCTGGTTAGGTCTTCCCGCAACTCTTTTCAATCCCGTCTCGGGCCTATGTCGGCCATTTTGAGTCGCCCTTTGTTCTCAGCGTCTCTCGACTTTTCTTCTCCGATCTTAGCCGTCGTAGCTGCTATGACCTCCAAAAGTTCACAGTACTTCGGTAGCCCCTTCACACGCTGGCATGCATATCGTCGGTATTCAATAAGCAGTCGTACTGCACTGATTTGCCCGGATCTGTTCAGGATCTCGGGAGCTCCGCTGGAACGCGTCCTCCTACATGGCTCTCGTAGCCACGCCCCCCTCTGGACAACATTGAGTGTTGGCGGATCACTCCTGCCACTGGCGTTTCAGGAGTCTTCTGCACACTAGACTCCCGATGCCAGCAAGATCCCAGGCCATATGTAATCCTCTCCCTCTGTGGGGTCTTGTTGCCTGCCGGGGCTTGTTTCAACCATACGTCCTGCCAGACATCTGCCTCATCAATGCCTCACATGCAGTTCCTTCACTCCTGCTCACATTACTGACAAAACAGACAAGCAACAGACTCACCTCCCCAATGTTACCAGTGTATTTTTGGATATTTCTGTCTAAAGCCCCATGTGGGATAATTCCTGTTATTTTCTTCTACACAGGCTTAGATTTCTTATAGGTTTCTGCAAATACGTTGGCTGATGCATCTAAAAGGGCCTTTCATTGATGATTTTTTGGATTGGTTCATGGGATCTTTTTATGAGCTGAAATCATGGAACTTTTTTTCCAAGATACTGGAATCTCACCATATTAATCTATCCCTTTCAAAAGGAGGCATAAGAGTGGCACCCATTGAATGCATGAAGTTTTGAGGATGGCATTTTGTTAATGTTATTATTTAAAGCATGGACCTAGCTCGAAAGCAGCGGAACGCTGTATTGTGTTGGTAGCCAGCCTTTGGGCTGGCATTGTTTAACAGCACAGTATTGTGAGTTTGGGTCTGTGAGTTGGTATGTGCGTCCATTGGAGTTAGTCCTTCTTCATCAGGTGTTGTTGAAAAAGAGAGATTTGTGAAATTGGGAATTGTGGGGGCATTCAAAGTTGAGACCGGGATCCAGTTCCAGTGGGGGTGTGTGTAACAAGAGAAGGATTATTTTGACTCCTCGTGGCGGACGCAGTTGTGAGTCAAGTGGGTTAGTTGATATGCTGCGTGAGGAGCATGTGCCACCACACATGTGGAGATTAGCCGTCAGGTACACTGGTGTGCTACTTGTGACTGCTGGCCTGGAGAGGAAGCCAGATTGCAAAGACCATCCAGTCCAGGAGCTACAAGATGGTTTCAGTTTTTCAATAAGTCTTTTTATACCAACAATTGTAGATTTACTGCAGCTATGTAGCGTCCAAGCCTCATGTACATGATACGATATGGAAATATGAGAGAAATGTACAAACACCCAATAAGTTCGAACAGGGTTCGAAATTGAGGGTAGGTGGGAGCTATTTAGCTCCTGCTTGTAGCCTAGAAGAGCCTAGTTAGCTTGACACCAAAAAGACAGGATTCTTTTAGAAGAATTAAGCTGATTTTGTTTTAGTTATTGACTGCCAAAATTGTTTTGTATTATTGAGAATAACTACCAACATTTCTTGACATGTGTGCCCAGCGCACTCTTTCCTATCCTATTTAAAGCAATTCCTATATTTTTTTGCTCTTTTTAATGAGCGCTAGTTTCATTTCTAGGTGTAAACTATTGTCCTTTAATCTCAATCTAAAACGTTATACTTGCTTGTTTCCCATTATTGCATTATGCGTAAGGTTAGAGGTGTGTGTGTGTGTATGTATATATATATATTCAATGAAAAAACTTTGTTAAAGGGACGTTATGGTTAAGTTGGACTAATAAAAACCTATGAAATTCAAAGAAAAAACTTTGTTAAACGGACGTTATGGTTCCAAGTAAAACCGAAAACCCCCTGAAATTCGCCAGTTATGGTAAGCTAAGCAACCATAACTCGCGCCACCACCGTGCACTGCTAAGACTAACACCGAGGAGATCAAAGATGACATCACAAATGTCATTGATGACATCACTGATTACATCACTTGTGAAATACATTTTGATGAAAAGTCTCTACAAGGAGTTGTTTATATTGTTGATAACAAGATGTCAGGAGTGATCGGGATACCTATCATGAACTACTTAATCTATTAAAGAATGTACTCGTCTAATATTGTATTGGAGTGTTGTTAATACAGAAACCTAATCATATATAAACATAGGCAATGACTGCAGCATGCACTATAGAAGTAAACTATTTATCATATTGTAATTTTGGATAGTACATTAATGAATGCTCCCCTATCAGAGTTTTGAGTAATGTTTTTTTTTTAACATAATACAACTGAGTAACAACAGAATGGGAACAAGCAAAATATTACTCCATATACATCAGTGCAACAAAATTTAAATTACTACTAAAGTAACATCTATTCAAAACGAAATCCGAAAACATCCCCACCCTCCTATCTCATGGCAAGACGTGACAACACAAAACACAAAAAAAAAGGACAAAACATACACCCCTACCAATCCCCAACCTCAATATCCACAAAATAAACACAAGCCTACACCTCATCCAAATAAATCCCTGAATGACCCCCATCTCTCCTCGTACTCAGTTTCCCGATGTTGTTGAGTAATGTTAAACATGTAATTACTAGCTAACAATTCAAGACTTACAGCACTTGTGCTGGTACAAACAATACATGTGAAGCACCACAATGCATACAAGTCAGAGGCACATACAGGGAAACTAAAGTAAGGAAGAAAGAAACTGCATCATCAGAAAATATCAATGAAATTAAAGTTTATCTTCATGTATACAAATGAATTGTGTGTTTGAGGCCTGCTCATTTCCCCATGTATGTGCACCATGAGCTGAGACCAAACCCTAAGGAAAGTACTTAAAGAACAGATGACAAGGTTTACATCTAGATATATATAGCACCTTTTTAAATGTTATTATTCTGACTGCCAGTGAACAAAACCACCTGGCCTATATATGTCAAGGAACAAAAACAAGTGGCCCATATATGTGATGTCATCAGTGTTTTTACCAGTGCATGCTATTTTCCTGCAATTTACTAATATCATACTTACCCAATATCGCAATATTTGTGTCCAATTTCCAAAGTTTCACCTTAAAACGCTGCCATTTCACACCATCTGGAATAATTACTAACACTTCTATACACTTCTTGCAACTATTTCAACTAGTTTTGCATCCGTAGACGTCTACGAACATCTGACCTCATAGCGGACCTTCCGGACAGTGCCATATGACCATACGCTGGCGCGCGACATGATGACGTGTCTGAGAACCCGTCAGCCCTCCACGATAAGATCTCTGCTTGGCGGACAGTTCGGACTGCATTTTCTACTGATCTAGGAACTTCCAACTTCAAAATTTCCCTTGCACAGCTCCAACACCTATTCCTACTCATTATCCATTAACAAGCTAGTACACAGTACATACTTTTAGCAAAACTGCTATTTATCTTAAAATGGCATCAGCTAATGCCATCCATCCTCCCCAAGAGCCACCACCACTGCTGTAATCAAGGAGCATGAGAAACAGTGCCCTAATGGGAATATTGTGGCGTTCACCCTCTGTTCCAAGGACTGGAATGGTGGATAACGACCCAGCAGCCCAAGTTATCAGCCCAACCGAAGCGAGGGTGGATAACAAGGTCTCTGGACCATTATCCCCCCATTCCAACCCCTGAAAAGGGGGATGAAGGCAATTCGCACCCTAGGTTCCCAAAGCGGCGTCCAGGTGTAGCTTGGTAAATCCTTTTCCAGGATGGTCACCATGGAAAGGGAAAGTGAGGGTTCCATACAGGGCCCCTCTTCGCTTTCCATAGCAGCCTGCAGAAGGCAGAAAGAGAACCCTATGACCATATTACCACGAGCACATTTTTCTTCCCTTTCAAATCTATCCTAATTTCGAATAATTTTACCACAAAGCCAAACCCAGGTGGACATGGCCACTTTAATCCTATGTTTTGTCCCTTGTGGTCATGGCCAGTAGCCAGATTGTCTGGATCATGACCTTATTCCATGACCCAGACCATCTGGCCACTGCCCATGGCCACAGGCTACCCCTTAGTCACTAAAGGTATACCGCTATTTTTTGTAGCTACAATATGACCCTTGTCAAATAATAAAACACTGGCGCATTTGCAAAACTATGCTTGTAGGTCCTTGCCAATGCTCCTTACGCAAGTTTGCTGGAAATCCACCCATGTTTTATTTTTCAAAATTGTCAAATGTATGCACATACAATCGTCATATAACCTAGCCCCCACTTGACAAAATCCATTCAGACTTTACGAAAACATCTAAATCCACATCTATAATCTTTTTGCAAACCTTTGGGTAGATTTGAAAATGGTACCACATTTATAAGCCTTTACAATATTTTGAGACCCCCACTCTAATTTTGTTCCCTCTCGAAAGAATCCCACCAAACTTCGCAAAAACATGTATATCTTGATCTATTATCAGTTTGCCAAATGAAATGTAGATTCGTCAAATGGCACCTCATTTATAAGCCTTTGCATTATTTTGGGACCCCACCTCTAATTTTGCCCCCTCTTCACAAAATCCTACCAAACTTCAGAAACACATTCCTATCTAAATGTATTATCAAATTCCCCAATTAAGTGAGGATTTGTCAAATGGCACCTCATTTATAAGCCTTTACATTATTTTGGGACCCCCCCTCTAATTTTGCCCCATCATGACTGAATCCCACCAATCTTTGCATACTCACTCAGAATCAGCCCAGGAATATACATGCAAAATTTCATGCAGTTCCATTAAGTGGCGCCAAAGTTATAAGCCATCAAACAACTGCATTTCACCAACCCTGTAATGCTGAGGTGTTCGCAAACTTTTCAGGACTGTTCGCGAACATCCGAACTGTTCGCAGACTTTCGCGGTAAAAACAATCGTTTTTTTGCTTCTTGCAGCCGTATTCCATCACATCTTGCAAAGTTTGGTGAGGCGTCGTCCAGGGGGAGCGGAGTTATAAGCCGCCCAAAAAGTGCTCTTCCTATGAAAACAGCAACTTAACGATAACTACACGGCCACGGTTGAGTGTGTGTGTGTGTGTGTGTGTGTGTGTGTGTGTGTGTGTATATATATATATATATATTTCTGAGGCTTGTAGAATCTGCTTAGATCACATGCTGTGCATAGGCCGACATCTAGTGGAAGCTGCAGAGTATTAAGGTTTGTTTTTCGAAACTCGAAAATGGGCGTCGACACAGGGCGTGCCAGTAATACTATCCCTAGTGTGACATCCACTGTACCCATGATCCCTCACGCGTCTAGGACCCTCAGATTGTTTTTTTCCGCCATACTGGTCGGAAGCATCCTGCGGAGTTCCCCGGCCTTAGCCATAATTTTGCAAAAAATCTTAATATTTCCCTGTTTTCTACATCCCAACGTCGAGTCACCGAAGTTCGACACTCGATGCTGGCCCGGAGAAGAAAACAACCATCGAGAGCTGCATAACGGACTTGGGCCTAGGAAGGCCTCGGCCCGGGCCTTGGAAGACCTCTGTCCTCGGCCCCTACAAGTAGGGAGAGTGGGGGGTGGTACATACTCAACACTCATATATATATATATATATATATATATATATATATATATATATATATATATATATATATATATATATATATATATATATATATATATAGAGAGAGAGATATAGAGATATAGATACATTTTCTTATATATTCCTACACACACTAGTCCGCTGCTACAGGCTGCGGATGGAGGGTACCCCTTTCCAATTTTGCCCTAAGTGCAACTGCAAGTACCCTTGGGTTGACAGACACGCTACCTGTAACCTCTGCTTGCAAAGTGACCACCCCGAGGCGAATAGCAGAGCGTGTAGTCGGTTTAAACCGAATACTCTAAAGGACCATTCGATCAAACGTTGGGCCCACCACGCCAGGCAACGAGAGGCCATGGAAGCGGAGGGCGCCTTCAGTGATGGCAGCGACGCCATCATATCAGACGGCGAGGGCAACATGGCATCGAGAGACAGCCAAGCGCAAGTCCCCGACCTCGGAAGGTTGTCCGGCAGGGCAGCTGTGAGGATCCCCCTCCGGCGACACAAGCGCTACCCACAACATATCCACTAAGCACTCAAAGTCCAACTGAGACTCGGCGCGCGCATCGGGTTCTTGGAGAGAGGCACGCAGAGAACGGTCCACCGAATCGGTGTCCTCTGGGCGTTCTCGATCGAGATCGCCGCATGGCACCAGGCAACCATCCACTGTTGCCAAGGTTGCCTCGCTCTCTAAAGTAACAGAGGTTCGATCGTCGGGAGACGAAGACGACCACCATCCACAGGCCGCACTCCAGGAGTCGGCATCAGCAGACCGCGTAACGGCTGCTCCCGTGCCCCGACCTCCACTCGCTAAGGAAAGGGACACTACCCCCGAATCTCGACGCCAGACGTCAAAGAGCTCTGAAAAGGTGAAAACACCGGGGAAGCACTCTTCCAGTCACGGGGAGGGGGGAAAAACAGCAGAAAAAGCATTCTCAGCCTTCATCTGCACCACAGGACAAGTCACAATCTTCTGAAAAAATATCCAAGACCCCTGCACAAGGCATAGGTCCAGTCAGGATATAGTAGGGAAACACTCCCAGGAGAGGGAAATCCAAAGCTCTAAAGAATGGTCAAGTGAGGATGTAGACAGAGTTATGTCTAGAATGTCATCCCTAGCAGACTTTTATGCCAAAAATCCACAATACTTCCTCGCCTATACCCCTGACGGGGCAACCCCCTCAGGGTCTAAGGACCCACAACCCCCTGGTAAAAAACCTTGAGTTGAGGCGCCAACACAAAGTAGGTCTTCTGACCTTTTCCATGTCCAGCCATACTCTCAATATGGCGAGGATTCATCTTTTAACGAGGATCCAGAATTGGCCACGTTGGACATCCATACTTGAATGGATTACTATGGGGATGACGAGGCCCAAGATGACGACGAGGATGACCCAGAAGTCTACAGAGTAGACTCCCCAGTAGACAAAGAACCTCCGGTTACCGACTCTCCTGTCGACAACCAACCTCTCTTAAATGAGGTTTTATCTAGAGTGGCTGAACACTTCTGCATAGATACGCAGGGAGCACAGGAGGAGAGGTACTTTTTGCGAGGAACTAGTGGGAGAAAAAAGACCTGTTGCCCAGGCCATCCCTATTCTCAAATCTATACAAAGGAGAATAGACCCTTCCCTTCTCAATCCCAACCTCACCAGGGCGGTAAACCCCAGGATTGAAAAACTGTTCAGGGCAGCCCAATCAGACCCACTCTACATAAGGGGGCAACTGAAGCCGGACTCCCTGGTAGTGACTAATAACCGAAAGAAGGCGGGAACACCCTTATCATCTGAAGCTCCCCCCGACAAGGAGAGCAAGAAAATCTATGGTTTGGGAAGGAAGGTAGCCTCCACTTCCGCCTACCAGGCAAGGATTGGCAACTCCACCACCCTACTGGCGAGTTACAACTGCCATCAGTGGGAAGAAGTTGCGGCGCTCATTGACTCCGCCCCAGAACCTTTAAAAAGCCATTTGGCGCAGGTTGCGTCGGAGGGA
Organism: Ambystoma mexicanum; assembly: GCF_040938575.1. Taxonomy (NCBI): domain Eukaryota; kingdom Metazoa; phylum Chordata; class Amphibia; order Caudata; family Ambystomatidae; genus Ambystoma; species Ambystoma mexicanum. Next base: position 622,801,364 of record NC_090936.1, read on the forward strand.
AGAGCTGTGTCCGGTTGCATCCTTAAGGCAACCTTTGATGCTGCGGCTAACGCCGGCAGACTGATAGCAGAGAGCACTGTTATCAAAAGACATGCTTGGTTAAGACAATCTGGGTTTAAACCCGAGACACAAGCATCTTTAATAGACAAACTGGTGGAGCACGATCTACTGTTTGGTAAGGCGGTGGAGGACGCCTTAAAAATGCAAAAGATGAATACGAGACTCTGAAATCCCTGGGCCAGTTAACTAACAAACCCCCCAATCAAAGAGAGAATGGCAATTTTCATCGCCCACGCGGCCAAAACTCACAAAGAGGCTCCACCTATTCCCAGAGGCAGGGTACACCATGGAATAACAACAACCAGCAATCTACCCAAGGTTATGGCAGGGGTAACAAGAGGGGACGTGGTAAGGGTAGAGGCAGCCCCAATAGAGGCGGCGGCACGCCTCCCGCAAAACAGTGACGTTCCGTTCAGGGTCCCTTCTCACGCATCCCCAGTAGGGGAACGCATTACCAACTTCACCCAAGCTTGGGAAGGGATCACATCAGACAGATTGGTGCTGTCCACAGTGTCCGCAGGATACTACATAGAACTACTTGAGCGTCCCCGAAACCACCCTCCACATCAAAAACTGCATTCATTAGACCACCCGAAGATCCTCCTCTAAGAGATCGCCAATCTTCTACGCGATAGAACTCGTCCCGGGACACCAGGTAAACAAGGGTATTTATTCAGCTTACTTCCTTGTGCCAAAAAAAGATTTGACAATGCGCCTAGTATTGGATTTACGGCGTGCAAACAAGTATGTCAAGCCCCAAAAGTTTCGCATGACTACTCTCCAAGAAGTAATCCCCCTCCTAAAAAGGGGGATTACATGGCAACATTGAACATGAAAGATGCCTATTTTCATATTTCCATGTTCCCAGCGCACAGAAGATTCTTGCGCTTCAAGGTGGACAGTCAGCACTATCAGTTCAAGGTACTGCCCTTCGGTATAGCCCCGGCTCCAAGGGTATTCACCAAGGTACTGGCGGTGGCGGCGGCACACCTACGCAGGGAGGCAATCCCAGTGTACCCTTACCTGGATGACTGGCTCATCACGGGGGAGACCCCAGTAATTTGCAGATCAAATATTCAAAGAACTATCGACCTCCTCTTCGAATTGGGTTTCTCCATAAACGAGAAAAACTCAAGTCTGGTGCCAAGCACCTCCAAACAGTTCCTAGGAGCTGTCCTAAACACACAAGAAGGGTTGGCCTTTCCATCAAAGGAAAAAATTCGGAATCTAATGCTGCAAATTCCGCTATATCAGGCCGGTCGCCAGATAATGGTGCGCAAAGCGATGCGTTTGCTGGGCATGATGGCTTCATGTATTTACCTGGTCCCCCACGCGCGCCTGCGCATGCGTCCCATGCAAGAATGGTTGGTGAAACAGTGGTCTCAGGCAAGTGGTCAGTGGGACGATCTAGTGGTCGTTTCGCCAACACTTGTACAAAGTCTTCACTGTGGAGAAGAGAAAACCTGTCAAAGGGGAAACCCTTTTACGATCCCGAGAAACAGGCTGTAGTCACAACAGACGCATCCCTGTCAGGGTGGGGAGCACACCTTCTCCACCACACAGCTCAGGGTCTCTGGTCTCACTCAGTGGCCAAGAATCATATCAATCTGCTAGAACTTCTGGCAGTATTCAGAGCTCTTCAAGCGTTCGAGCCCTACCTGTTAAACCTGTCAGTGCAGATCCTGACAGACAGCACACCAGCAATGTTTTACCTGAACAAGCAAGGAGGGACTTGTTCGCCAAATCTGTCCAAGCTTGCCCAGAAAATTTAGATATGGGCACTCAGACGGAACATCTACCTGTCATCTCAACATGTTCCAGAGAATCTCAATTCTCTGGGGACGCTTTGTGCAGGGATCCCCTCCCACAAGAACACAAATGGTGTCTACACAGAGAAATCGTAGAAGATCTCTTCTCTCAGTGGGGTTTCCCCACTATAGACCTATTCGCCACAAACGAAAACAGACAGTGCCCAGGATTCGCATCCAGGTTCCCCCAACCAGACTCCCAGGGGAACGCCCTGTGGATGAACTGGTCAGGGATGTTTGCGTACGCTTTTCCACCAACCCCCCTCATCAGGAAGGTGGTCAACAAGATGCACAGGGAATCGATGACGCTCGTCCTAGTTGCTCCCATGTGGGCGAGGCAACCGTGGTTCCCACACTTAAGCACACTAGCGGTGTGCGAACCCGTTAAGATCCCGTGCTGGTACAACCTACTGTCCCAGCACCAAGGTCAGACAGTACATCCTCAACCCAACTCCATGAACCTGGCAGCATGGCTCCTGAGGTCATAGAGTTTGGACATCTCAATTTACCTCAGAGATGTATGGACATCCTAAAAGAATCTAGGAAGCCAAACACGAGGTATTGCTACTTTGACAAATGGAAGAGATTCGTTATCTGGTGCCAGAATAAGCAAATCAACCCAGTTGATTGCACTCCTTCCACTATAGTCACCTACATGCTCCACCTGCTGGACACAGGGTTGGTATTTAATTCACTGAAGGTACACCTGGCAGCTCTGTCAGCGTACACCACCTCGCATAACAAGGCATCGTGGTGGATAGTACCAGTGGTTAAAGCCTTCATGGAATGAGTAAAGAGACTCCACCCTCCAATTTCTAACCCACCACCAGGGTGGGACCTTAATGTGGTGCTTGCTAAACTCATGGGCCCTCCCTTGGAGCCCATGCATAAGAGCAGTCTCAAACACCTGGCATATAAAACTGCCTTTTTGGTAGCCATTACGTCTATAAGAAGGGTCAGTGAAATTCAGGCTCTGTCGGTGCAGGACCCTTTCTTTACTGTCCATAAAGATAAACTGGTTTTACGAACACACCCTAGGTTCTCACCTAAGTTTATTTCCAAATTCCACGTGAACCAGTCCATCGAGCTTCCGGCTTTCTTCAAAGACCCACAAAGCTCGGCTGAGGTGAAACTACACACCATAGATGTGTGTAGGGCGGTCCTATACTATGTAAACAAAACCAGACCGCTGAGGAAAACAGACCAACTGTTTGTCTCCGTAGCTACAGGCAAAGATGGAGATCGCGTCTCTAAAGGGGCCCCTCTCTAAGTGGATTATAAACTTTATCCAGCTGTGTTACTCCTTTTCTGAAAAAACTCTACCTTTCACGCCAAGAGCCCACTCTACAAGAGGCATTGGGGACACTCTGGCTTTTATTGCAAATGTACCCCTTGATACCATTTGCAAAGCAGCTACCTGGAGCTCTATTCACACTTTTACTCAGCACTACTGCATTGACACCCATTCCAAGACAGATACTCAAGTGGGACAAGCGGTTCTAAGACATTTATTTGCTCATGACCCTTCTCACATCCCACCTCCTTCTTCTAACACTGCTCGCTAATCTATGCACAGCATGTGATCTAAGCAGATTCCACAAGCCTCAGAAGGGATACATTACTCACCGTAATCGTATTTCTGATGCTTGTATCTGCTTAGATTCACATGCAACCTGCCCTTTCTCCCCTCTGACAGAAGGCACATGGATGCTTGTAGTCTTATCTTTCTATCTATTTGCTTGGATAATCTGTACTCGCGCTACTCCTCATGCTACCTCATGTCAGAAAAAATACAATCTGAGCGACGCGTGAGGGATCATGGGTACAGTGGACGTCACACTAGGGATAGTATTACTGGCACGCCCTGTGTCGACGCCCATTTTCGAGTTTCGAAAAAACAAACAAACTGTAATACTCCGCAGCTTCAACTAGATGTCGGCCTATGCACAGCATGTGAATCTAAGCATATAGAAGCATCAGAAATACGATTATGGTGAGTAATGTATCCCATATATATATTTCTGATGTTTGTTAATCTGTTTAGAATCACATGCTGTGCATAGTCCGACATCCAGTGGTCACTGCGGAGTATTGCATTTTGTTTTTCGTAGTCGAAAAGGGGACGTCGACGAGGTGTGTCTGTAACACTATCCTTATAGTGACGTGCAGTGTACCCACAATCCCTCACGCATCAGGGTTCCCTCAGATTGTTTTTTTCGCCCAGATATTGGTCGCTTATACGCGGAGCTCCTCGAGACACATTGCGAAAACTTTACTTGACCTTTGGTCGCCCTTAATTATTCATTTCTTCACCCCTCCTTCGTCGTCGTAGCTGCAAAGCTATTCACCGCCGATCAAGATCTCCGACGGCGGTGCCTTCGACGGAAGAGGTTGTTCGGCGTTTGCCGAACACGTGGCCTGACCTCGACGGCCAAATACAGTAGGGAGAGTGGCGTTGTGGGACATTATTGTTTCTCTTTGAGAATGCCTTTCCCTTTCCCCTCCTTTTCCTTCGGGTTTGTTGTCACATGCGATCTGTTCCTCAGCTATGGAGAGGACACCCTTTAGGTTTTGCCTGCGTTGTAAGGGCAAGATTACCTGGAAAGACCAGCATAAACGGTGTAACCGTTGCTTGCCTCTCAACCACAAAGAAGACGGCTGTGCTGCCTGTCAGCTACTTAAGCCGAAGACTTTAAAAGACCGTAGGGTCAAAAGGTGGGCGGCCTACGCCATGTCTAGGTCTGACTCATCACCCACCGCCGCCGCCGCCGAAAGTGATGAGGAATGTGACAACACGACATCCGTTTCGGAAGTCGTAGACCTCTCTAAGGAGCGTTCACGCTCCTCGTCGTCCGTCCCCGGCCCCGACAAGCTTGGCTCACGCCCTGCTTATGGGGATGAACACCCCGGCAACAAGGACGCACACAGAAAACACTCCCATAAACATATAACCCATGGCTCTTCCTCGTCAAAGACGAAGAGGGCGTTGGCGCCAACGGAGACTCCGGTCCTACCGGCGGCCTCCTCAGACCGTAAGAGTCTGAAGCCCCCCTCGCAACCGCATATGCGACCAGCGACTGGGCTAACCCCTGATAAGGGCGCTACCACTAAACCGCCAGACGACGTGCACCGCCAGAGAGCACCCATCGGCGTAGAGCAAGCGACGCCTGTAACAGCGACGCCGGAGGTACCCTCGACAGACAGCTTAGTTGTCGAGAGCCTGGCAAGGATCATTTCCACCGACAGCCTAAAACGGACGGCGAAAGATACGTCTGTTACCGCTCATAAGGCCCGGGAGACGCCGAAAAGACCAGAAGGAAGGCAGGAACCTCCCGCTCCGTCGAGTGGGACTCCTAGCCTACTGGAAGGCTTTTCTGAAGGCGAAGGGGACCTCTCTTCGACATTATGGGATAGGTCGAAGTGTTTCCTAACGGAAGGCCCTCCCTTTCCTCCTCCTGACCGTTCCGGAGTACCTCACGAAACCCTAGAGAGACTCCAGTTCTGTATGGACAGGATGGAGAGGTTTATGGAGACTCAGAACCTTCAAACACCTAAGAGATCAAGAGAGGGACCTCAGGAGGATCCCAGGGCCAAGTACCCCAGGCTGTTTGATCCACCCCAAGAAAATGTAGATTTATATGACCTCACTGAAGAGGACACCCACTTTAAGGAGGATGATGAATTCCTAGGCAATGAGGGGGAAGAAAACCTACAGGAGGAAGGTTTTGAAGACAACCCTGATATGGGTGATAGGGGCTTCGGAGAAGACCCAGAAGAAGGGGCCTCACAGCCCTGGCAGTCCCCGTCAGTGTTTTCAGACCCTGAAGCCATAAACCTGCCCCCTCCAAAAGACTCGCCTATTAGTAATACATCGCCTATAGATGATCAACCCACCTTTAATGCACTTCTACGTAAGGCAGCAGTGCATTTTGAGATCGAAACCGGGGAAACTTCTCCTGACATCGACTTTGTCGAAAAAAATCATTAAGGAGAAACCCCCTGTCAGCCAAACCATTCCCCTCCTCGCCTCAGTAAGGAGGCAAATTATTCCTTCACTATCCACTCCTGCGTTGATCAGAGGGTTCAACCCTAGGATAGAAAAATGGTTTAGTCCTTCTCCATCGGACCCTTTATACATCAGGGGCCACTCTGTACCAGACTCCTTAGTGGTGACAAATACCAGGAAGAGAGCAGGGGTGCCACTGTCAACTAGCGAGGCACCACCAGATGAAGAGGGTAAAAAATGATATGCCCTAGGAAAGAGGATTACAGCCTCAGCTGCCTTTTCTGCAAGAATTGCCAACAATAACTCCTTGCTGGCAAGTTACGCAGATGCACAATGGAGCAAACGATGTAAGGACATTGAGGAGGTACCGGAACCCCTACGTACTCGCCTTCTAGCCACGGTGACTGAAGGGACTTTAGTCAACCAAAGCATCATCAAGAATACCCTGGATGCTGCAGAAATGGCCGGGCGTTCCCTAGTACAAGGAATCCTACTGAAACGCCATGTATGGCTACGTAATTCAGGCTTTAAACCTGAGACGCAAACATCTCTTATTAACAAACCTATAGAAGATGCAAACCTCTTTGGTAAAGCTGTGGATGAGGCTTTAGAAACCGCAAAGAAAGAAATTGACACTATCAAGACACTAGATCAAATTTCAAGGCTTCCCAACAAACGTGGTTATGGCAATAAGCGTTTTTTTCGAGGCCAACGCCAGCAGCAACAACAGCAGCAGCAATATTCTGCAGGTAACTGGTCCTCTAACCAAGGCACCAGTGGACAATATAACCAAAGAGGACAAGGTCGTGGCAAGGGAAGAGGTCGGGGTCCCACCCCTAGAGGTTCCCAAGCCACCAACGCCAAATGACTCAAAGATTCGGGTCCCCTCCCATGCTACACTGGTCGGGGGCCGGTTAACATCCTTTCTTCCAGCATGGGAGGGTATAACATCAGACCGCTGGGTACTATCAACCATAGCCCACGGCTATTGTATAGAGTTCAACAGATCCCCTACGTACAGATCCCTGAGGGGACGACGCATGTCACCGGAACACCTCGCCATCCTTCTTCAAGAAGTGGACCAACTACTAGAAAAAGGAGCCATAGAGGTCGTGCCTCTATCCCAGGTAACGGAAGGTATTTTCAGTGTACTTCCTTGTACCCAAAAAGGACTTAACCATGTGCCCTGTACTAGATTTGCGCCCAGCGAACAAATTTGTCAAACCTCAAAAGTTTTGTATGGTGACTCTACAGGAGGTATTCCCCCTGCTTTCTCAGGGAGATTACATGACAACACTAGACATGAAAGATGCATACTTTCATATTTTAATGTTGCCAGCGCACAGGAAATACCTCAGGTTCATGATAGAGGGCAAACACTACCAGTTCAGAGTGCTACCCTTCGGCATAGCATCAGCGCCAAGAGTATTCACAAAAGTACTGGCAGTGGCAGCGGCCCACCTGCGCAGGTTGTCCATCCCAGTATACCCTTACCTCGACGACTGGCTCATAACAAGGGATTCTTACGAAACATGCTTCGCAAATACCCAAAAGACTGTAGACCTTTTGTTTCAACTGGGCTTCTCCATCAACGAGAAGAAGTCCAGTTTAGACCCCAGCCAGATCAAACAATTCCTAGGGGCTCTAATTCGAACAAAGGACTGCCTCGTCTTCCCCTCCAACGAGAGGGTCCAAAACATGCTGTTTAAATCCCTCAATATGTGGCCGTCGAGAGGTGATGGTACGCAAAGCAATGCGCTTACTAGGAATGATGGCGTCATGTATTTATTTGGTACCTCACGCGCGCCTGCGCATGCGCTCAATGCAAGAGTGGCTCAACAGCCAGTGGTGTCAGGCCAGCGGACAATGGGACGATCCAGTGGTGGTCTCGCAGGCCTTGGTTCTCTCGCTACGGTGGTGGTCGAAGGAAAACCTGGTAATAGGGAAACCATTCGCCACCCCCGCAGTGGAAGCCACTCTAACCACAGACGCATCCCTCACAGGATGGGGGGCTCACCTATCCTATCCACTGCTCAAGGAGTCTGGACTCTGAGCGTAGCATCCAAGCACATAAACGTACTGGAGCTACTAGCTGTGTTCAAGGCACTGAAGGCCTTCCAGCCACACCTACAAGGGAAGATAGTGATGGTCTTCACGGACAGCACCACAGCCATGTACTACCTCAAAAAGCAGGGGGGCACTCACTCTCCAGGACTGTCCAAGCTGTCCCAGAACATCTGGAAGTGGGCTCTCAAACACATGTTCCTACTGTCACAACATGTACCAGGGGAACTCAATCTGCTAGCAGACGAACTCAGCAGTGACTTCCCTCTGCCCTCAGAGTTCGAATGGCAGTTACACGAAGACATCGTCTTCGAAGTCTTCACACAATGGGGATTCCCAGAAATAGACCTGTTCGCAACTCTGGAGAACTCACAATGCCAAGATTACGCATCCAGGTACCCCCAGAACCAATCCAAGGGGAACGGTCTATCGATACCTTGGTCAGGGAAATTTGTTTACGCTTTTCCCCCCGACTCCCCTTCTCAACAAGATAGTGCACAAGATGCACCAGGAACAAGTTACCATGATACTGGTGGCCCCTATGTGGTCCAGACAACCTTGGTTCGCTCACTTGGAGATGTCCCTATCCCCTCCAGTGAAACTTCCCTGCCCGTACAACATGCTGTCACAGGACAAGGGCAGGACACTACATCCATACCCTCATACCATGAATTTAGCAGCCTGGCTCCTGAGATCATAGAATTTGGACATTTACAACTCCCGCAGAGATGCATGGACATTCTCAGGGAGGCTAGAAAGCCTAACACTCGTCACTGTTATTCTAGCAAATGGAAAAGATTTGTCATCTGGTGTAGGGGAAGGAGCATCAACCCAGTTGACTGCTCTCCCACACAAATTGTTCTGTACCTGACTCACCTACTAGACTCGGGCTTGGTGTTTAACTCTATTAAAGTCCATTTAGCTGCACTTTCCGCATACACAACTTCCCAACTTAAAGTGTAAAGTACCAGTTATTAAAGCCTTCATGGAAGGAGTGAAGAGGATCCACCCTCCCATAGCTAGCCCCGCTCCCGGATGGGACTTAAATGTGGTACTAACCAGGCTCATGGGGTCACCCTTTGAACTCGTGCACAAAGCAACAATTAAAGACCTCACTCTTTTTTTTTGTTTAAACTTGTCTTTATTAGTTTCCAGATATCAACATTGATCAAACATTATAACAAGTCCCCCCCCTGCCCCCCGCCGGCCCCCCCGGGGACACACGTGTTTTGATTCAGGGATTACATTATGCATTAAAAATGTCTGTAACTTTAATGTTGTGTGGGCACCATAAAGACCTCACTCTTAAGACTGCTTTTCTAATAGCTATCACCTCCATTAGGAGAGTAGGTGAACTACAAGCGCTCTCTGTACTAGACCCCTTTGTAACAGTTCACAAGGAGAAGGTGGTTCTACGCACACATCCTAGGTTTGCGCCAAAATTTATCTCTAAATTCCATGTCAACCAATCAATAGAACTACCAACGTTCTTTCAAAATCCTTCAAACTTAGGTGAGAAGAGCCTGCATACACTGGATGTTCGCAGAGCTGTGATGTTTTAAATTGAAAGAACTAGACCATTGAGAAAGACTAATCAGTTCTTTGTCTCGGTGGCAGCAGGAAGAGAAGGAGATGCAGTTTCAAAATCCACTATTTCTAGAGGGATTGTACAATGCATCACTCTCTGTTACACTCTTGCTAAGAGAGAACTACCCTTCAAGCCAAGAGCACACTCCACTCGAGGCACCGGGGCTTCCATAGCTTTCATTGCAAATGTCCCTGTTGAGTCCATTTGCAAAGCGGCAACCTGGAGTTCTGTTCACACCTTTATAAAACACTACTGTCTAGATGCCCACTCTCTAGATCTGATTCCCAGGTGGGACAAGCAGTATTAAGACATCTTTTCTCTACTGGTCCTTCTCACAACCCACCTCCACTCCGGGTACTGCTCGCTAGTCTATGCACAGCATGTGATTCTAAGCAGATTAACAAACATCAGAAGACAATGCATTACTTACCGTAAAAGCATTTCTGATGGTTGTATCTGCTTAGATTCACATGCGCCCACCCTTCCTCCCCGCTCGGATGAAAGGAACATAGACTTTCTTCTATATCTCTCTTTTCTGTACTCACTCACGTCTAATAGGCTCCCTCAGGGCAGAAAAAATACAAACAGAGGGACCTCAACGCGTGAGGGATTGTGGGTACACTGCACATCATTATAGGGATAGTGTTACAGACACGTCGTGTCGACGTCCCCTTTTCGACTACGAAAAACAAAATGCAATACTCGGAAGTGACCACTGGATGTCGGACTATGCACAGCATGTGAATCTAAGCAGATACAACCATCAGAAATGCTTTTACGGTAAGTAATGCATTGTCATATAAAAACAACCAATGCACCTTAGCACATTTTCCCTGCCATATGCACTTTATTGTGACTTTTGCACTTTAGTGAGATCGTTGCACTTTATCGTGTTTTTACATCATGCACTTTAAGGGCTGATTCAGCACTTATGCCATTACATCTGGAACTGGGAAAAGCATATGAACTGATTACAATTTTATGATTTACGAATTATGCTAGTGTCCAATTATTCCTAATGGGTCTGTTATTCGAGCTAAACTAGATGTCCAAATGCATGCAAAGTGCTGAAAAAGATGTGGTCGGCTACGAGGGGCTTCATTGACACGTACCTTACCTGTGGTAGTCCATGGCGGACAAATAGGCTAATTAATACACATAGGAACTCTGCATCAGATCCCTATTAAGGATAACCCATAGGGACCTAATAGATACTTTAGGTGGTAGCGTCATGCATCAGCATCCATGCTACAATTGCGGTTTGCAACAGTCAAAGATGTCCGCCATGGGTCTGTGTTAAGGAGGTTGTGGTTTCCAATGGAGTCCCTCTTTTATTTCGGCTAAAATAGTGGCCGGTTGCTCTACACGATGTTTAAAACTCTGTGGTTTGATGGGGACGCATTGTTGTGATCAAGCAGCGAGGCAAGCCGCGAAACGCGTTAACGTTCCCAACGCGCACAAACACTTTGGGAGAGCCAAATTTTGATGGCTTTTTAATTTTTGTGCCACTTTGTAAGGCATTAATAAAGATTACTATTATTCTTGAACTGTGTCCAGACTCCACAAATTTTGTGATGTGAAGAGTGCTACTCACCCTGCCTGATGTCATCAGTGCTTTGAAGATATATATATATATACACACACACAAAGAAGGTGGATTGGAAACCAATCCGAGTCACATCGGCACTCCGGCTGTATTCACGAAGGAAAGCTGAATATCTCAAAAAAATCCACAGGCAGTCTTAGTGTACCGTGCATTTAAAGTGTCCTTTATTAGTTCAAATACATGGACAAGGAAGACAGCAGCAGTCTTTGATGCAAAGGAAGAATGACGCGTTTCACCCTACTCGGGCTTCGTCTGGTATAATACACTGCTACGTCCCCTTTCCTCCATCCTGTATGGGCTTCCCTCAAATATTCCTTTTCAATTTAGATGTGCGTGGGGCTGGTCCCTGAGAGCATGCGCTCCCCTTACGCCACCGCCACACCTCAGCCCAATTTTCTGTTTCTGGAGCGGACCAACTTCTCCAGCGCTTGTGGTTGTGGCTCTTGGCCTGTAATTCTACATGTTTTTCCCCAATTTATTTTTCTTTTTAAATCGGAAATGTTAATTTCCTACATCGGACCTGCACGCCCTCTGCCTCCGGTGCCTTGGAGAAGACTACGGATGGGATGGCTGCTCGGCGTGCAACGCACTTACTCCTGGTCCATAAAGAATCGGTTTGCGTGGTGGCGGGAGCGGTTTGCCAGGTCTCTACCTGACCACATTAAGGAATACTTAAGAAGGAAGACCAAGAAGGTGAGTCTTTTATTTGCCAAAGCACCCCGCAAGGGCGACTCCTTCCCAGGGAGGCCTGCCAGCGGGAGGGACCAAGTTGGTCCTGTCGCCTGCAAGAAAGGTGCTGAGGCTCAAGTAGCTACTGGCCTTACATTTGAGCGGTCCAAGCATCCTCCTGGTCCCGGCGACAAGGAGCCAAGTGGCTCGACTAATGGGACACATCCCGAAGGGCTTTGCTCTACCACCAGGTCTACACCTGAGGGGGCGCCTATACACAGTCCAGACAGCACTACCAGCAACATGACTGAGGTGCAGGGAGGGGTCGAGCCTATGCATACGAACAAACAGGTCGAACCCAGGCCTGTGTCTGCCACGGAAGCATGTGTAGCAGGGGCGGACACAATGTTGGTGAAGGCAGACAAGATGGCAGCCAGGCCAGAAACACGCCAAGCCAGCGAGCCCCTTAGGTTGGAACCAGCTCTCAGAACAGATTGGTCTCCGGCATCTACGTCACAGGTCACATGGTTCGCAACTGGGCAGATGCGCTTCATGGAGTCCTCATTTACACACGACAGGCACAGCGTGGGCAGATAACTCCGCTACATGGCCGCGCCAAAGCAGGGACTGGTACTACAGCACGCTCGGCCAGCGTGTGAGGAGCACTTCTTTGATAAGTTTTCAATGCTCATGCGATCCCCACAGATGGGTAGCATCTTGAAGTGCATCATCCAGGACATGCTACCTCCCATGCTCCCACAGCAGCCAGTGCCAGCACAGGTGCAAGTACAGGCGCAGGAACTGAGTGGAAGCACCACGCTCACATCAGCCTGCTTCACCACCGGCCGCGCTGGTCGGCACAACAGTGCCTCCGATGGCCACCCTGCTTCCAGTGACAAAGGACACACCGCCAGGGGTTGCCACAGACCCTCCAGATGCGGGAGATCAGCAAGACACAGACGAAGAGGAACAGGACATGCCTTCCTCGGCAAGAGCGTTTCATGACCGGATTGCTGGCCTGACGGAATACCTGGGCAACCCTAAGCCAGAGAAGGCACAGCCAGAAGCAGGTGTCCAGGCGGACGTCCTCACCATCTGTGCAGATTCCAGATCTGGTATACCTCTGCAGAAAGATGTGAAGACCCTGGCTAAAAAGGGATGGGCAAAACCACACTCCACACTACCAGATAGCAAAAAACTAGATGCAAAGTTTAAGCAGGTGGGGGGCGATGCGCTTATCTTGTCTGTTCCCCCTCAGTCCCTATCAATAATCACGGCCTCATCCATGTATTCAAAACCACGGGGTCATCGACATTGAAGCTGCTGGGCAAGGATGAAAATGTTCTAGAGGCCTATGGCAAAAAAGTATTTTGAAACATGTTGCTGCACCTCAGGCAGGCAAATGCATTTTTCGCTGCAGCGAATCAAAGGCTGTGGCATAAAATCGCTGACTTCCTCCCGGCTTCCCATTCCGTCTCCCACCTCTCCCCACATGCCCCTCCCTCCCCACCAGAGATACGCTCGCTTATCACAAGCAAAGCGGTTGAGAAGGTCCCAATCCCACAGCAGGGTTTGGGATTTAACTTCTTCATTTTCGCTATCCAAAAGAAGAAACAGGCAGGTCTGCGTGTGGTCCTAGATCTATCCTTGGTGAATATGTACCTGCCCATGCAGAAGTTCAAAATAGTTACGCTAGCTCTGATGGCAGAATCTCTGGGTGGGGGAGACTGGACGTGCTCCCTGGATCTGAAGGACAAATACCTACATGCCCCAATTTGGCAGCCTCATCAATCGTTGCCCAGGTTTCGGGTCATGGGCTTGCACTTCCCATACAAGGTGTTGCCTTTTGGCCTCAACTCGGGACCAATCGTCTTCACGAGGATCATGAACACAGTTGCGTCGCAGCGCAGGTCGGAGGGCCTTCATGTATATCTGTACCTCGACGACTAGTTGGTCAGAGCGGAAACGCCAGGGCCGGTCAGGTACATAGAAAACAGGCTTATGAGCACACTATACGACCGGTGGTTCTCCATCAACTTCCAGATATCGCAGCTCTAGCCTACACAAACACTGGTGTTCTTGGGTCTCCTGTGAGATACACAAAGACACAATATATTCCCCACGGAGGAAAAAGGGGCTGCTATCAAGGCGGCAGTCGGCCATTTCCTCTGCAAAACAATGACCACAGCCTGGTGGTATCAGCATTGTTGGGCATAATGGCTGCATGTCTCCTGGCGGTTCTGGACACCAGGCTCAAAATGAGGAGACTGGGCACAGTCAGCTCTGATTTCCATACTGCATTACCTGCACCAGGACCTCCAATGGTGGAGGCAGGGCACCAACCTCATGGTGGCATGCCGTTCAGACAACCCAAGCCGGCCCATAGGGTTACAACAGACTCCTACCTGCGAGGTTGGGGAACCACCCTCTGCAGCCATGCTGTGCATGGGCTATGGTTGACGGAGTAGCAACAGAATTATATCAACTGCTTGGAAAGGATGGCCATTTGGCTAGAGCTCAAGGAGTTTCTTCCAATGGTCCAGGGTAGTACAGTGCGTATTCAGACAGACCACTCCAATTGCATTTACTACCTCAACAAGAGGGCACCAAGTCCCCCACCTTGTGCAGGATTGCCATCAGCATTTGCGAGTGGGCCATTTCTTACAGAGTATGGATCTCAGTAGTCCATCTCCCGGGGGAATCCAACCTGGAAGCAGACAGACTCAGCAGACTGAGTTCTGACAATTAAGAGTGGCAGCTCAAAAAGGAGGTCCTTCAGGGCATTTTCAGCAGGTGGGGGTTACCCTCTCATAGGCCTTTTTTCAACCAAGCACAACCGGACATATCAGCAGTTTGCGTCCTGGGGGGGAGAGACTCCATGGGGGACGCATTGCTGATGGAGTGGGACTGAATGTGGGCCTACGCATTCCCTCCGATTTCCCCCCCCGCTGCACAAGGTCATTAACAAAATCAGAGAATCTTGGCACCTGCGGTTAATTCAAATAACTCCACACTGGCCGGCCGTGCCCTGGCTCCTGGACCTTCTACAGGTGGTGGATCACCCTCCGGTCCCCCTCCCCTTGGGGATGCACCCTCTCCTGACCCAACAGGAGGGAGCAGTGACTCGCCCCTCCCTGGAGAGGATCACCCTAGCAGCGTGGCCCCTGAACAGATAACTCTTCAGCACCTCCATCTGTCTCAGGATAACCTCGAAATCGTCCTAGGAGCCAGGAGCCAAGCTATGCGCAGGCAATACAAGAGCAAATGGACCAGATTCTGCTTCTGGACCAGAGACGCCGGATTGGACCCGCTAACGCGCACTCTGGATCAGGTACTTTCATTCTCAGCTCATCTAGCTAGATCAGGGGTCCAGGTAGACACTTGACAGACATACCTTGCAGCCATAGGCACCTATAGATACTCGGACACAAATTATTTCTCTACGTCCAACCCTGTGGTTAAAAGACATTTGGTGGAGTTGACAAGGCTGTTCCCGCCGGCCAGGTGCCTACATCCAGTCTGGGACATCAATGTAGTCCTCTGCGCACTTGCGCATAATCCATTCAAGCCCATGTAGGTTATAAACATCAGGTTGATTACAATCAAAACAGCGCTCCTCGTGGGACTCTTTTTGGCACGCAGAATCTACGAAATTCAGGCTCTGGTGGCAACAGAACCATACACTGCATTTCATTGAGACAAGGTGTTGCTCCACACTCTTCCTGCATTTCTTCCTAACATGGTCTCCTCATTCCACATCAACAAGGAATTCGTACTTCTGACTTTCTTTGCTAGTCCTACGGAGGAGGTGGAGAAGGTGCTTCACTGTCTAGTAGTCAGCAGATGAGCGTTGAAATTCTACCTGGGTAGGACCAAGGATTTCCACAAGTCGAATACTCTTTATCACCTTTGGCGGATCTAGGCCAGACGGGCAAGCATGCAAGGCTTCTATAGCCAGATGGATGGTCTCGGCCATTCAGGAAGCATACAGGGTGCAGCATAGCGAGTTTCCTAAGACCATGCACGCTCATACGGTCGGAGCCAAGGCAACAGCGGTCGCTTTCCAAAGACACGTACCATGGCAAACAATCAGCAGAGCGGCCACATGGGCTACCCCATCAGTGTTCTGAAAACATAACTGCTTGGATGTCAGTGTGCGGTCTGACGCGCCCTTTGGCCAAGCGGTGCTGCGAAAACTGTTAGCTAAAAAAATGGCAACAGCACTCCTCACCAGGGCTTCTATTAAGTGGTAATCGCCCATACAGGATGGAGGAAAGGGGACTATGGACTAGGGGTACATTAGTCACTCCGGTGAGTAACCTATAATTTACCATCTTACCTTTTGACTTCTGAGTTGGTGGACCAGTGCTTCAATGAAGGGCTCATATTACATGACGGTTAAATTGGAGTTCTCTGTAATATCAGCTTATTCTTAGAACAGTGAGGTGAAATATCCCACGTTCACAAACCTTCTATTATCTGACCCTTTTTAAAAAAAAAAAATGTTTTCACTATCCGGCTCATTCTGTTGTCCGTGTCATAGAGAGTGGTATTGCCAGCAACCCTGGTTGATGTCGTAAGAAGGCGCTTCAAAAGAATGCTAATGTGTGCCTTGACAAGGGCAACTGTAGGATTCTAGGCTAACGGGACAGTCTTATTGTGACTGTTCAGATGTATTGATATTTGTGGGCCCTCGTTGACCTGGGTTGACAGTTTATCTCTTACTGCCTGGTAAACACTCACTGATTCAGCCGAGTTAGAATGTTTTTGTAAATTGGAGGTTGCCCTTTTGAGGGTGACTCCTCACCACCTGCCTCCTCCACAACCCAACCAGTGGTATCATATATATTTCGGAGGCTTGTGGAATCTGCTTAGATGACATGCTATGCATAGGCCGACATCTAGTGGAAGCTGCAGAGTATTACAGTTGTTGTTTTCAAAACTCGAAAAGGGACGTCGACAGGGCGTGTCAGTAATACTATCCCTAGTGTGACGTCCACTGTGCTCATGGTCCTTCACGCATCGAGGTCCCTCAGATTGTTTTTTTCCACCATCGTGAGCAGACGCTTAACGCAGAGTTCAATTTCGGCATAACGCCATTTGCTTATGACAAGTTTAAAAATAGTTTACTCTTTCTGTCCTTTCGACTTCGACCAATTCATTGACGCGGTGGAAAAGACAGCGCCGTCGGACTAATTCAAAATTCAATGGACCCTTTTGGCCTTAGGCCCTTACAGTAGGGAGAGTGGGGGGCGGTCATTGTACAATGCATTTTCCCACCCTTTCCCTTAGACAGACATGGATAGAACACCTTTTAAATTCTGCCCCACGTGTAATAAAACATTTTGGTGGATCGACGAACAGAGTGTGCAACCTGTGTCTAAACCGCGACCACAATGAAGGGCATTGTCAAGCCTGCAAGCTCTTCAAACCTAAGTCCCTTGAAGATAGTAGAACCAAGCACTGAGCCCATCACGCAATGCAGGCCGAGGTCGCCATTGATGTGGAGGGAGCTTCCAGTGACGGCAGCATCGCCGTCTTTTCGGACGGCAAGTGTGACGGGGAACAGCCAAGTTCCCAAGTGCAGGCCCCCGACCCTAAGAGACAGACCGGCGGCTCTGTTATGGGGACGACACCCGGCGGCAAGAGCACTACCACTACACACGCCACTAAAAACACATCCCGGGGCAATCAGTCGGCACTGTCGACCAAACGCCCAGATACAGCATCTAGGGGGAGATCTGTAGATTCTCTGTCCTCTAGGCACTCGATGACCGGCCCCGGAAACCGAAAGACGCTGCCCATAAAACAACATTGACTGAACGCTGATTGTCAGCAGACGCAACAGAGGTCCATCCCACTACCGAGAGTTGACCTCCTTCGTCGAAATCGGCGGTAGGGTAAAAATCACTGAGTTGTCACACCTGGTTAAGAAACACATCCCTGAGAGCCTGCTAAAGGCTACTCATTCCAAGAAACATAAAGAAAAGTCTAAAGACAGGTCTCATAAGGACAAGTGTACCCCTTCTAAGGAGACTATTCCTGCCCCACAAAAAGAGGGTTCTTTGGCTGAAGCCTTACAGAATAAGGGTCTATCCACACCTACACCCTTAGTACAAGTCTCTACCCCCCAGTACTCTGGGGTCATCCCCAGTTCAGCCCTATGGACTACGGAAGACATAGATAGGGTAATGTCAAGAATGACCTTCGCCAATTTTTTTGAAGAAAACCCTCAGGCTTTTGAAACCTTTCAGGTTACACCTCCTACTACTCAGGCTTCTGGCTCACAGCCCCTGGCTTCCAGCTCTCAGCCCCTGGCTTCAACTCAGCCCCCAGCAAAAAGGACCCGTGCAACAGCTGATCTTCATGACGTTAATACAGACACTGAAGGGTATAATGAGTACTAGTAGCTAACTGACCATTACTATGATGGTGATGATGATGATGATGAAGAGGCGGAGGTGTATACCATGGCCTCACCAATTCAACAAGATTCCCCAGTGGATAATCAGCCCCTCCACAACAACATATTAATCAAAGCATCCAGACACGGGAGACTCAGCAGGACAAGAACTTTGTGGAGGACATTTTGGGAGACAAGAAGGCTGCCACCCAATTCATCCCAATTTTTTTATCTGTCAAGAGAAGAACCCAACCTTCATTGGAGACACCAAACCAAACACGGGCAGTAAACCCGCGTGTAGAGAAACGTTTTCACCCAGCGCCGTCTGACCCGCTCTATATCAGGGGCCAACTTAAACCGGATTCGCTTGTGATCACATCTACCCGTAAAAGGGCAGGGACACCACTAACCTCTTCAGATGCTCCCCCACACATGGAGAGCAAGAAGCCCTATGCCATGGGAAGGAAGCTAGCGACTTAGGCAGCGTTTCAAGCTAGAATCGCCAACAACTCTACACTGTTGGAAAGTTATGATTGCCATAAATGGGATGAAATAACTACCCTAATAGAGTCTGCTCCCAAGCCGTTAAAGTCTCAACTTGCATTAGTAGCAGCTGAAGGCAAAGCTACTTCCAGCTGCATTCTAAGAATAACCTCAATGCTGCAGATAATGCAGGCCAAATAATCGCTGAAGGAACTATAATCGAGCGCTACGCTTGGCTTTGCCAGTCCGTCTTTAAGCTTGAGACCCAGGCGACGTTAATTAACATGCCAGTGGAACCAACACTCTTATTCGGCAAAGCGGTAGAAGATGCCCTTAAATCCACAAAGGAGGAATACGACAAGTCACACGGCCAACTAACTAGTAAACCATCTGGCCAAAGAGGCGGAAACAATTTTGGCCTCTTTTGTGGCCAAAATTCCCAAAGAGGCTCCAATTACAGACCAGGTCAAAATTTGTCCTGGAATAACATCCAAGGTCAGGCGTCACAGGGTTAACAGAGGCCAGCGCAGATCCTGCTGCCACTTGTAGAGGTGGAGGCACACCTCCCAAGCAATGATAGCCCGCTACAGGTCCCTTTCCATGACACCCCAGTAGGGGGATGAAATTCACACTTCAGCCACGCAGGGGAGGGAATAACCATGGACAAGTGGGTGCTATCGACAGTAGTGGGAGGTTATTGTGTGGAGTTCCTCCAAAAACCATCGAACCATCCCCCGCGCCAAAGGAAGACAACAAAGGAAGAACAGCTCATCCTTCTTGAGGAAGTCAACGCATTGCTTCTCAAGGATGCCATAGAGATTGTACCGTCCAACGAGGCAAACAAGGGTATTTATTCAGCCTACTTCCTTGTGCCAAAAAATGATCTAACTATGCGTGCAGTGTTAGACTTACGCCCTGCAAACACTTGTGTAAAGCCACAAAAATTCCGCATGACAACGCTACAAGAGGTCACCCCCCTGCTAAAACGGGGAGATTGCATGGCAACACTGGATATGAAAGATGCCTATTTTCATATTTCAATGTTCTCAGCGCATAAAAGACTCTTGCGTTTCAAAATAGCAAACCAGCACTACCAATTCAAGGTGCTACCCTTCGGTATTGCTTCGGCTCCAAGGGTATTCACCAAGATACTGGAGGTGGTGGCAGAGCACCTGCGTAGGGAGGCAATCCCACTGTCCCCCTAACTGGACGACAGGCTGATCAAAGGGGAATCACCCCATCTTTGCAAGCTAAACACGCAAAAAACCATAGAACTTCTCTTCCAAATGGGTTTCTCAATAAACAAGAAGTAAAGTCTTGTATCAGATACAACAAAACAGTTCCTGGGAGCTGCCTTAGACACAAGAACAGGCTTGGCCTTTCCGTCCATGGAAAGAGTGCAAAACATGCTTTGGCATATACCCCATTATCAAGCCGGTCGCCAGATAAGCATACGCAAAGCAATGAGTTTACTAGGCATGATGACATTGTGCATATACCTGGTCCCACACGCATGTCTGTGCATGCGCCCCATGCAGGAGTGGTTGTCGAAACCGTGGTCTCAGGCAAGCGGTCAGTGGGACGACCTACTGGTCGTTTTGCTGACAATAATTAAAAACCTACACTGGTGGACAAGGGAAAATCTGTTAAAGGGAAAACCCTTACACGATCCAGAGGCTCAAGCGATCATTACAAGAGAAGCATCACTCTCCTGGTGGGGGGCTCACTACCTTCACCACACAGCACATGGTCTGTGGACTCGCATCACGCACAGAACCACATCAACCTGTTGGAACTACTAGCAGTATTCAAAGCTCTTCAAGCATTCAAAGTGCAGCTGATGAACTAGAAGGTTCAAATCTTAACAGACAGCACCACAGCAATGTTCTATATAAACTAACAGGGGGGCACACACTCCCCAAATCTGTCCAAGCTGGCACAGAAAATATGGAGGTGGGCACTCAAACGCGGGATGTTCCTATCATCCCAACACGTTCCAGGGTTCAGACTCTCTCAGCAGCGATTCTCCTACCAGAAGAACACGAGTGGCAACTAGACCCAGGTGTAGTAGACTTCTCCCAGTGGGGTTACACCACGCTAGACTTGTTCGCTACAGGATAAAACCAGCAATGCCCAGACTTTGCGTCCAGGTTCCCCTAACCAGGCTCCAAGGGGAGCACCCTATGGATGAACTGGTTAGGGAAATCTGCTCATGCTTCCCCCCCCCCCGATTCCCTTAATGAGCAGGGTAGTGAACAAGATTCACAGGAAACAAATGACGCTCATCCTAGTTGCCCCCATGTGGGCAAGACAGTCATGGTATCCACATCTGCACAAACTGGCGATGTGCGATCCCATCAAACTCCTGTGTCAGACAAACCTATTGACCCAACACGAGGGAATGACAGTACACCCTCAACCACAATCAATGAACCTGGCAGCTTGACTCCTGAGCTCCTAGGGTTCGGACACCTTAATCTGCCACAACGGTGAATGGATATCCTCAAGGAGGCTCGAAACTGTTATTTCCACAAGTGTAGAAGATTTGTAATCTGGTGCCAGTCTAAACAAATAAACCCCATAGAATGTACTCCATCCTACATTCTAAACTATATGCTCCACTTGTTAGACTCTGGGTTAGTATTCAACTCCATAAAGGTCCACCTGGCAGCTTTATCAGCGTACACCACCTCTCATAGTAAGGTATCATGGTGGAAAATTCCAGTCATTAAAGCTTTCATGGAATGGGTAAAGAGACGCCACCCTCCAATTTCTAATCCATCGCCAGGCTGGGATCTCGATGTTGTACTCGCTAAGCTCATGGGGCCCCCATTTGAGCCTATGCACAAGTCTAGACTTAAACACCTGACATAGAAGACTGCCTTCTTAGTGGCTATTAATTCCATAAGAAGAGTTAGTAAATTACAAGCATTGTCAGTACAGGATCCTTTCTTTATCATTCATAAGGACAAATTGGTTGTACGTACCCATCCGAGGTTCTCTCCTAAATTAATTTCCAAATTCCAGGTAAACCAATCCATTGAGCTACCGGCCTTCTTTCAGAATCCAACTAGCTCAGCTTATGTAAAACTCCACACATTAGATGTAAGAAAGGCGGTCCTTTACTAAGTAAACAAGACCAGACCGCTAAGGAAAGCAGACCAGCTGTTTCCGTAGCACCAGGCAGAACAGGAGATCGTATTTCTAAGAATGCCATCTCCAGATGGATAGTCAAATGCATACAACTGTGCTATTCATTATCAAACAAAAAACTGCCTTTCACACCAAGAGCTCACTCCACTAGAAGCACAGGAGCTACCTTGGCCTTTATCGCAAATGTCTCCTTAGACAGCACTTGCAAAGCAGCTACATGAATCTCAGTACATACCTTCACTCAGCACTACTGCATTAACACCCATTCCAAAGCAGATGCGCAGGTGGGACAAGCGGTTCTAAAACATCTTGTTTGCTGCTGCTCCTTCTCACAAACCACCACCTTCTCATAACACTGCTCGCTAATCTATGCATATCATGTGACCGAAGCAGATTCCACAAGCCTCAGAAGGGATACACCCGCCATAATCAGATTTCTGATGCTTGTATCTGCTTAGATTCACATGCACCCACCCTTCATCCACTGAGAGAAGGTGCATAGATGTTTTATGAGCTTTTCTGATATTTATCTGCTTTGATACACCTCTACTCGTGATACTTCATGCTGCCTCATGTCAGAAACAAAACAATCTGAGGGACCTCGACGCGTGAAGGACCATGGGTACAGTGGACATCACACTAGGGATAGTGTTACTGGCACGCCCTGTCGACTTCCCTTTTCGAGTTTCAAAAACAACTGTAATATTCTGCAGCTTGCACTAGATGTCGGCCTATGCATAGAATGTGAATCTAAGCAGATACAAGCATCAGAAATATGATTACGGTGAGTAATGCATCATATATATATATATTTATTTTTTATTGTTGGTGGGTTAAGCAGAAGTGTTAATGACCTATAAAGCAACAACAGCTCATTTGTTTTCAGCATTAGCTTTTCACCACATCCAGATTGTGTGTCAGTAACAGCATATTGCATAGGCACCTTCTTTTACCACAGTTTTCCATGACCATTCTTATTGATTAGTCTGTATTCTTTGAGATGAACTGTAAGGTGTTGAAGTAGACTGTATTTTAAGCATTGGTTTTTGAAATTGTGTTGTTGAAGGTTGAACATTTGTGATAATATTTGTAAATGGTAAGCTCATTTTAAGGAACACCTTTGTTAATCTTCTTCCAGAATGATTTGGAGCAGGTATTGCGTCAGATTGGGGATAAAGATCAGAAGATTCAAAATCTTGAGGCCCTGTTAACGAAGAGCAAAGAAAATATCTCACTTCTTGAAAAAGAAAGAGAAGATCTCTATGTCAAAATTCAAGCTGGTGAAGGGGAGACTGCTGTTTTAAATCAACTCCAAGAGAAAAACCACACCTTGCAAGAACAGGTAAATAATTATGTGCTGTTTTTGTAGTATCCACTTATTGTGCAGGACCAAATATGCTAGTGAGGTCCGTTTACCTTCCACCAAGCTCCTGAAAGATTCAAGTTATGGGTCTTGTGCATCTGTAACCTTGAGTACCTGCCCATAGAAAATAATTGGTGTTGTAAGTGATTTCAATCCAGCACTCCACCTAAGTCAACGACTAGCATGTAATGCACAACTGAAATCCTTATTTATTTATGTCTAAAAGTTCTTTTATTCTGAACGATGTACCACTTATATCACGCCCCTCTCTTGGAACCCCCCCGGTCACACTGAACCAGGAATCAGGCTGGTTTGCAAAGTTAAAATATTTATTTATATATTCACAATATAATCACACTATTTTTACTGGGGATACAATAATCACCAATGGGGTGATGCCACACTAAGCAATCTCTTTAATCACAAGGAGTAATAATGAGCAAAAACAATGCAGCACAGCAATAATACTTTTGTGGGTGGGTGTTCAAATCAAATAGCAATGTGGTTGCTCTTTCTCCCTGCACATCCCTCAAACCCCCAATATGCGATATCAAGAAATAGAAGGAGAGAGAACAGGTTTCAGGAATGCAGAATTCAAATACAATGTGAATCCCAATTTCCCCCCAGCAAACACGAGAGAGAAACAGAATTGATTGGCAAACTGTCAAAATGGATTTTAAAGTTGTCTTAGAATGGAATGGGGAAAACACTAAGTACGGCTTAAATCACTGAAATTGATTACATTCTAATGGGAGCCACTTTATCTGGTTGCAGACAAATACTAGCAGTGATTTGACACTAATAAGCAATGTGAAAACTCACAACTGAGGTCGGGTTCAATTGAAAGCTGTTTTACACGTGTACTATCTTGCCAAAATGAAAATTTGCGGCAAACTTTTACGTGCGCGGTAATCGCGATTGCGGGAAAACTAGATGGATTTAAGATCGGTTTTTGGTTCTATGGAAACTTTAGGATGTTAGCTACAAGCAGACGTTTACATTTTGTTTCTAGCATAAAATTTGGAAAACACGGATGCACTTTCAAAAGACAAACAGGATTTCTTGACACTAGGGTTTGACTATGAAGAAGCAAATACCACACGGAAGCACAGCCACTAGACCAGGGCACCTCTGGATCAGGTTTTTGCCTGCCAAGGTGCTTGCCTTCTTCAGATGAAATATATCAGCGCAAAGATATCTTTAACAATACTAGGACAGAAGGAAGATAGTAGGGATAAGATAAAGTGTTCAGGCAATTCAAAAATATTTCTAACAATGCAGTTCTGAAGACAAGATAGGATGGATTTGGATAAGGATTGCTATGGACAGTACATAGGCTAGTGACAGTCCTATACTATGGATACTCACTATATAGGTTTGAACAGAACCATCAGGAATTCTGGTCCGTCAAGATCAGGGATTCTGGTCAGAAATTCTGCTGGGCACACCGGACTGGGACAGGCTGCTAGGCACACCGGACTGGACTGGGTCGGCAATGGCTCCGGTTCACAGCTATCTGGTCACAGCACGGCACAGCGCGGCACTACTGGATTGGGTCTTTGGATCCTGATAATAATTATTTTGCAGGAAAGCAGTTACAGCACAGCCCGGCTGTTCTTTTGTTCCCCTTAGATGTCTGGGGTAAATATTGGTTTCTAGAAGTTTAAGGCCAAGCTGAGAATGGTTCAGCTTTAGAATGGGCCTTTCTGCTTGCCAAGTTTCTGGAGTCTGGAGCAAGGAAGATGTCTGGTCCTCTCGCAGAGTGCTCTGCCAGCAATCGGTTAGTGGCTGAATCGGTGTGTGGTTTAAGTCCTCAGCTGTCTCTTTTTATGCATTTGGTAAAGGGGTGTGTATGCTGGATTATCCTAAGCGTGCCCCCTAGGCTGGCTATCGGTTATAAGATTGGAGGAGAAAACAGGGTGTCACCATGATGATGTGGTTTTATGAGTCAGAGAATCCTCCCCTTGGCTTTTGAACATGAAATCTACTTTTAGTACAATACATATTTACAATTTTGCAAACTTTATAACAATAACATATCTAGATCACATATGTTGTGGCGCAAATGCTCTTCCAAGCCCCGTCATTGTAGGATATTGTGTCGGCTTTTGACAGAATTCTGCCCTTTTGCGCCGGAACACAATAACCAGTTTATCCAAAAATATGTACAACTGTGCGCATTGCATATGGGCATAAGCGTGTGAAGTTACATGCTTTTGACATAATTACATTTGGTATAAAACCACCATTTCTACAGTTACTTCCCAGAACATAGCACAGAGTTCTGGCTCCTCTTAAAATGTGCAGCCAAAAATTAGGTTCAGAAGTCCGGGGTTTACATATGTTTTACAATTGTACACCGTAAATTATCAGTCTTTTTAGAAATGTGCTTTTTGTCCATTGTGAATCAACAAAAGGTTGTCTGTCCCCGCCTCCTTCTCCTTCTTGCAGCTCAGAAGCAATCTCTGCCCCCTTCCTTCTGGCAGAGGCCATTTACGATCCTTCCTGATTAGCATCTCCTTGCTTTGGAGGAGTCCATTGTGCACTTCCCACAGCAGCCCAAGTGCCCCTCCCCTCTTAATCATCACATGAATGTGAGTTTCTGGTCTAGAGCACAGAAGGGAGGTGCCTGGCCTTGTGGGGGGAAGTTGTTTGTGGTTTGGCTTGAAGTCATGTTTAATTTAAATGTAATTTTGTTACACATTTTTCTTGGTTTAAATAAACTTGTAGTTTTAAAACAAACATCCAGAACACTGTTTCCAAACTCTAAACCATGAAGTTTAAATAGTTAAAACCTAGGTTACTCTTGATAACAGGTCACTTAGATTTCAGACATTAGATCTTAATGGTACAAGTTTACAGTTTTAATGCAGGCTTTTGAAACAGTCATTCAGGCGGCCGCTGGTACTGCACCCAGATTTTGACAGATCCCACAAGCAGGCAAACTTGTGCTGTGGGTGTTTTGATGACCAATTCAGCTTTCCAGGATATTGCAATTTCACAATGATTTCTTGAATTCAGTAAAATGTGACACCCATCAAGAAGATTGGATGTTTGTGGGTGTTTTGGACCAGCATTCTGTATTTTCAGCAACCCAGAAAAGATTTAAAAACAAGATTCCGGATTTCTTTCAGCAAGCACTGCTTTTCATGCATTCTCCATGTTTCCTTGTTGGGAAGCCCAGTGATATGTTTCAGGAGTGCGCTCTCCGTTCCACCACTGCCAACACGCATGGTAGATTTGGCAGCCATCTTTTTGTGCTTTTGTAGAGCGCAATTTCCATAGGTTTTGGCGCGCATAGGGGTTTTGCAGCCATTTTGATGATTCTGGCACCACCAGGACACAGTGATGCCGCAGGGCAGAGCATAAGTGGGTTAATACATCCCACAGTGTGAAAAGTTTCTGAACCCCTACACATAACTGCACATTGTAATGCAGGAGCGTTTTTCGTCATTTGCCTAATGAGATCCAAATTGATATTAAAACTCGGTTGGTCTTTTCAACTCCAACTCTTAAGGAAGTTACCATCATACTATTTTTCCTCTTCATATCCCTGTCAACAAACAAGACACATTTGGTAGATACATTTATTTTTCGAATACTCACAAAACATTTTAAAAGAGGTATTTATACAGTGTATGTGTGTTCCATGAAAAAACCTAAGCAGAGTTAATGAAAATGTAATGATGCAACTCTCGGATCTCCTTCACAATCCTTGGTCATTAACTCGTACCTGATAACTCTAGTAACCTTGCCAACGGCATGTAAAGGTTCAACGCACAAAGTAACCAGTGGGCCACCTTAAAAACCAGACTCAACCTTTCACCAGGAAGATATCACTGGCTTGAGACCAGAGCCTCCCAGACCATCCTGCAAGAAACTGTACAAAGAATTACTCATTTGGTCTAACATGTATTACAACTATTCAAAAATCAGGCACTATGACTTATGGAGAGTACCTGTTCTGTAGTCAGCAAGTTGCCTCAGATGTATCATATTTTAAAGGAGAGAATAACTGTTTGACTAGACAATACCAGTCAAATTATGTCATACCAGAGATCTTTGTCAGATAAACAGTGAGAACGTCTAAGGAGCAGCAAGCAGGTGAGTGGTTTTACTAACAGGCAAGTTAATCATTTTATCCAAGTGCACCAAAGGTAGTTGAGCTTGACAAGTCTGAAAAGCAAACCCTCAAAATAGGCCAGGGTACTTCTGGCTATTGTTACAGCTTAGTATAATCCGGTTACTTGGCGGTTGACATCAAAAGATTTACGTGCAGTCAACATCTTAGTAATACTTTGTCAAAGAATTCTAATTACAGAATCCTAAAAGTCCAAAGCTAATTGAACCCACTACAACTGCGTGTACTGTATCATCAGCAGCGTGTCTCAAGGTCATCCATTGCAAAGACCATCTCTCTCTGTCTTTATCCGTCTGATCTTGTGCTTCTGCAGTACTTTCATGAAGCGCTGGATGTTATGTGATGTCACAAAGCTTTCATACAACACTGAAGACTCACCATAGTGGTTTAGGAGTGCTGATGCTTGCCTCGATGTTGGCATATTGTGCCCACACCAGGGGTCCAGACCATTGAGTGCAGAGAAGAAGGAAAAGAGATAGAGGTGTAAAGGTAGGGGGAAATAGAATAAAGAGAAAAAAGCAGGGATTCAAACACCTCTTTTGCAAAACATAAGTATTTAAGTAAAACTGCAGCTGGGGAGATTAATGCTAAACTGTGGGATACTTTGAGTGTTTTGTCTTTGCTGATTAATGAATGTGTTTGTTATTTGTGAATGTGCTCGGCTACTCTGATGTGGTGTTATACTTTTCTTGATCATTTTGTAATGTAAGAGTAAGAATCAAGTATTGAGTAAAACTACTGGCCTCATCAACAGCAGCTTAAAGGCTGGCATCAGTTACTGCTCCCCCACTCCTCTACACCAAGAAATGTAGTCTGAGCTACCATAAATCCAACACTTCAGCAACCTTTTTTCTTCATGTTTTTGACAGTGCTATCTTTTATTTTATTTGACACTTGTATAGCGCACAAAACCCAGAGTTATCTAAGCGCTTCTAACTTTAGAATATGGTTACAGTAATTGCTTCAGGTTACAGAAAAGGAAGCGTTACATCATGGATCGTGCACAAGGCAATATCATCATATGCCAAGTGCAATAAAGAAGTACATGGTGAACACATCCATTGGACCTGACCCCATCTTGTTGGGCGGCAGCAGCAGCACAGATGCGAAAAGACAAAACAATGTGCAAATACATATTGCCTACCCCATGTTGCAGGGCCACAACAGCACACAGATGCTAGGTTCATAACAATATGCAAATACATGGTGCCTACCCATGTTGCAAAGCGGCAGCAGCACACAGATGCGAAGGTCAAAACAATATGCAAATACATGGTGCCTACCCCATGTTGCAGGGTGGCAGCAACACAGAACTGAATGATAGGAAGCAGCCGACTCTGATGGGGAGCATAGGGAAGTCAATTTGCAATGTTGATGATGTACTTGTAAATTGATGAAAACTACTCAATA
Source organism: Ambystoma mexicanum (assembly GCF_040938575.1). Lineage (NCBI taxonomy): Eukaryota > Metazoa > Chordata > Amphibia > Caudata > Ambystomatidae > Ambystoma > Ambystoma mexicanum. Next base: position 622,830,118 of record NC_090936.1, read on the forward strand.
AAGTTTAAATTGCAAAAAAAAAGAAATGTGAGGGCCAATACTGTATGCAAATATATGGTGCCTACCCCATGTTGCAGGCCGACAGCAGCACACAGATGCGAGTCCAGCAATGGGCAGATACATCTGATGGCTTTCAAAGATAAAGACCAACTGACAAAATCCAAAATGGCCAGCAAAGCTTTTGACCTTTGGATAAAGGGACAGAACTAAAACTCTGTGCCAGTAGAATTTTTTTTTTTAAATGATGGATGTTAGGCAGAAACCTGTGCAGTTCCCGTGGGGACCACTGCAAAAGATTTAAGACTACAGGTGTTGGCAGTAAACCCACTTGGTAGCAGCCTGTACCACCCAGATTTACCTGGTAGCTGTGGCTGAGCAGTCAGACTTCCCTCAAGAAGAGTTAGGCAGTATGCAAAGTATACACAATATGCACTCAGATACAATAGAACAAGCAAACACTGACCAGAGCTTTGGTAACAAGGTATATAATTATTTATTTAAAAACACACTTATTGAAACATTCCAGCACTATTATTGTAAATCACTCTAAACACAATTACTATTATTATATATACACTCCTTATTCCTTATCGGACAAGTCTTAGTTAACACCACTTATTTCCAAACAGAGGTGAGCGTTTAACTATAGATGGCACTCCAATAAGTTAACGAAAAAGGAAGGGAAAAAGGCAAAATGTAGGAAAATACACCACACTAATACTTAGAAACTCTTAAGCAAGGCAGGAAAGTCAAAAGTTACTTGTAGCCAGAGTCCATAGGCCGGGCCCACTCTTGGAGAGAGCAGGGCACAAATGTACCCAAGATCACACAAAGACAACAGGCTTAAAAATTCTTGCAGGGGGTTCGGAAAGGTTTTAGTTAGGCTCAGAAAAGTTTAGCCAGGGTGTCCCAGGCTAACCCAGGGTTGAAAGCTGGGGCTAAATCTACCACGTACAGTCGGTTGCAAGGGAAGCCAGGCGGAACACGGTACCTTATGTGGAAAGGATCCTCCAGCGGGGGCAGTTGTTCCTGGCAGAGGGTGCAAGTCGCGGCGTCTTCCAGAGGAAGAGAAGATCTCGACGTGGAGGAAAGATGAAGGTCGTTGCACTGCCAGGGAAGAAACCAGCCGCAGAGTTTTCCAGTTAAAGGTGCTACCCTTTGATTCGCGGTAGTGGTAACACGTGGTATCCCGGTTGCTGGGGTGCTTGGCACCGGCAAGGCGGCCACGAGATGTTCCAGGGAGCGAAAAAGGAAGCAGACTGGTTATTCCCACCAGTCGAAGGAAGAAGACTCTCCGGGCTGGAGATCTCCTCTGTCGTTGGGAAAAGTGGTGAGACGGTTCAGCAGGGCTCAACCGGTGGTGTCGTCGTAGCAGGTCGGCTCAGCTTCTCCCTCGTCGGATTCTTAGGTCCTGTGGCGACTTCTAAAGTTCCAGTCCCCAAAGCCCTGCTTTTATGCAGAAAACCCCCATTCACTCAGCCTAGCTGTCACTCAAACATGCTAAGTGGTGAGCCGGCCGGCTCACCACTTGGGATATCAGGACGGAGTGCGACTTGAGTTGCCTAGGCAACTCAGTCCAGGGTGCCTAAATCCCCCTCCACCCCTCCTAAGTACTCCAGACAGAGTGGCACCACTTTGGAGGGCTTCTGTGGAGAAGCCCGCCAAAAAGTGGAACAAAGGGCTCAACTTGGATTGGAGTCACAGAGGCGAACACAAATGCCATTTTAGAACCGAGTTCTGGCAAAAAATACCAACCGGGGAATTAATATTAAATAAATAAACCGGCAGTATGTTCGAGGCTATAGGAATTAAATAATTAAAGTTGGTAGCCTCGAACAATGGGAAATCCCATAGGGATATATTCGAGGTCGAATATAAAAAGTAGTATCCACTGCCACCAGCCAAAACTCAATCAGGGGGACGGAGACGTGCCCCCTCGACTAACAGACCCCGGGGCAATCGAATTGCCTCAACCAGTACGTCCTCAATATGATGTTTTGTACTGGTTCTGTTCAGAATTTGAGACTAGTAAAGTAAATGGTGACTTTACATGCCCTGGGAGACAGTAGTCAGTCCCAGGGTATGGAGTCTATACTGGGGGGTCACTATGACACCCCTGTGTTACTGCACTGAGGGTGCTGTGTAACACACATCACAAAAACACATGAAGCCCTATGGAGTAAAAGACCCCATAGCCCATAAAACACATCTAGAATCAAAGAGACACACTCAAATCATGTCCAAGAGTGAGGGTAAAAGAGTCTCACTCTTGGCAGGAGAAAAAAATAAACCCCAGAAATCCAGCAAAGCTGCTGGGGGACTCACTAGGTTGGGAAATTCAGCCTAAACAGAGAATTCTCACTCCCTACAAATCGGGCCCAAGAGGAGAGGTATAAGATCATTAGAGGGCAGACAACTGGTCACAGCCCTGCGACCAACGAGGAGGCTAAACCAAACAGAAGGACACGCTATACCAATCCAAATACAGGCTGGGTACTATAAGGGTGGACGAATTTCCAAAAAAGATGTATGTGTGATCCAAACCATGATGAGAATGCATTGAGGTGCTGTGCTGAGAGGCTGGAGGAGGCACCCTCCAGGTCCTACTACCTCACTGCCACACAGGGTGTCTGATTCTTGAAAAAACTCCTTATAAATCTCTATAAATTGAGAAGCACTGCAAACCCTACAAGTTTTCAAATGCCTGTGGGGCATATTAAACCCTCAAAGTGCCTAGAACACGAGTTGGGTTGAGGATCAGTCACACATCGGGTAGAATTTCCAGCGTGATATTATTGGTCAACATTGTTTAGCTCCAGCCTCCAACTGACTTCCCAGCAGTCACCAATATAAGTTACATGGAATTTCCAAAATTTTCACAGATAAACATTGTACCTGGAACTATCTTCCTCACACCCCTCATACAAAAATATAAATAAGAAAGTTAAAGAGAAAGTGAAGTTAGATTGAACAGTAGAGTTGTCTTATAAGAATTGTGGTAGGTCGAGCAGAGAGGCATAAGGTACGAATTGTGAGGTTTTAACCAGAGTGATCTTTCTTTAGAGGTTTTTTGCAGGTAAGGGTTGGATCAATAGCTGTAGGACCTATGGATAAAGCTAGAAATAATATTTGAAGCTTGTGGATCTTCTTAGAATCGCAAGCTGTGCTACGAAATCTAGTGGAAATCACAGAGTATTGCATCTTTCTTTAGAAGATCGAAAGGGACGTCGACATGGGCGTGACTGCAACACTATCCCTAACGTGACATGTAGTGTACCCAAAATCCCTCACGTATCGAGGTCCCACAGATTGTTTTTTTCCACCATCCTAGTTGGTCACTTATGCAGAGCTTGTAAGACTTGATATTGCTAAAGTTTATTTCCACGGCCTACTGTCGTCTAGTCACTTCGACTGCTCTGTGGGTTTCCTGCCGCCGACAACATCTGAGTCTGCATCTGCTCAGCGACTGTTCAACTGCTAGACTACTGTCGAAATTGTGGCCTCATCTCCCCAGCCATGCCCGTAAAGTACAGAGGGTGGGGCCCTGGGTTGTATTGCTCTTTGAGAAGTTTCCATGTCATTTCATCGCGGGATGTTTTTTCGCAGGGTTTTTTTTACCACAGATTTTTGCACAAACCCCCCCATCGCCTTTCATTTTTTTTATATTCCCATACACCCACACCAAATGTATATATTTTTCTACACCCTCCCTCCCCCACCTCCCGACCCCCAAAAAATGAGATGAGTTTTCGGCAAACAATTTGCAGTAAAAAACCCAGCGAAAAAACATCCTGCAATGAAAGGACATCGTACCTGTATTTCCTTCACCCCTCTCTTTCTCTTCTTGGTCTGGCTGCCGCTACCCATTGCTATGGAGAGGACTCCCTTTAAATTGTGCCTGTCTAACGACACGTTTCCTTGGAAGGACACCCATTGCCAATGCAATCAGGGTCTTCCTCGTGACCACGACGAGTGCTAATGCAAGGCCTGTAATCTCCTTCGACCGAAAATGTTGAGACAGGCAGACTAAACGGAGGTCGGCCTACGCTATGAAGACCGAAGGTCTTTCACCCATCGGTGCTGTCGCCTCGGATGACGAGGAATCAGTCTGCAGCCATGGCTCTGATTTGGAAGCCATCGACGTCTCAGCGGAGCCTGTGTGCTCCCAGATGCCCGTCCCTGGCCCAGATTGACAGGCCACCAGCACTGTTATGGGGAAATCACACTCCAGCGACCAGGGCAGCCACGTACCACGTGTATACAAGCACACAACCCCTAAGGCCATTTTGACAGGAGTAGTCGAAGAAGCGCTCAAGGCACGCAGAACCATTGAAAGTTTCAGCGGTCCTGCCGAACCTCGCGGTTCAACGCTCTCTGCGCAGCCACATTCGTGGCATGCGACTGGGAATCATTCTGCAATTCTGTTGCCGGCCCACCATTCAAGGGTGCACAAGCAGCGAAGGACCCGGGGGAGTCGCTAACCACGACTGCGCCCTCAGGCGCGTCGAGATCCTCTATACAGCCACCAAAACTTCACAAAAAGCCTTTTGGAGATCATTTCAGCAGCCAAGGAGCACAAGGGTACCACTATTCTGAAGCCCCCACCCCCTCTCTAAGGCCTTATTAGGAAAGACTTCTTCTCTATGGACTAGGGGAAGGTTTGAGCAATACATGGACAAAATGTCCCAGTTCATTGACTTTTCAGACCGGTATATTATACCCAAGAGACCTAGAGAAGTGGACTCTTGCCCCATTCCCTTCAAATTGCAGGGACTCCCCACCTTTGCACAGGGACACCAAGAAGACATCTTGCAGGTACCAGATGATTCAAATCAGGAGGGAGTCTAATGAAGAGGTTAACTGTTTTGATCAAGACTCAGCTGATCAGGACCCAGACTGGGGCCAGGCGGAGGGTCCGTGTCCTTGGCTTACACTGACTCATACTGTCGACCCAGATGCCATCTGTCTCGAGCCCCCTGCTACCACTCCACAAAGAGAGTCGTCACTTGTGGACAACCAGATGTTCCATTCCATTTTAAAAAGAGCAGATGACCATTTTAAAATTGCAACTCACGAAGCCGCTCCAGACTCCGACTTCGTGGAGGATATCCTCAAGGAGAAGACTCCAACTAGCCAAGCTATCCCTTTACTGAACTCTTTTAGAAGTGCCTGGCCCCTTCTTTGCTGTCCTCATCCCTCACACGTGCAGTTAACCCAGAGTGGAGAAATTATTTCTCCCATCGCCCTCAGACCCCCTCTACATCAGGGGTCATGCCACACCAGACTCCTTAGTTGTTATGACCACTCGGAAAAGGGCAGGGGTACCTCTGTCCTCAGCAGAATCCCCTCCGGACAAAGACTGCAAGCTTTACACTCTGGGCAAGCGAGTCACCGCCTCTGCGGCCTACTCCACAAGGATCTAAAATAACACAATGCTACTGGCAAGTTACAGTGATGTCTAGTGGGGCCTAGTGCAGTATGGTCTTCAGGACGTTCCAGAGTCCACCCGATCACGCCTGCTGGCGGTCGTGGCTGAAGGCAGACAAGTAACCCAAAACATACTAAAGAACACTGGACTCGGCTGAGACCATTGAACGCACCCTCGCTCAGGGTACCCTGCTTAAGACATGCCTGGTTAAAAAAAACTCTGGGTTCAAACCCGAAACTCAGGCATCTCTAATTTATAAACCAGTGGAGGATTCAAACCATTTCGGGAAAGCGGTTGACGCCCTAGAGACAGCAAGGAAAGAACACGAGACCCTGAAATCACATAGCCAGATCACGGCTAAGCCCGTTCACCAGCCTGAAGGCTCTAATTCCCACAGGTCCTTTTGCGGCCAATCCTTTTTCTGCTCGCCCCAGCAGCAATACGGCTCAGGAAATAATTCCTGGTCCTCAGGTTAAAGGAATTTCTGGTTACTTCCAATACCAGCAAAGAGGCTCTTGTAGGGGCAAGTGTAGAGGCAGAAACTCAACTCCCAGAAGCTCCCCGGTCTCTACCTCAAAGTGACTGGTCGGTTCAGGTCCCCTCCCATGCTTCCCTGGTCGGGGGTTGCTTGTCTTCATTAATCAACGCCAGGAGGGGATCTCTTCAGATCAGTGGGTACTAAAGACCGTTGCCCACGGGTATTGTATCGAGTTTCTCTGACCACCTTGCTACCACCCACTGAGAAGCAGCCGCCTTTTACCAGAACACCTGCGCATCCTGCTGGAAGAAGTTCAGGTCCTGCTGGAATAGGGCGCCATCAAAGTCGTCCCCCCCCCTTCTCCTGGTAAGCAAGGGTATTTATTCAGTGTACTTCCTTGTACCCAAAATGGATCTGACCATGCGCACTGTTTAAGACCGCTGCCCTGCGAACAAGTATGTCAAACCTCAAAAGTTCAAGATGACAACATTTCAGGAGGTAATCCCACTGCTGCAGCAGGGGGATTACATGGCCACATTAGACATGAAAGATGCATACTTTCATATTTCAATGTTGCCAGCGCACAGAAAGTACCTCAGTTTCATGATAGAGGACACCCACTATCAATTCAAGGTTTTTCCCTTCGGCATTGCCTGAGCCCAAAGGGTGTTTACAAAGGTGCTGGCAGTAGTAGCGGCTCACCTGCATAGGCAGTCCATCCCAGTCTATCCTTACCTCGACTACTGGCTCATAATGGGGGATTTGTACGGAACATGCCAGACAAATACCAAGAGGACAGTAGATCTCCTCTTCAACCTAGGATTCTCTATCAATGAAATAAACTCCGGTCTAACCCTCAGCCAAGTCAAACAGTATATAGGGGGTCTAATTCGGACAGAAGACGGGCTGGTCTTCCCCTCCAACGAGAGGGTCCAAAACATGCTGTTCCAGATCACTCACTATGTAGCCAGTTACCAAGTGACCTTATGCAAAACCATGCGACTGATGGGAATGGTGGCTTCCTGCGTCTACCTAGTTCCTCACGCTCGTGTCAGGACATGTCAGGTAAACAGCTCCTGGGTTAGATTGCCATCTTCCACGGGGTAAAAGGGGTTTGTGTCAAAAAGGGGGTTTTTGTCATGGGAAATTACGTTCTTCGTCGTACGGGGGTTGGTAAGTTCAGAAGGGTGGGATTGGCAGGGTTTGTGAAGCAAACGAGAATGATCGGGATTATTATCACAAAATAAACAAGGGGGTTTGTGGGAATGCTAATGGTTTATCTGAGTAGGTTGGAAATGATAATCAGAGAAATGGGATTGGTGGGGTTTTGTCAAGGGAGATTGGGTGTGTGGGAAAGAATAATCATAGAGATGTTGAGAAGAATGATTGGGAATATCCGGGTAGGATAGCAGGCATTCTGAGAGTTGTGGTTTTTGATGGATTCTAATAAGGGAGATTCATTGGGTAGAAGGGAGGTAGTTGTAGAACAGTCTATAGAAGTCATAGGGACTTTGTCCTCCACACCTCCTTCCCCGCTATAATCCTGCTTCTCACCTTGGATATTCCCACAAGCATAACCCCGGGCCTCCATACCCAGGTTATCCTCCCTCGCTTGTCCACCCCCAGTGTTGGGATCTGAGAGCGCCAGCCCTTCCCTGGCCACCTGAATAAGGGATTCTCAAGGTCTACTCAGGAGAATACCCTCTGGTTTCTCAAAGTACCTGCCTTCCCTGGACATGTTTCCCGAACCCCAATGGTGTTGGTGAGCTCTAGACCAATAACTGGAATTCTAGGACTTACCACCGATTTCTATTTTACTTCTAACGTTCTGCTCTGCACTTCTATCATTGTGCACATATTACTGTGTAGCTGGTTTTGGTGACTAAATATTGTTCCCCGAAGTGTATGTCAAGGGTAACTGTTTATAAAATGTATCCTCAATTCTTGGAGTGATTTGGCTTTACGTTTGAAATGTTTCCTGTCCTCTAGCACTATCTTTAATTATAATGTGTGCATTTTGTATTCATTTTTGTAATATGCTCTAGAGGATCTGCATACATATGGGGTATTGATGTGGGCATAAGGAATGTTTAGACTATTTTACTGGTAGGTTAAAATGTCTGGTTCCTTTTCTTCCTACCACTGCTCTGGGGCCTTCCATCTAATATTGTGGTAGGTGGTGTCTTTAGAACACTGTCCTTAAATGTGCAGGCACTTGGAGGATTTTACCTGCTTTGCTAGTTTGCGCGGTTCCCTTGTTTCTATCTCCTCTGTTTGTTTATTTAGGTTTGGTGCCTATGTGGGATAGTGGCAGTGATGTGAGGAGAGTCCTTTTAGACATTCATACTTTTATAATCTACTCTGTATTTTTTAATATTGTTTATTATTTGTGACATATTTATTTGACCTTATAGAATTCTACCTGTGCAAGATTATTAAAGTATATATTTGTTCAGTTTATCAGTGTGATGTATTTTCTAGAGCTACATGCACAGACTAATTACCTTTTATATTAGCCTGCTACCTCCACCTGAGAGTTAAACCCTGTTGCTCTCTACTTACCTTCAAGAGGTTTGGCTTCCCTTTCGTGTTAGCTCCCTTCAAGGTATGTGGTCTTCTATCCCTTAACAGAGGGTTGTATAAAAGCTGCCGTAACGCATAATATCATAAAAGAGCAGTTTGGGGAATAAATGCAGAATTCATTTAAAAATCTTGTCGGAGGAGAGTGGGAAAGTGGATGTGCCAATAAAATCTGTTTGCTAGTTGTAGGGTTTTCAATCAAATGCAAATAAACAGCACAGTTTACAAAAAGTCAATTGATAGTATTTATATTTCATAGCTATGTATAAAACTAGCTTGCTTTGGCCTAACATTTCTGGCCGGAGTGTGGCTCAAGGGGCTTGGTGGGTGGAGGCGGTGGGGGAGGTCAATACCTTGGTGTCTGTCTTAGACCTTAGGGTCTTAATCATGTCTTAAACGTGACCAGGAATCATACCCAGCTTCCTAATCCAGGGGTATCCCATACCTTTACCACCGCACAGAGTAATTGCAATGAAAAATAATATATTTATTTGATATTTTTAGGTAACTCAGTTAACGGAAAAGATAAAGAACCAATCCGAGAGTCACAAGCAGCTGCAAGAAAACTTACATGACAAGTTGCAAGAGCAGAAGGCTCTGTTTAGTGCTTCTCAGGACCGTGTTCAATCTCTGGAAGCTAGTGTTAAGGAACTAAGTGGCGAAATCACTGACAGCAAAGAAAAACTGGCCCAACTTGATACACAGGTAAGGATGCATGTAGTCCAAGACGTTGTGCAAGATGTCTGATTATAAACACTGCTGGTAAAATACGGGACACATTCCCCAGTCTGATTTTGAGAATCACCAGGGATTTGACGGAGAGCACTGAATTCCAATCAAAGCCAGTGCATGTTAGGACGTTAAACAGTATGGGTAGCATCTCTTCGTCGATTTGCCCTGGTCCCCCACATAGCAGGGGATAGTCACATTGACTCACCCCCAGCCAGTCCCAGAGGTCCAGTCCTTCCCCACAACACTGGCCTATCAGAGCAGATCAATTGTAGAGTCTTCAGTCCTGCTATAGGCCTTTATTTTGTATGCTTGTATTTATTAAGGTTTAAAAAAATAAACCTTTACAATTCATTTTAAAATACATAGTCTGAAATGCACTATTGAAGAATTGGAAAAAAAACCCATCAAGACACATTACACCAATTAACAAAATCCCCACCACATAATAGACTTTTTTTTAAAAAGAGATCAGTTCTAACGTTCATTTATTTGTCTAATTTCATAAAAAATGTTACTACAGCTATAGACCGCTCAACTGATCGCCCCCCTAGAATGGTCTCTCAGCGGGCATCCCCGCCAAGGTAACGTGTACACTATACCAAGTACTCTCTGCATTCAGGACCGCATAGCTCACCCGCCTGAGGGAGAAATGGGAGCGGGGCCTGGGGAGGTTGGAACCGGAGGAATGGCTGGAGGCACAGATGTTCCCGAGGGAGGTGGGAATAGCGGCTCGACTGCGGCTAATACAATTCAAGATCCTCCACAGAGTGTACTACTCCCGTACTGCACTGACCAGCTGGGGCATGGTCGACAGTAACGCATGTCTTAGATGTGGTAGGGAAGGAGGTACATTCTATCACACACTCTGAGAATGTGCTCAGATTCAAGTGTTCTGGGGGAAATGTACGCATAAACTGTCCACTGTAATGGATGCTGAGGTCCCTCTGGAACCGAAATTGGTATATATGGGGATATGGGTAGACACTGTGTTCACGAAACATGAGAAAACTTTCCTGGCTGTAGCACTGTTGCTTGCTAAGAGACTGATTGCATCCTGGGCCTCTGTGGAGCGCCGAGATTAAGCCAGTGGGCTGCGGAACTGGACCATTGTTTGGCATTGGAAAGGAGAGTGTACAGGGCTAGGGACTGTCCCCGGACATTCATAAAGATATGGGGGAAGTGGAGTGGAGATGGCTGAGGGGCTTGACAGTATGGATTCCTCTAACCTTGCTGCTAATGTAACTTGTTAGCAGCCTTTCTTAGTTGCGCTCCCTTGCTAATGCTAATATGGTTATATGGAACCTACTGTATTGTGCTCAAGTCGTACCTATGCCTGTTTGTTCTGTTCCTTTATGAAAATAATAAACAGATTGGTTAGAACGGTCAATCACATGTTTTCAGTGTCCACGTGTGCCAGGTTGTTCATAAATCTCCCGAAATAGGTCATCCGTGTGGCTAACAGAGGGGCAAAGTAACTAAGTGTTTGAGATTTTCCCCTTTCATTCTGATTACCACAGTGCCCACACACGGCCTGGTCGGTATACCATTTCAAATGCACACAATTCCTTTTGTCAGTTATACATTAAATCGAAATCTCATAAAATTGTTCCAATAGTTTCTATCAGGGAACTTTATCAAATAAGGTTCCACAGTACCCACCCTCTTGTGCTGGCTTCGTAGATGAGCATACAAAGGGTGTCCGCCCACAACCTGCACAGTTCTTATCCAATCCATATGCATCAAAGTGGTCTTCAACCTGCCTGGTTTTATTATCAAGGCATCTCTGGACATACTGACTCGTAAGCTGTTCTTTACAATATCTCATGAAGTTGTTTACTACATGGCCCATATGGGAATAAGCAGCGGCACCGAATTCTGCATACTTAGTATCGGGTAAGGAAGTCAGCAGTTTCCCACATACTGCCAGCTGCTTCCCCACTACCCTACTTTGTAGTGATTGTAAGCCTAACTCATGGCGTATAGGGACGAGGGGGACACACTTCGGAATGAAGTGAAGTGTCCTCCTCCAGAGCAGAGCTTTGTAATAATCAAATTCCCACACAAGCCGAGTAGGGATTATCTCCAGACGATACAGAGGTTTCGGTATCATCTTGCCAGTGCAAAATTTAAATACAGGCACTAGTGAGAATCTCCCGAATTTGGTGTTGATCTTCACCATTTGGGCGGCCAACATTTTCGCTTTCTTTTTTAGGATTTCCCTATAATAGGTCTTATTAGGGTAAGCTGAAATTGGGAATCCTAAATGCACAAGATCTTCCACAACCCCTAATTTAACTTTTTTGATAAACCAACCCAATTTGCACTTATCTGTCTGACAGATTTTAATTACTTTAGTTTTAGAAGGATTCATTTTTAGCCTCCACAAACTGTGCAAACGCTGTTATCAGCCGCTGAAGGCCAATTGCTGTCATGTCAAAGAATAGGAAGTCATCGGCGTAAACTAGCCAACCTAACTTAATTCTGCCAATTTTAGGAGCTATGAATGGTACCTTCTCCAGGACAGTACCTACGTCGGCTACATACAAATTAAAAGGGCAGGACACCAACACACACCAGTGTCTATCTACTTTCCTTGACATTTCACCTTCTTTACGAACATGGATCAAGTTATTTAATAGGCATGCAGGCATACCCCAGTTTTTCAGTTTGGCCCATAATATATTCAGATCTACGGAATCAAAAGCTGTTGATGTGTCCAAGGATACCATATAAATGGGTAAACCGTGTTTTCCCCAAGCTATAGTTTGTAGGCAATGCATTAAGAAACCATTAAAATCGGTTCCTACATTCCTCCTAAAGCCGGCCTGGGCCTTCTGTAGTAGCACTTTCTCACTAGCTCATTGATCGTCTCCCAGAACAAGTGCCGCAAAAAGCGTACTATCTACATCTATAGGCGTTATTGGCCTATAGTTTGCTGGCATGGCTATATTACCTTTTTTTGTAGATGGGGATAATGTAAGCATTCAGTATAGAGGGGTCCGCTAGTGCAGAATAATATCTTTAAACAGAATATACAGGATTGCCAAACAAATCTCAGGAGCCTCTTTAAAGACTGCGTTAGATAAATTGCTTGGTTCCTCTAGCCTGTTTAATAAGAATTTCTATATAGCACACTGTAAAATCCAAACTCCTAACGGGGTCATTAGCAAGCATAGTTTTATCTAAATAACTGACAAACTCCCCCATACATATCCCCATAATATTGCACCCAAACATCCTCTGCGATAGGGTTTGTCTGTATCTATGCCTGACCTGCTTCTAGTGCATTTATATGGCAGACCAAAAGTTAAACTCAGAGTTCCCTTCCAAGATAGCTAACATCATTTCACCAGCATGCGGTCTGGCATGGATTCACATGCTCATGAATATTCCCAGTCAGGCTGGGAATCCTCGGTAAAAGAAAAAACTGTTTCACTTTAAAACTGTATTTCTCCTCTAAATCACTGTCCTCTGGGTCATACTGCCCCCATCCAATGACAGTCATCTCAGTAGGTCCTGCCTCTCGCAGCCATATTCAGATTTTTACCACACACTTCAATGTTGGCAGTCTTTGAGTTTATTCTCTGAGCTATTTATTACGTATTTACAGATTTTGGTTAGCAGAAAAGTTCAATTTTTGTGTACAAGAGCCCTCATGCTCTTTTCATCATCTGCCAGCAATGGAGATCCATTGTCGGTGAAGCTTCGCGCCCCTCAAGGACGAGGATTCATCAAAGTTTCCAGAAGGCCACCTTGGTCCTACTTTGCGCCATCCATCCATGTCAGAGGAAAAGGAGGGAAGGACCCTCTTCAAGCCCTGTACTAAATGTGTGCTACGGAATGTCTTTGTGGAAGACAAAAATCTGCAGTCTCTTTACTGCCTGCTGCGGACCACATGGAGGTGGAATGTGAGATATGCCTGTGCTTCTCGAAGAAGACGATGAAAGTCAGGAACAGCATGCTGGCGGCATGGCTGAATTCTAACACAGCCTCTGCCCCAAGCGCTGAGCAGGGGCATGCCTCACTCAGGACCGGTCAGTCCAAAGAGCGCTCTTCTAGGTCCTTTGAAATCGCTCCATCTGCGGGGGTCCAAGATAAGACCAAATGCCACAAGTCTGAGTCCACAGGGTTCGCCGCTGCAGTGGGGCCCAGGTTGGATAAGCCATGATCACCATCACTGTCTGCCTCCATAACCAGCCAGCAATCGAGCTCCTCCTCAGAGGAAGTCATCCACCCTGGCCAAGTTGCAGGAGAAGTCAGACCGGCTTAGGCTGGAGGCGTAGAAGAAGGCCGCACAGCCCAAACAGATTGTGGATGCTGCTGGTGGGGGCAAAGGGACAAAACCAAAATACTTTGCCCGGTATGCATGGATCCAAAAAATAAGACCATCGAACACCTGTTGAGAGAAGGCCAGGGCACTTGGGAGGCCAGAGTAAAACATCATGGTCATTTTACCGACTCTCTAGGCCGCTTAACTTCAAAGATGTTTTGGGAAAGGATGCTGGCCGGCCATGAAACATGATTAACGGTAAATGTTGTCCGAGTTCTGCAGCAGCCAGGGTTTTTATCCACTGAATTATGATTACATTTAATATCAAGGGATCAGGGTTGGGGAGATTGCACGTGTAATTTTATTTTTGTATTGCTTTAACTGATTTCTATATCTCTTGCTTGGAGAAATGAATATGCAAATGTGTGAAACTGTTTTGTAAAGATTGTTATTGAATGAAGTTGTTCACTGTTTTTGTGAAAAACCAAATTTGGTTGTACCACAATAAAAAAAAGTGGAAAAAGTTTAGCTAGCCTAGAGCTTTGTAAAATGTACCAGGAGGAAAGGGAAGACCCGCCTCCTGAGGACTGGATGCTTAACCATTGTAAAGAGTGGGGCGTTGAGCCTTCTGCTCCCCCTACCGCACCTGAAGTAAATGTCGATAGTGGATAGAGCGAAAGATGACGTATTGTATCCATTAAGAGAGCTTAAAGCAGCAATAGGATACAGTCATCCGATACATGAGCCGACTGCATATAGCAGTGACGACAGCTCGGAGACAACTCTAGAAAGAGACGTGATCTCTAAAGTCCCACGGGACAAAGAGAAAAGTGAATGATCAAGTGTGTCTCTAGGTATAGGACCAGAAATACAGAGATCGAAAGGAGAAAAAGACAAAGCTGACGAGATAGCACTCGTACAGAACGAGTAGATGGGTAGTCAGATATTGCTCACACTTGATGGGAAGAGCATCGAGGAAGTTCGGCAAGGGTCAAGATCAAGACGAGCAAGATAAAGACAGGGAATGAGAGAAACGATTGAAAGAAGATGAGTCTAAAAGAAAGAGTAGACAAAGACGGGAACACATGTATAAGGAGGAACAGTTAAGGAAGGAGGAGAGAGCAGAAGAGCAAAGAAAATATGACCATAGGCAGAGAGCAATTGAAGAACAAGACAGGCAAGAAAAGAAGAGAGAAGAAAAGGAAGAACAGAAATTAAGAGACAAAAGAATGCAGACACGCAGAGATGACTAGGTGCGTAAGGCGAATGAGAGAAGAGAAGCAAAAAGGCAGGAAGAGGTAAGAGTTAGGGAGGAAGCAAAGAAACAAAAAGATTTGATGAGGAAATGGAACGAAAGAGAAGGCAGAGGACACGCGACATTGATCGCATTGAAAAAGAACTAATGGAACCAAGTCCAGTAGTATTATGGGAGGACATAGAGGAGTCCCGATGCCAGGACCCTCTCGAGTAAACCTAGAGGAGAATTTAGATATAGGAAATATCAGAGACAGAATCGAAAAGGCATATCAAGAGATGAGGGCAAAAAGTGAATCAAGAAATAAAGGGAAAGACAATCGATCTGAAAGAACCCAGTCACAGGGCAAGGCGGATGGCCTGTTTAGTCTCGAGCATAGAGCCTTGTTTTTGGACAGGCTAACTCTAAACAGAGACAAGAAGGAGGACATTCATACTAGTTGGGAACAAGATATGTCAGACTAAGAAAGAGGGTGATGGTGCATGCCGTCCTGAGGGATGTATTCAAACAGACAAGGCAGTGAGGTGGTCAGATTTGGACCTGCCTAAAGAAAGGAAGCAAGAGCCTATGGTGCGGCCAAAGTGGCCTAAAAGGCGACCTCTTAGTGACAGGGTGGACTCGCCACCCTATGTGAGTAGACTGAGGTCATTACCAGGAAGGTGGTGATCAGGAACCTTTGTCCCTGCTATGAACAGGCAAACGATGGGAGACGATTGCGATTTTGGGATTTCACAATTTCCTTTGTTAGTAAAAGGAGGGCCCAGACCAAGGTATATCCCGTGGCCCCAGATGGATAAAGATAATCTAAGATGTAAGCTCCCGAGTTTGACTTCAGGTGCCGTGAAATGGATCTATGAATTAGAAAAATGACAGGAGGAAACAGGTTAGCTATAGGGGACATTAAGGATCTTCTAGCAGCTATCCTTGGGGAAAGGGCTGATGACATTTGGACGAGAGCAGGATACGCAAGTGTCACAGCACAGAACACAGTGCATGATGGGGTGCCGTTTAATAATTGTAGAGCGGCAGTTTGGAAAGCGCTTACAGTACAGTATCCCGATGCATCATATATGGGCGCAATTATGGCACGTAAGATGCAGGAAGGGAAGGATCTGCTTGCTTACATTCTGAATTTTCAAGAGCAGTGGTCTTTGGAAACTCGAGAGCCATGGGAAAAAACAATACCTGTATTCTATCATATTCTGTGTCGGGGATTGCCAGATCAGGCACAGACAGCTCAAGAAGCTGGTGGGTATGGAGGCTTAGCCTTGGCCAAAAATACATCTGACCATTGCGCACTATTGCCAATTGTTGCAAGAGAAAAATCGAAATGGAGAAGATGCTAGGAAGATCGAGGAAGCTATGTTAGTACAGAAGAAGATGTCAAAATATGCTATAGAACGGGTGATGTTAACTAGCGGAGAAGGGCCAGGATCACAACAGACAGCAGGTATACCGCAGGTGAATAACCAACGGAATTCGGATCAAGGAGGGAACGGATTCATGCTGAGAGGCAGGGGAGGCTTCTGCGGAAGAGGAGGCTTTCAGAATAATCGGGGAAACTTTCAAAATAACCAAGGTGGTTTTCAGAATATGCAGAATGATAATCGAGGCATGCAGGGAGGGCAAATTAGAAGATTCCCTCCTGTGTGTTGGAAATGTGGAATGACAGGGCACATTTTGTGAACATGTGGGAGTATGTACAGAATGGGCAATTCTCAAGAGGCGGGGCAGCTTTTCCTCCAGCATCTATCCCACAAAGTAGGGGCGGGTTCGCCCAATATCAGACAATGTATCAAGCACAAGTGCCGCAAACGCAACAGGCTTTGCAACCACAGCAAGCACCATTTAATCCACCTCAAGGGCAGTCACAGCACACACCCATGCAGATACAGCAGAGTGCAAACACAGGACAGTTAATGACTCCTAAAGTAGGGGGTGCCACTGTCGTGGGAGGGAATATTTTCACAGGCACAGGAATAAGTATGTACCCACAATAGGACAGCTCACAGGGTGATTTGATATGTTCAGTACTATCAGTTATGCCAAATCCTCAAGAGGAACCAAGGGTGGATATTCCCATAGGAGGCAAATCCTTTTCTTTTTTAGTAGACACGGGCAACTCGCTCATGTATACGAGAGGAAAAATAGTTATCAGGTAATGCCATGAATGCTCAAGGGTTCTCTGGAGCTACAAGTAGAGTTCCTTTTACTGAGAAATTGCCAGTCTCTATAGGAGAATGTGACATATCTGTCCCATTGTTGTATTCCAGACAGACACCAGTTAATATACTGGGCTGAGATTTAATGACAAAGCTAAATATGAAGATTTACTTCACTGATGAAGGCATAGTGTGTTCAACACCAGGAATGCATTATTTAAACATGGGCAAATTTATCATGGCATTTATAGGACAAATAGCCATGCGAGCAACGCTGTTAGAACCAGAGGTTTTTCACTATGGGGTATGCATTTTGTTAACGTGGCTACCCGGTTTAGTGGGATGAGCATTAAATATTGGGTCAGGACAGAAAGACGAGTGATTCCAAAGAAAATGATAATACTATGGCAGCAAACCTGCATTTTTTGATGAAGATATAGAGAACATGCAATTTCTTTATGGACTACGGGCCCCTATGACGTAGACCTGTTGAAGGGGGTTGGAGAAGTTAAAATTAAGTTGAAGCCAGGAGCAATTTTACCTCGAGCAAGGCAGTATCCCATGTCTCGAGAGGCAGATGAGGGTATTTTGAAGACTATATCTGCCATGATGGATCAAGGTATTTTAGTGACGCCAGAGTCACCATGCAATACCACGGTGTATCCGATCAAAAAGGGAAAAGGGAGGGACGTGGCGTTTAATTCAAGATATGAGGCCGATTAACCAGATTCTAGAGCCAGCGTTCCTCTAGTTACGAGTCTGGCAACGATACTATTTAGTATCCCTGTTGAGGCGCGATATATCACAGTGATTGACTTGAAAAATGTGTTTTCCTCAAACCCTTTGCATAAAGATTCCCATGATCTTACATCATTTACGTTTCGTCGGACTAAGCTGAAAAGTACACGTTTGCACCAGGGTTATTGTGAGTCTCCATCGATTTTCAATAGGGTCCTGCAGATGGACCTAAGCAATATTGATTTGCCAAGTGTCGTGCTGCAATACGCAGATGAGATGTTGGTCTGTAGCACGACAGAGGAAGAGTGCAGACAATACTCGATTCATTTAATGATTATTTTAGCAGAAAGGATATAAAGTGGATAAAGAAAAATTGCAGTATTGTCAGGAAGAGGTGTTGTACATAGGTCAGTTAATCTTGCATGAAGGAAAGAAAGTTACACCTGAAAGAGCTGAGGCGATTTTGAAACATCAAAACTGTACATGATAAAGTAAATGCAACAGTTTTTAGGACTATGCAATTATGGTAGAGCTTGGGTATTTGATTATAGTTCATACACAAGACTCTTGTTGCCGGCCCTGAAGAAGGCACAAATGAATCGGGACAAGATTGAATGGAGGAGATTTTGAACCCAGTTATGAGGGGCCACTTCCCTTGCGAACAATCACTGGCAGCCGTGTATGCTATTGAGAAGTCTGCCAGCATAGTGATTGGCTGTTCCATGACGTTATTTGTTGAGCATGCTTTGTTTGCTGTTTTGGAGAAACCTAAGGGTAGACCGACAAATCAAAGAGCTTCTGCTTACAAGGTGGTTATATCGAATCCAGCAATTAAAATAGTTAGGTGTAAGATGGTGAATCCGGCCACGTTTGTAGCCGAACCACTGGCAGAGGATGAACAAGCACATGAATGCTCGAATTATGAGGAATTTTATGACGAGATCCCGAGAGTAAAGGAAAATGCTTTAGCAGCTGGGGAGATTCTCTTTATTGATGGTTCTTCAAAGATCGATCAAACTGATGGAGAAAGGCATTCAGGCTCAGCTATGGTAAGACACAGAGGCAGCTGTCATGCCCCCCGGATTCCTACGACATTCTCATGCCATTGGGGGAAACCTCTGGCGCTTGTCCTGGCGATTACATCAACGCCGGTGTCATCGCCGGTAAAACACTACATTTCCCAATGGGACTTGCGCTTGGCATGCTCTTGGATTGCTCATTTCTTTGTATGCGTTCCACGCCTCATACTAACTTACTTCCTATATCTAGCCACGCCCCCAGAGATCCGGTGCTCCTAAACCGTTGTATTACGGTGAGCAGCGTTTATCGGAAAGTTTCTATGTTTTCTGTTTACCTGGTTTCTGACTCCTGCTTGCCTCCCGGACTCCGTTGCCTGCTCGTTGATTCTGTTTTGACGCCATTCTGATCCGCCCTGCTGTTTGACCATGGAATTCTTAATGGACTGCTCTTGGACTCCCTTCCTCATGTCTGGTCCTCAGCTCCCTTTCTGACTCTTGGTTCCGCATCCCTTACCCGTTCCTGCGATTTTGCTCTTCTTAAGGGAAAAGCATATTCTGCTTGACAAACATTCGTTGTATCTAGGTGTTTATAAACACTCCACCTTTTTCTTAAAACTTTTTTTTTCTTTTTTTTTGTGTATTTGGGAACACCTTGCTGTTTGCATACACTTTGGGAATATCAGAACACTTTGCAGTTTGTCTCCACCCTTTTTGGATTTTGGGACGCTTTGCTGTTTGAACAACTCATTGGGTTTTGGGACGCTTTGCTGCTTTAATGCCGCCCGGGTCACGGAATCCCACTTACCTGGTCTTTGGGGCATCAGTGACACTTCCTTGGGACACTCTCAAAGGTGTTATCAGAAAACCTTCTCCTCCACTTTGTCTTGTGTTCTGTCACAAGTAGGTATTCCACGAATCAAGGAATTTTCACAGGTAACCTTGTGGGTCTCGGAGGGGGTAGAGGGATTGGTTTGTTGCCATCAACAACGGTATGTTATAGTTGTCTTGTTTTTCTCCCTCTAGCTCTACTGTGCATACCGCCTTTTTGCATGAGCCCTTGGCCTGACAGGTTTCATTACCCTGCAAGCCATGCTCTCAGGAAGAAAGTCTGTATTTCTTCAGTGGCGTATAGTCCAATTGGTCTTCTGGACTAACGGTGGATCTGACGGAGTACGACAGTAACAGGGAATTTGAAGTGGTAGCAAGTGCGAGACTACCGTCTCATTTTTCAGCACAGGCTGCAGAATTGGTGGCGCTTATTGTCTCACTCGAGAATCACACAGTCCAGGAAGTAACAGTGTACTGAGGTTCCGCCTACGTGACGTCAACCGTGCATGCAGGGCTAGCACGTTGGAAAAGGAGGGGCTACCTCCGTGCGGAGGTCACTCCAGTGCAACACGTCACCTTATTTGATAGGCTTATTAAAGCACTACAATCCCCAGTAGCCATCGCAATAGTTAATTGCGCAGTGCACACTGAGAGAACAGACTTTATTTCACGCGGAAACCAATGGTTGTAATAATGGTTGCGAATGAAAGTTTTAATTATTTGTCACAAACGCAGTTAATGGAAGTTCAAGGTGAAGCTCCACAGGAAGAGAAAGACCTGTGGACACATAGGGGGGTGTTCTGTATCCCCTTCCGAAGCACTGTGGCGACAAGACAGCATTGTTAAACCGGTGATGCCTGTAGCCTTATTAAGGGTGGCCTTGGAACAGCTACACTACCCTGCGCATGTCACTAGGGAAAGCCTCCTGGCAACCATTGTGAAGGATTGGTTCGTATCAACCCTGTTAGAGCACGTTGCTTTTTATGTAGTAAATTGCATCGCATGTCAAATGTTTACTGATGGGCACATGCTGCAAACAGTTTGAGGAGTAATTCTTCGATCAAATGGACCTTTTCAGCATTTATATATCGATTATGTTGACATGCTGCAGATCTGTAATGGATTTAGGTATATGATAGTGATAGTGTGCCCTTTCTCAAGGTGGATTGAGGCTGGTCCATGCACACATCCTGACACCACTTGCACTGTAAAGTTCTTAGTCCGAGAAGTATTCCCTAGATGGGGAGTATGTGAGGTGCTGAGATCAGATAATGGCCCCCATTTTGTGAATAAGGTATTTGAGCAAATTAGCTTATTGCTTAGCATTAAAAACACGTTTTCTTTTGCGTATCACCCTCAAGCGAATAGGATATGTGAGAGACTGAACAGTCTGCTCAAAGAGAGAATAGTTGAAACTGACACTGAAAAAGGGGTGGCTACATTGCCTGCCCCTTGGATTATATGCATTAAGAAATCAGCCCGGCTCTGACCACCACCTCACACCCCACAAACTAGTCACAGGGAGGCAAATGAGAAAGCCTCTGCCTCCTCCATTGAGGACCAGGAGTGATGCCCAGACAACTGCAGAATTGTTAGGAGATGAGTTACATGCATACTTCACATGTATGACCGCTAGTATCTCTGTCACTTCAGATCATGTCAAGTGGACCGGGTGTCTGTCTCAGCACACAGATGAAGACCATACAGCAACCGGAGCTACAGAACTATGTTTACCTAAACTATTTGCTGGAGATAAAGTTTTAATAAGGAACTTAACAAGAAAGTGTCACAAGCCCTGATTTAGCGGCCCTTTCATTTTGGAGGATATTACTCCATCACCAGTCAAAGTCCTAGGGAGACAAACTTGTATAAACCAAGGAGATGTGAAAGTCTGCGCTGGAGAGGCCAATGAACCCCCCCCCCCCCCCCAACCCATTCGGAAGCAAATCAAGGAGAAAAGATGACAAGGAAGGACACAGAGACTGTCAAGTAGACAGATAAAAGTGTACATTTGGACTGTGGCTCCCCTGAAACACTCTTTGTAGCTGCTAAGCATGTTACTGTTCTTGAGCCACAGGAGTTTGCTGACATTGGACTGTCGAGTGCTGAAGTAAATGGAAAAATGCCTGATTTAGACTTTTTGTTCCACTGTAAGAGGGAGCAGTTCCCTGATTCGTTTCTCACTGAGTTTCTCTTTTGGAGGTGCCCATGGTGTTATCCAATGTTGACATACACAGACTACTTCTTTGGGGAACACCATGTGGTATCAGCACATGAGAGGTGGGAAAGAGAACTTCTAAGGAGGATTGCTATGTATGTGCACTCGTATCTTATGCTATGGAAAAGTCTAAAATATTCATAGCTATTGAAATAGATGTTCAAACGGCTCACTGCCTTACTCACCTTGCACTCTGTCATACAACAGATAAATTCCAGGGTCGAACAGCATCTTTGATATGTGTGACAGAATGGACAGTGCCTGATGAAGATGATTATGTTCAAAATATAAAGACAAGAGCGAGAGCAAACACCAGAAATCATGTGATAAGATATGAACAGCCTGGTGTGAAGGGAGGAGGAATTAGATGGTAAGTAAACAGAAGACTCAATTGTCAAGGAAAAACTGATGAAGAGGTTCAAATCTGTAAGGAAAGAGGCCAGATGCAGATCTGGCGAACAGTGCTTTCTCCAGACGGATGGAAAGAAGGTGTAGTTATATGCAGAGCTGTGTCAGTAACTGGTCATCACAAACCAGTTCTCCAGCATGGGGTCTGGCATGGAGTCATAGCTGTAATCATATCCAAGACATATCTGTTCTGAAGAGTCATCAGTCATATTGCTCTCAGATCCTCCTTGATAGCATTGAATCCCTTTATGGTTGTGTTGATCGTCTGCAGAAGTTCCCATCTGGTTATTTGTTACCATTTGGCATTCGTCATCACCTGGATCCTGGGCTTAAAGATGGTCTTGAATTTTGCTTAAGTCTGACTGAACAACCTATGTTCATATGGAATTGCATCAAAAGCACCCATCTATTTAGCTGAGAAATAGTTCTTCCTCTTCATTCGATTCACAAGCTCAGCAGATCTCTTGTTCCTCAGGTGAGCATCTGCTTTCGGAAACTAGCCAATGTTCAAGTCACTCTTAGCAATCACCAATGCTGGAACATGAACAATCACTAGAGAACATAGTCCCCCACAATCTCTGGGCAGCTTCGTGTAAGCTCTGGATCCACAGGCCGAGTAGCGATCCATTATTACCACTGTCCCATCTTTCATTCCTGGCACATCAAAGATTCATCCGCACTGCTGATTCTCTCCAACTTTTCTCGTGCCATTGTTTCTGAATCGTAGCTCTGCACTAGCCAGCGGCACTATCTGCAATGGACCTCCTTTGTCTTCAACCCACGTCAGGAGTTTTGCATCCCTCGGCCATAGAGGTTTGCATCCATTTTCCACGCGTTCAATAAGGAACAAGTTACTAACCTGTAACTGTTGTTCTCCAGCATGGGTCTGGCATGGATTCACATGCTCATGAATATTCCCCGTCGTCCGGCTGGGAATCCTCGGTAGAGAAAAAATCAGTTTCATCTTCATTTCTGAACTGACTTTCTCCTAACATCCAATCACTGAGCTCTGGGTCATACTGCCCCAAGCCAATGACTACCCTCTACCTAAGCCCCTCTTCTGGCAGCCATCTTCAGATTTTTACCACACGTTCCAGTGTTGGGAGTCCTCGTGCTTAGCTCTCGAGCTGTTGCTGCGTATTTCGCTTTTTGGAAGAGTTTTACTCTATTTTCCGGTCCATCGAGTCTTATGCTCCTTTGATCATACTTGCGATTAACAGGACCGGTTTTTCGGATTATTCAGCGCCCTTCAAGGGCAGATTTCATCAAGTTTCTTTGTCGAGGCCTTCAGAAGATTTGTCAGGCCTACACTGCGTGGATCATGTTGGAGGAGAAGGATTCCCCCTCTCTTCTCAAGCTTTGCACCGACTGCGGCTTGTGGAATGTTTTCATGGACGACAAACATTCCCAGTGCATTTACTGCCTGTACCCGATGCACAACGAGGAAGATTGTGCATTTTGCCGTGAACTCTCGAAACGCACTTTGAAGGATCGGCGTAAGCGGCTGAATGAATGGCTGCAGACCAAGTCCTCTGCACTGGGTGTGTCCCAGGAGCATCCCTCTCCCGGATCCGGGAATGCTGAGTGGGCTTCTAAGTCCTTTGAGGGCGCCCCTCCCACGGGGGTCCAACAAAAGGCCAAGCACAGAGTCCACTGCCAGTGCCATTGCGGCGGGCTCCTTGGTGGCCAGGACCCACCCTACATCCCAGGCTGCATTGGTATCCAGTCAACGCTCTGGATCGTCATCCAAGAGGAAGTCGGATCACCCAGGCAAGCTGAAGGTGACCCCTAAGGCGGCCAGGGAAAGACCAAGCAGGGTACGGCATCTGGCCTAACCTCTTCGGAGAAGGCCCCTGTTAGGGAGAATTCTCTGTTTAGGCTGAATTTCCTAACCTAGTGAGTCCCCCAGCAGCTTTGCTGGATTTTTGGGGTTTATTTTTTTTCTCCTGCCAAGAGTGAGACTCTTTTACCCTCACTCTTGGGCATGATTTGAGTGTATTTCTTTGAATCTAGATGTGTTTAATGGGCTATGGGGTCTTTTACTACATAGGGCTTCATGTGTTTTTGTGATGTGTTACACAGCACCCTCAGTGCAGTGACACAGGGGTGTCATAGTGACCCCCCAGTATAGACTCCATACCCTGGGACTGACTACTGTCTCCCAGGGCATGTAAAGTCACAATTGACTTTACTAGTCTTAAATTCTGAACAGAACCAGTACAAACCATCATATTGTGGACATACTGGCTGGGGCAATTCAATTGCCCCAGGGTCTGTTAGTCGAGGGGGCACGTCTCCGTTCCCCCTGATCGGGTTTTGGCTGGTGGCAGTGGATACTACTTTTTATATTCAACCGCAAATATTTTCCTATGGGATTTCCTATTGTTTTAGGCTACTATCTTTATTTAATTATTTACGGTAGCCTCGAACATACTGCCAGTTTATTTAATTAATATTAATTCTCCGGTTGGTATTTTTTGCCAAAACTTGATTCTAAAATGGCGTTTGTGTTCTCTTCTGTGACTCCAACCCAAGTCGAGCCCTTTGTTCCACTTTTTGGCGGGCTTCTCCACAGAAGCCCTCCAAAGTGGTGCCACTCTGTCTGGGGTACGTAGGAGGGGTGGAGGGGAATGTAGGCACCCTGGACTGAGTTGCCTAGGCAACTCAAGTCGCACTCCATCCTGATTGGCCCAATTGGTGAGCCGGCCGGCTCACCACTTAGCATGTTTGAGTGACAGCTAAGCTGAGTGAATGGGGGTTTTCTGCATAAAAGCAGGGCTTTGGGGACTGGAACTTCAGAAGTCGCCACAGGACCTAAGAATCCGACGAGGGAGAAGCTGAGCCGACCTGCCACGACACCACCACCGGTGGAGCCCTGCTGGACCGCCTCACCACTTTTCCCAACGACAGAGGAGATCTCCCGCCGGAGAGTCTTCTTCCTATGACTGGTGGAGATAACCAGTTTCACCGTCTTTTCGCCTTCCCGACGTACCTCGTGGCCGCCTTGCCTTTGCCAAGCACCCCGGCAACCGGGATACCACGTTTTACCACGACCGCGAAACAAAGGTACCACCTTTAACTGGAAAACTCTGCGGCTGGTTTTTTCCCTGGTAGTGCAACAACCTTCATATTTCCTCCAAGTCGAGATCTTCTCTTCCCCTGGACGACGACGCAACTTGCACCCACTAACAGGAACAACTGCCACCGCTGGAGGATCCTTCCCACTTAAGGTACCGTGTCCCGCCTGGCTTCCCTTGCTACCGACTGTACGGGGTAGATTTAACCCCCGGCTTTCGAACCTGGGTTAGCCTGGGACACCCTGGCTAAACTTTCCTAAGCATCTCTAAACTCTTTTTGAACCCTCTGCAAGACTTTCTAAGCATAGTGTAACTGTGTGATCTTGGGCGCATTTGTGCTCTGCTCTCTCTAAGAGTGGGCCCAGCCTTTGGACTTTGGCTCACCAGTGACTTTTGCTCTTCTGCCTTGCTAACAGTTTTCCTGAATCTTAGAGTGGTGTACCTTTCCATATTCTGTCTTTTTCCCTCCCTTTCTCACAAACCTATTGGAGTGCCATCTAGTTAAGCGCTCACCTCTTTATGAAAATAAGTGGTGTTTTACAGTGACTTATCTGATAAGGAAAAAGGGGTGTATATATTACAATAGTAACTGTGTTTAGAATATTTTACAATAAGAGTGCTGGAGTGTTTCAAACAGTGGGTTTTTAAATAAATAATTATATACTTTGATACCAAAGCTCTGGTCAGTGTTTGCTTGTATTATTGTATCTGAGTGCCTATTGTGTATACTTTGCATACTGCCTAACTCTTCTTGAGGGAAGTCTGACTGCTCAGCCACAGCTACCAGGTAAATCTGGGTGGTACAGACTGCTACCAAGTGGGTTTACTGCCAACACCTGTAGTCTTAAATCTCTTGCAGTGGTCCCTAAGGGAACTGCACAGGTTTCTGCCTAACACTGGTGTACAGCGGTGGGATTTGTATTGAGTATACACTTTAGAGTGCTTGAGGATACCTTAGTACAACTAACCACAAAGCTTAGCACTAAAAAAGTAATCTTTCTAACATGTCAACTATGGAAACTTATAGTCAAGAGTCCCTTGCTACAAAAACTGCTGATTGTTTAAGAGTACTATGTAAGCATACGAACCTCCTGACTAAAGGCAAGAACATGGAATTAATAGAAAGGTTGTTAGCTAACCAAAGTCTGGATGATGGTTCTGAGGAACCTACCATGACAGAAAATGTAGATAACAGTATAGAAATTGATATTGATCAAAATATTGATAATCTTGAGGAGTCAGAAGAGGAGGGTGAGGCTGCTGTGACTGTCCCCCCTAGGCCTCTGTCTGCTCTACCTACTGGGCCTTTGCCAAGTCCCACACTTAGTCCTCAATATCTGAATTAGAGAAAATGAAACTTGAACTAGAGTTCAAGAGACCGAATACTCTGGCTGAACAGAGACACCAGGAACTGAATCAAGAACTAAGGCTAAGGGAAATGGAGCTCAAGCATGAGCTAGAAATGAAGACATTATCTGTCAAATGCTTCTCTCTCTGGCTCCTCTAGAAGTTCCAGTCCTAAAAGACACCGGATGCCTAAGGAATTGGTTGGTATGTATGAGCCTAAGTTGGATGTGTTGGATTGGTTGTCTCTGTTTGAATATAATCATGGGCTCCAGAACATCGCAGGAAATGACTTACTCACCTGGTTGTTCTCTAGGCTTCCCCCTGTTGCAACTGATGTGGTAATGGAGTTGGGGGAGGAGGATAGGAAAGAGTATGAATGTGTGAAACTAGCTCTGATAGCTAGATTTGGGAAGACCCCTTCCCAGTATCCTAAGAGCTTTAGAACCCCCAAAAAGCATGATGGTACCCCTTGGGCTACCTGGGTGAGTGAATGGTTGAAAAACTTAGAGGAATGGATTAAGGGTTACAAAGTGAACACTTACGAAGTTATGAAGAATCTTTTTATGTTGGAGTCAATTTATGATGCCTGCTCTCCTGAGCTCAGACAGCACTTGGCTGATTCAAAGGAATTAGATTCCCGAAAACTAGCTAAGGCTGCTGACTTGTGGGTTGCCAACAGGGCCACTCACAAGGATTCTGGGGTAACTCAGAAAAAGGATGAGGGGAAACAGCCTAAAAAGGACTCCAAAGAGAATTCTAATACTGCAAATTCCAAAGAGGGCCCCAAACAAAACCAGAAGGGTAAGCCACCAGGGAAACCACAGCAGAATAGTGTCTCCTCATTTGGTAAATGCTTTGTTTGTGGCTCTACTGACCATGTGAAAGGAGATCCCAGATGCAAGGGTAAACCTTCAGGGATCCAACTTGCCTCCTTAGCCTTCGCTCCAGAAGAGGAAGTCCCAATGGCAAGTGGAAACTTTCTACTGCTGGCTGATGAACCCATTGGAGTCTCCGCCAGTGTTTCTTTAGTCTCTCTGGAGTTGTGGGAACAACAGAACTTAGATGTGTATAATTCTATCCCAGATAATACTAAAGAGTATTATAAAGACAGTGTCCAGGTGAATGGTCAGGAGACTCCTGCCATTAGAGACACTGGAGCCAGCATAACTGTGGTGGATGAATCATTTTTCAAGGCAGAGGATGTTGCTAAGGCACCCACATGCCTCACCAAGTTAGCTGGAGGGCCTGTGCAGATGTGTCCCCAGTTACCAGTTCTCATCCAGTGTAATGACATGGCTGTAAAAATACCTGTCAGTGTACAATGTGAAGTGCCAGGTAGGGTTCTGTTGGGTAATGACCTGAAAGCTCTTGGAGTTGTGTCACATACCCCCAGACCACCTAGTAAAAGGTTACAGGAGCTCACAAAACCCGCAAGAGAGAAAACCCTGCGATGGTTATCTCAGGAGATGATGACAGAGATCACTCCTTTACCACTGGAGCAACTCACTGCAGTAACTACCAGATCAGGAGCAAAGGGGCAACCCAAGACTCCTAGGATAAAGTCAGCAGCAAGCACTCCAGTGCTTCCAACAGTTACACCTGTAACTCCACCTCCAGCTGAGGCTGAGAGGGAGGTACAACCCTGTATGGTTGAACTAGACTCTGAAGAAGAGCTAGTGGGAGGCCAAGAACTTATTGGAGATCTAGATTCTGAGGACCATCCTGAGCTTTACTGGCAGAAGGTGGGCCCAGCAGGGCGGCTTTCCTTAAGGGACAAAGAGAATGTCCAACTCTGGAGGGTCTCCGCCAACAGGCAGCTGCTCAGGCTGATGGGTAAGAGCCTGGGAAGTATAGGTTGCACTGGGAAGATGGCCTCTTCTACAGTGAACCAACTGAGTCTGAACCTGGAGACTACAAATGCCTTGTAGTACCTCAAGAAAACAGACAACAGTTCTTGCACTTAGCCCACAAGATTCCTTTGGCTGGTCACTTGAGCTTCAAGAAGACCAAGAAAAGGCTCTCACTCTACTTCTATTGGCCAAAAATGGGGGCAGAAGTAGATAAGTTTTGCAAGAGCTGCCATACCTGCCAAACTTCTGGTAAGGTTGGCGCCAAGAATGTGGCACCCTTAGTGCCTCTCCCAGTTGTGGGAGTCCCATTTGAGAGGGTAGGGATTGACATTGTTGGTCCCCTTGATCCCACTACCTCCTCAGGCAACAGGTTTATCCTTGTTG